>NC_141691.1:492017618-494417618 GCF_964263255.1 Lissotriton vulgaris
CGTGCGGTTGCACATGTTGTGAAGCTGTAATAATGTACTCACGCTTCTTGTTTTTGTTTGGTTTTCAGTTACCCAAGCCTACGAGGCGGGGCGGACTATGCAGGCGACCCTACACCGGGCCAGCGGTCAGACATCACCGGCTGTGAAAAAGGAGGTGTGGGTCGTGGGCCACTCATACGTGAGGCGTGCCGCAGACGTATTCAAAGCAGGTGACATGATTCACGTAGCTGGGGAATACGGGTACAGGATGTCCTTCTACGGAAGGGGCGGTCTCTGTATTGACCAGTTTCAAACATTTTTCGAGGGTTTGTTAGGGCGGACAAGGTCACCGCCGTCTATAGTTATAGTGCATGTTGGGGGCAATGATTTGGTCACCATCGGTAGACGACTACTCCTGGAGGCAATGCTTTCCACTGTAAGTTGGTTGGCGAGGAGAGTTCCGGGGTGCACGATTGCATGGTCCCATTTGATTCCACGAAAGGTGTGGCGGGGGGCTATCTCTATTCCTGCTTTGAACCATTCTGTTAGAAAGCTTAACAATAAAGTGAGTAGGTTGTTCCGTTCCAGGACATTGCATTCTATTTCTCATAGCTGTATTAATGATGACAGTATGTATTTGGGGGATGGTGTGCATTTGTCTTGGGTGGGGAATGAGTTACTCTTAGGAGACTTCTTAGCATGGTTAAAATCGTTGAAACATGACCTTTAGGTAGGAGTTGTGTGGGGGGTCCGGATAGCCGGTCAACTATCCGGCCTGTGGCGGTAAGGTCATGATCGGTGAGCACTAATTGGAAGATCCCTATGAGTGGGCGTCACCCAACACGGATGGGAGCGCTCGGGGGAGGTGGCCTTTGGCCCCTCAACGGGGAGGCGGTCCCTTCTAAGGATGGGTCGCCGAAAGAAGAGGAAAGGCGGTCAAGGCCCCTTCCTGTGTAGGAGGGGTTACAGCCCCCTCCTGGGGAATTTCCCGGGGCCAGTGACATCTGCGACGGCAGATGCGGTAAGTTGTGTGGGGTTGGGGGGAGGTCTACGATACCTTCTAGATACCTCACACGAGTCTTCGAACGACCTTTAACTGGCGCCGAGTTGATAAGTGCCCCCGTCAAGTCAAGGGAAATTGGTAGTAGTTGCACTTGAGTACGCCTCAGTGCTGTCGCCCCTCCCAAGTGGGGGGGTATGTCTGGTTAGGGATCTTGACACCGGTTACGACCTTGCCGTTGGCCCTTAAACGTTAGGATGTACAATTTCAATATTTCAAGTAAATGTTTTGTAGGATGTTAGTTCGGCTAGGAGAACCTCTGTATTAGAGAATCTGTTAAGGTTAGCCAAACATCGCAATGTGGTATGAAATTGTACATTAATGTTTAAATGTTTTTAATTTTTTGTTTTAATAAATACGGCCGGGAGGGTCACTCCCTCCCACTTCCAAAAACTTCAAGAACTGTTTCCGGTTTCCCTCCTTTGGGGATTGTGTTGAGAGGGGGTGGCGGGTATCTCAGCCATATGGAAAGGGGCGACCACTCGGTCCCCCCGAACGTATGGCAGAGTGCCTCGATCCCCCCGGGAAGCCATTTTGGGCGGGAGGCGCGTCTCGGCTGGTATGCCCGAAGCGGCGTAGCCGGGGCGCGCTTTTTCCCGCCCTAGAGTGGGCTGGCCTAGACACTGACGCGGCCGGCCACGCCCTCGGGGCAGGCAGGGGCGGGTTTACGCCCGCCCTGAAGATGGATAAAAAGGGACGCAAGACCAGAAGACATCCTCTTGTTCCTGTGCTCTGAAGCTGCACCTCCTCGCTGCACGTGAGCTCGAGACGGAACGAAGAGCCAATTTTGACCCACCCACCAGCCCCTGAGGACAGCCAGTTGTTTTAATAAAATTGATCAATTATTCTATTTCGTTTACAGGTTATTGTAGTGTTGTGTTGATGTTGAATGTGTAATAAAGATTGGTCTAATTTTACAAGTGTGATTAAAGAACTTCGGATGTAAGGTCCAGTTATAAACAGGCTTTTTCGGTCATAGTGGCCAATGTAGTTTCGTTTAGTTAGCATTTGTCGTATTTATTTTGATCGGGCGGTAAGGTCATGATCGGTGAGCACTAATTGGAAGATCCCTATGAGTGGGCGTCACCCAACACGGATGGGAGCGCTCGGGGGAGGTGGCCTTTGGCCCCTCAACGGGGAGGCGGTCCCTTCTAAGGATGGGTCGCCGAAAGAAGAGGAAAGGCGGTCAAGGCCCCTTCCTGTGTAGGAGGGGTTACAGCCCCCTCCTGGGGAATTTCCCGGGGCCAGTGACATCTGCGACGGCAGATGCGGTAAGTTGTGTGGGGTTGGGGGGAGGTCTACGATACCTTCTAGATACCTCACACGAGTCTTCGAACGACCTTTAACTGGCGTCGAGTTGATAAGTGCCCCCGTCAAGTCAAGGGAAATTGGTAGTAGTTGCACTTGAGTACGCCTCAGTGCTGTCGCCCCTCCCAAGTGGGGGGGGTATGTCTGGTTAGGGATCTTGACACCTGTTACGACCTTGCCGTTGGCCCTTAAACGTTAGGATGTACAATTTCAATATTTCAAGTAAATGTTTTGTAGGATGTTAGTTCGGCTAGGAGAACCTCTGTATTAGAGAATCTGTTAAGGTTAGCCAAACATCGCAATGTGGTATGAAATTGTACATTAATGTTTAAATGTTTTTAATTTTTTGTTTTAATAAATACGGCCGGGAGGGTCACTCCCTCCCACTTCCAAAAACTTCAAGAACTGTTTCCGGTTTCCCTCCTTTGGGGATTGTGTTGAGAGGGGGTGGCGGGTATCTCAGCCATATATCACATGTTGGTCGAGATACATCAACAACATTTTTTTCATTTGGACAGGCATATTAGAATTACTCAATGAATTTATTCTTTGGTTGAATTTGGGAGATAAAAATCTCAGATTCACTTCAAATTTTAACAAAGAGGCTATTGAATTTTTGGACATCAAAATTAGGGCAGACAATGCGGCTCTAGGGGTTGATCTTTATACCAAACCGAGTGACCGTAACACATTGTTACACTATAAAAGTAATCACCCCAAAAGTCAAAAAGACAACATACCATTTGGACAGTATTTGCGCATTAGACGCAATTGTACCAACATGCAAGATTTCAATAAACATGCGGATGCCCTCTCGATTAAACTTAGGAAGAGGGGATATCCATACAAACTAATTAAATGCACGTACAAACGTGCGAAATACTATAACAGAGAGGCACTGTTTGATAACAATAAAGATAAAACTGATAAAAGCAATGACAGACTAATTTTCGTAACTAACTTTAGTACAGCGAGTAATAAAATAAAAAACATCATAAACCGCAATTGGTCGTTATTAAATAACAGACCAGGTGAAAAGATCCCAAAACCAATGTTTAGTTTTCGACGGGACAAAACAATCAAAAATTGTCTGGTCCATACTTATAAAGAAAAGACTCGTAGCACCTCTAATACAATCAATAGAACTCCGCTTCCAACAGGAAATTTCCCCTGTAATACGTGTTCCAACTGTATTTCAATGATGAAAGGAAACTTGATATCATATAATGGTATAGCACATAATGTTAAAAATTTTGCAAACTGTAAAACCAAAGATCTGATTTACATGATAATATGTCCTTGTAATAAGGCCTACATTGGTGAAACAGCGAGAGAGATAAAAACGAGAATAACTGAACATAAGTCAGCCATCAGAATAAAAACGAAATCTGCCCCGTTAGTGGAACATTGGATAACACACGACCACAAATTAGAAGATCTTAAGTGGTGTGTTGTTGAAGTCATATCTCACAGCTCGAGAGGGGGAAATTTCAATAATAAAAGAAAAAAGAGAGAACAATTCTATATGTCTCTATTCGATACTTTCCGTACCGGCCTAAACAATAGAGAAGAATGGGAAAGACTAATCCTTTAATTCCTAAATAATAGTCCTCCCTGATGTAGAAATAATTCTGAAAATAGTATAAACAACAAATTTTGCCTCCTCCCTTTATTCCAAATCGTGTGACAAATTTTCCCACTGAGTGGTAATTCTCGTAATACAGCGAGATGTAAAAACCAGTCCAGCGAATACAGAATGAGAATAATACGAAATACGTGCCATGTCCCCGTCAGCCAAATCAGAATAAAGAACTACAGCTTGAGGTATCTCTCTGAGTATGACGACAGTTAGACATGTGTATTTCATAAATGTTCTTGCAATAATGTATTGAGGATAGCACACGATGATGTCTCTATATATTGCAATGTTAAACATTTATCAGATGTTTGTGAATGTCCCCTATGAATATAGTTTCAAAATTTTTTTTTTTTTATAAAAACAAATTGTTCTTTACCGAAGACAATTATGAAGTCTAGCGCTAATACTGAGGTATGATTGATCCAGCATAATTATCATGGTGTTCTGAACAAACAGATTGTATAATTGTATGAGATACGATTAATACCGAATGTCATTAAGGATGTACTTCATAAAGTGCACTGTTAGATGTTCTAAGGTAGACAAAGTTATGATTTAGTGCAAGCAAATTTAGTTTGTATTCTAGGTTATCCCAATCTAAGATGGCCGACGCACGAACAACGGAATTTTCTTATAACACAGACAGCTATTTGGGGCCTAATCATTATTTAATTCCAATATATTCTTAGATCCTAGCCTCCACTTTAAAACTTTGCACAATGTTTTAATTTATAAGTCATGAACTTGGACATTACGAGATCGTATACTTAATGCAAGCACTTCCGGGTCAGAAACTCAGGCGATCGACAGAAGATTGATAATTTAATAAATACAGGTTTCTATATAAATAATGCGCATGGTGCAGTAAACATAAGAGAAAAGATCGCGATTTTGGGAAAGTCATTCTCAGATAAATTTCACATTTAGATTCGACATACATTGCACTCACTATTTCCGGGTCAACTTAGGAGGCGTCAGCATAAAAAGGCCGCCCCAAAAACACGCTTATTCTACTTCGAATAGCCATGAAGACGGAAGCACGGAGGAGCAGGGAGGCCGCATTTTAAACTAAAGGTATGTAGAGGCTCTGAAGAAATAGGTCAATGATAGCTCCTTTCTAAATTTCGAAAGAGATTGTAATATCAGGCGGACCGTCTACTGACCGTCCATATGGGTACCCAGATTACTCCTTCAAGGAGATTTTGCAGTTACCCTCGTGTTCCAAAGTAATTTTGGGTCTTAATGCTAGAACTACGACGTGTCCTGCAATTTAGAAATAATAATTACTACCTCTCTTTACTCAATTTGTATACATAAAAATATCTCCTATGAGTAGGAAAGCTTGTAGTATCAACATATGGGGCCATATCTTAAACTTATTCTGAGACAGGTCCAAATCCATATATCGCGTTCTATGACTATAGTAATCACGCCATCAAACGCATGCCGACACTTCGAGCACTAGCCATATAGCAACCCTAAACAACGTTTGAGGCATTATATCTTACACTTAGAACGTTAGTCTAGAACACAATAACAGAGTGGTCGTAAGATTCTGAGCATATTAATTTTTATTACATATGTATAGATTCGCACATCAAACTAAAAAGGTGAAGACTTGGACAAAGAGAGCATCACCCTGTGAACCAAATCTTCAAGATCTACTTAACATTACAAACAGGTTAGTAAACTTGGGTATCACACAACTATAAATCAGATAACAGCCTTTATGTAAACATAATTGGTAAATCAAGATTTACATGATATCCTTAGATCCTAAGAAACCGAGTACGTATTCCTGCTATTTGACGGTGGCCCCTCCGTGTGGATAGAGGCTTTTTCCATTGACATGCAAGGTAATTAATTCGCAAATGGCCATAACGGTATATAAAATTTGTCATTGTAAAACAGAATAGACCGTTAAAGAAGTATTCTATCTTTGTTTTGAAACAGCCTGAGAAATATCATTCGCATAAGAAGTTCAAATCTAGACGGAAAGCAATTTAAACCCTTTCCTATATGAAATCAGGTATGACTTAACCATCTATACATGTGTAAAAATCAGGGAACCTAGTCATATGATAAAAATGGAATGCATCTTTAGGCTTAATAACAATTGCAACATAGGTTGTATTATAATTTTACAATTGTTTTGTTTTTTTGCTCTATAATGAGATGCGTATGAGAGACTAAGGGGTTGTCTATGATGTATGAAATTGAGACAGTAGCCGTGTACAAGCTGCAGTGAGGCAGGGACGTTACATTGTTGTTGTGGTTTTTCTTAAAAGTTTTTATAAAATAAAAATGTATTGTTTTAACTTTATAGATACTGAGTCAAAATGTTACAAATGTCCTGAAGAAGGTGTGAAGATCTAGAAAGCACCGAAACGCTGCGTCGACTGTTTTGTTTACTTTTGACTAAAGATAGACTTATTGCTTTACCACCGTAGGTGGTTTTTATATCGTATGTTTTTATTATGTTTTAGAATGTAACCCATGCCGGGAGGTGTTAAATAAATTTTATGATTATTTTTGTAATCAACAAAAACTGTCCTTCTGAGTATACTTTTAAATAATTTTGTGTGTCTGTCCATTTTGCCTTGCTTGTACATGTTTTATTGGTTAATAAGATAGAGACAATTATCCTTCTATTTCTGACCCCGTCCAGTATTTTTGAGTTCAGCCATTCTAGCCTGCCACGATCGTAATAGGGACTCTAGTTTTGCCAATTGTAAAACTGACAGTGGATATATAACTGGCATGTGAAATTGGCAAAACCTTTGCTGAGCATGTGGGAACTTGCACTGCTCTGCATAAATCAGCTACAAACCTATGTAAGCAGTCATTTTGAAATTGGAAATTCATTTCTTTTTTTTTTTTTTATAAATTTTTATTAGGAAACCTCAGGATTACAGAGCGCGCAAAGCAAATAGAGGCCAGCAGGCCAACAAACAAGTACATCCAGTCATCAAAGCGGCGCGCAACAGAGGATAATGACACTGCGTTCTCCGGCGAGACCGGACATATCAGATCAGGATTAGCGAGCAAAATTATCAGCAGTGTTGCAGGATGTGGGAGGAGTCCATTTTAAAATAAGATTGAAGGATCAGACTAAGGGCAATATCACGACAACAGTCCACCATGCTATTCTCACGACAGGATAGTAGTCTTCAATTGAGTGCATTATTGGGAAAACAACAAGAGGATATAAGTCCGAGAGCAATCCACCGAGTCACAGTAACCCACCCACTAAGCAAGCAATATTAACAGGATCTAGCAACGTAAAGGACTTAAGCAATAATCCTCCCGAGGAACCCAAACCCCGAACTCCAACCATAAGAGATATTAGAGAGAGATATATTAGGAAAGAACAAGAAAGAAGAAAGATAAAGCGGGCCATAGAGACAAAGAGAAACACAAAAACACACCCCACCCCCACCCTGCATGCAGCGGAAGGCCACGGCCCACCCCCCCCATAGGCATGCCTGTTGCCCCAAGAGCCCCGAAAAAGGGAAAACGGGAGGAGGGCCCTAGCTCCGGCCCCAGACACGCCCTCCCCCACCCATCCTGAAAAACAAGTGACCCCACCGTAATGGCGGGCGATCAGCAATGTATAGTCATCCCAGTCAATCCAAGTCACAACAACAGGCCATGTTACGATCCGGCACCAAGATCATCCAGCATGTACTTAAAAATCCAGGTTCAGCCTTGTCCAGTCCGAGCCAGAGTAGAAATGCGCCACACATTGTAGGAAGGCAGGTTCGATGAAGCCACAGTCACCAATGGAGCCCATATAGCAGCGAGGAAGGGGAAAAAAGTCAATGCGGTAGTGCAACTCCATAACTCGCTATCAATGGCGAGGACAGGGTAGTGAGAGGCGGGAGCGGTAGTGGCCGGCTGGGAGGTGGAAAAATCATCAGACACGAAAGCTTGACTGCAGGACCTGCCAAGTTCACTGTCCAATTGCACACAATGCAGGGGGTCCCCAACGTAGGCAAACCTGGAGAGGTCAGGCTCCGGAGCAGCAGTATGGCTGTCTGCCATCGGACACGTTGCCTCCATCTGCAAGTCGTCAGCGGGTAGCCAGCGACATCTCAATGTGGAGCGTAAGTCTGTAAGGGCTCGCATGACGTCTAGTAACGTGGGTTCCATCTTCCGTGCCCAGGTCACTGTAGCTCGCCTATAGCAGGTGTCCCCAGAGACAGGCAAAGGGTAAAATCCCACTAGCAGGAGGTCGGGGGCAGTCCACAACACTCGCTGGCAGGCACATTAGAGACCGGGGGCAGCACCGTGTTGCAAAACCCACTCTGGATGCGTTCGAGTGCTTCCGCAGGGCAGCGCTGCAGGGAAGTGCCTCGGTCGCCGTCAATACGTGGGGCAAGACAAAGCTCAGCCGTGCGCCGGTAAATGTAGCTGACGGGCAATGGCAGGTAACGGCGTTCTGAGTGCGGTACTCCGAGGTGCAAGCGCTAATCCCCGATCCGCCGTCTCAGGCTGCATCAGATCAAAAGTCCCGGTCTGGATACCCGGGCGAAGGTTGCAGCTCGGGGCCGATGCTGTGCAGCCGCGCACCGGGTTCAGCGCCACTGTAGGTCCCGGCTCCCCCGATGCAGAGGCCGGAAGGTTCGAGGCGGTGGAACTCGGCCATCCAAGGCAGGTTTCGTGCCGGAGGAACGCCGCCGGTCTCCACGGGCATTCGGCTGTGTTTGGCCACAGTCAGGATGCAGGATCGACGCCAGGATGGTGTGGAAGGTGAGGGCGAGCGGCGGAGCCGGGCGTCTATGCGGCCATTTTGGCCGCCGTCTTGGCTTTTCCCCCCGGAAATTCATTTCTTATGCATGTGACAACTGTGACAATGTCCCAGATTCTGTAAGGAGTCCTGGAATGCAGCACAGCAGCCAAAAATGCTGCCCTACACTGCATGACAGGGAGAAAGCTGGAGAGTGCCATATTCACACAGACATGGCTCTCTCCTCCCCCTCTCCCTAGTGCTGACGCTGATTTCAGCTGTCATGTGCCGTACACACACATCTAAGCGCCATAGTGCTAGAGTGCGTGCCTGAGTCTACTATAGGTTTTGTGCAGGAAGAGTATCCTTCCTGTACAAAATACTGTGGCTATTCACACCTTAACGCTTTTCCTACTTTGTATGTATGCTACATAGTGCAGCGTGCATACAAGGTAAAAAAAAGGAGAAATTAAAAAAAATCCCATTTCAACACCTGCTTTCCAGCTGTATGATTGTTGGCGCAAAACCCTGTCTACTTCTGTTAGTAGATATGTTTTAGTGGAAAAAAACATGGGTTGTGGCATTGGAATGGTCATGTACCATCCAAGTAATGCCTCCTGGACCCTGAGTAATACAAAGCAGGGTTTTACGCTGCTTTGCATTACTTTCCCATACAAACCAGCGCTCATACCAATTAGCATTGGTTTGTTACTCCCAAAAGGTTCAACTTGACCTGTTAAAATTTGTGGTGTCTGGTGGGCAGTAGTCTGCACACTGACTAAGCAGGGACCCTCACTCTAGTCAGGGTAATTAGTTATACCCTCGGAATAACATGTGCTCACTCCCTTGGTAGCTTGGCATGAGCAGTCAGACATATCCTCACAGGAAATGTGTAAATTATTTGTATACACACACATGTAGTAACACAATAAAAATACCACAAAGGTATTCCACACCACTTTAGAAAAAATAGCCAATATTTATCTTAGTAAAAAAAGACCAAAGCAACAAGAATCCAATATACACAAATCGAAATACAAATCCTCAAAAAATAAATGCAGATAAAGTACTTAAAAACAATAGCTCCAACTGGAGATATAACGATGTGCTTGATGGAGACAAATCTCACATTTCGGGGCTGACCACAATGGAGTGCGGGCTGGCTACAGAGTCATACAGACCCCGGTAATAATACCTTGAAAACAATGATAACACAAAGACATTAAGAGGCGCCAGGAAGTTGAGGGGACGAGGGGGTCGGTATGGTGTAAGTTCCTTACTGTTGGTGCAGCTTGTTGGCACATTGGTTGGCGGGATGTTGCAAGGCACAGGGAAGGTGATGCAGCATGGTGGTGTGGCGTTGATGAAGTGTAGAGGCTCAAGCAACGCTATGTCAATTTTTTAGTGTGGTATCAGAGTTGGGAGCCAAGGTCTTGATGACGCAGTACTCGGGACTCCCTTTGTGGTGGTTCTTTCAGAGGTAGTGTCGTAGCATCAAGGCCTGTGGTGCAAGTTACAGTCATTGCGCTGAGCAGGGACCATGACTTCAATGCAGGCAGTGGCATAGTTTTGAAGAGCGGTGCGGACTCCAAAGTTAATCTCAAAGTCGATATGCTGATTTCTTCTTGTTGAACACAGCCAACTCAATTCCAAGGGACCAGGAACTGGATTGGCACCACTTGGCAGAGTAGGGCTCTCGGGTGGCCGTGAGTCTTCCAACAGGAGGCAAGCTCAACTCAAGCCCTTGGAGAACCTTAGAAAGTAGGATACAGAGAGCAAATCCCAACCTTCTCTCTCTCCTAAGGCAGAAGCAACAGGCAGCAGGTCAACACAACAAAGCAGACAGCAAAGTGGCAGTCCCTCCTGGCTGCACAACAACTTTTCTTTTAGGCGTAATAGGATTTTAGGACCTTAGTGTAATTTTCCCGATTCATGCCCTTATATAGATATAAATCACCCTATCCTTATATAGGCATAGAAACCATAACCATATTAAGACATAGCTCAGGCAGTCCAAATACGGCATGGCTACTTCCACCAGTTCTGAAAATCCACTACGAATTCTTGGAAAAACCCAGGGACCTCCCCTTGCTTGAATATTGATTTATCCAAGAACTCATGGAGTTTTCAAAGAAACTGAGTCTTCAATGACGTTATTATGTCCAGCCTTACGTTAAACTCCCACCTTCAAGGTATAAATATGCCCACACTTGCCCAGGCAAACACATGGTGGTTTGGAGCAGTTCAACTATCTACCTACATGACACAGCTCGCCGCAGCAAGTGCCGAAGGAAGCCGACCCTCCAGCAGACGCGCTGAGAAATACGCTGTCTTTTCTCCTGCAGAGAAATCCAGCTCCAGTGTTTCCATCTACCCTTGAGGGTTGTTGGGAAATCGAGTCCTGAGAGAGAGAGAGATACCAGACCTCCTTCATTCTAAACCAAGGTACGGAGCGGATTAGACCCTTAGAGAATTCTTGGATAGATTCTTGGCAAAGAATACTGAAACTAAGCTAAACCTCACTTACTTCTTCCCTCGTACTAGACTTAGGTTAGGTACACCTGGGTAGGCGTATTTTAGAAACACCATTTGAGTACTTTTAGTCTTTATTTATTAATGTATGTATTCTATGTATTTTATGGCTTAGAAACCATATCATGCTTTTACAGTATTATTTCATAATACTCTTCGTACTGTATGCATTGTACTTCACAGCCAGTATTACAATTGTAGCAGTTCATTTCTTCTGCATGAGAAAAAAGACTGTTCAATAAATACTTTTTATTGAAAATGCCCGTCTCTCTATTTCTCTGCACCCCTGGTGAAACGAAGCATGCACGATTGACTGAGTGAAATACCTATCTATTGTTTCAGCGACTCTAGTGATACATTTCTTATTCTTGGGAAACAAAGTTGTCATGTTTATGCGGTTGTCAGAAACTAATCCCTTCTTTTTTATTCGAGAAAGTTTCTAGTGACCTCTGAGCTAGCTGGCACTCATATTAAGTCTAATATATTCGATAGAGACCCAGTCGACCTAAGTCCTACATCAAATCTATAGTATATATTATTCCAATGCGCAGAGCCTATTGGGAATATAGGAACTACACTTCAGTACTCATTACTGAAGTGTTCTGAGTACATGGTTTCAGAGGTCCAGTACTTATACCCATTTCATCCTTTGAGGTAGGCAACCTTCAAAGAACGGACCTTGTAGTGCACGTGACCCTACCCTGGCTCCATTCACACTACAGGGTGGTAGAAGACTGTTTTGTGAGAGAACAGACACAGGCCTATTCTGGTGGAATTGCCTACTCCTCCCACCCCTCTGCACAGGAAGACCCATCAGATTGGTGATGGGCCATCAGGATATGCAGGGCACATTGCAGCTCCCTTTTTGTGTGATTGTGTAGTGTATTCACAAAGCCCAACTGTCATCCAACCCAGACACATAATCTAGGGACAGTCAGAGGCACGGAATGTTTAAGGAAGAAAATGACCATTTCTAAAAGTGGCATTTTCAGACCTGCAATTTAAAAACCAACTTCACTAAAATATGTGTTTTTAAATTGTGAGTCTAGAGACACAAAACTCCAATTTTCTATCAGTTCCGAATTGAAAGATACATGTGTAAAATATTAGAAGGCAGCTGTGGCACAATCCATGCTACAAGCCCACTAGTAGCATCTGACTTACAGACCTGGTTAACAGTACTAGGGACATACTAGTAATTCAAATAGGCCAGTCATGGAGATACCAAATACCATTACATTTTAGACAGGAAGCACCTGCACTTTAGCACTGGTCTGCAAGTACTCAGAGTCCTAAAGCCAGAAAAAATTAGTCCGAGAACCTAGTTAAAAAACAGATCAGGGGCTGAGGAAACCATGCCAAAAGATGCCTGGTCTAACAAACGCTAACCAAAGCTAAACCTTTGTGAAACTGAGCATATTTTTAATGGGCATGTGCAAACTGGCAATACCTGTTAGTGGGCATGTGGAGGTTTGCACTATTTGTTGTCCTGGGCAATGTAGAGGAGTCCAAATCATCTATGAAAAATTGTTTTCAAATACGAATATATTTTTGGACTGTGTTCCTAATGGATTGTGCTTTAAACACATGGCCTTGCAGCTAGGTTTCCAAAATGCATTTGAGGGGAATTTCCAATACAGTATTTTACATTTGAAGTTCGTGAAAGTGGTTATAGCTAAATGTTCTTTAACAAGCACCATTTGCAACCAATTCTCCCAGCTCAATTATATTGCTGCTTAACATCCTGTGACTTTGCCAACACCTAGAAATTAAAGAAATTTATATTAGCAGACCACTACTGAACTTCTACACTGAAGCAAACACGAATGAAACAATTGTTTGCCTACATTGCCTCCAGCAAACAGCCACACTGACATGCCTACTTGAGTATAATGTGACTGCAGGGTCATTGCACTACTTAGTCCTCGCTCTTGAGCATTAGCAATTTATGGGAGATTATTAGGGGAATCTGAAAAATCTTTTTTTAGCCAGTAATTTAAGACAACTAGATTGGGATCACAAGTAAGGGCCTCATTCGGATGACAGACGGACCTGCGTCCGTCCGCCACCCCCGAGGTGGAGGGACCGTCCGCAGGGACAGCGGCGGTCTCTCTGGTGCAATTAGGATGTGACCGCCACCCTGGCGGTCACATCCTGGATCTTTAACCTTGCGGCGGGTGCTGCTTGAAGCAAGGTTAAAAAAGCATGTTTTACGTTTACATGCACAAAGCAGCAGGCACCGTGCGGTGCCCACTGCTTTGTGCATGTAAATGCCCCCAATGTGCACCACCCACCTCCCCCTTCACCCTGGGGGCCCGCAACGGGCCCCCAAAGTAAAGACCGTATGCCTTTTCATGGCGGCATTCCCGCCGCGGAAAGGCATGTCCCAATGCAAATTCTAATATGGCTGGCGGTGTCTGATAGACACTGCCACCATATAAGAGCTTTTCCGCCGCGGTTGGAAGACTGCAGCGGAAAAGCGGCGGACGGTCTTCCCGTCCGCCGATGACCCCCCCAGCCATCCTAATCTGGCGGGGGGGGGGGTCTTTAGAATCACTGCAGCGGTTAATCCGCATCCTCCGGGCCGGCGGTGGCTTCCGCCGGCCCGGAGGATGCGGATTCACCGCAATCCTAATCGGCCCCTAAGTCTGGGCACTGCACCCATTCGCATCCCCTGTGAATGGTTCCGCAGGAAATTCTTTTTTAAATGTGCAATAGAGCCTCCTGGGCAGATGATGAGCAAGGAACTTGCAAAATGTACATCGACCTTACGCAAATTTTATCAGATTTTGCAAACTGACCTATGTGCTGATAGTTGGGTTCACAAATTAATGAATCACAGGAGAACGACAGGAGGAGCTGGCTTGCACCACTACTCCCCCTCTCTGCCTGCCACCCAAGGTTGCCACACGGATTCACAAATGAGAAGGAGTCGAAAGAGGGCCCTAACCCTTTGCAAATCAGTTCTTATCCCAACATGGGAATTCTTAACTCGTCAATAGCTTGCAACTGAAATTGGACTCACAACCCGTTGATAGATCGATTACTGAATCATAATTTGGAAGGAATGCCCCTTTTTGTGGCCCTTCAATGTTGTGATTTTGAAGGGGTCGCAGAACCAATTTTGCAAGTCAAAAAACGTTTTGGAATCCTAAAACGAGTTTTTCACTTTGGAAATGGCCCTATTGTTGCTGAAACCATGGGATATCGTATTGTAATTGTATTTATATAGTGTTTACTACCACTGATGAGGTTTCAAAGCGTTTGTTGGTGAGTAGCAAGCTACTTTGGAACCAAAAAAGTGTTAGTGGTGGATTAGTATAGTGAAATTACAGACATTTATTGTTACCCAAATCAATGGTACTCATTTTATTGACCTCAGAAAAATGTAAGTCTTAGTGGACCCACTGAAATGTGAACCTGTGACCATGAGGTCAAACACAAGCCCCCGCAGTGGCAAAATAGTCAAATAAAACACCAGACCTGTATACAATGCTTGTTGGTGGTGACTGTTAGAGCTGTAATGCTGGATAAAGATAATTGTGTTTTTGCTCTTTATTGGATGATACTTTCACTTCCTACTTGGTACTTTGAGAACTTAAATTTGATTTCTGGTTATTAAAATCTGAATGGGAATCTTTTAGTGAACATAGCTTAATCAGAAACTGGTCTCGTGTGAACAAATTGAGATTGCTTCCAGTTACAGAAGGATTAGTTACAGGCCAACTTAAAGCAAAACAGACCCATGAAGACTGCACCCCACACATTGCGAAATGCTGATTTTGCAATGGGAAAAGGGCTTTGTACATCTGGCCATAGATAAGGTGGAAAACCTGAAGAAACCGTTGCAGAAGCTCCAGTACCCACAACTATTTCCCTATTTCAAAAGGGGTCATTCATAATAATGCGGAACTTCTTGATCCCAAAACTATAGACAACCGCGATGTTGGTCATTCTCTTCTTGAATCAGTCGTAATAAGAGCCAAATAGGTTGCTATAAGCAAAAACAGATAAGGCGTCCATTCATAATTAGCTGGCAAAGAGATACAAATCCCAAAACAAATATTTTTTCTCGTGAAAAATAACTTGAAGCATATTTATCAAAAGAACCAGTGAGAGATGCATGCTCCCTTTTTTTGTAGTTTAGGGAGGTGTTCTGGCATTTCCCTGCACTTACCAGGCAAGCATGCCTTTCCACAACGCATGTCATATTAACACATCGCCAGTCAAAAAATATAAAGCAATATTGTATAAATACATTAGGCTCCGAGGTAACTTTAATGCAACGCTTCGTTTACAGTACAGCAACGCGTCCAGGAACCATGACAGCATTACGCCGCTTGCATTACATGTACGAATCCTCCCGACGCTTCTATTACATGATTATGTCACTTGTACTGTATTACAGTCGAGCATTCAGAAAACTACAGCACAGAGACGTGACTCCATTAACCTCCGGTGCGGCAGGTTCCAGAATGCTGAGGGTTGCAGGAGGTGTGTTTTATTGCATAAAGAGCTAATACATGTTTTATGGGTGCACTGAATTAGTATGTACAAGACATCCTATATTCAGTTTCCAGCAATAAATTACCTTCCCCGCGACAGGCGCATGATTCATTGCTGTTTTCTCTGAGCTTTGCCATTGGGCTGAATTAGCTTCAAGATTGTATTAACCCTCCCCCGCCGCATTCTCCCATTTATGACTGACTAGCGTCCCCTCCTTCGAACACTTTCTATTTTTGGCTCATCTGAAAGCTGTTTTTTTCTAATAAAACGTGCATATCATGCAATAGAACCGGCTGAAAACGCCAGTGGCAGTTATGCTGAGATCGATTAAGGAGCCTCTTCTTTTCCGCGGAACATATCAATATAGTAGTGCTTGCATGTCAAAACCTCCACTACGGTTTAAACAATCACAGATCACCCGTCAGTGACACATGGGCGTTTTAGAAGCAGAATTTAAGGAGAGATTACACCACAACTGTTAATTTCTTTGGAACTTCCCTTAACCATTTTTGCACTATGGGCAGAAGTAGTCGCAAAACACTGGTCGCCATTTGCAACCAGGATTTTATACGTCAGTGTTGTATGTTGTAAACTCATCTGCATACTAATTAGTTGATTTCCTTCAGAAAATTGTAGCAGTTCTCAAGTGGACATAACTATTAATCAGGGAAATGCAAATTGTGATCCCCTACGATTTTCTGCCACCACAGGGATGGTGGCCTGCTGGGGAAGGTTTAACCAACCGTCCATAAATTTCACGGACCCGCCGTAAATTCGACCTCACGTCCGTTGTCCGTGAGGATCCCTTTTACGGACGCCTTTTGTCAGTAATTTGGGGTTGTCGTGTCCTGTAACCCAGGAACTCACACAGGACACGATGTTGATTTCTGTAAGTGTTCTTTTTATTTATTGGCTTACATCATGTCTGCATTGCGACCTCCTTCCTCGAGGTCCAGCTCCAGAATGTTTCCTCTCCCCGCCCCTTAACCGGATGTGGTGTCCGGTGTCCCCTCGCCCCTGCGCTGTCCCAGGGTCCTAGTGCCCTTGTCCTGGACAGGACATCTCCCCCCTTGTTGCAAAACAAACATTTTTCTTTTTGAAAGAGGAAAGAGAGAGAGAGAGATAGAGAGAGAGTCTCTTTTGACCCATTTGTTTCCTTCTTGATCGCTGTTTTCTGATGTCCGCTTGAGCTTCTTCCTTTTGTGTGTCTTTCTACAGTTCTTGCTTTGGCCTTTCCACTTCTCTTGCTTCTGCCTTGCTGACATACGACAGGTGCCCTGTGACGTGACACTGGCCAAGCTGCCGCCTTTGCCATCCGTTCTTTTGCTTTTGTCTTCTTCAATTTGCCTCCAGGATCTCGTTGCCACATTTCCTCGCTTGTCCTTCTTCGACCATCGCGATTTCTCCTTTCTTTTATTGGTAAGTCTCTTCGGTCTGCACTTATTTTGTCTTCCACTGGTGGCCGTCTCATCTTGTTCAGCTGTCGGGTGTTACTATCCATGCCTCTTCCATGATGGTGTCTTTCTTTGTCTCTTGTTCTAGCTCTGACGTTGTTGCTGATATCGGTGCGTTGTTCTCTAGGATGTAGTTTAGGTGATCTTCTGCCCTTATTCTTGCGTCTTTTTTTGTATGGCCGTGGATGTCTGGATATGTAGTCTGCTAGATTTTGTTCTCTTTCATGCTTGTTAATTATTTTCACTTCGTAGTCCATCAACTTTCTTCCCCAACTTTCTGTCCTTGGTGGTATATTTGCTTTTCGGTTGCCATAAATCTTTCTTAGCGATTGGTGGTCCGTCACTACTGGTGATCTTGGTGATTCTTTTTCTGCTTTGTACTCCAGGTGATCTACTATTGGTGTTACCCAGGCTGTCGGTCCGTCTGCCGGCTCGATGATTTCTTGACTCATTAGTGATGTCCTCCCTTTCAGCTTTCCTAGTCCTCTTATTTGTTTCTGATATTCTCTTGAGATGTTTGTGGCGTCGCTGTCGAGCACGAGCCTCGCTTTGTGGGGCCCCACCTGTTCCTCTTTTCTATTTCTAGCACTTGTTCACTGACTCTTCGTGCTTTCTGTCATTTATTTTGTCCTTTTGCTCTTGTTGGCACTTATTTTCTTCCTTTGTTTTACTTTATTTCGCCTCTTCTGGTCTTGTTTAGTCCTTTTTTCTTATATTCTCCTTTTCTCTTTGTGATCTTTTGTCCCTTTTTTTTCCCTTTGTTTTACTTTATTGGCCTCTTCTGGGGTTTCTTAGTCCTTTTTCCTTATATTCTCCTTTTTTTTTTTGATATGCACTTGTATTATTTCTTTGTCTCTTTCTTTTATTTCTTTGTCTTCTCCTTTTCTTTATTTCTCTTTTCTAGGTGCTCTTTCTGGCACTCTTCTGTTTTCTGTGTTCTTCTTGGCACTCTTCTATTCTCCGTGCTCTTCCGGCACTCTTCTATTCTCTGTGCTCTTCCTGGCACTCTTTTGTTATTTCTTCTGTTATCTTTTTCTTTGGTCCTCTTTTCTACTCTTCTATTCTCCGTGCTCTTCCGGCACTCTTCTATTCTCTGTGCTCTTCCTGGCACTCTTTTGTTATTTCTTCTGTTATCTTCTTTCTTTTGTCCTCTTTTCTTTATCTCCTGTGTTTGTTTCTTTTCCTGGTGCTCAACTCGGCACTCTTCTTTATTTTCTCTCATGTGTCTTTATTTTCCTTTCTTTCTTTTTCTTTTTTTTTTTTTTTTATTTGTTGTCTTTTTCTCTAATTTGCCTCTTTTTGTCTTTGCTTGTTCTTTATTAGTGCTCAACTCAGCACTTTCTGCTCTTTTTAACTGTGTCTGCCCTTTTATCTTGACATTCTTATATCAATTTGTTTTTGTTTTTTTTTCTCTTGCAAATCCTTTATTTTCTCTTGTTTGTTTCCTCTCTTTTTATTGTCTTTCCTTTGTTTAGCCTTTATATCCTATTCCTTGTCTTTGCCTGTGCTTTGTTTCTCCTTTTTCTTGCAATCAGCACTTTTTTCTCCTTTTTTCGACCTTTTCCTGACTTTAAAATGGCCGCCCAACTTTCCTGCTCGCTGATTGGCCCTCGCGCCTGACTCCAAAATGGCCGCCGAGACTCTCGCGAGACTTCTTAGCCAATCCGGGCGCTGCCTGACTTCAAAATGGCCGCCGCGCTTATTCTTTGTCTCTATTGGCTCTCACGCCTGGCCCCAATATGGCCGCCGAGACTCTCGCGAGAGCTCGCGCTGGCTTTTCAGCTCTTCGAACTTCGCGCTCTTGTTGCTGGCGCTTACCGGCTTTGTTGCTTTTTTCTTTTGCGGCGGTCGGGGTGGGCTCCCACGTCGCTGCTGATTTCTGGAAGGCGCTTCACTCTTCCCTCTTCCTTTTGGCCACAACGCGATCCAGGGTGGGCTCCTGGTTTCAAATCGCGATTTCTGCACGCAGGGACCGGATCCCATCCTCGTCGCCAGATGTCGTGTCCTGTAACCCAGGAACTCACACAGGACACGATGTTGATTTCTGTAAGTGTTCTTTTTTATTTATTGGCTTACATCATGTCTGCATTGCGACCTCCTTCCTCGAGGTCCAGCTCCAGAATGTTTCCTCTCCCCGCCCCTTGACCGGATGTGGTGTCCGGTGTCCCCTCGCCCCTGCGCTGTCCCAGGGTCCTAGTGCCCTTGTCCTGGACAGGACAGGGGTCTTCCAGAGAAAAGAGCTCTCCCCCTGCGAGAGGCCACACCCCTTTGATGGGCCGCCTCGCACTCCTCCTCGGAGCACTAGAGCAGCACCACCCCGCCCATTGTCATTCTGTATGCGGCTAATTGACACATATAGAATGACAATGAGCCAGTCTAGGCTGTGAAAGTATTTGGTGGCCTCCTCCAGCCTTGGTCTAGCACAGGGCATTCTGCCACATGGAAGTGCAAAAACGCCCATTCTGCTGCTACCTGAGAATCCAGTTAATCAAACTAAGTTGGTGAAAGAAGTTAAAAAGAATGGGTTATATAGTTCTTTCAGAGTCTCATCCTTTTAGAACTGACACATTTTCAATATTATATTCAAGGAAACCTTGGTTGCTGCTTTTTTATTTTATGCAGCTAACAACCATTGACAAAGCCAATAGTTCTGGCCTGTTGTTGGTGTAACGTTACTTGTTCTAGGTGTAACGTTGTTGTATTATATACCTTGGTGCAAGACAGAAGCTACAAAAATACCAGTCTGACAGCACATTATACTAAGCACACATTTTTAGCTTAGGTGTTTTAAGCAAATCCCTTAATTACATTTGGAGAGACCCCCCAGATTTTTCATCCCACTTAAAGCTCTGGAAAAAACACCATGTCACAGTTGCCTCACGTCCGGGCACTGTGCATCATGCATGAATCATGTCTTTCACTTTTTCAGATTGCCTATGTGTAGGGGCATAGTGAACCCTCCCCCCACCTCACCCCACCCCTTGCTTTAGGAAATACAGCAGGGGCTAAGTTCATGATGGGCCTCTTCTGCAAAAATAAGGGGGGCAATGTAAAGGTTAAATAGCAAAGGGGACAAAGAGGATCCTTGGGGGACCCCACACTGGACAGGGCGAAAGTTAGCTGAGTACTCACCCAGGCGGACCGCTTGAGTGCGCCCACTCAAGAAGGAGGAGAGCCATAGCAGGGCAGTCCCTCCGATTCCCGCCGCTTCGACACGTGAAAGTAAGATGGTATGGTCTACCGTGTCGAATGCGGCGGAGAGGTCGAGAAGGACCAGGGCCTGGGGCTGCCTAGAGTCCATGCCTTCTCGAAGATTGTCCAGGACCGAAATAATTACTGACTCGGTAGAGTGGGCGGGGCTAAATCTGGCTTGCCTAGGAGCCAAGACACTAAATCTTTCCACAAATTGGCTCAAAGTTCTGACAACATGGCGTTCCAGTACCTTTGCCAGGAAGGGCAAAAGGGATATGGGGAGGTAATTGACTGGGTTTGAGGAGTCTGCACCAGGTTTTTTTAAAATAGGTACAATCACCGCCGATTTAAGTGATGGGGTAACGATACCCTGGGATAAAGAGCTGTTGAGAAACATGATCGGTGGTGTGGGACAGTGGGTGTAGATCTCCTTTAGAATGTAAGCGGGGCAGGGGTCCAGGGGGGAGCCGGATTTAACCAGAGGCAGAATGGAGGTGAAAGAATCAGTCGTGAGGGGGGGACCGAGTCCAGACGAGCTGCAGCAGGGGGACAGCAGGGGTCGGTGAAGGAGGCAGGGGGGGATCTTGGCTTTGATCATGCTGATTTTGTCGAGGAAGAAGGAATTGAGAGAGTTGCAGAGTGATTGAGATGGCGAGGGTTTGAGTGAAGCTCTATCAGAGTAGGCAAGGTCTTGGACGATGGAGAATATTTCTCTTGGTCGGTTCTCCGCAAGTTGGATTTTGGATGAAAAATAGGCCTTTTTGGCTTCCAGAATGGATTTCTTATATTGAGCTAGGAGGGTGGTGTATTGGATTCTAGAGGTAGGGCCGTAATCTCGTCTCCAAAGGCGTTCCGCTTGGCGGAGATTAAGCTTTTGGGTCTTCAAGTTGCTGGAAAACCAACGGTTGGCCTCTTTGAGGCGTTTGGACGAGATGCATTTCAAAGGGGCGATAGAATCGCAACCCGCCCGCAGCCAGCTGTTGATAGATTCAGCCTGTGCTGAGGATGGCAGCCCTGAGAGGTCGGGGCTGGATGAGGAGAGTGTAGCTGACAAGGCCGCTGTGTCAACGCGGTTCCATGATCGGGCCCACACGTTTTTAGCGGGAAGGGATTTGGGGAGTGAATGGGGGCATAAAGAGAAGGTGATTAAAAAGTGATCTGACCAAACACATGGAGAAATGGAAAGTGAGGTAACCGGGCAGTCTCGGTACCAGATTTGGTCAAGGATATGTCCCAGCCTATGCGTAGGGGCATGGACAGCGGAGGTGAAGTTGAGCGAGTGAAGTGAGTCTGAGAACTCCTTGGAAGTAGCGCATTCCGCTGGGTCAGAGGGCCAGAAGTTGAAGTCTCCAAGAACTACAATGGAGTAATGGTTGACGACTAGAGTAGCCATCAGGTCTTGGCAGTTCGGAAGGAACGAATGCGAGGAAGATGGGGGTCGGTAGATAAGGACACACGTGATAGGGGGGGTCAGGGAGAGTGAACGGGCAACTAAGCATTCTGATGAACCCAGGGAGGAGACTACTAAGGATTGAAACATGAGTTCTTTCCGGGCAATCAGGGCCACTCCTCCACCAGGCTTCCCGGAAGGACGGTCAACTCGGATAGCATAATAGGATGGTGGGAGTATAGCCAATAGGGAGGGGAGAGAACTGTCCGAGAACCAAGTCTCAGTAAGGAATAGTAGATCGGGTTCGTGGGACTCCAATAGCATGAAGCGGTCGAGCTGGTGTTTGACTGCCGATCTGGTGTTAAGATACATTGCGGAAAGGGCTGAGGGAGAGGGGCCAATGGAAGACACGACTGGCGGACGACTCGCCCGAAGCGGAGATCGGGACTTAGTTAGCGGTGAAGTTTGGGAGGAGAGAAGGCCAAATTTGGTGATTTGGTTGACGGCGTCGTTCGCCAGTGGCCACTTGCCTTGTAGCGCGGTCAGTTGCGAGCGGGAATATTGGATGACAGGGGTAGAGTGACGTGCCTCCCCACTTCCTGGGGAGGCACATTTTTATGGAAGAGTTGGTGGATGGGCGGTGGGCGTGGCCTCCGAAGGGGGCGTGGCCTATAGTTCGATCGAGGCGCTGGGTAGCGTTTCCACGCCGGTTTCTACCAGCGGTGAGTCCACTTGCCAACTCAAGTGACTGGGGTGAAGTGATGGATGGATGAGTGAATGGGTGGATGATGGGTGAGTAAATGGGTGGAAGGATGAGCGAAATGATGGATGGATTGATGAATTGATAAGTGAAAAGGTGAATGGATGGACGGATGAGTGAAAGGATGGATGTAAGGCTGGATGAGTGAGTGAAGGGGTGGGTAGATGGACAAAAGGATGTATAGATGAGTGAAGGAGTGAAAGGGCGGATGGACTAGAGAAAGGATGGATGGATGAGTAAAGAGATAGATGAGTGATATGTTCAATGTATGGATTCATGAGTGGATGAGTAGATGGATGGGTGGTTGAATGGAATGATGGACGGCTAACTGAAAGGGGGATGAAGAGAGAAAAGGAGGATAGGTGGATGGCTGACTGAACGGGTGAATGGGTGGAAGGATGAGTGACTGGGTGGAGGAAAGAGTAAGTGAAAGAATGGCTGGATAGGTAAATGGTAGGATGGATGTTTGAATGGATGGATGGGTGAAAGAGAGGATGTATGAGTGTATGGATGGATAGGGTGAAAGGGTGGATGGATGGATGGATAATGGGTGGATGAGTAAAAGGGTGGATGGAGGGATGGATGAGTGAAATGATGGATGGAAGGATACGTGATGGATAGGTTTGTAAATGGTTGAATATGGACATGGATGGGCACACACATGGAAGGACAGAATGAATGGTGAAAGACTGAATAATGGATGAAAGTATGATTACACATTGTAAGCCCTATTACCTTAAGCAACATTTTCTGTGCATTGACTTTCACGTTTATATGAGTCATCGTCTCTATATAATATGTGTGTGATGTAACGCACTCCAACACCCTGCCATACATACATCGAATGAGTAGCACTATAAAAGAAATGAAATACACATGAGAGAAGTTCTATGTGAAGATGAGGGGTACTATTGGAGTGTGGTAGCATGGCCCAACTGGCCGGACCAAGCATCAGGCATCTCCCTGCGAGCTGGAAAGGGGGGTGGGACTATGCAGTGGTGTCCAATCTCCCCCATATTATTTAGCATCATAATGGAGCCGCTAGCCAGTAGCACTCGCATAGGTGAATGTTACCGTGGGTTGGTGATTCAAGGGCAATCCCATTATGCTGTATTATGTGCTGGTGATATGTTATTGCTTCTCTGAGACATCAGACTGGACTCACCTGGTGCAACAGACCTATTGGATCACGTTGGTGCAGTATTGGGTCTGCACATTAAGTGACAGAAATCTCACCTGTTTCCACTCTGTAAGGATACCGCTCCACCCCAGAACCTGTGCAGACTCACCTGGAATCCTACTTGTCTTCAATATTTAGAAGGTAAAATATACTGTAACCACAAAGAGCTATTAGATGGTAAAATTGGAGCAACTGAAGGGGCACTCCAAACTAGTGTAAACTTTTCATGTCAATGCCAATATCTGTGGCTAGTAGAATAGCACTGGCTAAGGTGGTGGCGCTCCTGAGACTGCTTTATGTTTTTTACATGCTGCCACTGTTGATGCCTCGCTGGTTGTTCCGGGACCTGAATCCCTACTATTGGAAGTGATCCTGGGGACAGGTAAATGTAGGGTGGTGCTATCTAAATTGCAATGCCCTGTAGTGGAGGGTGGGCTGGATGCACCAGACCTAATGTTTTATTACTTGGCGGCACAGCTGGAGTAGTTCAACCAGTAGAATTGCTGTAGGATAAACCCCGAAGAGGGTGCCATCAGCTCACCTCCTGACTTGCTGAACTTATCCGAGGTCCTCTGGGTTCCCCGACAGAGAATGATTGCTGCTTCCCAGGAGATCCTGATGATACAGCAGAGCTTGTGACGTTGCCTACAGCAAACCCACACCCCAGTGCCAAACTTGCAGCTGAAATAGTTGAAGATAATAGCTTGCTAAGGAGGATTGGGGGGCATAGCAAGGTGGGCTGCCTATGGGATAAACCATATAGGAGACATTTACATGGATAGAAAATTGCCATATATATGAAGACTTGGCAGAAGAATTTGGTATTCCCGGTGGCCAATTCTTATTGCACAAAGCAGTGGTCACCATGATTAGGAACCACTGGGAAAATGGAGACTCTGAACCCACAAGTCTGTCCTCTGCTCTGTACAATGATGGGTCACATTAATTCGGTGACATGCCTATAGCAAGCCATACATGCTAACATTGTTACTACCCTCACAGATATGAAAGTGAAATGGGAGACAGATCTAAAACTTCAGATTACTCATACAGAATTTGAGAAAATCTTAGCGCACATACCCACCGTCTCTTGTAATGGCAAATTTAAATGTATTAATTTTTATTTTCTACACAGAGCTTATCTTACTCCTTGTAGGATCAATAGTTTCTATGTAGCAGCTGCTGCGACATGTCCAAGATGTCGAGAACTTGGAGCAGAAATGTTCTATATGTTATGGCCCTGTCCCGCCTTAGTGGGGTTCTGGGAGGCGGTAGTGGACTGTTTTAATAATATCACAGTGCGGGTGATCCCTTGTACACTCCTGGCCTGCCTCCTTTGGGGAGACCCACACACAAATAGGTTTAAAACCACCATTAGATTTTCTGACCTTGCATTGATACTAGCAACACAAGAATTGACAATGCATTGGAAAGCTGATGGGGGACCACGACTGACTAAATGACGAGAAGAACTGGTTAAATAGGCAGGACTTGAGAGTGCTGTTCTGTTCTGAGAAGTGAAGTGTGGGCAGGGAACAATTGATAGGACTAGACCATGGGAGCATCTAGTAGATAGCCTATTGGCCCCGGATGTTGACACAGATACACCAAGCAGCTCACTTGTTTCACTGGAGGATTCAAAAGGTGGAAGTAACTCACCTTTCATGGGAGGGATTTGGAACTACAGGGGAGAAGTCAAGATCTTACAGCTTGGCAAGGGGTCACTGAAGATAGGGGAGTTGGTTGATGAAGTTTGTTAGATGCTAGCTGAAGAGGACAAATGGCATGTTATAATATGTACCACACACTCCGACTGTACATGTTAGAAAGACACCTTTAACCTGTTTACTCTGTATTACAACGATACATGGGCCATTGTTTGTTTCTGGTTTACTATGTCCTGGCAGCTATTGTTTATTTATGAAAACAATATTTTGTTTAAAATAAAATATCTGTGGCAACCATCTTTGAATGGGGTCTGATAAAAAAAGGCAAAACTATTTTGAAATGAATTCCCGTTGTTATTGTGATGGGCTGCAAAAAATGAGAAAGGTAGATGAAGGAGCTAAATGATGCTAGTTTTTAGCAGAGGGAAGGGAGAGATAAATAGATGTGATTCAGCAATGAGGGGGAGCAGGAAGAGAGAGCAAAGCAAGGTCTCACATCAGCAATGGAAGATACTTCATCAATCAAACCACCATGAGACTGAAATGCTCCTGGTAGGGACAAGCACAATACAGGGAGAAAAAGCATAATTTCCAGAGCAGAAAGGGGAGATCAACAGCAAAGTCATCCAGTCATGGGCAAGGGGCTGACCCAAAGCCCACGCTAAGAAGTGAAAACAATTGGTCCCCAACAGACAGCTAAAACTGTCTGTAGCCAATACCAAAGAAGGACTAAGACACTTGAAAATTGCTAATGATTTTTGTAGGTAAGCATATGTGGATTACATTACCATAATCACTGAATGACTAAGTAAAATAATTTACCTTTGACTCTGTGGACCTGGTGTAGGCAATAGGGCCTAGCCTCTGGCCATGCTGCTTGCCCAACCTTTGATTCCCTCAACCACTGCAGTTCATAGACAATGGCCATGTGCAGTAGGTTATACCCAACATCCTGCACACACAACTCTAGTTCTGTATGGTCAATGGCCTGGTGCATCAGAGAATTACTGTAGGGCTTGGCCTGTAGTAGGCCATGAGCTGAACCACCTGTGCACACTGCCCCTCTTCTCATGTCTTTTGGTTATGCACATACATGCTTGATATGAGGCTGTGCCTTAGGGCAAGTCTTTTTCCAATCCTCCTGTGTGCCAGCTATCACTGTACATGGCATTTGAACTGAAGGAGCGTAGTTCAACCTTCAGCAGTGCCTTGCATGAGCCTCTACGCACTGTGTTCACCATTCTTATGCAATATCTGTTCGGTGATTGGGGGAGTACTGCACTGCTGTTGACCATACATTACTTGGTCTAAATTGCATGTGTGTTTGCAAATAGAATCAACATCAAACCACAATGTATGCAATAATCAAATATGCAACTATAAACACTACATTGACTTGTACACAAATAAACTCTTTTCATATTGGATTAGTAAGCCTCACCCACATTTTGTGGCATGCTTAATAATAGTCCACCTCATGCCACTCTGATAAAATTATACTTTCGAGTTGGAAACATCCTCTGTTTGTTGGAGTGCTTAATAATGATAACTGGATAGTCAGGGATCTGGATCCTATTGCAAAACGACCTCAGTGTAAACTCTAAGGGATTGCTTTTATTGATGGGTACACTTGGTAAGATTAAAAAGAAGTAAGATGGATGAATGCTGAGAATTATGTCCCAATCATCCTAAGTGGCACCACATGTTTCAGACCATACAAGGTCAGGGGCTTTCAACAGGCAAATGGGGATCCCTAATCTAAACACTAATGTGTAATCATGAATGTGTTCAACTAGATGCATATAACAGAGGTACAAATTAATAACTGACAATTCAAAAGAGCACAAATATTTAAATTGGCTCCAATTTTGATTATGTTGACATGCGCTATGTATGTGCTGTCTAAAAAAATTCAATGATAGTGTTGTTTTGTGTGAACAAACATAAAAACACAGCACACTCACTACACTTGTAATAAGGGATGTAAAGCACACAGTATGCCTATTTACCCTGGTTTAGGGAAAGGAAGACCTCCTGGCATCGATGGAGGACACCCTCTGTAGTCACACTGTTAAGGGGAGGCGGTTGTTTCATGGATATGAATTTACCTTAAAGAAATGAAAAGACAAAAGGTGTTTGGCAAAACTGGAATAAGTTGATTTAATTAAGCGCAGCAGCCGGTAGAGTCTTGACGGAATGTGCCTGAGGAATGTCTCTTGATGTACAAGGTTTCGGCTAACAATATATACCTCTCGTGAGGTACAATAAAACAATTCTGCATCTTGGAAAAGCATCAGTCATAAATAACAATGTTGATCATTTAATAAGGGACACAGATGGCTCTCGACCTTGGGAAGGGCTAGTGTGGGCCACTGTGTATGTGTCCAGATGTCTAGTATGAGGAGCACGTGACTACCTCATGTGGTGTACATGTTGTGTCCTGATTGGCTGAGTGCTTCTATCTACATATGGAATCTAGCATTGTTGTATTTTTGGGGAACACATAACTCTGGACTAACACGTTTTATTGGGGTCGGTTTCCTCAAACCTGTTTGTAGTGCAATTGTCTATCTGTGAGAATGATCAGGGTTTTCCCTGGATGTACATTTGTTTATGGGCAAAGCGAGACCCCACCTGTGACCTGTCGCTCAACAACTTTGGGTTGGCTTTGCAGGGTCTGTCTGACCATGAAGCTATGACTCAGGTTGATGGGGAGGTCACCTTAGGTGACTCTGACAGAAATGATACAAGTTTGTTAGAATTTCAATCAATAATGTGGCAACCATTGATATCATTTCTGCCACAATCCTGATATTGACACTGTTGTGCATGCGTCGAGATTGGCATACATTGACATTGATTCTACCGGTATCAACATTGTTATGCAGACATGGATTATAATATACATTGACATTGTCGGGCCTGCACACATCATGGTATACATCAACATTGTAGTCACCCATCCTAAAACGGTTTATTGTCATTAAAAAGTATTAATCAATGACCAGATGAATAAAACATTTTTCTGCTTGCAAACGGCCTTGTTAACGGGACCAGGCTGTTTGCAATGGGAAAATGTTATTTCAGATGAACAAAATGTGATTAGGTAACTTGTCACCGAATTGCAATTTGTATTTGTGATTTAGTATTTGAAATGGGCATTTTTTGGGCGTCCCTTCCAAATACCAAATCAATATGGTTTGTTTTACTGTTTTGCAACCAAATTCCGGTTACAAAACAGTAATACTTTGCCTCTATTTAAAAGAAGTGGTAGCCCATTTGCAAATGGTAAGGGTTCCACTTGGGACCCCTACCCCTTTGAGAATGTTGAAAAACTGAAACTGAAATGCTTAATTTTTAACTCATCCTATTCTCCTTTAAGGAAAATGGGCTGCATTAAAAAAAAGTTGCCTTATTTTAAAGCAATTATAGACATGGTGGTCTACTGACCTCAGCAGGCCACCATCCTTGTGATGGCTGTGATTCCTAATGGGTCGCGAATTGCGACATACTTCATTAATATCCATGAGGTAGGTCTATTTGCAACCCACTAGAAATCGTTAATGAAACTCAGAAGAGTTGGGCAATTTGCAATAGGAAAAATTATTTTTCAAATGTACAAAATGCAAAATGCAATTCGTCAGCCAAATACTGAATTACACTTTGCATTTGCGATTTGGTATCTGAAAGGGGCATGTTAAGGGAGTCCCTTCCAAGTATTGAATCAGTATGGCATGTATTACTGTTTTGTGACTGCATTTCGGTCGCAAAACAGTAATACTTTACCACCAGATTAAAAAGGGGAACAAAGAGTAAGCAGTCCCGAAGGGACCCCTTACCCTTGGAGAAATTAAATAATAATATTTTTAAGAGAAGGCAGTTGTCCCACTGACCTCTGCCTACTTTTAAAAATGAAACTTGAAGTTTACATTTTTAGCTTTTTAAACAAATCCCATTTCCTTTCCTTTCTGAGCAAGAAAGACATGCCTACATTATTGATAAACTTGTGATAGCAGTACAATGTGCAGGAGAAGAAGATGGAGTGTGACATCTGCAAAAAATCATATGGAGAACAAGAGTTGGTTATTATCCTCCTAAAGTGTATGGACAGTGCATGTCATCTCCACAATGATAGCACATATAAGGTACAAGTTGCACAATAAATCAATGTGGCAGTGTATCAGATAAGTACAACACTAGATGTGACATTTCCTGGCAGTTAATTAAATCTTCATGACATTTTGTATCAGTGAAATATGTAGAATAATAAGCTCCAACTCATACTTCATTCCATGATATTTGTGTGGCATGCTTTAACCTGTAGGTTCTTTTGGCTCATTTAGCATATGGAAATCCTATGCCTCACCTACACAGGTCACAGTGCTGCAAAGTTATGGTGTATCTTCCCCTTGCAGAGTTTAAGATTATGTTTAAGAATACACTGTACAATATGCCCCATTCCCCTGTGAATCCAGATCACTACCATTTTTAGAAGTGTTCAAGAAGAGTGCACATCCATATCATATAGAGGTATCCCAACTTTCTGTAGATACATCTTGGGCATGAATCCATTTGAGTAAGAAATATCTTATGTAATGCCTTGTCTTGATTTGAATCTAACATTAACAGATATCGCTTTCAAATAATTATGGACAGTATGCCATTCAGTGATAGAAAGTACCACACCACAGTCTACTTCCAATTTGAACTTTAATTGCAGATCATTCATGGTAATTTGCAAAAACTTTGAAAAATGCACTAAAGTGCATTTTTCAAAGTTTCATGTTGCACACACACATGCCCTAAGGGTATGTGTGTGCGCAACATATGTGCACAGATCAATTTCAGGGGTGCAACAGGGTGTCCTTTGGACACTCCTTGCACCCTTGAAATCGTATTCTCAATATGCGATTCCCTAATTGCGATTTGCAAATTGAGAATTTCTTCCATTCATTCCTATGGGCCTCTATGCCCATAGGAATGAATGGGGAGGTATTCCTTAATTGCGACTCGCAATTTGCAAGTTGCAATTAAGGAATTTTAAGAAATCGCTATATTTTTAGTGATTTCTTCATGCATTGCATTTTGCTATTCCCTAATAGCAAATCGTTATTTTTCGCTATTAAGGAATAGCAAAATGGGTTCTTGATGCATTTGGGGGAATACCTCCTGCAGAGCAGACCAGACAACTCATCACTGATGATGAAGAGGACCTTCACACCTTCACACCTTTGACACCGATGCCCTACAACAGCTCATGGACAGCTACAGCAACCCACCTCCAGGAGCAGGGAAGCCCAGCTGCATCAAGGAGACCCCACCCCCTGCACAGACCACACAGCAAGAAGCACCCACCACCGCTGCTGGCTCCCAGCACCTCACGGAAGGGCAAATCGCATTCCAAGGCCAGGTGTTAGACTGCCAGAAGGAGGTGGCTGAACAAGTGCGGGTGGGGCTCAACCACATGGCAGCCAAACTATATGACATATGTGGGAGTCTAAGTAACATCAGGGACCACTTACACTCCCTAACGGACACCCACAGTTCGCTCCATGATGTCCAACAATCCATGCCCGACATCGCTGGAGTCATTCCTCTGAGAGGAGAACAACTGTCTTGTCAGTGTGGCCTCAGCGATGTCAGCAGAGAGTTGCCACAGATGCTGAGGATAATGGAGAACATGGAGTGGATGCATGCAGAAAGAATGGCTGCCACGGATGCACACCAGCAAAAAGTTGTTGGTATCTTCCATGCCCTGCAGATCCTCATCATCACATTGCTGCCACTAAAGTAGTCACTGATTAATGCTGCTGGTACTTCTACACACACATCTCCGGCCCCTGATGTGTCAGTGGCACACAGTGCTGCAGACCAAACATCCGTACCCACATCTCAGACAGATGACATAGAGGATAAAGATGCGAGTGATTCCACCTGTGTATGAAGAAGGAGCCAGTAGCAATATACTCCGCCAAATTCCCTGTTTCAACTTGGTTCTGCCCTCTGCATCATGCTCTGCAACAACACCTCCCACTGTCCCCCGAAACACTCTGCGACACTCACTTTGGACTGCTACATGGACTGCCATATTTTGTTTGCTTACCAATGACACAGCAATCAGTCTACGGACTGAACTCTTCCGCTCCCGATGTACTTGTCAATTCCTAAATGATTCTGGTTCTCAGCTCCAACACTCAACCGAATGTGAATAAATCATTCAAATTTACACAGATGTGTCATGTTCATAATCGATCAAGTATGAGAGTATGGATGAATGTAAGGACATTGATTGCACGAAAAGGTACACCCTGGGAAATGAAAACAATGCGCATGTGTGACCGTGAGCGGCATCATCTGCTATGGTATCTCTCTCAGGGGTGCCTGCCGCATGCAAGACAAAGGTCGGAGGTGCAGATTTCCTTCCGCCTTATGTATTGAGACAAATGAGCTTTCAACCCTAATGTTAGTCTGACTACTGCTTGCCTTCTGTAAATGCGATGTGGATTTCATGCTGCAATTTAGGCTAGGCCTTAGGCTTAGGGCACACCAATAGCGATACACACACAACAGTTGGCATGGATGAGCCAAGAGCCAGAGCGGTCTTGCGCTCCTTGTACAATCCCTTCATGCGCGGCCACCCTCCGGGTGCATGCAACATTGCACCATTGTCGATTGCGGGCCGTGTGGTGCAGACACTGCGTTAGAGACACACGCATCAGTTGGTTTCCTGTCCAGACCAGAAATGAACCATGCCTAGAGCCCAGGTATGATTATTCCAACCCCTACGCTGGCCTGGTGCATGCCGAGCCATCCCACTCGGCTTACGTATAAAGGGGGGATGAAGGCGCTATGTGTCCCAGTTTTTCCCCACTGCCGGAAGTGACATGGCTGCATCCACCTGGCATATCACGAGACTCAATCATAAAGGGTCCATGACGTGTGTTGCACAGAGTCAGTGGCACCGGATATACTGCGGCCGACACGGGTCTACCGCCATGGGACGGGGACTTTCGGTGCACTGAGGTAGGAGCACCTTAAGTGCAAAGCGGGTGTGCAGCCTGCGACGATGCACCATCCTGTCAGTCCAGACTGGTAAGATTTGTGTGAGCCCTGCTGGACCGCAGTGTAGGCCTGAGCCAGTGGGCAGAACAGGCCTACTGCCATGTGGCCTTGCCGCACGGTTCACAGAGTTAGTGGCACCTAAAGAGCTGAGCGTGTGCGCAGCCTGTGATGATGTCGTATGCACTGATATGATCTCTGTCATTGTGAAATCAAGACCTAGAATCACGTGTGTGACCTGGTGGCCCACGGTGCAGGACTGCATGATGTGGAGGCTGCCAGGGTTGTGGGCCGTTGGGCTTGGAGCTTGCAACAGCACAAGGTGGGCCCTCTTGGAGACACGACGATGGCGGAAGGTGAGCAGTGAGACCCAGGAGCGCAGGTGCAGGCAATCATCGCTGGGTGGCGGGAGGGGCTGGGGTGCAGCAGCCTCTGTGCGGAGGAGCAGGTACATGATGATAGTGTGTGCAGTGATATATATACTGCCATTCATAAATCTGGACTCTGTTTCAGATAAGATACCTGGTGGACTGCAGTGTATACCGGCACATAGTTGGAGACACACCAGTGGCAGCAGGTGAGCAGTGAGGCCAGGGTGTGCAGTGTCGGGACTCTCTCTCCATCTTCCTCACCCTCTCTTCTTTTCACTGTCTCTCTCTCCCTCTCTTTCTCTCTCTCTCCCTCTCTTCCTTTCACTCTCTCTCTCCCTTTCTTGCTCTTTCTCTGTCCTTTGATGGACACATGGCACACCTTCTTATCTTGAATTTTGTCTTGCAGGCTGTGACTTACAGATTGTCCAGAGAAGACCCGCCACGACTCTTTCAAATAGTTGTTTTGAGTTTAATTTGAATTAAAAACATTGTTTGGAAATTCAAAGATGAATGATTCTCTTTTTTTATGAATGTTAATTCTTATAATTGTGCGACATCAGGCGAATTGTTTTGTTCATGATTTCGTAAAGTTGATGGAAAATATCTGTGTCCGGGGTTGTGCCCAGGGTAGGGCCCGGGATGGGGACCTGTGGGGGATGGCGGTGGGTGTTGTGGCCGTCTTGGGTGTTCGAGCTGCCTGAGCAGTAGCTCCATGACATCTGTTATTCTTCTGGTGTAGCCGTCAGCTAGGCTCCCATTTCTGGGGCAGGTTATCTTCTGACATAATACCAGGAAAGAGCAGGTGTTAATTCTCTGCTGCTAATGCGCCTTATCTTAGGTTTTGTGATCTAATGGGTGATCTTGCTAGTCGTTGAGAATGTCGTGAAGTGCTGTTTTCGCAGCTGTTTGCAAGGGAACACCTACTCTGCATCTCATTAGCGTTAGTTGCCAGTGTCATCCGTGGCAATGTATTTTAAAGCTGCTATGACAGGAAAACTGGCAATGTCGGCTGTTTTCACCAGGTTGTAAATAGGGGGATAAATCTATTGGCACTTTGGCTGCGAAAAAGTGCAGCTAACTCAATGATAAGTCCTTGAGAATATGCCTCTTGAGATCTTGGCAGTTCGGTCCCATGAGGCACAGGGTCAAGACTGATTTGCATATGGCTGGGCCTAAACTGGGGTGGCACGGTGAGCAAAAGAACAATGGATCCAACCCATATCTCTTGACTGGGGGTGAATGTATGATTTATTCAGCATTCTGTCCATCATTTGTTTGAGTACCAAATTTCTAAAAATGGCATTTTCCAACTTGTAACTTAAAATCTGGCTTTACCTTTAAGGAGGATTTTCAATTACAATTTGTCAGACACCAAACGTTCAAATGTTTACCTGTTCTCAATCAAAAGATAACACTTATTAAATGTAATAATGCAACGAAGCAATTTTACAAAATAGAGGGTCTTCATACCAAATGTAAATCAAAACCAGGGCCATTGCAACTGGACCAGTGATTTGTAGATAATCTGCCTAGAAAATTAGGTAAAAAAACATGGAGAATTCAGGCTTATGGCTTAGTCATCTCAGAACATTCCTCGTTAATGCTGATGCATTACTACCTCCAAAGCACTCACTGTTTCGTCCTGGAAAAGAAGGGTTCTTCTTCTCCTTCTCTCTTTGTCTCAATAGGAGATCCATATTTGACTCTTTTCCAGGACGGAAACCATCATGATTTCTCTGTCATTGTGCAACTGTTAAAGCCAGATGCTTTTGATCCATATTCTTATGGTCAATGAGGTGTTGATTCAGCTTAGGTAAGCAATCCTCTAGGAGTGGCACATTCTATAAGCGGTTATATGCTAAGCTGAATGTAATTGCCCTTCTCCTTTTCAACTAGTCATCCATTTTCATTTGAGTAACGTGTGAAAGTTGGAGGTAAGTGTGCAAAAGGATATATTGCTACTTGAGTATGAATGTGTGCATGAATTCGCAATAGGGCTTTATATAGCGTGGACTTGAATCAAAGGTATCTGGTATCAGAGCGACTAATTTAGCACCAGTTTTGTTACATGAGGACACATTCATTTTTGGTAGGCACGGGAAGATTAAGAGATTTGCCCAGAATCACAGGATATTTAGCATCATTGCAGAGACTCGAACCCGGTTCTCCAGATTCACTTTCGACCACCCTAGCCAACTCCTCTCCCTAATGAAAGTTTGTGGGTGCAAATTACAATGTCCATACTGTAATAATTCTGCTCTTCAAGGCTTGACGTTAGGGAACTTAAATATAATTATGCACCTATCTGAAATACACAAAGTTAATTTGTTAGAGAAACAGTTGAAATTTTTTTTTGTGGTGTGGAAAATAATTTTCCTTGAAACCTATTTTTCATATGTACCATGAGTGAATTTGGGGATTTTGGTGGACGTTCCCACACTTGCACCGCCTATGTCTAATTCATTTGGGTTTGCGTTTACATGAATAGATTTGTGTGGGAAATTGCCAAATATTTTAATAGCAGCAGTCACGATTTCTGGGGTGTTACCAAAATATAAATGTTTCAAAAATTCCTTTGGGCTCTCTTCTGAACACCGATTAGATATCATATCACCTGGGACTGCAAAAATGTTGCATGCCTAACAGCATATTCTTGAATCATAATCGACATCTCTGTGAGCATAGTTCTGCATAACCTCGTTTTTTGTATTAGGATCAGGAAAACTTTCTGCTTATATGTAAGTTTCACATCATATGTGTCAAAAGATTAGTGAAACATTATTAAAGTGACTAACAATGAGTCTCTGCGTAAGCCCATATCTGCATGGAAATGTGATGAGCAAGGTTCAAAGAAAGGAGATAAGTGAATCAGTGCATATACTTGCAAGACCACTGGTTATGTAAAAGAAGGTTAAAATTAGTTCTTCAGTTTTATCAGGACAGTCTCTGAAGATGTATGTATAGGCATTTATATAGCGCACTACTTACCCGGAGGGTCCCAAGGCGCTTCGACCGCTGCGAAACCCTTCCTGGCTTCCCTGAGAGATGGTCCCTTAATGGGTATCTCCAGGGTGAGACCAGGCATCCCCAGCGGTCTGGTGGGGCCATTAGTGAAGATGAGGCAAGCTAATGCCCAGAGTTGCCGAGTGTGATCGCTGATCAGAGTGGGCACCGAGGCGAGAGAATTATCGAGTCCGCTGACCCTGGTCCAGAAACCTGCCGCGCCAGGAATCGAACCCTGGTCCCGGGCCGTCCTCTGCTCTCGGGTCTGCCGCCTCTAACCAGTGAACCACACTACTTCACAGATGTGAAGACACAGAAGTGACAGACCACGGAAAAATAATCAACTGCATTGACTACAAAACATCCAGAATGCCTCAGCCCGACTGATCCTCCATTTCCCCGCCACAGCTACATCTCCTCCCACCTAAGAGACCTGCATTGGCTCCCCGTCAACAAAAGGATCACCTTCAAACTCCTCACCCACGCACACAAAGCACACCACAACATCGGACCAGCCCACCTGAACAACAGACTCAACTTCCACACCCCCGCCTGCCAGCTCCGCTCCGCCAGCCTCGCCCTCGTAGCTGTCCCGCGCATCCAACGAACGACCTCTGGCGGCAGATCGTTCTCCTTCCTTGCCGCCAAGACCTGGATCACCCTCCCCACCCATCTGCGGCAGACCCAAGACCTGCTCACCTTCAGAAGGATCCTCGAAACCTGGCTCTCCAAGCGGTAGCAGCACCCCCACACCCCCCTCAGCGCCTTGAGACCCTCACGGGTGAGTAGCGCGCTTTTCAAATTTCTGATTGATTGATAGGGATTGTACGTTTTTTTCCACTTACCTTTATGTAAACTTATATTAAACCTACTACCACAAATGCAAAAAAGGATCTGGAAATATCTGATAAAATTCATGAAAAGAAGGATGAAGGTAGGTGGAGGCTCCTGAAGGAAACTGGAGAAGTAGTCAAGAAAACAGTAGCTGCTGGTGAATCTTAAAAGTGGTAGGAATGTAAGTCTCACACAGGATTGCATTGAGCAAGGGAAGAGAATGAGCATGAAATCGACAGGTGTTGTTCCGAGGACTACTTTCCTGAGAAATCATTTACAAGCTGTAGGTTCCGAGGAACACTCATAATATATTTCAATACTTTTATGGTTTGTGGAGTGAACCTAAATCATCTCAGGCATGTTGGAAATGTACCCGGCCAAATAAACCATGAAGATATGGTAGCAAAAGAAATATCTTCATAATTTCAATTTTAAATATTTGAAAAGCCTTCATTGATTCAAACAGAAGTAAATGCAATCTTGAATGCGTGCCATTTTTCATAGCATATGTCTTCACTTTTACTTTTCACTGTTGTTGCATGCACAGACATTTTGAGTCATATGTTGTGGATGAGAACCTTCTTGAAATTTGCTTTGAAATTCAGTAGTGTTATTCTCCGTAGGAGAGTCATTCTTCTTGTCCTTACTACCCCCATTTTGTTGACTGATGCTGGTGGTCACAGACTCTGAAAGTACCCTGGGTTCTGCTAACCAGTCCCTGTCCTCTAAAGGTATATGGTAGTTTGTATAGTTCTAATTGGCCAGGACAACCTACCGCAAGTTCCATGGTATATGATAGGGCATGTAGGTTTAGAGACCCCAGGGGACTTAATGCACTTTAGTGTGTACTGCTGTGGTGGCTGGTGTCATGTTAAACCAGGCCTGCCTTGCATCCTGGTTTTAAATTAAAACTGTGTCCAAATTCAACTTTCGAGTTAAAAATACTACCAAAGTTCAAAACTGTCTTCTATTACATATATGTCACCTTAAGATCTGCACTAGGTCCCCCAAGGGTAGGGTGACTTGTTATAAAAAGCAGAGAAAATATAAACTATGTTTTATATGCCCTGCTAGAGAAAAACAACCAGTGTCGCGTATTCCTATTGTACTGCTGCTGGCCCCATAGGCTAACATGGAAAGGATTTATTAAACTTAAAAAAATCTAACGTTTGATTGAAGCTAGCTAGCAATATCACTCAAAGTATCAATATAATGGTTTCAGTAAATCCAATAACTTGCCAAGGCCGGATTTATTAGAACTATTACAGGAAATTTGTTTTAGAACTTAATGTCCTGAAATTACCCAAAGCAGCCCTCTAACAGCCTCTTCTGATTGGCCAGCCTTTGACAGCCTGCGCTAAGCTGCTCCCTGAATACAGCCATTTGGTGGGAGGAGATTTGGTTCATGGAGAAGCCTTTGATAGGGAAGAGGCTGGGAGATATGCTGAACTTCAAAGGAAGGAGTACACATGTCCCAGGACCGAGGCAAGTTCCCACTTCCTTGATCCCCAGCCAGATGGGAGCCTCCCTAATTTGACAAATGGAGGGGATGGAAGAGGAGTGTAGTCAGATGTTTGCCACAGCTCTGGGTTGGGTTACACAAACACAGACTCCAATAAAATAATTTCTCCATTTAAATTTTTGGGAGCACCATGCATTCTGGGTGAAAAATATGCCACACTTGGCAGGAAGTTGTCATAGAAGACAGAGGTAACTTTACACCTCGTGTTTGGAGTGCCACTCCTCTTTCCAGCCCAGAATGGAGAATAAATATGTGAGAGCTGCGTGAGCTCCTAAGAACAATGACTGGAACAAAAGAAGAAAAAGTACTGCCCTCTGGACCCTTTACTGCACCACAGATGGCTTGAGTTCAAAAGGACTGCACCTGCTGCACTCTCAAGGCTCCACAAAGGTAGAGCTGTGCCTGGCTCAACAGGTACAACAGAGCTGAAAGAAGTAACCAGCCTTGAAAAAGAGAGGATCACCCCAGCTGACCAGCGGAAGCAGGTTTTTCCTGGACTGTGCAGGTGCATTGTGGGTGATTGATTCCTAGCCCAAAGAGACAAACTGTAAACTCTGAACCATTGGTTGGTGCTGCTTGACACTTTTCTCCCCAAGGGAACCAAGAAGGAACAAGAGCTAAAAATCTGGAAACTTCCTACAAGGTTTTGCTGAAAGGCTCCAGGAGGAGACCAGCTCGATGTCAAAAGTTGAGCCTCTGTCGCAGACTGATGAATAGGCCTGACTGCGCTGGTTTGTCCCATTGAAAGCTCCAGAGCTCCTTGATGTTGATGCTGAGGAGAAAGACTTCCAGATACTCACCAAGGCATCAAACTGCAGCAAGTCGCCGTTGTCACACTGAACTCCGGATCCACAGAGTCAGAGGATTCAACATTACAAGAAAAGCTCCCCAAAAAGACCACATCCGAAAGTAAACTTTTGACTGGAACCTACAACTCAACCTATCCAACCTGGGTTGCATTGTTGTCATCCTAAAACTTTAACTTTGTCCCAGTCCAGTACAACCAGACAGGCGTGAGTGTAGCTTTAAGCTTTTTGGCACTAGACTTCATATTTTTTTTATTTATCCTTTAGAATTTCATATCTCAGGTTCCCTATATTGGAATATTGTCATTTTGGTTTAATTTTAAAGATCACAATATTCTATATTTTTATAAATTGGTGTTGGATTTTATTGTGTTGTGTTTCTTGCTCATTTAATGTTTTGCTATTACTAAGAACCAATGCGTTTGTTCAAAACTGAATCCAGTAGACATTCCGGCTGACTTCAGATAGGCTCCTTGAGCCCGTCGGAGACCGACACGTAATCACAGTGGAGGGCATTTCTGCCGTTGGGATTCCGAGAAAGGCTTTTCATGCTCACTTTGCGACATGGAAAGCCTGTCAGAAAGCGAGTTTGGGGGCCTCTAGCAGGGCCCCTTTCTCCCTGCAGCCTCAGGTTGAGGGCTAGGGGGCACCTGTGGTTACCGCCTGTTAATCCCTGCACCATGTGGCAGACACCTTGAGGTGCCTGCCACATGGTGCAGGGATTAACAGAATCTTCCATTACTCAATGGAAGCATGTGCTATGGCTGGTTTATGGACACAGGACAAGCTACCATTGAGAAATGGGACTATGCGACTGCACCATGTGCGGTCTCATTGTGATTGTGGTGTCAGAACCCCTGACCTGAGGTCAGTTGGTCCAGATAGCGCAAAAGTGCCAGTCAGAGGCAACTCCAACCAACATCTTAATCGAGCCCCTAAATGATTTACACATACTTGGCTCCTAAGTTAAGTGACTGGACATATTAGATATTGTGGTATTAATACTAGCTGAAGGTGATTACCCCCACCTACTAATAACCAACCTTCCTACATTCCCTAACAACAGTTTTTATTAGTCTAAGAACACACATATTTTGGATGAGATAAAATACCTTCATTTTTAAAACATAGAAAAATGATGTCATTTTCAAGGGGAAAAAAACATTATTATGCAGGTTTTTACTTTTCAGTACATTCATGCTGGGTGCCCAAACATCAGTTTGTCATTTTCATCAACAACTCACAAATAATGTGTTACTACCTCACGTGATTTTGTCTTTCATGTGGCTGACTCGCTAAATCATTCTCTGGATACTCACAATATGCTACCAGTATTCACTGCTATGGTCGAACTAGAATTTTATGAGGGAATGCCACCACCACCTGTAAGCCACGGCCATCATTATCCCAATGGTGAGCTCCATCATGCCATGGATGTGCGCAGTATTGTGGAGAGGTGTGGCTCACTGGTTAGAGGCGGCAGACCCGAGTGCAGAGAACGGCCCGGGACCAGGGTTCGATTCCCGACGCGGCAGGGTCTTGGACCAGGGTCAGCGGACTGATAATTCTCGCATCGGTGCCTACTCCGACTGGGGAGCACACTCGGCAACTCTGGGCATTAGCTTGCCTCATCTCTACAACGGCCCCCCACAGACGCCAGGGATGCCTGGTTTCACCCTGGAGATACCCAGAAAAAAGGGACCATCTCAAAGGGAAAACCAGGACGGGTTCCCCAGCGGTCTACAGCGCCGGGACACTCGGGTAGAGTAACTGTGCGCTATACAAGTATCCCACATTTACATTTACATTTACATTATACATCACTACCATTTTGACAGGGTCAACATTCTGTCCATAGTGGGCTCATCACATCCTTATTATGCTACATTGATACACCCATGCATGAGCTTACACATACACCAATACATAAACACACGCATACCCAAATACATTATTTGGGGTGTAGAAACACATACACACTCACACACACACACACCTACGGGTTTAAGCTTGTTTTATACTTACCCTGAGAATCTTCCTGCTCTAATAGCATTACTTATTATCACCTCGATCCTGCTTCTCAGCTTGGATCTCAAGTCATTTTATGTGATAGTCATTTTCACATCATAATTTTGAGACTGACAACACAGTCTAAATGAAAACCAATCACCATGCTGCTTCAGTTGTATAGTGATTGCCTGTATTCCACATACCATGCGGTCTTTTAGCTAGCTTTGCACTAATCAATTACCACATTTATCCATACGTACATTGTTAGTGTGACTAAAGGCCAGGCAGTCACTCACTTTGCAACATTAACATACAGAGCTCTGCTCCAAAGCAAGTAGCACAATCTGGTTTTATGTGATAGATTATAGACAGTTATTCCCCTATGGCTCGAAGAGTCTCCAGCTGTGCAGTGGCACTTGTGCACAAATGCAGAATATCAACTATATGGAAAAAAATCGGGGGAGCCGTCAAGGCACCCCCATGAGTTTGCTTTTACTTAGACCAAATAACTTTTTAGTAAAAAATAAATGGCAGACAGAATGTGCTGTAGAATAATGTCTGTTAGTTGTTTGTTTTAGAGTATATATCTTTTCACTGTTTGTTTTCCTACTAGGTCGTATGCTAGCAAGGTGGAGTAGGCTGGTGATGGAAATTTCAGAAGAAGAATGAAAATGATTTAATGAAAACATTTTGAAACAATTTAGAACCTTCGTTTAGTCCTCAAAGACATTAGTGCTTTGAAAAAGGTACTCCCCCGTCTGCTGCCTTTCGAAGTTGTATTTGCAATAACCTGCGATGTAAGCAGCATTGTCAGATGTTCGCGTTTTGTCATGCTTCCACTTGCTGAATTAGTTATGATGTCTATTTCACACTTCAGCAATCCCAGATGAAAAAGTTAATACTAAGGTGCACTGAGGAGTGAAGGGAATACAAAATAAGGAAATGCAGTTAACTTCAGCCAGAGAAACGCAAGTGTAATCCTAAAGACAACATATTGTCACATAATCCTCACCCCTTCACTACTCACTGCTTTATTAGAAAGAATTGTGTAAGAGTCCCTTCCCAGGCAATTTATTTTACATCAGGTTCTGGGTTTAGAGAACTGAAATTCTGTTCTCGCATGAGGTGCCCGCTACTTTGCGTTCAATGTAAAGCGTAGTTGGAACGGCTGCCATCGGGCATTAATAGAATGTGGTTCATGAATGAGGAGGACATGGAGACTACGGCAGTGAAGTTTTGGCAGCACTTTAAGCACGGATTCTTGGGTATTTAACTACTAAAGTTTACTACTTGCTTATGGTCAGTGGAATGCCAACTCCGAGGTTAGAGAGTTTTATTAGAATCTTTTTAGTAAGCATTTCTTTATTAGTCATCAATAAGTAATTGATTTGTCAGTAATACAATATAGAACAATATCATGAAGCTCATTTCATAAAGGCACATCCTTACTCTAAATCTATAGAATGGAAGGAATGTATCTTTTAGAACCGATAAAGCAGTGGCGGCTGCTAAATTTTGAAAGTGGTGAGGCATACAAGACAGTGGTGTTTCAAGATACATAGATGTGGAACTAACAATAGTAAATCTATACTTATCTATATATACTTACTTTAACTACATTTTGGCTGGTGATATCCTGAACAATATTCATGTGGTTGATATTCAGACATACTACCCCCTCTTTTGTACTTCCTGTGCCCATCTATTTTATTCTTTCCCTCTAATAGTCTCTTCAAATAGCTAATTCCATTCAATGTCCCTCCGAATCCTTTGGCCTTTCCCTATCCTTTATTGTCCTTCCTTAGATTTCCTTTGCCATCCTGTACCTCATGGTTTCTACGTCTTTTCCTGTCCTCTTTCCTAAAAGACTTCAAGTTATCTCATGTCAGCTCTTTCTTGTCTATTATTAGGTTCCTTTCTTCTACTTCTTCCCAGTGTGTTGTTCTGTGTGGTTGTCTTTCATTAGAGATTTCAAAATGCCCTATACTAGGAGTGAATTGCTTATCCAACCTGCACTCAGGCAGCGTTAAGCACAGGCCAGCAGCAGGTCACGAACAGCAGACTGTGCACTGTAAAGCATGTGGTTGACTATGGTCCAGAATAATACCCACTGCTCCGAACACATGGTAGTCTCCTTGGAGCCTCGCCTTGGCTTGTGTCATTCCAACCCCCACCGTCAGGATAAACCACCTCTGATAATGATTCACATGTTCAGATGCAGTGTGCAAGCTTTAGTAAACTCAAGCATTTTCTTCTTGTTCACAACATGTGACCAGGCGTCACTTGTGATGCCTGTCACATGAACACTAAGAAACATTTGTGCCTCCAATCCAGCTTTCCCTTCCCCAACTCGTCACAGGGTGGGGTGGGTTCAGTGAGGTTTGCTGGCCCATCCCCTCCCTGTGATGAGCTGGGAAAGGGGCACCTTTGGTGATTGACACACAGTCTCGGGAAGTGCAGGCTCAAGTCTGAAGCATGCACTCAGTGAAGGTGGAACACATCACGGGGAGGAGTGACCCTACACTCTGGCATGCTACTGAAGCTAGGGCTGAAAGTAAACAAGCCCTGAAAAATGTGCGACATGGCACATCCGCAGCAGTGCACGTGCCTCTCAGTGATGTGACTCTGCCTGACTCTCGCGCGCAAATCGAGAGTCAGAATTCTATGCCAAATAAAAAATTGTAGTAATAGGTTACGTTTATTTCATTTGTAAATAAAGGAGGTGAAAACTATAGAGGGTGGAGCCCCCATGTCCTAATTAAGAAGCCACTGCTGCGATACAGAGTTCCAAATCGTGAGGTGAAAGCATAGAGCTTTAAGCAATTCAAATAGCACTTCTCATGAAGAGAAGTTTAGGAAATATAGCATAGATTCTGGCAAGGGGAAATGAATAGGTCTCATCTCATAGTGTCGGAAAAAGCTTTAAAAAATCAGCTCAGTGCTTTAGAGTGTCTGGTTGGCTGTGTGAAGAAAAAGCTCTACTCTAGTCTAGCAATATGCATTAAGTTAACATTATGATATCTGCAACTAAAACATACGTTAGGCCATTTCAGATTCTTACACTAATTGGATCACAATTTCTTCATGAGTACAGCAATCTTCCACCATCTATGCTGTCTTGGAACAAAGACTTACAAATTTTAAGTGTTACATTGTAGAAATTGCAGAAATTACCGTTAGCATAGGCTGAAGCCATTTTGTTTGTGGCAGCCATTTTAGTTAGCCATGTGCTCGCCATGTTCTTCTCCTTCTTCACTGTTGCCTGCCCTTGCATTCTGCTTGAGCCATCAGTTACAGTTAACTCCTTCAGCACTGAGCCAGAGCAATGTATGATCAGAAAGGACTGTAGCTCCCAGAATGCATCTGCCTAAGTATGTAACTGTCAGGCTATTCCAACTGATGTAAGGGTTTTTGTTACTTCCCCCACTTATTTGACTAAGTAGTTTCCAGTTGTCTATATATGTGAAATAGCTATTCATGTGTATACTTGTACCGCCTCTTTTTGAGTCTTCATGCTTACTCAGCTATAAACTGGCCATCAAAGGCCCATGGTTTCTGTACTCCTTGGACTACCTCATACAGTGGCCTGAGGGTATCCTACTGAAGTTGTCTCCCTCATGAGAGGTTAATAAATCTATTTCCTTGATATTACAGCTTCCGTGCCAATTTCTTCTTTGTTGGTTTAAGGACCGGTGCATCAGTGAGCCCCTAGAAAGATTTTTTATTCTACAAATTGGCACCAAAGCAGGCAATCATCGGAGACGCGGCCATCTGAGAGTGTGGTCGTGATGTATTATGTATACAGGAGACATGGGTGGAAGACTAGATCCATATTAATGGCTTCAAGACCTTTCACTTGCCCGCAGTTGCATTAGTGCATGGGAGAGCAATGGGGGTACTGATTACCTATGTAGCCCACTGCCTGGACCGGCCGAGTGAGGGGTAGGACAGACGCTGAGCCACTTCCAGTGCAAATGACACTACACCTTAGTGTCTACATCAGCCGGTACTGATGCCGTCCATCTTTGACCCTAATTGGGTTGTTTTTAGATCTATAAGTACCACTTTTTAGGGTGCTGTATGGGTGGTCATTACCTCACTTCACCTTGACACTGACCACGACCAAAAAGTGTACTTAGATCCCAGTTGGTCCTGAAGAATTGCCAACTAATTGATATAAGGGAAAAAAAAACATGTTGACCGATATTATTAGCGTATAACCTCACATCCTAGAGTGAATATACACCCTTTCTTTATTTTAATTAGGGGAGTGGCCATATTTCATTAAAATGGACCATTTTTCCCTATTTTGATTTACATCCCCCTACACATCACTATCACCTACACTGATCTCCGCCAAGAAGGCCCCAACACGGTCGCCGATCGGGTTTTGCAGCACCCACTCGATAAGGAGCAGACCTAATGATGAAGCAGGACACTTAGCTGGCTGGGTGTGTGAGGGTCTTTTTCCGAAAGGAGGAGAACCATCTCCTGATTTACAACCCTACATCACCATGTGGTGCCCTTGATCACACACAACAACCTGCCTTCAGCACTAGGAACTGCATACCAGTATTGTAGAGATATTATATAGCATACCACCCAAATCTGGGGACTATTGTAACATTGATTTATGACCGTTATTTTTAAATAATAGGGGCGGGTTTGGATAGTAAAATTGGCATAGTGATAGTGAATTTTTACAATAATGCTCTGCGTAAAGACCAGGCAGGAATGTTGGGGACTATATCCCTCCATATTACCAAGATCCAAACAGCCTCCTCCAAAGACCTTTTTATAATTTGGGGTGGAGATTTTAACATCAATCTATGTCAATATTGGGATACTAGGGTATGTGGCTTTGGATATAAACACTGGGATGCCTGGCTTCACCTTGGGGGTGCCCAGGAGGGGCATCTCACAGGGAGAGCCAGGAAGGGTTCCACAGCGTTATACAGCGCCGGGACGCCCCGTTGGGGCAGCTGTGCGCTTTACAAAATACACTACATACATACATACATATAACAAAGATATTAGTTTTCCTCACTTTAATCATTCTGGCTTTGGGAGATCATAAATGATATAATGCTCACAGGTGACATGGGTTTTGCCAATAATTTATGCAGTATATCGTTTCCATTCAGTCCAACATTCAATGGACGGGGACTGTCCTCTACAATTGATTTTATCTTAATTTTGTCTAGATATGCTTCTAGAATCTCAAGTTTTCATACTCATGACATGACTCTCAGTGATCATTTCCCGCAGAGCATTGGAGTCAAGGTTGATAGTAGACTGGTTAAAGGGAAGGTCCCTTCTACTTACAGTGTTAAAGACGTCACACTGGCCAGACAAAATGGCAACGCGCTGAGCTGGAAAAAAATAGATCCAGACTCACTTATGAGTAAGGTGATATCCAATTGTAGTGAAGCTATGAAAAAATGTCTAGGAGACGGCCATTCCGTGTTGGATATAGTTGAGGTGTTTTCTGTCTTATCAGAATTCATTGGTAATATCCTTCATGTAAACTCACTTAAGAAAATCCCTCAAAAGAAAGAATGGGTTGATTCCAGTTGCTCTAAAGCCCATTCCAAACTTAAACTCGCACTTGATAGAAAGGTAAAAAGTATTGAAGAAATAAGAGAAGCCAAAAGGTTATATAGGTACGCTTTAAAAGCAAGGAAAAAATGTTTACAGGATGAGGCATGGAATGCCCTGCGAGCGGCATCAGAAATGAAAGATTCTTCAGCGTTCTGGAAAGCGGTTAATGCTCCCTTTCTAGTTGATGCAGGGAGGGGGGGCAAGCGTAGAGATAGCAGTCACTAGGGACGAATGGATTGACAACTTTTCCAAACTATATTCTATATCCAGCCCTGAACCAAGTAATAGCGACTTGTTGTGGGACAGGGTAGAATCCCAGACTGCAAATCACAGAATCCCAGACTGCAAAGGTAGAGTGGTGTGGCTCACTGGTTAGAGGCGGCAGACCCCGAAGCAGAGGTCTGCCTGGGACCAGGGTTCGATTCCCGATGCGGCAGGGTCTTGGGCCATGGTCAGCGGACTCGATAATTCTCGCTTCGGTGCCTACTCCAACCATGGGTCCCACTCAGCAACTCTGGGCAATAGCTTGCTTAATCTCTACTAACGGCCCCATCAGCGCCGGGGATGCTTGTCTTCACCTTGGAGATGCCCAGGAGGGACCATCTCACAGGGAAAGCCAGGATGGGTTCCCCAGCGGTATACAGCGCCGGGACGCCCCTTTGCTGGGGCAGCTGTGCGCTTTACAAGTATACGACATTTAACATTTAACATTTAACAACTTGCATCTCCAACTGGATTCTAATAAAATTGAGGAGGCAATTGCCCTTAGTAAGAGCGGTAAGGCCCCAGGGCCAGATGGCATTCCTGTAGAGCTTTCTGGGGAAAAATGTTAACACAAGTAATTAATGCATGCATTGCGACCAGTCTTATCCCTATTGGAGTGAATCGATCTTGGTCCCAATTTTTGAAAAGGGGGATAGGCACAACTCAGCAAGTTACCGGCCTATCTCGCTCCTAGATTCCACAGTCAAAATAACCGGAAGAGTACTCCTTTCTAGATTACAGGACTGGGCAGACAACCATTCTATCATTAGGGCAAGGGCCTGGGTATGATAGCTCAGTGCCTAAATCTAGAATTACCTATTGCCAAATATACTAAGACCAAAAGGGGCCCTCTCTACCTGGCCTTTGGGGATTTATCCGTGTACTTTTACTGCGTCATCCACAATAAACTTTGGCTGATTCTGGAGAAGATGGGAATGGATCCATCTTTAATCTCCATAATGAGACAATTTTACATCGGGCCATGTGCCAGGGTGCGGTTTGGCAGAGGGGGTGAGTGCACCGATTCTTTTACTGTCGGAAGAGGAGTAAGGCAGGGTTGTGTCCTGGCACTGTTTCTATTTACCCTGCATATCAACAACTTAGATCTGGTTTTGAGAGAGGAGTGCCAGGTCCTCCGGGCGGTAGGGAAGCGTTCACTCCCGGTGCTTATGTATGCAAATAACGCGGTGCTCATGGCCCGCACTCCAAATAGCCTTCAGAAAGTTTTATTCAGTTTTGCAAATTTCATGTCCAGTTTGGGTCTTACAGTCAATACATCCAAAACATTTATTTTAAAATGCGGCCTGGGGAGTAAAAAGTGTTGCCCGTTCTTCTTAGAAAAGAATCGTCTAGTCTGTGCTAATACTTTTTCCTACCTAGGGGTCTTATTTGATCACACTGGCACATGGACACAGGCTGTTAGTCTAAGGAAATTGTTATTTTCAAAGGCACTGGCAGCTTTGACTAATTTTGGCAGGAAATTGGGTAGACGCCCCCCTCAGAATTACTTCAAATTTATAAAGCTGAATGCATCTCAATTGCGACCTATGGAGCGGGCATCTGGGGACACTCTGATGTGACATCTTCGCAGATGGTCGAAAACTGATTTCTTAGACATCTGCTTGCTGTCCCCGTTAGCGTCATGACCTTAAATTGTCACTCAGAACTGGGTTTATCATACTTAGAGAATGTCATTGGTATCCAACCAATCCTTCTCTGGCACCACATTTGGACTACAGAGCAGACCATCTTAAATCACCAAATGATCAGCGACTTCTGTGGGTTAGATGGAGTATCACATATAGGATGGCTTAAGTATGTGTTAGGAATTTTGGTGCAAATTAGGCCATCAGGAATATTTCGATAACCCAATCACTTTGACTAAAGTAGATAGGAAAGTTTTTTAATTCAGTTGTTTGCAATATATTGAAAGTATCAGAATAAATACAGAGATCCCAAAAATCTCAGTTCTTGCCCACCAAAATATTTAGACTACTTTTAGGATGCAGCCATATTTAATTTATGTAACCTATGACTTTGAAAGATTTCTATTAACATGCTTTAGGATGGGTATTGTCCACAGGTTACTTAGCTTTCAAATAAATAATGATTGGTCCAGGCAGTTGTCTAATTGCCCATGTGACGACTTGTCAGCACAATCCACCATGCATGTTTTATTCTTTTGCAAATTTTATACAGTTCAGAGGAAAAGGTGGATACTTCTGGTGCTTAGAACACTATGTTTGAGACAATGCTGTCCTGCTTTTATAGTCATGCAATCCCTGGGGGGAGAACTTGTAACCCTATCTGTTGCACTGCTTTTAAAGTCTGACTTCAACTGTAGAAAGATTATCCTCATGTGAGAATTTGTATTGTATAATTTATTTCATAATCTTGTGGCTTTTTATCTATATTATTAACATCAGTTTTTTACTGTATTCAATGTACTTTTATAATTAATTTTTTAATCGAATAAAGCAAGATTGATTGATTAATTGATTGATTTACAATTGGTATTTACAAATGGTTTTGTTTGAGTACAGTCTGTGGGCTGCCTATTGCTATTGTCCTGAGTGTTGATTTGTGGGTTGATTGTTTTTTTTGAGTGTCTATGTGGTTTGTGTACTGACACCGGTGGTGATGCTTGTGAAGTACTTGTTTGAGTGAGTAGTGACTGTGTTTTTTTATGTAAGAATGGCTTGCCTTTACAAGCAGTGTTGTATGTTCTGAGTGTGTAGCCCCCTTCATGAAAATGTCTGAAATGAGCTCAATTTGGTTTGTTGTCATAATTATGTTCTGCAAATGTCATTGGAAGACTTACACTTTAAAATTCAAGGAATCAATTATAAAACATATGCCAAGTAGCTGCACGCTACCATTAAAAGTAAAACAGTAACAAAGTATAGATGTGTGAATATTGCCACAATGGTAAAGAAACATTAGAATTAACACTCAATAGGGAAAAAAATAGGCCTCATAGAAAGACAAAAAATGAATTTGTGTGCTTTACACAACTAGGACTCAATACAAAATGTTACAGCATTATCCTTAGATACATTATACTAAATATTAAAAGGCATTCATATTATCTGAGTAGATAGTTGCTGCTGAAATAAAAATGCATCTTTGATCACATTGCAAAATGATAGACTTGTACTGGCTTGAAATCCTTGGGTTTTAAATAGACTAAACTGTGCTCATTTCCAGAACTAGAAAAAGATCTTTTAAACAGCTGTTCAAAGCTGTCTGTCCGAAGAAAGCTGTCTGTCAGAACAGATGGAGGTAATCAATGGTTTACAAACTTTTTGAAGACATTAGAATACAGCAAAGGGTTTTTCTCCTGAAAAAGCGTAGAAGTTGACACCTGCTGGCTGTGAAACACAGATGAGTAAATAACACATGGCCCCACGCTGCATTACAACTAGTTAAAATATGTTGTTGCACCAAATTAAAAAGGTGAATATTAGTCTCTCTAGCAATGACAATATTACTGAATCTTAGGGACAAACTTCAAATATGATTCCTCGTATGGCCTACTGGCTGCAGTCTGAAATGGACTTGCAAGTTATGCAAAGAATAGCTGTACAAATAGGTAAAATACATTGCAAGCCTCCGTGCACAAGAATTCTGGGCGCACTATGGCATTATGAAAACTGGAATTTTGAGCACGTTCTTTAGGTGCTAGAACGCACATTTCACAGGAATAAAAGAAAAATAAGCAAAAGTGCATCCTACCTTTAAAATTCTCAGCACACAGGCACGGAACAGGACTGCTTTCAGCTGTGCTTCTCGAGAGTTACTTTGAATTGTAAAGGCTGCATGAAATAGCCTTGCTCAGACAGGGGACAACAGGTTTAAGGGTCAGAGGCTAAGTTCTGTATTTAGAACTGACCAGCACTACTGAACGTAAAATGTCCACGCAGGGAGCCACTGTGACAGTGTGTGATTTCTACATTACACTACAAAAGCTTGTAATGTTGAAGAGTAGTTTGATAAACTGATTTCTCTGTATTAATTAGATTTCCTGATTCTAACATTGTAGGGTAAAACGCTACAGGTAATGTAAATTTTGCTCTAATGATGTCTTTGGCTGTAATGTGCCTAGGGAAATTAGGGTCAAAATTACTTCTCAATTCATGTTAATAATATTTAGGATATCATCATTAGTAATTTAGCTACATTTAAGAAATGGAATTTACTTAGTTGTTTCAATGAACTTATGGCCTTGATTAAGCCGTCCTGGTACAAGATTGGACACCACAGATCTGTTTTAGGTAACATTAGCTAAAGGAAATATTGCATATTCTGTTAGGAGCACATGGGGATATCACTGTTTTCTTGAGAAATAATACAAGTGTAGGAGATATGCAGATGGGGTGTATCCTATCGAATAACATTATCAAGGTGTAGCAGCGTCTGTAGGCCATTGGCAGAAAATAGCTCTGCCATGCATACAGTGATACTGGTTTGCACTTAAAATTGTTGTTCTAGGGCCAGATCAAAAGGCTATGAAATAAAAATTGCAATAATGTACTATTATGTTATACAGCTCAATGAGCTAAAGGAATCGGTAGTTGGTTATTAATGGTTTCTAGTTAGCTCAATGTGCTATTTACCACCTACAAGTCTGTTTGTGCCTAGTAGCCAAAAAGGGGGGTAAATATTGTCGACAGGAGGTCACCTGTTTCGGTTACGACTGTTGAATGGGGGAGGAGACTAGCTCCTGCCCAAATTAAGGGTAACAAAATTAAGTAATGCATTGTCATTTTTCTTGATTTACGTGCTCTCTCTCTCTCTTTTTCTCACTCTCTATTGAGCCTGTCTAAGTTGTCTAGAAACGGCTATGAGACAATTGGTTGGGCTCGCTTTAGTCATTCATTCCACTAGATGCTTGTGATGGGAGCACGGCCTCTTCAGCACGGATATCACGTCACCCCTCTCGATCACCACCACAATCCCCTGTTGCCCGGACTACCAAAACAACCCGGACTCCACCCCTTTCTTTTTCCCTACAGGAACCAGTACCAACGCAGGACACAACGGAAGTACATCCCCGCGACCCCGGAAGTCCCTCCCCCTTTCGGGAGGCGGATCACAGAAAAGCCGGAAGAACCAACAACACAGCGTTCAAGCAGGAAGACTCGTGGCAGGAGACGGCGTGCGAAGAACCCCCGGAGAAGAGAGACGATCCGGAACCAGGAGACGAGGTCTGGACGGAGGACTGGTGGAGTCCAGAGGAGGACGCTGGAGAGCGGCCGCAACTCAAGGACGGAGTTGCGGCGGGCCAAGTGAGTACCAGTTCCGTGTGTGTGTAAATATTAGGCGTTACGAGAGTGTGTAAATAAGTAGTCTGTACATATCCCCGTGTATAAAATAGTTCCCTCCTCACGATTCACCGTGCACTGTGTATAGATTGTATATACGTGTGAGAGTGGCACTATCACGACTGTAGAGAAATACCCTTGCACGTCCCGACACCAACGTCACCCTATTCCCTGTCCGCGCTATATCTCCACCCCTCTTACCTTCCCGTCCCTTTCCTCACAGTCGTTCTAGCCCCAACACTCCGGTGAAGGAACAGGATCTTGTCCTTAGATCCACCGACAGAGCTAACGGCCATATTTTCTCTCTCCTTTTCCCCCCTCCGAGGAACCACCGTCCGGGAGCTGAGCCTATTGACACCTCGAGGATTGGCCCGACTACCGTCAAGACCAACGGCTGTCCCTGGAAGACCACACCCGGACGACTCCCTACCTCGGAACCGGAAACCCCAACCCTTTTGGAACTCTCTACTTCCCTGTATTATACCATTGCACCTTTGTACAATAATAAACACCGGCTACGAAATAGCCCACTACATACGGCCTCCACGCCTGTTATTCCGGTCTGCTACCCCCACCAGCCCACAAGTGGTGTCAGAAGTGGGATATACCGGAAGCATGGAGGCCGCGGTGCAAAAGCTAGCAGATTCCCAAGAACAACTCGGGAAGATGATGGAACTCTTCTTGAAGACGGCCGAAGAAGACCGTGGGCAATTGCACGATGTCTTGAAGGGGCAGGGAACCGCTCAGGACCAGGCTCTGGGGAAGCTCACAGATGTCTTAGGCCAACAACGACCCACCGCGTCGCTTCCTTCAGTGGTCCTTCAGAAATATGTACCGGGCGAAGACCCGGATTTCTTTTTTACTAATTTCGAACGGCTGGCCCTAGCCGCTGCCTGGCCAGCCGACCGCTGGGGTCATTACCTGGGTCCGTTACTGACCGGTGAACTGCAGGCAGCCTTCCAACAGGCTAATGTACAGGGACTGACCCCTTATGCCGACATCAAGACCTGTATACTTGAAAGGTTGGGTATCGATGATGAGACCTATCGGGTACAGCTCCGCCAAGCAAAGGAAGGGCCACAGGAAACACCAAGAGCCCTCTCCTTCCGGATTAAAGATCTGGCGGACCGGTGGTTGAAGTCCGCAACCGCTACTAAAGAGGAAATACTTTCAAAAATGTATTTGGAGCAGTTCCTGGCTTCCCTCCATCCTGCCACTCAAAAGTGGGTCCGTCAGCACGCCCGGCTGACCCTAGAGAATGCCATTGAAATTGCCAGTGCGTACAGTCGCGCCCAGGACTTGCAGAAACCTAAGGAAGAACATGGTCACCGAACTCAGCCCCATGGCCAACCTCGAGGACCCCGCCATTTCTAGCCAAGAAACCTGAGCCTCCTCCGTTGTTCCCTTATCCAGTGATGTCCAGACCACCACCACCGCCTGGTCCCCAGTGTTACCATTGTGGAGGTTACGGGCACATAGCTCGGGTTTGTCCCCAAAAAGAAGAGCCGATGGAGGTGGGAATGGCCCGGAACTATGTGTGTCTGTCCTCTGGTCCGTCTCCTCCCGCTTTCCATCGCCCTGTACGAATTGATGGACATCAGGTGTCTGCCCTTGCAGACACTGGATGTAGACAGAGTGTGCTCAGACCTCAAGAGATACCCCACGCGATCGGACCCATAACCGGTACAGTGGCCATTCAGTGTGTGCACGGAGACACAAAAGTGTACCCTACGGCCGAAGTCAAAGTACAACACTCCCTGGATCCTGGAAGTACCCTGAATGTCGGACTTGTTCCTTCCCTGCCGGAACAGGTTATCTTGGGCAGCGATTATCCTGGACTTCCTCGCCTCCTCCAGGACACCACCACTAGCCTAGAGAAGTGGTGGTCTGAAGCTCCTTTTCCCGACAGCCCTCCCATAGTCGGAACAGACCCCATTCGGATGGTCAAGACTAAAACCCAAAAGAAAAAGGAGAAAAGGAACTACTCGACAGCTTTCCCAGTACGTGTAGAAGAACATCCCTGGGAAGTCGACCAAGAATTTCGGGCTGCTCAACAGGAAGAACCTATTCTACAAGAAGCCTGGGGAAGGGCCCTGGACCAAGAAGATCCCCTGCATGTAGGTCCCCACTTTTATAAAAAGGATGGTCTCTTATACAGAAAAGGAGGACCCCAACAACCGTCCCAGTTACTAGTTCCAGGACCCTTCCGGGACAAAGTATTGTTTCTGGCTCATAGCCATCTACTTGGGGGTCATTTCAGTGACGAAAAGACGAGTCAGGCTATCCTAGAAAAGTTTTACTGGCCAGGCATCCACCAGCAAGTCAAACAGTACTGTAGAGCCTGCCCCATTTGCCAGAAGAACAGCCGGTATCGCCCTCCTAGAGTCCCTCTACAACCCCTTCCTTTGATAGACATCCCCTTCAGTAGAGTAGGGATGGATATTATAGGTCCTATGCTCCCATCCCGAAGTGGTTGTCGGTACACGTTAGTCCTAGTGGATTACGCCACCCGCTTCCCTGAAGCCATCCCTCTCCGCCAGCCTACCAGTCAGAATATTGCTAAAGCCCTAATATCCATCTTTTCTCGGGTAGGCTTTCCCAGAGAAATCCTGACTGACCAGGGAACTCCCTTTGTATCCTCCCTCATGAAGCAGGTATGCTCCCAACTAGGTGTGAAACAAATCAGAACATCCGCATACCACCCCCAAACGGATGGTCTGGTGGAGCGGTATAACGCCACCCTGAAAACTACCCTAAAGAAACTCTTGGCTTTGGAGAGTAAGAGGTGGAGGAAATGCTACCGCTAGCCCTCTTTGCCATCCGCTGCAAAGTCCAAAGCAGCACGGGGTTTTCCCCTTATGAACTTCTGTATGGTAGACCCCCTCGGACCCTACTAGATATGGCCAAAGAGGCGTGGGAGGCGGAACCCAACCGAACCCGACCTCTGCCGGAGTACGTGCAAAACCTCAGAACCCACCTGGGGCAAATAAGGGACATTGTACGCCAGAATCTGGTAGCAGCCCAAGCTAAACAAAAGCAACAATATGACAAGGGTACCAAACCTCGTTCCTTTCTTCCCGGCCAGTTGGTCCTCCTCTTAATGCCCTCTTCCGACCACAAACTGTTAGGGCAGTGGCAAGGTCCCTTTCCGATTCTGAGACAGGTCACTCCCGTGACCTATGAAATCGAGCTCGACCCTGTCCGTCGAACCACCCAAATCTTCCATGTGAATCTATTAAAGGAGTGGGTCGGACCTCGTCCGGTCCTCCTGAACAACTGTCCAGAACCGGAACTCTCCTATGAAGTCTGTATAGACTCAGAACTCGGGGATCAACGGAAACAGGAACTTAGGGCCGCCCTTCAACCCTTACAACAGGTTTTCTCCTCCTCTCCTGGTCTCACCTCAGTAGTCGAACATGCCATCATCACGGAACCAGGGAAAACGGTCCGTCAGAGGCCTTACAGGCTACCGGAGGCTCGTAGACCCGTTATCAGAGAGGAGGTAGCCCAGATGCTCCACATGGGGATCATCGAGCCTTCCAGTAGCGATTGGAACTCGCCGATAGTATTAGTCCCCAAACCAGACGGCTCGGTCCGTTTTTGTATCGATTTCCGAGAAGTCAACAAGATCTCCTCCTTCGATACATACCCTCTACCCCGGGTTGATGAAATGATCGAGCGTATCGGTAAAGCCAAATTCATCAGCACGTTAGACCTTTGTAAAGGTTATTGGCAGATTCCCTTACGTCCTGCCGACAAGAAGAAGACGGCCTTCTCCACCCCCGAAGGCCTATACCAATTTACGGTGATGCCCTTTGGGCTCCACGGGGCTCCAGCCACCTTTCAGCGAGCCATGAATTTAGTATTACAGCCCCATGTTTCTTACGCTGGGGCCTATCTGGATGACATTATCATCTATAGTGATGACTGGGACCAGCACTTATGTCATCTAGCTAAAGTAATACACTCTCTGGGGTCGTATGGGTTCACGATCAATCCCTTGAAAACCACCTTGGCTGCTCAGACGGTGAAGTATTTGGGTTTCCTGTTGGGGGAAGGGCTGATCCGCCCTCAAAACAACAAAATTGCTGCTATCCACGCCATTCCTTTTCCCCAGACCCAAAAAGAGCTACGAGCCTTCCTAGGCCTTTTAGGGTATTACAGGCGCTTTATCCCCCGGTTTTCTCAGATCGCAGCCCCCCTCACAGACCTGTTAAAGAAAACCGTAAAAACTGAAGAAGCGCTGAGACAACCACACCCCTCCTTGTTGGATGCCTTCCAACGATTAAAAGACATCCTATTATCCAGTCCTGTTCTCATCAGTCCAGACTATTCAAAACCCTTTATACTCCAGACTGACGCTTCCGAGCAGGGGCTGGGAGCAGTTCTCTCTCAGAAAGATCACAATGGTGAGGAACGGCCCATCCTTTTCTTGAGTAGAAAACTGTTTCCCCGGGAGAGAAACTATGCTGTAGTTGAGAAGGAGGCCCTCGCCATCAAATGGGCGGTAGACAGTCTCCGCTACTATCTTGAAGGTAGAGAATTTATACTATACACTGACCATGCCCCTCTGGAATGGATGGCCCGTAACAAGGGACACAACGAAAGAGTCCTTCGTTGGTTCCTTTCCCTGCAACCCTTCAGGTTCAAGACTCTCCACAGGAAGGGCGCAGATCAAGCCAACGCTGACTATCTTTCTCGATATCCTTGCCAAATTACCCGATCAAGAAAGACAGCTAGGGGAAGGGGATGTGATGGGAGCACGGCCTCTTCAGCACGGATATCACGTCACCCCTCTCGATCACCACCACAATCCCCTGTTGCCCGGACTACCAAAACAACCCGGACTCCACCCCTTTCTTTTTCCCTACAGGAACCAGTACCAACGCAGGACACAACGGAAGTACATCCCCGCGACCCCGGAAGTCCCTCCCCCTTTCGGGAGGCGGATCACAGAAAAGCCGGAAGAACCAACAACACAGCGTTCAAGCAGGAAGACTCGTGGCAGGAGACGGCGTGCGAAGAACCCCCGGAGAAGAGAGACGATCCGGAACCAGGAGACGAGGTCTGGACGGAGGACTGGTGGAGTCCAGAGGAGGACGCTGGAGAGCGGCCGCAACTCAAGGACGGAGTTGCGGCGGGCCAAGTGAGTACCAGTTCCGTGTGTGTGTAAATATTAGGCGTTACGAGAGTGTGTAAATAAGTAGTCTGTACATATCCCCGTGTATAAAATAGTTCCCTCCTCACGATTCACCGTGCACTGTGTATAGATTGTATATACGTGTGAGAGTGGCACTATCACGACTGTAGAGAAATACCCTTGCACGTCCCGACACCAACGTCACCCTATTCCCTGTCCGCGCTATATCTCCACCCCTCTTACCTTCCCGTCCCTTTCCTCACAGTCGTTCTAGCCCCAACACTCCGGTGAAGGAACAGGATCTTGTCCTTAGATCCACCGACAGAGCTAACGGCCATATTTTCTCTCTCCTTTTCCCCCCTCCGAGGAACCACCGTCCGGGAGCTGAGCCTATTGACACCTCGAGGATTGGCCCGACTACCGTCAAGACCAACGGCTGTCCCTGGAAGACCACACCCGGACGACTCCCTACCTCGGAACCGGAAACCCCAACCCTTTTGGAACTCTCTACTTCCCTGTATTATACCATTGCACCTTTGTACAATAATAAACACCGGCTACGAAATAGCCCACTACATACGGCCTCCACGCCTGTTATTCCGGTCTGCTACCCCCACCAGCCCACAAGGCTGTGAATATGTTCTTAAATCAATAGAGACAAAAGCACCTCACCAGTGCAGGTATAATTGGCTATTCAGTAATACTGTTTTAAAATTGTTAGGATTAATAAAATGAATAAATAAATATGCCATGTTATTGCCCACCCTGTCTGATGAAATTATGAAAGAATGAGTAGTCTAGATTGTTGTTCCCTTATTTGACCTTTGAAAGGAACTATATGTGGGTACTTCGTTTTTGTTCTAAAATTCTAAAATTCTCAGGTAACAACACCATTATGGTTTATGTTATTCTCATGCTACATACAGTTTTGCTAGGGCATTACTAGTCTCTTATTAGTTAATCTGTGTAATTGAGTTGATAGCCCTTATTAGAGCTGGTGAATAGGTTTAAAAAACAAAAAAAGATGTTACTTAGTCCAGATCACAAAAAGTAGAATGCACAAGGGTGCTAGAGAGATTCATGTACCCACTAGGTTGAGGTTTTGTTAGTTATTTATGTAATAAGGATCCCTGTTAAATTAGCAGTTGTTAGATTTTCCTGCCGCACCTATAACATGAGAGCATGGTCCTAAACTTAAAATGTAGGTGTTTTTACATCGGAAAAATTATTTTAGAAGTGTCTGCAGTCCTGTACAAGTAGTCGAAGGTTCATAAGTAGACTTCCTTGGATGCTTGGGATTGGGAGAAAAAAATCAAATTGTGTATAGTTGTACACTTGTCAGTTCACCATAAGTTTCTTTTATACTTGCTAATAGGTCCAGGTTGTTTTTTACTCTCAGATAGATGAAGTGTGTTAGACCTGACATCATTGGCTTGAGTCTCTCCTCCATTTTTTCTGTTTGCCTCCACTGTTTTACGATGTTTTGCTGGTATATGCTTTGGGCGCTGTGCCACTGCTGATCAGTGCCATAGCGCAAGTGCTCCCTATGTTAAATTGATGTATCTATTGTATCCATGTTTGGCCTATTTGGTTTACTGTCAGTCCCTAGTCTAGTGCACCAAGAGTGCTGCGGCTTGTAAATACAAATGCCGCTCGTGGGCTTGCAGCACGTGTTGTGCCACCCGCAAGAGCGGCCTCGTAAAAGAATGTCTACGGGTCGGTCATTGCGAGACCCACGTGCAGCCTAGTGCTGTCACGCAGGCTGTGCAAGTATACCTACTTGCCAGCCCCTCAAACCTTCCCTTGACTTCATGTTAGTCACCCCTATGGTAGGCCCACGGGCAGGGTGCTTTGTAAGTATGAGGTAGGACACGCCTGACCAAGTTGGCATGTCCTAATAGTGAATTACAGCCATCTTCGTTCTTCACTATTGCGAGGTAGCCTGCTCTCCATTAAGTAGAATGGGCCGCCGGGATTATTAATGCTATGATCCTAGCTGGCTTGGGGAGCATGGTGCAATGTCGAGTTTGGTATCCCTGAACTCGGGGTTTAATTACGCATCCGTTGGTGTGGATGGTTTTTGGACTCTGGGTTTGAAAATAGCACTTTTAGAAAGTGTCTATTTTCTTGTCTAACCATATCTGGTTTCTGCTGGTCTTGCGTGTGTGTGACAGGAGCTGGGTGGCTCCACAGGTCTGGATGAGTCAGTGTGGGATGAGTGGGACATTTGCGTTGAGAGTAGGGGGAGAGTAGTTGCTGATAGCCGCCCTGCCTGATACAATGCTGGCTCCGCCTCCTGCCAAGCGGCTGATGGCTCTGTGCCTGCCATGGACGATCCTAGCCCCACCTCCTTCCAGGAGGCCGATAGCTCTGCTCCTGCCAGTGTCAATGCTGGCTCCACCTCCTGCTGGGCGTCTGAGGACCCAGCCCTGCGCAATGAATAGGCCAGGTGCTTCTGCCTGGCTCCACCCACAACAGACCCAGGATGTTGGGAAATTCCCCTGCATGGACAAAGGGATCAAAGCCAAAAAGGGGTATAAGAGAAGGACCCCTGAACCAAGAATTTAGATCACTTCTGACAAGGAACCCTGTAACCAAGGACAAGAGGCCTGCTGATATAAAGGCTTGCCTACCCCTTCTGCCAGTGTGCTGTTTGCTGGGGGCAATCCTGCAGTGCTTCTTTATTTTTGCCAAGGAACCAGGAGAGAGGAACTGTGTGTGTACTCTCACGCTTGCTAAGAAAATCTCCAAGGACTGGAAGAGTGCCAGTCTCCTGCTGAAGTCACAGGGCTAAAGGACTTCATCTGCTTAAAGTGCTATTTGCTGGAACCTGTGAATCCAGCACCTCTGAAAGAGCCAGCAACCTCGACGCCGACGGACGTCGCCGAATTCAGCTCGACATAGTGAGTAACGGCTCCAGTGTCCCGCTTCCTCGACGCCGGACGCCGGGCCTGATCGACGCCAGCAGCAACGCCAGTGAGTAGTGAGTTCAGCTCCAGCTCGGGGAGTCAGTACTGATCCAGCTTGGTGCCTGAGCATACTGGGTACAATCTGTGGCCCGACAAAAGAGCACTGCACCAGCGAAGCAACACAGGAGTTAGGGAAGGACTTAGGTTCAGGGTACAGGGGCTGTTCCTTTGGTGTGTGTTAGATTAAAGTGAAGAATACTGGTGCACTGCTTGCGACTCTGGATAGGATTGGGGTTTTCTTCTATATCCTAGGCCGTGATTGTTTTCCTGAGTTGGAAGTTGTGCAGCTCCACCGTGGGAGAAAACAATAAGAGCCTGTCTGTGAGGCTCAGACAGACACAGGGCGCAGACTCCCCTCTGGCTTGTTGTACAGAGGCTTCAGTATTTTTTAGCAATGTACCCCCTTGGTCATCCCATTTTTGAGGAGGAGCAGCCCTTTGCGGCTCCTTGTCCTAATTCCCATGGCCCCATTTGGTCCTCCTAGTCCCCCAACACAAAGATTGTTTTTGTGACAATATGTGTAGTTGTTTCAATATTTTGGATTTGGAATATTATTGCTTCTACAAGAAAAATATTTTGTGCACACTTTGATAAATACTAAATACAACTCTGCCCTCCTCCTGAACATATAATTGGTACCCTAGCCCTCATAAAGTAGAACACCGGAAGGTCTATCAATAAAATGTTTTTTAGACACAGCATCAGGCATATGCTGTTGGCTATTTCCAAACTGAATAAAATACCCACTGAAATCCACTAGAACTCAGGGGCATGGACTTGGACTGGCTGATTTTAAGCACGGTTTTCTGTTTGGGGCTGAAAGCTATTATCAGCCCTATATATAATTGTTGCAGTCCTTTTTTCCTGCTGCCTTTATTTTTAGTGTGACCCAATGCTCTGTTCCTCATGTATTTCTACTTGTATCTCACCAGTTAAACGAAATGTTCAATATGTTAATGCCCATCTAGAAATGGATCAGGATAATAATGGATTCATGTGGACGTATGTGCAGGATAACTTCCATGCTTCTATTAATTCATAGCGGATGTCTTCAGCTAATGCTAAAACGGCCATCTGTGGAAATCACAAAAAATACTGTTAGCATAAGCTGAAGCCATTTTGTTTGTGGCAGCCATTTTAGTATTAAATCTTTTTATTCAGAGCAAAAGAACCGACCCATGCTTGTGAAGGCACCGGCCACACAATTACAATGCAAAGCAACACCATGGCGGGTGCAAGTGTCAATCAAGAAGCATTAAACACAGCAAGCCGCCTACAACCCAGTTGGGCCGGACGCGTCGAAAGGCAATGGAGGAGGTCGAATGCTATAGTCATCTGTGCAACAAAACCAAACTCCCAACAACCCCCCCCCTTGTCCCACCCCCCACCCCCCTTCTTGTCCTCTGAGTAAACCAAACAAAACCCCAGCCAGCCCTGCCGCTATAACGGGGCAGTCGCCGAGCAGTTCTATATCTGAACTTTCCGCATGCGAGCCTTGGTCTTGGGCTCAGTGAGTGGAGTGTCCACGAGATGCAGCAATCTTAGGTATCGGGGGCAGCTCAGCTCCCTGAATTCCCCAGTGAGCAAAGTCAAGAATGGCCCCCAGAGGTCTGCGAACTCTTCACTTCTCCCCGCCGCTGTCAGGGACAGTTTCTCCATCCCCAGGACTGTCCAAAGTCTATGTAGCCAGCCAAGTTGTATGGGGGACTGTGGGTCTCTCCAACGGTCCACAATGTTCTGCACTGCGGCCCCTAGTGCGATGGCAATCAAACTCCCCCTCATGGATTTCAGGGGATACATCCGCGCATTTGCTAAGCCAAGGAGTATATAGGCAGGGAACCTAGGGAGCTGGGTGTCTAGGTGCACATCTACGAGATCTAAGATGGTGGACCAGTATTGTCGCAGCCGCTCACAACTCCATAGCAGGTGCTCAAGTGTTCCCCGCTCCCCACATCCCCTCGCTTGCTTGGGGATCCCAACGGTAGATTCGCGCTGGAGTATGGTACCAATATGTGGCTACTTTGGTCAGGGTCTCTGTGAGGCCGGTGTGGTAGGCCGAATGCCTGGCCCTGTGGTATACCCCTTCCCATTCCTTGCGCGTGAGTTGCCTCCCCAAGTCTTCCTCCCACCTAGCCTTCCCCGAGTTATAGGTGTATATGTTGGAGAGGAGCAAGTGTTGGTATAAATCTGAGAGTAATTTCTTCTCGGATGTGCGCGTGAGGAGCCATTTCTCATACGGCGTGAGGAAACGCTGTGCTCCCGGCCTAATGGAGGGGTGTAGGACCCAGTGCCGGACCTGCAAGTAGGGAAGTCGGTCAGCCTCTGGTATCCCATACTCCTCCTTTACCTTCTGAAAGGAGAGGACGCCCTCAAGATTAAACATGTGGCCCGTCTCCCTAAAGGGAGTGGTTCTCCATGTCTTAAAAAGCTGTGGGTCAAGGCCCGGTGTAAAGTCGGGTTCCCGAAAATTGGTGTCAGTGGGGAGGGAAACGAGGTGAGCTCTCTCCGGACAGCTACCTGGTCCCACACCTTCATCACCGTACTTGTAATGTATGATGCATAGAGGTTAGGTGGCCTGTGACGCCGCAGTAAAAAGGGTACGCCTTGGAGGGGTCGGCCGGCTACTGCTTGGTCTTGGAAGAGCCAATGCTTGCTGGACTCAAGCTGGTACCACTCCACCAGCGTACGCAGCTGCGCTGCTTGAAAGTACATGGTGAGGTCCGGCAGGCCCACGCCTCCATGGGCCGGAGGAAGAGTTGCAATCCGCCGCTCAAAGCGGGGACGACGCCCGTTCCAGACATAGCGCGGCAGATCTGCTTGCGTCTTTTGGAGCCATCCCGTCGGTGGGCGCAGAGGAAGGGTCTGAAAAATGTAGAGGACCTGCGGTAAGAGGGTCATCTTAACTGCCGCAACACGTCCAAGCCAGGAACGGGTGAGGCGATTCCATTTCCGCAGTGTCTCACTGATTTGTGTGCTCAGCCTGGCGTAGTTGGCTTCCGCCGTACCTCGCACCGTTGGCGCTAGTAAGACCCTCAGATATGGCACTGTGGAGCTGGACCACTGCAGGTCAAACTCGGCTCTGGCATCCGCCAACACGTCGGGAGCAGGGACACGTTCAGGGCTACATATTTTTTCACATTAATTTTAAAACCTGAGGCCTGTGCAAAGGAGTGCAGCTCGACGAGGAGCGCCCGCAGGGATTGCATAGGATCCATGAGGGAGAGCAGGATGTCGTCTGCATATAAGCTGATCTTATGTGTGTCTCCCCTAAAGGGGATGCCTCTGATGCGGTGGTGGTGTCTGACCCGCTGTGCTAGTGGCTCCATTTAGAGCGCAAATAAGCGAGGAGAGAGTGGGCAACTCTGCCTGGTCCCTCTGCCTATCGGGTAGGCTGTCTGTAGCAGTTGAAAATCCGATTTCGGGTAGTCTCCCCAAAACCGAATCTCTGGAGCGTCTGTTCTAGATAGGGCCAGTGCACCCGGTCGAACGCCTTCTCGGCGTCTATGGTGAGAAGCATACAGCCTGGTCTCGTGTGTGATCCTGCTTCGATAAGGTGGAGGACGCGGCTGGTGTTATCACTCGTTTGCCGCTGGGGGTTGAAGCCGGCCTGGTCGGGTTCGACCAGTTGCTGCATGTAGGGAGCTAACCGGCTTGCAATGATGCCCGTATACAGCTTAAGGTCTACGTTCAATAGAGAGATTGGCCTCTGGGAGCCGCATCGAGTGGGGTCTCTGCCTACTTTGGGTATCACCGAGATTGCCGCCTCTAGCAGTTCGGGAGGGATAGCCCCGGCCCGATCGAAGGTGTTGAAGAGATCCCGCAGCAGGGGGGCCACTTGCTGACAGAATTTCTTATAAAAAGCCGCGGTGTAGCCATCCGGTCCTGGGGATTTCCCAAGCTTGAGGCGGGAAATCGCCAAAATGACTTCTTCCTGGCCTATGGGCCTATCGAGGAACTGTGATTGCGCCTCGTTCAGCGATGGAAGGGTTGTCCCGTCCAGGTAGTCGCTGCCGCTCTGTAAGTCCAGCCTGTCTGCCTCATACAGGTCAGCATAGAAGGTCCCAAATGCTGCCACAATGGCAGCATCGTTGGTGATTGCATCCCCTCGGGTGGATTGGATGGTGTTGATGTGCCGCTGCTGCCGTTGTTACCGCAGTTTGCAAGCCAACAGTTTCCCGCATCGGTCACCACTGGTATAATAGGCATGTTTCAGGAGTATTGCCCCGAACTCCGCAAAATCCTGATCTAGTGCAGCCAACATCTTCGCTCCGTGCAGAGCTGGCGCCAGGCCCTAGCCGCCCCGGTACATTGATGCAATTGTTCCAGCTCCGTTACGCGCTGTGTGAGGTCGACCCCTTTCTGCACGTGCTCCCTATTGTTGGCCGCGGCTAGTGAAATAAACTCGCCGCGGAGGACAGCTTTAAGGGTTGCCCATTGGGTAGCTTTGGTAGTGTTGTCGTTAGCGTTGTGTGTGAGGAATTGGCTGATGGCTGCCTTGATTTTCTCCACCGAAGAGGGGTTCTGCAGCAAGCCGTCTCGCAAGCGCCAGTGACGTTGTGGGCTAGGTGTGTTGGGTACCAGAAAGGATGCTGATACCGGGGAGTGATCAGAGAGCGAGGCCGGGTGGATCTCAACATCTTGTGCGCGTGTCGCTAGTTGGACGGAGCATAGAAAGTAATCTAGTCGCGCATAAGACTTGTGGGCAGCTGAGTAGTGAGTGTAGGCTGTGGCGTGGGGATGATAGTGTCTCCACAGATCGACCAATCCCAGGTCTGCAAGGTGTGCGCGGCCCTCAGCTGACAATGCCCCTACCTGGCCAAATCTCTGGTTGGAGCCATACGCAACGTTATGAAACACCAGGTTTAAGTCCCCCCTTAGTAGTAGGTGATGATGCGTGTTGGCTGTGGCCGCCTCTAGCGCGGAGCGCAGGTATTTCTCTTGTCCCTCGTTGGGTGCGTACATGGAGCCTATCAGTAGCGTCTGCCCCGCTACAAGGAAGCGGTGGACCAGTAGCCTACCCTTCACTTCCGCCTCCTTCTGTAGCACCCGACCCGAGGACCTTGCCACTAGAATGGCCACCCCGGCAACTTTTTTGGATGTGGACGAGAAAAGCTGCTCCGGGAAGGAGCGGGACCGAAGCCTATGGTGGTCCTTGGACAGCAGGTTCGTCTCCTGCAGGAGGCAGATGTCGGCCTGTGAGTGCTCTAGGAAGGAGAGGATCGCCTTGTGCTTGTTGGGGCTGTTTAGCCCCATGACATTTAGGGAAAGAACAGTCAGTGTACGTGTCATCCTAGGCGCGGAGCAGGGGCATGCTTATGTTTAAGGTGGGCCGGTGGCTTGCAAGGGGGAACTAAAAATTCAGTGGTGCATCTCAGCAACTGCTGACAAGAAGGCCCCTCCCTTCCCTTCCACCCTCCCTCCCCTCCAAAAGACTATCCCACCCTAACCCCAACTGGAGAACTCACGAACTCCCACACCGCCCCTCGCGTCCCCCCCAACCATACCCCCATATGAAACCCCAAAGAACAAACCATAGTCCCGGCCCTGGTAGGCAACACAGGTCCGTAGAAGAGTCTCTGTGGGAAACGTGGCAGTGGTGGCTCCCCTTCGGCTCCCACCCCCCCCAGTATTAAAGCAAAGTGTGGTGGTCGACCCCCATCATGCTGTTCATGGGGCAACAGTGGTATCTCGCGCCACTTCTTGGACGGCAGCAGCTTGTTCCTGGGCGATCGTCTCCAGATCTGGCTTCAGGCGCGCGCCACGCCTGCGCCGTCTTCTGACCCTCTGCCAGCTGTCTTGGTTACGCTGCGTCAGCCTGTCCTGAGAGCCGTGGAGCCACCCATCCTCCGAGTCCATGGGCTCTGGCAGGTCAATATTCAGGAGGGTGCAGGTGTCGCTGAGGGAGCGAAGCTGATGCAGTTTCCCCTGCCATTTGAATATGATCCGAAACGGGTGGCCCCAGGAGTATGGCACCTCTTTCTCGCACAGGAAGGTTGTTACTACCTTGAATTCATCGTCTCTTGTGCAGCGTGATGGCTGACAGGTCCTGAAACAGCGCAATTCCAACCCCTCTGAATTGCAGAGGTTGCTTCCGCCGGGCCTCCTGGAGGATCCGTTCTTTCACAGAGAAATCAGGTAGGTAGGCCAGTATGTCCGGTGGTGGGGCCGGGGCACGTCTCGGCAGGCCCACCCTGTGTGCACGGTCTATGCATATGGGGAAGTTCTCCGACTCTCTCAGTACCTCCCGGAAAAGATCCTGCAAGTATCCAGTGACACTATTCCCCTCGGCACCCTGTGGCACATTTCTGACCCGTATATTATTTCTCCGAGAGCGGTTCTCCAGGTCCTCCGCGTGTGCCTGCAGGCCCACCTGCTGCTCCTGGAAACGGAGGACTTCCTGCTGTAGGTGCACCAGCTCTTCGCTGCAGGCATGCCCGGCCTCCTCCACCTCGGCCTTCCTCTCGCCCAAACCATCCAAGTCTCGACGGAGTTCCCGTTGTTCCCCAGCAATGTCCTGCTTGAGAGCCTTGTGGTCCCCACCCCTCCGGCTCCCGCTCGCACCGCCTGCTTCGCCTGTCCCCACCAGCCTCCACAGTCCCGGCCCGAGTCTGGCAGGTGCCCCTCTCACCTCCCGCCGGGGGCTCGATCGTCCTGCCCCCCGAGAAATGCGGCCCACTGCTCACCTCAGCTCGGGGCGTCCTTGGGGCTCTGCGCAGCGCCTCACCGGTGCATCTCCCAGTAGCGCTGCGTCTCCCTCAACCACGATGGGGCACAGTGTCTCTTTGCTAAAGGTGCATGGGTGGCCAGATGGCGTGCAGGCGGTGGACCTGCGTCCCACGCCCCGGGGGGTGCCGTCCTCTCCTCGTCTCATCCGGCCCGCCACCGCCGCGGACTCGGGCTCCAGGCCACTCACGGTCTCGAAAGCCGGGGCACCCCGGCTGCTGCAATATCGGGGCCTCTGCCTTGCAGGCCTGTTTCCTGCTCGCTGGGGTGTCGGGGCCCGCACCTGGCTCTGCTAGCGTACGTCCAGCCACCTAGGCCCGAAGCCGGGGCCTTGGCAGCAGCTCCTCACTGCCCGGTCTCTTCGCAGGGTGCCAAGGTTACGGGCCCGACACACAGGTGCGGCGCCCGCGATGGGGGCCCAGCCGCACACCACCGGGCCTCTTGCTGCCTAGTTCCCGCTCTGGTTCCGCCGCCTCCGATTACCAGCGCGCGCCTCCCCCAGGGGCGCACGACCCCACCCCCGGCTGCGGCCTAGTACCGTCCTCGCTGCGACGAAGGCTCCGGGCACCGCGCAGAAGACCCCCACTCCCTCGGGGTCAGCGCTCGTCTCCACTGGGCCTCACCCACACTGGCCAAGCTCCGTTGCTGCGTTTTCCAGTGAGGCTCCGTTGCAGTCCACCTCAGCCCAAAGCCGGGGCCTCGATTGGTGCGGCCCGCCGGCTGGGAGTCGGGCGGCCGCTGCTTCTTGCCACCCCTGCCGCCTCAGGGAAATTGCGCGGCGCAGGCCGCCGATGGAGCCCGCCCGCCTCTCGCAGGGCTCGATACGGACCCATTCGGGTCCACTGCAGGCCGCTCCGCCGCTTTCCACAGGGCCGCTCCGTCTCCGGAGCCTGCCTCGCCAGCGGCCGTCTCCCGCCCCGGGCCGGAGCGCGGGCCGCTTCGTCCACTCCTGCAAGTTTGGGCCGGGAGGATGGTCTCGCCGCTAGTGGTCACCTGTCCGCACCTCAGTAGGGGAAAATCGCCGATGTCCGCGGGTCACCACCGCTATGCAAAGGCAATTTTGGGGCTCGGGCCGGGGAGCCAAGGGAAACCACGTCCGATCAGCCCGCCATCTTGGCCACGCCCCCGTGGCAGCCATTTTAGTTAGCCATGTGCTTCTCCCTCTTCACTGTTGCCTGCCCTTGTATTCTGCTTGAGTCATCAGATACAGTTAACTCCTTCAGCACTGAGCGAGAGAAATGTATGATCAGAAAGGCCTGTAACTGCCAGAATGCATCTATCTAAGTATATAACTGTCAGGCTATTCCATCTGATGTAAGGGATTTTATTACTCCTCCCACTCTGTTGACTAAGTAGTTTCCAGTTGTCTATACACATGAAATAGCTATTCATGTGTATACTTGTACTGCCTCTTTTTGAGTCTTCATGCTTACCCAGCTATAAACTGGCCATAAAAGTCCCATGGTTTCTATACTCCTTGGACTACCTCATACAGTGGCCTGAGGGTTCCGTATTGACGTAGTCTCCCTCTTGAAAGGTTAATAAATCTATTTCCTTGATATTACAGCTTCTGGGCAAATTTCTTATTTGTTGGTTTAAGGACCAGTGCATCAGTGAGCCCCTAAAAAAGCTTTTTATTCCACAACATGTAACATTACTAACACCATTGTACAAGTCATGGTTTGGTTCCCCACTGGTTATTCTACAAAACAAAACGGATCACAGTTAGATCTGTCTTTCTACAAATGAAATCATCTCCTCCTCACATATTTCAACTTACAAAACATATTCTTGAAGAAACATTTAAGTAAAATGTCCAACTTCATTATTTAATACACTTGTGTATGCTATGACAAATATCTCCATGGAAGGTCAAACAACGATCCTTTTCTACAGATGACAGAGCACAACCCAAACATAGTTACATAACTGATTCAAGTAAGTCAGAGATTTGTTTAGTAACAATAGCAACACTCGAAAGATGATAAAAAAGATTTATTCGCAGATCATCACCAATGTTGACACGTAGAGACAGAAAGAACAGCCAACACGTGTTTCGACTTGAAAATACTTTTTCAAGGCTCAAAGAGCTACGTTGTGTGCGGTATGGTGAAGCTACTTAAGCTTTTCTGGATAGCGTACTGAGCATGGATGTTGTAGTCCAAGCCCCTTTGTTTCACTATAGGTGAGCAGACTCGACATCGATTCCTAGATATTTGTTCAGCTCACGGTATGGGCACAGTGTCTTGAGAGCACTGTCTTTATAGTAAATTCTCGCTGTACCAGTCCGATAAGGAGCAGCTTACTCGAAGGTTGGGAGCCAGTGCGCTCACAAAATTATGAAAAATCCGCCAAGCATCCAACTCACATGATAATAGTTTTCATGTTACTTTCGAACTTGGCAAATTTAAGAGGTTAAAGCCAGTATGCTCACAGCGTAAAAGAATCCAGCCAAATACAAACTTCACATGGTAATTCCTCCTAAATCGCTCCCAAACAGGACTTCCTTGACCACGGTTGTCTCTGTCGGCTCATCGTATTCGAGGCATCCCAAACAAGGACGTCCTGTTTGGGATCGACTTGGGAGAAATTACCATGTGAAGTTTGTATTTGGTTGGATTCTTTTTACGCTGTGAGCAGGCTGACTTTAACCATTATTATGTGGGTTGGGTACGTGGCAGATTTTTCATAATTTTGTGACCACACTGGCTCCCAACCTTTGAGTAAGCTGCTCCTTATCTGACTGGTACTGGAATTTACTATTAAGATTGCTCTTGAGACACTGTGCCCAAACAGTGAGCTGAATAAATATCTAGGAATCGATGTCCAGTCTGCTCACCTTTTGTTAAACAACGAGGGTTGGACTACAATATCCATGCTCAGTACGTTATCCAGAAAAGCTTAAGCAGCTTCACCATACCGCACACAGCGTAGCTTTTTGAGCCTTGAAAAGGTTTTTTCAAGACGAAACACGTGTTGGCTGTTCCTTCTGTCTCTACGTGTCAACATTGGTTAAGATCTGCGAATAAATCTTTTTTATCATCTTTGGAGTGTTGCTATTGTTACTGAACAAAACTCTGACTTACTTGAATCAGTTGTGTAACTATTTTTGGGCTGTGCTATGTCATCTGATGTATTATTGTGTTTATATGGAGGGCATCCTGCATATAGAGTAGCACTGTGGATTGCACAGTGCTAGACATCGAGCACACTGGAGAATATCCAGGTCCCTATATTACTTTGAGGCAAACAAATACAGAGGTGCTGGCTAGTGCAAACCACTGCCATCAATTATCTTTTTTCAAACTATCCTTTTTTATTAAATCATGTTGGTTCAGCATAGTTCATCATTGAACTCTTCACTTCTTCCCATTACTAAGAATATTGACAAAAGGTCAGTAAAAAAATGAGAAGAGTAAACTGCATTCAGAAGCATCTATAACTTGCCTAGCTATGGAAGCCTAGTGCTGCCATTTGCCTGTAAAAATGTGAATTCTCTTTCTAGGCTTAAGAGTTGATCACATTAGTTGGCATTTATTAAAAGCGCTCTATCAGAGACAATTTTTACAGTAGCAGATACTGTTCACAGACTGCATTTTCTGCTTTATGACCTGTGTTTTGAAAGAAATACTTTATGACTACTACACCACATCAATTGAGATTCACTTATAATACTAGCAAAGGCTCCCTCTGGACCATAGCAAACCTCCCACATTGTTAGTGTCATAGACAGTACATGTTACATATAGACCACCTGTTAACATTGCACGCATATTCAGGGTTTGAAAACATGTATTCCATCAACGTGCAACCCATAGAGGGTACACGGATTTGCTTCATAAAAGGAGCTATGTTTCCACTGAGCATGCATGATTTAGACACTTTCTGACATAGTAAACTCAACCAATATTTTGAAAGCATAGTTTCAGGGCAATGTGCACAGAGGGAAACATATAATGTGTTGGTGCATAATATGTAGTGCCAGGTGGCATGCCCTATTTTTAATACATTTCTTATGTGTCAATGTGTATGTCTCTTAGACCCTGGCTGATGACACTCCACAACTATATCAACACACAATCTGATGAAGCATACAAATATGCTATTACTGTTGTTTCCTGCAACAGGAAATGTGCTTTAACCAATAGTGACCTTCCAAGTTGCGAAAGTCGAGATGCTGTAGTAAAACAACCACACATTATCAAATATGTCAGCCAACCATTGTGCCACACGTGGATTTGTTTCATATCACACCTCCCACCTTCCCTCTTTCAAATTCTGAATGCCACATCCCTATCAAGACAATGACAGTTCGCAGGTTATATTCCAAAGTGATGACCAATGTAAACCGCAGGTCCTAATGAACTCAACAGACATACCTTAAAGGCAAACTGAGAGTGAGAGATATGACCAATACATTCAAAGTCCTAAAGGTGGAGCACCCAGTAGAAGTGGCTGGTGGTTCTTAATTGAATAGTACAGTTGATGATGCAAGCCGGACATCGCGATGCCTGAATCCATCACTTAAAGAGTACTGTTGATGGAGCAAGGATTCGCGTGTTAAGCGACTTGCTTGTATTCATGAACCTCGAATAACCCTAACTACGTAATTAACTTGTTTTGTCTTACTAATCAGCCCTTGTACGACATTTGGGTGTCTGAGAGACGCTTGCTTATGTCTCTATTAACATTAATACGCTTGCAAAACTAAAATGGCTGCTGCTACGTGGGAATTTAGACTGTGCATGCGTCGGTCATAACCATGTGACGTGCTGTATTCAATGTCTTGGTGGGAAAACAGTTGCACATGCGCAATGAAACTAAGATGGCTGCTCTGTGTTCTCACATGCTCAAAGCTTGCATTGCCGCTTTCGCAAAGCTGTCAGTTCTGCATAATCAATAATGCTATAGTTATTATAAAGTAATGGGTGAAGTATAGAAATTCATGGTATACAGTGAAATAATTTATTCTATGTTTTAAAACTGTTTCTTTTCCATTTCATGTACCCTTCGAAAACTTGGCCTTTTCTGTAACGCTGTGCTACATTTTGAATGAAACTGCGTCTTCGCGAGATCTGCAAGTACCCAGAGCAGATGACTGACCTTTGAATAGCTGCCTAGGAGCTGATCAACTGAGAAGATGCTCCTGGGAACATCACCTCATGAACTCTAAATAAAATACAATGTATTTGTAAATAGAACATTTATTGTTATACGAAAGAATATGTCATGAGAACCTGGAATTTAAGAGGCGGGTACAGAAATTGAATATTAAGCCTGAGAAAGTCTAAAATTTAGGTAGTGTGATGACATAACCTCCTCCTTTGTCCAATCAAAATTGGGGATGTTTACACTTGCAACATTGGGAGGTGGTACACTGAGGGTCAAAAAGAGAGTCAGTAAGTCTAGCAGGAAGGACCACTATACCAAATGCATGCAGGGCAGTATCGGTGAGAAATAATAGTTAGTGAATGGTCAAGTCGAGACTAGAGTACATGGAGAAAAATGTATTGTTCCCATCAGAAGCCACACTGTACCGCCCTTGTTGTCATCATATGGGATCTCCTTACCCAGGAGACAAGACGGCCGGTAAATGATTACCGTGACCGAGATGTGATGTGAGGGCAGAACAGAAGGGTAGGATAGTGGCTAATGACAAAAGCAGTGTATAGTGATTAGAGTGGAAAAGTGAAGGGTAATTATAAAATTAGGTGAATGGGTGGAAAAAAGAAATTTTATTAATATCCCCCAAACCCTAAGATTAAAAGGCAGGTGTAGGTGCAGGTTTTAAATAATAACCGCACGTAATGGTGGTCGACATGTTTCAGCATTTCACAAGATTTTCTTAATGCATTCCTCAGGACCTAAAAAAGATACACTACTGCTTTGTAAAAGAATGAATAATAAAGATATCACCTGGACATCCAGGCGTACTCAACCGTATACTGTCAGTGCAAAATGGCAAGGGATCCAACATGTAAAACAAACAAACAAACAAACAAAGAAACAAATAGGGCACTTGATGTTATTCACATTGTTTCTGTTTGTATTCATAATGGCATTGCAATATGTTCAATCATACTAGGACATCATTTCAAGTATACACTCACCCTTATGTGTAGGTTGAGGAGCTTCACCCCACCTGGCTGCAGCGCAGGTAGAAGGAGCACCGCTCTGTGGATAATCATATGATATTTACAGATCGGTTAGTGATGTGACACTAGACAAAATAAAGTGAATGAAAAAATAGAGTGTACTTCGAGACGAGAGGTAGTCTAAATCTCTTGTAAAATCAAGTGGTGACCAGGCTAGGCGTAACCGCCGTAATCTATCACAGTCCATAGGGATGTCTACCCAGTAGAGACCTATTGTGCATGGAAAGCGCTCCGTGTCGATTTTGTTTAGAACCGCACAAACAAAACGAAGTCATTTTGATTCCTGTAACCCTTCGTATTTTTTGATGGCGGAGTGGCCTCTAGCGGCGTATCCGCGCAGGGAAAGAACCAACGCCACGCGCTTAGCGTTCACTCACCTCTTCGTCGGTGTCTCCGGGCAGTCTTCAGTACTGCTCGGGGGGCACCGATCGCGGAGTGCGGTAATGTTTAGTATGGTTCTAACTCTACAGACAACACGTGACCAAAACAGTCACGTGATGCTTGGGATTCTGGGAGATGTAGTTTGCTACCCAGTCCAACCTCTACTTGATGGAAGAAGGTATGCTTTAAGGTTGCGCCACACTGTGTGTATATTGCAAAACTCATTCCGTGGTATCGCAACTGCTATGGCCTGAGTATTGTGGTGTGTGTATACTGGAGTATGGTTACTTGATGGCTTACAGACAAATATTGGTAGACGATGCATAGAGCACCATTCAGAGGGACACCATACAGAACACCATTCAGAGGGACATCCAGGGAATAGGCTCATTGAGGCCCTCCTTGTCACTGTTGAGGCGGTATACCCATTTTTGTTCAATCTTGAACAAAAACCGGCTAACATCCGCACACGAGTCAGGGATGTGCGGTTGTTCAAGGACTGTCCAATAAAACTCTTCAGGACCATGACCCTTCTCCAGAAAATGTGCGGTCAGTCTGGTAGCTTGTTTTCGGCACCGCACTGTGCTTTTATGTTCTTGGATACGTGTCCGTACCTTTCTGGTTGTCATCCCGACGTACTGTAATTGGCACGGACATTTGATCAAGTAAATCAAGTTACTACTGTTGCAATTCGTAAACTTGTTTTGTGTCCATGGGCGGTTAGTGCCAATGTCGACCTCAGTGGATTTATTGGTCTGGGGACAGACGGTACAATTCCCGCATGGATGGTGTCCGACCACAGATGGTAAGTCCCATAGGGTACCCACTTGCCTCCCTTCCTTGCTGCGTGGGCGTGTGTGGACCAGTTGGTCTTTCAAGTTCGGTCCTCTTTTGTATGCAAACATGGGCTGGGGAATGTCGTCACCTCCAGTTTTGAGGATAGACCAGTGTTTCTTTATGATTTTTTGCAACTGGTTTGATCGGCTGTTAAAGGTGTTAACGAAGGCAATACGATCCGTTTTCTCCTTTGGAGGGTGGATTTCAAGTAGGGCATCCCTGTGGTTGTTTGAGGCCCTCTTTTTAGACCTGCGGATGATTTTCTTGGGGTATTGTTTCTCCTTCAGTTGTTCCTCCAAATTTTTGGAGTGCACCTCAAAAGATTCCTTTTTAGAGCAGTTCCTCTGTACCCTGAGGAACTGACCAAAGGGTAGGTTGTCCCTCAGGGCTCGTGGATGGCACAATGCGTTCTTGGCCATGGGTTTGCGATATAGCTATATCGCAAACCCATGGCCAAGAACGCATTGTTGCGATACGACAGCTGCCATCCACGAGCCCTGAGGGACAACCTACCCTTTGGTCAGTTCCTCAGGGTACAGAGGAACTGCTCTAAAAAGGAATCTTTTGAGGTGCACTCCAAAAATTTGGAGGAACAACTGAAGGAGAAACAATACCCCAAGAAAATCATCCGCAGGTCTAAAAAGAGGGCCTCAAACAACCACAGGGATGCCCTACTTGAAATCCACCCTCCAAAGGAGAAAACGGATCGTATTGCCTTCGTTAACACCTTTAACAGCCGATCAAACCAGTTGCAAAAAATCATAAAGAAAAACTGGTCTATCCTCAAAACTGGAGGTGACGACATTCCCCAGCCCATGTTTGCATACAAAAGAGGACCGAACTTGAAAGACCAACTGGTCCACACACGCCCACGCAGCAAGGAAGGGAGGCAAGTGGGTACCCTATGGGACTTACCACCTGTGGTCGGACACCATCCATGCGGGAATTGTACCGTCTGTCCCCAGACCAATAAATCCACTGAGGTCGACATTGGCACTAACCGCCCATGGACACAAAACAAGTTTACGAATTGCAACAGTAGTAACTTGATTTACTTGATCAAATGTCCGTGCCAATTACAGTACGTCGGGATGACAACCAGAAAGGTACGGACACGTATCCAAGAACATAAAAGCACAGTGCGGTGCCGAAAACAAGCTACCAGACTGACCGCACATTTTCTGGAGAAGGGTCATGGTCCTGAAGAGTTTTATTGGACAGTCCTTGAACAACCGCACATCCCTGACTCGTGTGCGGATGTTAGCCGGTTTTTGTTCAAGATTGAACAAAAATGGGTATACCGCCTCAACAGTGACAAGGAGGGCCTCAATGAGCCCATTCCCTGGATGTCCCTCTGAATGGTGTTCTGTATGGTGTCCCTCTGAATGGTGCTCTATGCATCGTCTACCAATATTTGTCTGTAAGCCATCAAGTAACCATACTCCAGTATACACACACCACAATACTCAGGCCATAGCAGTTGCGATACCACAGAATGAGTTTTGCAATATACACACAGTGTGGCGCAACCTTAAAGCATACCTTCTTCCATCAAGTAGAGGTTGGACTGGGTAGCAAACTACATCTCCCAGAATCCCAAGCATCACGTGACTATTTTGGTCACGTGTTGTCTGTAGAGTTAGATATACTGCAGGTAGCAAGGACCCCCTGATAAGGATAAGTATCCTGGGACAGGGTAAACAATATGTGAGAAAACACTCCCAGGCATAAACTGAGGAAAATACACAATAGATTAAACAAACAAACTAGTTCAGTTAGAAAAATTATTTATAGTTTAATTTGATAAAAAGGTGATAATTAAAATTGAACATATTAATCACAGTTGATAAAAAGAATGATACATATGTATTCACAAAACAGATAAAAAAAAGACTGGAGACCATTTAACCCTTTTTTTATCTGTTTTGTGAATACATATGTATCATTCTTTTTATCAACTGTGATTAATATGTTCAATTTTAATTATCACCTTTTTATCAAATTAAACTATAAATAATTTTTCTAACTGAACTAGTTTGTTTGTTTAATCTATTGTGTATTTTCCTCAGTTTATGCCTGGGAGTGTTTTCTCACATACTGTAGAGTTAGAACCATACTAAACATTACCTCACTCCGCGATCGGCGCCCCCCCGAGCAGTACTGAAGACTGCCCAGAGACACCGACGGAGAGGTGAGTGAACGCTAAGCGCGTGGCGTTGGTTCTTTCCCTGCGCGGATACGCCGCTAGAGGCCACTCCGCCATCAAAAAATACAAAGGGTTACAGGAATCAAAATGACTTCGTTTTGTTTGTGCGGTTCTAAACAAAATCGACACGGAGCGCTTTCCATGCACAATAGGTCTCTACTGGGTAGACATCCCTATGGACTGTGATAGATTACGGCGGTTACGCCTAGCCTGGTCACCACTTGATTTTACAAGAGATTTAGACTACCTCTCGTCTCGAAGTACACTCTATTTTTTCATTCACTTTATTTTGTCTAGTGTCACATCACTAACCGCTCTGTAAATATCATATGATTATCCACAGAGCGGTGCTCCTTCTACCTGCGCTGCAGCCAGGTGGGGTGAAGCTCCTCAACCTACACATAAGGGTGAGTGTATACTTGAAATGATGTCCTAGTATGATTGAACATATTGCAATGCCATTATGAATACAAACAGAAACAATGTGAATAACATTAAGTGCCCTATTTGTTTCTTCGTTTGTTTGTTTGTTTGTTTGTTTGTTTTACATGTTGGATCCCTTGCCATTTTGCACTGACAGTATACGGTTGAGTACGCCTGGATGTCCAGGTGATATCTTTATTATTCATTCTTTTACAAAGCAGTAGTGTATCTTTTTTAGGTCCTGAGGAATGCATTAAGAAAATCTTGTGAAATGCTGAAACATGTCGACCACCATTACGTGCGGTTATTATTTAAAACCTGCACCTACACCTGCCTTTTAATCTTAGGGTTTGGGGGATATTAATAAAATTTCTTTTTTCCACCCATTCACCTAATTTTATAATTACCCTTCACTTTTCCACTCTAATCACTATACACTGCTTTTGTCATTAGCCACTATCATACCCTTCTGTTCTGCCCTCACATCACATCTCGGTCACGGTAATCATTTACCGGCCGTCTTGTCTCCTGGGTAAGGAGATCCCATATGATGACATCAAGGGCGGTACAGTGTGGCTTCTGATGGGAACAATACATTTTTCTCCATGTACTCTTGAGTCTCGACTTGACCATTCACTAACTATTATTTCTCACCGATACTGCCCTGCATGCATTTGGTATAGTGGTCCTTCCTGCTAGACTTACTGACTCTCTTTTTGACCCCCAGATATTATTTGTTGTGGTATATTGAGTTCGGGGCTCATATCTGGTTGGTCGGTAAACCTGCCCTTAGACCCTCCCCAATTTTTGTTGAACGGGTGGTACACTGACCCAAAAAATTGTATAACTAGCGTAGGTTTAGCTAGAGAAATTGTCCGACTTGTCCGAATAGCTGACCTGTCATTGACCCAACGCACTCTATAGGTGACTGATACAGAGAGCTGCGGAGCACTCTGTTGGGAGTTTCGAGAAACCCATTTCGGGGTTTTGGAAATTGAAAGTGCTGGTGAAGCATTTTGCTGGGAGGTTCGAGAACCAAATCGGGGTTTTTGCACATTCCTTGCAGAGAGGGAGTAGCGCAGATGTTGCAACCGAAGCTGCGGGTGTTGGTCGTACCCTTTGGTGAACCCGGTCCTAATCCAAATTCTGGGGTTATCCTGTCCTGACTGTCCATGAGCTGTACCTGCTCGCCTACTGGCACCTAAGTCCTTGAGGGTTCTTCCCGTCCTTTCCAACCGACCCGTGGCCAGGGTTGGTCTTCACTCTATCCTAGATAAATATAAAGTCTGTGCAGGTGATTTGCTTATCTATATTAGCATTCCAAAATTATTGAATATTGTAAAGCTTAATTGCACATGCTGCTTTTCTTCCCCATCCCTTGGTAAATGAGTTATTCATGTATTACTGACCTTAGCATGTTACATTTTTCAACCTACTTTTAGTAAATGCTAAATCGTTTCTATTTTAGTATATGTTCCTTTTCTTACCCTCCCTTTTAGGAGATAAGCTGAATTTGATCGTATGTTCCAAATATTACCTACCCTATAGTATTTGAGCTAAAATTAAATCTTGAATTGCAATAAGTTCTTCTTCAAACTGCTGCATTAAAATTGCGAAAGTCTTTGGGTTTAGCATGTTCCCTTTCTTTACCCTCCTTTAATGAAAAGTTTGCGAGAGATTGTTATCTAAATATAGCATGTTCCTTGTTCTTACCCTCCCTTACAGTTTAAGTTCTTAAATGCTTAGCATACTCTAGCTCTTGCATAGTTACACGTTGCTTATGATTTTGATTATAGATAGTTTAATTTGCTTCAACTTGATGCTCACGACATATGATGATGATGATTAGATAAAGTTTTGAACCTACCCAGAGTCTGTGGTTATTTCACATTTTTCAAATGTTTTATAACTGTTCTTGACTACCTGATTCAAAACTCATCTCCCTGATCCTAGGTGTTTAGGTTCCTAGTATATACAATGCTAGTTTATAGATATAGGAATCAGAAGTATAGAAATCTCAAGTTATACTGATAGTAGTAGTATGAAAATTATGGGCCCAGGTGAGTGTTAGTAAACATTTCCTAGCTGGGTGACCTGCGCACTCTATCACTGTCTGCATAAAGAGATAACATATGTTTGCAAAAGAAGCATACATTTGTTAGAAAGAAGTCTACGGTAGACACAATAAAGGAATACAGCCGGCTAAACATTCTTCTGTTGACCATAAAGGCTGATTGCAGGAGCTGTGCGCAATCGCTTCGATCCACAAAATTTCAACTTTACAAATAATGGAGCAAATTACAACCCACGTATGGGCTTCCAAGGCTACAGCTGGTACACTTTGCATGTTCTAAATGGTAGAACACCGAAAAGAAGGATCCAGTGGCTCCTACATACCAAGTATAAAGGTTTCACAAAGGATTCAGAGGATGGGAGGAGGGACTGGCGAGATCAGGAATGTTTATAAGGCCAAGAACAACATTGATCGTTTAAAGGGAAACAGAATGAGGGGGAAATTAAAGCTGACAACCACTGATTTAGTGCCCTGAGAAGTATAGACGAGTTGTATGGTATATAAATAGAGATTAACTAGTCAGCACATGGTATGTCCATATTCTACCTCAGTGACCTTAGGTGTTGTTTTGTAATGTGAAATGTGAATCTTTCAAACAGGGTTAGCTCAGCCAGGCTACTGATATTTGTATTTATGTGATATGCTCATTTTAATGACTTCCTTAAGCTAGACTCATTACCCAAATAAGCACATGATTAATACACCATGAAACCGGTGGATATATCCACGAGAATCAAACTGACTATTCTTTATGGCAATATCTGTTGGTACTGTTCAATGATGGTTCTGAAAGAACATTACCCTCAGGGTTTGCCCTTAAAGTACAAATGGTATGAATATTACTATTTATAAATATTAATCATTCAAATCAAGTTCAAAAATATTTAAATCAACATTTTCAAATATTGATTAGAATGGGGTGACCCAGAATAGTGGCCCAAACCATGTCCTGAGTAATCAGCTCCTACTGATCACTGCGAAGGAGATGGCCCAACAGGCAGCCTTTCAATGGCTCTGGGAAAGCAAAGTAATAGGCAAACATTTGGCTTTCAGATATAATGTTCTCCTTCCCCTTATGGCCTCAAAAGTGGCAAGAAGTCAAAGGTGACAGACTAACTTCTGCAGGAAAGTGTGGCCTCTGGTAGTCTTCAGAGTGCCAGCCAAACGTAGAATGAAAAGGAGCCTAGGAAGCATTCTAACTTGCCTGAATTCACATACACAGAAAGGAAGTAGAATGGTAACAGATTCCTAGGACAATACTTGACTTAATCTCTCTCAGGATAGAAACAGATCGTTATCTCTTGCATAAGTCCTGTTACCCCATAGATCTTGTTAAACTACCTAAAGCTGTACAGTGACAAGTCATAGGTATTGCTCTTCGGCCAGCAGTCATCTGGTCACCAGCATGATGCCACAAGAATTAGGCAGGAGCAGCCCATGCAGGTAAGAGCAGTAGGATGGTGGGGTGGAGTGAGGACTCAAAAGACGACTATAAGAAAAAATAACTATTTATTTATTTTTCCCTCTTCGTCATCTGTCGAGTCCTCCCCCACCTCGCCCACATGCCCCACCACTCTTACGTGCATGGGTCGCTCATGAAACTAGGTTCTGTAAGGCCTGAGGAACTAGATCCTGTACTCCCCCCTTGGATTGAGCCAGAAACCTGGGTTCTGTTTTCAATACAAAATCCTATCATTTATTAAGCAGCTCAATCAAGTCTCTGGGATACGTTTTTTGCTTTGTTAAGTGTTCAGAAAAATGATTCCCTCCTGCCATAAAAACAGAAGTGGACTCCCTGATTAACTTTCTCATTATATTTTACTGCCAGCTGACTTACCTGTCAATCGGGATGCCGCACAGGACCATGAAGCACCACCCGATGGGTGAGGGACATACCTGCACGCCGCACAGCCAGCCCCATTCGACTCACTCTGGGGAGGACTGCAAACCCCAGAGTGCAACTTGCCCTCACAGCTGCCCTGAGTGCTGGGAGCGAGGGCAAGGCGGTGTTATCGCACTTATAGCGCTGCCTCTATCCCCGTGCGGGAGACTTTCCTCATTGTATTTTGCTGCCAGCTGACTTACCTGTCAATCGGGACGCCGCACAGGACCATGAATCACCACCCGAGGGGTGAGAGACATTATAGCGCTGCCTCTAACCCCACGGTACAAAACGGGGTGGTGATGGACGGAGCATCTGAATCAATCAAACAATCACACTCACACCCAGTCAAAAGATCTGGGTTTAATCCATCACCGTTCTTTAGCCCACTCTGCCACCCCAGTTCAGACATGGACTAGAAACAAGCTTCCGAGGACCGGTTTCTGGCATTCCAGCCGTCTTCAGCCCGGTTTGCTTGAATCCAGTGGCAAAGTGAGCAAGGGACTCATGTCAGAGCATACCCTACCACACTTATGGCAGCCAAAAGCGGTACAAAAGGGGGTGGTGATGGAGGGAGCATCTGAATCAATCAAACACTCACACCCAGTCAAAAGATCTGGGTTTAATCCATCACCGTTCTTTAGCCCACTCTGCCACCCCAGTTCAGACATGGCTATATGCAAATCAGTCTGACCCTGTGCCTCATGGGAACAGTCCAGCCCGAACTGCCAAGCAATGTCTTCCCTGGACCGGAAACAATCTTCAGAGGACCGGTTTCTGGCATTCCAGCCGTCTTCAGCCCGGCTTGCTGGAATCCAGTGGCAAAGTGAGCAAGGGACTCACGTCTGAGCATACCCTGCCACACTTATGGCAGCCAAAAGCGGTACAAAAGGGGGTGGTGATGGACGGAGCATCTGAATCAATCAAACACTCACACCCAGTCAAAAGATCTGGGTTTAATCCATCACCGTTCTTTAGCCCACTCTGCCACCCCAGTTCAGACATGGCTATATGCAAATCAGTCTGACCCTGTGCCTCATGGGAACCGTCCAGCCCGAACTGCCAAGCCATGTCTTCCCTGGACCGGAAACAAGCTTCCGAGGACCGGTTTCTGGCATTCCAGCCGTCTTCAGCCTGGCTTGCTTGAATCTGTGGCAAAGTGAGCAAGGGACTCACGTCTGAGCATACCCTGCCACACTTATGGCAGCCAAAAGCGGTACCAAAGGGGGTGGTGATGGACGGAGCATCTGAATCAATCAAACACTCACACCCAGTCAAAAGATCTGGGTTTAATCCAGCACCGTTCTTTAGCCCACTCTGCCACCCCAGTTCAGACATGGCTGTGTGCAAATCAGTCTGACCCTGTGCCTCATGGGAACAGTCCAGCCCGAACTGCCAATCCATGTCTTCCCTGGACCCGAAACAAGCTTCCGAGAACCGGTTTCTGGCATTCCAGCCATCTTCAGCCCGGCTTGCTTGAATCCAGTGGCAAAGTGAGCAAGGGACTCGCGTTTGAGCATACCCTGCCACACTTATAGCAGCTAAAAGCGGTACAAAAGGGGGTGGTGATGGACGGAGCATCTGAATCAATCAAAAACTCACACCCAGTCAAAAGATCTGGGTTTAATCCATCACCGTTCTTTAGCCCACTCTGCCACCCCAGTTCAGACATGGCTATATGCAAATCAGTCTGACCCTGTGCCTCATGGGAACAATCCAGCCCGAACTGCCAAGCCATGTCTTCTCTGGACCGGAAACAAGCTTCCGAGGACCGGTTTCTGGCATTCAAGCCGTCTTCAGCCCGGCTTGCTTGAATCCAGTGGCAAAGTGAGCAAGGGACTCACGTCTGAGCATACCCTGCCACACTTATGGCAGCCAAAAGCGGTACAAAAGGGGGTGGTGATGGACGGAGCATCTGAGTCAATCAAACACTCAAACCCAGTCAAAAGATCGGGGTTTAGTCCATCACCGTTCTTTAGCCCACTCTGCCACCCCAGTACAGACATGGCTATATGCAAATCAGTCTGACCCTGTGCCTCATGGGAACAATCCAGCCCGAACAGCCAAGCCATGTCTTCCCTGGACCGGAAACAAGCTTTGGAGGACCGGTTTCTGGCATTCCAGCCGTCTTCAGCTCGGCTTGCTTGAATCCAGTGGCAAAGTGAGCAAGGGACTCACGTCTGAGCATACCCTGCCACACTTATGGCAGCCAAAAGTGGTACAAAAGGGGGTGGTGATGGACGGAGCATCTGAATCAATCAAACACTCACACCCAGTCAAAAGATCTGGGTTTAATCCATCACCGTTCTTTAGCCCACTCTGCCGCCCCAGTTCAGACATGGCTATATGCAAATCAGTCTGACCCTGTGCCTCATGGGAACAGTCCAGCCTGAACTGCCAAGCCATGTCTTCCCTGTACCGGAAACATGCTTTTGAGGACCGTTTTCTTGCATTCCAGCAGTCTTCAGCCCGGCTTGCTTGAATCCAGTGGCAAAGTGAACAAGGGACTCACGTCTGAGCATACCCTGCCACACTTATGGCAGCCAAAAGCCGTACAAAAGTGGGTGGTGATGGACGGAGCATCTGAATCAATCAAACACTCACACCCAGTCAAAAGATCTGGGTTTAATCCATCACCGTTCTTTAGCCACCTCTGCCACCCCAGCTCAGACATGGCTATATGCAAATCAGTCTGAACCTGTGCCTCATGGGAACAGTCCAGCCCGAAATGCCAAGCCATGTCTTCCCTGGACTAGAAACAAGCTTCTGAGGACCGGTTTCTGGCATTCCAGCCATCTTCAGCCCGGCTTGCTTGAATCCAGTGGCAAAGTGAGCAAGGGACTCACGTCTGAGCATACCCTGCCACACTTATGGCAGCCAAAAGCGGTACAAAAGGGGGTGGTGATGGACGGAGCTTCTGAATCAATCAAACACTCACACCCAGTCAAAAGATCTGGGTTTAATCCTTCACCGTTCTTTAGCCCACTCCGCCACCCCAGTTCAGACATGGCTATATGCAAATCAGTCTGACCCTGTGCCTCATGGGAACAATCCAGCCCGAACTGCCAAGCCATGTCTTCTCTGGACCGGAAACAAGCTTCCGAGGACCGGTTTCTGGCATTCAAGCCGTCTTCAGCCCGGCTTGCTTGAATCCAGTGGCAAAGTGAGCAAGGGACTCACGTCTGAGCATACCCTGCCACACTTATGGCAGCCAAAAGCGGTACAAAAGGGGGTGGTGATGGACGGAGCATCTGAGTCAATCAAACACTCAAACCCAGTCAAAAGATCGGGGTTTAATCCATCATCGTTCTTTAGCCCATTCTGCCACCCCAGTTCAGACATGGCTATATGCAAATAAGTCTGACCCTGTGCCTCATGGGAAAAGTCCAGCCCGAACTGCCAAGCCATGTCTTCCCTGGACCGGAAACAAGCTTACGAGGACCGGTTTCTGGCATTCCAACCGTCTTCAGCCCGGCTTGCTTGAATCCAGTGGCAAAGTGAGCAAGGGACTTACGTCTGAGCAAACCCTGCCACACTTATGGCAGCCAAAAGCGGTACAAAAGGGGGTAGTGATGGACGGAGCATCTGAATCAATCAAACACTCACACCCAGTCAAAAGATCTGGCTTTTATCCATCACCGTTCTTTAGCCCACTCTGCCACCCCAGTACAGACATGGCTATATGCAAATCAGTCTGACCCTGTGCCTCATGGGAATAATCCAGCCCGAACTGCCAAGCCATGTCTTCCCTGGACCGGAAACAAGCTTTGGAGGACCGGTTTCTGGCATTCCAGCCGTCTTCAGCCCGGCTTGCTTGAATCCAGTGGCAAAGTGAGCAAGGGACTCACGTCTGAGCATACCCTGCCACACTTATGGCAGCCAAAAGTGGTACAAAAGGGGGTGGTGATGGACGGAGCATCTGAATCAATCAAACACTCACACCCAGTCAAAAGATATGGGTTTAATCCATCACCGTTCTTTAGCCCACTCTGCCGCCCCAGTTCAGACATGGCTATATGCAAATCAGTCTGACCCTGTGCCTCATGGGAACAGTCCAGCCTGAACTGCCAAGCCATGTCTTCCCTGTACCGGAAACATGCTTTTGAGGACCGTTTTCTTGCATTCCAGCAGTCTTCAGCCCGGCTTGCTTGAATCCAGTGGCAAAGTGAACAAGGGACTCACGTCTGAGCATACCCTGCCACACTTATGGCAGCCAAAAGCCGTACAAAAGTGGGTGGTGATGGACGGAGCATCTGAATCAATCAAACACTCACACCCAGTCAAAAGATCTGGGTTTAATCCATCACCGTTCTTTAGCCACCTCTGCCACCCCAGCTCAGACATGGCTATATGCAAATCAGTCTAAACCTGTGCATCATGGGAACAGTCCAGCCCGAAATGCCAAGCCATGTCTTCCCTGGACTAGAAACAAGCTTCCGAGGACCGGTTTCTGGCATTCCAGCCATCTTCAGCCCGGCTTGCTTGAATCCAGTGGCAAAGTGAGCAAGGGACTCACGTCTGAGCATACCCTGCCACACTTATGGCAGCCAAAAGCGGTACAAAAGGGGGTGGTGATGGACGGAGCTTCTGAATCAATCAAACACTCACACCCAGTCAAAAGATCTGGGTTTAATCCTTCACCGTTCTTTAGCCCACTCCGCCACCCCAGTTCAGACATGGCTATATGCAAATCAGTCTGACCCTGTGCCTCATGGGAACAGTCAAGCCCGAACTGTCAAGCCTTGTCTTCCCTGGACTGGATACAAGATTCCAAGGACCGGTTTCTGGCATTCCAGCCATCTTCAGCCCGGCTTGCTTGAATCCAGTGGCAAAGTGAGCAAGGGACTCACGTCTGAGCAAACCCTGCCACACTTATGGCTGCCAAAAGCGGTACAAAAGGGGGTGCTGATGGACGGAGCATCTGAATCAATCAAACACTCACACTCTGTCAAAAGATCTGTGTTTAATCCATCACCGTTCTTTAGCCCACTCTTCCACCCCAGTTCAGAAATGGCTATATGCAAATCAGTCTGACCCTGTGCCTCATGGGAACAGTCCAGCCCGAACTGCCAAGCCATGTCTTCCCTGGACAGGAAACAAGCTTCGAGGACCGGTTTCTGGCATTCCACCCGACTTCAGCCCGGCTTGCTTGAATCCAGTGGCAAAGTGAGCAAGGGACTCACGTCTGAGAATACCCTGCCACACTTATGGCAGCCAAAAGCAGTACAAAAGGGGGTGGTGATGGACGGAGGATCTGAATCAATCAAACACTCACACCCAGTCAAAAGATCTGGGTTTAATCCATCACCATTCTTTAGCCTACTCTGCCGCCCCAGTTCAGACATGGCTATATGCAAATCAGTCTGACCCTGTGCCTCATGGGAACAGTCCAGCCCGAACTTCCAAGCCATGTCTTCCCTGGACCGTAAACAAGCTTTCGAGGACCGGTTTCTGGCATTCCAGCCGTCTTCAGCCTGGCTTGCTTGAATCCAGTGGCAAAGTGAGCAAGGGACTTACGTCTGAGCAAAACCTGCCACACTTATGGCAGCCAAAAGCGGTACAAAAGGGTTTGGTGATGGACTGAGCATCTGAATCAATCAAACACTCACACCAAGTCAAAAGATCTGGGTTTAATCCATCACCGTTCTTTAACCCACTCTGCCACCCCAGTTCAGACATGGCTATATGCAAATCAGTCTGACCCTGTGCCTCATGGGAACAGTCCAGACCGAACTGCCAAGCCATTTCTTCCCTGGACCGTAAACAAGCTTCTGAGGACCGGTTTCTGGCATTCCATCCGTCTTCAGCCCGGCTTGCTTGAATCCAGTGGCAAAGTGAGGAAGGGACTCACGTCTGAGCATAACCTGCCACACTTACGGCAGCCAAAAGCGGTACAAAAGGGGGTGGTGATGGACTGAGCATCTGAATCAATCAAACACTCACACCCAGTCAAAAGATCTGGGTTTAATCCATCAGCGTTCTTTAGCCCACTCCGCTACCCCAGTTCAGACATGGCTATATGCAAATCAGTCTGACCCTGTGCCTCATGGGAACAGTCCAGCCCGATCTGCCAAGCCATGTCTTCCCTGGACCGGAATCAAGCTTCCGAGGACTGCTTTCTGGCATTCCAGCCGTCTTCAGCCTGGCTTGCTTGAATCCAGTAGCAAAGTAAGCAAGGGACTCACGTCTGAGCATACCCTGCCACACTTATGGCAGCCAAAAGCGGTACAAAAGGGGGTGGTGATGGACGGAGCATCTGATTCAATCAAACACTCACACCCAGTCAAAAGATCCGGGCTTGATCCATCACTGTTCTTTAGCCCACTCTGCCACCCCAGTTCAGACATGGCTATATGCAAATCAGTCTGGCCCTGTGCCTCATTGGAACAGTCCAGCCCGAACTGCAAAAGCCATGTCTTCCCTGGACCGGAAACAAGCTTCCGAGGACCGGTTTCTGGCATTCCAGCCGTCTTCAGCCTGGCTTGCTTGAATCTGTGGCAAAGTGAGCAAGGGACTCACGTCTGAGCATACCCTGCCACACTTATGGCAGCCAAAAGCGGTACCAAAGGGGGTGGTGATGGACGGAGCATCTGAATCAATCAAACACTCACACCCAGTCAAAAGATCTGGGTTTAATCCAGCACCGTTCTTTAGCCCACTCTGCCACCCCAGTTCAGACATGGCTGTGTGCAAATCAGTCTGACCCTGTGCCTCATGGGAACAGTCCAGCCCGAACTGCCAATCCATGTCTTCCCTGGACCCGAAACAAGCTTCCGAGAACCGGTTTCTGGCATTCCAGCCATCTTCAGCCCGGCTTGCTTGAATCCAGTGGCAAAGTGAGCAAGGGACTCGCGTTTGAGCATACCCTGCCACACTTATAGCAGCTAAAAGCGGTACAAAAGGGGGTGGTGATGGACGGAGCATCTGAATCAATCAAAAACTCACACCCAGTCAAAAGATCTGGGTTTAATCCATCACCGTTCTTTAGCCCACTCTGCCACCCCAGTTCAGACATGGCTATATGCAAATCAGTCTGACCCTGTGCCTCATGGGAACAATCCAGCCCGAACTGCCAAGCCATGTCTTCTCTGGACCGGAAACAAGCTTCCGAGGACCGGTTTCTGGCATTCAAGCCGTCTTCAGCCCGGCTTGCTTGAATCCAGTGGCAAAGTGAGCAAGGGACTCACGTCTGAGCATACCCTGCCACACTTATGGCAGCCAAAAGCGGTACAGAAGGGGGTGGTGATGGACGGAGCATCTGAGTCAATCAAACACTCAAACCCAGTCAAAAGATCGGGGTTTAGTCCATCACCGTTCTTTAGCCCACTCTGCCACCCCAGTACAGACATGGCTATATGCAAATCAGTCTGACCCTGTGCCTCATGGGAACAATCCAGCCCGAACAGCCAAGCCATGTCTTCCCTGGACCGGAAACAAGCTTTGGAGGACCGGTTTCTGGCATTCCAGCCGTCTTCAGCTCGGCTTGCTTGAATCCAGTGGCAAAGTGAGCAAGGGACTCACGTCTGAGCATACCCTGCCACACTTATGGCAGCCAAAAGTGGTACAAAAGGGGGTGGTGATGGACGGAGCATCTGAATCAATCAAACACTCACACCCAGTCAAAAGATCTGGGTTTAATCCATCACCGTTCTTTAGCCCACTCTGCCGCCCCAGTTCAGACATGGCTATATGCAAATCAGTCTGACCCTGTGCCTCATGGGAACAGTCCAGCCTGAACTGCCAAGCCATGTCTTCCCTGTACCGGAAACATGCTTTTGAGGACCGTTTTCTTGCATTCCAGCAGTCTTCAGCCCGGCTTGCTTGAATCCAGTGGCAAAGTGAACAAGGGACTCACGTCTGAGCATACCCTGCCACACTTATGGCAGCCAAAAGCCGTACAAAAGTGGGTGGTGATGGACGGAGCATCTGAATCAATCAAACACTCACACCCAGTCAAAAGATCTGGGTTTAATCCATCACCGTTCTTTAGCCACCTCTGCCACCCCAGCTCAGACATGGCTATATGCAAATCAGTCTGAACCTGTGCCTCATGGGAACAGTCCAGCCCGAAATGCCAAGCCATGTCTTCCCTGGACTAGAAACAAGCTTCCGAGGACCGGTTTCTGGCATTCCAGCCATCTTCAGCCCGGCTTGCTTGAATCCAGTGGCAAAGTGAGCAAGGGACTCACGTCTGAGCATACCCTGCCACACTTATGGCAGCCAAAAGCGGTACAAAAGGGGGTGGTGATGGACGGAGCTTCTGAATCAATCAAACACTCACACCCAGTCAAAAGATCTGGGTTTAATCCTTCACCGTTCTTTAGCCCACTCCGCCACCCCAGTTCAGACATGGCTATATGCAAATCAGTCTGACCCTGTGCCTCATGGGAACAATCCAGCCCGAACTGCCAAGCCATGTCTTCTCTGGACCGGAAACAAGCTTCCGAGGACCGGTTTCTGGCATTCAAGCCGTCTTCAGCCCGGCTTGCTTGAATCCAGTGGCAAAGTGAGCAAGGGACTCACGTCTGAGCATACCCTGCCACACTTATGGCAGCCAAAAGCGGTACAAAAGGGGGTGGTGATGGACGGAGCATCTGAGTCAATCAAACACTCAAACCCAGTCAAAAGATCGGGGTTTAATCCATCATCGTTCTTTAGCCCATTCTGCCACCCCAGTTCAGACATGGCTATATGCAAATAAGTCTGACCCTGTGCCTCATGGGAAAAGTCCAGCCCGAACTGCCAAGCCATGTCTTCCCTGGACCGGAAACAAGCTTACGAGGACCGGTTTCTGGCATTCCAACCGTCTTCAGCCCGGCTTGCTTGAATCCAGTGGCAAAGTGAGCAAGGGACTTACGTCTGAGCAAACCCTGCCACACTTATGGCAGCCAAAAGCGGTACAAAAGGGGGTAGTGATGGACGGAGCATCTGAATCAATCAAACACTCACACCCAGTCAAAAGATCTGGCTTTTATCCATCACCGTTCTTTAGCCCACTCTGCCACCCCAGTACAGACATGGCTATATGCAAATCAGTCTGACCCTGTGCCTCATGGGAATAATCCAGCCCGAACTGCCAAGCCATGTCTTCCCTGGACCGGAAACAAGCTTTGGAGGACCGGTTTCTGGCATTCCAGCCGTCTTCAGCCCGGCTTGCTTGAATCCAGTGGCAAAGTGAGCAAGGGACTCACGTCTGAGCATACCCTGCCACACTTATGGCAGCCAAAAGCGGTACAAAAGGGGGTGGTGATGGACGGAGCTTCTGAATCAATCAAACACTCACACCCAGTCAAAAGATATGGGTTTAATCCATCACCGTTCTTTAGCCCACTCTGCCGCCCCAGTTCAGACATGGCTATATGCAAATCAGTCTGACCCTGTGCCTCATGGGAACAGTCCAGCCTGAACTGCCAAGCCATGTCTTCCCTGTACCGGAAACATGCTTTTGAGGACCGTTTTCTTGCATTCCAGCAGTCTTCAGCCCGGCTTGCTTGAATCCAGTGGCAAAGTGAACAAGGGACTCACGTCTGAGCATACCCTGCCACACTTATGGCAGCCAAAAGCCGTACAAAAGTGGGTGGTGATGGACGGAGCATCTGAATCAATCAAACACTCACACCCAGTCAAAAGATCTGGGTTTAATCCATCACCGTTCTTTAGCCACCTCTGCCATCCCAGCTCAGACATGGCTATATGCAAATCAGTCTAAACCTGTGCATCATGGGAACAGTCCAGCCCGAAATGCCAAGCCATGTCTTCCCTGGACTAGAAACAAGCTTCCGAGGACCGGTTTCTGGCATTCCAGCCATCTTCAGCCCGGCTTGCTTGAATCCAGTGGCAAAGTGAGCAAGGGACTCACGTCTGAGCATACCCTGCCACACTTATGGCAGCCAAAAGCGGTACAAAAGGGGGTGGTGATGGACGGAGCTTCTGAATCAATCAAACACTCACACCCAGTCAAAAGATCTGGGTTTAATCCTTCACCGTTCTTTAGCCCACTCCGCCACCCCAGTTCAGACATGGCTATATGCAAATCAGTCTGACCCTGTGCCTCATGGGAACAGTCAAGCCCGAACTGTCAAGCCTTGTCTTCCCTGGACTGGATACAAGATTCCAAGGACCGGTTTCTGGCATTCCAGCCATCTTCAGCCCGGCTTGCTTGAATCCAGTGGCAAAGTGAGCAAGGGACTCACGTCTGAGCAAACCCTGCCACACTTATGGCTGCCAAAAGCGGTACAAAAGGGGGTGCTGATGGACGGAGCATCTGAATCAATCAAACACTCACACTCTGTCAAAAGATCTGTGTTTAATCCATCACCGTTCTTTAGCCCACTCTTCCACCCCAGTTCAGAAATGGCTATATGCAAATCAGTCTGACCCTGTGCCTCATGGGAACAGTCCAGCCCGAACTGCCAAGCCATGTCTTCCCTGGACAGGAAACAAGCTTCGAGGACCGGTTTCTGGCATTCCACCCGACTTCAGCCCGGCTTGCTTGAATCCAGTGGCAAAGTGAGCAAGGGACTCACGTCTGAGAATACCCTGCCACACTTATGGCAGCCAAAAGCAGTACAAAAGGGGGTGGTGATGGATGGAGGATCTGAATCAATCAAACACTCACACCCAGTCAAAAGATCTGGGTTTAATCCATCACCATTCTTTAGCCTACTCTGCCGCCCCAGTTCAGACATGGCTATATGCAAATCAGTCTGACCCTGTGCCTCATGGGAACAGTCCAGCCCGAACTTCCAAGCCATGTCTTCCCTGGACCGTAAACAAGCTTTCGAGGACCGGTTTCTGGCATTCCAGCCGTCTTCAGCCTGGCTTGCTTGAATCCAGTGGCAAAGTGAGCAAGGGACTTACGTCTGAGCAAAACCTGCCACACTTATGGCAGCCAAAAGCGGTACAAAAGGGTTTGGTGATGGACTGAGCATCTGAATCAATCAAACACTCACACCAAGTCAAAAGATCTGGGTTTAATCCATCACCGTTCTTTAACCCACTCTGCCACCCCAGTTCAGACATGGCTATATGCAAATCAGTCTGACCCTGTGCCTCATGGGAACAGTCCAGACCGAACTGCCAAGCCATTTCTTCCCTGGACCGTAAACAAGCTTCTGAGGACCGGTTTCTGGCATTCCATCCGTCTTCAGCCCGGCTTCCTTGAATCCAGTGGCAAAGTGAGGAAGGGACTCACGTCTGAGCATAACCTGCCACACTTACGGCAGCCAAAAGCGGTACAAAAGGGGGTGGTGATGGACTGAGCATCTGAATCAATCAAACACTCACACCCAGTCAAAAGATCTGGGTTTAATCCATCAGCGTTCTTTAGCCCACTCCGCTACCCCAGTTCAGACATGGCTATATGCAAATCAGTCTGACCCTGTGCCTCATGGGAACAGTCCAGCCCGATCTGCCAAGCCATGTCTTCCCTGGACCGGAATCAAGCTTCCGAGGACTGCTTTCTGGCATTCCAGCCGTCTTCAGCCTGGCTTGCTTGAATCCAGTAGCAAAGTAAGCAAGGGACTCACGTCTGAGCATACCCTGCCACACTTATGGCAGCCAAAAGCGGTACAAAAGGGGGTGGTGATGGACGGAGCATCTGATTCAATCAAACACTCACACCCAGTCAAAAGATCCGGGCTTGATCCATCACTGTTCTTTAGCCCACTCTGCCACCCCAGTTCAGACATGGCTATATGCAAATCAGTCTGGCCCTGTGCCTCATTGGAACAGTCCAGCCCGAACTGCAAAAGCCATGTCTTCCCTGGATCGGAAACAAGCTTCCGAGGACCGATTTCTGGCATTCCAGCCGTCTTCAGCCCAGCTTGCTTGAATCCAGTGACAAAGTGAGCAAGGGACTCACGTCTGAGCATACCCTGCCACACTTATGGCAGCCAAAAGCGGTACAAAAGGGGGTGGTGATGGACGGAGGATCTGAATCAATCAAACACTCACACCCAGTCAAAAGATCTGGGTTTAATCCATCACCGTTCTTTAGCCCACTCTGTCACCCCAGTTCAGACATGGTTATATGCAAATCAGTCTGACCCTGTCCCTCATGGGAACAGTCCAGCCCGAACTTCCAAGCCATGTCTTCCCTGGACCGTAAACAAGCTTCCGAGGACCGGTTTCTGGCATTCCAGCCGTCTTCAGCCTGGCTTGCTTGAATCCAGTGGCAAACTGAGCAAGGGACTCACGTCTGAGCATACCCTGCCACACTTATGGCAGCCAAAAGCGGTACAAAAGGGGGTGGTGATGGACTGAGCATCTGAATCAATCAAACACTCACACCCAGTCAAAAGATCTGGGTTTAATCCATCACCGTTCTTTAGCCCACTCCGGCACCCCAGTTCAGACATGGCTATATGCAAATAAGTCTGACCCTGTGCCTCATGGGAACAGTCCAGCCTAAACTGCCAAGCCATGTCTTCCCTGTACCGGAAACAAGCATTCGAGGAACGTTTTCTTGCATTCCAGCAGTCTTCAGCCTGGCTTGCTTGAATCCAGTGGCAAAGTGAGCAAGGGACTCACGTCTGAGCATACCCTGACACACTTATGGCAGCCAAAAGCGGTACAAAAGGGGGTGGTGATGGACGGTGCATCTGAATCAATCAAACACTCACACCCAGTCAAAAGATCTGGGTTTATTCCATCACCGTTCTTTAACCCACTCTGCCACCCCAGTTCAGACATGGCTATATGTAAATCAGTCTGACCCTGTGCCTCATGGGAACAGTCCAGCCCGAACTGCCAAGCCATGTCTTCCCTGGACCGGAAACAGGCTTCTGAGGACCGGTTTCTGGCATTCCAGCCGTCTTCAGCCCGGCTTGCTTGAATCCAGTGGCAAAGTGAGCAAGGGACTTTGCCACGAGCGAGGGGGAGGCGGGGTCATCACGCTTATAGCGCTGCCTCTCCCATAGTGGCACGGGATGCATGCTTAACGAAGCCAGGATGAAGCCCGGACCAACGGCGGGCCCGTCCGAGCCCGTCCGAGACAGTTAGAGGCAGGGCTGGGCCACCCCCCTAAGACTTTGGACCCAGGACAGCAAATTGTTTTGTTCATTGGTGTTTTAAATATATTCTCTGTACTTGTATACGGTCAACCATGAGCAAATTCAAAAATAGTAAAGGTAGGACTGTGGTAGGTGCCTCTTGCAGAGGGCAGAATCTGTCCTTATACACGAAATCCAGCTCACAGAACAAAGGCTGTCTCTAGAGCCCCCACCTCCTCAAAGCAGATTCTCTTTGACCCCGCACTTCTGGAATCTAGTATGGCAGCCAATAATGAGATATCTGCTTCGCTGACTAGTACCCCAGAAAAAGTTGCGATAGATCAAGCTATAAATACAATCTCCTCAACATCTTCTAAACCTAGTCCCACCAGGTCCAAAGTTACAACCAGAGGACAAAAGGCCAAACGTAAACGTAGGCCAGAATATACTGCAGAAACTCCCCCCAAAAAAGGTAAAGGTAAAAATAGCCAAAAGCAGAGCAAGCCCGCTCTGAGAATTATTGGGAAGAAAGGGAAAATTGCAGCTGGCGTGTGTAAAATTACTGAGAATGAGATAGACAAGCCCGTTGACACTAGGGAAGATGGGACCTTCTGGGGCAGACTCGAGACAATGATGTCAACCCTTTTGGAACCCATCCTTTTAAAAATAACTAATATAGAAGTCAGGCTTGTCAAAGTGGAGGAGCTGGTCTGTAGTAAATGCCAACTGGTACAACCAGCTGACATTAACCCAATTGTATGCTCTTTGTCCAGTGGGACGGAAGGTCATGTTGCCAGTCCATCCTCTAACCTCATTACTGCTGGACAAACGCAACACAAGGATGACAACACCACATTCATCCCTAATAACCCTGCTCGTGTAGAAAGAAGAGAACAGCTTGAGGGGTGGAATTACCCATGTAGCTGCAAATGGTACAAACTATCAGTGTTATCAAGATAACTCTTATAATCTATTGCAAAACTTAAATGTACCCCAAAAAGCCACACCGTATACAGTTGTTTTGGCAAATGTTCCCCCTCTATCAAAAAACGCTTTTGAACACTGGTCAACGTTAAGGAATAAGACACTTTATTTTCTTACCTCGAGGACAGGCTTGAAAAATCCTCTCTTTTCAGATTTTAAGATGGTACGAAGGATCGGGTGGGTTGGCACTTTCCCTAAATCATTATGTGGAGACTGCATTGTAATAACTTTTAGGTCCCACTCCTGGTACGTACAATCATTGATAGGGGTTATAATGGGCCTGTTAATCCTAATTATATAAATATTTTACCCTTGGGATATTTTTATCTCCCTTTAGACCTCGTAATGAACTTAGGTCCCCAGTTTCTAGGTGACAATTCTTTGGGACCTAAGCAGCCCAGATATTCTATCTCAACACAAAATCGTTTTGACGCTTTAGGTTCCCTGGAAGGCAATGATTGACTCCACTTTGGGACCTTTTCACATTATAACTGCGCAATGGGTAGATACGACTCTGGGGATAAACTGAGTTTGACTCTAAAGGAAAAAGCTAATATTGCTGCTAAATCTGTTGTGGGAAGGAACGGAGTCGTGCCCTCTGGGTCTAACGTCACGAGGATGGTAACCCAGGCTGATCCCCAGGGCACTGCAATTGTTCTTTCTCCATCTAGACGTCCAAATGAGGTCTCAGTAGAACCTGGGAGTGATGGGGTTCGAGAGCTTAGGGATCTAAGAGATAAGACTTTGGCTAACTCCCGGGGTCTGCAACTCTCCCTTATAATTACCCCACTGTTGTTAAACCCCCTCTTTGCCACATTGCTTCATGGAATATCGCTGAAATTCGATCAAAGATAAATACCCAATTATGGTGAGATTTTATTTCATAATTCGAGGTTCTTTGCTTCCAGGAAACATGGACTAAGGAAGCAATCCACCTAAATGGGTATAAGACTTATCATGTTTCCGCTCTTGATGGTCGGGGTGGTAGAGCAAAGGGTGGTTTGTGCGTGCATTTGTCAAATAGCCTGAATCTAAAGAAAATAACGAAGTTCGCTGATAACGATTATCATCAACTAGTTGTGCTGGATTTAGATATAACATCTTCCATAGCTTTGGTTAACTTCTATGACAATATTCCCCTAGGTGCAGTGGGTACTGTTATTAGAAATATGTCCCAATAACTGAAATTATTGGGTAAACGCAAGAGGAAAGATTTAATGCTAATTCTGGGGGCGATTTCAATTGTACGTTATGTGGAAATGCTGGGGATAACCTATGCGGAGCATTACGTGAAGAAGGTGCATTTTCATCCTACTTTAGTCATACTGCTCTGGGGGAACAGCTAAACAAACCTTTTATTAGTTTTGACTTAGGCTTTGTAAACACATTTTGTCCATCACCAGCTCCCCTGCCTTAGACATACAACGGTAGAGAATGCTGTTCTACTATTGACTATGCTATAGCATCTAGTAATCATGCACAAAGCCTTCATTCCTTTTATGTCTCTGAGAATTCACTAAGCGATCATTTCCCCCTCTGTTTGACCATCACTCTACCCTCCAGGAAAATATTTAGAGCTAACATTAGCGATCAACTATTAGAGAATTTAGCCATTGGAAGTTCTAATGGATACTCCCTCCGATGGGCTATGACAGATCAAACAGCGCTGATTAAATCAGTTATTGGCAAATGTAAATCAGATATAGAGACATGCCTGAGTGAACAAGCTGCTCTTGGCACTCTACTAGCATCCTTCTTGGTAATAACTAATGTAATAAGAGAGTCTCTCATTAGGCACAAAAGAGTAATAGACCCCAGAATGGATGGTTTGACTCAAGGTGCACTAAAGCTTATTCCCAGTTAAAAAAGAACTGCACAAAATCCCGAGAAGCATCCCAGATGTTAGGAGAGCTAGAGGGGAATACGAACAAGTGGTAAGGTATAGGAATAACATAATGAGGATGGAGACATGGGAGGCACTGCACTTAGCCTCAGTAGCTAAGGATAGTGCAGCTTTCAGGAAGGCAATCAGAGCACCCTTTCTATCTAAAGAGCTCGGCCCTACAATTGAGATAGCTATTACTGAAGAACAGTTTATCAAGCACTTTGCTCAGGTATATAATGGTGAAAAACCTTCTGTCATGAGGGAACTGCGTCCAGGAGACCTATGGTTTAAACTATCCTCCACACTATAAGGAACTAACGTTTACTTTAGAGGAAGTAGAGAGGGCCCTACCCGCAAGCCAGGGCGGTAAGGCTCCTGGCCTGGACGGGGCCCCATAGATATGTTTAAGTCAATTATTCTTCTGTGGGGGCCTCTACTGGTGCAGGTGCTTAATGCTAGTTGTAGTATTGATTTCCTACCCAATTAGGTGAAGTCTACTATTGTGCCCATCTTCAAAAAGTGGGACAGGCAAGACCCAGGGTGTTAGAGACCAATTTCCCTATTGGATGCTATAACAAAGGTAGCTGGCAGGGTCATATTGGAACGTCTTCAGGATTGGGCCAACGAGAACTCCATTCTATCGGACCTGCAATATGGCTTTTGGTCCAGTGTGGGGACTGTAGAGCAGGGTTTAATTCTTTCCCTTCTGGTGGGAAAATACTCGAGGGCTAGGAGAGGGGAACCTATCCTTAGCATTCGTGGATCTCATATCCGCTTTCGACTGTGTGGTCCACACTAAACTATCGAAATTACTGGAAGTTTTGGGGGTTGATGTAAGCATTATTTATTTTCTGAAGCATTATTATAGTTATGCTAAGGAACGTGTGCATTATGGTTGAAGGTCGAGTGCTCGGCTGCTTTTTCAAGCAGGAGTGGAGTCAGACAGAGTTGTGTCTTGGCTCCATTTCTTTTTAACTTGTATATAAATGGGCTTGAGGAAATTCTGTTAAAGACAACCAAGAATTTCCTCAAGTAGCCGGCGGTCCATTCCCAGCCCTCTTGTACGCTGATGACGCTGTGCTGATGTCCTGTACACAAGTGGGCCTTCAGCGCGTTTCGATTCGTTTTTCCCTTTTTATGAAAGACTTAGGGTTAACTCTTCCAAAACTTTTATTATGCGCTGTGGCAGGGGTTTTAAGAAAAACAAAGACATGTTTGTTGCAGGACAAAAGATCGGGGCTACAAATAAATTCTCTTATTTGGGCATTCTTTTAGCCCACAATGACATCTGGGCACAAGCTGTAGCAGCTAAAAAAATTGCACTTTTATGTACCACATCTGCCCTTACTATCTTTGCCAGGAAATTGGGTAAAAGACCACTCCAGGAACTAATTAAAATATATAAGGCAAAGTGTGTCTCTGCTGCAGTTTATGGGAGTGGGGTTAGGGGGTTTGCAGACCTCTACCCTATTCAGAAAGTAGAAAACTCCTTCTTAAAATACATTTTACCTGTCCCGAGTGGTACCTCAGCATGCATTTGTCATGCTGAGTTAGGTCTTCCCTTCATCTCTGATTTAATTAGATTGGAGCCAATGCTATTATGGCACAGGCTGTGTATGAAAGAGGAAACCAAATTGAATAGAGATATTCTTTTAGATAGCCTAAAACTGGAAGGTGTAATGAGGATAAAATGGCTAAGATACGTTCCTAACTTCTTTAGAGATCTTGGCCATTTAGAGTATTTTTCCAATCCCGCCACCATCACGGCAGTAACTAGAAAGGAATTAAGGAAAGAGGGGCTTCCGCTGTTGGATACTCTCAGAATGTCATCTGATATTTTAAAGCCCACAGTCCTGCACAATCAATTGGTTTTAACTACTTTTAACATTCAACCCTACTTAACCTCTGTTCCTGGTGCTTATAATAGGTTCCTATTAACCTTTTTAGGTTGGAGGTCTTCACTTTTCCTGTTATGAATGACTGGTCGCGAGACCTCCAGCTTTGTCCCTGTGACAACATTTCCCCTCAATCTACGATCCACGTTATTTTTTTTTGTAAATTGTATTCCTCTGTAAGGAGTCTGTTTTTGATTCCTATACTAAAACAGTATGGGCTTCGTCAATGTCGTTCCACCTTTCTGGCACTACAATTCTTAGATAAAGAGAATAGTGTTCTAAGGATCACAGTCTTTTTAAAAAAAGACTTGAACCTCAGGAAAGGTGTACCTATTTGACTGCTTCCTTCAACGAAATGAGGGTTTCTGTAAGTGTAACACTGTTTTTTTGGGGGGTAATGAATTTTAATGTATGATTTTTTTTTTAAATGTATTTCTAACTGTTTGCTTTTATGATTGGTACTAATCAATCGAATAAAGCTTTTTGAACCTGAACTTGAACTTGCATCTTGACTATGGGAACTTGGAGCCAGATTCACAAAGCTAAAGTGAGCCAAAAATTTAACTTTATAACTTTCGCTATTCCCGAAGGGCAATTACTACTTGTAAATGCTCTTTGCAGGGCCGGACTGGCCATTGCAGGCACCGGGCAATCCCCCGGTACGCTGCACGGGCGGGGGCCAGTTTTGGGCCCCTGGGGGCCGATTGTGTTACAGGGACTTTTTTGCAACATAGCTGAATAATTGACCCTGTAACAAAATCAGCTGAAAACCGACCCTGGCAAAGAACTCGGCAGCACCCCCAACCCCTGTGGAGAGTTGCGGGGGGCGGCCATGCACTTTGCCAGGGCCGGTTTTGGCTCCCAGTCCGTCCCTGGCTCTTTGTGTGTACTGAAAGTTGTAAAGGTCTACTTTCAGCATTCACAAAGGGCATATAGAAGTAGTAAATGCCCTTTGTGAATACCGAAAGTCGTAAAGGTAAACTTTCGTCTCACTTTACATTTGTGAATCGGGCCCTCGGTGTATCTGGGTCTGCTAGAATCCTTCTCCTACTGACTTCTTAGTTGTTCAAAGGATAACAACGCAAAGTACTTTTCGGTGGCTTAGTAAATACCAATCATGATTTTGTGTCAGGGCTGCACCACAACAGTGAGGCAACCCTAATGCAACATCGTTGTTAATCTGCCCCTTAGTGTTTGTACAAATACAAAAGGTTACAACTGAGCAGGTGTAGACCCTATCTTAGAAGGGTGTCCTGGACCATGCCTCTTTTACATCCTCAAATTGCCCACAAAACAAACCATGGGTTCGCTAGGCAAGGCATGTATGCCCTATCATTTTACTGACTTCGATCCGTTTTTTTCTATCTTCCATGGAAAAATGTGAATTTCATACCATTTGTGCTCCTCTTATACATACCGAGGTCTGCTTTAAGCATACAAATATAATTTACAAACACGGAGGCTGTTTTAGAAACTGAGAGTGCATAACGTGTATGTATTCCCAATCCATGAATCTAGGTTCTAGTGCCGAATTCACATCAAATGTGATCTGAGGCTCAAATTATGTACATGATAAACTTGTACATTTGTTAATGTGTGTTGTTGCTTACATTAATTCTCAGCCTGATTAGGTAATTTGCAGTTTTAAACACTTTCCGTCTATCCAGTTCCTTCCTGCACCCTTCATTAATTATGCTCTTTCTTAATGCTTCCACTCATGTCCTAATTTCATCTCCCCTAGTCTTTACACCATATCGCTTCTGTGAATAGCAGCCTCCTTTAATTAAGTGTTCACTTATATGCTTGGCCTTGGATGTTCTATTACTTCTGTCAATGGCCCTGCTCTTTACCGTATGAACCTTTTTCGATTTGTCAATTACCATTAATTGAGTTTGTTACTATTTTTTGGATCAACACAATTAACAAAACGAGCTTACATTTAAATATTTCTAAGCGATCTAAGAGCCTACATGTATACATCAAATTAAATACACACTCATAAAAAAACAACCACGGGAACACATATTGACACATGCTTACCTGGACCCAATCCACACAGAGGCCTTTACTTGGCTTAGCATCAAATTAATGGTTTTCAGATATTTAGAGAAAAGCTACAGTGCATGCACTTAAAAAGGAAAAGGTGCTGAATGGCGTCAGAGTACACTTTCAGAGTTATTTAATATTCATTTTAGGATGTAATTCGGGACAACTGAACCAATTTTGCTTTGGTTTAATACCTGAACTTTTGAATGCTAAGTAATGTTTTTATCAAAAGAAAGCAAATGGAAAAGATGTATTCCAGTGTTTTCAAACTCTACTTTCACACCATCATGCAACTGTACCCGCAAATATGTATGTCACTGTTGTGAGCTTATTTCACGCTCTTCTCCTTTCTTTGCCCTTTCCTCCTCCTAACTTCAACAACTGAATTGCTATCACACTTATCAATTCACACACACCCTCAGACACTATTGATCAATAGAGGCTGCTACTGCGCATCAGTGGTGGGGCGGTCATGGGGGAGGGGCAGGGAGTTAAAACAGGAAAACAAAAAAAAATTACTTACCTTGCCGGCGGCCACCTCTCCTCCGTTCTTTTACTTTTTCCACAACGGCAGGAACAGGAAGTGCCAAGGCGAAGTCCTCTAGGCAATCACTCCTAATAGCAGCGTTGTGATTGGTCTGAGCACCGTGGATTAGTGCTCAGATTGGGACTGGGGACTGGGCATGTTCCTGACCAGGCTGTGCATTTCAGGCTGGTGAGGCACATGACAAGTGCACATGATTATTTGGCAGGCGCAAGACGGCCGGTCAAGCAGTTAGGTGCACTAGAGGAGTGCCTACCATCAATCCCCTGCTCTTTAGAGATCCGCTAGGGAAAAATAACATGATAATAACCTTCAATTATTATCATTCTATTGTTCTTCTTGTGGGGGGATGCTCCTCCGCTTTAGCAAATGACCTGCCACTGCTATAGTTTGCCAATTATGATAATTAACACTCACTCAGCTGTTTGAGCTGTTACCTTCATTGTCAACCTTAATGTAATTTTCATAACACCCCAACATCCACTCACAGGCCACGGTGTACAACATGTCAGCCACAGGCACAAGATAGATGAAGCCCTTTCTGTTACACATAATTCCTCCTGTACATACATAGCCCAAGATAACCCTTTGGCCTTTCTTCTAAAGAACTACTCCCATGCCACTTCCCAACGCTGCACCACAAACCAACAATTTCAAAGACATCTTCAGATCTCTCTGACCCGGCAAAGAGTACAACCATCATTCACAGCAACTACATCTACCTAAAAGACTTCACATTCCAGGAGACCCACCCCTGTCTTTCACTCTGGTGCCTCAATGTACAGAAGACTGTTGCTCTCATTTGGGATTTCTCTTTATAAATAGCTGCTCATGCATTGTACACTATTTCCAAAATATAGTTTCTATGCGTGAAGCAGTTTTCTACTCAGATATCATTCTTATTTAGTCAATAATGCATATGAGCTCTCTGTCATTCATATTATAACCATCAGTCATCTCAATTGCATCATATTCTTTATAACCAGGATGGATTATTTCATAAACCATCAATCAAATTCATCAACCAAAGGTTGAATACCGTTTTTCAGAATTTATCTGATCAATACCTTTCAAGCAAAACGTTCAATTAATCAAAATGTGCATGGTGGGATTATTTTAGTTACAAACAATAGATTTGTCTTTCAATCTTCTCTAAAAAATACAATGAATCATTTAATCCTTTAAGAAGGTTGGCACGTACATGCCTAACATTCTGGTTTGTCTATATTCATACCACATGTAGTACAGTTTATTTAGTGCTGTTACTAATAATACTCAATCTCCTTTTGGAAGAATGGATGGCTGAGTCTGCATTGTCAGCATTCGAATCACCAGTCAATGACTTCATGTCCTAGAAGCATATAGGTGCTTAGGGGGATATTTACAAAGAATGGCGGAGTGAGGCGTTTGCCGTCATGGCTTATCACCTCACTCCGCCACTTCAGAAACGCAAGGCTGCACCATATTTACAAGGGTATGGTGCAGCCTTGCGTTTCCCTCTGAGCTGGCGCTACACTTAGCACTGAAGCGCCAACGCAGGCGCCCTTGCACCATAGTGCAAGGGTGTCTGTGTGCAGGGTAAGATTGTTTCTGTGTAGGAAGGTGTCCGTCCTTGCACATATACAATCTTTAAATGCTGTTTTGGCACTTCCATATGTGCTGCTCAATGCAGCACACATGGAAGTTGCAAAAATTTAGTTTTTTTAAAGGATTGCTTATGTGCATAAACAATTCAAGGCATTTTGCTTTTTCCATAGGCGCTGCACAAGGCAGCACAAGTGGAATATGCAGGAAAGGAGAAATAAAGCATTTCTCCTCGTTTCGCCAAGTTAAGACCAGGTTTTCTCTGGTCTTAATTTTAGCTCTGTCTCTGATTATCGCTGCCCTTATAAATAGGGGTTAGCATCAAAATCAATGGGTGTTGTGGTGGAAAGGTGAAACGTGAAATGGGACCTTATTTACAAGACAACTTTAAGCTACATTAAGTGGCTAAATGCTGCCTTGTATATAATGCAAAAACAATATAACAACTAGAGAGCGAGGAACTGACCTTGGTACTTGTCCCTTTCCCCAAAAATGTATAGAAAACAATGTGGACAGTCCTAAAGAAGGTTAAGATCAGGGTTGTTCACCTGTCACCTAGTAAAGGAACGCTGACAACAGGTCGTTGTCTTATGAAACCCCTCACCCACCTACCTAGAAGGTGACAAGCTTCTTCATCGGGGTCCAGCCGGATTGCCGAATGCAATCCAGCTGTGCTACAACGCCTGTTTACAGCGGAGCAGGTTTTTTGTGTGAAGTGAAGTGCTATGTGAATTGAAATTAAATGATAAAAATGCATATAGGAAATACCCTTGTAAAAGTTTTAATGGAAGGGTCCTAGGGCATGAGTAAAAACATAGTCAGGATATATATGAGGTGTAAATGTGCCTCAATATCCCGGAAAAATTGTAGGTCAACTAGTTTCAGACTTCTACGCTGATCGTGAGGCTTTCTTTAGGACCAGGGGTGGTGTAGGTGGCCCAAAAAGTTATCAGGAGGTCACCGAGGTGTATATATCAGCGCACACCCTAAAGTGCGCTGTGAGTGTGGTGGATCAGGTTACTTACAGATCCGCGGAGAAATATTTCTGAAAGGAAAACAAGGAAAATCCAACAGATATATTCACGTCATAAATAACTGTCATGCATGTCTTAAGCATCTGCGTTCCTTTAGGTGTTGCGCAGCGGAACCTGCATTAAAAATAAGGCGTCATGCAAGTGAAAGCATGAATTATAACTAGTTATAATTAACCATGCGTGGCTACACATAATACAATGGTTTCAAGAGGAGTTAAAATTTACATTCTTTTAGTGTGGTTTAATCGGTAATAGTCGGCCAGTAACAGTCGGCTTGTTGCCTACATGGCACTTGTTGTGATCTTAAAGTTGTACTCATATATGTTGAGGTGATCGTGTAGGCATGTTTAAGAAAAAGATGGCATGCTCAGTAAATTCTGGTTAAGCATTCTACCAACTACACTACAATACCTCCATGCTATCTCAATTACTCATGTTTGTCTTCTGCATAGCCCGCCGTTACCTAGTTCGTGGACTGGATCCTGCCGATATGGGAGAGGTGGCGAGGTCCATGTTTGTAACGGCGATGGAGGAGTGGGTGTGGCTACGTGGTTGCACTTCGCAGACGTGGGATGTTCCTGCCGGGGAGCGCTAGACCGCTAACTGCACTCCGCAATGATGGGTTATCGTCATTGCGCGCATGTGATAATTATGAGTGCGTTGCTAGCTTGGGGCTCGTAGGTGACAATGTGGTTGAAAAATGCCCAAAATACAAAAAATGCATTCATAACTGTGATTGAACGATGTCCAAAATACAACAAAGCATGGTATATCAACATTTAGTGCTCTAAATGAGTGGGCGTAAGTTACTACAGGGGAATGTGTAGGACACTGTCCAGAAAGGCGCAGTGTAGACCGTCGGCATTCGGAGTAGGTTAGAGATGCTATAAGTAACACATGGTTGAATATTGATACAGGCCCACTCTATACTAGATCACTGGTACTGGCAATTTCTTCCATTTATATCTGCTAATGGGTAGGATATTTATGATCTTTGTATTAGATTCCATGGCACATTATCATTGAGGCCTGTGATATGGGTCTGCAGTCTATACACCCATCGCAAGTCTTTTTTGGAGGAGTAGGTTCCAGTTGTTCAATGACTACCCAGCTCATGTCATTGGTAGTGTGTCCGGTGGTAAGGAAGTGGTCTTTCCTTTTGGTGGTATTGCGCTTGCACCGGATATTACTCCTATGTTCACAAATTCTGGTTTTGACTTTTTGGCTGGTCACACCTACGTACCTAAGGTTACATGGGCACGTGATGAGGTACACTATGTTTGATGAATTACAGTTAGTGTCTTTTTTAATGTGTCATATTCTGCCTGGTTCAAGGTTGATATCTTTCGTGGTCTCGGTTTGGGGATACCAATAATAGGGTTACAATGAAACGATTAATATACTAGGATCTTTTAGAGAAGGGACCATTCCAAGATGGCGCCGGTTTTTACGAGGTTGAAAAACGTTAGAAAAACCCAAAAGAGGTGGAAAATTAAACATAATTGATTAGCTGAATTACCAATTTAACAATTATGTAAACATATATAAAGACAAAGCACTCTGTCAGAGTGTATGCGCTGCCCTTCACCATAGATGATCGTCTTGCCCGAATCACACTTTATTCGGTGACTCTTTAGATAGAATTGGCGCATCGTTATCTGTACAACAAATGTGACGGGAACATTTAGAAATGTACGTGGTTGGTACTACTTATGCTTTTTGTGGGGGTTATTAGTAAAAAACATAGACTACTTTTTATTGGATTTAGTAGTACAAAGTGGCCGCCATCCTTGTCGATCACAGCCAGAGTGGGGAGTGATCTTCAGTATTAGACAACATGCAAAGCCGATAAAAGGTTTACCATATGTCGCATCTCAATGATTGTTTACACAATGTGTGCGCTAAGAAAGACGTCTTTATAACAATCCCTTAAAAACAACAATTGCGATTTTTACCATTTAAGATGTCCTGACTTTGACATTCATAATTGGTAACAAATTTGGTGTCTTGAGTTAAAAAAACAACGCAGTATAAACATTGCCATCAAGTGATTTGATATGTTCTGGTTTTAGGACATATATTCAACTGGGAACGTTGCCAGGAGCAAAACAGACCTTAATGTTGGACTTTATAAATTGATTTCAAAGTAAGTTGCTTTCTGGTACCTTAGATATGGATTGAAAATAATATTCAGTGATTGTTAATATGCATAAATCGGAAAATTGTGATTTAAAAAAACCTTGGTCTTAATACATGGGGAATTATCACTTGACAGCACCACACATACATACTGCAAGGTATGTATGTTCTATATAAATATAGTGGAGATATGTAGTTGCTTCTGACAAAAGAGCTGGACTAATCTGATTTAATAATTCCTAATTTTAAATAAATATATGATCTGTGTCCCATGTTGGTTAATGGAGTTGTTCCTCCCTCCTCCAATCTCTCTTCAATCCTGGACGTGGTTTGGGTCTTGGGTGAGAAAGCACATCATGTATAAGTAGTGAAATGTGACAAATCATAATTTGAAAAATCTATATAACTGGCTGATGTTGTCAAGAATAATGGAATTATGTTAATGATGTCGATGTTTCTTTAAAAATAGTATTTGGGATTTTGTTTTTAGATATTTTTGGACAATATTGTAAATAGTGTTTTCATGTACTTTTGTAGCCCTGAAGAAGTCCGTGTATGGACAAAACGAGTTGGCGTCTGTTGATAAATAGGGATGTTAGGACTTTTGCGGGCATTAATGCTTTGATTCCCAAACTTGTGCAATCTTTCATGGTCTTTGTTATATAGCAAACTCTGCAGTTACCACATGCGTAATGGCCTGTGATGTTTGGTAGGCCCCATGCATTCAGGACTGTGTTGTCTCTAGATGTTGGTGGTCTGGGGCATGTGGCTACCAGACTGTCTTGTAGGTTTTGCGATCTTCTGTAGGAAAATAATGGCTTCTCCCATTGTAGTTTTCCTGATGTCACTATCTTCCAGTTGCTCTGAATGATTTTGGCTACCTCGTTTGAGATGGAATTATAAGTGGTCACACATTTCAGTGGGATGACAGTATTGTGTTTTTCTGTGTTTTCCAAAAGGGAATCCTGGATTTGATGTCTTGCTCTTTTTTGGGCTTTGTTGATGATTTTTTGTGGATTGCCTCTACTGTTTAGTTTTTTGGTGAGGGATTCTGACAGGGATTTGAAGTCCTTGATTTCGCTGCAATTGCGTCTCAATCTGAGGTATTGACCATATGGAAGGTTTTCCCGTAATGGCCTGGGGAGGAAGCTCTCAAACCTTAGTGAGAATTTTTTGCTGTTGGTTTGAAATGAGTTTTGATAGATAGGGTTCCTTGATGTGCCTCTATGTCTAGGTCTAGGAAGAAGATGCTCTCCCGACTCGTTAAGTGTGTGAATTTTAAGTTGGGATCAAGGGTGTTGACCCATTTCAGAAAGTCCGTTAGTCTCTTCTCAGTGCTTTTCCATATGAGAATAATGTCTTTGATATACCTTTTGTAAAAGGTTATTTCTTGATAGAATGGTGATGTGGCATTCAGGATGTGCAAAGTTTCGAAATTGGTCCCATACAGGCCCGCCACGCTCGGCGCGAACGTGCTGCCCATTGCAGTACCATACTGTTGTAAATATAGGGTGCCTTCATATTAAAAAAAATTGTCTTTTAGTGCAAGTTCTGCACATTGTAGGATGAATGTTTTGGTTGTTCTGTGGGTCCATTCAACACTGTCCAGTGCAGTGCACAAGACCTCAATTGTAATATCTTGTGGCAGGCTGGTGTACTGACTTTCAATATCCATACTTACTAGAATGAATGTGGTGGGGTCAAATCAGATGTTCCTGCTTTGGGATAGTAAATCTTTAGTATCTTTTAGGTATGCTGGGGTAGCCTGCATCAGAGGTTGAAAAAGAAATTGCAAAAGCGTGAAAGCAGTTCGAAAAGTGAACCTATACCGGACACAATTGCATGCCGGGGGGTGTTTTATTTTTGTGAATTTTAGGGATTGTGTGGAAGTATGGCATTTTTTTGCCTCCAGAGGTTAGATACAATGCTTCATGTCTGCTGATGTGTTTATCAAAGTTGGCGGTTGGTGAGAAGCCAAATCCTTTGTTTAAAAGGTCATCCTTGGTGTCGGTGAGCGTGTGGTCAGACAGATTTGTCACTAGTGTTTGGATGAGCTCGGTCCGGCTTGTTTGCTGCGTGTGTTGGCACTCGAGTTCTCGTCTTCCTCCCAGTGTACTTGGCTCCTTCCTTGCCTTCTTCCTCTTCCTCTCTGGCCTGCCTCTAAAAAAAAAAAACCTTTGGTTTGGGTTCCCGTATTGCATTGGTGGTGGCGCGTAGGCTGGACCCCGATGATGAAGCATGCCACATACTAGGTAGGTGGTTGAGGGGTTTCATAAGACAACGACCTGTTGTCAGCGTTCCTCTACTAGGTGACAGGTGAACAACACCGATCTCACCCTGGTATAGGACTTGTCCACGTTGTATTCTATATAATGCAAAAACAACAGTTGATGGACAGAATGCAAAACAATGTCATACATTTACCACAGTACATAGATCTGGGCCTAAATGCATTGTTTTTTTTCTCACTATGCCATTCCAGTTTGAACTCAGCCATATGCAAATCAGTCTTGACCCTGTGCCTCATGGTAACAGTCCAGCCCGAACTGCCAAGCCAGGTACAGCATGGACTGGAAACAAGCATCCTAGGACCCGTTCTGGGGTTTCACCCTCCTCAGCCAGGATAGCTTGATTCCACTGGCATGGAGAGCACAGGACCCATGTCTGTGCATACCCGTCCCACTCGGGGTTACAAATGCAAAAACAGCAATTGATGAACAGAACGCAGAACAATGTCATACATTCACACCAGTACAGAGCTTTGGGCCTAAATCCATCGTTTTTTTGCTCACCATTCCATTCCAGTTTGAACCCAGCCATATGCAAATCATACTTGACCCTGTGCCTCATGGGAACAGTCCAGCCCGAACTGCCAAGTGAGGTCCTCCCTGGACCGGAAACACGCATCCTAGGACTGGTTTCGGGGTTTCACCCCTCTTCAGCCAGAAAAGCTTGATTCTAGTGGCATGGAGAGCACGGGACCCACGTCTGTGCATACCCGTCCCATTCGGGGTGACAAATGCAAAAACAACAATTGATGGATAGAATGCAGAACAATTTCATACATTCACCCCAGTACAGAGATCCGGGCCTAAACCCATCTTTTGTTGCTCACTATCCCATTCCAGTTTGAACTCAGCCATATGCAAATCAGTCTTGACCCAGTGCCTAATGGGAACAGTCCAGCCCAAACTGCCAAGCCAGGTCCTCCATGGACTGGAAACAAGCATCCTAGGACAGGTTTCGGGGTTTCACCCCTCTTCAGCCAGGATAGCGTGATTCCAATGGCATGGAGAGCACAGGACCCATGTCTGTGCATACCCGTCCCACTCGGGGTTACAAATGCAAAAACAGCAATTGATGAACAGAACGCAGAACAATGTCATACATTCACACCAGTACAGAGCTTTGGGCCTAAATCCATCGTTTTTTTGCTCACCATTCCATTCCAGTTTGAACCCAGCCATATGCAAATCATACTTGACCCTGTGCCTCATGGGAACAGTCCAGCCCGAACTGCCAAGTGAGGTCCTCCCTGGACCGGAAACACGCATCCTAGGACTGGTTTCGGGGTTTCACCCCTCTTCAGCCAGAAAAGCTTGATTCTAGTGGCATGGAGAGCACGGGACCCACGTCTGTGCATACCCGTCCCATTCGGGGTGACAAATGCAAAAACAACAATTGATGGATAGAATGCAGAACAATTTCATACATTCACCCCAGTACAGAGATCCGGGCCTAAACCCATCTTTTGTTGCTCACTATCCCATTCCAGTTTGAACTCAGCCATATGCAAATCAGTCTTGACCCAGTGCCTAATGGGAACAGTCCAGCCCAAACTGCCAAGCCAGGTCCTCCATGGACTGGAAACAAGCATCCTAGGACAGGTTTCGGGGTTTCACCCCTCTTCAGCCAGGATAGCGTGATTCCAATGGCATGGAGAGCACAGGACCCATGTCTGTGCATACCCGTCCCACTCGGGGTTACAAATGCAAAAACAGCAATTGATGAACAGAACGCAGAACAATGTCATACATTCACCCCAGTACAGAGATCTGGGTCTAAATCCATCATTTTTTTGCTCACAATGCCATTCTGGTTTGAACCCAGCCATAAGTAAATCAGTCTTGACCCTGTGACTCATGGGAACAGTCCATCCTGAACCGTCTAGCCATGTCCTCCCTGGACTGGAAACAAGCATCCTAGGACAGGTTTTGGAGTTTCACATCTCTTCATCCAGAATAGCATGATTTCAGTGGGATGGAGAGCATGGGACACACGTCTGGGCATACCTGTCCCATTCGGGGTGACAAACGCAAAAACAACAGTTGATGGACAGAATGCAGAAGAATGTCATACATTCACCCCAGTACAGAGCTTCGGGCCTAAATCCATCGTTTCTCGCTAACCATGCCATTCCAGTTTGAACCCAGCCATATGCAAATCAGACTTGACCCTGTGCCTCATGGGAACAGCCCAGCCCGAACTGCCAAGTCAGTTCCTCCCTGAACCAGAAACAAGCATCCTAGGACTGGTTTCGGGGTTTCACCCCTCTTCTGCCAGGATAGCGTGATTCCAGTGGCATGGAGAGCACAGGACCCACGTCTGGGCATACCCGTCCCACTCAGGGTGACAAATGCAAAAACAACAGTTGATGGACAGAATGCAGAACAATGTCATTCATTCACCCCAGTACAGAGCTCTGGGCCTAAATCCATCGTTTTTTTGCTCACCATTCCATTCCAGTTTGAACCCAGCCATATGCAAATCATACTTGACCCTGTGCCTCATGGGAACAGTCCAACCCGAACTGCCAAGCGAGGTCCTCCCTGGACCGGAAACAAGCATCCTAAGACTGGTTTCGGGGTTTCACCCCTCTTCAGCCAGAATAGCTTGATTCCAGTGGCATGGAGAGCACGGGACCCACGTCTGGGCATACCCGTCCCATTCGGGGTGACAAATGCTAAAACAACAATTGATGAACGGAATGCAGAACAATGTCATACATTCACCCCAGTACAGAGCTCAGGGCCTAAATCCATCTTTTTTTGCTCACCATCCCATTCCAGTTTGAACCCAGCCATATGCAAATCAGTCTTGGCCCTGTGCCTCATGGGAACAGTTCAGCCAGAACTGCAAAGCCAGGTCCTTCATGGACTGGAAAGAAGCATCCTAGTACCAGTTTTGGGGTTTCGCCACTCTTCAGCCAGGATAGCGTGATTCCAGTGGCATGGAGAGCACGGGACCCACATCCGGGCATACCCGTCCCACTCGGGGTGACAAATGCAAAAACAACAATTGATGGACAGAATGCAGAACAATGTCATACATTCACACCAGTACAGAGATCTGGGCCTAAATCCATCTTTTTTTGCTCACCATCCCATTCCAGTTTGAACCCAGCAATATGCAAATCAGTCTTGACCCTGTGCCTCATGGGAACAGTCCAGCCCGAACTGCAAAGCCAGGTCCTCCATGGACTAGAAAGAAGCATCCTAGTAGCAGTTTTGGGATTTCACCCCTCTTCAGCCCGGATAGCGTGATTCCAGTGGCATGGAGACCACATGACCCACGTCTGGGCATACATGTCCCACTCGGGTGACAAATGCAAAAAAAACAGTTGATGGACAGAATGCAGAACAATGTCATACATTCACCCCAGTACAGAGCTCCGGGCCTAAATCCATCGTTTTTGCTCATCATGCTATTCCAGTTTGAACCCAGCCATATGCAAATCAGACTTGACCCTGTGCCTCGTGGGAACTGTCCAGCCCGAACTGCCAAGCGAGGTCCTCCATGGACCGGAAACAAGCATTCTAGGACTGATTTCGGTTTTCACCCCTCTTCAGCCAGCATAGATTGATTCCAGTGGCATGGAGAGCACAGGACCAACATCTGGGCATACCCGTCCCATTCAGGGTGACAAATGCAAAAACAGCAATTGATGGACAGAACGCAGAATAAAGTCATACATTCACCCCAGTACAGAGATCTGGGTCTAAATCCATAATTTTTTTGCTCACCATACCATTCTGGTTTGAACCCAGCCATTTGCAAATCAGTCTTGACCCTGTGACTCATGGGAACAGTCCAGCCCGAACTGCCAAGCCAGGTCCTCCCTGGACTGGAAACAAGCATCCTCTGACAGGTTTTGGGGTTTCGCCTCTCTTCATCCAGGAAAGCATGATTTCAGTGGGATGGAGAGCATGGGACCCACGTCTGGGCATACCCGTCCCACTCGGGGTGGCAAATACAAAAACAACAGTTGACGGACAGAATGCAGAAGAATGTCATACATTCACCCCAGTACAGAGCTCCAGGCCTAAATCCATTGTTTCTCGCTCACCATGCCATTCCAGCTTGAACACAGCCAGATGCAAATCATACTTGACCCTGTGCCTCATGGGAAGAGTCCGGCCAGAACTTCCAAGCCAGGTCCTCAATGGACTGGAAACAAGCATCCTAGGACAGGTTTCGGGGTTTCACCCCTCTTTAGCCAGAATAGCATGTTTCCAGTGGCATGGAGAGCACAGGACCCACGTCTGGGTATACCCGTCCCACTCGGGGTGACAAACGCAAAAACAACAGTTGATGGACAGAATGCAAAACAATGTCATACATTCTCCCCAGTACAGAGCTCCGGGCCTAAATCCATCATTTTTTTGCTCACCATGCCATTCCAGTTTCAACCCAGCCATATGCAAATCAGACTTGACCCTGTGCCTCATGGGAACAGTCCAGCCCGAACTGCCAAGCCAGGTCCTCCCTGGACCAGAAACAAGCATCCTAGGACTGTTTCGGGGTTTCACCCCTATTCTGCCACAATAGCTTGATTCCAGTGGCATTAAGAGCACGGGACCCACGTCTGGGCATACCCGTCCCATTCGGGGTGACAAATGCAAAAACAACAATTGATGGACAGAATGCAGAACAATGTCATACATTCACCCCAGTACAGAGATCCAGGCCTAAATCCATTTTTTTTTTGCTCACCATCCCATTCCAGTTTGAACCCAGCCATATTCAAATCAGTCTTGACCCTGTGCCTCATTGGAACAGTCCAGCCCGAACTGCCAAGCCAGGTTCTCCATGGACTGGAAAGAAGAATCCTAGTACCAGTTTTGGGGTTTCACCACTCTTCAGCCAGGATAGCGTGATTCCAGTGGCATGGAGAGCACGGGACCCACGTCTGGGCATACACGTCCCATTAGGGGTGACAAATGCAAAAACAACAGTTGATGGACAGAATGCAGAACAATGTCATTCATTCACCCCAGTACAGAGCTCCGGGCCTAAATTCATCGTTTTTTTGCTCAAAATTACATTCCAGTTTGAACCCAGCCATATGCAAATCAGAATTGACCCAGTGCCTCATGGGAACAGTCCAGCCCGAACTGCCAAGCTAGGTCCTCCCTGGACCAGAAACAAGCATCCTAGGGCGTTTTTCGGTTTTCACCCCTCTTTAGCCAGAATAGCTTGATTCCAGTAACATGGAGAGCACGGGACCCACGTCTGGTCATACACGTCCCATTAGGGGTGACAAATGCAAAAACAACAGTTGATGGACAGAATGCAAAACAATGTCATACATTCACCCCAGTACAGAGCTCCGGGCCTAAATCCATCGTTTTTTTGCTCACCATGCCATTCCAGTTTGAACCCAGCCATATGCAAATCAGACTTGACCCTGTGCCTCATGGGAACAGCCCATCCCGAACTGCCAAGCCAGGTCCTCCTTGACCAGAAACAAGCATCCTAGGACTGGTTTCGGGGTTTCACCCCTCTTCTGCCAGGATACCGTGATTCCAGTGGCATGGAAAGCACAGGACTCACGTCTGGGCATACCCGTCCCACTCGGGGTGACAAATGCAAAAACAACAGTTGATGGACAGAATGCAGAACAATGTCATACATTCACCCCAGTACAGAGCTCTGGGCCTAAATCCATCGTTTTTTTGCTCACCATTCCATTCCAGTTTGAACCCAGCCATATGCAAATCATACTTGACCCTGTGCCTCATGGGAACAGTCCAACCCGAACTGCCAAGCGAGGTCCTCCCTGGACCGGAAACAAGCATCCTAGGACTGGTTTCGGTTTTCACCCCTCTTCACCCAGAATAGCTTTATTCCAGTGACATGGAGAGCACGGGACCCACCTCTGGGCATACCCGTTCCATTCGGGGTGACAAATGCAAAAGCAAGAATTGATGGACAGAATGCAGATCAATGTCATGCATTCACCCCAGTATATAGATCTGGGCCTAAATCCATCTTTTTTGCTCACCATCCCATTCCAGTTTGAACCCAGCCATATGCAAATCAGTCTTGACCCTGTGCCTCATGGGAAAAGTCCAGCCCAAACTGCCAAGCCAGGTCCTCCATGGACTGGAAAGAAGCATCCTAGTACCAGTTTTGGGGTTTCACCCCTCTTCTGCCAGGATAGCAAAAATCCAGTGGCATGGAGAGCAAGGGACCCACGTCTGGACATACCCGTCACACTCTGGATGACAAATTAAAAAACAACATTTGATGGACAGAATGCAGAATAATGTCCTACAGTCACCCCAGTACAGATATCTGGGCCTAAATCCATAGTTTTGGTGCTCACCATGTCATTCCAATTTGAACCCAGCCATATGCAAATCAGTCTTGACCCTCTGCCTCATGGGAACAGTCCATACCGAAGTGCCAAGCCAGGTCCTCCCTGGAATGGAAACAAGGATCCTAGGACCGGTTTTGGGGGTTCACCCCTCTTTGTAAAGAAGACAAAGCCCCTATCGCCACAAAAACGTCACAAAAATTGATGTTCCTTTGGTGATAGGGGCTTGTACAGATGCCCCTGAGTTTTTAGAATATTTGGATTCTTAGATGTATGCATGGACACCATTATCAATGTACTACAAAGATAAGTAAAATACGGGTAAAATTCAATGTTTGCAAAAAACTATAGTCTTAGGGACTGATTGACAAAGAGCCTCCACACTCGCGACAGAGGCCTCGCAGTCATAGGGGAGTCTCCGCACTCAGGGCAGAATCTCCGAAATGAGAAATACCGTTGTGGAGATTCCACCCTGAGTGCGGATACTCCTCCACAACTGCAGAGCCTCCGCTACAAGTGTGGAGGCCCTTTCTGATTCGGTCCTTAAAGATTATTATATAAGAGATAAAGTACCCTTTGTATACATTATAAGGCTATTTCAAGTCACAGAGGAGTTCTATAAGCACATACAGGAAAGAGGCCTAAGGCTGAGCTCCTTTCTAAGGTTATGGAACTATGTGGTGACATGCAATATCCTGAGCTTGTACGCCAGAGGGTAGTTTATCTTGATAATACATGGTCACACCATCACCTTTCTCACAAACCACTTCAAACCTTGGTGTGTAGCTCCTTCATATGAAAGAGCGAGCGTGTTTGCAAGGATGCAGAATAAAAATAAAACCTCTAATGCAAAATAAACACATCACTACCTGTTAGTTATTTGTTGCAAACAGATATTAAAAACAGTTTAAAAAAAGCTGCAGTAGCCCGGAATGTGAAGAAACATGCAGTAAAGTCAGGTTTTCTCTAACTAAGGTTTTTAAAAATAAACAAGTTCTCTCTGCTGCTCACTGTAAGCCATTAAAATAGAGCAGACGAAAGAAAAGCAGTTGCTCTGTTTCAACTGCTTCAATAATGCTCCATGACCTGGTCTGCCTTTTACCTCAGTTGCTGGCTCTGGCAACAGGTATTGTAAGGACAAAACTCAACTGAAATAATGTATTATAGTCATGTGCTGATTTCTTTTTTATAATCAGTGATGAGTGCATCACTATTCATCAATTATAAAGAAATAAGAGACATGCATTTATACAGGATTACATAATCCTATGTATTATCATTTTTCACAACATATATGCGATTAGAAAGTTTCAGTGCAATATTTTGCAATGGCCAGTGACAGTTTTAATCTTCTCAACTGAATTTTTCTCCAAATTTACCGGTGAGCCATTAGAAAGGTTTACCACAGATGTTTAGCTTGTCAAATCCTGTTTGGAACTAAACCCACCGCAGCATTCCCGAACATGTGTGTGCTTCTGAAAATACACAAAAAGAGATGCATGACACCCCAATTTTGAACTAGTCTCAGAGATGCTGGAGATAAAAAGACAGATTTATGAAGTCCTTTTGTTTCCCTTGCGTCACACAGGGCAATGCAAGGGCTTCAGTGAGATCTTCTAAAAATTTGCCCTTTCCTTACATGTCACGAAAACCTAAATACGACTGATGCCTCACACATATAATGAAAGTGCACTTAGCAGATGAATCCTGAGAGTCTTTGTGATTCTGACACACTGTTGATTCAGTGAGTCTTCACTTAGAGTTTCAGATCTAAAAAAAAGGTTACGTTGAGAGAAATGCATTTGGGGCCAGATGTACGACCCTTACAATTTGTGAGTCGCAAATTGCGTCGCTTTGCAACTCGCAATTTGCAACCTGCAAAATGTAAGTTCACAACAGTGTCTCGTACACTGTTAGCAATTCCTAATGGAGTCACAGATAGCCTGCCTCATTAATATTTATGAGGCAGGTGCAATTTGCGACCCCATTAGGACTGGCTAGTGCTCCCTGGGATGGTGGCCTGCTGGGGTCAGCAGACCACCATGTCTGTGACTGTTTTCTAAATGAAGCAGTTTTTTTAAAAAAATGCGGCCCATTTTCCTCAAATGAAAATGGGATGCATTTAAAAAAGAAAAACTAAACGTTTCTGTTTCATTTTTTAAAGGAAGGCAGTGGTCCGTGGGACCACTGGCTGCACTTAAAATATTTTCGCACACCTCACAAAAGTGGCTTACCACCTACTTGAAGTAGGTGGTAAACTGCAAGTGTTTTGCGACCGCAATTGCCTTTGCAAAACAATCATATATTTAAGTGAGACTCGCTATTAGTACGGGACCTCCTTGAAATGCCCCTTCCCAATTGAGAATCGCAAACCCTATTTTGCGAGTCTGTAATAGGTTACCGACTCACAAAATAGGGTTGTACATGAAGCAGACCAATGTTACGGTCACAAACGACGATTTCCAATTTGCGACTGCAAAATATGAGCATACATCTGGCCCTTGATGATTAACATAGAACATGTCTTTATCAAAAAATGATTTCTCTAATTAAAAATCATTTTCTAATAACATGACTGATTTGTATTAATACAATTTTATGATTGTTGCTACTAAAAAGGATTTATAAATAATGACACATATTATTCAGAATATTGAGACATTTGCAATGTATAACTCATCTTTAAACCATCCATTATTTATTTGCTGAAGCTTTTTCACTTGATTCATGAATGTGTGCAATTTAGTCCATGTAATTGCTAGGAAAGTTGTTCATGATTCTAAATGATCTCTAGATGTGTAGGATGTTAATATAGGTCACATGATAACATTTCATCAATGTATATATAAATGTTGAATGTATATTCTCTTGAATAAAGTTCCCAAGTATATCTACAGTCATGCAATTTGATTGCTTGCTATATGATTTAGTTGACCAAAAGTAATAAAGAAATACTATATATGTATATGTTTAAACATGCACACAAATATAACATGTGCATTATATAAGTTAATGTCGTAAGTTAGCTGCAATAAACTAAAGCCCTGATTTGTGGTCCCATGAGAAATCATAGTGTTTCTGCATTTTGCTGACTTGCTTTCTTTGCAGGATTTCTCACCAACTGTTAGTCTCGACTAATACATTTCTTGTAACAAGTAGTAAATATATGTCCGGGGATGGATTCCAAAAGCAAGCACTTGAGAACTCTGTAGTAATGGACTGGTGTCTTTATCCATGAGTGTGGGTCTGAAATGATGTTCCTGTGTACCGTGTGTGAATTTCCCACAATGTTTCATTATAATACCATGGTCAACTGTACAGGCTTTTTAAACAGATACAATGGATTACTATTGATTATATACCAAATGGGTAGTTCACGATAGACTTCAGGAATGATCATTTTTTCAAAAGCCTTGAACTGTGAGACACTTGACTTGGGACTTCTTTCCAGACCACATGCTGAACTCCTTTGCTTAACTTCCTCTGCAGGTTCTTTGCAGAGCCTTCCTTTGGACTCCGACCTGAACCATTTTTCTTTTTCCCCAACAAACCCCAATTGCCATGGCCCATTAGGTGAACTCTTAGAGACATTCCCCTATTTACCGTTAATTTCCCAAAGTGTGGTTTAGACAAACACTTCCCGACATCTTGAAGACTCCTGACTGAGCTTCTGCAATGTTGTTGCTAATACTCCTTGTACACTTTTGCTTAATCACTATTATCTTTCGTATATGTGTACGATTAGCAGTTATGTACAATTGCTAATGCCTAATAAAGAGCAAGCGGGATTGTATTCAGAGCATGAAATCTTAATGCTGTTGTTTTGTATTGGTGCTACATAGGTGATCATTTGTGTGATTTTCATTTGCTTAAATTTCTTCAGGGAGATACATCTCCCTATTGCTAAACTATATCTATACAGTTTGATTTTAGGAGCAATCTACTTAAATCTGATCTCTAATTTGTATTAGAACATTGGAAAGTTGGAAGCTCTATAGAAAACAAGGGCCTGCTCTGGGCATCTATTGGGCAGTAGAAGCCCAGAGCTCAAACATTCCAATGTTTTTTCACAGCTGCTGCTGGTGACAAAGGCCTCATGGAGACCAAGGGAATTTCCTACTGGGACAACCACTGTGAATGACATTTCAGCAGGCTCAATATTTTGTAGGGGATTGACCTTACCCCCCAGGGCTCTCCTAGCCATTAAAGGCCCGCTGCCTTGCAAAAGGCCCTCGCCTTCTTCTTGAGCCTTTAACGCTAGAGAGGGCCTTTTTTTGCCAGAAGAGCCGACTAAGGAGGCTCTAAGGCTATAATAAACACTTACGAACTTTGCTACTGATTCCTGGTCCTCCTTGTGTAGCTAAATTAGTTGCACTGAATGGATAAGAAATGCTAACTCTCTTTCCCCCTAATGCGACGCAGAAAGGTCCATTGGAGGACCAAGTTAGCAAGTAAGTAAAGCAGAGGTAAATGATCCATCCAGTGGAGTACATCCGAAAATAAAAGTTGTGTACAGTACTGCAAGATTGAATCCGCTGGTATTGTAAGGACAAAACTCAACTGAAATAATGTATTATAGTCATGTGCTGATTTCTTTTTTTATAATTAGTGATGAGTGCATCACTATTCACCAATTATAAAGAAATAAGAGACATGCATTTATACAGGATTACATAATCCTATGTATTATCATTTTTCACAACATATATGCGAGTAGAAAGTTTCAGTGCAATATTTTGCAATGGCCAGTGACAGTTTTAATCTTCTTAAATGAATTTTTCTCCAAATTTACCGGTGAGCCATTAGAAAGGTTTACCCACAGATGTTTAGCTTGTCAAATCCTGTTTGGATCTAAACCCACCGCAGCATTCCCGAACATGTGTGTGCTACTGAAAATACACAAAAAGAGATGCAGGACACCCACATTTTGAACTAGTCTCAGAGATGCTGGATATAAAAAGACAGATTTATGAAGCCCTTTTGTTGCCCTTGCGTCACACAAGGCAATGCAAGAGCTTCAGTGAGATTTTCTATAAAGTTGCCCTTTCCTTACATGTCACGAAAACCTAAATACGACTGATGCCTCACACATATAATGAAAGTGCACTTAGCAGATGAATCCTGAGAGTCTTTGTGATTCTGACACACTGTTGATGCAGTAAGTCTTCACTTAGAGTTTCAGATCTAAAAAAAAGGTTACGTTGAGAGAAATGCATTTGGGCCCAGATGTACGACCCTTACAATTTGTGAATCGCAAATTGCGTCGCTTTGCAACTCGCAATTTGCAACCCGCAAAATGTAAGTTACAACAGTGTCTCGTACACTGTTAGCAATTTCTACTGGGGTCACAGATAGCCTGCCTCATTAATATTTATGAGGCAGGTGCAATTTGCGACCCCATTAGGACTGGCTAGCGCTCCCAGGGATGGTGGCCTGCTGGGGTCAGCAGACCACCATGTCTGTGACTGTTTTCTAAATGAAGCAGTTTTAAAAAAAATGCGGCCCATTTTCCTCAAATGAAAATGGGATGCATTTAAAAAAGAAAAACTAAACGTTTCTGTTTCATTTTTTAAAGGAAGGCAGTGGTCCGTGGGACCACTGGCTGCACTTAAAATATTTTCGCACCCCTCACAAAAGTGGTTTACCACCTACTTGAAGTAGGTGGTAAACTGCAAGGCCCTTATTTATGAGGCCTTGCGTCAGTTTTGCGCCGCCGGTGCGTCACTTTTTGTGACGCACCAGCGGCGTAAAATATGCGCCTTGTTGCGCCATATTTAAAAAGTGACGCATCTAGGTAGATGCGTCACTTTTTAAACCCCTGCGCCACATTATACCTGCGTCAGGTATAATGTATGCAGAGGGGGCGTTCCCCCGCAAAAAGCCTCATAATAGTGACGCAGTGAAATCTATGAGATTTCACTGCGTCACTTTTAGGATGCTGTTGCGTCAAAATCTTGCGCCTGCCTCACAGCATTCGTAAGACTGACACAAGCCCTTTCACATTGGGCTTTCCCCATGTGAAAGGACGCATTGCTGGAGTTGCGTCACTTTTGTGACACACTCCAGCAATGCGTCACTTTTGCGCTTACAGATACGTCAGAAATACTGACGTATCTGTAAGTCCTTGCGACATGATGCGTCATACATTAAATATGACGCATCATTGGTGTCACAAGGAGTGCGCAGTGAAAAGTGACGCATCGCTGCGTGAAAACAGCGATGCGTCACTTTTCATAAATGAGGCCCCAAGTGTTTTGTGACCGCAATTGCCTTTGCAAAACAATCATATATTTAAGTGAGACTCGCTATTAGTACGGGACCTCCTTGAAATGCCCCTTCCTAATTGAGAATCTCAAACCCTATTTTGCGAGTCTGTAATAGGTTACTGACTCACAAAATAGGGTTGTACATGAAGCAGACCAATTTTACAGTCACAAACGTTGATTTCCAATTTGCGACTGCAAAATATGAGCATACATCTGGCCCTTGATGATTAACATAGAACATGTCTTTATCAATAAATGATTTCTCTAAATGAAAAATCATTTTCTAATAACATGACTGATTTGTATTAATACAATTTTATGATTGTTGCTACTAAAAAGGATTTATAAATAATAACACATATTATTCTGAATAATGAGACATTTGCAATGTATAACTCACCTTTAAACCATCCATCATTTATTTGCTGAAGCTTTTTCACTTGATTCATGAATGTGTGAAATTTAGTCCATGTAATTGCTAGGAAAGTTGTTCATGATTCTAAATTATCTCTAGATGTGTAGGATGTTAATATAGGTCACATGATAACATGTCATCAATGTACATATATAAAAGTTGAATGTATATTATCTTGAATAAAGTTCCCAAGTATATCTACAGTCATGCAATTTGATTGCTTGCTATATGATTTAGTGGACCAATAGTAATAAAGAAATACTATATATGTATATGTTTAAACATGCACACAAATATAACATGTGCATTATATAAGTTAATGTCGTAAGTTAGCTGCAATAAACTAAAGCCCTGATTTGTGGTCCCATGAGAATTCATAGTGTTTCTGCATTTTACAGACTTGCTTTCTTTGCAGGATTTCTCACCAACTGTTAGTCTCGACTAATACATTTCTTGTAACAAGTAGTAAATATATGTCCGGGGATGGATTCCAAATGCAAGCACTTGAGAACTCTGTAGTAATGAACTGGTGTCTTTATCCATGAGTGTGGGTCTGAAATGATGTTCCTGTGTACCGTGTGTGAATTTCCCACAATGTTTCATTATAATACCATGGTCAACTGTACAGGCTTTTTAAACAGATACAATGGATTACTATTGATGATATACCAAATGGGTAGTTCACGATAGACTTCAAGAATGATCATTATTTCAAAAGCCTTGAACTGTGAGACACGTGACTTGGGACTTCTTTCCAGACCACATGCTGAACTCCTTTGCTTAACTTCCTCTGCAGGTTCTTTGCAGAGCCTTCCTTTGGACTCCGACCTGAACCATTTTTCTTTTTCCCCAACAAACCCCAACTGCCATGGCCCATTAGGTGAACTCTTAGAGACATTCCCCTATTTACCGTTAATTTCCCAAATTGTGGTTTAGACAAACACTTCCCGACATCTTGAAGACTCCTGACCGAGCTTCTGCAATGTTGTTGCTAATACTCCTTGTACACTTTTGCTTAATCATTATTATCTTTTGTATATTTGTACGATTAGCAGTTATGTACAATTGTTAATGCCTAATAAAGAGCAAGCTGGATTGTATTCATAGCTTGAAATCTTAATGCTGTTGTTTTGTATTGGTGCTACATAGGTGATCATTTGCATGAATTTCATTTGCTTAAATTTCTTCAGGGAGCTAAATCTCCCTGTTGCTATACTATATCTATACAGTTTGATTTTAAGAGCGATCTACTTAAATCAGATCTCTAATTTGTATTAGAACATTGGAATGTTGGAAGCTCGATAGAAAACAAGGTCCTGCTCTGGGCATCTATTGGGCAGTAGAAGCCCAGAGCTCAAACATTCCAATGCGTTTTCAGAGCTGTTGCTGGTGACAAAGACCTCATGGAGACCAAGGAAATTTCCTACTGAGACAACCACTGTGAATGACATTACAGCAGGCTCAATATTTTGTAGGGGATTGACCCTACCCCCCGGGCTCCACTAGCCATTAAAGGCCCGCTCCCTTGAAAAAGGCCCTCGCCCTGTTCTTGAGCCTTTAACACTAGAGAGGGCCTTTAATTGCCAGAAGAGCCCACTAAGGAGGCTCTAAGGCTATAATAAACACTTATGAACTTTGCTACTGATTCCTGGTCCTCCTTGTGTAGCTAAATTAGTTGGACTGAACGGATAAGAAATGCTAACTCTCTTTCCCCCCAATGCGACGCAGAAAGGTCCATTGGAGGACCAAGTTAGCAAGTAAGTAAAGCAGAGGTAAATGATCCATCCAGTGGAGTACATCCGAAAATAAAGGTTGTGTACAGTACTGCAAGATTGAATCCGCTGGATCAAATCTGGTAGCACATTTGATAAATCTGTTCACTGAGGTCGGGGAGTTAGGGTGTCCAATCAAGAAATTGCTGAAGCCCAGTCAAAACCCAATGCCTATGGTTCGGTTGAAGCACTGATGGAGTATCGACGGAGACGACTTGTAGCAGCGAAGGTGTGTGAGTATTAATAAGGTTCTGCGTTGTAATTGCTTATCCTTAGATTGTGGTGCCTGTAATAACTGTGAGGTGTCATGCGGAGCTGATTTAAGATGATTTGTGAATGTGGCACTTAAGGCAGAGAAGTTGAAGTCGTTAATGGGTCCTTCGTGGCCTAAGATCCCAGGAGATATACACACCTATGTGGTGAGTGTCAAAGTAGAAGACAATGGGTGTAGTTGTCTGCTGTGTTGTGGTGTCTGTCATAGTACTTTGTCAACAGCATCTTAAGATAGGTACTTGTTCATTGAGAGAAATGGTTGGTATGATTGATCTCAGTGCACAGGAAATAACTAGCAATCTGAGCGAGACCCCACTTAACAAGGTGTCTCAAAGTGAGTGCCCGATTAGGTCAGAAAGTGTAGTTCTGAATTATGTTGTGTGTATGGAAATATTTTTTCCATTAGTGGAGCAGACAGACTTCGGGGCATATTTTCAAGCCCCTGCGCTGCCGGTGCATCACTTTTGGTGACACACCCCAGCGTATTTTCCTGTTCCATATTTACAAAGACAGGAAAAGCCACCCTGCATGGCTTTTCCTGTCCCAGTAAATATGGCCACTTTACACGCAGGATTTTGCGTGCAAGGGTTGTTAAATGTGTGTGCTGTGGGTGTGCCCACGTAACGGCCATGGAACATGACATATTTTCAAGATTTATGAGAAATTGTAATCCTGGAAATGCGTCTGAGTGGTAAGCCTCCGGAACGGAGGTGTAGGGAGGCACAACAAGGATAAATGTAATAATTTATCCCTGTTTCTTTCCACTTTCTAATGGGGAAATCACCTCTGGTGATTGTTTATGTCTAATAAAAGAGACGGACCCCAGCAACCAAAAGGGTAGGTACCAAACGACAATTGTCAAGAAAGAAATCCCTTTTAGGTACACTTTAAAATCACAAAGCTAATAGCTCCCACATCACATTCACCCCGGAGCAATAAAGGAAAAATTAATTAAAACAAAGACAATGTATTCAATACAGTACAGTTCATTAAAAGAGACTATTCATTTTCATATAAAAGTCACAAATAAAAAACACATTAAAATTGTCATTACATAAATCATTAGCATCTTACAAGTGGGAAGCAAAGCTTAAGGAGAAAATGTATCCTATTCGAATGAGGTAAGTACAATGACCATCATCAGATTTCCACTCTGATCTCAAAATATTTTTTCTTTTTTCTAGAGTTACTGATACTGAAGCCTAAAGTGCTTCCCACATAAACAATCATTTAGCAAATTACGTTTTACAAGTTCTATGTGTGCTAATGCAGCACACATAGAAGTTGTAGAACGCCATTTCAGATTATTTAAGTGCAGGAAGGAAACCTTCTTCCACATAAACAATCCTCCCTGTGACGCAGAAATCTTTGCGCATCAGCGCATCGCAGCCAATTTTGCAACAGCGCAATGGAAAGCACACAGGGATGGGACACATTCCTGTGTTTTGAAAGTGCTGCCGCATGGAACAGCCTAAGCGCTTGCAATGCGGCGCTGCAGCAATTACTTGTTAAAGTTGCTTGCATTGTGTGAATAAATTAGAGAACGTTCTTGAGAATTAAATTATGAAAGAGGCTGAGCTGTTGCAAGGAGTGAGATCGACATCACATAGTAGCGGTATTGGACGGTTAGTGTAGAGCCACACTGGGATTGATTGTATACATCATAGAGAGCTGCGCTGGTATTGGTTGTGACTGTCGATTAAGAGAATTGTGAGAGAAACACATTTCCTGATTTCTATGGAAAGCCGTTTGTGAATGATATACTGAATTTTATTACAATGACATTTTTTTTTTTTTTAAGTTTGATTTATTAAGGAAAATAAGAGGGAAAATGAGGGGAAAGGGAGGAGGGGAGAAGAGTTACAATAAGCAAATTGTAAAAATGAATATGAAAAATAAAAACATTATAAAATAAGCATTACAAGCATGAAAAGGCATGAACATATCATAAATACAGAAATATTGAAGCAGAGATATATTGTAAAGAAATACAATAATAACGTCAATCAAGTACGAGTATGAATATACAAGTAATAAAGAAATTATGGGGTTTACGGACTTCAACTAAGTGTGGAGCGGGAGAGGGAGGACCTGGAGTAGCAGAGGAAAGATATGTTACCAAAGGGAGCCAAAGTAGATCTCGTTTAATAGCCAAGGAAATGGGAGATACGTAGTTGGTGTCTAAACGGTGGATAAAACAAATTGCATTCCACCAGGATTGATAAGTAACATTCGCAGCTTGTTTCCAATTAGAGGTAATAACATGAAAAGCTACAGCAAGGAAAAGGTCAAGTAAAGAATAATGGTTGGGAGGATGGGGAAGTTCTGACGAAAGGGAGCCTAGAAAAACTAGTAAAGGTGAAAAGGGAATCTGGAATTGAAAAATCTTTTGAATTTGTTTCCAGACCAAGTGCCAAAACTTGGAAATAGGGGGGCATTCGAACGACATGTGTTTGAGATCAGCAGAGGGAAATGAACAGGACCAACAGGAGGAGGGATTGTCTGAAGCAAAGCGGGATAGGGCGAGTGGGGTAAATAAAGTTCTATGGTAAATAAAAAATAAGGTTTGGGTAGTGTTAGCAGCTCTAGAGGTCTTATGGATTTTAGTCCAAATGTTGTCCCAGAGAGGAACTGGCCATGTCTGAAAAAAGTCCAGTTCCCAAGCGAGTTCAGTTCGAGATTTTAATCTATCGTTGGTAGGGTGAAAAGAGTTATATAAAGCAGAGGCAGAGGGGGACGAATCCAGTAAGAGGGAAGTGGGTTTGTAAGATGCCGGAATTTCGTTAGTAGAAGGGAGAGCTTGAAGGTATGACAGTAAGGCTGGATGAAGGGCGTCGTATTGAGCTCGCGCAGAAGCGGGTAAAGAAAAAAGAGATTGAAGGCGTTGAAATGATATAGGTAAATCCTGAGATACTAATTGTGATATCCAGGAAAGGCCTCGAGAATGCCAAGTTTTCCAATATATGGTACGGTTTTTTATTTTAAGAAGAGCATTATTCCAAATTGGTTGTTCATAAAGAGAAAAAAGAGAGGAGTACGAGGACGAGACGTAAGGTGAAAGGAGAGTACGAGAGTATGAAAGAATAGGAGAGCGAAGACGAGTTAAGGAGGATGAAAAAGATAAGAATTCTTGAAAGGTAAAGGGAGAAATGAAAGAGGATTCCATGCTTAACCAGACAGGGGGATAAAAGGGCAGGGTAGATGATAACCAACGAGTTGTTTGTTTCAATGAGAAAGCGTGATGATAAAGTTTGAAATCAGGAAAGCGAACTCCAGAGTTAATTTTGTCTTTGCGTAATGAATCAAGGGCTATACGGGATCTTTTACCGTTCCAGAGGAATTTCAGTAGTAGGGAATCAATTTTCCTAAAAAAAGAAAGAGGAATGTGCAAAGGGAGCATTGAAATAGTATAAAGAAGTAGGGGAGATAGCATCATTTTTATAGAATTAAGGCGACCCCACCAGGACAAAAAGAGTGGATGCCAGCGAGTGATAGCTGTATCCATTTTCTTATATACATAATCAAAATTTAGCTTGAGAGTATCAGAGATTAAAGGAGCAAACCAAACCCCTAAATATTTGATTTTAGAGGGTTGCCAAGAAAAACCTGTAGAAGAGAAAAAGTGCTTCTGACAAAGAGGATTTAAAGGTAGAATTTCACACTTATCAGCATTCAAACGATATCCTGAGATCGCAGAAAATGAGGAGACTTGATTAAGAAAAGAAGGAATGGAAGTAGCAGGGTCATAACAATAAAAAAGAATATCATCGGCATATACCGAGAGCTTCCCTTATTGAGAGCCAAAGGGAAAACCAGAAATGGTGTCATCTAAACGGATTTTTGTAAGGAAGGGTTACAAAGCCAAAACGAAAAGTAAGGGAGATAGTGGGCAACCTTGTCGGACTCCTCTATGAAGGGAGAAATAGTCTGAAGTCATGCCATTAACAAAGATAGAAGCTTGAGGGTTAGAATAAAGTAAAGAAATAACAGAGATAAATTTAGGAGGAATGCCAATCCAACGTAGAGCTTGAAACATAAAATCCCAACCAATGCGATCGAAAGCTTTTTCCGCGTCAAGGGAAATAGCAGCAAAGGGAAGAGTAAGTGAAGAAGATTTACCAAGTATGTTAAGAAAAACTCGAGAATTGTCGGAGGAAAGACGTCCTTTTACAAAGCCAGATTGCTCAGGTCCAATGAGGTCCGGTAAAAGAGAATCCAAACGTAGGGCCAGTATTTTTGCTAGGATTTTATAATCAGTATTAACCAAAGATATTGGTCTGTAATTTTTGCAGAGGGAGTGATCTTTATCCTCTTTTGGAATCAAACAAATCAAGGCTTGTTGAAAGGTGCCGCTAGAGAAACCAGATTCGGAGAAGGATTGAAATAAAAGGAGAAGTTTGGGAAGGAGAAGAGAAGCAAAGTGACTGAAAAACTCAATTGTAAAGCCATCAGGGCCTGGAGACTTACCATGATGAAGTTTAGAAACAGCATGGGAAAGTTCAGAAAGAGAAATATCACGTTCTAAAGGGTGAAAATCAACATGTGAGGTTGAGGGAGAAGGCAAGGATTGAAAATAGGCAAGAAGATTATCAGGGGTAGGAGTTTGTTCAGGAGCATAAAGTGCATCGTAGAATTTAGCGAATTCTGCAAGGATCTCCTTATCTTTAAAAGTGGATTCACCAGAGGAAGTCTTAATGGACTGAATTTTTGTGTGTTCCTTACGAATCTTTAAATAGTTAGCTAGAAGTTTTCCCATTTTGTTCTTACCTCCGTAATACCTGGAATTACATTTGAGGAGAATATTGGAAGCGGCTTCAGTTGTAAATTTGTTGAATGAGATTTTGGCATCAATAAGGTCTTTAAGGGAAGATTCAGATTTAGAAGTAAAATAGGCTTGTTCTAAAGTCTTAATGTCCGCTAGAATTTTCTCTGATTTGGCCGCATGTAGTTTTTTCCGTCGGGACACAAAATTAATAATAAAACCCCTAGCAGCAGCTTTAAATGAATCCCAAACCATAACAAAGGAAGTATCAGGAGTTTGATTCAGAAGAAAGAAATCGTTAGCAAAAGCAGTAAACTCAGCGTTAAAAATGGGATCAGTAAGTAAAGCATTATTAAAACGCCATCTACCAGCATGAGGAGAGAATGGAAGTAAGTCCAGGTCAACAAAAACAGGGGCATGATCGGAGATTAATATGGAGCCAATCTCTGAACGGATAGCGTGTTGGGATAAGGGTTTACTAAGAAAAATATGATCAATTCGGGACTGGGATTGGTGAGGAGCGGAAAAGAAGCTATATTCACGGAGGTCGGGGTTACAAAGTCTCCAAATATCCACAAGGGCATTATTGCTAAATGAGTTGAGAAATTGTGTGTGCATTCTAGAGGGGTTAAATTTAACTTTTGAGTGTCTATCAAGGAAAGGATCAACAATCTGATTACAATCTTCAGCGAGGAGTATATACTCTCCAGTAAGGGAAGATAATTTGGTGGAAATACTAGGCCAAAAAGATCTATCAATTGCAGTGGGAGCATACACATTAAAAAGGGTGAGAGGAATATTATCAATAAGTAAATTAACAATAAGCCAACGGCCATCAACATCACATTCATGGGTAATTGAAGAAACATTTAACTTTTTGTGTAATAAGAGTACAACTTCATTCTTCCTAGAAGTAGTAGGTGAACAAAAAACATGACCCACCCAGCAACGCTTAAGTTTCAAAGCCTCAGGTTCAGGTAGATGAGACTCTTGAAGGAGGGCAACATCAGTTTTAAGTCTTGCTAAATGCGAGAGAACCCTCTGTCTTTTAATGGGATTATTTAAACCCTTAACGTTCCATGTCGTTACACGGAATGAAACAAATAAGAAACTAGCTATAAACAACATGCTTAGTAATGCATAAAAATACATTTGAGAAGAAATGCGAAAGGTAGAAAAGAAAGAGAGAGAGGTGGAGGATAGTCTAGAGAGGGAGGAGAAGAGAATGCAAGAAATGAGAAAGGGAAAGAAAAAGGGGACAGAGATGAGCATAGAGACAGTACAAGTTCGAAGTGAACGACTGAAGGACATACTTACGAGAACGGAAAAACTCGAACAGGAATGGGGGTGGTGGTCGCAGGAGATGACGACGGTAACAACCAGAGCGGGCAACCAACCAGTGATACGTAGAGCCAATGGGCAAGACAGAAAACATTAGGAAGCATCAAAAGGGGTCGACGAGGGGAACATCTAAAGGAAGGAGATACAAATTAGAGAGTAACATATGAAGTGACAATGAGAACACAATTCCATAAAGTAGTACAATATAGAAAACAGAGAAATGAATTAACAAGATCAGAGAGGAAATGAGAGAAAAAGCAACAACATCAAATGCTTAACATTGAAGAAGAACAAATAGAGAACACAATCAGGCAAGAACAAGTAGATACAGTTAGCAATAGCAACAAGTGTCCTCAGCCAGGTTTGGAGATATCCATAACATCCGGATTAAGTTGGTGAAGAAAGGCTTGCAGGACCGCAGGATCATCATAAGTGGTGGTTTTGTCTTTATACGTGACCTTGAAGAGGCAAGGATGTAATATACCGTATCTGGCGTTGATAGCTCGTAACTGAGGTCTCAAGTCCAAAAATCTTTTCCTTCGATCTGCAGTACCCCTGGAAACATCTTGTGAAAGATAAAGACGGTGAACCTCCCAGATGATTTGTTTCTTGAGCTTGGCAGCAGAGAGGACCTACAGGAGGTCCGTGTATTGTAAGAATAGCATGATAACACCTCTAGGCTTAGTAGTGACTCTGGGGCCAAGACGATGTGCTCTCTGGATATTTATGGAGGATAAAGCCGGAGTGTCCAGTACCTTCGCAAGAAAGGATTGGAAAAAGACAGTAGGGTTTGACCCTTCTGAAAGTTCCGGAAGGCCGTATAGGCGAAGGTTGTTCCTACGGTTTCTATTTTCCAAATCTTCAGTTTGACGCCGGAGGAGAAGAAGTTCAGCCTCTATTGATGGGATCCGGGAGCATGAAGAGTGTAAAGAGTCTGAGGATTGCTCCAAAGTTGTAACTCGAGAATCCAAAGATGTCCATTTCTCCTGCATAGCCTGCATATTCTTTGTGGTGGCTTCCATAAAAGGTTTGAAGGCTCGAAGTTCCTCCAGAATGAGGTCCATGGAGGAAGAAGAAGAAGAACTACTCCCAGGTGAAGGAGGATCTTTCTTCAGCCGTTTGGAGGAAGTCAACAAAGGTTGTGCCTTTCCTACCGTTTAAGCTTTAGGGATAGCTCCATGGGCCGAATCAGATTTTGAAGGTTTGCTTTCTTCCATTTCGAGGGTCGGAGAATCAGAATCAGATCCAGATGGAAGTTTCTGCAGAGAAGTAAGCTTCAAGGTACGGAGCTTCCCCATACAAGATAGCCAAGCACCAGTAGATAGTGAAGAAATAGGAGAAACCCCACAAAGTCAGATGATAGCATATGAATAATGATGCCACTGTTTTTTAGAGAAGACACTCCATAGCCAGTCAAGCAAGAACTCAGGTATTGAGGAAAGTCTGTCAAAAGTGACCAAGCATGAGGAGAGCTGAAGCGCCAAATGATGAGGAGAAGCGCTGTACTTGGAAAATAATTTGCAGAGACTATGAAGGAGCGAACGTAGGAGTGGGTGTGAGGCAATTAGTTCCAGATATGTGAGCGGCAGTACTGGAGAGAAGAAGGCATCTCACTAAAGTTCAAAAAGCAATGTCGTGGAGGCGAACATTGCATATAAGTAGATGAACATGAGCAGAAATAGTCTTTGTTAAATAAAACATTAGCAGGCGTTGTAAATGACACCAATGATATGAAGCTGGATGTCAAAAGAGCGAACGCAGGACCTCATAGAAGCTGGGCAGTGACCATTAGTTGTAAATGAGGCAAGCTGAGACACAACTTATAGTGCAGTGCAGTTGAGAGACCTCCCGAAGGGCAATGAGGAGAGTGTGCGGTAGAAGTACAGATGATAATCTCCTGAGGTGCTCCCGGGTCACATGTGCAAGTAATTCACATTGCGTTTTTAGTCAATGGTGGCAGAGGCTGAGTGGAAAGCGCTCAAGAGCAGGCAGTGAAAGCATAAAGCTTACCAAGAAGCACCTTCGAAGTCGGTGCGCAGCAACTGCCGTCCGGTCGCGGGAAACCGCCAGGTGAAGAGAGTCTCGGGTCTTCAGCAGTCGCCGCGCTCGGCGGCCGATAATCAAAATGGCGGCAGTAGCCGCGAACGAAAGTCGTCACAGAACTCTCTCGGCAGGTCGCAAAAAGTGAAACCAAGGAGAGCGCCGTGTTCCGCTCAGGTTCCGATGCTTGGAACTGCGTGTGAACTGGAAAACCTCGCCGACATAGTGCCCTTCGTGAAGTGATGAAGAGCAGTCGGTAGCGGAGCGCTCGGTTTATGCCGCCATCTTGGCCGGCGTCCAAGCCACGCCCCTCACAATGACATTTTTGAAAGCCATACAGCTTATTGTAAGCGGAGATGTGACTGTGCCCAGTAGAGAAGGAGAGGAAACACCACCTGAGGGTACGTCCTTTCACGCTATGGTGAGCGATGAAGGATTTCACGAATGCCTTTGGCTCACACAATGGCATAAGATAACTGAGAAAGATAGGGTATTGCAGTTTCATCACTATGGGACATTCAATATTAGAATTACTAAGAATTTAAGAAGGACATTGAATAAAATGAGACCGCCTCCTAAACCTACCCTATTTGAAGCACTTAATCCTTGGGAACATGCTGCACATGTCAAAGAGGGAGAGACATTTCAGTGGAGAGTCAAGAGTGTCTGAAAAATGTCAGCGCTCTGTCCATCATCTTCTTGTGTTTGCTTTGTTCACCCTAATTTAGCAGGGTATGCCCAGACGTGGGTCCCTTGATCACTTTGCCACTGGATTCAAGCTAGCCTGGCTGATGAGGGTTGTTACCCTGAAACCAGTCCTAGGATGCTTGTTTCCGGTCCAGGTAAGACTTTGCTTGGTAGTTCGGGCTGGACTTTTTCCATGAGGGACAGAGTTAAGACTGATTTGCATACGGCTAGGTCTGAACTGCGGCGGTGAAGTGAACTAAAGAACATGGATGGATTCAACCCGGATCTGTGACTAGGGGTGAGTGTCTGAAAAGCTTCATCACTCTGTTTATCATCTCCTTGTGTTTGCAATGAAGAAATATCATCAGGTAATTAGCCATTTGAAAACGAAAACCTCTTCTAAAGCGAACAATTGGGTACAATTAGTCAGAAGACCCAGGATTCAACAGCACTTGACTTATTGGCAGAGCAAGCCTTTTGAAGAGATCCTGCAGTACACAAAGTATTGCAGTGACAAATTAGAACTTAAACATATAAAGCAGAAGAAGAAGTTAATGATTGCTCAAAGGAAGGCAGCACGTAGAGGTTAAAATCAGCTGTATATTGATAATGCCGTACCGATGCAGGGAGGATATCAGCAAGTTCTGGTGATACAAGGTGTCAATGGCTTTCAGCAGCATGGCTTTCTGCCACAGGATAGAGGATGAGGAGCACCGACTGATCCAAGAACGAGTGATGGTGTGGCGACTTAGAAGAAAACAATCACTTGAAAAAACAAACAGTTACCTGGTCCACATGATTGCTTGTGTGTTGTATCGCGCAAAAAAGACCATTAGACCAACATGTCACCACTATGATAACGCTGGGTTGGAAAAAATTCCCATCAGCCCACCATTATGATGGAGTATCGTTATGTGGGATACATATCATAAACCCAAATCTCTCCCAAAGCACCTGGTAATGATGCGGAGATGGATTTTGAAAATACTTTTCCAGACCACAGTGTTTCAAGAGTAGGACTGATGGAGTGCAGTGCTGGTGAAAAAGAAAGTGAAGTGTAAATAAAATTGGCTCCTGAGACAAAAAATATGTTTATTAGTTATTATCCCAGGGTCAAGGGTTAAAAGCAACGCCTAATAGTCTTAAAGAATGACTATATAACGGCGCAGTGCATTAGGGACCCTAATAAGCGTCATGTGGACCAGGTAACTCTTATTTGTTTCTTCAATAGGCATAGGGGTTTGAGCTACCGTGGTCGTTAAATAATCCCCTTCGGCCCCCTCATTTGTTTTTTTCGGAAAACAATCACTTGCCATGTTTGCGGCAAGTTGGGGCATTGGAAACGTGGGTGTTGACGTAAAACAGGCAATATGATGAATGGAGATCAGGCTTAATATGGTGGACTTGTGCAGTCACAGGAAAATATTATGATCCAGCCCCAACAGGGACCGGGCAAAACATTCAAAATCCTAATGAGCCCCAAGCTCCAACGATGCAGGTTCCCCAAACCCTGATTCCACAGCAGAATGCCAATGTACAGAGGTATAATACAAATCAGGTTCTGATTGTAAATACAAATCCCTTTATGAATCAGAACAGGACCCAACATTATTCCATGCTACAGATGGATGATTTCAATTCAGACCTGTCACAATGATGGGGCCTGGTAGGGGAGGAGGATTGCATGCTGGGCGCAACCTTAGAGGTGGACCAGAGAGGTCCCTGTGTGGATGGTGATGTAAATGGGAACCCTGTCTCATTCCTCGTTGACAGTGGTGCTACCCGCTCTACTGTGAGAACAGCAGAGGTTCCAAACCTACCCCTATCAGGGTAAAAAATCCAAGTTAAAAGTGTTGCAAATAAAAGGATGCCTTGCCTAGTTTCAGAAGAGATGCCTGCAAGTTTGTATGCAATTACCTGCATCAGTTGCTGAGGGAATTAACTATCATCAGATTCCTTTGAAATACGGAGTCACCTGAAGTTTATTGCCATGTTTATTTTATAGGAAAGCTAATTTCCAGTATACTTAAATCAAGATCTAGTTCTTCTTGAAATTCCAATTCTAAAGCACTTGAATAAACATCAAGATGCCTAGAATGCAGAGATTGTGAGACATTTCTTTAGTCCCGCCATGTCCCTAGACTCTGCCTATATACACTGACACAATTTAACTTGTTCCATCAACAGTGTACATACGAAATTCATTGATTCTGTAGAAGATAGAAGGAGAGACCTTTTAGCCAAAGCTGTGAACCATATAAGGTTTCACAGAGGGCAAAGGAAGAGAGTGAACACTGAATAGAGGAAAACATAGCTGCAGTTGCACTACAATGGCAACACAAAGGGAGAATATACTTTCCTGTAAGAAAATCCACAACTGACACAAATTTTGTTAAGACAAGTGAATGTGACCACACCTTTGAAGTTCAACAAAATATGGGATTATATTTGGATTGGGAGATCCCTGGTTTCCTGGAGTCTATGCTGTTTTGGGAGCGTGCATTTTACAGGTTACCCAAGAGATGTTATGGAACATATTATTTAGGAGTAGTCTTTCCAAAGATTTATCATGTGGACCAAATTGAGGATTCAACACGGGGAAAAGTGAGAAGCAGGAGGAGTGTAAGTAGTAGGTAAATAGTAGGTGATATTTTTGGTACCCTGATTCCAACTTTAGGAGTTATACGCAACTCACACAGGATTAGACAGCTTTCTACTGTAGGTTGAAAGCTAGCCCCTAGTACAGCTTGATGACTCTTAGTTGTTGATACAGAAATAGTTGCCATTAGAGCCATGGTTTGTGGAACAGACTTGCTTTAGACATCCTTCTCGCAAAGGAGGGCAGCGTCTGATGGGTGTTAAAGGTTCAGCAATGGTGCACTCACATACCAGATGGAAGTAAAGACCTGAAGCATTACATTAGTAACATTATGACCAAAGAATGATTTGAAAGGGTTAATAGCAACAGGTGCTTGGGAAGCAATTGGGAATATTAACTTAGTAAGTGAACTTGTTGGAAGTACTATGAGACCCTAAGTGATAATCGCTCTCTGTGTACTACGTTTTGTTTTTTTAAACAACTTTATTGCCATTTTTATTCTTTTGTTTTGACAATACCAGGAGTGTTACATTGAGTTTTGTTACAAAAAATGGCACTTTGATTATCTGTTACATTTCAATATACAATAGATTTCAGACTATTACTCAATCAGTGTTACAACCTTTGTGGATTATTTTCATAATTGTACCTCATTTTTCTTTTTGGTGTGATATTTACGCAAGACAACAACGCACCTTAACTCCCCCCTCCCACACAATGAATGTCTACTCTGCGTCTTTGCGTCTAGGTTATTACTGGTCTTGTCCATCTGGGAGTTGTCATAGATCTTATATTATGTCATGTCCATCTGCATCCTCATCGCTATTTACTAACTGGGGGGATACTCAAGTCAGTGATCATTGCTGTCCAGGCTCTGATGTCATCTTTTAGTTCATTATCTCTTTGGACCTGTTTCATCCAAACGTTCTCCACCCTTGCCCATTCGCTCATGTCCTTCAACCACATTTCGCATTTCAGGGGTATCGGACTACGACTCAATCATGCGATCGCAATACGTCGTTTCGCTAAAATTAATCCCAAGAGTACACATTTCCTGTTAAGTTTCCTATTCTTGGGCGTGGGCAGTAGTCCTAGAAGTACTGTAAGTATCTCCCTGGGGACCTCTCACCCCATGGCCGCTCATAGTTTCCGTAGGATTTCTGACCAAATGGGAATATAGACGTCCACATCACAAGCAGGAAGCCAGCCTCCATTCCCTACATCGAGGGCATTCACAGGACCGGTCTGGGTATATTTTGCCCAGCACTTTGGGGGTGAGGTAAGCCTGATGTACAAAATTATATTGGAACAGTTTGAATCGAGCCTCAGAGCTCACCAATTTAACTCCTTCATGAATCCTGCCCCATTCCTCTTCCCGCATGTGTTCTCCGATTACTTACAATGTTTTTGTCATCGGATTCTCCTCAGGAAAGGACAGCCAGAGCTCACCAGCCACTCGGGATATCTTTGCATAATGTAAAAATTGTCCTCTGCCCAAATCAAAGGACGACTCCTTACTCTCCCTTGTCACAAACTAGCCATTATTGTATAAAGTCCCCATTGTCAAGCATCCCCCATACTTCCATTTTTGTACTGACATTCAGTCAGCAATCTTAGTAAACGATGGTATCACCCAAAGAGACATGTCCGGTGCGTATGGTGCATGTCTCACAACTTTTCTTCCTATGTTCTCCCATATCTCGGCTAAATGACGGATAATGTAAAAGCTGTCTCTAGGGACCCCTTTACCAAGCATCAGTAGTTCCGGCAAGGATTTCCCCCATGTTTCCCCACCAACAGTCTTTTTTCCCAGTGTTCCTGATCATCTAACCATTGAGTTGCATGTCGTAACTGAGCAGCCATATCATAAAATTCTAGACATGGGACCTCTACCCCACCTTGCTGCCAGGGTCTCTGTAATTTCGATAGGTAAATGCGTTTACTCTTGGGGTCCCATAGTAGGTCCATCAGTAGGCTACCTATTTTTTTAATAGCTGGCCAGGATTGTACATAATGAATGCTGCAATGCATAAAGGCACCTTGGCAGAATGATCATCTAAGTGATAGTATTCCTGCCCATAAGGGATTTTGGCAATTTCTTTAAAAACGTATGGAGTCCCAAAGCCCCTCCACAACCCTCCCTGTATTTAGTTCCAGGAATCTTTCGGGCGTATGTGCCAGCTTAATCCCCAAATATTTGGGAGCCAAGGTCGTCCAGGGCAGCCCTGGCCCAGGAAGCAGGGCAATTTGTTGGGTTGCTAATCTCCTGAGCAGGAGTAGTTGAGAGTTCTCATGATTTGTTTGGAGACCTGACACGGAACTAAAGTCCCTCAGACCTCTAAGAGGACAGGTACAGACTGAGCTTGTTGCCGGCTATACACCGGCATATCATTGGAGTAGAGGGAAACCACATGGTGTGTTGGCCACAGTTATTCCCCAATCACTCAGCCGATCCCTGAGTGATGCCGCCATTGCCATTGCAAATATGAGGGGCGACAGGGGACATCCCTTTCTGGTACCATGTTCCAGCAGAAAAAAACTCAAAAACTCTACCAACAGCCCTGATCCTGGCACGTGGAGCTGTGTACCACAGTTGTGTCCATTTAAGAACAGTCTGCCCTACACCCTTTTGTTGTAATACCACCCATGTATAAGGCCTGGCCACTGAATCTAAGTATTGCTCTATATCTAGGAGGGCTAAGGCATAGTCCCCCTCCGCTAGGCAAGGGGCTTACCAAAGTGTGCCAGCTGCCTTAGATTGTAAGTGGTGCGACGCTGCGGTATGAAACCAGCCTGGTCTGAAAGACTCAGATGGGTCATATAAGGGAGAAGCCTACTCGCCAGGATGCCACCTAATAGTTTCACATCTAAATTTAAAAGCGATATTGGCCAATATAATTTCAGCAGCTGGAGGTCCCTGTCTTGTTTTTGGATCATTATTACCAGAGCCTCCCTCATGGTAGCCATTAACATCTGTGCATGTATTAACTCATTATAAACCTCCAGCAACCGGTCAATCAATATGGGTGCAAAGTGTTGATAAAACTCTGCAGGGAAGATGTCACTTCCCAGGGTTTTACCAGTTTTTTAAACATTTGTTAGCCTCCATAATCATTTGTGAGCAGAGCCCCTAGGGTCTCCTCAGCCTCCTGGTCCAAATAGGGTGGCTCTGTTGAGTCCAAAAACTTGTTCGGTGCGTTTCCTATAAACATTAGCTACATTTTTAGCAAATGGACTACTTTTGTTTGTGATAGGCATGCACAAGTGAAGAAGGGAGTGAAGAGGAAGAGAGCAGAAGCTAGATTAGAAATAGAGAAAACATATGACAACATGACATTTCTGGAGGATTCCAGAAGGAAAATGATGCAGACATTCAAGATGTAATCTGCACAAGAGGTTGATGTGATGGCTTGATTCACTGTCAGAGGGGATATTGGTGTTGCGTAAAGTTGCCCACTCTTTACACGTCACAAATACCTAAATACAACTGATACCTGATGCATAAAATATACATACACTTTGCACATCAATCCTGTGTGTCTTTGTGGTTCTGACACACGTTGCACACAATGCTGATGTTGCAGTGAGTCTTCATTAATGTTTCAGATCGCGCATAGAAGGTAACTAATTTCAAGAGAAAAGAATTTGATGATTAATGTAGAATGTGTCTTTATTAATTGAAGATGTCTCTAAATGAAAATTATTTTCTAATAAAGTGATTGAAATAATAATGCAGGTTTATGACTGTTACTACTAAACATGATTTATAAATATTAATACATGCTATACTGAATGAGACATTTGCAATGTAAAATTCACCTTTAAACCATCCTTTCATTTCAGTGCTAAACCTTTTTCAATTGATTCATAAATGTGTGCAACTGAGGGCCTGATTCTAATGCGGGTTGGAAAGCTTCCCGACCGAATCCGTTTGGAAATGGTTTCTGACCCATTTGGATCAAGAGAGTCCGACCGACGGAGTACGATGCATCTGGATGCTTTCAGATACGATCTGGTTGGACTCCCATTGACGTCAATGAGAGCATATGTTCCTAATCGCATCAAATTTCAAATCTTATTTCGATCAGGTGATCATAAAAGATATACAATATAACACATCAATTAAAATTCCAAAATATCAATATTTCATTTAATATTAAATACATGAGATAAAAAAAATTAAAACAAGAGGAAGAGTAGAGCAGAGGAAAAGAATTTTCATGGGTCTCCTGCCATCTTTATGTAGCGAGTTCGGACATGCCACATTGCAGTTAAAAATTTAGCTAGTGCAAACACAGTTGGCAGGGATAAGTCTGTCTTTAGAACTCTAAATGCAGGTGTGAAAGTTCTAAATCCCAGGTTTTTGAGCAGGGGAACGAGCCAAAGTTTCCTGCTTTTTTGGTAGGCTCCGCAGAAAAAAATAACATGTATTTCGTTCTCCTTAGTGTGGGCACATGCGGGGCACATCTCTGTTGGGGACCGACCAGACCATGCTTTGGTAAAAGACATTAAAGGAAGAGTCCCATACCTCCATTGCAGGAATAATTTTCTTGTTAAAACAGGGGTCATACCGTCCAAAACACTTTCAAGATTGTATGAGTCTTTGGTTGTAATGAAACTGTGTGTCAGAGATCCCTCTCGTGTACTGTCCAAGGCTCGAAAAAGCATCTTGTCATAGTATGCTCTGGAGGGCACTTTCCTTGGGATCCTGGTACTTGTGCTTTCTGGGTGTGACCACAGTTCTAATAATCCAAGGGTCTCACAAGTTCTCTTAATGTAATTTAGCCAAGGGATCTTGGTGGCATTAGGTAGGGATAGGAATTCCTTTAACTCAGTTCTATAAGAGGTGAGATCTTGGCTACTCCAGAGGCGACGCCAGAATGTTAAAGGTTTGAGCCCTAGTTCCTCCGTGATGGGCCTTAAACCCAGGTCCAGTCTCAGGGGCAGGAGTGGGGTGCTTGGTGGGAGAGCGGTCAGCTGCCTTAAAAATTTGTTTTCTGTAATCAGCAGGTTGGAGGAAGAGGTATGACCCCACATCTCTCCCCCGTAGGTTACCCCCCCATTCCAGGGCTTTATATAATTGGAAAGCAGGACTCAGAGGGCGGTATGTTGACTTAGTCGCAATTCTCATAATGCCACCCGCCTTCTGAGCCAACTTCATGTTCGCTCTGGTCTGATGAGCCCCCCACGTGAGGTTTTGGTTTAAAGTTATTCCCAGATACTCTATTGTGTGGACCCTTTCCAAGCGTACTGCACCAAGCAAAGGATTTGGGCGCTTGGTGGACTTGGGATTTAAGATCATGAATTTCGTTTTCTGCTGGTTAATTTCAAGACCCCTTTTTGTGCAGAACTCCAGGAAGCCATCAAGCACCCTCTGAATGCCCATCGGGGATTTAGACAGCAGCAGGGTGTCATCTGCAAACATGATTGCGGGCACTCTGCTGCCAGTCAATTCTGGGGCAGCAGTGTTGGCAATCCCGGTCAGGTATGCGATTACCCCGTTCACGAAGAGGCAGAACAGGGTCGGTGCGAGCACACAGCCCTGTCTCACCCCTCTGCGAACGGGGAATCTTTCGGTTAGATTGCCGCTTCTTCCACACCTGACCCTTGCAAATTTGTTATGATGTAGTTTCATCAAAATTGCAAGGATGTCTTTCGGGATGCCTAGCTCTGCCATTACCTCCCACAGTTTTGACCTTGGCACTAAATCGAAGGCGGCACGTAGGTCCACGAAAACCGTGTACAAGGTGCCGCCCTCGATAAGTGCAGTCCTCCAGTACATGAGGTTTAATCTAAATATTTGGTCGATTGTGGAGACCCCCCTCCTAAATCCTGCCTGGTATGGGCTAAGGGTATCTGTTTCCTCCAACCAGATCTGTAGCCGATCCAATATTAGCCTACCGAAAAGCTTCTGTGAAACATCGATGAGGCTTATTGGGCGATAGTTGGCTGGGAGCAGAGGGGAACCCTTTTTAAATATTGGGACCACCTCAGCGCCCAGCCATCGGGGACCTCCATACCCTTGAGAACCGCATTAAATATTAGCAGGCGATACAGGGCCCATATCCCCGGCTCCTGCTTAAAAAGATCTCCTGGGACCCCGTCAAGCCCTGGTGCTTTTCCTCCTGCCAACCCCGCAATTGCAACACTGACTTCTTTTTCCGAAAAGGGTTCACTCTCGTAGTTACTCAGAGTAGTGGAATCGGGGGTACTCTGGGACGCCTCCTCCATTGCATATAGGGACTGGTAGTGCTCTTGCCAAACACCAGGTGCAATGTTGAGTTCGATTGCGGAAGGGAGATCTTCTGACCCATGATTGACTAGCCACCAAAATTTGCGAGAATCTTTAGTGGCTAGTGCACCCGAAAGTTGCTCCCAGTCTTTCTGGTCCCATTCTGCCTTAGCATTAGCCAGCAATGTCTTATAGGCCCGTCTTTTGGCTTGTATCATCTCCCAGCATCCACACGCCTTTATTGCAAGTAGGAGTTCTCGTTTTGAGTCCTGGCAGGTGGTATTATACCAGGACTTTTTGTGTGTCTCCTTAGATTTACCTACTCCTTTGGCAAATAGGTCTAACTCCAGGCTATTTATTAGGTCTTTGTGGGTTCGCCCTAAATGCTCTCTGTTTTCCCCGTTATCTAGTCCATTAGCAAGAGCGAATGCCTTTTCTAGCACTGGCGTAATTCTGGCATAAAGCCTAGGTAACTTGACGCCACATGTGGCGATTTTCCCCCACCTAACTCGCCTTCTACTATTCTCCAGGAGTAGTCCTGTAATTGCATTCTCTATGTCCAGTCCAATGTCCTCAATGCCTGGCATGGCATATTCAAATTCAAGGGCGTTGTGGTCACTGTCCTCTCTATCCAGAACCCTAAAATCAATAATTTGTGACCAACTTGACAGTTGAACTAAGACGTAGTCAAGTCTAGATTCACTACCTAGTTTATTGAAAGTGCATTTACTTGGGTTGTCGGATTTTGTGCGCCCATTGCATGCTCTTAGGCCGTGGTTAAGGGTCAGTGCGGTTATCTGAAGTGCAAGGGGAGTCCAAGCTCTTGGTGGAGGTGCCACTGTGACTGGTATCCATCTTGAATCCTCCTCTAGGGAGGGTCCATCGAGCAGGCCAGGGAGTGGCTCGTAGTGAGAGTTCAGATCCCCTGCTACCACATGGGGGAGGTCCCTTGGGATTTTGCTCAGAAAAACCGAGAGTTCTTCAATTGTATTCGATTCGCTGGATATTACAGCGGGTCTCGAATAGACATTCATAACCATCAATTTAGCGAGATTTGGCCATTCTAGTAGGACAGGTAGTATATCCTCGGAGTCAACAGCTAAGGACCTTGCCTTACAGCCTAGGTGCGAGGCAATCAAGGTTGCCAACCCTCCTGACGGTCATCCCCTTCCCCCCCATTCAGCTTTTTTAGTAAACACTGCGAACCCCGGGCATGTGTACTCCTCTCTTGCCCAGGTTTCCTGTAAGAGGCAGATGCTTTTTGAACTAATGAACGACAGCCACTCCGGGCATTCCATTTTGTTACCGAGGCCAGCTACATTCCATGAAATCATGTTAAGTGCTGAAAGACTTGGAGATGGTGGCCCAGTGTTGGAGTGGTTGTTCTCTTTGGCGACAGGATTTACCATTGTGTTTTGTTGTAATTCCCCCTGTATAGCCCGTATATTACAACCAATGCCTTGTGCATCTGATGTAGAGTTTCCGGGGTCTTGGGAGTGGTTGGGTTTATTAGGAACAGTTATTAATTCTATTAGAGGCTGAGTTTGTTCACAGGGGGAGGTTCTATCCTCACTATGGTCTATTAGATGAGAACAGTCCTCGGCTTTAGAGTCGGGCAGTCAGTCAACCATTTTGAGGCTGCTGTACCTGTTAGAAGTTGGAAGGTAGGCTGGATGGTGCATTCTATATGGCCATGGGACTCCTCTCAGTCTTCCACCCCATCCACCCCTCTTCCTGGTGTTAAGTTCCCACCACTCTTCATCACCATACATTGGTAAGTGTTCTTGCACCATGCTCCTATGATAGTGAGGCTCCCTCCTACCTGCACTATTGGTCTCCCAATCTCCCAGTAATTCCTGATGATACCCCCATCTTGGATCTTCCGTTATATACATGCTAGATGGGTAGAATGATGAGAGAGGGAGAGACTGGATGAGATTCCCTTGGTCATCGGGGGCCCAGCTGCAGATGTAAGAGGCTGTCCTGGTGTCTCTAAAACTAACCACAATGCAGTCACCTCTGATTGTCTTTCTCAGATTGCCCACCCAGGCGACACGTCTCACCATAAGAACATCGCTGGTTATACCTTGCGGAAGGGGCCTATATAAGGACAACCAATTTATAACTTTGTTCTTGAGCGAGGTAGTCGTCTCTATGGCAGTGAGAGACAGTTCAGGTACACCCGCCAGGATCACTGTGTAATAGGACGCCTGGCCAGAAAGCAAGCAGGTAATCACGCCGTCCCTCTTTGAGCGGCAGTAATCGCATCATAATTGAGCCCTTGGTCAGAAGGACACGTTCCCGATCCGATTTGGAAGGAGCAAATGCCATTAGGAGGACTTCTTAACCGCATCAGAATCAGGCCCTAGGTGGGAATGCTTTCCTAACCGCATCAGAATCAGGCCCTTAGTCTCTGTAATTTATAAAAATATCGTTCATGGTTCTAAATAATCCCTATGTGTAGGATGCTAATATAGGTCGAACAATAAAATGTCATCAATGTATGCTTTTCTGTTACACATACATACTCTTGAATGCAGTTCCCATATATACTTACTGTCATGCAGTTTCAATGCTTGCTATATGATTTAGTCGACTGAAAGTCCTGAATAAATATTATATGTTTAAACCTGCACAGAAATATAATATATGCATTACAGAAGTTAATGTCTTAAATTAGCTGCATTACACTAAAGGCCTGATTTGCGGTCCCAAGAGAATTCATTGCATGCCTTGCTCTCTTTGCACGAGTTCTCACCAACTTTTATTCTGAATTGATATGTTTCTTATAACAGATAAAAGATACATGTCTGGGAACGGATTCCAATGACAAGCACATGAGAACTCTGTAGACAAAGAATTGACTTGTCTTAACCCATGAGTGTGGGACCGAAATTATGTTCCCATGTTCAGTGTGTGAATTTCCTAAGATATTTAATTCTAACCACCACGTGCAACTATACAGACTTTTGAAACAAATGCAATGGATTACTAGTGATGACATATGAAAGGATAGTTGACAATGGACTTCCAGAATTGTAATTTATCGATTGCCCTGGACAGAGGGGCAGATGGCTTCAGACTTCTTTCCAGACCGAATGCTGAACTTCTTTGCTGAAAATCCTCTGCAAGTTCTTTGCTGAGCCTTCCTTTGAACTCTGACCTGAAACATTTTTCTTTTTTCCCCAGCAATCTCAAATCCCATCACCCCATTAAGGAGACTCTTAGAGATATTCCCCTCTTGTCTATCTTGTTTTGTAGATTTGTACCATGATCAGTTTTGTGCTTTAGTTTGTATTGAAGAGGATTGCATTGATAATGCCTAGGACACTTTGATCTAGACTGTATTCTGAGCATCAAAACCTAATGTTATTGTTTTGTATCCAAGCTAGAGAAGTGCTTATTTTTGTGATTCCCTTTCACTTACATTTCTTCAGAAGACTAGGCCTTCCTGTAGCTATTCTATATCTGTACAGTTTGATTTTAAGAGTGAACTAATTAAACCTGATCTCTAATTTGTAATGAACACCCTTGTACTTGGCTACTGATTCCTTGTTCTCATTGTGCAGCTGAATTAGTTGCACTGTAAATGAAATGCTCTGATAAGAAATGCTAACTCTCTTTCTCCTCAGATCAACACAGAAAGGTGCAACAGAGAACCAAGTAAGCCAGTAAGTAAAGTGGAGGTAACTGATATAGCCACAGGAGTACATCCTCAAATAAAGATTGTGCCCAGTACTGAGAGATTAAATCCACTGGATCACCATCCCAATAGAGTCGTCACAAGGAGAAATATGTTTATGTCTACTGTTGCAAAGTCATCATGCGCCCGGGGCAACCATAACATTTTTGCTGACTGGTACTGGTGGTAATGGACTCTGACGGACCCTGTGATCTGTTTAATCAGGCCCAGAGCCAGTGCTATGCTGAAAGAGACACTGAAAATACATTGAAACCACCTACAAACACCAAGGTACACTATGGGTGAGAGTGCCCCTATGATTGGCATGACCTCCCCTACAAGGCTCTAGTACATAGAGGGCAGGGGGATTGAGACTGTCTTTAAGTCATCTGTATATATTAGGTAATGGCAGTTTAGGGCCAGTAGCCCTTTATCCGCTAGTATGGAGGCACTGCTGAAGCCTAATGTGTGTTGCAGGACTGCTTTTAAAATGCAAATTGTACCCAAACTCAAACTCAGTGTTTGGGTAACCTATAAAGTGGTAAACTAGAATGTTTGAGCTTATTAGGTACCTCCAGGGTCTCCCCGAGGTGAGCCAGGGGATGGGGGCCACATATTTATAAGGTTGAACCTTTATATGCCCTGGGTTTAGTGAAATTGTACCTTTCACTCACCACATTGTAATAAAGTGCTTCCCAAAACTGACTTTTGTACTAGGAGCACTGTGGAGAGAGGATCTACAATATGTTTACATATTCAGAACCCCTAAAGTCTTGCCTAGATGTTCCAGGGGTGGGCTGTCCTGCTGGTACAAGCAGGGTTCTTATAAAATATGTTTTTGTAAGCCCTGGTGATGGAAAAATGGCCCAAGTAATTTTTCCCATTGCAAATCCCCTACCACATAGGTTAACATGGCAATACGTTTATTAACAACTAATACCCTCTGCGAGAATCATGAAAATGCCCTTCAAAGACTTCCTAGAATTGTTAAATATTGGACGGATTTGCTAGCATGAGCTGAAAGCCATTTTGTATTTCTGGCCGCCATTTTAGTTTGCCATGATCTGTCATGTGCTCACCATGTGCGCTGTCCTCCCTCAGTGTTGACTGCTCTTGTAATCTGCCTAGAAACTAACTATATTCAGCATCTTCCACCTTCGCACATGCTCAGTAGAACTTGTAGCTGTCCTTGCAACTGTTCCTAGTATGTAAATATCAGGATGTGTTTGCCAAAAACATCCACTGTTAGCCCCTCCCAATTGTTGAGCAAGCAGATCTTGCTGTTCCATATTAGTCATTTTGCATGCTTACATGAGCCAGGACCTCCCCTTCGTCTTATACTGACTATGTAACCCTAAGCATATGTAATGCCCCAGTGTTCTGTATTCCTTAGACTGCCTCATTCAGGTGCTAAGGCTTCTGTGTGTCATAGTCTGACTGATTTGAGGTTAATAAAGATGTAACTTTTATATTTCAGCTTCTTTGCCAATTTCTTCTTTGTTGGTTTAAAAGGACCAAGTATCAGTGGGACCCCTAGGAAGGTTTATTGATTTCTTCAGAAAGGTATTGATAAATTTAAACATATGGTATTGTTGAATTTCTCCTAAAGTATAGTTATAAGACGTTCTTGTCTGGAAACCAAAATTCAGCCTTCCACTGGTCTGTCCTGATTCGTCAGAGGTAAGTGGATTAGCCAAGCTCCTTTGATAAGGTGATAAATAGCCCCTGGGGTTCGCCAGCTCTTCTGGTAGGGCAGGGTTCTGCTACATAGGACTGCCAGAGCAGGTGGAAGGGTTCTAAACAATTTTCTTCAATTGAAGGAGGAGACATCTAGGATGCAAAGGTGAAAGACTATGGAGATTAACCATCCTGGGGGGTGTTTAGTCAACTCTTTTCTCCCTGCTCGAAAATTTGCCATGATGAATTGTGGCGAGATGGTGCTGTCTGGGAAAAAATAGTGTCACAATTTGGAGGATGTGGTCATGCTCTGGGGTGTTCATCTACACCTCACTGGGCAGCAGTACCCACCAACTTGACCCAGAGAACTTTGAATACAAATCTGAGAGGAGCAGAACATCTCAGATCTGCTGCTTGTAACTCAAAAAAGAAGAAGGGTCCATGCTGGGGATTTTGATTTGCACCAACGAGGCCCTGGACTCGGAAGACTGCACCTGTTGCACATTCTGAACCTCAGCCCGTTGACCTAACTTGCTTCAAAAGGACTAAAGGGTGGACTCCTGCAAGCTACAAGTTAATTAATCTCACCTGGAACATAACCACCAAGAATCTTCAGCCTGGAGTACTACCTATGGAGTTGTAAGGGTTGTGTCTAAGTGGATTGTGGGAACTGAAGTTTCACATTTTAAAGAACCATCTTAGAGCTTCCAGATCCATGTAGTAAGTTTTGGACACTTTGGGACCCTTTTGGGAACTTCAGGAAGAAGTTCCAGAAGTTTGGAGAAGTTTGGAGCAACTTTGGAAAAAAGCTCCATAAGTGGTCCGACTTGACCTGGCTAGCCAAGCCGGTGAACCTCAACCACAAGCCAGAAAGCTGTCCAGGTTCATCCCATTGAAAAGCTCCAGAGGTCCGATTTCCAGAGTTTGACCAGGAGTAAGCAGAAACGCAAGCCAGCGAACCCTCACTGAAGCCAGCCAGGTGAAGAGCATCAAGGGACCCCAGCAGTAAAAGCTCCATAAAGGTTTCTAAGACCCAATGTAGAAAAGGTGACTGGGACCAACCGCAGGAAGCAAGATGCCCACCTTCAACATTGAGCCAGCCTGGATCCCTGGTTCATCCTGCTGGAAAGCTCAGGAGGTCTGACTTCCACAAGTCTGACCTTGAGATCGTCGTAAGGCAAGCCAGCTAACCCTTACCGAATCCGGACTAGCTAAGAGCTTTGAGGGAACCCGGGAAGAAAAGCTCCGGAAACGTTTCTAAGTCAGAAGGTAAAAACTTTGATTGAGATCTATGTGAGCATTAGCAGTGCAAGGCTCAATGGCGGTCAGCCTAACTTTGACTTTGACCCGGTCAAGCACGGCCAGATTTCCCAACAGGCGCAATAGGTTTCTATGTGCTATATTTTAAAACATTTATATCTCCAGTTCCCTACTTTGGATTCTTTTTTTGTTTTTGTGTAATTTTAAAGATAACAATATTTCCTATTTTTATAAATTGATGTTTGTTTTTTATTGTGTGTTGTGTCTTAATTATTTACTGAATTGGTGTTTTTAAATGTTTTAAGTTCCTGTCTTTGAAGTTAAGCGTGCCTGCTTGCAGCCAAGCTACCAAGGTTAGAGTATGGGAATACTTTTCTAAGATCTGTACTGAGCCCTCTATTGTGGTACTGGCTTTATTGCCAGTGCCAGATATTCATTTGCCACTACTAATAACCCATTTTCCAACATCTCCTCATTATTTCCTCTTCCTGCATGTGCTGCATTCTGCAGCACAAATAGAAAGAGGAAAATGCCTCTGCTCATTGTTTTTGAGCAGGTAGGTGTCCTTTCTGCATAAAAAACATGTGTGCCTGTAACACAGGCACCCATTGCACCATGGTACAAGGGTACCTTCATTGGCCCTAGGCAGCACTTAGTCCCCAAACACAGTAAGAGAGCAGGAATGCGCCATATCTTAGTAAATATGGTGTATTTCTGCTCTCTCATTTAATGTAGAGCAACACAACAAGTTGCCTTGCTGCGCTATTTTGCGTCAAATGTAAGTAAGCCTGGCACATGGTCTATATATGTCTCCTGTTCAATATGTAGGATGCCCTGACAGTCTGTTTAGATGCTGCTTGTGACTTATTCTTGATATGGACATTTTTGCTCCCTCCTTAACAAGTTGGAATATAAAATATGTGACCAGTCCTCTATGCAGTAGTCAACAAATCTCTACTCCAAAACTCTAGACTGTCCAGAACGCCACAGCCAGACTCATCCTCAGCATCCGACGACAACACCATGTCACCCAGAGGCTACAAGACCTCCACTGTCTCCCAGTCTAAAAAAGAGTGACCTTCAAGCTGCTCACACATGCCAACAAAGCCCTCCACAAAACCCGACCCCAATAACTCAATGAAAGAATCTCCTTCTACGCCCCCAAGAGAAACCTCTGCTCTGCTGACTTGGCGTTGGCCGAAATCCTCCACATCCACAGAGCCAAAATGGGAGGCAAATCCTTCTCCTACTTCATTGCCAAGATCTGAGACAAACTCCCCCTCAGCATTAGATGAAGCCCTACACTGCAAGCATTCAGGAATAGCCTCAATACCTGGCTCTTCGGATGACTGGAACTGCCCAAATCCCCAACACCTAGTGCTTAAGGGTCGGTAGTGCGCTCTATAAATCCTGGATTGATTGATTGAGTCTTGGGTGAAAGAGCTGAATGACCACATGCACTTGCAAGTCTACCACACCTGAATGGAAAGTGACGATTCTCCAATTATCATAGAGAGAGAATCTTGATTTCATTAAAGACAACGGAGGCTGACATTATGCAATAACTTGTATTGCTTCCCTGGACATGTAGCCCTTTAAAGTGTAACAAAATACTAGGGGTGGGCGCCAAATTCCATTCCACTTGCGGAAATTGAGATAATTGGACATTTTCACGTTCTGCGGATAGCGCGAAATTGTCAAAATTTCTGCAATCCGCATCTTACCGGAAAATTTTGTCTTGCTCGCACTGTAAAAAAATACATTCTCTCGCGCGCGCGATAGCCTTACCTGAATCCCCGCGTTCGCGGGCAAGTTTTGCCGATCCGATCGCATTCTCCAAGAGATGTTGGAATGTGGTAGCCATTTGCGCTATCTCGCGAGAGTTGGTGCCCGCATTAACGTCATTCATCGCACAATCTAGTCTTTCTTCTCGCGATCAGGCACCGCGAGAGTATAAGATGATTGAGATCTCGAACACGTATTTCTCCACCACGAGCGAGAGCGCGAGGACGCGGGCACGTCATATCGAACGCGACAAGGAGCGAGAGACCCTCTAATAAATCATATCCAAAGCGTCAGGGAGCGAGAGAACGCAATTACGTCATTTTGGACGCGCCATCGACATCCTGCGGAATTAATGTGAAGCTCAAGAACTTGAACATGTAACATTTTGAATTTGGAGGAGAATAATCAGCTCTAGCAGCATAAAACCTTCTGCAAATGATTATTTAGATGTAAAAAACTACTCAGATTGACATTTGGCTGTCCTTTTTTGTGCAAGGAGTCCTTTTTTAAAAAGGTGGGGAGAGGAACGAAGTGCCACAGAATCTCCAACTTCCTGTTCCTGTCCAGCAGGCTCCTCTCAGTGCTTTGTCCATCACCTGCTCATTCTGCCTTTGGATTTTGAGCTGGAAAGATCACTCTTTTTGTCTGCTGCATCATTGCAATTGGATTTGAGGATTTTGAATTGGATATTTTACAAGTAAGTGGTTGTTGTGTCTGTTTGATTGGGGGCATTGCAGTTGTTGCAACTACAATTTAATTTTGGCAACTATCATTCCCTTTTTTTTTAAATGTTGTGAGTAGTAGTAGTCAGTAGTAGGCCCGAGCTAGTCATGGCCTCATGGGTGTGTGCATGATGAAGCAACTGTTCCTTTGGTGTTTTTTTTAATGTATTTCATTTTCGAACATCATTTAGGGCTTGGATGGCATTGGATTGAGTTGGGGAATGTGTGTCTTTGGGGTGGGCTTTCTGTTGTTGGTTCTGGCCTTGTGACTGGTGGCCATTTAGAAGCCTAGGTCTGCAAGCTTGTCTGGCCTTGTCTGCCAACAGGCCTGCTTTCATCCAGTAGGCTCAGAGCAAGTAGCCACAGCTTTATTAATCAAATGTTTCTGTGTGGTCTGTTGAATTTAAACATTCATTTAGGGCATTGATGGCATTGGTTTGAGTTAGCAAGTGTGTTTTTTGGTGGTGGGCTTTCTGATGTTGTTGGGCCTGGCCATGTGGCTGATGGCCATTTTGAAGCCTAAGCTTGTCTGTCCTTGTCTGCCAAGAGGCCTGCTTTCATCCAGTAGGCTCAGAGCAGGTAGCCACAGCTTTATTATTCAAGTGTTTCTGTGTGGTCTGTTAAATTTAGACATCATTTCGGGCATGGATGGTATTGGACTGAGTTGGGAAGTGTGTTTTTTGTGGTGGGCTTTCTGATGTTGTTGGGCGTGGCCATGTGGCTGGTGGCCCTTTTTAAGCCTAGGGCTGCAAGCTTGTCTGGCCTTGTCTGCCAACAGTCCTGCTTTCATCCAGTGGACTCAGAGAAGGTAGCTACAGCTTTATTAATCAAGTGTTTCTGTGTGCTCTGTTGAATTTAGACATAATTTAGAGCATGGATGGCATTGGATTGAGTTGGAAAGTGTGTTTTTGGGGTGGGCTTTCTGATGTTGGGCGTCTTAAAGACATGCCTTTGTTGTGTGTGTCTGGTGTGTGTTCGTATGCAATGCACCCTGCAGACCTTTTTGGGGCCTATGAATTTTCGTATTTGCATTTTGTTGCATTGAAAAGGCAAAGCAGTGTGCTTTAGCATGCATCCTTTGCCTGGCTTTTTCTGAGGCCCCCTGCTTGTTGCATGTGATTTTTTGAGTGTCCATGTGGCTGGTGGCCTTTCTTTGTGTTGGGAGTTATTAGTGTCCTGCTTTCGCCATATAGGCCTGCATTGTTTTCCTATTGGCTTAATGCTTCCATCCATCTACCCCCTTTGCCAGCAGCAGCTCCATGAATGATGTGATGCTGTCATAATTTAATGGCAGACAGGTACCCACTTCCATTACATTTTTAATTTGGTGGTTCTTATTCTCTTTCCTATCCTTCCTGAGAGTGTAGTGCGTATACACAGTAGTATAACATAGCCCTTGTTGACAAAGTATCAGAAATGGCTAGACTACATATTTTGTACAGTAGTAAGTAACTGAACCACAACAACAAATGCAACATTTCACTGATGTTCTTCTCCTGGCTTTTTTGCTCTTAGGTGCACAAAAAGCCAAAGGAGGAGGTGTCATCGTCATCACCCGTTGTACTGCCAGCCAGACAGAAGTCCTGCTGCACATCACGTCCATATGTGAACACAACTTGTTGTGGATCTGTGTCCTGCCTGACATCTGAAGAAGATGGCCCCAAAGAAAGGTACCAGGTCCAGTACCAAGAAAGTTGCTGGTGGGAAGAAGAAACAGGAAAAGGAAGAGCCATTAACCACAACTGGTGTGCTGGCCAAGATATTTATTGGGAGCAAAAAAGTTACGCCTGCAGCAGCGTTGTCCGGGAACCAAGCTGGGAGCAGCACCTCTGCACTAGCGGTCCAACCCCACCAACCTAAGCCCAAGCCCTTGAGTGTTGCAGAGGTAGCCAGTCTACTAACGAGCAGCGAAGTTGAAATGTCATCATTGCAAAGTAGTACACAATCGACGCAGGCAACTCAGCAGATAAGTGTGCAGCAGCAACAACAACAACAACTGCAACAACAGCAACAGCTTTAACAACAACAGCAGCAGCAGCAGCTGCAACAACAACAGCAGCAGCAGCAGCTGCAACAACAGCAGCAGCCGCAAGAACAACAGCAGCAGCCACAAGAACAACAGCAGCAGCCGCAAGAACAGCCCACAATACTAGTTGTTGCTCCTGACGTAGGGGCATTTCAGGAAATCGAGCTTCCTGCAGAAATCATTGTTTCGGAAGATCTATTGTCTTCCAGACCACCAGCAAGGAAAAGGAGGCTTAGTCCATCAGCCACCAGCTCAGTGTGAGAGTGACGTACGCCACAAGACAATGTTTCTGAAAAGGAAGATTCCCGTAAAAACTTTCAGTTATGGAGGTAGATGTAGAAGAGGGGGATGATGTTGATGAAGAAGACGAGCCAGTCATCACGCACATCACTCCCGCCAAAAAGGGTATGGAGTCCAACATTCTCACCCTATCCAGAAAGGCTGCTACTGAGCGGGATGGAGCACAGATACCACCAACGCAGATTACACCACCACGACCTCCAGTTGCCATATTTTCCAAGGCCCTACAGGGACCTACATCCAGCTCAACCATCTCAGTAGGTAGTGGTAGTAAAAGTCACAGTGTAGCTGCACAGAGTCACATTCCAAGCACACCCTCCAGTTCATCTGGCATTGAAAGTGGTACTTCGAGCAGTGCCAGAAAGTTCTCCTCCCCAGTTTGGGACTTCTTTTTTGTTAGCACCAAGGAGGAGAACGTTGCAATATGCTCAATTTGTCGCACATGTGTTTGGTGTGGTAAGCTTGGTACAAACTATGGTACCGAAGGCCAAGCAAGTCATCTCAGAATACACCACACTATTGTGTGGGAGAATCACCTACTTCAGTTAAAACAAAGTAGAAAAACTCAACCCATTGAAGTTGGTTAGGAAGAATCAGGAGACGATATTATTGCGGTGGAAGGTGAAGGAGAGGGCGGCATTTCTAGCCCTATCCCCAGTAGTGTAGTTGTACCGCCCACATCCTACTCAGTAACATCTGAGTTGCACCGCAGTAAGAGCCATACTCAGAGTCAGGCTGAGACACCAAGGCGTCCGAGTACCACAATGAGACAAACTGCGTCGTTGACTCTAAGTGGGTTAATGAAAACAACAGCACCACAAAGGAAAGTAATCTAGCCTACCATTGAGAGCATGCTTTGGTTGGAGGGGCAGTTCCAACACAACGACCCAACGGCACGGTTGTACAATGCAAAGCTCGCTAAAATGTTAGCACTTGACCTTCTTCCCTTTTCATTTGTGGAAGGGAAAGGGTTTCCTTGAATTTGTGTCAGCCATCTGCCCTAAATGGAAGGTTCCCAGCCGTTCCTATTTCACAAGAATTGCTGTTCCGGCACTACATCATGATGTGCTGGAATCGGTGGGACAAGCTTTGCAACAGAGTGCTGTTCGCAATATCTACCTGACAACAGACATGTGGACCAGTTGCCAAGCCACAGATTACATGTGCATCACTGCACACTGGGTCTCTTTTGTGGGGGTTAGAGATAAGCTATCTGAACGAGGTGCTGTTGACACAGCTGAGATTTTTAAAACTACTTGGAAACATGCAACTGTAGCTATGTTCGCCATGGAGAAATCTCATGCTGCTGTAAACATTTTGCAAGAGTATCGCAGCAAGGTTTTTGAATGGCTGCGCCAAAGAGGGCTTAGCATTGTTTTTGTTGCCACAGATAATGGAAGTAATGTTCTTAAGGCCATGGATCTTGGTTCCAATTTCAGGGTTTCGTGTTTGGCGCACTGCATAAACATTATAGTTCAAGACGTTCTGAAAAAAGAACCCATAGTCAGCAACTTACTGACCATCTGCCGAAGAATATGCACTCATTTCAGCCATTCTTTTAAAGCTCAAAGGCAGCTGAGGATCATTCAACGTGAATATAGGATGCAAGTCAAAGCACTCATCCAGGAGGTGGCAACACGTTGGAACTCAACGTATGACATGCTTGATCGTCTGTTTGAGCAGTACAGGCCACTCAATGAATATGTCATGCAAAGAGGGGAGCCCACTGTGAAAGGTATGACCCTTCAGATGGAGCAATGGGGCATAGTTAAATACCTGACTGAGATGCTTCGTACTTTTGCGGTCTTCACTCGTGAAGTCATCAAGGAGGACTGTACAATGGGCCAAGCTATCCTATTATTGCAAATGCTAGAGCATCAGCTGAAGAAAGTGTCTGAATCATACAAAGGTATAGAGGACAAAAAGGAAGCCTATGACTTGGTGGAGAGCTTAGCCCATCGCTTAGCTGAAAATACAAGGATTGAAAATAAAATTTTGTCACAAGAATATTACATTTCTGCCACAATTCTGGATCCACAGGCAACATTGGGACTGAAGACATTCTTTCCTTTTTCAGAGATTGATGTTGCCCGTTACCAAAGTTGGATAGCTGAGGCAGCGAGTAAGTTTGAAAATGAACTGCTGTTAATTAAAGGCCCGCAAGATCAACCCACAAGACCACAATAAGTACTGCAGAAGGGCATGCAGCATCAAGTGCAACTTCAGAGGCTGAGGGCAGTGCGTTTGGACCACAATACTCACCATCACTATCGACAACAGCAACAATAACTGGATCATTAAGCCCAGTGGAATCGTTAGACGATTGGTATTTACAGTTAGGCATTAATAAGCGCAGTGCTGATGCACAGAGAAAAGAGCCCGAAAGGTTAGCAGCAGCACCCCTGAACATTGAGCAGATGGTCCAGGCCTATCTGGAATACCCAACAGAGATGTACATTGATCAAAACCCATTGCAGTATTGGTATAGGAAAGGGCTGAATGGCCACTGCTCAGCAGGCTGGCGATAAGCTATCTGGCATGCCCTGTCGCAAGTGTCTCTTACGAACATGTTTTCAGTGCTGCTGGTTCCATTGTAACAGTGAGAAGGACCAGTCTCTCACCCAAAAACGTGGAGAGGTTAACAATGATCAAAATGAATCAGCACTTCCTACCACCGAATTACACAATACATGAAGCAAGCGAGTAAGATGAGGACATCGGCTCAGGTGACGGAAGTAGTGTGTCACATCATGATTACCTACTACTGGCTGAATCCCCAGAGTTTGAGGACGAGCTATACTTCCCTGACAATTAGGCTTGCACCTACTGTCTTCCTCTCTTTTTTTCCTTTATTTGTGTGTCTGTCGTTCCAGTTACAAATTTGAATCACAACAAATCCATTACCACCGTCTTCTACTCTTCTTATTTCAATATACAAGTTTCAGGTGTCTGCATTTGACAGTACAGTCTTCTGAATCCAGCTCCTCTGCTCCATCATACTGAATCTCCCGCCTAAATCCATTGCCCTCATGATAATTGGATGATGGAAAATAGAAGAAAAAAGAAAAACTTTCCTAGTACCGCCAAAAGAAATGGAACATTATGACTACTATAGCTATCCTCTTTTCAGAGCCGAGAGAGACTGCCCATGAACTCAAAATGAGATGGAACAGGTAATGATTGATGCCATGCATTAGACGCAGAGTCACAGACTGCGTGATTTTGTTGTTGCATGAAGTTATGTCATTGTGCACTAATCATCTTTCTACAGTACAAACTAAACCTAACTCAAGAGGAATTTTCCCCTTCTTGCAAAAAGGAAATGTGTACTTCTACTGCAGCTTGATACATTGCTTTTGATTGAGTACAGGAAAGGGACTCAATCTGTGCACTGAGTATGATAACAGCACCGTCCATGATGATGATGGCGAAAAAGACTGCCCGTTAACTTACGATGAGAAGGAACAGGTAATGAAAAGTAATGACATGCATTGGACACCTGACTCTGAGCGATTGGTGTTTGTGTTTTTGTTGTTTGTTTGTTGTGTGCAAATTGAAGTCAAAGTGTACTAGTAGTCTTACTGTACACACTAAAGAGTGACTCAAGTCAATAATAGTTCTACTCTTAACAACATTTTACTTCTACTGCAGGCCGACCTTCACAGTCAGTCAGTACAAGTATCGGAGATGATTGATGGAATAATAACAAGTCAGGAGGATGTTTCATGAGTGGCATAAAAGCCTAAAGGTAAACACGTCAACAACAACCACTGCAGACCCAAATGTCTGCGTAGAAGTGGAGTCGAGTGTAGCGGTGGGATGTCTGCGGTGCTTTTAATTAACTAAAATAAATTGTAAAATGCTATGTTTGGAATGGGTATGTGCTTTGCCTTTGTCCAACTCTTTAAAAAAAGTACTCTAAACGGAGGATGTGCTAAGCAACGTGCCGTCAGGCCTGTCACTGTGGGCCAGCTCTGTCCTGTTGTTGTTAAAATTCAATGCTGGAAACATCTACCAAAACATCAGAAGAGTACCTTAATAACACAGAAAACTACATCAGCGAAGAGGGGGGTCAGAAACTTATTCCACCACCACCGCCGTGAGTGAATGAAAGACCCGGGGAGTGTATACTGCAATGCGCACATAGTGAGGGAAGAAAGGAAAAAAGGAACCCTCAGGCACTCACACTAGGCAGGTAGCCAGTCGTCTTCATTGGGTTCCTGTTTGTTAGTACATGAGTACTACCAGAAGTAAGTACTAGTTAAAATGAGTCTTGACTACTCCCCCACCAAAGACTTTTTAATACAGGGGTAGTTCTAACCCAATTAAAAACAAAGTGAAGAAATTGGACATGCAAAAGGTCGTGTAAATTTGAACCCAATGTCCTAAAAAGAAGGTCGACATGTTTCAGCTATCGAGCCCAAACTCGGCTCAGCATTCCTCAGGACCAGTATATGTTCTTACCTGTGAGGAGGTGCACACTAAGGCACCTACTTCAAACCAGGTAGATAGACAAGAAGAAAATTACAAACTTTTAATCGATGCACTGTGATTCTCAGGTGCAAACACTCTCATATCAGAGTGTTCTAAATCTGTAAAAAAACAACATAAATAAATTGCTAAACATATGTGTATCCTCACTCGCAGACATGCTGACTAAATAAACACATTGCAGTTGTCTCACCAGTACCACACCCCGTGATCCAAAAACCAGTCAGTGAATTGGGAACTTTTTTCCAAATATGGTGCAGAAATGTAGATAAAGCCATTGCAACCTGCTATATTATATTTTGCATCGCTCAACCGCCCAGTATTCTCTGAATTTTGGAAGAATACATGAGTACCGATGCATGACGCAGATGTCTACATGCATCGAGGGTCAATAATAAACCCTGTTTCAGGGTCTTGGCTTTAACCCAAACTTCTTCAAATTAAATTAAAAACAAATGCTGGAAACAGACTAGAGATGATGCATACACGCCGCCTCGGAAAGTGTTCTTGTTGCACTACACCATAACTTGTGCATTTGTTTCAACTTTGTTTCTCAATATCCCCTTTGTGTTTCCATCTACAATTACAGGCTGGTCCTTGCCCTAAACTTGGGAAAACATTACAATGCACACTTACCTTACCAATAAATCTACATTTTTTTCCAGGCGGGCAGTGAAGACTGGAGAGTGGCAACACCCAATATTGATGTACGAGAGGACCAAGAGGAATGCCGAGATGCAAATCCAGTCGAAATTTTTGACCAGGATAACACAGTAACAATATCAGCTTTCTTCTTCTTTTAAATATTTTGATTCATTTTTTTGTCTACAATCTTTACAACAGTGTGTTGTTGTTGTTGTTATTATCATTAGGTTTGCTCTCTGTTTATGGTTCATCCCTACAAATATTTACATTTTTTATTTGCTATCTGTAAAAGTATTAAGCCTGGAACAACAGAACAAGAAGTGCGTGTAATCTGGGTCTCCTTATCAATCATCCTCATGCATGCATTTCCTTTTTCTCCTTTAACATATTGATATGATATGGTATGGTAGTCTTCAAAGATTGTCGTTTGTTTGTCCATGCGTACTGTTTTTCACTGTCAAACCTTTCCGAAAACCCCCTTCCCATCCATTTAACAAACTCTAACCCTCTTGCCCCGGGCTGTGTGACTTATTGAGGTGTGACTAAATGAAATGTACATCAATAATTAATCACACGCTTGCTGGGGCGGATGTGGAGAAAGCAACAGTACTTCAATTTCAAGGCAAAGCGATGATGATCTTCTGCTTGCCCACCCTGGAGCAGTATATTTTAGAGGTAATTTTTAACAAAGTAAGGAACATATATCTCAGCATTAATTTCCACCATTGATTGGATTTGTTTTCATGATCATCCTCATACACAGCACTAACTGTTACGCTTTAGGTCTAGTCAAGCGACTCGACACAACTATAGTTTGTAACTCTGTCTAGTAGGTTATCCCCAACACCATTATGTTTTGTTGTAAAATATTTTAGCATATGTGCTTCCTTCTACTACTCCTCGAACAGTTTCTCAATGGTGACTGACTGTCTCTTTTTCTTTTTACGCAAATGCTGCTGCCCGGCCAGTGTCTACTACTACTACTATACTACCACCACCACCCCAATCATGGCATGTTACAAAAATGAAACCATCTTCACCATGCAGTCATCGTTGTGCCTAAGTTAAACATCAGCAAAGGTGAGAGAAGTTTGGGGGAGGCTTAATTAATAATGGACATGTTTTCAATGAATTCACACACCCCTTTGAGTCCAGATAAAGAATGCATAGACTAGAAGAGAGAGACTGAAAGTACTGGTAGGACAACTCAATCAGTGAGGGGTGTCGCATCTATCTGTTTTTGTCTTTCACAGTCAGCCAATTATTTAAGTCAAACACTGGCTATGGGCGGACCAGCAAGGAAACAAAGTGATGTAAAACAGTAACCCCACCTACAAAACATTAACAACATTGCATGTATAGTATAAACATAGATTTAATGTACCCTAACAAAAATAAACTGGGTAAACCCCATAAAAGCTGACCCACTCCTTCCCTAACCCTAACCAATGTCCATAAGAAACTTAAGTCCAAATGTCCAAATCCCCAACGCCCAATTCCCACCCACCCAAACAAGAATTTAAAAAGGGGCAGAAGACAGAGTCTCTAAGATGAGTGGCAGGATTGGACAACCTGCATTTGCTCCTCTAAATGGGCGACGCAGCCCTTGAGAGCGCAGCAGCTGGAGCAACAGTGGGGGGACACCGGAGATGGTATTGCGGCGGCGGGTGGCTGCCAGACGGTGGTGGCGTACCGCTGGAGGGCGGTGGCTGGGGCCCGCGGCACTGGAGGAGGCTCCAAGTGCTGCAGCAGTCTCCTCCTTCTCCTCTGCCAAAACCACCAGCTGCCGATATTCGCGCTGGATTGCATCCAGCTTTTGGCGCCGTGCCTTGGCGGCCAACTCCTTCCTATCAACTTTGGAAGGAGTAGCTGTATATCAAAAGAAAAAGCAAGACAACTGTACAATATACTCCTAGAAAAACAGTAAGACAAATTAATTATACACATAGTGGCATTGTTGCACTATAAAGCACATAACATTTATTAAATCTCGCCCGTCCTTCTTCCTTCCTCCCATCTTTCACATTTTAGTTGAACACCAGGTGATCTGATCTGATCTGACTTTTAGTCTATTTCATAAAATTTTCAAAGCAGAGTTGAAATCGCAGAGAGATGAGGCCATTGGTTACTCAATACTGCTGCCCTTATGCCAATTAAATGGTGTCTTCACTCTTTAAACGTTCACAACAACTCTTACTTACTTAGGACATCGCTAAAAAGGGACCGCCCGCCATAAGTGCGGGGGTCCAGTGGGGACAATTAGGATGTGCCCACCACAGTGGCGGGCGCATCCCGTATTTTTAACATTGTGGTGGGCGGTGCCGAAAGCACCACCCGACGCAATGATAAAAATACATGTTGTACTTTTCCAAGCACAACCTGACAGGCCCCGTGTGGAGCCTGCCACTTTGTACTTTGAAAGGCAGGGAGGTACCATAGCATAGGTACCCGCCAAGGGGGCCTGCAACGGGCACCCCAAGCATACTCCGCATGCCTTTCCATGGCAGCAGTGCCGCCACAGAAAGGCATACAAAAAATGCAGATTATATGGAGGGCGGTGTGTTCAGACACCGCCACCATATTGAAACCTTTTCTGCCCGGTCAACATGTCGACTGTGCGGAAAATCTGCAGGCGGTTTCTATCCGCTGAAGTCCCCCAGCCATTGTAATATGGCGGGGTCTTTTCTACAGGGATGGCGGGAGGTTTGCCCCTGCGGGGTCGGTAGTGACTACCGCTGGCCCGGCGGGGTCAATCTGCCCACCATCCTAATGGGGCCCTAAGTCTCAACAGTACAGTATACATAAAGTACACCCTTGCAGTGAGTGCAATGTCAACAGTAGTGAAAGATTATGAATGTAACTTACCACCACCCGCCACGGGTGCTGGCACTCCCTATACCGCTCCATCGGTATCTTCGGCAATTGCTGCATCCCCTCCCTCCGTGTCACCTTGGCTGGCCCCGGCAAAGATGGTCATGGTCGGTAGTGCGCCTAAAAAACACTACACATTTTTTAGGCGTCATACACACATCCCCCTATTGGTCAGTAACAAGATTGAAAAATTAGTTAATAGTATATAACATACATCACTAGTACAAATCAGGTAGTATTAGAGTAAAAAAAAAAAACTTTTGTTGATTGGTAACAGTATTAGAGTAAACACTAGTAGTTATATATGGTCCTAGCGTCATTCTAGCCTTTGCTTAGTTAGCCCGAGCCATGCACCCATTTTACCTTTGTGTCTTTTATTTTTGCACAAGTGACGTCACCTTGCAGCTTGTTGTATAAGACACCTTTAAGCCCACATGACCTCAAACTGCTACTGTCTAAGTGCTGCGTACAAGCGGTCACCCAAAGCATTAACAAGCCACTTTTTTATGAAGTTCTGGTATACTGTTAGTCCATATTGCTTATCCATAAATGCTACACTTTTTGGCACGTCTGAGAAATTCTTGCAATATACTAATGCGCACCATTTCATTTTTCGCATTACAGACAGAAGATTCCCTTCTATGAACCAGAGCTTTGCAGAGCTTATGATGCAACAACTACCAGTACTACGTTCTTATAAGGTGAGGGGTCCCTTCACTCAGAGATCTTGATTTATAAATTTATATAAACTAAATTCCTACCTAGGGAATGGTGGTGCTTCCACCACTGTTCAGTTATCATGATTTAATTCCCAACTGTAAGTAAGTGTAACAATGTTTATTGCTTTAATGTTATTGATTTACCTGTTGGTGCTGCATTATAATAGAACAACATACAGAGTTTGTCAATAAACATTTTGAACTTACATAAACTTGGTGGTATTTGGTGTGGACTTACACAAGTGAGCAAATTAAAGGAAGGGTGTGCAATGCATGTGCATTGCTTCCACGACTGAGAGGTTGGTGTGTTATGTTATGTTCTGGGTTGTCTACTTGTTGGGTATCTTGAGGGGGAAGGTTTGGAGAGCTAATAGTTATGACAAAACACTAATATAACTAGTCGGGCAGGGGATTGTGCTGGGTTCTGAACTTCTGATTGAGGTGTGTGAGAAAGGTCCAACCTACCATCACCAACTTCCTATTTTCTTGTGCAAAGGTCTCTATGTGCAAAATCCCTACAACAGTAGTAGTATGTCCTATCATATGAAAATAGTAATAAATCTGGTTGGGCATTTGTTAGTGTGAATTGTCAAAGCCTCAATATTAACAAAAACTCAAGCTCAATAAAACTAGAAGTTGTGCAAGAGGACGGCCCAAAGGACTGGAGTTAATGGCTAGAGCTACTGGTGAATCTGAGTTTTTATTTACAACCTTTTAAATAAAGAGTGGCCAAATGGGCAAGCTTAGCTACTACAGTACAGACAGATTAATATTAATAGTAGTACAGAGAGTCATCAGAGCAGAGGCAGGGATAACAAGAGGCTGCTTTCTCCTCATCTGATGCTCTGCTCGGTCTCTGACCCTTTATAAACAAGATGCATGTGAACTCGCATAGAAGCCCCGCCGTTTGGCCCCGACCACCACACACTAGCGGTATGAAACATCTTCCCGCCCGTCCCCACTATAATGGCCAGCTCACTCAAGGGACCTCAGCGTCTTTTGGCGCTAGCAAAGTTACAGGTACACGTGGTCACATATTTGTGCAAATGGCACAAAAATCTGCGAGTTCGCAGGGAAAATTGGCAAACTCACTGATTTTTTTGCCATTTTGCACGAATTTGCGGACCGCAAATTCACAAATTTCACCCATACTTACACGGGATCCAAATCCCGTTCCAAGAACCAACCAAACCACTTTTTCCAGGAACGAGTATATCTTTTCCTTGTTCCTGGAGCCTATGACTCATCCAAAAGATCTTTAGCCTTCTCTTGAGAGGCCCGAATATCTTCTTGAACCCCTGAAATCTTCCAGGCAAGAAGGTCCATTTTGTCTTCTAAGAGAAGAGGGTGTAACTCTCCGTCAGTACCCTGAAGGAGGCCCATACTCCCTGGGATAAGGCGAGGAAATTCTACTGCTGATTCCATCACCCCCGGGAACCATATTTGAGAAAGATCTTTTGGATGAGTCATGGGCTCCAGGAACAAGGAAAAGATACACTCGTTCCTGGAAAAAGTGGTGTATTTGGTCCTTGGAACGGGAGTCTAGTTCGATCAGTACTACATTGTTTTTGAGGACAGACTTAAAGCTCATTAGGGCATTCAAGCATGCTAACATCTCCAGAGAATTTATGTGAATGGTTAGTTCTTCTTTTGACCATTTCCCCCCAGTTTCCATCTTTACAAGTCTGACACCCCAGCCTCTTCCACATGGATGATAAAGCCAAGACTCTCCAAGAGATCCACAGTCCAGTTCATGTGGGTCAGGAGTTCCTCTTTGTTCTGAGACATCAGTAAGACATCGTCCAGATCCATACTAATATATTAAAGAGAGAGGCCAAACCTTTGAGGCGGGTAATCTGAGGAACCACAGCACCAATCACAACACCCAATACAGCGTTGGAAAGGGCAGTTGCAGCAGAAGGACATAGGCTATGCAGACGCCCACCATATACATTTAAAAGGTAAAAGAACCGTGCCAGCAAAGTAGTCCCTTGTGGGCGTGTCTGCGTTGTGCTGTGGGCGTGTGCTGGGGGCGTGACAAACGCTGGGGGCGTGTGGAGAAGTGTGGCTCAGGGGTTAAAGGCTGCAGACCCGGAAGCTGAGATCGGCCCTGGACCAGGGTTCAATTCCCCGCCTCGGCGGGTCTTGGGCAAAAAAAAATCCACGGACTCGATAATTCTCGCTCCGGTGCCTTCTCGACTCACGGGTTCACACTCTGCGACTCTGGGCAATAGCTTGCTTAATCTCCACAATGGCCCCTCGCGGCGGGATGCCTGGCTTTCACCTTGTGGATACCCTGTCGGGGTTATCTCACAGGGGAATACCAGGACGGGTTCCCTAAGCAAGCGCTTAGATACCGACCTCGGTCAGTGATTTGCGCTATATAAATACATGTACATTTACATTTACATTTATTTACATTCTGCCCTTCATGCCATGTCTCATATCGTGTGCTGTGGGCGTGTGCTGGGGGTGTGGGCGTGTGCGGGGCGCGAGATTACGGAGAAAAAAAACAAGCGTTGTGCCCAATATTTCATTGTTTTTTCTTCCCAGGTTCTGTACATTCCAGCTCCGGGTGTGCTTGCCCCGGGCTCCCCTTTACACACTGAAAACTAATTCCACCCTGCTCTCTTTAAATACCCCTGCACCCCATAATCATAACCCACCCTTATTCCTTAAAATACCCCAACACCCTTAAACACTAACCCATCTTAACCCTATAAATATACCCTGTACCCCAAAACCTAAACCTATCCCTAAACCCTAAAAATACCCCTGTACCCCAAAACCCAAACCTAGCCCTGAACCCTATAAATACTCCTGTAGCTGAAAACCCAAACCTACCCCTGAACCCTTAAAATACCCCTGTACCCCAAAACCCAAACCTACCCTTGAACCCTAAAAAAAACTCTGCACCCCAAAACCCAAACTTAGCCCTGAACCCTAAAAATAACCCTGTAACCCAAAACCCAAACCTACCCCTGGACCCTAAAATAACCCTGTACCCCAAAATCGAAACCTAGCCCTGAACCCTTAAAATACCCCTGCACCCTAAAACCCAAACCTACCCCTGAACCCTAAAAATACCCCTATACCCTAAAACCCAAACCTAGCCCTGAACCCTAAAAATACCCCTGTACCCCAAAACCCATACCTATCCCTAAACCCTAAAACTACCCCTGTACCCCAAAACCCAAAACTATATCTGAACCCTTAAATTACCCAAACCATATACCTCAGTACCCCCAAACATATACCCCTATACCCATACTCACCTTATCCAAACATTAAAAAAACATGCTTTTACCATTCATGCATTTACAACGAATTTCGTTGTAAATGTATGCGTGGTAAAAGCATATAAAATGTAATGCCATGCGTTATAATGGCATTGCGGAGTCATGGTACTTTCGTAATGAAAGTATGCAGAGTGTTGGTATGCGGAAAGAAAGTTGCGGAATAATGGGTGTTTACCCTCCCCCGGTAAGTACATTGGTGGCACGGTGGTCCACATTTCCAGCAACATACTCATATTTTTCCACCACCCATTTGAAAAATGCACAGGTCTCTCTCATTGATGGCCAGCACTGACATACAATTTTAGACACACCTCCCACCAAAAGTTCTAGAATTGCGAACTTTAGAGCTGGGGAGCTACGTTCGAATCTCGGCATCAGCTCAACATCCTGTGATTCCAGGCACATCGCTTTGTCTCCCCGTGCCTACCACAAATGAATGTGTTCTTCTGTAATGTAAATTGTGCTCATGCCATGTTGTCGAGTTCGCGCTATATAATATTGCAAGGAAAAATGAAGTAGGGAAACTCAAGTTCACACACTACTTAACGCGCACTCTTAAGTGCATCAGCAGTGCACTGTGAATAGGAGAGTTTCACAGGCCTGTCACAGATAAGAAATGCTATCAAAACGAAATCCTACAAATCAATATACTACTGGCCGGCAGCAATTCATACACGGACAACGTCGGGACGGGCTGCTAGTAGTTAATAAGGTGAACTCCTCTTCTCCTTAAAGAGGTGACTACTGGCCTCAACACCTTGGTGAAACACCAAGGGGCTAAAGGTAGACCAAAGGGAAGACATTGGAATTGGTAGGTTATGTTTCTCCAAATGAACCTTAGGTATTTCTGGGAATTTGGTTCCATAGGGATTGTAAAGTATGCGTCTTTGAGATCCAGTTTTATGAGCCAATCTCCTTCTTGGAGAAGATCCCTCAGAGGGTGTATACTCTCCATTTTGAAATGTCTGTACACGAGGAAAGAGTTCAATTGCTTCAGATTTATTAAAAGGCACCAACAACCCTTTTATTTTTTTCTCACTATAAAGATTGTGCTCACAAAGCTCAGACCAGAGTTTTGAACGATGCGAATCACACCTTTTTCTAACATTTGATTCACCTCTGCATCTACCAAACTTGACTGTTCTTGGTCTAAGGAAAGTTACTTGGGTTGTTTGGTTTGAAAGAGAATGGAAATGAAGTCTATTTTGAACCCTCTTACAGTTTCTAGGACCCATCATCGTTTGTTATAGAAGACCAAATGTTACTGAAAAGGGAGAGTCTTCCTCCTACCTTTGGGAGGCAAAGAACCAGGAAGAGGAATTCTTACCTTGTCCCTGATTTTGGAATCTTTCATGACTGTTTCCGCCTCGGTTTTGATTGTTGCGGCCTCGTTGGGAGAAAAATTGTTGTTTCCCCTGTAGCTCCTTGAATAACCACGTTGGTGTTGTTGTTGGTAATAGGATCTGTTATAACCCCGGCCAACAGACGATCCTCCCCTGCCGACCCTTCCAAAAAATCTTCCTCCAAACATGCACCTCATATTTGTCTGGGCTTTGTTAAAGATGGAGAAAGTCGATCCATTTATGCCAAGGGTTCAGATGAAGGTCTCTTCGAAGAGAAGACCATTCAGGTCTCCTTGGACGTCTTTGTTGGCCAAATCTCCTAACTTGGGATTCATACGCGTTAGGATCGCTCTTCTCCTCTCTGAGGTAAGGTTTGCGTTAGCGTTTCCCGAAAGGCAGATGGCATATTGGCTCCAACCTCTAAGAAGCTCAGTGTCAACAGGAGTCCCATGCATAGAGGCCTCCTCAGCCAGATCAAGGATCCTAGCCAGTGGGCCAAGGGTGCCTAAGAGTTTGTCTTGACACTGCTTAAGGAAGCATTCCAGACCTTTGCGTGGATCTCTCCCAGTTTTAAATAAGAAGGCCAGAAGCTCAGGGTCAAGACTGGGAGTTGTGTCCGCTTTGTTGAAAGTCTCAATGCATGTGCCAAAATGGATTTCGTTGTTTTGGAAAATTGTACCTCCCTTGTTAACTTTGATATTCACAGTCTGTACATATGTTTTTTATGTGGTATTATATTGCACAAACCAAGCCGACATACATTAAATTGCAATATAGGGTCAAAGGGAACAGACACAGACAACATGTGTTAGGAAGGGTACCTGGGTTTTAGATTGTTACTGCATTATGATGCAGCATACTTTTAAAAGGCGTTTGTCGGTTCTTTCCTATATTGGAAAAAAGTTGGGGCAGTCCTGATGGATATCGGTTATCTCTGAAGATCTTTGGTGCTTAGATGAATAGAGCATCTTGCCTTGTTTTTCTATTTTGGACATCTTAATTTCCACTCTGATGCTCTCCTTCATGTGCATATGCAGGTTACCACTGTAGATGCTGAGCTTGTTAGTCAGGAATGTAGGGGGTTGGTTATGATGGCTTTTTAGATGATTTTGCTGGTTTTGAAGATGGTGCAGACTGACAATCGGGAGACAATGTTCTTCCACCAAGGTGGGAGTGATGTGGTTCTTTCTCTTTAGGCCCATTGTGAGGCCTACTGCAGCATGTTGCATGCCATTAAGGGGGGCAGTGAAGAGTCTGGGAGACAGTAGAGCAGGACATTGCCACCAGACAACTGATTCCATTGTTTTCCGTTCTGGGAAACAGTGCCTCAGATAATTTAAACATGAAGATGGACTACCATGTAGAGGAAGCTCTATAGAAAGCAAGATTGTATAGTTCTACCGGGAACCATTGTTCCGTGTGTTTCCCGGTAGAACTATACAATCCTGCTATCCATGGGCATAGCTTCCTTTACATAGTATTCCAATTTTATGTTTAAATCATCGGAGGTACTACATCACTCTGGCCACAATGGCCACAATGGCCCCCCGCGGCGGGATGCCTGGCTTTCACCTTGGGGATGCCCTGTAGGGGCTATCTCACAGGGAAAAGCCAGGACGGGTTCCCAAGGCAAGCGCTTAGAGACCCCTGGGTTATAAGCGCTATATAAATCCAAACATACAATACATACATACAATACAATACTCTCTATAGGTGGTTCGTTAAAAACATTAAGGGTAAACAATTAATACCTGCCCTTGTTTCATTTGCTTTATCCTCAATGGTGTATGACTAATGGTTAGGTTTCACGATCTATCTTTACATTAGTTACATGTACTGTCCGTAAGTAGTGACGATAAAGTTTGTTTGGCCAAACCTGAAAGAATGAAAAGGTTATCGGAACACAGAGGCTGGCTCGATGACATACTGCACTGATTGGCTGGCCATTCACACTCTTAGACCAATCGACAGCCTTTTACTGTCTTTGTCTTGTTTTTAGAAAAACAACGCACCACGTGATCGGCCTCTGACCAACCACACTCGGCGTTATAACCTCGAGCTTTTCCCTGCCTCGGTACCTCCCCGATCGGCTCGGATGCCGACTTCAGAAGTACCGATGGACAGGTAGGCTCGTAGGGGGATAATAGCGGGGTTTTTCTACTGGTATGTTTTGGCTTGACCTGCACATGTTTTTATATTATGCTTGGCGACTTGCTTTGAATTCTGAAATATCGTAAGAACAGTGACTGCTTCATGACTTACTGCCTGATAAAACTCTGGACTCCTGCCACTGATAGTCATGTGATTTGTCACTCCCAAGAACGGGTAGTGAGGTAATGGCTGTTTGGATGTATGCTAGATGGATAATTTTAAACAAATAATGATGGATTTGGGTTTACAGAATCTTGTGCACTTATTTCCTTCTTTCATAGAGCGGTGCTTCCCCTCTTCCCTGAGCCGTGGCCAGGTGGGGTGAGGTCTACACCTCTTAAAAGCATGGTAAGACGGTTTTTGTTTGCTGTATTGGTATTCATTAAAATTTGATCCAATGTTGAGACATTTGCACCTATTTATATAGTGCCGCTGGTATACATAATATTGATACAGAACACCAGAATGGATATATACTTTTGTGTTCAGAATTATGAACTAAATGTTGTACGCTGTGCTTTTCTGCAGGGGAACCTTCTCCTGACCTTCATGTTTTCACTCCCTTTCTAGTATTTTCACATGACTTAGAAGAGTGAAGAAAACGATGCGAACACCTAGTGAATTCAGGTGATCTCTGTATCTGTTTTTTTTATTTTGAGCACAGTTTTGTTTTCATCATAACTAATATTGCAATAACCATCAGTAAGTACGGTCCTGAAGAAAGCAATGACAATTGTGTCACTAATTGCTGAAACATGTTGACCTCATAAAATATCCGGGCAGTCCATACTATAGCGACTGTCACTGACTAATTTTTAATATTGGAAGAGTGGGTAGTATCTGAATAAAATTGTCAGTACCTCCTCATCCAATTTTACAAACACCATTTTCTTATTTTTTTCACACTTTTTGTCCACTGCGACGTCAGTCCCCCATTGGTTATGTGTGCCAAGATCCTCACAATTGAATAGCAAGACCACATTAAGACCTATCTGACCGGCGGAGGGTTCCTTTTCAAACAACTGGACCCTCGACCGTGAAAGTTAAGTGGCACTCCCAGTGGTGGTCTTGAAGGAATCCCAAATGATGAAGGGTGGTTCTGTGTGGTGACTGATGGGCATCCTTACCTGACCACTGTGTGGATGACCCTAGACAGATACATACATGCTAGGGACATTTAGGTTTTCCTGCCAGGTTACATTGTGCGTACATTTTAGTTCTCCCATTAGATCCTCTGGTATACTTGTTTTGTAGTTCAATGTTTATAGGGAACCTATCGGAGCTTGGTCTTAAAAATTCCCTCTGGTCCTAATCAATTGTTTTTGCTTGGAGTCTAGTCTACCCCATCAGGATAAAAATAGGGGATGCCATCTAGTCGTGAAATCTGTTATAGTACCGATTAGGTTCTCAACCCCTTGCGTGCGGGGCGTATTCCCCGCCTGTGCTGACTCCGCCTTGCGCGGGCGGAGTCATGACGGAACGGTTCCATCATCAGCACAGCTCAACCGACGCTGATGACGGAACTGTTCTGTCATCAGCATGGAAGGGGTTAATATTCAAAGTCACAGTATCTTTAATAGAAGAAGTAAACTCAAGACCCAGATATTTGATTTTAATTAACCCTGGGCGAAGAACTACGCTCCGTTCGCGGAGTTTGCGGAGTTTCGGCAACTCCGCGCTCCGCGGAGAACGCGAAGTTGTCGAATACTCCGCAAACTGCTGCGTAGCGTAGTTCTCGCGCGCTCAATAGCATTTTCACGTGCGCGAGGATGCTTGTCGGCAATCTGGCACAGAATAACTCGCGAACACGTTAGTAGTGACCGGAAATAAGGGGACGCGAGCGGGCGGGACAAACCTCATGGGTAACTTCGCGCGCTACACATTACGAGCATGCAGGCAATCAATCAATCAATCAATTAATCAGGATATTTGTATAGCGCGCTACTCACCCAGAGGGTCTCAAGGCGCTTGGGGGAGGGGGTCCGCTACTGCTCGAACAGTCATGTCTTGAGTTGCTTACTGAAGCAGAGGTGGTCTTGGGTCAGGCGGAGGTGGATGGGGAGGGAGTTCCAAGTCTTGGCTGCCAGGTAGGAGAAGGATCTTCCTCCCATGGTGGATCTTCGGATGCGTGGCACGGCGGCGAGGGCGTGGCTGGTCGATCGTAGCTGGCGGGTGGGAGTGTAGAAGGTCAGGCGGTTGTTGAGGTACCTGGGGCCCAGGTCGTTGAGGGCCTTGTGTGCGTGGTTGAGGAGTTGGAACGTGATTCTCTTGCTGACGGGGAGCCAGTGAAGGTCTCAGGTGTCCGGAGATGTGGCTGTGTCGGGGGATGTCCAAGATGAGTCGTGCGGAGGCGTTCTGGATGCGTTGGAGTCTTTTCTGGAGTTTGGCTGTGGTTCCGGTATATAGGGTGTTCCGAAGTCCAGTAGGCTGGTAACGAGTGCCTGTGTGACCATCTTCCTTGGTTTCGGTGGGGAGCCATCGGAAGATCTTTCGGAGCATGCGTAGGATGTTGAAGCATGATGATGAGACGGCGTTGACTTGTCTGGTCATCGAGAGGGAGGAGACCAGGATGAAGCCCAGGTTGCGTGCGTGGTCCGTTGGTTTCGGTGCGCTGCCCAGGGCAGGGGGCCACCAGGAGTCATCCCAGGCGGAGGGTGATGATCCAAGGATGAGGACTTCTGTTCCATCTTGTCTGAGTTCAGTTTCAGGCGGCTGTTCCTCATCCACTCGGCTACGTCTTTCATCCCTTCGTGTAGATTGGTTCTGGCGGTGGCTGGGTCATTGGTGAGGGAGAGGATCAGCTGGGTGTCGTCGGAGTAGGAGATGATGTTGAGGTTGTGTTGGCGTACGATGGCTGCGAGGGGGCTCATGTAGACGTTGAAGAGGGTGGGGCTGAGTGATGATCCTTGTGGTACGCCGCAGATGACTTTGGTGGCCTTGGATCTGTACGGGGGAGACAGACTCTCTGGGTTCTTCCGGTGAGGAACGAGATGATCCACTCCAGTGCCTTCTCTTGGATTCCGATGTTGCTGAGGCGCTGCACTAGGGTGCGGTGGCAGACAGTATCGAATGCTGCGGAGAGGTCCAGGAGGATGAGGGCCGCTGTTTCCCCGTTGTCGAGCAGGGCTCGGATGTCGTCAGTGGCTGCTATGAGGGCAGTCTCGGTGCTGTGGTGGGCGCGGATGCTGGACTGCGAGTGGTCGAGGGATCCGTTCGTCTCGAGGAAGGCAGCAAGCTGTCTGTTGACGGTGTTCTCGATGACTTTGGCAGGAAAGGGGAGGAGCGAGATGTTACGGTAGTTCTTGAGGTCGGCGAGGTCCGCTGATGGTTTCTTCAGGAGGGCGCTGAGTTCGGCATGCTTCCAGCTCTCCGGGAAGGTGGCGGTGCTGACGGAGCAGTTGATGATGTCCCGGAGTTGGGGTGCGATGACGGAGTCGGCCTTGTTGAAGACGTGGTGGGGGCATGGGTCGGTTGGTGATCCGGAGTGGATGGTGTTCATCGTGTGGATGGTGTCTTCGGTGCTGACCGGGGTCCAGTCGCGGAGGGTGGTCGTGGGGGGTGTCGGTTCGGTGGTCTTGCGAGGGAGTGATGTTGTTGTTTCCGGCGCTGGGGTTGGAGAGCTCTTTGACGATGCTGAAGAGTTCCTTGCTGTTGTGTGCGTTGTTGTCGAGACGTTCCTTGAATGCTGTCTTCTTGGTGGTGTGGATCAGCTGGTGGTGTTAGCGGGTGGCGTGCTTGAGGGCGGTCATGTTGTCTGTAGTTAGGTTTTTTCACCAGGCTTTCTCGAGGGTATGGCAGTTCTTGGAGTTCTTGAGGTCGTCGTTGAACCAGGAGGCTTTCTTGCTGCCGGGCCTGCTGGGATGGTTTTTCAGAAGTGCAAGGTCGTCAGCGCAGTTGGTGATCCACTGTGTGAGGTTGTTGGCTGTTTGGTTGGGGTCCGTTGAGCTGGCGGGAGGGTTCTGGCTCAGTGAAGTGGTGAGCTGGTCGGTGGTGATCTTGTTCCAGCTCCTGCTGGGAATCTGTTGCGGGTGGTGGTGAGTCGTGGTCTTTCTGAAGCTGAAGTGGACGCAGCTGTGGTCTGTCCAGTGTTGTCCAGTGGAGTGGCTGAAGGAGATGTACTTGCTGGAGGAGAAGACTGGGTCAAGCGTTTGTCCGACGTAGTGGGTGGGGGTGTTCCCCAGTTGCTTGAGTCCGTGGTTGGCGAGGTTGTCCAGCAGGGTGGTGCTGTTGTTGTCGTTGTTGTTCTCCAGGTGGAAGTTGAGGTCCCCTAGGAGGATGTAGTCAGCGGAGGCGAGGGCGTGCGTGCTGATGAAGTCTGCGATGTCTTCGCTGAATTGTGTGTGAGGTCCTGGGGGTCTGTAGATGAGGGTGCCTCTGAGTGTGGTCTTGGGGTCAGTGTGTATCTGGAAGTGAAGATGTTCGGCGGCTGTGAGGGTGTCGTCTGAGTTGGTCGTGATGCGGATGGTGTTCTTGTGGACGATGGCGATGCCTCCTCCTGTCTGGTTGGCACGGTCTCTCCGGGTGATCTTGTATCCGTCCGGGATGGCGACGGCGATGTCGGGCGCTGAGGAGGCATTCATCCATGTTTCCGTGAGGAAGGCGACGTCTGGAGATGTGGTGTCGAGCAGGTTCCAGAGTTCCACGGCGCTCCCGAAGACGAAAAACGGCTCGCGAACAGGTCAAGCAAGCTACTACGCATGTTCGCGGAGTTATGCGTAGTTCGCGGAGTGCAAGTGCATCTTCGCGTAGCTCCGCGGAGTGCGGCTACGCGAACTACGCCCAGGCTTAATTTTAATAGGGCTCCAATGAAAAGCTGAAATTAAAAAATCAGCATGAAAACAATATTTATTAAGAGGGAGAATTTCACACTTTTCAATGTTAAGTTTGTAACCGGAGACTGTTGCATAAGAACAGACTTCAGACAGAAAAGTCGGAATGGACGTTTGAGGGTGAGAAATAAACAAAAGAATATCGTCCGCATAAGTTGAGAGTTTTAGCTGCTTATCCCCATATGGAAAACCAATGATATCTTTATTTAATCTTTTTTTGACAAAAACGGTTCTAAAGCGAGGATAAAGAGTAAAGGAGAAAGAGGACATCCTTGACGAATACCACGAAAAAGAGGAAAAGAAGAAGATACAAGACCGTTAGCAAAAATAAAGGACCTAGGAAAGGAATATAATAGAGAGATATAGGATATGAATTTAGAACCAAAACCAAACCAAGAGAGAGTAGAAAGCATAAAAGACCAGTTAACTCTATCGAAAGCTTTCTCTGCATCTAACGCAATTGCAGCTAAGGAATGATTGAAAGTGGGAGCTTTACTTAGAACGTTAAAGAAAAGGCGTGTATTATCCGAAAGAAGACGTCTCTTGATGAAACCACATTGTTCTCTACCTATCAGGTGTGGGAGAATTTTATCCAAACGAAGAGCTAGAATCTTAGTAAAAACGTTGCAATCTAAATTAATTAATGAAATAGGTCTATCGTTTTTACATAGGGTGTGATCTTTGTTGTCCTTAGGAAGGAGACAAATAAGAGCTTCTTGGAAAGTACCTTCGGATTTCTGAGATGATATAAAAAAGCAAAATAATTGGTGAAGTTTGGGAACAAGAAAAGAAGAAAAATGAGAATAGAATTCTATAGAAAATCCATCTGGACCAGGCGCTTTACCTTTTTTAAGCACATGAATGGCATCTAAAATGTCTTTGAGAAGAATATCTTTATCTAAAGAAGAAAAATCTACATCAGCCGTGTGTGGAGGAGGAATAGAGGATAAGTATTGATCAATATCGGAGGGTGCGGGAGGAGATTCAGGAGTATAAAGATTTTGATAAAAAGTAGTGAATTCATTTAAAATATCTTCATCTTTATGAAGAATATTATTAGACGAGGAAACAATTGAATCGATTTTTGTTTGTTCTTTCTTGACTTTAAGATAATTGGCAAGAATATTCCCAGCCTTGTTTTGTGTAGAGTAAAATTTTGCGCTAGACTTGAGTAAAAACAAATTGGCTGAATTGGTAGTTAATTTATTAAGAGAAAGTTTAGCTTTAATCAGTTGGGTAAGGACCGACTGAGATTTGGTTGAGTGATAAGAAAGCTCCAATTGTTTAATCTGAGAAGTTAAAGAAGATAGAGACAGATGTGCAAGGCGATGTTTCTTGGCAACGTAAGAAATATTAAAGTCCCTAGCAGCAGCTTTAAAAGTGTCCCAAATTAATTGAGGGGAAGATTGTGGTGTTTCATTTTCTGCAAAAAAGCGTGGAGTAAAATCAACGAAAGCAGAGGTAAAAGATGCTTCAAAAAGAAGGGCATTATTAAATCGCCATCTTCGTGTTCCTTTAACAGGAGGGAGTAAATCAAGACCTAATGAAACAGGGTCATGGTCGGAAATGAGTATAGACCCAATGTCAGAGTGAGTGATATGTTGTGTCAGAGCCTTGGAAATAAAGAGATAATCAATTCGTGATTGAGAGGAGTGGACAGGTGAAAAATATGTATATTCTTGTAATGTTGGGTTGGATAGTCTCCAGGAATCAACAAGAGAACTTTGTGAAATAGTGGATGTAAATTGAGTATGAACCTGAGAAGGAGAAAAACGAGAATTGGATGTCCTATCTAGAAAAGGATCTATAATCATATTACAATCTCCCCCAAGTATAAAGTAATCATCAGTATATTTCATAGAGGATTGGAGGATAGAAGGCCAAAACAGTTTATCAGGAGCAGTAGGGGCATATAAGTTGAAAATAGTTAAAGGAATTTTATTAACCAATAACGAAACTACCACCCACCTACCCTCCGTATCGTTATCTTGGGAAAGAAGTTCAATGTTTAAACGTTTATGACATAAAATTGCAACCCCATTACACTTCCCTGAACCCGGAGAGGCATAATCATGGCCCACCCAATTACGGCGTAAATTAGCTATTTCAACATCTTTAACATGAATTTCTTGCAATAAAACTATATCCGCTTTCAAATGTGCTAAATGTGATAGAACACGTTGTCTCGTAATCGGGGAACCCAAACCTCTGACATTCCATGAAATTACATTAATTGGCATTTAAATGTATCAAAAATATCGAATACACGATACTTAGCAACAATAACATAAGTAACCAGCAAAATATACAACTAAACCACAAGGTAGCAATATTAACAGAAGATAAAGAAGTATAGACCGGAAATGCGGAAGAAAATAGAGGAAAAAATGTAGCATAAAGAAATACATGACTGAAACATAAGAAAAAGAAAAAGATTGAAGAAGATAAAGAGAAAAGAAGAAAGATAGAGAAGAAAGAAAGCTAAAGAAAGGGAAAAGTACAGAACAGAAATTGGAAAAGTACAATAAATGAAAAACATACCACAGGGAAATAGAAAAAACAGGGATGGTGAAGCCACATGAGGGAGATGAAACGAAGGACGGGAACAACTCCATGACGAGACGAGAGAGCGGGAAACAACTCCAGGACGCACCGAAGAGACTAAAAACTAATTTGGGGCCGCACACAAATCCACCTAGAAGGGGAGAGAAAGAGGGGAGAAAAAACTTGAATAACAGGGGAAAACTTGCAACAAGCATACAACAGAGCACAAGCAAAGCCATAACCTCAGCATAGGAAGGGAATTACATCAAAGAACAAGCAACAGCAAAAATACAAAATAAAAATCAGCAATAAAGAAAGATGCTACGACAGCCAATAGAGAGGGAGAACAGACAAAAAATCATTGTAAAAAGGCTTTCGTCTTCATGTTTGAGGAATTTCCATTGAATCCACTCTGCAGCTGTTCAGAAATCGTTGAAGAAGAACAGGATCTAAAGGTTTTATTGTTATAAGTCACTTTGAAAAGGCAGGGGTGGAACAAACCATATCTCGCATTCAAGCTGCGTAACGCCGGCCTCATATCCAGGAATTTCTTTCGTCTTTCCGCAGTAGCTTTAGCATAGTCGTGGGCAAAAAATAGTGTAGAGCCATTGCAATAATCTACCCCCGTTGTTTAGCGGCTTGCAGCACACGAAGAAGATCAGTATATTCAAAAAAGTACAAAATAACTCCCCTCGGCTTGGGGGAGGACGCTGAAGAAGATGGACTTGAACCAAGACGATGCGCTCGCTGAATATTCAAAACTGGCGATTCAGGAAGACCAAGAAGCGTTGGCAAAAAAGTTTGAAAAAAGGAAATCGGGGATGGACCTTCCAAATCTTCAACTAGGCCATAAATGTGCAGATTGTAGCGCCTATTACGGTTTTCTAATTGCTCAACCTGCTGTTTAAGATGTGCAATCTCTTTAGACATGGGTGGAATCTGATCCGCAAGACCTTGGATAAGATCAACACGATTCTCCAACACTCCAACCTTCTGTTCAGTGACGGGCCAGTTGGATTCTAGATAAGCAGACGAAGATTAGTTTCCTCCATGTGAGGTTTAAGAGAACGCAGTTCTTCATGAATGAGGTCTGAGAAATTCAAGGAGGATGATGCAGGAGGTGGGGAAGGGGGGTTTACCTTGACTCGTTTGCCTTAAACAGAGGATAAATTTGGTACAGTAAGGGGCGCTTTAGGGCTTTGCTTAGCATTCAAGCGTGACACTGAAGTAGCAGACCCCTTAGAGGTAGTAGAGTCCTGCAAGGCATTAAATGGATTAAAGTCCTCCAAACCTGCTCCATTTGGTTGAAAAGACCCATTGTGGTTATTACGTACTTTAGCCATATTAGAAATGAGGAGGAAACCACTTCGTACACAATATAGGCATATACACTGTAGAAAACCAACTGGCGTAAATAAACAAGAATTCTGCAATAGCTCTTCAAAAGACACCCATGTATGTCAACAAGCAGAAATGTCAAGCGCAGGGCAAAAAGAGGAAAAAAACAGTAATATGACCGAAAATTAGGAGGTTTGGTAAGGTTTTGTGAGGAAAATGCAACTGGTAACTTGTGCAGGCGGGAAAACGCAGATGCGCCGAAAAAACAAAATGGTGGCTGCGACGCTTCTATGGAAAGAGGAGGCAATAAACATCAAAAAAGAAAGGGAAAACCTTACTGAGCGCAGCTGTCGTGGTAGCAAGGCAGGCAGCATCCTTTCTGATGTCTGGAAATACTACAGACCGGGTCCGAAAATGAAAGTTAAGTCCTGAGAGCCGCTCGAACTCCTATGCCCCTACGGAGCTCCCGTGAATAGCGGCCATCTCCAGAGGCCCCTAAGCCACGCCCCCTTCAGTTATTTGTATAAATCACCGTAGTTTGATTTAAAAATCAACGTTTTGGATTTGTTGGGTGCCGGCTTATATTAGAGAAATACTGTTATTTGATGAGTAGTTGCGGAAGTAATTTTTTTTTCAGAAGTGTATAAGATTTTTATTTATTAAGGCCATAGTTTACATTTTGTTTATTTGTAGCATCTTTACTGTCCCAGGCATTATTTCTTTACATTTATTCAGAGCCAAGATGTGGAGCTATTGTGTACGCATTCATTATATTGCACTTATAAAGCACAATGTATGCCCTTTTAAAAGTCTGGGGTGTATATTCCAACAGTGACAGTGTCTTTCCGTACACACCCCCATTCTCCCTTTGAAGGATACCAGGGGATCTCATGGGTGGGTGCAGAGTGTACCTTCTGGCCCGGTTGCTGTGTATACCCAGGGCTGTAAGCTGGATGAAAAAAGTGTAGGGTTCCTGAAATGTGTCTAATTAAGCAGTGTGTGGCTATTCAAATTTAAAGTCGCCCTCTGTCACAGTGCATGCTTCTGGAGTAGGCCCATCCCTCCAGCTATCCAGTACAATAATGTTAGAGAGTTATGCTTGCATTATTGTCAATTCAAAAGAAGTAATTTTGAAGAGAAGAGAAATGAGCCACAGGGGCTTCATTAATTACCGCTCACCATCAAAAGATACCCGCTTGTGTTTCTGCAGGTTGCAGCTGATGATTGGCACAATATTCTCTGTGCTTAATAGTGCGCATCCACCATTTTGGATGTTTATGGCCCACTTTTGGTTGCAGATCTGGGCTGTTTGTTGAGCCCAGATCTGCAACCAGAAGTGGACCACAAGCCGGTCCCTGAAAAATCAATGACAGTGCAGCATTATATACATATTTGAATTCATAAGTGCACAAAGGGACGCTGCCTCCTTTAGTAGCTTCATGGTCCAAGAAAAAAACAGGGATTCAAATAAGTGGTATAGATGTGAGAGAATAATGGCGCTACTTGTTTAAAAGAAATTGCCACCAATAGCAAAATATTTCTCTGGAAACAAGTTGACATTGATGAAAATAATACCTTGGAAAAGCAGCAGGAAGAACATGAAATGAGCCTAGGCAGCCAATGTGTAATGATTAATGCTTTGTTTATGTATAGTGCATTATTCCAGTGTACCTGTCTCTCTCGTTTATTTTGCATTGTTTCATGCAGCAGTATCACACATAGAACAGCTGGGTTCTGTTTTCACGCTTGAGAAGAAATTGTTTTGTACTTCACTCACAGAATCTGACATCAATAGAGAAAATCGCTCCTGGGTTAGCACTGCTTTGCGTTACTGAGCAACATAGGGGGTGCACCATGGGTAGAGCATGGGCGTTCCCATGCAACCACCCAAGGTTTTTGATGCTAAACCCTCTTGACTAAATAAAGTAGACAGAGTTGAGCATCAGTAAACGTTGCCCTTTTTAAGTAGGCATAACGAAGGAGAAATGCTTTAATTTCTCCTTTCTTTTCCAACTTTGCATGTGTGATACACTTTGCAGCACATATACAAAGAGGAAAAAGGATTAACGTCAGTTTATGCATAGTATTTTGTACTGGAAAGGTACCCCTCCAGAACAAAGTCTATGCTAGACTCACGGAGACACCCTTGAACTATGGCGCAAAAATGTCTCTATGGCACACAGCATCTGATTTTAGTGCTGGTGCTATTGAAAGGGTGGGAGAGTGCTATATTTCTGTAAATATGGCACGTTTCTCCTCTCTTCTGTTCACACAGTGCATTTGCAGCTGCTGCACTGCATGGATAAGTGGTAAATCTGGCCCATAGTTTCCCTTCTGCAGAGACATTTTTCAGGGAAGTAAGACCTCTTCTCCAATGACTGCCAGAGGGCAGGACTCTCTCTGCCCCAATGACTGCCATACCATATGTGGGCTGCCAGGGTATCTAGACTTCAGTTCACTATTGCAAGTGGCAGGATATTTTTCTTACCTACTATTTCAACTGTCTGGGTAATAAGGAAAGGGATTTGAGTTAGTGGATGCACTGTACAAATGTGAACTTAATTTAGGGTGGTCTCATGGTATTTCTTTCTGTTGGACTTGGCCCTTTTTGCAGGTTCATCCCTGAGCTTTTTGCCTTCCTCCTATATTTTTTCTGACCTGTTGTTGGCTATTTTATGACTCTGAGCACTTTACCACTGCTGATCAGTGCTAAAGTTCATATGCTCTACCTACTGTAAAATGAATGTATTAATTAGTGATTCCATGATTGGCTATTTGGTTTACCTATGAGACCCTAGTACAGTGTACTGAGTATGCCCAGGGCATGTAAATCCAAATGCTGCTAATGGGCTTGCAGCACTGGTTGTGCCACCCACAGAAGCGGCCTTGTTAAACATGTCTAAGGTCTGCTGTTGCAGAGCCTGAATGCAGTCTGGTACTGTCCTGCTGACTGGGCAAGTGCACCCACTTGCCAGTCCCTAAACCTTCCCTTTTCTTCACATTAGTCACCCCTATGGTAGGCCCAAAGGCAGGGTGCATTGTAAGTATAAGGTAGGACAAGCCCTGATGTGTGTGGCATGTCCTAATAGTGAATTGCAGCCATTTTCGTTTTTCACTATTGCAAGGCTTCCTGTTCTCCATAGGCCAGAATGGACTGTTAGAATCAGGGGCGAAGCTAGAGCTTGTGGCACCCGGGGCTACCCCTCACATTGCCGCCCCTAGGGGATGGGGGGGGGGTTGCCGGGGAAAAAGGGCGGTGAGCACTTGAAAGTTGTCCGAGTCTCCAAGGAGAGACACGTAGTATTGCTGCTAACAGTTACCTCGATCATGCAAGTTACATGCACCCATTTGAGCAATCAGCAATGAGACACTCTAAAAGGACTAAAACTGGTGCAAATGTCTGTGGCAGCGGACTCATGATTACAATAAAATTATGAAAATATCACACCTAGTAGTCTGAAAGCTTGACAGCTATGCACTTTGAGGCTGCTCTTTACCAACTGACTTTGGAACTACTCAAAACAACAATGTACACAGTAGAACGCTTCCTACTGTGTATCATCTGTGAGTGACTTGTCCATGCGTTTGTTATGTGTGGCATTCTAAAGTACAATTCGTCGCACTTTGAGTGACTCTTCATTGAGAGTGGAACAAGCATTTACATCATGGAAACTAGATGGCCTTTTGAAATTGTGGCGGTCTTTTGTCAAAATAATGCTCTAGAAACAACAGTAAAACATTTGTAGGGCTGTTCATCTTTGTAACTAACTTCTGGAGCTACTGAGCGCACTATGCGACCCGCCACATACATTGAATCTAAAATGTCTCCACAGTGTGTGTAATTAATCAATGTCTTCAATGCTGCGCGCCGTGCTCGCTTCTCTCTCATACAACTTAACGCACCTGGCACTGCATCTCTAGGCTAACCTCTTTGTAAATAAATAAAAAACTAAAACTAAGCTGCCTGCTCAGTGCATCTATATGTTAAACCCCTAGTAACATCATTGTCTTGGAAATTCACATGTCCTCAAGTCATGTGTCAGTGGCTCAGCCACGGAGATTTAACATCCATACTGGGCATCAAAGCAAATGGACAAAAGAGCCAAGGGCGATAGCGATGACACATGAACCGAAACCCACCCATCCCACCGCAGACTTCCAAAAAAGACAGCATCCAACAACATCAGAGTCACTAAAGAGCCAGAGAAGAGGTGCGCAAAATATGTCTTTCTCTTTGGCAACTGAAGATTTGTTGCCATCAGATATTGTTGACAAAAAGTGTGATATATAAAAGGGCATATGCATCAATCTATTTTGTTCTTAGAGCAGCCGCATACGCCACGTTCAGTCAGACACGTTTCACACTGTCAATCAGAGCCGAAGAACACCCATTCACAAAATCAACATGAGCATTGCCTTCCATCAGACTTTTGAATAGGTGCGAGAGACTACTTTGTATTGGTGGTCGTCTAAAAGGACTAAAACTGGTGCAAATGTCTGTGGCGGCGGACTCATGATTACAATAAAATTATGAAAATATCACACCTAGCAGTCTGAAGGCCAGTGGACTTCACCAGCCTTTGTAAATTGCTACTATTAAAGTGGCTACAGAGGCAGGGAGCTGTAACCGACACTCAAGACGGGCCCGGTGTCCTGTTGGCACCGCACTGAGCAACGTCCGCCTCGAACAATGCAAGCTCTGCGCTCACCAACTCTGTCTCGACGCCGTCAACGAGCCGTACCCTGCACCGCGACTGGAAGGACACTGCAACGTGCAACGCCTCGCTACACCGAATCGAACTGGTCTGACCGACGCGGTCACTGCTGCTGACTTCAAGTCCTGTGTCCGCACTAGAGTTAGGCACCGCCTCGCACACTTTGCGACGCACCGCCTGACTCGCACCGCTGTCCGGACTGACCGATGCCAGCTCCCGAACTCCGGCTCGAACGCTGCACAGTAAAGCTGGAAGCACTGCAACAAGCAACGTCCGCCCCGAACAACGCAAGCTCTGAGCTTACCGACGCCGTCAGCGAGCCATAGCCTGCACTGCAACAGAAGGGACACCGTGACCTGCAACGCTTTTTTTCCTGCACCGCGACGATCACCAGAACCGGCTCACACATCCGTGCCTGCCGCCCCAAGAAAAAGGTACTGTGTTTGATTCTGTTGACATTTGAGTGGGCCCGGACCGCCGCGGTCCGCTGGATTTGTTAGGCTCTGTGTTCTTTCAGCACGCTGTAAGCGGACAAAGCTACTGACTCGCACAGAACTTTGATTTACACCGTTTTAACCAGAACTCTTGAAATTTGATAGTACTGTGGATTCTTTTTGTCGTTTATTGGTCTTGTGGTAACTCTATTTAAAGTATAACTTATTTTTTATACAAAACCTTTGTGTGGTGTCCATTTGTAGTGTTGTCACTGGGTTACTGTATGTAGTCACAAATGCTTAACTTACATCGCCTCTGAACTAGCCTTGACTGATCGCACCACGCCGCCTAGAGGGTGAGCAGGTAAGAGAGTAATTCCCTTGCCCAGACTAGAGGAGAGGGCCCCTACTTGGCACATGTACTGACCTGTGCCAACCAGAGACCCCCAATTCTAACATTTCTTACTTTCAATAATGCTCTCAAGTAGCGAGGGCTGTTCATGGGAAATGTGATAACAAGATGTTTCATTTGTGAAGCACTAATATCTAGTTATAATCTTAAATCCACTAATGCATCTAAATATGTGCAAATAGGGCACTATCAAAACATGCAGCGAGAAGTAAACTCTCAATGTGGACATTTACATTTGTTAACACAAATTATATTTTCAAACATGTTTCCCCCCAAATAGCAGCACTAAAGTGTCTCCCCCCTGGTTTGTGCAGAGCTCTGTAACTAAGACAGGGTTGTGTCATCGGTCGTGAGAGGTGGACGTACCATCAGTCGTGAGACAGGGTTGTGTCATCGGTCATGAGATGGGGTCGAGCCATCTTTTGTGAACATAAATTCTTTTTTTCCTGCAATGTTCATAAGGAAACAAAAAGAAATGGCATACGGCCCGGTAACAAAGCCTTTCAAAAGATCCAGCTCCATATAGAGTGAACACAGGGTGTTCCAGGCTTCGTGGGAAGAAGAATATCTTTTTGTGGAATGTCCAAAGGCGAAATCTATTAGTCTCCTTTGCAAAGAAATGGTTAATGTCCTCAAAATATATAACCTGGAGCATCACTAAAAAACATGACATTCCGACTTCAGAGAAAATTTCCCAATGTCCTCAAAACCACGTTCTGCAAAGCTGGCATCACTGAAACCAGCCCTTCTATCCCAACAAAAGCTCTATCTGTACCAGATGAAAGAATCTGAGACTGTAACTGAGGCATCCTTACAAATATGCTACTTGCTTGCAAAACATATAAAACAAACATTTACAGAGGCATTAATAAATGTGTGCTTTCTGCAGCAGACATTTTACTTGCAAACTGTCCTAATAAATCCATCATATTGAAGGAAATAGGTGCCTTACAACTGTCAGATTTCACATGCACACATAACCAGAGGGTGCAACAGTAGGGAAAGTGTTGGATAGCGTAAGGGTTCAAATTACCATTCCAACTATAGAGGCGGCAACTATAGGGAAAGTGTTGGATAGCTTATGGGTAAAAATTACTAATCCATCTCCAGAGGGTGCAATAGTTGAGAAGTGTTGGATAGCCTTGGGGTAAAAATTACTTTTCCAACTCCAGAGGGTGCAACAGTAGGGAAAGTGTTGGATTGCGTAGGGGTAAAAAATACTATTCCAACTCCAGAGGGTGCACCAGTAGGTAAAGTGTCGGCTAGCGAGGGGCTAACAATTACTATTCCAACTCCAGAGTGTGCAACAGTAGGGAAAGTGTTAGATAGAGTAGGGGTTACAATTACTTTTCAACTCCAGAGTGTGCAACAGTAGGGAAAGTGTTGCATAGCTTAGGGGTTAAAAATATTATTTCAACTCCAGAGGGTGGAACAGTAGGGAACGTGTTGGATAGCGTAGGGGGTTAAAATTACTATTCGAACTCCAGATGTTGCAACTGTAGGGAAAGTGTTGGATAGCATAGGGGTTAACATTACTATTCCAACTCCAAGAGGGTGCAACAGTAGGGAAAGTGTTGGATATCCTAGGGGTAAAAATTACTGTTCCAACTCCAGAGTGTGCAACAGTAGGGAAAGTGTTGAATAGCATAGGGGTAAAAAATACTATTCCAACTCCAAGAGGGTGCAACAGTAGGGAAAGTGTTGGATTGCCTAGGGGTAAAAATAACTATTCCAACTCCAGAGTGTGCAACAGTAGGGAAAGTGTTGGATAGCGTAGGGGTAAAAATTACTATTCCAACTCCATAGGGTGCAACAATAGGGATAGTGTTGGATAGCGTGGGGGTAAGAATTACTATTCCAACTTCAGAGTGTGCAACAGTCGAGAAAGTGTTAGAAAGAGTAGGGGTTAACATTACTATTCAACTCCAGAGTGTGCAACAGTAGGGAAAGTGTTGGATAGTGTAGGGGTTAAAATTACTATTCCAGCTCCAGAGGGTGGAACAGTAGGGAAAATGTGGGATAGCGTAGGGGTTAAAACTACTATTCCAACTCCAAGAGGGTGCAACAGTAGGGAAAGTGTTGGATTGCCTAGGGGTAAAAATAACTATTCCAACTCCAGAGTGTGCAACAGTAGGGAAAGTGTTGGATAGCGTAGGGGTAAAAATTACTATTCCAACTCCATAGGGTGCAACAATAGGGAAAGTGTTGGATAGCGTGGGGGTAAGAATTACTATTCCAACTTCAGAGTGTGCAACAGTCGAGAAAGTGTTAGAAAGAGTAGGGAATAACATTACTATTCAACTCCAGAGTGTGCAACAGTAGGGAAAGTGCTGGATAGTGTAGGGGTTAAAATTACTATTCCAGCTCCAGAGGGTGGAACAGTAGGGAAAGTGTGGGATAGCGTAGGGGTTAAAACTACTATTCCAACTCCAAGAGGGTGCAACAGTAGGGAAAGTGTTGGATTGCCTAGGGGTAAAAATAACTATTCCAACTCCAGAGTGTGCAACAGTAGGGAAAGTGTTGGATAGCGTAGGGGTAAAAATTACTATTCCAACTCCAGAGGGTGCAACAATAGGGAAAGTGTTGGATAGCGTAGGGGTTAAAATTACTATTCCAACTCCAGAGGGTGCAACAGTAGGGAAAGTGTTGGATAGCCTGCGGGTAAAAATTACTATTCCAACTCCAGATGGTGCAACAGTAGGGAAAGTGTTGGATAGCGTGGGGGTAACAATTACTATTTCAACTCCAGAGTGTGCTTCAGTAGGGACAGTGTTAGATAAAGTAGGGGTTAAAATTACTATTCAACTCCAGAGCGTGCAACAGTAGGGAAAGTGTTAGATAGTGTAGGGGTTAAAATTACTATTCCAACTCCAGAAAGTGCAACAGTAGGGAAAGTGTTGGATAGCATCAATAATTTATTTTAAAAAATTGTAAAACATATTAATTTAATTATTAAATTACAATAAATTAATTAACAATACCAATGTATATTATTTAACAATATTTACCAATTAATAATCAATTAACAATTAAAATAAATACAAGTAAATCATAATGATTAAAAATATATTACCAAATATTAATTAAATAAATAATAAACAATTTTCAATACCCAAAAACAGTAATTATTAAAAAACATTTAGCAAATAATCATTCATTTCCAATATTGTATTGATGTATACCAATAAATGATAAATAATCAAATGTAATTACCAAATAGTAATTATTGAAAAATACATTATCCCCCAGAAATGTTTAATTATTAAAAATGTATTACCAATTAATAATTGATTAACAATAATGTAATTATCAATACTCAACATTAAAATAAATGACTTAATTACAATTAAATTACGTACCACCCAATTAACTTATAACCTCACAGCACACTTCCATAATAAATTGATACGCTTAATATAATTACCAAATAATCAATTAATGAAAATTAATTACCAATTAATACAAATTAATTACCAATTATTAATTATTAAACATTAAATAATTAGCAATACCAATAAATAAAAATGTAATAATTACCTAAGTACAATTAAATTACTTCCCACCCTATTCCCCTATAAACCCACAACCCGCTACAGAACTAAAACGCAAAATGTATTTAACATTATTTATTAATTCCTAAAAAATATTTAATTAATTTACTATAATTAAATTACTTCCTACCCTATTACCCTATAAACCCACACCCCGCTACAGTACTAAAACACATAATTGACTCAAAAAAATGATTACTAACTTCCAAAAATGTAATACATATATTTTAAAACGAGTAAAATAATTAACAAAAATTATATAAACAAACATGTAAAATGCATAACACTAATATTGATATCGATATTAGTAACATCAATATTTTTGCTATTGATATTACTAACTTCGATATGAACAAAAATTATATTTCTTACCTTCAGGTCGATATGCTGGTTGTCGATATTCGTGATTTCGATATTCTGTCCCTCCAATATTTCCAACCCATATTCCTGTAGGTCAAAAAAAAATCGATATTTAGACTGTTTAACAGGTGATGTGGCTCAGTTAATGATGTGGATGAGGTATTTGTAACAAGAAATCATTCCAAAGAATAAGGTCCACGACCTTTTGCCATAGCATAGTCACACAAGAGGAGTGAATGTATTGTCAAGCATGTGTTTTTTTTTTTTATCTCAGCACCTGCTATTGAACAATCTTGTAATTATCACTACAGATGGGGCACCCTCTATTATTGGACATGAGAGGGGCTTTGTATCTCTGTTAAGAAAAAAACTTCAGTCCTCCATCATAATTGATTATTATTGCAAAATCCATCAGGAAGCATTGTGCACGAAAATAAATCAAGGACAACTAAATGATGTTATGAAGCAAGTGGTGAGAATTGTTATTTATATTTGAGCACAAGTACTCAACCACAGACATTTCAAAAGGAGAGAGCCAAGGGAAGAAGAGCAGACAGCGGGGAGTGCGTGAAAGGAGAATGGAAATGAAAGATGAAAAATTAAATGCAGTTAATGAGGGGAGGCGACGATTAAGAGGAAATGCGGACGTAGGGCAGAAAGTGAAGGAAGAATGGAGGGAAGCAAAGGAGTGAGGTGTGAATGAGGGAAGAAAAGCAGATACCGAGGGAGATCCCCTTTTCCCCTACCCCCTCCACAGCTCTGATGTAGCTTTCCTGTGACTCTGCTCCACTAGGAGAGTACTAAGTGGATATGGAGTTATGTGCTTCTCCCTTTTTGGACTAAACCTTAAAGAAGTAGCTTAGAGAGGTGGTGATCTTTATACCTTTTGTTGGTTTACTTACTTACTTCCCTCCAGAAATCCCGAGAGTTGTAATTATTCCCAGACCAATTTGGTGGGGGGCAGATACCAAACCCTGGGGGGTCAGAGATGGAAGCGCTGTAAGCTTTCCCTTTCTGAGTTTATCTTCCTCTGTTCCACAAATGTTTTGAAAAGAAGGGGAGGACATGGTTTGGCTCTACCCAACTTGAGACCCTAGTCTTCCTTGTGGGACACCAGCGGCACAAATTAAACACTGAGAAGGATGCAGTTCAGTTCAGTTCAAAGAACTTTATTCGGTTAAAAACAAATAACCATAAAAGTAACAGACATAAAAACAAATTACAATAATTACAGCTCATAATTGTGAGTTCAGTGAGGGAGATCAATAGAAAATTTAAACCATTTCAGTTACCATTTGTTTCCTTAATTTAAAAACACTTTTTAAATAATTTAAAACCACAGTAACAGTTAAAACCGTATCCATTCTCTGGACTTCTAAGAAAGCTGGGCGGCATCTGGTTAAATTCATTTCTTTTAAAAAAGGGACAATAATTTTTCTATGGGAGGCACTATAAAATCTGCAGAAAAAAAGGATATGGATATCTGATTGATGTGACATACCATCACACAAGCAAGTGGGCAATATACGCTTCCATGAGTTCATGCTAGGAAAAGACACCAATCTAAAAAATATACAAAATCTAAAACGAGTTAAAAGAAAGCGATCATAGTTTGTCATGGGCAGGGATAAATATGGCTGTACAGAGTTAGTCTCACAAAGAGTAAGGAGGTGGGAATGTACTGAATGTTTCAGGATTTCAGCTCTCTTCCTCTTATCCACAAGATGGTCCAGGCAAAGGGTTTTTAGTGAGCTCCTAGAAATGCTATCCATTGAAGATGGATCCGAAAAATAGGAATAGCATCCAATCTCAGTCAGGAAACACTTTACATATCCCAGCCATTCTGCTCTGTCCACGTGATCCAAACTGAGGGTATCCTGCAACAGGGCCCGATTCATAACGCATTCGTTTGTGGTCCATACCCTGTGCCACAGTAGGATAGGTTGTATTTTGATAATGTCTGTTATGTAAGGTTGGCCAAGTTCAGCGTGACAGTTAAAAGTGGCAGCACACTGTGGAACTGCAAGGACTCCCCTCAAAAATGTATTCTCCACCACCTGGATTGGATCAACATTTGCATACCCCCACAAACCTGAGCCATACATGGCCACAGACAAGCATGTTGCTTTATATATAGTTAGGATTTCTTTTATCGGCTTCCTGCCCAGTTTTCTAACAAAGTTCTTTAGGGCCATGATCGTTTTCATAAATAAAAGGGTTCTAGCCTTAATTGCGCTTGCCCAAGAACCTGACTCATGGAATAAAATACCCAAATAGGAAAAGGTTGGGGTGTTATCTAGTGGCACATTGTTTAGAAACATCCGTTTCATCGGTTTACCTGATTTTGGACCACAGTTCATTGTGAAAGTTTTACTACAATTTACTAGTAAGTCTAGATTCAACATAAAATTCTCAAAGCTAACTACTAGTTTTTGCAGAGCCCGAGGAGTACGTGCCATAAGCACGGCATCGTCCGCATACATGAGCGCAGGGATTGCCCTCCTCCCCACCCTGGGCATATCCCTGCACTCCTGCAGCAGGTGATGCTCAAGCCCATTGATGTAAAGAAGAAATAAAAAAGGTGCCAATACACAACCTTGCCGCACTCCACGGCCCACACTGAATTGTCTGGAGCATTCGCCCCCCCCTACCGTAGCGAACAGAAGCTGTGGCTCCACTATAAAGTTCCCTCAGGAAACAGATGATGGTATTGTCCACTCCCAAACCTTTCATTATTGCCCACAATTTGGAGTGTGATACGCAGTCGAACGCTGATGAAAGATCCACAAAAGTAAAATACAAGCGTTTCCGACTTTATCCTTATATATTTGTGTTGCAGTAGCATTAAGTTTAGGCCTTGCTCGATTGTACCAATCCCTTTTTGAAAACCAAATTGCAAGTCACTCATGATTTCGTTTTCCTCCGCCCAGCTTTGGAGTCTTGCCAGCACAATACGTCCCAGAATTTTTATTGATGAATCGAGAAGGGAGATTGGCCTATAACAGGCACAACTGTTTCTGTCCCCCTTCTTGTAAATTGGGACGATGACAGAGGTAAACCAGGATTCTTTCAGGCCCCTTGATAGAGCCGCATTAAAAAGTTGTACCAACATTGGTCCCCAGATTTCAGTGTTGACTTTAAATAGGTCTGCAGGAATCCCATCAGGCCCAGCTGCCTTGCCGCCTTTGGTGGATCTCAAGGCAAGCAGTACCTCATCAAGTGTTACAACCAAGTTAAAGCTTGGTTGTAAATCCAAACTAATATGAGAACCTCCACTGTGGATATCATCCTGTGCCTTGTAAAGATTGGAAAAATGATCTACCCAATTATCCTCATTTATTGCGATCTCATTTCGCGCCGTATGGGTTTCGTAAGGGAAAGGGGTGTTAATTACTTTCCAAAATGCGGCGGGATCTTTAGTTTTTGAGGCCTCGCAGAGGGAATCTATTGCCTCCTTATTTAGCACAGTTTTCCTTACTTTGAGGGCCTGATTATATGCGGACCTGCATGCTCTTATTTCACCTATATCCCTGGGGCTTCTGTGTACTGCCTGTTTTAAATTGTTCAACGCCCTGGTACATGCGTTATCAAACCAACTCTTGGATCCCTTACCTCTACGTTTTGCCTCCACCCTTAGGCTACTTTTTATATTTGTAGCTATTATGCCAAAGTGCTCAATTATTTGATCGTTATTAGAGTTATCACCCAAACAGATCCTAAAGCTATTAGAGCACGCCTCCCAGAGTTCCTTAAAGAAGGTTGCGGGGATTACTTTGCTCCAGTTGAGTGTATACCCATTTTGTCTCCCAAGAACAACATCAACTGCTGCCTCAACAAGAGGCGCGGCCGTAGATGGGTCTGGGAACAAATCTACTACCTTAAGGCATTGGGGAAGATGGTCACTTATGGGCAGTTGGATATTTGTAACCCCCACCACTCTATGATTAAGATTACTGGAGGAAATAATAAAATCAATGGTTGACACCAAGCCTCTACCAACGAAGGTCGGGGCAAAGGGTGTGGGTTTTAGGGCTGATTCATTAGCAAACCCTAAATCAAACATGAATAATAGTTCGTTAAGCAGGTCCCCCATCAGAGTGTGATCAAAGTGAGTCAGATACGTATCTCTCTCTGTCATTAAGCCACATAGGCCCTGACTCCCTTTGGTACATAGTGAACAATTAAAATCCCCCCCCCATAAAATTACCAGTTCTCTGTCATTTTTATCTACCTCTAACTGAACTTCCTCCTTGAGCTGCTTCATCACAACCACAATTTCTTCCCTCGGGACATTATTGTAGAAGGATGCAAGTAAATTGGCAGTGCTCTTGGGAGGGGCAGACACAAGACAGAAAAGTAAAACCATTGAATAAGAAGCAGGCAAAAGGGAATGGCAGGAAAGGCAACCAGTGACAACCAATGGGAGGGCTTTAAGCTCCTGTATGTTCTTAAAAAGCCTACAATATGCCTCACAACCGCGGGTACACTGTTTTGGAGGCTCTTCCAACAACGGACAAGGACACAGACCTGGAGGCATAGAAACAAACAACTAAGTTGACGCATGGCTTTATAGATAAGAAGACAGGCTAACACATATACAAAGAGACCACTGGATGTATGCAGAGCTAATAAAGGGCCATATGTATCAAAATCCTGATTTGCGATTCTCAAATAGCGATTTCTTTAGAAATCGCTATTTGAGAATTGCATATAGGGATGTATGTAAAAAAATCACAATTTTTTAGCGATTTCTTAATATTCCTTAATTGCGATTAGCAAATTGTGAATTGCAATTAACCACTTGGCTGCTAAGGCAATATTTTTCTTATACTTTCCCATTCTTGTCTATGGGCCAGGAGGCCCATAGGAATGAATGGGAAGTTATTTTCAATTTGTTATTCGCCATTTGAGAATCGCAAATTGAGAATAATTTCAAGGTGAAGTGGGGTGTCAAAAGGACACCCTGATGCACCCATGAAATAAGCATGGGTGCACATGTGGCGCACATACATGCCCTAAGGGCATGTATGTGCTTCACATTGCACTTTAAAAAATGCAGAAAAGTGCATTTTTTAAAGAAATCGCAAATTACCACCAACTTGATGTTGGTGGTTATTTGCGATTCCTTAAGGCCAAATTGCACTTTTTTGGTGCTTCTTACATTGCATTTAAGGAATCGCAAAATTTGCGATTCCTTAAATGCAATCGCAAAATAAGGAATCGCAAATTTTGTGATTCCTTATTTTGCCTTGATACATACCATCTGGCAAAATTGCTTTCCTATACGCCGAAATTCTGTGAATTTCGACGTTTGCGAATGCAATTTTGCTTGATACATATGGCCCATAGTCCCTTTATGATTTATACTTTGGAATTTATTACTTTAAAGCAATCAATGAAAGAATGACAGGCCAGCAAACTTAGTGAAGAGTGTGGAGGAGGAATTCCATTACAGATGTCTTAACTTCGCAATTATAAACCATGGTCCATGTTCTGGCAGCCTTCTATCCTTAATTAAGTGAAATGCATTTATTTAGTGTTGCTCGCTGAATCTCTGAAAAGCATATTCTCTCTGATGTGCCACGCTAGAAAGGATTTCATATGCAATTGCTGAGTGATGCCATACATTTTTTGTCTTTCTTTGTTATCGCTGATCAGATATTTCAAAAGTAGACTTTAAAACATATGTACATGATCACAAAGGAAACGAGCTCATCGGAGAACAATTGGCTTTTCACAGATTCATTGCCCCCGCGTATCTCTTCCCCTGATTGGCATTTCATTACAAGAGCGTCATATCATGCATTGCATTGTGTTGTGTCTGGGCTTGCTTATTGTGACACAGTACTGTTATTGGGCGCATAATGCGTGAGGCTGATTATGAATGGAGAGCCGGAAGGCACTTATGCAGACTCCAGGAATCAGACGATGAAACCAATGATTCACTCATATCTCCATAGCTGGCACCATTTTAATTGCATCACTGTAGTTGTATGAAAGTGTACACAAATTACTTTGCAACATTATTCCTAATGCTTACACAAAAGATGGCATTTGACTCTGTGCTAATCACAGTTGTTTATATTCCTACCATAAATAAGCCCCAGCAGCAATCTGCACATTTTTGTTAGTAAAGAATTTTCCATGTGTCACCTTGGGGAAAACTGAAGATGTATTTAATTTTAACATGTTCCCCATTTTACCAAGAAGACTGATCGGGTGTATCCATTTTCTGGTACTAACACTGCTTGTCTGAAATATCTCACCTCCAACTGCACTGACCTTTTATTCAGCGCTCGTTTCACAACAGTTTCCTCTGCCATTTGCTCTGCTTGCTCATGTCCTGCCCTCTCATTGAACTTAGCTTCTCCTTCTCAGTATTCTGAAAGCGCCCCGGCCGGGGGCTTGGATTGGGACACCCAATCAGCTCTCATGCTGCCAGGAGTGCCCCGGATGTCAATTCGCGCCAAGGCCTGCCTGTTCCTTTCACACCGAGGCCTGCCTCTCCCTGCAGAGAGTTGAATCTGCCTCCGACCACAGCCCCGCTCACTGCTTCACTCTTTCTCTGCAGCTGATCAGCTCCGATCAAGGCCCAAACAACTAAAGAAATTTCACAATAGTCGGTACCTGCAACACTAGCATACCCATGGCTCTCAAGTCTATAGACCCGGCCCTGAGAAATAAGTGCCGGTGCTTAGCACCGAAAAGCACTGGCACAAATTAAGCACTGAATACAGCTCTGAGCTCGAGTCCTCTTTCTTGGGGAAGGAACCAGACGATTTCTGGCAAAGTGTGCCATCTGAAAAATTCCCTCTCCTTTCTACTTTGGCACAGAAAATACTTTGCATGTTTGGCTCCACATATGTGTACGAGTGTTCCTTTTCCACAATGGGTGTTTTAAAAAATAAACTAAGAAACAAACTGACTGATGCACATCTAGATCACTTCCTGAGACTTGCACTTTCTGAAAAGGTTCCAGTGTACAAAAAACTAATTGCGGACATGAAATGTAAAATTAGTGCGTAAACTCTGTTCCTTGCAAAAGACTTTTCCCACATTATGTCTGCCTTTGTACTTGCTGTTATACATTCACTAAAGGACTTCAAATTGGAGTAATACTTTCTATGCAGCATCTAGATTGGAAGACTTGCACTGCAACTCTTGCACACTGTTGAACACTCTGCACGTCTTCTTCATTGAATCTATTCATGTGTGAAATGAAGGAACTACCTCAGCTACTTTCCGTATTTAAATATTCATTTGATTGACAGCTCTCTAATATTACCAGTGAAATCTAATCAGAATGCATTAAGTACCTAATCTGAATGCTACTTTATCGGAATAAAACACCTTTAAAAAAATGTTAGGGTCAAAGTACTTTCAATTGACAGAGCTTTAGCATTCTTTCATTAATGTGTGTGATTTATACCACAACGGACACATTTTCTATGGATTGCTTGAACATCCTTTGAAATGGTTACACTTCAAACCCATCCTCGTGTTTGTTTCACAATGCAGAATTCTTTCAACCTTTGGAACAGTTTACTTTAATAAGTTCTTTAGTAAATTCCATGCATTGTGCCACTCCACGTAGTAAAATGTGTCCACCAAAGTCTCCACCCAACTTAGCCCGCCCAAATCACTGCGTCCCGAATCTGCCCATCCACACAACCCGGCCCCCACGGTCATATGTGCAGCTCCCAGTGACTACCCAGACAGTTAATTTCAGCCCCTGAGGAAATGTTTTCGAGCACCCATGTTTTAGAGTAAACATAGTGGTGATATAGTACAGTTGTCAATGGCTTACTTAGTGCACAAAGTACTAAAGCCACAAAATCAGACAGAACAAAATGGGAGGACAATGACCAAAATGACTTTCCCTTTCTACTATTGCTACATATTCCAAACTTGAAAAAATGTGCGCTATTATTTGGAATTCATCGCTGTGTGCAATAGCATGAAAGCCCCGATTCTGCCAGTCCGTTGATTCCGAATAAGGCTGTTTTAACCCTGCATGGTTGTTGGCCTCAGGCACCTCTGCGTGCTTCCATTGGTTTTCAACCTGCATGCGCTTGACGGTCTTGACTTTACTAATGTAAGGTTACGGTGCCGCAGATAACAAAATCAGATCTGCAGTCGAAGCGCGCAGAGAGCAGGCAATGCATACAAATGAAACCCATAGAAGGAACAGACCTTCCAAGGGAAAGCGAGCTGGACAAAACTCGATTCTCATTCCAAGTAAACCTCAGATCTCCTTGAGCGAGGCCCGGAGAGGGGACCGTGAACATGGATGGTTTCTAGAATGTGTTGAAGAATTAATAACAGGTGTTAGCTCGAAAAGAGCAATAGTTAAAGGCAGAGGGGACGAGGATACGCTGTTGTCGAAAGGTTAAAATGACCACTGATCAGACAAAGAGAAAATGATCGTCCTGATGAAAAACGCGAGGAGGTGGAATTCATCAGACGTGCCAAGGATCGAGGAAACCGGATAACAAGGCGAGGTCGCAGTTGTTATCCGAGGGCAAGCTGCGGTAATGTTTTCAGACTCCAAGCACAGCTCTCCGTCTGCCTCGTATCTAATGACACACACCCAAAACACCAACGTTATCCTCAAACACAGGCGAATATGAGCTGGCAGGAAGGAATATACCGTAGCAGAAGCACCTGTCAGCATTTGGGAGGATTCGTGTTTATAAAGCAATAGACTCTGGAAACGTAAACACTAAGAAACACATGTGACCACAGATGCAATGCAGTGATGTTGGCCGAGGGAAAATATGGAACAGACCGTGCTGGATGAACGTGAGGTGACGGTTCTCGAGTGCGCGATGACGCACTGGGAGTGAATGAAGGATATGTACTATAATGGTACAAATCCAGCTACGAGCTGCCATTACACCTACAATCATTTACATTTTTTTATATGAAATGTATTGGTTGATTACATTGTACTTTCTACATTAAAGCTTCGAAACTGGCATACTTAAAATGTTGTTGCTGCATTTTCCAACCCATACAAAATTGCTCTAAACTAGAGGGCACCGACAAGCTATTTAGCAACCACTTCTTTAATTATGGGTGTTAATTTTGGGCAGTTCATAGAGTTTTTATTACTTTGCGTGGCTGCAATTTATAGAGTTCGATTCGTCACCATACAAGCACATGTATATTTTGCAGAGAAAAGCGCCACAGACGGTCGGCCTGCTAAAGAATGTGACTTGCATGAGAAATATACTGCTCTTCATGTGGACCTCTCATTATTATTGTGCTTTCAAATAGTTTAACCACCAGCAATCGCTTGGAGTAGCATTCCAACCCATGATTTTTTTGTCCACTGTATACAGACCTCCTTATGCAAATCAGTACTGACCCTGCTCCATGAGACATCTCCAGAAGGGACCACACACAGGTTCCCTCTAATAGTCCTTTGCCAGTGCAGTACAGCATGGATCCTACGGCACAGCGAACAAGGGAGGCCTTTTTAGGTAGTTCCTAAGAAAAGCACGGTCAGATTTACATAATTCAGGCCTCTGTGTAGAGTGGAAACGGGGGCGAACATACTATCTATCCTGAGCGATTGCCAATGGTTAGACTATTTGCAGGCATTCCTCTCATCACCCTTTGTGCACTTATATGATGCTCCTTTCTTTCGCCATGGTGGTTTTCACTTAGGCAGTTCCCTCATCCCACTTCCCTGCTTGGGTTGGTTCTGTCTTCTTTCTTAGTTTTCTAATCTAACCTCACCATTTTTTTAGGTTTTAGTTTTTGTGGGTGCTTTAACATGCACCCCTTCTCACATAGTTGCTTCTTTGTATCTAGTTTCATTTTTTCTCCCTCGAGATATCCCTACCCTTTTTTGTTCGTGTTTACTTGCTATTTTGTATTCGTCTGTAGATCTGCTTTTCTCACTCAGTATTGCATTTGGGAGTTGTGGATGCTGGCTATTTGTTCCTTGATTTTACTTACTACTCTTCTAAGCAGTTTTTTTGTTATTAGACAAATAGCATGCAGGGACATGTGGCCTCCCTGTTTGCCATTTAATTCTTCCAGTGAACTCTCCTTTTTTTTGCTTTAGTGAGTTTTGGCACCAAATTGCTTGCTTGGCAGACTGTCTGGTGGTGGGCTCTCCTTGTACTTCTTACTTGGACTTCAACCTTCAAGACAATGAATGAGGCCTGAAAAGTGTCATTACAATGGTTTATTAGCAAACATCTAAAATTAAATGCACAAAAAACGGAATTCCCATTAATATCTTCTCCAAAGAACTTCGCAGATGTGAAGGAATGGACCAAACTGATTACAGTGCTAAACTGCACACCTATCCTAGTTGACTCGACTAAATCACTAGGAATCACGCTTGATAAGAACCTAGACATGAAAGCTCACATCAAATCAATGGCAAAAAGTGCCAGTTTTCACCTGAACTATATTAGGAAAGTTAAACCACTCGTTACTAAGTCAGATCTCAAATTGGCAGACCAGTTCTTAGTTATATCAAGGATTAAATATGTCTGTACAACATTAACAGGTCTACCTAAAATCTCCACAGCACTACTAAAAGCCTTTCTCAATGCGGCAGCAAGACTCATTACAGGTTCGAGAAAATATGACCACATTTCCCCACACCTGAAGGCACTAAACTTGCTACCATATGAAGCCAGTATTCAACTGAAACTGGTATATATTACCCACAAAGCGCTCTAGTGCAAAACGCCAGAAAATTGAGCTATCTGTGAGAAGCAGACCATCCAACACGTCAACCTTCAAGAGGGAAGCAAAGATCTTCCCAATGAGCAAGTTTCTACCCTAAACAAGGACTGATCATCATCTGCATCGTGGGATCTTTGTAATATTGATGTAAAAGATGTAAAAGATACGAAAGGTACGCATATGAACCATATGTATAATACTACTGTTATACCTTTTAGTACATCAAACGAATCCTAATCTTGTTTTTGTTGAAACTGATAAGAAAGGCATGTACCAGAACCATATGTATACTACCTTTACTATACCCATCGTATTCTAAACAATTTACCTCATTTAACTGTGAAGTGCTCTGATACCCATGGGTCATGTTCGCGCTACATAAAACTCTATAAATAAACATTGCACAGGGAAGGGGCTATTTTGTCCTGTTGGCGGGACTTCCCTCAATACTTAGTGGAGTGGCTGATTCTTTGATTCCCTTTGCAGGTTTATGCTCTGGGGTTACACCCAGCCTTGCTGAGGATGTTGATGTCTTCATGTAACTTACTTGGAGAAGTCTCAATATTAGCTGTGGGATTCATGCCTAGCCTTTCCGTTTGCTCTCTGCTGGCCTGTGACTAGGTGTAATCATTCATAGATTGGACACATATCCTTTGTCTTTTTGATTCTTGAACCTCTTGTACCTTGTGTCCTTTCTCTCTGATGGCCTCAAGGTGTTGAGTATCAGGCCCTTTGTACGTCCTAGCTTAGTTTCACTCCTTGTTTTTCCTCCGTCCTTCTCTCATTGCTTCTTTGTTTCTGGGTACGTAGGGATGCAGTAGGCTGACATGGCATGGACCTTTGTCTTCTCCCTCATGTGGCCTCCACCTCCTTTTTTGCTTTGAGGGTGTTTCAGATGGTGTGTGTCAGTCTGTCTGTGGTTTGTCCCATGTCTTAAGCCTGCGCCCTTTGTGAACTTCTCCCTATTCCTGCAGGAATTTTTCTGGGATTGTGGTATTAGTATCTTTCGTGGTGAACTTGCTCTTCCCAAGGTTCTCATGTTTCTCTGCTCCATTGGAATTGTTTTCTGGAGGCCATGCACTTGTCTGGACTTCCCTGTGCTGTTGCTCGGATAGGCATGCCAGGTTTCTATATAGTAGTCCCCCTCAAAAGGCAATACTGTAGAGGGAGCAGTTTAGTTTGGTTTACCTTCAGGTACGTAGTGATGTAACTGCCTTAAAGCTGTTGTCACACTTCATGATATAAGGACTAGGATGAGGAAGTAGATTGGGATCACCAGGAAATAAACAAAGCAATAACGCACATTTCAGTATGAAAGAGCTTCTCTGTAGCAAAGGTTCGATATACAGCAACAAAACTCCACAGTTATTACATAGGCTCTATTAAAATTACACACAGTTGTGTATTAAAATAACCTCTAAATATTAACCCTGGGTGAAGTACTACGTTACGCTTGTGTAGTTTACGAAGTTTGCGCTACTTTGCACTACGAGAATTGCGGGTAGCACAGTACAAACACGCGTAGCGTAGAGTAGTTCTGCAGTCATTTTTTGCTTGCTCGCGGTCCTCAACGTCAAGGTGGCGACCGTGAGCGAGCAAAATAAACCTCCCGGCGAGAGTCTCAACGCGGAGAGGTCAGGTTTCTCACCGCGAGTGGTCGCGTATGCTCGCAACTGCTCGGGTTTAAGAACCTACCAGTCTTCGTTGAGAAACCTGTCGCTCGAGTAGAAATCTACTCGAGGGGCAGAAAAAAACAGCTTACACTGTGCAAGATGTGGTTTGCACTGATTGCCCAGTGTGGTGTAGCTTTGTCAAAAAGTTGCCTCAGAACGCCAGACAGACCGTCACGCAAGCAATCACCACCAGCAGGTTTGACTGCGATAACACTCCCTACTCCGGAATCTCCAAATAACTCCCACATGAACTCCAGACCATACCGAACAGTGCAGCAAAACTAAATACTCAGCCTCTCATGCAACACCCACATCACACCACACCTCAGGAAGCTTCACTGGCTTCTGATTCTCAAGCAAATCCAATTTAAACTTCTCATGCATACAAATAAAATCTTACACAGCACAGGACAAGAATACCTGAACAGTTGCATACACTCTCACCAGACACATATGCTGTGCCTCATTTTCACTCGCACACATTCCCCTCATCCGCAAAAGCAAAACTGAAGGTTGGTTATTCTCCTACATCAATCCAAAGACATGGAACAACCTCCCTCAGCACATCAAGGCCACCTCCTCATTTCTCCAGTTCCACAAGAAGTTGAGCGCCAGGGGAACCCCAAACCAACAAACCTGCCTAAGTGCCTGGATACCCTCTGGGGTAATTAGTGTGATATACAGCTCAAATACCATAACAGAACAGAACATCTTAAACCTATACTCCATTGCCTTACATCAGTCATGAGTCAATACAAATAAAGAGAAGCATTCCACAGTAATGACTCACATTATTACCTTTTCCAAATACATGTTCCTACTGCCTAAATTCTTACTTAAAATGTCTGTGGACATCAACTCCATCCGCATGTGAGATAAGTGAATCATATTTTATATTTTTTGAGACCACTTTGGACTTATGAGAATTGATTCAACATGCACGGTGTAATAAATATTTTCACCGAAGTATATTGAACCAAAGTCTTAACAAGTGTTCTAACAATATTCTTCATTATGAAACTATGGTTGTCTTTGATAGAAAATACAAAATGATAGAATAATGAGGACACTACACACTGGTAACATCATCCATAAACGATCTCCCCCTGGGTAAATGCTCACAGCTCTCCATGGGTGTCTGACTACACAATATTAAACACCAGCATAAGGATCAATTATTTTTTCATAAAATAGATTCTTTGCTCCACGAAATATGTGCATGATTTCAGAAATAAAACAGCTTGGCAGAGAAATATGATTCATATTTTACACTATTTAAGCCATTATTTTCATTACAGTTTGTGCAGTGGCTAACTAATACCAAATCATTTCTGATTAAATTACATGTATTCTGATAAAATGAGCCATTCTGTTTCAATTGTGAAACATTCTTTTTTGTATTGAAAGTCAGAAAACAACCTTATCGCAAACTCCAAATGTATCAAAATGCAATAAAAATCAAATTTGTAGCGTCCTCTACTATCCCACATAAATACTTTCCATAACACATAATTCCACTCTATTTAATTCCTATACAATAAATACCACATACTTTCTATCCACATAATTTCATTGCACAACATACCATATAATTCCACTACACAGCAAGGTACATCCACACCACTCCAAAAAAACATCAGTAAAAACTTTTGCATTGCTTGGGTACTCGCCAATGACTACACCACACTCAGAGCTTATAATTTGATATCTTTATTTGTGTGTATTTAACAGCAAACTTCACATTCTAAAACAAGATTCCATTCCTTTCCTCTTTGACACCTACGACACAGTTCCACAGAGTCTGCTAGGAGCCAAAAGGGTTCAGTTATAAAACTTTCAAGAAGCTACCTCTCACCTCCGTTGAATGAATTTTATTTTACAAATTAGTATATATAAACACACAGATATATATTTTCACAGAAAAAAACGTAGGTTTCAGGGACATTCTAGCTAGAAATGATTCAGAAAAGGGGGTGGTGATGAACAGAGTGTCTGAATTAAGCAGACCACTCTTACCCAGTCCAAAGATCAGGGCTTGATCCATCACCGTTTTTTAGCTCACTGCACCATCCCAGCTCAGAACTTGGCTATATGCAAATTAGTCTGACCCTTGCCCAGTGCATCATGGGAACAGGGCAGACCAAACTACCAAGACAATTCTTATACTGGGAAGGAAACAAGCTTCCGGGGACCGGTTTCTGGCATTTCAGCCGTCTTCGGCCCGGCTTGCTTGAATCCTGATGGTGCAATGAGCAAGGGACTCACATCTGAGTATACCCTTCCACTCTTATGGTGGACAAAAATGATTCAGAAAAGGGGGTGGTGATGAACAGAGTGTCTGAATTAAGCAGACCACTCTTACCCAGTCCAAAGATCAGGGCTTGATCCATCACCGTTTTTTAGCTCACTGCACCATCCCAGCTCACAACTTGGCTATATGCAAATTAGTCTGACCCTGGCCCAGTGCATCATGGGAACAGGGAAGACCAAACTACCAAGCCAATTCTTATACTGGGAAGGAAACAAGCTTCCGGGGACCGGTTTCTGGCATTTCAGCCGTCTTCGGCCCGGCTTGCTTGAATCCTGATGGTGCAATGAGCAAGGGACTCACATCTGAGTATACCCTTCCACGCTTATGGTGGACAAAAATGATTCAGAAAAGGGGGTGGTGATGAACAGAGTGTCTAAATTGAGCAGACCACTCTTACCCAGTCCAAAGATCAGGGCTTGATCCATCACCATTTTTTAGCTCACTGCACCATCCCAGCTCAGAACTTGGCTATATGCAAATTAGTCTGACCCTGGCCCAGTGCATCATGGGAACAGGGCAGACCAAACTACCAAGCCAATTCTTATACTGGGAAGGAAACAAGCTTCCGGGTACCGGTTTCTGGCATTTAAGCCGTCTTCGGCCCGGCTTGCTTGAATCCTGATGGTGCAATGAGCAAGGGACTCACATCTGAGTATACCCTTCCACGCTTATGGTGGACAAAAATGATTCAGAAAAGGGGGTGGTGATGAACAGAGTGTCTGAATTAAGCAGACCACTCTTACCCAGTCCAAAGATCAGGGCTTGATCCATCACCGTTTTTTAGCTCACTGCACCATCCCAGCTCAGAACTTGGCTATATGAAAATTAGTCTGACCCTGGCCCAGTGCATCATGGGAACAGGGCAGACCAAACTACCAAGCCAATTCTTATACTGGGAAGGAAACAAGCTACCGGGGACCGGTTTCTGGCATTTCAGCCGTCTTCGGCCCGGCTTGCTTGAATCCTGATGGTGCAATGAGCAAGGGACTCACATCTGAGTATACCCTTCCACGCTTATGGTGGACAAAAAAGATTCAGAAAAGGGGGTGGTGATGAACCGAGAGTCTGAATTAAGCAGACCACTCTTACCCAGTCCAAAGATCTGGGCTTGATCCATCACCGTTTTTTAGCTCACTGCACCATCCCAGCTCAGAACTTGGCTATATGCAAATTAGTCTGACCCTGGCCCAGTGCATCATGGGAACAGGGCAGACCAAACTACCAAGCCAATTCTTATACTGGGAAGGAAACAAGCTTCCGGGGACCGGTTTCTGGCATTTAAGCCGTCTTCGGCCCGGCTTGCTTGAATCCTGATGGTGCAATGAGCAAGGGACTCACATCTGAGTATACCCTTCCACGCTTATGGTGGACAAAAATGATTCAGAAAAGGGGGTGGTGATGAATAGAGTGTCTGGATTAAGCAGACCACTCTTACCCAGTCCAAAGATCAGGGCTTGATCCATCACCGTTTTTTAGCTCACTGCACCATCCCAGCTCAGAACTTGGCTATATGCAAATTAGTCTGACCCTGGTCCAGGGCATCATGGGAACAGGGCAGACCAAAGTACCAAGCCAATTCTTATACTCGGAAGGAAACAAGCTTCCGGGGACCGGTTTCTGGCATTTCAGCCGTCTTTGGCCCGGCTTGCTTGAATCCTGATGGTGCAATGAGCAAGAGACTCACATCTGAGTATACCCTTCCACGCTTATGGTGGACAAAAATGATTCAGGAAAGGGGGTGGTGATGAACAGAGTGTCTAAATTAAGCAGACCACTCTTACCAAGTCCAAAGATCAGGGCTTGATCCTTCACCGTTTTTTAGCTCACTGCACCATCCCAGCTCAGAACTTGGCTATATGCAAATTAGTCTGACCCTGGCCCAGTGCATCATGGGAACAGGGCAGACCAAACTACCAAGCCAATTCTTATACTGGGAAGGAAACAAGCTTCCGGGTACCGGTTTCCGGCATTTCAGCCGTCTTCGGCCCGGCTTGCTTGAATCCTGATGGTGCAATGAGCAAGGGACTCACATCTGAGTATACCCTTCCACGCTTATGGTGGACAAAAATGATTCAGAAAAGGGGGCGGTGATGAACAGAGTGTCTGAATTAAGCAGACCACTCTTACCCAGTCCAAAGATCAGGGCTTGATCCATCACTGTTTTTTAGCTCACTGCACCATCCCAGCTCAGAACTTGGCTATATGCAAATTAGTCTGACCCTGGCCCAGTGCATCATGGGAACAGGGCAGACCAAACTACCAAGCCAATTCTTATACTGGGAAGGAAACAAGCTACCGGGGACCGGTTTCTGGCATTTCAGCCGTCTTCGGCCCGGCTTGCTTGAATCCTGATGGTGCAATGAGCAAGGGACTCACATCTGAGTATACCCTTCCACGCTTATGGTGGACAAAAATGATTCAGAAAAGGGGGTGGTGATGAACAGAGTGTCTGAATTAAGCAGACCACTCTTACCCAGTCCAAAGATCACGGCTTGATCCTTCACCGTTTTTTAGCTCACTGCACCATCCCAGCTCAGAACTTGGCTATATGCAAATTAGTCTGACCCTGGCCCAGTGCATCATGGGAACAGGGCAGACCAAACTACCAAGCCAATTCTTTACTGGGAAGGAAACAAGCTTCCGGGGACCGGTTTCTGGCATTTCAGCCGTCTTCGGCCCGGCTTGCTTGAATCCTGATGGTGCAATGAGCAAGGGACTCACATCTGAGTATACCCTTCTACGCTTATGGTGGACAAAAATGATTCAGAAAAGGGGGTGGTGATGAACAGAGTGTCTGAATTAAGCAGACCACTCTTACCCAGTCCAAAGATCAGGGCTTGATCCATCACCGTTTTTTTAGCTCACTCCACCATCCCAGCTCAGAACTTGGCTATATGCAAATTAGTCTGACCCTGGCCCAGTGCATCATGGGAACAGGGCAGACCAAACTACCAAGCCAATTCTTATACTGGGAAGGAAACAAGCTTCCGGGGACCGGTTTCTGGCATTTCAGCCGTCTTCGGCCCGGCTTGCTTGAATCCTGATGGTGCAATGAGCAAGGGACTCACATCTGAGTATACCCTTCCACGCTTATGGTGGACAAAAATGATTCAGAAAAGGGGGTGGTGATTAACAGAGTGTCTGAATTAAGCAGACCACTCTTACCCAGTCCAAAGACCAGGGCTTGATCCATCACCGTGTTTTAGCTCACTGCACCATCCCAGCTCAGAAATTGGCTATATGCAAATTAGTCTGACCCTGGCCCAGTGCATCATGAGAACAGGGCAGACTAAACTACCAAGCCAATTCTTATACTGCAGTGAGATAAATAACGGTGATGGATCAAGCCCTGATCTTTGGAATGGGTAAGAGTGGTCTGCTTAATTCAGACACTCTGTTCATCACCACCCCCTTTTCTGAATCGTTTCTAGCTAGAAATGAGCATTTAAAAAACCATAGAAATTCACTGAAAAAACCATAGGTTTCAGGGACATTATAGTTAGTTGGACATGTCACTCGTACAAAACCAGAGAAATTCTTCTGTTATAGTTAGTTGAGCTAACTATATTCCTGTGCCTCCTTAATGCACTGCTGATGACGTCACATAATACATCATTCATGACCTGGTCAGTGACATCACTGAAGACATCACTGATGACATCATCGAGTGACTGTGTTTTTCTGTAAATTCTAAATATGTTTGATATATATATAGCCCAAGGTGCATTGAAGAATGAGTGGCTGTATGACTGTCTGAATGGATGATTTAGTAGGTTTGTGACTGACTGTATAAATGGGTGATTAAACGTGCTTACTGAATGTATGGGTTAGTGAATAAAATGTGTGAATATCTGTATCAGTCTTTTTGTTGGTGTGTAAGAGGCTGCATGGGTTGGTGAGTAGCTATATGAGTGTCTATATGGTTTATTGATTGCTTGTCTGGGTATCTGTATGGGTGCCTGAGTGTCTGTGTGGGTGGGTTGGGTGTGTGTGACTCACTGCATGAATGTGTGAGTGGGTGATTCACTGGGTGTATGGGTTCACGAGTGAGTCTGTGAGGGGCTGTATGGGTGGGTGAGTATGTGTATGCGTGTGTTGGTGAGTGAATGGATATCTCAGTGGTACATGTGTGAATAATTAACTACATTTGTGAAAGGCAGTATATGTGAGTGTTGAAGTATATACATGACTATATGTGAGAGTGAGTGATTGTGAGTGTGGCTGTATGGATGAGTGTGTGCTTGTATCAGTGATTATAAAAAAGAGTAAGTATATGTTAGTATCTGTAAGAATAAGTGAGGTGGTGTGTGTATAACTATATAGGTGAGTATATGGGAGTGTGAATGATTCTTTGCATGATTGACTAGGTGTGTGAGTAACTATGGACGAATGGCAATGTGTGAGTGTCTGTAAAAGTTTATTAGTGCAAATCATAGTGCTGCATTGATAAGTGACTTCATGTATGAATGACTGTGTGGGTGAATGAGTGGACATGTGTGTACATCTTTAAATCAATGAGTGTAGTAACTGGTATTGGTGTATCCATGGTTTCGAAAATGATAGTCTGTATTTTAGAGTGGGTGTATCAAAGGTTATATTAGAGTGTGAGGAGTTCCATCAGATTATCACATGGATGATGTCATCAGTGATATCATCAGTGATGTTACTGACCATGTCATGAATGATGTAATATGTGACGTCATCAGTAGTGCATTGCGGGTGCGCAAATTATAGTTAGCTCAACTAACTATAACAGCCACATTTCTCTGGTTTTGTATGAGTGAAATGTTCAACTAACTATATTGTCCCTGAAACCTATGTTTTTTTCAGTGAATTTCTATGGGGTTTTTTAAATGCTAATTTCTAACTATAATGTCCCTGAAACCCATGTTTTTTCAGTGAATTTCAAAGGTTATTTAAAAGCTAATTTCTAACTATAACGTCCCTGAAACCTTTGCTTGGCATGACCTCCCCTGTAAGGCCCTAGTACATAACAGGGCAGGGGATTAAAACTACCTTTAACTCAGAGGTGCAGAAAGAGGCAAGAGAAGTGCATAAACAGACAGGAAAGGAACTGTAGCAGGGAACAAGGGTGCAGAAAGAGGCAAGTGAGCTACAGAAAGAAGTCAGAGCAGTGCAGAAAGAACCAATAGAGGTGCAGAAAGGGGCAAGAGGGGGCAGAGCAAGGTAGGAGGGATGCATGTAGAGGCAAGAGTGGTACAGAAACAGGCAGTAGGGGTACAGAAAGAAGGAAGAAAGGTACAGAAAAAGTCAAGAACAATGCTGAAAGAAGCAACAGGTTTTTAAAATGAAGCAAGATAATTACAGTAAGAGGCAAGTGAAGTGTAGAAAGAAGCAAGAGCAGTGCATAAAGAACCATCCGAGGTGCAAACAGAGGCAAGAGGAGTAAAGAAAGAGGCAGGAGCGGTGAAAAAGTAAGGGAGTGAAGTACAGAAAGAGGTAAGGGAATTGCGGAAAGAAGCAACAGATATGTAGAAAGAAGCAGTAGAAGTGCAAAAAAAGGCAAGTGAGGTGCAGAAAGAAGCAAGAGCAGTGCAGAAAGAACCAAGAGCAGTGCAGAAAGAACCAACAGAGGTGCTGAAAGAGGCAACAGAGGTACAGAAGAAGGCAAGAGGGGTGAATAGAGAAGGAAGAGGAGTGCAGAAAGAAGCAACAGAGGTGCTGAAAGGGGCACAAGGGTGCAGAAAGAAGGAAGAGAAGTGCAGAAAGAAGCAACAGAGGTTCTGAAAGAGGAACAAAGGGTGCAGAAAGAGGCGAGAGAAGTATGTAAAGAAGCAACAGATGTACAGAAGGAGGCAAGAGTGGTACAGAAAGAGGGAAGAGAGGTATAGAAAGAGGCATGAGAGTTGCACACATAGGGAAGAGGGGTGCAGAAAGAGGCATGAGGGGTGCAGAAAGAAGCAACAGTGGTGCAGAAACAAGCAAGAGAAGTGCACTAGAGGCAAGAGAATTCCTGAAAAAAGCAACAGAGCTTTAGAAAGAAGCAAGAGAAGTACGTAAAGAAGCAAGTGAGGTGCAGAAAGAAGCAAGAGCAGTGCAGAAAGAACCAACAGAGGTGCTGAAAGACGCAACAGAGGGGTAGAAGGAGCCACAAGAGGTGCATAAAGAAGGAAGAGGAGTGCAGAGAGAAGGAAGGGGCGTGCCGAAAGAACCAGCACAGGTGCTAAAAGAGGCATGAAGGGTGCAGAAAGAGGCATGAGAATTGCAGAAAGAAGCAAAAGAGGTATACAAAGAGGCAAGAGTGGTGCAGCAAGAGGGAAGAGAGGTAGAGAAAGAGGCTATAGAGTTGTGCAAAGAAGGAAGATGGGTGCAGAAAGAAGCAACAGATGTGCTGAAAGAGGCACAAAGGTGCAGAAAGATTAAGAGAAGTGCAGAAAGAAGCAACAGAGGTGCTGTAAGGGGCGTGAACGGTGCAGAATGAGAGTAGAGAAGTGCAGAAAGAAGCAACAGAGGTACAGAAGGAGACAAGAGTAGTACAGAAAGAGGGAAGAGAGGTGTAGAAATTGGCATGAGAGTTGCACAAATAGGGAAGAGGTGTGCAGAAAGAGGCAGGAGGGTGTAGATAATAGCAACAGAGGTGCAGAAATATGCAAGAGAAGTGCAGAAAGAGGCAAGAGAATTGCTGAAAGAAGCAACAAGGGTTTAGAAAGAAGCACAATAAGTGCAGGACGAGGATAGTGAGGTGCATAAAGAAGCAAGAGCAGTGCAGAAAGAACCAATAGAGATGCTGACAGATGCAACAGAGGTGCAGAAGGAGTCACAAGGGGTGCGGAAAGAAGGAAGAGGAGTGCAGAAAGAAGCAACAGAGGTGCTGAAAGAGGCGCGAAGGGTGCCTAATGAGAGAAGAGAATTGCAGAAAGAAGCAATAGAGGTACAAAAAGAGGCAAGAGTGGTACAGAAAGAGAGCAGAGAGGTGTAGGAAGAGGCTAGAGAGACGTACAAAGAGGGAAGACGAGTGCAGAAAGAGGCAAGAGGGGTGCAGAAACAGGTAAGAGAACTTCGGAAAGAGGCAAGAGAATTACTGAAAGAAGCAACAGAGGTGTAGAAAGAAGCAATAAAAGTGCAGAAAGAGGCAACTGAGACAGGCAAGAAAAGTACAGATAGAGGGAAGACACGTGCAGAAAGAGACACCAGAGGTGCAGAAAGAAGCAAGATATGTGCAGAAAGAAGCATGGAAGGTGCAGAAAGAAGCAACAGGGGTGCAGAAGGAGGCAAGAGAAGTGCAGATATAAGTAACAGAGGTGCAGAAGGATGCAAGAAAACTCCAGAAAGAAGCAAGATATTCGCAGAAGCATGCAAAATAGGTACGAAAGAGGGAACAGGTAAACAGACTGAGGCAAAAGAGGTACAGAAACAGGTAAAAGAGGTACAGAACAAGGCATGGGAGGGTGCAGAAATTTGCAAGAGAGTTGCAGAAAGCACAAGAGTGTTAGACCTATCAGCCCTAGGGTGGTCTTTCCCTATTTTTTTTGCCCTTGCCTCATTTTTCCCACCTTCTTTTTTTGTTGGCCTTAGGTCTCCGAACACCTTCCCATTGCTAACCAATGCTATGGTGCAGGTGCTCTCTACTTCCAACATGGCTGCCACAGGCCCCTGCTACTGCGGAGTGGTCTTTTTAGTAGCACCCTAGTTGCCAGGAGCTGGCTGGAATCCTTAAACATTGTTGCAATACCAGCCTGCCTTGCCTGCCCATAGTTAGAGTAGGGAAGCTCCTGGAACCTTCTAGAATAGGGGCGGCGTCTGCTTTTGCCACCTTAGAGTGTGGTCACCTGACCTGGGCATATATAAAGAAAGGAGGGAAAGTTCTTAGTCAGTTGGGGCATCACTGACCTGGGGGACCCTACGCAGGAGACTTAGGCGGTAGGGCCTAGTCAGAAAACTATACCACTGGGGGTGACAGGTTTTAGGCGCTGCCCACCAAGCTGTGTGAGGAACACTGAACTAGCCCACTGATCTGGCCAGGTGGTAGGGGAACCAAGGAACCACCTGCAGGGACCTGCTGAGGAATCCTGTCAGCTGCCTTCAACTCACCCCCCACCTTCCAAGAAATCAAGTAACTGCCTACCAAAGGCGCAGGAACCACCAAGCACCAAAAGAAACCTAACTTCCACAGGACTACTGGGAATCAACCAGGTACTGGGCTGTGCCATCCCTGCCCCCTGTGTCTGCACCTGTGGCCCCTGCGCTGTCCTGCCTCATCTCCTTTGTTAAGACTGCGTGGACGGCTAAACTGCCTTCCCTGCCTACTTTCTTATTAACATTTTTTGCCTTTGAGTTAGAATTGGGATTCCCCTGTTCTAGGGTATTATTTCTTCGTCCCCTGGTCTTTTTTGGTATCAGGGGGCTTTCAGGGATTGTCAGATTTGGGGTCAGAGATATTCGAGTATGATCCCCACTAATCTCTCCCGCGTCAATGACGTCCGGACCCATCTGCTTGATTACCAATGAGTTATTACTGGATTTATTTGATCTATTCTCGCTAGAGGGGCCAGAAGGGGCCCTGGCCTCATTCCCCTGTTCTGTTCCCATATAACTTGAGCCCATAGAGAGGCGCCTTTCAGTAGGATCAATTTCTTCAGAGAGAGCATTAACTTCTCTAACCAAAAAAGACTCAATCTAAGTGCATGATTTATCAATAGATGGCTTAACAGTTTTCCTCCTTGCCATGTTTTAACAAACAGGGAGGGCTATACTGAAGAAAATTAAGTAAGTAAGTAATTGGCCCTATAAAGGTGCCTACGGGGGCATAGATATTAGTTGCCCCAGTATAATGCAGTGACTATAGATGACACTTAGAATTCAATGTAGGTTGGATTTAAAGTGACATGTGCTACATGATATACATTAGTCTATCAAAGCAGACTCACTATACATAAGCTTGGGGTATAAGGCAACCTGCTAGTAGTAAAGTACATGATAAATAGACCTTAGATAAAGTGGCATGTGCAAAAGGGGACAATATAGCAGTGCAATCTATCACACAACAGTTTGAAGTCCTGGGTGACATAAAATCACTCAAGGAAACCTTAAATTGGTGTGGAATCTTCAGCTGCTCAACAGGACCATAAATGTCATAATCAGTTCTATCCCAAGCTATACCACCAGGTAGCGGAACGGCTGTGATGTTTACTGATGACAGGTCTCTTTGCTCACGATGAGATGATTTGTGTGGCTTCATTAGCAAGTTGTTGTTCTTACTTGCTGTGTCCATTTTACTATATTTCCCATCTATCAGCTTTCCCAAACTTAAAACAAAAATGAGACACAGTAGGAGAAAAAGTACACCTAACACAATCCAAAATTCAACCCATGGTGAAATTATATATGTATTTTTAAGCTGGTGAAAAAGTTCTTTTATTTGTTCCTTGAAGGTTTTCTTTGTTGGCGTTGTTTCAGGCTCACTGGGATCCTCAGAAAAGGTATAGAAGTTGATGAAATAGCCAGAAGCAGCTCTGTCAACGGTTGGTATTGCATCCGGATTATTTGAAATTGCTGGAGCTGCTTGTTCCCTTGACATGTTAGTATAGTCAGATGCTACATCATGGTAGACGGGAGTTTCTTGATGAACTGTTATTTGGGTTTCAAGAGGCACAAGTTCCATGGCTTTGTTGCATAGTCCTTCTTTTCTCACTGCAGATTCTTCAAAGGTGATGAGTCTTTCAGTTTGAACCTCTTGGATGGTAGCAAGATTTGGACGTCTGCTACATATTTGGAGTCCACTGGGCCTACTACTTATTATCGGCCACATGGTGTGGTTTTACCAGGTCAATTGATACGGACCGGTTCTCCTTCTTTCCAGCAAGGGGCGGCATTAATACTGTTCTTGATCCATGGACTGCTAGTACAGGTACTGGTTTTCTTTAAGAAGGCCCAAATTCCTTCCTATTTTCTATTTTCTCTCTGACCAGATCCCCAATCTTTGGAATCCAGACAGGTCTTGGGGATACAATTCGGCAGAGATCTGAAAAGCACCCTCAAACAAAATGAAAAAATAATGCTGGAAAAGACGAAATTGCTGCTGGAGTCATAGAGTCATGGTCGCCTAAATATATATCATGGTGGGGGAGGATAGAGACAATAAAGATGATGATAACTCTGATGGTTAACTACTTGTTGGGGATGCTCCCACTTATACTCAATGACGAGTTCCAGCTAAAAATGGGCAGGATGATTAATAAATTCCTCTATTAGGAAACAAGGGAACCCACTCGGTAGGCAAGGACCAAGGGAAAATCCCTTGTACATTGTATATTGTTGATCTAGCCTTGTCGGATACAGGACTGTGTCCCACTGTATATATGTGTGTTTGATATAATTTCCATTACCTTATTGATTACATTTGAGGTTCGGCTGAACTTCTTTTCTATTATAGCGCAGATTGTGGCCTATAATGATTTAACATTGTACCTCCCTTTTGTAAGGACTGTTGTTGCTTATTAATAATAAATTCCTCTGGCAGGACAAAAAACCAAGGATAAGCCTGAAAAAATTAAGACTTGATAAGAAACTGGGAGGACTAAATGTGGCGGATTTCAGAACTTTCCAAAGGGCCTATTTAATGAAAGAAGGAGCCTACTGGGTTCTGCCAAGCCAGGACTACACGCCGTTCTGGCTTACCTTTGAGAAAGCTATACTAAACAACCTTGAACCTATAGCCCTTCTCACAGCCAACAAGCAGGCACAAAGAACAAATCCGATACTTAAAAACACAAGAAATGCCCTGCTCAAAATAGACCAAAAAATGGAACATAGCATAAAAAATTCAAGGTGGGAATCACTGTGGTCAAACACAAAGATAAAATATAAGGGGAAAACTCTAGACATGGACACATGGAAAAGACTAGGGATCTCATACCCTGCTCACATGGAGGAAGGGGAAAACGTCTACTCCTTTAACATGCTTAAAGCAAAACACAATCTTCCCGACATAGAACTGTATAACTTCCTTAAAGTCAGAACAGCAGTGGCCAAAACAACACTCAACAAACACAAGCCTTCAATCATCCAATACATGGATAATCTCAACAGAGTAGGCCATCAGGTATTCCACCTCTACAGACAACTAAGACCCAATGCATCCAAGCTTAATGTCAAAGCAACCACATACTGGGAGAACAACTTGGCTCCACTCTCAGCGAGAAAGAAAGCCACCGCCTCCAGTCCTCCCCCGCACATAGCTAGATCTCCCCTGTGCTAGCTCAGACCAAATTCTGGCTCATTCATAAAACTTACCGGACCCCAGCGTGCCTGGCATCCCTGGGGCTTAGGGAAAACGATCAGTGCTGGAACAGCAGCAAGGAAAAGGGGGATCTGGCACACCTTATTTTCCACTGCCCCATGGTTAAATAATATTGAGGTAGAATATTCACCTTCATAAACAAAACACTAGGATGCGCACTTATAGGGACTTTGCAACACTGACCACCGGTTTCATTAGAACAGAGCTGGAGTCACAACAGGATAGGGACCTCCTACTAACAGCAGTGGTCAATATTGCACTCACCAATTGGAAGGATACTGCCAAAGCATCCTTCAAATGCTGGCTCAACTGTCTGACTTTTCTCAGAGAAGCTGACATCACGGCGCTACGTAGCACACCATGGAGACAGCCACACAGGGGCATGTGGACATCCCTAGACATGATCCTGGACCCATACAAGCCGCCATGAACAGTCACGACAAAAGGTAGACATGAGGCTCACAACCTCACTCCCTACTGGACTCATAACGCCTCTGATAGACTATCATTCTCCAGGTAGGCTTCCCTCTCTCCTCCCCATGTTGACCCCCCACTTTGCCCTCTCTCACTCCCTCCTTCTCCTATCTCTAGGACAGTAGATAGGGGGCAACCTTGCAGAGATATTGTTAACCAACTATACCAGTAACATAACCAGGTGGGGATGCTACCCTGTACAGAGAAAGTAATGATTGAATATATGTTTTATGTTGTATGTATAAAATATGCCAATTAAAACATTTAAAAAACAAACAAAAAAACAGGTCAACATGTGTGGAACAGGTTGTAATATACCTGCAATGCTCTTTGAGTTCTAACTTATGATAACCTTTATTTGAATTAGGACGCAAGAAGAACTTTGCATCATTTATTTGGGTGAACATGTCCGCAATTTGTGGACCTGTACGTCGTTTTCAATCAATTGCCTTTTTTGCTTGAAGCATGTCAATGCTTATGTGTACAGCTCCTTCATTGTTTTTCTTGGGAACTACCACTTGGGAGAAACCCATGGCATCAGAACAGTCTCATTACTGTCATGCTTAAGTAACCATTCAAGTTATTTTTCAACAGCATCTTGTAAATGAAAAACAATTTTGCTATATGCCTGAGCAACAGCACAGACTTCCTCATTAATTTGCAATTTTACATTAATAGTCTTAGGATTTTGCAAACCACAAAACAATGAAGGAAACTGACTTGCTATTTCATTATGATCATTCATGTTATAGTTCATGGAAATCAGTCCTATATCAGTAGCTGTTCTGAGCAGATACGCACTTAACGATGTACCGTGAAGCACATGGATAGGTGCTTGCACCTTCGTTTTCTTGTGTTTCATTGTCACTGCAAATGAACCTTGACTATATATGGGTGTTAATGCAGCCCATGTGTACACTTTGGTTTTCAATGGCTTGAGTCAGGGCAATGGAGATAGGTCACTATATTTCTCTTCAGGCATTATGTTTATTGATGGCCATTGCCGATGATAAAGGGTATTGAGCAACCAATTATTTTCAATGTAATCTATGGACAATGTTTGTATGACTTTGGTGATTTGGCATGCTGACTTATCTTTGACTGACATTTTCCCGACATGCAACCAGTCTGACATGCGATTGTTTGTCTGAGGTAAAAATCAACAATGCACAACCATCATCCTCACTTTCACTTGATATAGAGGCAGAACAACTGTTTGACAATGGTTTATGGTTTAAATCTTTTTATTGAAACAACTGCCAGTGGAATTATCTGCTATGCGGAAATCAGAGCACCGTAAGTGGGTTACACAGGACCCAGGAGCGGGCAATTGTCACATAAATAGCATAGAAAATCAAACAATATTTAACAGTAACAATCCCGCCCCCCTACGAAAAGAAAAGGAAAACAGGGAAAAGAGGAAAAGTAAAGGGAACCTCCCCTACCCTAACCCTGTCCCCTACAAACAGATTATCACCAGTTGATGTAAGGTGACACCATTAAGGCCGGTCTTGCTGAGTAGTAGTATCTAGTGAGACAAGCTGTAGGAGGCGGAGATATCTGCGGCATGTTACCTCCTGGATTTCTTGGGCTAGGAGAGTCAGGAACAGCTGCCAGAGCTCGCCAAATGTTGAACCTTTCCCTGCAAGACTAAGCGAAATCTTTTCCATCCCCAGTATGTGCCACATCCGCTGGAGCCATCCTGTGTGTGTGGGGATCCGAGGGGACCTCCAGTGTATTAAAATATTAGTGGCGTGCCCAGTGCTAACGCTATCTGTCACCCTCTCCTAGACTTTAAAGGATATGTAAGTGGATTCAGAACACCCAGGAGGACATAGTCTGGAAGGAAGCCTGGGGAGTACTGCACCAAGGTGCTTGTCAATTTTATCCAGGATTTGAGACCAATAATGTTGTAGGTGCTCACACTCCCATAGAAGATGGACCAACGTTCCTTTCCTCCCACACCCTAATCCAACAGTATGGGCTATGTGTAGAATCAGCCTGTTGAAGTCGCTCAGGAGTGTAATACCAGTAGTACACTAATTTGGTTAGAGTTTCCGTGAGCCCTGTGTGGCTCATGGTGTGAGGCGTCCTGTAGCGGACCCCCTCCCACTCTTTGCTGCAGAGATCTCGGCCGAGATCCTTCTCCCAGCACACGCAGCCAGCCTGGTATGCTTGTGTGTGTCGTGTAAGATGCATTTTATATAGGTCTGAGACCAGTTTCTTATCTGAGGACCGTGTAACAAGCCATTGTTCATAGGGGGTGAGATCTCTTTGCGCATGAGACCTGCTATCCGGATACAGAGCCCAGTGTTGCAGCTGTAAATAATGCAATCTTTCAGATTCAGGCAGGCTATAGTCAGATCATAGCTGAGTGAAGGGGATAATGCCTTCCACATAAAATAAATGAACCAATACACCGCACCCTGTAGCTCTTCACAGCGGAAAGGACCTCTCGCCCACCCTAGGACTAAAGTTGGAGTTGTAAAAGAGTGGTGTGAGAAGGGAGGGGAAGTCATCAAGCCGTGCCAACTGCAAGTCTGGTCCCATATAGATGGTGTGGAGCGTGTGACTTGTGAGGTGTCAAGGTTGGGTGGTATCTGCAATTTCCTAAGGAAGGGGATCTTCATAAGAAGAGTGCCCGCGACAGCATGATCCTGGAAAAGCCAATGCTTCTCCGATTCAGAGTGGCTCCACTCGACTAAGTGCCATAATTGTGCAGCTTTGTAATAGAGCATAATAGCCGGTATCCTAAGGCCACCTGCTTCATTTTCGGCTTGCGGCCCTGCCAGATGAAAAGAGAGAGCTCTGACTGTACCCGGCTTAACCAACCATTGGGAGGCTGCAAAGGGAGTGTCTGGAGGAGGTGGAGGATTTTAGGGAGGATTGTCATTTTAATGGCAGCAATACGCCCTAGCCAAGAATTAGGGTAGTGTTTCCAGCACTGCAAGTCTGTGCAGATTTGAGTGTGTAATTTGGTATAATTGACCGACGTCATGACCTGTAATGTAGGGGCCAAATGAAATCCCAAGTAAGGGACCATCCCATTAGACCATTGTATAGGGTGCCAGCATCTGAAACGACAGTGCGAGATTTAGGGAAGTAGATTTCGCAAAATTTACTTTGAACCCGGAGGTCTTCGTGAAGGAGTCTAGCGCTCCTAAGAATATGCCCAGGGCAGTCCGCTAGGGTGACAAGAACATCATTCGCATGCAGACTTATAGTGTGCATGTCACCCCCAAAGCGAATACACATGATTTGTGGGTGCTCCCTAACTCTCTGTGCCAATGGCTTCATATATAAGGCAAAGGGCAGGGGAAACAAAGACACCCCTGCCGTGTTCCTCAACTAATGAGGAATGGAGTTGAGGTGTGCCCATTAACTCTCACTGAAGTTATAGGAGAGCGATAGCAGTTGAGAATATGCGTCCTCATCTTTACTCTTACGCCTTTGCGAATCATTGACTGTTCCCCAGCGGGTCAATGAACGCAATAGAATGGCTTTTCGGCATCAATAGTGAGGAGCATGTAATCTCCTGGAATGCGTGACGCCTTCTCTATGAGATGCAGAACCCTCTTGGTGTTATCACTAGTCTGCCGTTGAGGAATGAAACCCACCTGGTCAGGATCTATTAGCCCGGCATGTAAGGTGCCAGCCGGGCTGCCAGAATCCTGATATAGAGCTTCAAGTCGATGTTTAGAAGGGAAATAGGCCTATAGGCCCTACAGCTAGTCCTGTCTTTCCCTGGTTTAGGGATGACTACAATCTCAGCCTCCAGCATTGAAGGGGGATCACACCTAAGGTCGCAAAGGAATTAAGACGTCTGGTAAGTAGGGGGGCCAGCGTGGAGCAGAATTGTTTATAAAAGGCCACCATGTAGCCACCTGGACCGGGGGATTTAGCTAATTTAAGGCGTGATATGGCCTCTATGACTTTCTCTGGGCGTATCTCCCTTTCTATATATATGCCTGAGCTGTAGTCAATGTGGGGAGGTGAGTCTGTGTCAGATATGCTTCAATATCCTCTGCCGCCAAGTGTTGCCTGTCATACAGACCTGCATAGAAGTTTTGGAACGTCTCAACAATGGCCACGTCATCCGTAATCACTGTCCCCTTGTGATCCTTAATCTCCTGGACTCCCTGGCTCTGTCTAATCGCTCTAAGTCTGTGTGCTAGCAATCGTCAACATTTCTCCCCTCCAACGTAAAATGAATGGCGCAGGTGCAGCGTGTCATATTCTGCCTTGTCACGGTCGATGGCTGCCAGCTTTGACGGAACATCGGTCAATTGGTGCCAGATGCGGGGGGCCCAGTGCGTATGTACATTTGTTCCAATTTGTGTACTTTCTGAGTTAGTTCCTCTCTCTTACGTTTGCGCTCTGCATTGTCTGCAGAAGAAATTGCTATTATTTCGCCCCTAATGACCGCTTTCATGCCCTCCTACCTGGTGGACATATGTGTGTCGGGGTTGTCAAATGGGATAAATAATCATCAAGTGCATGTTGTATCTGGTCCACTACATATGTGCATTGAAGAAGAGTATCCCGTAGACACCTCTGCCGTGCTGGCTGTTGGGTCGGAAGTAGTGTCAGAGTAGCCATTACTGGTGCATGGTCCGACAGTGCTGCAGCTATAATGTCTACTGCCGTTGTGATATCTCAGAGTGCTCTAGAGCCTATTAAATAATCAAGATGCGTGTAGGTTTTGTGGATGTTAGAATAGTAAGAATATTCCCTGAGTCGTCTACTAGGCCCTAGTTGTCTCGCCCTGCTAGCCCTGCGCTGGAGAGAGCGCCAACCTGATCTGTGCGCTGTGCCAATCTATCTAGGTTGTTGTGGAAGATTAAGTTAAGGCCGCCCCCCCCACCCCCCAGTAAAATCTTGTGTTCTGGTGTGGCAGTGGCATCGCTCAGGGCACTGTGTGAGAAACGTTCCTGGCCTTCATTAGGTGCATATATGGACCCTCTTACTATTGTGTAGTCTCCCATCGCAAACTGATAGTTAAGCAGCCTGCCCTTGATTTCAGCCTCAATTTGTATCACCTTCCCGTTGAATGCCAAGGAAACCAAATACCACCACCCCTGCCATCTTGGAAGGTCTGGAAGAGAGAAATTGTGTAAGAAAAATGAGGGATCTAAGCCGGTGGCAATCTTTGGAGAGCAGGTGTGTCGCTTGTAAGAGGCAGATGTCAGCGCCAGTACTCTCCAAGTATGAGAGAATCACCGGTCTCTTGATAGGGTTGTTAAGCCCTCGTACATTAATTGTGAGGACTTTGAGGATATTACGCTGCATCTAAAGCATAGGGCCCGACTGGCAATGTGAAGAGAGATCTGACTGTGGTGACTAGTGGGAAGCGGTAGGGTGCAACTGATGTGTCTATGTCGCCATTGCAAGGTGGTGAAAGTAGTGGACCGGGATCCCCAAAAGTAAAAGAAAAGAAAAAGAAGAAAGTCCCTCAAAAAAGTGGCACAACTGGTGCCCACAAAAGTCTGTAGTTCGTATTGCAGTTAGTCATCCATAGATGACCAGTCTTTAGTGTTCACGGGGGTTACGTTGTGGCCGAGTGCGCCCTCCGGCGTCCATTCCCGGGCGCCCGAATTGCCTCTTGAGAATTAACAAACAAGTGATCCAAGCGCTGTTCATGAGGCCTGTGACCTTGCAAGTGCCTCTGGCAAGGCGTCTAATGTGGCCTGTTGCCCTTTCATGATTTCCGCGGGGTACGGTCCGTTGGTACAACGCCGTCTCCTTAGTTGCCTCCATCGCTGCTGTGTTTCTTCAGCTCCGCGCTCCGGGCTATCACTGCCATCGCCCTCGTCCGGAATGTCAATGCCTAACAGATGACTTGCCTCCTATAGTAAGCAGAGTTGATTCAGTTTGCCATCAAACCCCAAGATGAGGCGGAATGGATTTCCCCAAGAGTATGCTATGTTGCGTTGGCGCAGGACTGTGGAAATAGGTAGGGAGGTCTTGCATTTCTGGAGCGTGAGTGTGGCTAAATCCTAGTAGAGAACAGGATTCTGGTCTCAAAATGTGATCGAATGCAGATTTGTGGCCTTGCAAAGAATCTCCTCCTTTGTGCTAATGCTAATATATCTGATGGGGGCCAGTGGCAGAGCTTGGTGGGCCCACCCTGTGCGCTCTATCTATTTTGAGGTCTGCATCTAGGGGGTTGCCCAGGATGTGATTGAAAAGTTCTCTCACATACGTGAACTTATCGCCAGCCTCCTCGTTAGTTCTGACTCCTCGGATTCTGATGTTATGACATTATGAGTGGTTCTCTAAATCCCCAAGATGCGTTTGCAGATATACTTGCTGATCATGAATGCGAATGATCTCTTACTGTAGGGTAGATATCTCTGTATCTCAATTGTCACTCTTTTCCTCCAGTGCTGTGACGTGCTCCCTAATACAGTCCATGTCCTTGCGGACGTCCTGTATTTATGAGGTGAGATCCTGCTTTATAGTATGTAGGTCATTGCGCAGGGACTAAAATAGGGACTCCAGGAAGGCCCATGTCACCGGTTCCTCCTTAGGGTTCCCCATCTGTGATGAGATGGCATCGCCCGTCATTAGGGGGTCCGCCGCTGCTCCGCCCTGGCCGCGTGCGAAGAGTTCCTTGAGTGATTTGTCCCTTTTATTCTGGGTAGAGGACAAGTTCCTGCCCTGCAAAACTGAGTTTGCAATGTGGAGTCGGAACCACTCGGGTCCTGTCTGAAGATCCCTGGGGTATCCGGCAATTCTAGAGGGGCCTTGTGGACTACCTCAGTGTCAGTGAGACAGTCTGGGCTATAGCCCGCGCTTCAATGGGTAAGGAGTCTCAGCCCTGACACCTACTATATGGTGCAGAGGGGTGCAATCCGGCTAGAGGCGCCTCCTACACGTCCTCCCTCGGTCTGGCAGGCAGCAGGCCCCACGTGTTGGTACTGTTAAAAAAAATATGCGGTGACAGTCCTCATGGCTCTCCTAACCCCGCCGCTTGAGAGAACGATGTGCCTCCTAGTAGAGGACAGTGTGGCCGTGCGTCTGTATGACTCCACTGGTGTGGCACTGTGCGTGGTTTAGGTGATGCTGTCTTGTATCCTTCTCCCCAACGGATCTCAGACCCACAGATCGCACTTGTGGAGGTCGATTAGTGTCTGTATGGGGCCGCAGAGTTATACACCTAAGGTTCCCAGCCGGAACCAGAGCCGAGCGTGGGACCACACAGCGCACCACAAACCGCACCCAGACCTAGCCGAGCTGCTTCCGTGGATCGCCAGGCCCCACCCTCGGTGGCTACTTCTACCAGCGGCTACACTCAAGCACTGGGCTCCAAATATCAGGTTGTGTTGTGGTAAGGTGCCTTCCTGCTAGTATTGGGTACTTCCCGCAATCCAGGCTACATCGGGAGCTGCCGGGAATATATAGCCTGGTGAAGTCTGTTGTACTGGCCCAGGCTCTCCTGCTATTGAATACGGCCTTCTCTGCTGTTTCCCACTGTGCTGGTAATATGGGGTCGCGCTGGGAGCCAGCTCTTCTTTCCCTTCTAGTGGCAAACAATGTAATGCGCCAGCAACACAACTCCCCGCACTTGCCTCAGGTCTCCAGCATCGGGCTCTGGCCACTCCACTCTCAGTGCGACGTATGCTCTGTCCGGCACAGAGCAAGATGGCGGGTACGTCCCGACTGCCTCCGCATTGCTGAAATGCCGTGGTCCAAGCACTCCTCTGTGCCGTGCCACCTCTGTGCCAATAAGGGGATAGCAGTATGGCCTACAGTGGCCTGCTCCTCTCACCCTATGCCATCTGTACCCCCTCCATGAGTCGGCTCGGGCCCCCCTGCGCTAATAACGGCAGGTTGTGTTTCCAGGTACTTTCACAGGGCTCGGCCGCTCTGTGGTCCACAGCAACTTCCAGGACCTTCAGTCGCCTTCCGGACATATCCTGGGTCGCTAGGGGTGATGCTGCAGCCGGTCACCCTTTTCAGCTCATTTTAAGGAGATGGGCGACCAAAGGCCAGTGCTTCAGCAGACGTACGGCGGGAGAGACAGAAAGACGCATCCTATCTGGCCGCCATCTTGGCCATGCCCCCCCTTTACAATGATTTAGATGACAATCAACTTCGTTCAGTGCCGATCTGCCTCCATTGATGCCGCCACCTGGCCTTGTGGGAGTACGTTGAATGTTGCTTCTGAAATGTTCTGGTGGACATTTTATCTTCGCGCTATGATGAATTTACTTTTCCTTTCGCACTTATGATAGATTCATTCTGGGCACCTCTGGCCTCCATATCAGCAGTTTGTCTATCAGCATGAGTTTTATCTCTGGCAGCCATTAACACTCACTCCAGAATAAGAGTTTTTCTCAGCATTCGTCTTCTAAATAAATCTGACAAGCATCTATCAATAACTCTCAGACTTCTTCGTCATTGAAATGAATTGAACTTACAATTTTTTATGAATGTGTTGAATATCTTCACAAAGTCCTCAATGGTTTGATCAACTTTTTGCCATTCTAGGTTTAAGATGTATCGATTGTAGTCAATGTTCGGCGTTGGATTAAATGTTAGATTCAACACTTCGTTAATCTGACAATATGTGAATTCTTCACCAGTTCACAGCATTTTCTTTATGACTTCTTATACACCATCGCCAGAAATATTTTTGGGAAATCTTTTTGTTACCAGTCTCTTCAAGTACACCAATAAACTCATCAAATGCCTCTCTCCAAGTAGTCCATCTTTTGCCAATATTTTGCTTTTGGCAGTATTGAAAGGTGGTGGTGGTTTCAGGAATGCAGCAGCATTGTAGACCAGCGTGGACCTTAATGACACTGCTGGAGGATCATTTTGACTTGGTTTAGGCAACTAATCTGTGAGATCTTGCAATGTGCTGGTCATCTTTAATGATAGCCGAAAATGTGACCTACTTCGTTGCCATCTGAAAAATGTCATTATTCCAGGAGTCACTCTAGATTCTTTATTCTTCAAAGTCCTGTGAAGTTGTTTTGAGCTCCACTCTGTACATGTGTTAATTAACCACTTCTGGTATGGACAGCTCCATAAGCACAAGCCTGAGCATTTCTTCTTCAGCCAGCTTCACCAAGTGCTCTGGTACGTTGACTCTCTTTAGTGTATTCAGTAAGTCATTTATTTCTTCTCTTCTAAAAGTCATTTTGAACTTCCAACTTGGTTGATCTCACTTTGCAGTGTTTCTGTTCTCAGCATTATTTTGCAAGTTATGATTATCAGCGGCTGTGCTTCATAAACGGGGTTTAATCTGTGTCAGCACACTATATATTGTGCAACTTTATTTCGCATGGCAGCGCAGTACCTTTATGTATGGCCTGACCAGCAGATTCTCGACCATCGATGTGTGGATTCTTTGCAACGCATCAGTTGTCTTCATCTGCTTTCATGCTGCTTGAGTTTCACTTTGACTCCATATGTATGAAGTGTTGATTCTGTACTTCGACAGCAACACATGTGGAATCCACAAGCAGTTTGCTTGGACCAGGGCAATCTCGTTGGGTTACTTATTCCCCTATCTTGTCACCATTCGTAGTGTCCTTCCCAGCCTGCGTACCCGGCAATGTCTTCACCACACACAGCTCTTATTAGTACACATCTTTATTCATGTTCAAGATACTACAAAAGTGATCACTAGTATGGACATGCAGAAATGAACCTGAAATGAGCTATGTTAAGAAATAGAAAGAATAAAGCAGTTTGACTAGATCAGACCTTTTGCATCTTCTGAAATATTACAAAATATGAAACACTCATCCTCCTTTCCTAAGAAGAAAGCATTGTAAAAACATGCTTCAACAAGGGGACATGTTCGCAGTTGATGACCTTCTTACAAATCTAAGAGAGGCGTTCAACATACCACCTAATACAGAAAAGATTACACTGCAAGTAAGTCATTAGTGAAATTCGGCAATTAATGCTCAGCAAAAATATTTGGGCCCATGTCACAAACCTATTTTTGTACTTTTAATAGTATGATCTGCCATAGGTGTACCGTAAACCCTGAATACCCCACATTCACAAACCAATGTTCAACATTTTATAAATGCACAGACATTTGGCTGAATCTTACAGACCAGAGCACCCTCGACAACATGCACCTACAACACTTGCATGGCACATCTGCTTTGATTAGTCATCATGACAGGCAGATTACAGAAATAAAAGCAATTTTCAATATATGTTCTTCTTTTAGCAACTGTCTTGCAGCATCCAAACACCATACCCCTCAATCAGACATACAACACCTAGGGCCAGATGTAGGTGGCCATTTACCGACCGGTAAATGGTCATTCCTGATGTAGGTGGCCTATTTTACCGATTCGGTAAATTTACCGAATCGGTATTTTTACCGATTCGGTAACTTCCATATGTAGGTGGGACTCTTCTGAGTCCCAAAGGCCAGTCAGATTCGGTATTTTACCACCCAATCCTATTGGGTGGTAAAATACTGAATACAGGTGTGCATGCACATCTGTGCATGCACACCTGTGCAATCTGACACACAGACATGCCCTTAGGGCATGTCTGTGTGCCACATGGCACACAAGTCCGGAATTGGGGTGCCAGAGGGTGTCAAAGTGACACCCCCTGCACTCTTGCAAAATTCGGAATTTACCGAATCGGTAAATACCGATTCGGTATTCCACATTGATTCCTATGGGCTTCAAGGCCCATAGGAATCAATGGGGGATACGGATTCGGCATTTACAGAATCCGTAAATAGCGAATCTTACCGATTAGGTATTTACCGATTCTGATTTACCTACATTTCCACCCCCTCTAATTTACCACTTCTTAAATACCGAATCGGTATGATTCGGTATTTAAGAAGTGGTAAATTAGAATTACCTACATCGGGCCCCAAGTGCTTATCACATTTTAATGCTTCACTAATGGCCAATTGAAGCAGCACAATAATTGTAGTGTTTTTATTTTAGAAGACCATTTCGGCAAACAGTTATCCTAAGTATAGCATGGTTACAATGAAGAATAGTCTGACAGCTCATTCCTGTTTTAAACCTTAGTAAATGTGCAGTCTCAAAGACATCACTCACACACCACAAGATTCAAGAAAACCATGCACCTTCTTCATGTTCACATATCCTCTTTACCTTTCGTCACTTCCCTGTCTGTCTGTTGGTAGTTGCAGTTGAGGTGTCATACTTTGGTAGCAATACATGCAAAACTGCATGACCTGTCTGATGTACGGATTAATGGGCTGTCTACCATTACAGATCCTGTATTGCAAACAGTTGCTACTGATTTTTGTTGCTGCGATACCACTATCACCTGCCATAATGTATGCCCATGGGATAGTTCCCGGTAGGCTTTCTACATCATATCTGATAAAGCATCTTCTCTGTCACACCACACTCTCATACATCTGCGTGTTGCCAATACCTCCTATCACAAGCTCACTGTCATATATACTGCATGTCTTATTCAGCTATTTACACTGTAGAGTCAAATGTATTATGTTTGCATTGTCCGTACAACTCATGCACTTGAGCAATGGTGATGAGAAACACCTAAGTCTGCCCCCTTACAAGTGTTGATGAAGCATTATCTACATATTGAAACAGACTGACCATTGACAGCAACTTAAAACGTGGATATTCGACAAGTAATTCCCCACCCTTCTTCAAGCGCCTTGAGACCCTCTGGGTATGTAGCGCGCTATATAAATCTATTGACTTGACTTGACTTGACTTGACATTGTAACGCCATTGGAGTCAGGTACATGTCCCCAATTTAAGAGTAATGGAGCAAGGTTTTCGATGTCAAAGTCTTTAGGTGTAATGATTAAATAACTCCCTCCTGCTACTGGCTGTATGGGCGTTAGTTTGTTGATAAGAATAAGTCAAAACAAGCAATCATCTACATTAAGTGCATAGCGATAATAATCATTGAAGACCTTTAGTACAGTCAATAAAGAGAACTTGTGTGAGTTAAAGGGTTTAATTTTCAATTCTTAGGCTTTTCACTAATAATTCAATAGGCATTAATCCTTTAAGTATCACCATTAAAGTTAAAATAATCCAATAATCAATATTTCAATATGAGAGAATACAACGTTAGTCAAAACAATAGATAATATTTTAATAATGCAGCAAGAGTGTTCAATGAAGGAATTCCCAAATCTAAATTTAAGTTAGAATGAAATAGAATAAGGTATTAGTTCAGATACCCAACAAAGATGAGAGAATAAGTGCAAAAAATATGAACTCTTAGCATATTAATTGAAGGAAAGATCAAGCTGGAACGTATTCTTTGCTATAAATAAACAGACATTTAATGGACTCTGAAAATACCCTAAGTAATCTCTCAGGAAGAAAGATTCATTCTCCAGAAACTCAGTGGAGAGTCTCCTGCAAATGCAAGTGAGAGAAGCCTGCTTCTACTCTAGGGGCACACTAATATAAACATACATTATTCTAGATATGATATGATATGATAGGATGATAAAAAGGATTTGTATAGCGTGCGTTCACCAACGGTTTCTTGGCGCTGGGGTGGAAAAACATGATCAGAGGGAGGGAGATGTGATTTAATGGTTGTACGCCTGAGAGAATAGCCAAGTTTTGAGGGATTTCCTAAACAAGGGGTAGGACTCTGTTTGGCGTAACATGGGTGGCAGTGAGTTCCAAAATTGGGGTGCAAGAGAGGCAAATATCAGCCCCCGTATTTCTTGCGCTTGATGGTTAGAGGAGTCAGGAGATTTGCGTTGGCCGAACGGAGAGAACAGCTAGGAATGTAACGCTGAATTCTGTTGGAGATGAAAGCAGGGCCATGGGATGAGAGAGCTCTATGGGTCAGGCAGCCAATCTTAAACAGTCAGCGTTGCTCCACCTGGAGCCAGTGGAGGCCCTTGAGGAGGGGTTTCACATGATGTGATTTAGGTAGGCCATGCACGAGCCTGGCTGCCTGGTTCTGGAACAGCTGAAGCTTCTGCAGTTGGTAGGCAGGAATCCCAGCATACAAGGAGTTGGCGTAGTCAATTTGTGACATTACTAGGGCCAATGTGACCTGGACCAGGGCCTCGAAGGAAAGAAACTTGCTGATTTTACGGATCCTGCACAGATGAAAGGAACAAGAAGAGACCACGGCATTTACTTGAGGCTTAAGGGTAAGGTCGCTGCTGATGGTAACTCCAAGGCTCTTGACTGCTCCAGAGGGGGTAGGTGGAGGACCCAGGATGAGTGGCCAGAAACTGGGGTTCCAGGGATTGAGGGAGGGCCTGGTTAGAACAAGCTCAGTCTTGTCTGGATTTAATTTAAGTTGACTTGTGTTCATCCATGAACGAATGAATACCATGTTGGACCAAAAGGATTCGATTGCAAGGGGACAGGGGTCAATGTTGAAAACAAGCTGAATATCATTGGCATAATTGAAGATGACTACGTCCCTCTTCCTTAGATCTGATATAAGTGGCCGGATGTAAAGATTAAGTAGGAGGGGGGAGAGGGAGGAGCCTTGCGGGACCCCGTAGGTGAGTTCCTTGTTTTCTGATACAAGGTTGGATAGGCGTATAGCTTGATGACGATTGCTGAGGAAGGAGGCAATCCATTTTAAGGGGATACCATGGATGCCGGCGTCTTCGACACGGTCGACCAGAAGATTATGGTCGACCGTGTCGAAGGCGGCCGACAAATCCAGGAGGATGAGCGCCTGCAAGATGTTTTGGTCAGCGCCTCGTCTCAGCTTGTCATGGACGGCTAACAAAATGGATTCAGTGGAGTGTTCGGGTCTAAACCCCGCCTGGTGTAGGTCCAGATAGTGTGAGTGTTCGATGAATGTGCTGAGGTAGCTCGTAACATAAACAGCAAGGATTTTGCCCAAGAAAGGCAGCAGCGAGATGGGTCGAAAATTACTGGGAACAGTGGGGTCTGCGCCTGTTTTTTTTTAGAATAGGTCGCACCTCTGCCATTTTAAAGCAGTTAGGAACGATGTCTGAGGAAAGGGAATAATTGAGAAGAGACAGCGGGATATGGGGGAACTGAAGGAAGATCTCACGGGCAATGTGAGGGGGGCAGCAGTCTGAGGGTGAACCCAAACAAATTTTTTTGAGGAGAGAAAAAAAAAATTCTTGAGTGATGGGAGGAAAGGAATCAAAGGATGAGAGATTAGGAGATCTTTGCGTGGGTTCCGGGTGGGGGGGGCGGGGATAAAGATTTAGGGATGCTAGCTTTAATTGTGGCAATTTTTTCAAAAAAGTATGTGCTGTGGGAGTCACAAAGTTGGTGGGAGGCGGCTGGTTTGGTAGTGATCAGATCAGGTTTGACGAGCTCGTCCACAATGGAAAAGATCTCCTTCGCTTTATTATCGGAGCTGAGGATTTTATGCGAAAAGTAGTCAGTCTTGGCTTTCAATATGGCGGCTTTATATTCGTGCAGGGCTCTTACCAAGATGGATTTCAGTATAGGGCAATACTTCTGTCTCCATTTACGCTCTGATTGGCATAAGGATAGTTTCATATCTTTCAGGTTAGTGGTGAACCAACGTTGTGCGTCATGGGGTCTTTTTTGATTTATCTTCCTAAGTGGGGCCAGAGTGTCCCTGCCAGCGGCCAGCCAGGCATTAAGGTTCTCCGCCTCAATATGAGGAGAAAGCTGGGGGTCGTGAGTAGGGGGACTGGGAGGTTTAGAGGTGGATAGGAAGGAGCAGAGTTCTGTAGTGTTTACCCGACTCCAGTTCCTTGCCTTGATCATCCCTGAGTGGGGGGTTTTGGCCGGGGGAGAAATGGGAATGGAAAACGATATAAGGATAAGATGGTAACAAGTGTCTTTAAGCTCCACTTCTTCTCACATTTGCACTATGGGACAGACACGCTAGTCCTAGGAAAGATACATCATCCACATTTTGCAGTTAAGATTGTTCTTCTCATAAATCATCCTTCCTGTTGCGTCCTCTCCTCTTGGAGACAACCTCACTATAAGTTGTCTATTACAAAACGAACAACTATTCACTAACAGAGGCTTTTGGAGAAATTACAACATAGGCAACAAAAAAGAGAAATACATCTTTTACAAAAAAACCTACTCAATGCAAAAAATAGGCCTTTCAATGTTAATGAGAAGTTTCCGATAATAATGCATCAGCATTTAAGTTAAGTTAAATCAGCAGATGTTTAATTCACTTGTAGGCTTATGGTATCTAGGTATGATAACTTACAACAAAATGTGTGTTTAGTATATGCATGTTATTTAAACATACGTTTTTTCATATTTAATTAAAATACATTTTTGTTCGCAACTTAAATGTTGCAGCTGCAACTTTCCCCCCTGATGTTTGAAGAACCATTACAATTTCTTCTTCACAAATGAATCTCTAGAGTGCACCCTGCTTTATTTACTGTGTCATCTTTTTATTTTTCTGTGTTTCAACTCCCTTTAACTTCTTATATTCCCTAATCTTTCTCTCTTACATTTCTAATTCTTCTCTAATTCGTCTTTATCTTTCTTATTCTTTATTAAATAGCATCTAAATCCTTTATGAAAGGCATACAACCATATCAAACAAATGTCAAAGATTAATACTTGTTTTAGCTTTACTTTTAAAAGTCCTCTTCCTACAGTGCAAGCCAATTGCTGATGACAGAAGGTCCCTTGCCGAACGTTCCTAATACACAAGGGGCTAGATTTACAAGCCCCTTGCACCACTTTTGCGTCACTTTTAACATGGGAAAAGTGACGCAAAAGTGGCGCAAGGGGCTTATAAATCTGCCCCTAGCTGTTTCTAAAGATTCTAATTCAAGTTTCTATTCAGAAATGTTATTTGCAAAATCTTCTATCATTCTACTCTTTTTTGTAAAACCATTGATCTAACAGCTACTAATTCTGTGTTAACTGATAATAAAGCACCATATGTACTATTAGCCAATTTACATACAACAGTAAATACTTTCTATTTTTTTTTAGTTTAAAACTACTCCTACTGGTGGAATGATTGCTCTAGAAATACCTCTCAACAATTGTGTGCCATCAATGGTACAACATGTGTGTCTGGGAGATGAAGTCATGCCAAAGCATGTAAGCTATTTACATGATGCTTATTGGGAAACAATAAATAAAATAGCAGCACCTCCTATTCAGCAGGTAGCTGGAACTAGGCATCCTGGGCCTCATTTATGAGAAATGACGCATCACTGCGTGAAAGCAGCGATGCGTCACTTCTCAGTGCGCACTCCTTGCGACATTCCTGATGCGTCATATTTAATGTATGACGCATCATGTCGCAAGGAGTTACAGATATGTCAATATTTCTGATGTATCTGTAAGCGCAAAAGTGACGCATTGCTGGAGTTTGTCACAAAACTGACGCAACTCCAGCAATGCGTCCTTTCACATGGGGCAAGCCCCATCTGAAAGGGCCTGCGTCAGTCTTACGCCTGATGTGAGGCAGGCGCAAGATTTTGACGCAACGGTGTCCTAAAAGTGACGCAGTGAAATCTCATAGATTTCACTGCGTCACTTCTACGACCCTTCCTGGCGTCAATACGCCCCCCTTGCATACATTATACCTGGCGCAGGTATAATGTGGCGCAGGGGTTTACAAAGTGACGCATCTACCTAGATACGTCACTTTGTAAATATGGCGCAACAAGGAGCATTTTGTATGCCACTGGTGCGTCACAATAAGTGACGCACCGGCAGCGTAAAAGTGAAGCATGGTCTCATAAATGAGGCCCCCTGTACGCAAACAAAATAGACTCAAGGAAAAACTGCTTCCTCCTAAGTTAATATTTAGACAGGCCTAACCCAAAACTTCAAATACGTGTTCATAGATACCTATCTAATGTGTCTCCTTCTAAACTGGCTTCTACTCTTGTAAACATTTCCCTTTCTGTCACGTATCTGACTTTAATTTTGGATGAATCATTTTCTTCTTGCATTCCTCTTCAGCTTTTTTCCAAACATTCTTTAAAACATCTTTCTCCTTGTTTTCCTCTAATGTTAAAAAAGAAATTATTTTTTAATGGTCTCATTAAACAGATCAGGTTCCTTAAATATGCCTTGACAGTGTCTATCACTGTAGGAGATCAAAAGAAATAACATGTACTTTCCATGTCTTTAGCATGTGAATGAGCATTCAATTCATTATTTTCTGAAGGGGAACTTTAAAAAAGGATCATATCATAATTTAAATAGTATGCAAAACGTAAAATAGAACATGTAATTGCACATAAAAGTGTATTGTTGTCATACGTCACATCTTCTACAGCTGAAGAACGTAAATGTGCACAAACATAGCAATCCTTAGGGGCTTATTTATGAAGGCCTTGCGCCACCGGTGCGTCACTTTTTCCCATTTTAAAAGTGACGCACCGGTGGCGCAAGGTCTTCATAAATAAGGCCCTTAGTGTTTAAACTTGAGTGTATTTCTGAACTGATTTAGAAAAAACACTAGTTAGTATATCTTATTTTGAGACATCTATAAATGAAGCTTTTAGTTTCTTCGTGTCTTTTGAGTGTGCAGGTGTTGAAGGTGCAGGTGTGGATCTAAGGGTTTCTGTTTATGGGGTAAAACTTATCATAACTAAAAGAATTTACAAGTGCTAGCAACACAACTATTAATGTGCCAATAATCACTATTCTACATTTAGCCTTGGTAACGATACACATTGTTGTCTAAAGTCAGACCTAGAGTCGAATATAGCAGCAAGTAATACTCAATAATATGCATGAATTTCCACTAGTACAAAATTAGCAAAACATTTGGTGAGTAACTTGTGGTTATTTCATTCAACTTTTATACATTAGTCTTTGTGAGGCATCTCAAGTCCTTCTCTGCCTTCTTCCAAAAAACGTTATCACTACTCTTCTACTGTAGCCTTGATCCTAGGGAGTTCTTCTATAACTTTTTTGTCTTTGTTAGTGAATAATTATCATGAATCCTAAAGTGGCTCAGGAAGATCAACCCTCAATCAACACAAAAAAACGTAATCCAAGCCCTAATAACATCCAGACTAGGGCGCTAGCAAGGAAGTTATGCGTAAACTTCAGGTGGTACAAAACGCTGCGGTTAGGCTACTATGCAAACTGCCAAATAAATCTTCCACCTCAGCCTCCCTACGTAATCTCCACTGGCTTCGAGTCGAAAATCGCACTAAATTCAAAGCCCTATGTTACATGCACAGAATCAACTCCGGCACTGCTCCCTTATACCTCAAAACCCTGGTACACCAATATTGCCCTCCCCGTCTCCTCCGCTCCTCCAATCAGCATAAGTTTCAAGTACCCAGGATCAAGCTAGCCAGAATGGGCGGACGTTCCTTCTCATATCTGGCTCCATCCCTTTGGAATTCTCTCCCCCTCCACCTTCGCACGGAACCCAACTACCTTAAATTCCGTAATGATTTAAAAACCTGGCTGTTTAATCAATAGTCTTTTATGTCCCAGATCCTGTTTTTTCCTTCACTCTTCACGTCCCTAGCGCCGGGAAACCTTTGCGCTCTACAAATATAATAATAATAATAATAATTAACATTTATCACAGTTTCTTTATTTAAACACCGTTCATCATTTGTTGTGTCAGTATTTACAGTTTGAATTCACTAAATAGTGCTTGTCTATTTCTTGTTTGTAATATTGTTACAGGAATCTTAAATCAAATACTGTTTGAGTGTGACATAATTATTAAGTCTGATCTCAGCTGGTTATGATTTTGATCTGAAGCCTTAGGCATAATTTCTGAGCAATAGGTCCATTACAAAACAGGCTTTTGAGCCCCAATACCCCCTGCAACTCCTGTTCCAGGCATCAGGCACCGAGGGGGCATTTACGGACCGTCCGAGGCCCTTGGCATCTGGGCACCTTGACTCCCGCTGGGGTGGAACTTGGTCCCCCAGCAGGGCTTGCGAGGCGCAGGAGGTGGAGTCACCCTCTCAATGCCTTTTCATCGGCTGCTCTCCCGCAGCGCAGGATTCCAAAACGGGCTTCTGAGCCCCAACATCACCTGTAACTCCTGTTCCAGGCATCAAGCACCGAGGGTGCATTTACAGGCCGTCCGAAGCCCTTGGCATCTGGGCACCTTAATTCCCATCTGGGGTGGGACTCTGTCCCCCAGCAGGCCTTGGGGCAGGGAGAGTAGTGACATCACTATCCCGACGCCTTTTCATCGGCTGCTCTCTACCGCTGCACAGGACACGTGCGAGGGTACCTGGCCCCATCCACGCCCATCAGAACCTGGAATAGGCAGGGCCACCCCTATAACCTTTGTGCCCACAGGATTTACTGTTGAAAGGGACCCTTTTGTACGCCATCTTCCGGAGCCCTTCATTGAATGACTGGTGAAAGACTATGGGTAAGAGAAAGCAAAGTTTGCCTGGGTCAGGTGGAGGGGCTGCGGTAATGACTCTTGACACATTTCTGGCCAGGGCGGCAAATGTCTTGTCGAATGATATCTCCTTGTAAGAAAGGAGACTTTCATTGGAATTAACTAATCTTCTACAGAGCCCAGCATCCCTTAGCGGTACCATGCCAAGAGATGACTAAAGCGCTATTGTGCCTATTCTGACAGTAGCTACCGGCTTGTCAGAGGCACCGAGGGGCAACAAAGTGGATGGGACCTTTATGCTGGAACCCCCATTTATAAAGAAAAGAGGTGGGGGAAAAAAGCCAATCAGGCTCCAAAAAAGCAAGCGGACCAGTCGCCTTGGGTCAAACTCTGATTAAACTTTTCCAAAAAATGGAAGACATGCTAAAGTCACATCTAGCCCCTATTATCTCACAGTTTGAAAAGATGGAAGCCTTGCTCTCTCCCTCTAATGAGCTTCACTCGTGCCTGATAACTAGTAGCCAGGGGACGGAGCTTGTGGCAATGAAGGAAGGGCTGTGACATACTTAGCAGAGTGGATTAGGACCTGTAGTTCCCTCAACCAGCAATGGTCCGCTAGTCAGTAGTGGCCCGCAATTAGCACACAGGGGGAATTTACATTCATACCAAGGGCATAACAAGCAACCCTTTGGTAGTACTGGCCCACAAAGGAGTCTGAGGTCCTCAGAAAATAACAGGGAGGAGGAGATGGCCAAGGTGTAGCCTCGCAAAGACAATTAGTGGCCGACCTAACAGATTCCCTGGCAAACCAGTGGACTAATTTACAGGGTTTAAAACCCTCTGACCTTATTCTACAGTTGGAAGACAGAACTGATGTTTTAAATCTACCCCCGAGTCAGCCCCTGTAGTGGGCGTCTTGGCAAGTGAGCAACCAGTTAAGCAGGGCTCTAAGGAGACAACAACAGACCTGGTAAACATGGTGATCCTTTGGTTGGAAGTTCACTGGTAAATGAGCATTTTATAGCTCTTCATGTCATAATGCCCAGAAGAGTGGGATGGGTGGGACAATCTACAAAAAAGATAGGGGGTGTGATTGTATCTTGGATAATATGACACACACGTCGCACACAAAAGCTATGTTCTGTGGTCAGCTCAGGCAAGGTTCAAATACAGGAACTCAGGTCATCCCGCTCTTCTTTTTCTATCCCAATGGGGTTCAATACCAAAACTTCTGCGGTAATGCTTCTAGTCTGACTCAGGGAAAGTTGTAACAAGGCACAAAAACGTGGACAAATATGAATAAAACCATTTCTCGTGCAAATAGATTTGCCACACTGAGGGACCTAGATAGTATTGACTGACTATTAGCCCCAAGTGATGTCATTGCTAACACAGGGTGCCCTCTGCCATCTAGAGTGGCAAATGAGACTCTGCCACATTCTGTTCCCGGTGAGATAGGTCCCTCTATTTGTAAATTCATATCCTGGAATATTGCAGGGCAGAGGCAAAAAAGGATGAAGAGCAGTGGTTCGAAATAATAAAATCTGGCAATATTGTCTCACAGATCAAGAGGGAATGGACCACTGGGACCTGTGTGACCAGGGTCATGGGTGGTTGATACCTTTCATAAAAACCCTCATACACGTAAGTAGGTGGGCAGTCAGTATATCTTGGTTCTCCGCCTATTTGCAATGTGACAGCATCATCATAGGGTTGATTTTGGGATGCTGACCTCCACCAAGAGGTAGACCCACTGGTACTACAGTATGGTCTAGAGACAAACAAGATTTTTGGGGGAAAAGTGAAGTGCTCAATGTGAACTAAGTTTAAACATTTTCTACATCCTCATTTTTGTGAAATCATGTATTGTATGGAGATGTGAAAAAGGTTGAAACAAAAGTGGTGCGTATGTAGATCGCGTTACTAATCTTACACACTAGTGTAGTCCATATGCGAGGTAGACATGCTTCAGCCCCATTCTGCCCAGACGGTCTCGGGGGCTTTCTTCAGGACCAGTAGAAGTGACCTGTCACTATTTGTGCAATAGAGTGAAGTGGATTGTTGTTTAGCCACTTTTTATCAGGTCAAGAGTACCTATAATTTGTAATTGGGAAACAAGAATGAAGAGAAAAAACAGAACATGTATGAGCTCCTCGAGAAGTGTACTGTCTGTTTTGATATTCATCTACATGATGCTGCAAATAAAACATTTTTTATGTTAAGGTGGGTCACATTATCACCTCATGCTTTTGTGCATTTATCAAGAATACATTCATTACTACATAAACAGTAGCAGTTTCTGGGAAGCACAAGGCGTCGATATAGCGCATGTGGTCTCTAATTAGCATGTTTGTAAAATCTGAAAATCAGAGTACTGAACTATCATTATTCTGTGGTAAGTATGTGTTGGGACAGGGGGATGTATTAAAGAATTACTTTCCATAAATATCTGTTTAAGTGCCCGATTCTCGAATAAAATGGTGGTTGCGTGTAATCCCTGTGGTGAATTAAGATGAAGTAATCATCATAAGGTATCAGCGCATTTTTGTATGCAGTCATCACACCATTGTAACTGCGGGAGGTACAATGGGGGCTCCTGGGGGTGACACTCGCAGACAATGGTACTGCCCCCGCTATGTTGGGCAGGTGAGCGCAGGGATTGGCTGGCCAGAGTGGCGCGCGAGCGTTGTTCCCCAGCGCTCGATGTGGCGCACTTTACACAGCCAGGGAGAGGTAGGGCTGTGAATTTTGGCCCTCCCTCTCACCTTATTTTTAAATGTCTGATTTGCTTTTTCATGCAATTTTTTTCTTATGTAAGTTTTACTTTATGATGGTCGTCGCTTGGACAGGTGGCAGATTTGGAGGAGATCAAGACAGGCAGGAAAGGTTGGTGACATTAGGAATAAGTTTGGACTGAGAGAAGCAAGGGAGAGAAGTTGGAGTCAAGAGGTAGGCAGGAGATGGAGATAGGAGTTTGGGGAGGAGGTTCAGGCCGAACAAGGTGGGTAAATAGTTGCTACATGGATATTGCTTAGGGGCGGGGGTGTTAGCTTGGGAAATGTTATATTATGATCTGTATGAAAATATATTTGTACTGACTTAACTGTCCAATAAAGCGGCCTTTCAGCCCATCTTGGTTTTGCTCATGCTTATTGCCCGATGGGGGCTCCTGGTGGTGACACTCGCAGAGTGTGCGCCCCGGGCAGTTTCGGACAATGGTACGGCCCCCCCGCCTTGTTGGGCAGGTGAGCGGAGGGATTGGCTAGCCACGTGGAGTGCAAGCATTTTTCCCCAGCGTTCGATGTGGCGCACTTTACACAGCCAAGGAGAAGTAGGGCTGTGAATTTTGGGCACTCTGTGTCACTAAATTGTTAAATTGCTGTGGCGCTTCGCTAGCGGTCATAAAAAATCCTCTGCTTCTGTCAGGGAAGCGTTATGGATGCTGGCCGAAGCAGGGCGGGAGGATTTATTGGTGTCGGGCACGCTCTCTCAAGCGTGGGTCAGCATGGAACTGAGGGTGCGCCAGGCAGCCGGCGGTGTTTCGGCAGCCGTCGTCACTTGTTTGTCTAGCGAGGGCTCACCAACACCGTCTGCACGAGGCGACCCCTCACAGCTGAAAGCCTTGCCGGGCAAACACTCACCTTCGGCAATGGCGGCGCTGCGGGGGTCTCCTCCTGCTCCGCGCTCTTCGGTCTTTACAAACAGTAGGAGGAGCAAGAAGCGCACACGCACAGTGCCCTCTTTATTAGTCAGCCGGAAGACATTTTAAAAAACTAGTCGGGCAAAGGAATGCTGGCTCACAGAAAAGCCTCTATTGCTACAAGGGCACCATCTAGTGGCCAAACTATGCATAGACCCAGTTTTTCATCTAAATTAATTAAGAACAGCAAGGATATTTGTATTTTTGGCATGAATAGGTGTGATAATGACAAAAATTCCGAGGAATTGAACAATGACAGGGGTTTATCTCCCATTATAGCAAATGAAAGAGGAGACTCTATGTTAATTGAAAATTGTTCTTCTCAGAAAATTGATGTTGTGGAGTCTTTACCTATGAAGAGTTGTTATGTAAGTGATAAGGTCAACAGTGGCACAGGAATGTCTAAAGGCGTTTCTTCTTTATCAGACATTTCTAAACAGATTGCTGCTGATTAGTTTATAATTTCCCCAGGATCTGAAGGACATGGACAATTGGTGTGGATACCACAGGAGATCACTGATGAACATAGATTAATAAAATTAAAGGAGAACAGTATTATTCCAACTGCGAATTCAGGCGTGTTTCAGTCCAACGAGGGCGAGATTCTGCCAGGTACAAGAAGGGGCAGTATAGATGTGCCAGTCAGGCTTCCAGCGTCCTGCAATGTCAGAAATGGTGAGGAGGGGATATTTTCAGCGAAATTTCCCACACCGTTGGACGGTAAAAGAGCTGCCTATTTCAAAAAAGCCATTAATTGGAGAGAGTTTGATGGTGGTATTGGGGATGGGGAGCAGCCAAGTGGTAGCGGCAGGTGTGGTAGTGCAGGTAAAAAAGGGGTGATAGGTAGTATTCCGCCAGAGGATGATAAGGAGTCATCGGAAGAAGGGGAGTTATCAGATTGTTAAGATCTATCAGGCGGTTTTCCCAATTTTTCGGGGAAAAGGGGATGTGTACTAAAGATATCTCCAGATTGTATTTTTCACAGAGCAAAGGAGTGGAAGGTGCTAACTGCGGAATCAGTATGAGGCAGCAGAGCAAAGGGCCGAAGCACAGATCGTTGTCCAACGAACAAGCACATACTAAGTCAGGTGAGGCTCAAATACAGATTTGGAAACGTTTAAGAGTAGATAAAGGTGTGGGTACTGATGTGGAACATAATGACTTGGGGCCTGATGTAGGTAAATCTCATTTACTGACTCTAGAATACCGAATTTTACCGATTCGGTATTCTAGATTCGATAAATGAGATGTAGGAAATAATTCCGTAATTTTTACTGAATCGGTATGATTCGGTAAATAGCAAATCAGTATTTACCCATTCGGTAATTGCAATTGATTCCTAAGGGCCTTGAGGCCCATAGGAATTAATGTCAATTACCGAATTGTCAAGGGGGACAGGGTGTCACTTTGACACCCTGTTGCACCCCAGATTCTGGTTTGTGTGCCATGTGACACACATACATGCCCTTAGGGCATGTATGTGTGCCACATGGCACAGGTGTACATGCACAGATGTGCATGTACACTGGAATTCGTTATTTACCACAAAATATTATTTCGTGGTAAATAACGATTTCTTAAGAGCCTGTGGCACTGTTTTCAATGCCACCTACATCTAGATTTACTGATTCTGTAAATTTACTGATTCAGTATTTTACCGAATCGGTAAAGTTACCGAATCAGTAAATTTACCGATTCTGTAAAATTTAAGGACCCTACATATCAAAAACCAAATACCGGTCGGTAACAGCCGAAATCGGCCGTTACCAACCGGTATTTGGTTTCCTACATTGCGCCCTTTGTATTCCTAAATAAACATGATCATGAAAGTAAAGAAGGGGATACAGCGACTGACAATGTTAAAGCATTGGTAAGTGATGATATCATGCAAAAAGCAGAGTCTGAGGGTAAATCATCTGGCATGCTTAAACGTTTACCTTATATGGGTTTCTCTATGCCTTTGGGTGCTCACTTAATTAAGGCCACAAAAGACAGGATATGGAAAGGGGAATTCATTGACATTTTCAAGCTACTTCACAGGGAAATACAAGCAAAAGAGAAATCGAAAGAGGAGGCTTGGGAACTTTTAAAGAGACCTAGGGTACCAACTAACATAGACTTGTGGACTTCTGCCTTTCTCATCTTCGCTAGTGTATACTGCGAAAAATTTCCAGACTGATCAGTATCACTTTTTAAGTATTTAGGTATCAATAGGAAGGTGGCAACAGAATTTGGGGGCTACCCCTGACTTCAATATGATGAAGAGTTTAAGGCCAGGCTAGTTTTGATGCCTGACAAACCATGGGGGGAGGTCGATAACGAGCTTTGGATACAATGGATGTATCCCCAAAGGCCACCTCCATCCATGCATACAGCCAGTGGTTTAGCCGTTCCTTATTGGCCCTTTCAGTTTAGACCCACCCTGGGGGGGGGGTGGGTACATGGAACAGACCTCAAATACTGGTCTCCAGAGCATGTTGGAATTTCACCAAAGGATATTGTATTAAAAACCCTTGCAAATACAAACATGTATATTCAAGATGTGGGGGCAAGCATGCAGTCATACAATGTTTTGGAGAACAGGAAAATTGGGGAAGCAGTTTTCTAGGTAGAGGAAGAGGATTTACACTGCAGTCTGGTGACAAGGGCTTCTACTCCACTTAAAGTGGACACTTTATGTAGCTGGTTAAAGTTCTATCCAGACGCACAAGACGCTGCTTTATTGGAATGGGGTTTCAAGGAAGGTTTTTAATTAGGCTACCCAGGACCCCGAAGTCCAAGATTTGCGTAAAATGTTAAATCTGCTAATGCATTTCCACATATACTCAGGGAGAAATTGATGACGGAAGACCAAGAAGGAAAGATGGCAGGTCCTTCCACTTATTGTCCTCTAGAAAATCTAATTGTGTCACCGTTAGGTGTAGTTTCGAAGAAAGCTGAAGGTGAGTTCAGGATGATTCAACATCTATCATGGCCCCATGTTTATTCGGTCAATGATTTCATTGCTAAAGAGGATTCCATAGTACATTTTGAATTGGTGGATTCGGCTTTAGTTATGATCAGAAACACAAGGGAGAAGTCAGAGTTAGCCAAGTGTGACATTAAATCGGCTTTCAGGTTATTGCAGGTGGCATCCAGATTTTTTGACACAAAACCAGATCTGCTAAGGTAGCCAGGCTGTGAAAAAAAGTAACGCTTCCTTGAAGCTAGTGCTAACATAATGAAATGTTGCGATTTCTTCAAACATTCCAGACATTGCATGTGTGCTTCACTGTACAGCACACATTCAATGTGTGGAATGTTTAAGAATTGTTTAGGTATAGGACATAGGCCCTTGCCCCTCTATCTATCTGTCTCAGTGCATACATGTATATATATATATATATATATATATATATATATATATATATATATATATATATATATATATATATATATGCAATTCACAGTCCTGTTCCGCTGCCTCAAATCAGGACCAAGATCCTATCTGCCACACCGGATGCCACAGGTACAAACCACTCCACAGCGCAAAGATGAAATTTTCTCAAGTTTATTCACACGATTTCGCCAGCATATATATATATATATATATTCACTGAAAAAACCATAGGTTATAGACCATATATAGTTAGGAATTAGCATTTACAAAACCTTATTTTACTCACACAAAACCATTGAAATTCGCATATATAGTTAGTTGCACTAACTATATATCGCGCACCCGCAATCCACTGCTGATGATGTCGCATATTACATCATTCATGACATGGTCAGTGACATCACTGATGACATCACTGATGACATCTCAAATGACATCACTGATGACATCACTGAAGACATCTCAAATGACATCACTGATGACATCACTGATGACATCTCAAATGACATCACTGATGACATCACTGATGACATCTCATTTGACATTACTGATCACATCACTGATGATATCATTCATGTGATAATACGATGAACCTCTTCAGACTCTAGTATAACCTTAGATACAATCAGTGTAAACAGACACTCACAGACTGTCACTCATCCATGGAGTTACTCACACACCTAGTCAGTCATGCAAAGAATCAATCACACCTCCATTTCCTCAACTATACAGTTATACACACCTTACTTATTCAAACATATACTAACACATATTTACTCTCTTATACAATCCCTGATACAAGTTCACAATGATCCATACAGCCACTCACACATTCACTGGCTCTTATGCACAGTTATTTATATATGTCAACTCTCACATGTACTGTGTTTTACAAATGTACTTACTTTGACATGTAGCACTGAGATATCCATTCACTCACCAATACACTCATGCACACAGTCAACCGCCCATACAGCTGTTTCCACATGCACTTTTGAACCCATACATCTAGTGAATCAACTGCTCACACATCTATGCACAGAGTCATACACCTCCCAGCCACACACACTCAGTCTTCCATACAAATACTTGGGCAACCAATCAATAACCCATATAGTTACTCATATAGCTACTGATCAACACATGCAGCAGTTTACAGAACAACAGACATAATGATGCACAAATTAAGACAGTTTAGTCACTAATCCATGCACTCAGTGAGACACATTTAATCACTCACTCATACAGTCAGTCATGCACCTACTAAATCCTTCATCCAGACACTTATACATCCACTCATTCTTCAATATGTAAGACATATTTTAACTTTACAGAAACATACAGTCACTGGATGTTGTCATCAGTGATGTCATCAGTGATGTCATTTGAGATGTCATCAGTGATGTCATCAGTGATGTCATTTGAGATGTCATCAGTGATGTCATCAGTGATGTCACTGACCATGTCATGAATGATGTAATATGTGACATCATCAGCAGTGGATTGCGGGTGCGCGATATATAGTTAGTGCAACTAAGTATATATGCGAATTTCAATGGTTTTGTGTGAGTAAAATAAGGTTTTGTAAATGCTAATTCCTAACTATATATGGTCTATAACCTATGGTTTTTTCAGTGAATTTTCAAGGTTTTGTAAATGCTAATTCCTAACTATATATGGTCTATAACCTATGTTTTTTTCAGAGAATATATATATATATATATATATATATATATATATATATATATATATATATATATATATATATATATATATATATATATATATATATATATATATATATATATATATATATATATATATATATATATCATTTCTATGGCAAAATGAAACCCCTCATTTTGTTCCTTTTCAAATTAAATGTATTAAGTGTTACCACTTTATTCCATTCAAGATGACCAGGTGTGCCATACTTTTGTCATAAGTAAGACTGTTAGCGTTCTAGTTGTTCTTTAGAACACTCTGGGACATTCTGTCATTGGGCTATAGTTGGGCTACATCTGGCTGATATTTGGGCTACATTTGGGCTCTTTTGTCTCTGGTGGCCATCTTGGGAGACTGCATATCAGAATTTTTTTAATGAAATATAAGAGGATTTGAGAAGTCACTCAATGTGCCCCAATTTTTCTTTCTTCAGCAATAATCATAATTTCTATGGCAAAAGGAACCCCCTCATTTTGTTCCTTTGCAAATTAAATGTTTTAAGTGTTAACACTTTATTCCAATCAAGATGACTTCAGGTGTGCCATACTTTTGTCATAAGTAAGACTGTTAGCGCTCTAGTTGTTCTTTAGGACACTCTGGGAAATTCTGTCATTGGGCTATAGTTGGGCTACATCTGGCTGATATTTGGGCTACATTTGTTTTTTTTTGTCTCTGGTGGCCATCTTTGGGCTACATTGGGCTACATTGGGCTACATTTGGGCTCTAACATATATATAGCCCAATGTAGCCCAATATATATTTTTCAAAGTTAATTTTTGGAAAAACCACTGGAGCATATATCTTGAGACATAGCAAAGGCACATCGGGGTACCAGTCCCTACAATTTTGCTAAGTTTGGTGGAAATCCATTCAGTCATTCGGGCTAAAAGTGAGTCCAACCGCCCTATGGAAAACTCAATGTTAAAAACATGTTTTGGACCCCCCTTTTTTCTCGGCCCCCGCTTGAAGAAATCCCCCCAAACTTTCAGTGGACGCTCAGAAACAAAATGTGCCATTTTCCTGAAAATTTCAGCCAATTCCGTCCATCAACGCCAAAGTTATTCAACGTAGAATTTTCAGAAATCCCTAATAAAAAAAATCCTAACTATATATACCTACTGGCAACCGCCAGTAGGTAATATATATATATATATATATATATACATATATATATATATATATATATACATATATATATATATATATATATATATATATATATATATATATATATATATATATATATATATATATATATATATATATATATATATATATATATATATATATATATCACTCTTGATCCCCCTTTCTCTACCTCAACTCTCTCCATGTCATCTGCCTTTCTGTATCTCACAGCTCTTTTTACATCTGACCTCCCTGTACTTCTCCATGTACTAACTTCTCGCACTACCTAATCTGAACCTCCTTCTCCATTTCGGCTCACCCCTCTACCTCAACTATCGCTCTTAACCTCTTTCTTTATTGATTGCCCTACCTCACCATCTCTTCCTCTCCCAACTCTCTACCTCTATATAAATCTCACCTCTCTTCCTCTATTTGATGTGTGTCTCTCAACTTTCTCTTTTCCAGCTAAACTACACTTCTCTTTCTATCCTTCACCTGTGTCAATGCTTTTCTCCTTTCCCTGACCAATATTTCTATATGCCTTTCCACTATGCCCTCTCTACCTACCTTGCGTCTCTTTGTTTTTCCTCAACTGCCTCTATCCACCTCTACCTCTCACTTTATTTTCCTCTCTCTAATTCACCTCTTAATCTTCATTACCTCTCTCTCCCTACTAACGATTTGGGGAACTTTACTCTGCTGTCTTTCTCTACGATTATTTCTCCCTATTCAATTCTCTCTCTACCACTGTACTGCACTCTCAATCCTTACCTATTCCTCCACCTGTCTTTCTTTACCTACATCTTCCTCTTTCCACCTCTTTTTATCTTTCTTTCTGGCTACCTCACCTTTCCTTATTTACTTTACTCCTCTGGCCACTTCAAATATCATTTTACCTCATCTCAAACTCTCCCCCCTTCTCCCTCTATGTCTCTCAATATACTGTTGTCTTCATGTCTTTGTCCATCTCCTGTATTCTTCCCCATCATATTTCTATTACTCAGCAAGGTCACAGGTAACTATATAACTACTAACTCCATGTAAAGAGGAGAAGAGAAATAAGGCAGGGAAAGAAAAATTACAAGGAAGCTATTCAAGTTTAGCCAATGGAATGGTGAAAATCCTCAATGTACCTTGTTGGAACTGGCCCTTTTTGCAGGGTTATTCCCAAACTTTTTGCTTCTTTCTCCCTTATTTTTCATGAGCCGTGGCTGTTGGCAGTAGCACTCTGCGCACTTTACCATTGCTGATCAGTGCTAAAGTTCATATGCTCTCTGTGTAAATTATTATTATGATTGGATTTACATGATTGGCATATTTGTATCACCCCGAAGTCCATAGTAAAGTGCACTGGGTGTGCCAGGCGTGGTGATGACACATGCTACTAGTGGGCCTGCAGCACTGATTGTGCCACCAGCATGAATAGCCCCAAAATGGTGTCTCATGCCCACCACCGCAGGGCCTGTGTGCAGTCGGTGAACTGTCATGTCCTCCTGGTCAGTGTCCCCACTGACCAGGCTAACTCTTCCCTTTTTTTGCATATTGGTCACCCCTATGAAATGCCCAAGGTACCCCCTTGGGCAGGGTGCAGTGTATGTGAAAGGTAGAGCATTTACTGGTGCAGGTGACATGCTATGGTAGTGATTTACAGCCATTTTCGTTTTTCACTACTGCAAGGCTATCTTGCTCCAAAGGCTATCATGTGGGATGCTGGCTACAGTGGCTACCAGCATATCTTCAGATAGGAACAAGATAGGACATAAAAGTCTGGTATTCCTGAACTCAGAATTTAATAACACATCTTTTAGGAAAGGTTGTTTTTAAATCCTGTGTTTGAGAACAACACTTTTAAAAAGTTGCTGTTCTCTTGTCTGACCTTTCTGTGTGCCTTGGCCTGTTTGTGTATTGACTGTCTGGTTTGAGAGTGACAGAGGCTGGGGATTCCCCAGGAGGCTGGCTGAGTCAGCCCTAGGCTGAATGACTGCATTTGCAACTTGAGTGGTGGGAGGAGATAGCACCTGGGCCTGTATGGGCTGTGCCTGACTTCCACAATGCTGGCTCCACCTCCTGCTGGGCGGCTGACAACCCTGCCCCTCACTCTGAAAGGAAAGGAGAAGCCAGAAAAACAAAGTGCTCAAGGAACACCCAGAACTGGTTCAGACCGGGCTCAGGGCCCACTTGCACAAAGAGAACAAATATTTTTAGGGGTATAAGTACAGGACCCCTGACAACAGAAAATTAGATCATCCTTGAATCAAGAAGGAATCTCTGCCAAGGAGAAAGCTGAAACTGAAGAAGGAAGTTTGTCCAGCTGTTGCTCTGTTGGATTGCCCTGCTGTTCATTTGCTGCCAAGGAGAGGGGAAGGACTTTGCTTTGTGCTGTGTCCCCTTGATTGAAGGAATCTCCAAGGGCCTGAGAGGAGCTGGCTCCCTGTTTTGAAGTCCCAGGGACAAAAGGACTTCACCCCCTTAGCTTACCCTGAGCTCTACTGAGGGATTTCTGTCCTTCCCAGAGTGTGTAGCCCATGTTTGGTGCATCTGGAAGTTGTATCTGTGCTGGGAAGCTGGAAACCAAGATTTAAAGACTTTGCTACAGAAAAGTTATTGCATCGCTCGCTGCGGAGCGCATCCCCGACAGTGCGAGGAAATTCCCACCACTACGAAGGCCGAGATCGTCGCAGTGCCTGTTGCCGCTGCCAGAGCCGTTGCATCCTTCATTTGCGGGACGCACCAGACCTGTGCGGGAAGACTAACATCGCTGCGAGTGTCGTCGCAGAGCCTGTCGTTGCTGGGAGAGATCGCCGCACCGCTTGCTTGCGGACTGCATCACGTCGCTGCGAACATCGTTGCAGATCATCGTATCGAGGAGCTGCGAGAGGGAGGATCACTGCTGGATCGCGCATCGTCTCCCCGGAGATCTTAACAGCCCCTACGAGATCGTCGCATCGTGCCTTTGCGAGAACAAACTTCCTACGGAACCTACGCACCGGAATCCATACAAGTGGCCTTCCTCCCCATACAGACCGGATTCGTCGCAAAACGCCTGCTGCTGCAGCGGGGCTGTCACAAACGCCTCCCCAAGGTCTCAGGAGCAACGCATCGCTTGTGTTCCATTGCACCAGCTTCTGCTTTTGGAACTTTGTTGCAACAAAAGGTACTGTCGACTAAAGCGTGACGCAACTGTGAACTTTTCACACAACTGTAGATTCTTTTTATTGCAACCTTAAGAACTCTTTTGCAACCATATTCTTGAACTGTGTATGTTGGATTTTTGTCGTTTTGGTCTTGTGTAGTTTAGATTAAATACCTTTATTTTTCTAAACTGTTGTGGAGTCAGTTTGTGATGTTTTCACTGTGTTACTGTGAGTGTTAGTACAAATACTTTACACATTGCCTTATGATTAGCCTTGACTGCTCATGCCAAGCTACCTAGAGGGTGAGCAGGGGTTATCTCAGAGGGTTTCCTCCTTACCCTGACTAGAAGCAAGGGTCCCTATTTGGACAGTGGTACCTACCTCTGCCAACTAGAGACCCCTAGTTCTAACATTGTTGGTCAGCGGTGTGGATTTGAACTTGTATTTGTATTAGACCCACAGTGATTGGTGTACATCACTAGTGAGTGCAGACCACTACGCCACTGCATACTATGGTTACGTTTTTTATTTTTTGTTCTATTTTTGATCGTAACCCTGAAAGAATCCAAGCATCATGTCTCTGAATGGTTAACCAGCAAGTGATGTTGCAGAACTGGAGTTTGATATTGAAATGTTAAGTGATTACAAAGTAGGTCACCTCAGACAGTTCTGCAGGAACTTTGGATGCCCCATAAAGCGCCACTCCAAGAAGGAGGAGCTACAGGAGGCCTTAAGGGTCTGGTGGGAGACCAACGAGGCTGGGAAGACAGGTGGTGCAGAAGTGGATAAGGATGCACAAAGGGATGGTTTCAGGCCACAGGATCTGCCTGTGTCCAGAGCAGCCTCAAGGGCTGGCAGCAACCATTCAGCTGAAAGTTTTTCCCAGGAGGAGTTGGAGGAAAACCAAAGGGCTAGAGATCATAAGTTAGAAATGTTGAGGCTTGAAATGGAGATGAAGCCAATGGAAAAAGAAAGGGCGGCGGAGGAGAGCAAACATGCCCGTGCCCTGAAGGAATTGAAATTGACCTTGGCCCATGAATTAAGAATGAGGAAGCTTGAGTTGGAGCTCAAGAAGCGTGAGGCCATGAGGGTGTCAGCTAAAGAAGAAAAACGTGTAGCTCAAGAAGTGAAGTTTGCTGAGTTGGAGGTGGAGTCCAGCTCAGGTGGTGGGAGCATGGTTATGATATCGAGTGCTGAGAGAAAGCTACAAACACCCAGAGATGTGGCACCTGACTTGAGGAAGCGGGTCGACATACACCAGGGGGTTCAGGTTTATGATGTAGTTTCAGTGGAGTGCAGTGTCCCTGAAGAAGATTGGGGGACTGGCACAGGGGACCATATTCCTAGTGGTGGGAGGGACACTCTACTGACTCTAGATGAAAGGTACAGGGAGAGGGGTTCCCCCATGGTAAAAACCTTGGTGTGTGTGTGTGAAGACCAGCCAGAAGAATGTGGATTGTGTGACAGAGACAGTCAGATACTGTCTTGCTAGTCTCAGGAGAGTGGCGTGGGGTACTTGTGTGAGGCACTGGAGGGTGAGGCAAAGGGTAGCTTGGTTAACAATTGTGGGGGGTTGTGTGATTCATTTGTTGGAGAGCATATTTTAAGTCGCTGTTTTCCAGAGCTATGCCAACACCCGGTGGAGTGTGAGTTCTCTGACTCCAGAGAGCTTGGGTTGGAGGCAGACCTCTTGGTGGATTCCAGAGAGTCTGAGGAGGCATTGGGGAAGGATCCCAAAAGGAGTGGCACAGATATCTTCCTGACCTGTGAGGTGGAAGAGGTTCAGTGTAGCCCAGTTAGGTCCCAGTGTAGTGGGAGGGGTGTAGGGGCTCATGTCCGGTCTCAATGGGGAAGCAGTGAGTGTGGGATGGTGTGTCTCACGGTGCCCAAAACCCAGTCTTAGGGCCTGGAGGGTTCCTTAAGGGAACAACAGGATGGGGACCTAGACTGTACTTATAGGCCTTTTGAGGAGGATCTCCTAGTGTCTGGTGAACAGGGAGTGCCTGTAACCAGGCCTCCATCAGTTCTGGTGTCTGGTAGTGCCACTCCAGTTGGGAGGGTGTAGAAGTCCAGACTGAGGGATGAGAGGGGGAAGGAGTCCCCAGTGGGAGAACCAGTAGGGCAGGGACCAGTCAGAAGGGCTGAGTCTCCCAGGAGTGACCATGGTGACACCACTTCTGTCCTGGGGATCTTTACGCACTGTCAGGTGGGCAGGGGTCTAGAGATCTGTGCGAGACAGACTATCACGGGACACAGGAGTCATGTGTCCCCCTCAAGGGGGTACTATGTGAGTCCCCAGAAGTCCTGGCGTGACAGGCAAGTGCACAACTGAAGGTTTTGGTCGAGGGTTGGGAGACCAGGTTCAAGATCTGCCTGACCTGGAGGGAAGGACATCTGTAACCAGTGCCCTGACCAATATGGTTCCTAGGGGTACCCCTCCAGTAGAGATGGTGCAGCGCTCTGGAAGGGGGTGCAGAGGGGGGGGAGTCCTCGCCTCTGACCCCGGTACAGCCTGAGGGGTTAAACCCTAGGTTGGGAGACCAGTTGCTGGAGGGAGGTCGAGAACTGATAGGAAAGTTGTCTTCTTGGTTGTCTTGGTGGACAGGGTTGCCCCTGGAAGGAGGGCAGGAGTCTCATCCTGGGGGTGGACTAGGCCACGCCGTTGTATTGGCCAGGTGGATACTGTCTACCAGTGTGGACATATCTGTGAGTGAAGTCCTGGTGCACCAGGCAAGTGTTCCACCGCAGGGGTTGGTCCCTGGGTGGGGAAGCCAGGTTCAGGTGTTGTCTGACCTGGAGGCTTTGGAGCCTAGGTTTGAGGGTCAGGTCCGGGTTGTCCCCCCTGACCTGGAATACCAGTTGCAGGATAGAACCCCTGAACTGGTGGGTGAATGGTGCAGGACACCTGCCACAGGTGTCCTGACTCTTCTAGAAAGGGGTATCGCTCCAGGTTGGAGGAGACAGAGCCCCAAGGAAGAGGAGGCCTGGGTGTGGGGAAGCCCACCCCAGCCTCCTGTCCAGCCGCCGGATACAGGTCCCGGACTGGTGGGTCAGTGCCAGAGTGTTAGACCTGACCTGACATGTGGGAGAGTAGACAAAGGGTGCCAAACACCTGGGGCTAAAGCCCCTCACCCTCTGACTCCAATGTGGTTTGAGAGCCCTGAGAGGCATAAGGCCTGGGTCTCATCTCTGATCGCTGGCAGTGGTCACTGTGGCTTGCTGTATGTCTGTTGGGACACTCCTGTGAGCAAGTTACAGTTGGGTTCTGCACAGGTGGTGTCCACAGGTGGGGGGAGAAGGGTTCCACATGGATTGGCATAGTGGACACTGAGAGTATGGGTAGAGTGTTCGAACTAGGTTCAGGTCGGCGTAGAACAGGAATTGTGCCCTGTTGTTTGGGCAAGTTTCCACGTTCAATCGCCTTAAGCAGGGAATCCCATCAAGGTATCGTTTGGTCTACCCTGGCTTTAGGCTGGAAGGGGGTTGTGTTGGAACTGGCCCTTTTTGCTGGGTTATCCCAAAACTTTTTGCTTCTTCCTCCCTTATTTTTCCTGACCCATGGCTGTTGGCAATAGGACTCAGCGCACTTTACCACTGCTGATCAGTGCTAAAATGCATATGCTCTCGGTGTAAATTATTATTATGATTGGATATACATGATTGGCATATTTATATCACCACGAAGTCCCTAGTAAAGTTCACTGGGTGTGCCAGGGCTGGTGATGACAAATGCTACTAGTGGGCCTGCAGCACTGATTGTGCCATCTATATGAGTAGCCCCAAAATGGTGTATCAGGCCTGCCACCGCAGGGCCTGTATGCAGTAGGTGAACTGCCATGTCCTCCTGGTCAGTGTCCCCACTGACCAGGCCTAACCCTTCCCTTTTTGTGCATATTGGTCACCCCTATGGAAGGCCCAAGGTACTCCCTTGGGCAGGGTGCAGTGTATATGAAAGGTAGAGCATGTACTGGTTCAGGTGGCATGCTCTGGTAGTGAATCCCAGCCATTTTAGTTTTTCACTACTGCAAGGCTATCTTGCTCCATAGGCTATCATGGGGGATGCTGGCTACAGTGTGGCTACCAGCACATCGTCCCATAGGAACAAGATAGGTCATACAAGTCTGTTATCCCTGAACTCAGAATGTAATAACACATCTTTTAGGAAAGGTTGTTTTTAAATCCTGTGTTTGAGAACAGCACTTTTAGAAAGTTGCTGTCCTCTTGTCTGACCTTTCTGCGTGCCTTGGCCTGTTTGTGTATTGACTGTCTGGTTTGAGAGTGACAGGGGCTGGGGATTCCCCAGGAGGCTGGCTGAGTCAGCCCTAGGCTGAATGACTGCATTTGCAACTTGAGTGGTGGGAGGAGATAGCACCTGGGCCTGAATAGGGCTGTGCCTGTCTTCCACAATGCTGGCTCCACCTCCTGCTGGGCGGCTGACGACCCTGCTCCTCACTCTGAAAGGAAAGGAGAAGTCATAAAAACAAAGTGCTCAAGGAACACCCAGAACTGGTTCAGACCAGGCTCAGGGCCCACTTGCACAGAGAACTAAGACTTTTAGGGTTATAAGTACAGGACCCCTGACAACAGAAAATTAGATCAATTTGGAATCAAGAAGAAACCTCTGCCAAGGAGAAAGCTGAAACTGAAGAAGGAAGATTGTCCAGCTGTTGCTCTGCTGGATTGCCCTGCTGTTGCTTTGCTGCCAAGGAGAGGGGAAGGACTTTGCTTTGTGCTGTGTCCCCTTGCTTGAAGGAATCTCCAAGAGCCTGAGAGGAGCTGGCTCCCTGTTATGAAGACACAGGAACAAAAGGACTTCACCCCCCAGCTTCCCCTGAGCTCTACTGGGAGAGTTCTGTCCTTCCTAGAGTGTGAGGCCCATGTGTGGTGCATCTGGAAGTTGTACCTGTGCTGGGAAGCTGGAAACCAAAATGTAAAGACTTTGCTACAGAAAAGTTATCGCATTGCTCGCTGCGGAGCGCATCCCCGACAGTGCAAGGAAATTCTCGCCGCTACGAAGGCCAAAATCGCCACACCGCCTGTTGCCTCTGCCAGAGCCGTAGCATCCTTCGTTTGTGGGACACACCAGACTGGTGCTGGAAGACTAAAATTGCTGCGAGTGTTGTCGCAGAGCCTGGGAGAGATTGCCGCACCGCTTGCTTGCGGACCTCATCATGCCGCTGCGAACATCGACGCAGATCATGGCATCGAGGAGCTGCGAGAGAGAGGATCACCGCTGGATCGGGCATCGGTGCCCCAGAGATCATCGCATCGTGCCTTTGCGAGAACAAACTTCCTACGGAACCTACGCACTGGAATCCATACAAGTGGCCTTCCTCCCCATACAGCCCGGATTCGTCGCAACACGCCCGCTGCTGCAGGGGGGCTGTCGCAAACGCATCCCTAAGGTCTCAGGAGAAAAGCATCGCTTGTTTTCCACCGCACCAGCTTCTGCTTTTGGAACTTTGGCGCAACTAAAGGCACTGTCGACTAAAGAGTGATGCAACTGTGAACTTTTCACGCAACTGTGGATTATTTTAATTGCAACCTTAAGAACTCTTTTACAACCATATTCTAGAAGTGTGTATGTTGGATTTTTGGCGTTTTGGTCTTGTGTAGTTTAGATTAAATAGCTTTATTCTTCTAAACTGTTGTGGAGTCAGTTTGTGGTGTTTTCACTGCGTTACTGTGAGTGTTGGTACAAATACTTTACACATTGCCTTCTGATTAGCCTTGACTGCTCGTGCCAAGCTACCTAGGGGGTGAGCAGGGGTTATCTCAGAGGGTTTCCTCCTTACCCTGACTAGAAGCAAGGGTCCGTATTTGGACAGTGGTACCTACCTCTGCCAACTAGAGACCCCCAGTTCTAACATACCTGTTGCTGCAAAAACACCCGTGGTGAAGGGAAATACGGTTGTGATAACAAATATTGAGCAAGTAAATTTACAGCATCAAGCAGTATATGCATTTGTCTTATTTTAATATTATGAACTAGTCTGCTAAACATCTAACAGTTTGCCCTTAGCATGATTTTCATACAATTGGACTAACAAGTTGGTTAGGCACTGAATTCCACATAAGGTGTTGTAGTAAGCAAAATAAAACTAACTAAATCCAAACTAAAAAAGAAGTGGCGTTATCAATACTTGTTCAAATTTCATTAGTACTATTTGGCTGGCGGACATCAGACAGTGTAAGCTTTCAGATTTTTTATTTGTCTCTGTTTCGGAAAGTTTAACATATAATTCAATACTATTTGGCATAAAGAGGGATTTAAAAGAGGTAATAAGTTTAAAGCTGTTCCAAACGAGGTTCCCAAAATATATATGGCCCAGGGCCCCAAAAATTCTTTGGATGCCACCGGCTATATTGCTGCTCACAGAGCCAGTATCTGTGCACCTCAAATGATAAATAAAGTGAAAATACTTTGTTGTCAAAAAGATGAAATTTTACCTATGAAGGACCAGCAACACTGAATGCTTGCAGCACATAGCAAAATAAGTTTCTTTCCTATCGAATTGCGAGTGAAGCTTTTGTTTTACGTGCGCGTCCATTCTTAATTCCACACCTCACCAAAACATATTGCAAAGAGTAGTTTGATTACAGAAAATAAAATTCAAGTCAGCTTGTGTTTGCCACTTTGTAACAATTTTTTTTTAAATGAACATGCTAAAACAATCTAAGAAAGCTCTGTTCATTGGATTAAGGGGCATATTTACAACGAATTGGCATAGGTCAGTGTAGGAAATCATTTTGCTGCGCTGCCCTATGCCAATTTCAAAGACAGGAGCGCATCATATTTATGAGGTATGGTACATTCCTGTCCTTTCAGCCAGCACACATTTTGCAGCCACGCCAATGCAGAAACCCTTGCACCACGGTGCAAGGGTGTCTGTGTTGTTGGCATGATTGTTTTTGTGCAGGAAGGTGCCCCTTCCTGCACAAAACCAATCATGTGAGGCGTTTTCCCCTTTCTATGTGTGCTGCAGAATGCAGAACATGTGGAAAGAGGAAAACACGAGTAGAAATGTAAAAATGTCTCCTTGTTATACCTGCTTTAGGAAGGCACAAGGTTTTTGCACTGCCCCAGGTTTATCTGATGTTGTAAATCTAGGGCAGCATTAATTCCATTGGCGTTGAGTGGGAACACCCAAAGTAACACCCATGGAATGCCTCTTTCACTCAGAGGAAGGTAAGGCAGCGAATTGCGCTGCCTCCCCTTACTCCATATCTACAAGGCCATGGAAAGCTACTGAGGGTGGCTTTGCATTGCCTTGTAGATATGGCTAAGCCTTGCGAAACACAAAAGAAAGGTGGGCAGAGGACCTCAACAGAATGCTCCACCCACACTGTTATAGTCCCAAAGGCAATCAATTTGAACAATATGTCTCATACAGTGTAAACTACTCTGTATACACCCTTTGCCAAGGGATCCTCCCTTCTCCTTGGCAAAACGTTATACACATTACAATCAGAGCTGCATCACCTATAAAATATTCAAAATAATCATAAAATCTTGAAATTTATTCGCAACAAGCTTTATGTCTCAAATAAAGTTCTTCTTTTCTTAGTGCTTCGTGTAAACACTCCTGAGGCCCGCCATCGCATTTCGTTTAACAAAAAATTGACTTCTTCAGTGCAAGATTGCAGTAAAAGTAAAGTGTGTCATCTAATCCCATTGTCAGGAATGTAATAACTGCTCACTAAGAGACAATAGTATGGAGAAAGCACCATCCAATTAGAATGTAACTGTGAGTCACAATAATAAGTGACATTTCACCACATAGTGGATAAAGTGAGTGTATGTGCATAAGATCGCCCATTCAAGGCACTTCGATTGGTGCCAATGCAGACAAAAGTGAGTAATCCTCCTAGTCTCGGATGTGTGCTCGAAAAAGGCGCCTTACTCCATATTGGCAAAGCCATGGAAAGCTACCCGGGGTGGCTTTGTGTGGCCTTGTAGATATGGCTAAGCCTTGTGCTCCATCAGAATGTCCGAAAAAGTGATGTCTGGCAGCCAGCGCACAGGGCTTGTAAAAATGCCCTTGATTATATAGTGAAGCACTTAAGAATCTTTTGTGTTTTGCTGTTCATCCTATGTGGGAAGGGTATGCCCAGACGTAGGTCCCATGCTCACTAATCCACTGGAGTCAAGCTATCCTGGCTCAAGACGGCTGATAGCCAGAAACCGGTCCTAGGATGCTTGATTCCGGTCCAGGGAAGGCATGGCTTGGCAGTTCGGGCTGGACTGCTCCTATGAAGCACAGGGTCAAGACTGATTTGCATATTGCCATGTCTGAACTGGGGTGGCTTGGTGAGCAAAATAACATTGGATTAAACCCAGATCTGTGACTGGCGGTGAATATTTTGCCATTGTGCAACATTTCGTCCATCATCTTTTGTGTTTTGCTGTTCTCCCTATGTGGGAAGGGTATGCCAAGAAGTGGGTCCCATGCTCAATAAGCCACTGGAGTCAAGCTATCCTGGATGAAGACTGCTGATAGCCAGAAACCGGTCCTAGGATGCTTGATTCTGGTCCAGGGAAGGCATGGCTTGGCAGTTCAGGGCTGGACTGTTCCCATGCAGCACAGGGTCAAGACTGATTTGCATATTGCCATGTCTGAACTGGGGTGGCTTGATGAGCAAAATAATGATGGATAAAACCCAGATCTGTGACTGGGGGTGAATGTTTTGCCATTGTGCAACATTTCATCCATCATCTTTTGTGTTTTGCTGTTTACCCTATGTGGGAAGGGTGTGCCCAGACGTGGGTCCCGTGCTCACTAAGCCACTGGAGTCAAGCTATCCTGGCTGAAGACGGCTGATAGCCAGAAACGGGTCCTAGGATGCTTGATTCTCGTCCAGGGAAGGCATGGCTTGGCAATTCGAGTATGACTGTTCCCATGAGGCACAGGGTCAAGACTGATTTGCATATTGCCATGTCTGAACTGGAGTGGCTTGGTAAGCAAATTAACGATGGATTAAAACCAGATCTGTGACTGGGGGTGAATGTTTTGCCATTGTGCAACATTTCGTCCATCATCTTTTGTGTTTTGCTGTTCACCCTACGTGGGAAGGGTATGCCCAGACGTGGGTCCCGTGCTCACTAAGCCACTGGAGTCAAGCTATCCTGGCTGAAGACAGCTGATAGCCAGAAACCGGTCCTAGGATGCTTGATTCTCGTCCAGGGAAGGCATGGCTTGGCAGTTCAGGCTGGACTGATCCGATGAGGCACAGGGTCAAGACTGATTTGCATATTGCCATGTCTGAACTGGGGTGGCTTGGTGAGCAAAATAACGATGGATTAAACCCAGATATGTGACTGGGGGTGAATGTTTTGCCATTGTGCAACATTTCGTCCATCATCTTGTGTGTTTTGCTGTTCACCCCAATGTGGGAATGGTATGCCCAGACGTGGGTGCCGTGCTCAATAAGCCACTGGAGTCAAGCTATCCTGGCTGAAGACGGCTGATAGCCAGAAACCGGTCATAGGATGCTTGATTCCGGTCCAGGTAATGCATGACTTGGCAGTTCGGGCTGGACTGTTCCCATGAGGCACAGGGTCAAGACTGATTTGCATATTGCCATGTCTGAACTTGGGTGGTTTGGTGAGCAAAATAACGATGGATTAAACCCAGATTTGTGACTGGGGGTGAATGTTTTGCCATTGTGCAACATTTCGTCCATCATCTTTTGTGTTTTGTACTTAACAATGACGGCATCTCCTCCCTGAGGTGTGATGGGCAGGCCGAAATCAATCTTCGAACAACAGCATTTGTATTGAGAAGGAAAGAATTGGTAGATGTTCTTTCTGTTACTTGACCTCAAAATTGTGTGAAGAATTTGCCTCCCAAATGGCAGAAAATCGACAAATATTGAGGTTTGTAAACCTTTCTTTTTTGTTAGCCTATTTTCTCGGTCTCACATCTGTGAAAGGCGGTGCATCAGTTGGGTTCCCCAAAGCTCGTCTTTCTAGTGCCAAAACGGTCTTTGTGTACTAGCAAAATAAACAATTAATTCATAATGATAATGATATATTTACATATATTAGATTATTGACATGTACGAGGCATGACAAGCACCGAGTTTTATGCATCCATTTGGGTGGACCGAAAGTGCAACTATAAAAACACTGTGGCAAAAAGACAGATTCTCTTTTTAGTGGTAGTCAATATTCTGCAGTCTATTCTTGTGGGTTAATATTAAAACTCTGCTGCACTGATAATTCAAGTTTACCTGATTATTAAACATAGGTCTCTCCAGCTTTGTCTTGAACCTCTACTTAGGACTGTTGATACCAGTTTCCTGCCGCTGAACAATGTCATGTCCGTGAATTCCCTTGGCTCTGAGGAACCTCATTCATCATGCTTGACAGTGCAGACATTCATGAGATAGAGGAATATGTTACATGTCCAGTGAGCAAGGGAGAACCTTACATTTGAGTGTATAGAAGACCCCGTGAGAGTGGAAGCTGTTGCATACTTGGAAGAATTCCACCGAACTGGTAGGAACAAAACGTGTCTTTTGGACATTGAAGCAGAGTTGTTTGAATCCTGCTGCAACAAAGAAAGTTTATTGGCATTTAATGAGCCCATGCAGAATGTTTGTCTTCTTTTTATCAAGTTAGGAATACAACCAAAACTTGCACATGTTGTTTGGACTTAGAAAACAGTTCTGCTCTATCGTCCCCCAGCCACTAGAATGCCTTTTCTCCAATCTATCAGTATCTTATTAGAGCCAATAGCAGAAGCCTCTGACTATACTATACTAGGAGATTTTAATTTTCATTTAGAAGAAACAGCAGATAAAGACACACTGAGCCTTACTGAGGACTTTAAGGCCGTTGGCCTAAACCAGCTAGTCACTACAGCCACGCACAAAGCAGGTCATGTCCTTGATGGCCTATTTACAAATAACCAGGCCATTACTACCCCCACTGTTGTCCCTATTGTATGGTCAGACCATGCAGTAGTGGTCTTTCACGTCCGTGTTAAAAATTATAAAAATCAACACTCGGCCAAAAAACAACTTAGAACGTGCAGGGACTGGAAAAATATAGATACAAAGACACTATCTGAGAAATTGGAAAATAACAAGCCATTTAGAACGCCAGACCCTCAACTGGCAGCAAATAACTATAATCAATGGCTTATAGATTCTTTTAATCAAGTAGCGCCTCTTAAGAAATTGCGCCCCAATCGCGCAACACCATCTGCCCCTTGGTTCTCCGAAACTCTAAGACTAGAAAGACAGAAATGCCGCAATCTAGAAAGGTGCTGGCGAATCAACTACGACAACAACGATAAAGAGAAATACAAACAAGCATTATCAATATACAGGAAGCTGTTAAGACTGGAAAAAAGTAAATATTTTACCGAACAGATAGAAAAAGCCCAGAATTCCAGTAAACAATTATATCAGGTAGTGGCAACACTAACAAATACACCAACAGCAAATACTACAGACGTTACTCAAGAGTTCTGTGATCAGATGGCTGATTTTTTCAGAACCAAGGTCACAGAAATCTATAATAGATTCAACAATAATATAACAGGGGAATCATCAGAGAGCCACAAGAACGCACAGCTCATATCCTCTTCTCTGAATGAATTTATCCCCCCATCACTTTCAGAAATAAAAGACCTTATTAAAACAACTATGTCAGGTTCTCCTTTGGATCCCTGCCCACCGGTCATCATTAAATCAATAACCGAGGTAGTAGCTCCAATTTTGGAGAATATCTGCAGTGCCATTTGCGAAGCAGGCATCTATCCTCAAAAATGGAAAACTGCTATAATAAAGCCTTTGCTAAAGAAACCCACTCTTAACACCTTGGAATTAAAAAGTTATCGCCCTATAGCAGCCCTCCCGTTTCCATCCAAAATACTCGAAAAGGTTATAAATAAACAGCTGGCCAGTTACATTGATCACAACAATCTGCTGGATAACACCCAGTTCGGGTTTAGGAGAGGCCATGGAACGGAGACGGCGCTTATAAAGGCTTCCGAAGAGATCAGACAGATCATGGACCAGGGTGGCACGGCAATCCTGATCTTGCTGGATCTCTCGGCGGCTTTTGACACGGTCGATCACAACATCTTGATCGACCGTGTCACAGCTATGGGCATACAGGGCAAGGCTGTGGAGCTCCTGGTCTCTTTTCTATCCAACAGAGAACAGTCAGTAAAGATGGGGAATTTTTATTCACCCACATTTGTGCTGCCTTGTGGAGTCCCCCAGGGATCCTCGCTAAGTCCGACACTTTTTAACATCTATGTGTCGGACTTGGCGAGGGTCATTAAAATCCATGGAATGGGAGTGACTTCATACGCCGACGACACTCAGTTGGTGTTAGCAGTGCATAAAAACGGGAGTGAGGTAGCGGCCAACTTTCAGATAGGCATGAGAGCTATTAGTCACTGGATGGACAATAACTGTCTGAAATTGAACACCGATAAGACTGAGGTAATGGTGTTTGGGGACCTAAAACCAGCTTGGTCCCCGGTCTGGTGGCCACCAGAAATGGGTAATCCACCTACTCCAGTTTCGAAGGTGAGAAACTTAGGAGTGCTGTTTGACAGCAAACTGAGTTTCACCAATCATGCTAATGCAGTGGTCTCCTCCTCCTTTTACACGCTACGAAAAGTGAAAAAGTTATTACCTTTTCTTCCCCTGTCTGCCGGGAAAACACTTATGTCCTCCTTGGTGTTATCCAAGGTGGACTACTGCAATGGGCTTCTGTTGAATGCCCAGGAGCAGGTCTTTAAGAAACTGCAAATGGTGCAGAATGCTGCTGCACGAATCCTGACCAAAACTCCTAAATTTGCGCCCATTTCCCACATTGTCTACCAACTTCATTGGCTTCCGGTGAGAAAAAGAACTAAGTTTAAGGCATTGTGTATTGTCTACAAGGCGTTGAACAGCCAAGGACCTGACTTCTTTAGGGAATCACTGTTGGTTTATGTCCCTAAGAGAGCTTTAAGATCTGCCTCATCTGCTTCCCTTTGTATTCAACGAGTCAGAACAGCTACATGGGGAGACAGACGCTTCTTGGTAGCTGCCTCGAGGCTCTGGAATACCTTGCCCCATCAAATAAAATGCAGCCCGTCACTGATGATCTTTAGAAAGCAAGTGAAGACCTGGCTATTCAGTCAATAAATGCAAAGAAGTTTTTCTCGTTATCTGCCTCTCTATCAGTCTAGCGCCGAGACACCACTAGTGGTATTTGTTTGCGCTCTATAAGTTTAAAAAATAAATAAATAAATAAATAAATAAAGGAGCCGTTCATCCTTCATACTTGTACAAAAAGCTACAAGTGCAGTAACTTTATCTAGACAAATGCCCGGGTCTAACCATTCTTTTTAACACATATGTTACTCATAGGGTAGGCCCTGGACAGCCAAGAGTTCAGGGTGCAATGTATTTTAAAAAGTGGGACATGTACTTTTATGTGTTTTTTTTTAAGTTTGAGTTTATTGAAAGATAAAGAAGCAAAGACAGAAAATGAAGAAACAATCAAAAATTACAACCAAGCAAAAACATCTAATGTGAATAAGAACATAATAAAAATGTCATGAAACAGCAAGAATAAATACAGGGTAAAGTAATACTGTAAGGAAAAAAACACTGTAAATAAAGAAGTAAAATAATTGAAATGATATGAAATGCACATTCAATAGGAATATCAAAAGGCAATGGAAAAAATTATGGTGGTTTCGGAACCTCAGCATTTTCAATATTGGAAGAAGGTGTCGAGGTAGCAACTAGGGATAAGTAAGTGGTTAAAGGGAGCCATAAAAGATCACGGTTAATTGCTAGGGAAACGGGAGTAACAAAGTTAGAGTCAAGTCTGTGGTGGAAGCAAACCGCATTCCACCAAGCACGAAAAGAAACTTCAGTAGCTTGTTTCCAATTGGAGGTGATGAGATGAAAAGCAATAGCTACCAAAAGGTCTAATAAAGTATGTTGGTGTGAGGATTGAGAGAAAATAGGGGAAAGGGAACCTAGAAAAACATTGACACTGGAGAAGGGCAATTGGAATTTAAAAATCTTCTGGAGTTGAGCCCATACCAGGTTCCAAAAACGGGAGATGGGCGGACAATCAAACAACGTGTGTTTCAAATCTGCACAAGGGCAAGGACAGGACCAGCAAGTGGAAGGGGTATCCAAGGAAAAAGTCGATAAGGCAAGTGGGGTAAATAAAGTGCGATTATAAATAAAATATAAAGTTTGGGTAGTATTAGCAGCTCTAGAGGTCTTATGTAATTTCATCCAAATCTTGTCCCAAAGAGGAATGGACCAATCCTGCAAGAAATCTTTTTCCCAAGCCAACTCAACCTTGGATTTGGCCCTATCCCCTAAATATTGAAAATTTTTATAAAGAAAGGAGGCAGATGGAAGATTATCCAATACAGAAGAAATGGAACGAAGAGGACTGGGAATGCCATTAGTAGTGGGGAGTGATTGAAGGTACTGAACAAGAGCAGGACAGTGAAATATATTGAGAGCGAGAAGAGGAGGGAAGAGAAAAACGTGTTTGTAGATCAGCAAAAGGAAGAGGGAGATTAGAAGAGAGAAGTTGGGAAACCCATATTAAATCACGAGAATGTCAAGACTTCCAGAAAATGGATCGGTTACGAACTTGTATATGTTTATTATGCCAAATTGGTTGTAGATGAGTAGAGATAGCAGATGGATACGAGGAGGATAAATAGGGAATAAGAAGTTTACGAGAGTGAGAGATGATGGGATTACGCAATGAGGTCACGTTTGACGTAAAGGCCAGGATTTCATGAAAGTGAAAGAGAGTAAGGAAGGAAGATTCCATTTGAAGCCACAATGGAGGATAGAAGGGAAGGTGAGAAGAAAGCCACCTAGCTTGTTTCAAAGAGAAAGCTCTGTGGTAAGATTGAAAATCAGGAAATGTAAGTCCTTCAATAGATTTCTCCTTCTTCAAGGTAGCAATAGCAATACGAGAGCGCTTACCCTTTCACAAAAATTTCAGAAGAGTGGAGTCTATTGTTTTAAAATAATGAGAGTGAATATGAACAGGGATCATAGATATGGTATATAATATAATTGGCGCTAACATCATTTTAATGGAGTCGGGCCGACCCCACCAAGAAAGAAAAAGAGGGTTCTAACGTGTAATGGCAGCGTTCAATTTTTTAACAATGGATTCAAAGTTAATTTTAAGAGTATCAGATAAAAGAGGAGCAAACCAAATCCCCAAATATTTAATTTTCAACGTTTGCCACGAAAACCCAGTGTGTTCAAAAAGATGTTTTTGACAGAGAGTATTCAAAGGTAGAATCTCACATTTATCTACATTAAGACGATATCCAGAAACTTTGGAGAAAGGGGAGACCTGCTATAAAAAGAAAGGGAGTGAAGATTGGGGGTCAGAACAATACAGAAGAATGTCATCGGCGTAGACCGAGAGTTTAACTTGTTGAGAGACAAATTGAAAGCCAGTGATATGGACATCATTTCTGATTTTAGTGAGAAACGGTTCAAATGCTAATACGAACAATAAAGGAGATAAAGGACAACCTTGTCTCACTTCTCTCTGCAATGGGAAGTAATCTGAAACCATACCATTTGCAAATATTGAAGCTTGAGGACTAGAATAGAGTAGGGAAATAAAGGAAATAAATTTGGAGGGAAAACCTGCCCACTTAAGCGCATGAAACATAAAGTCCCAGCCTATCCTATTAAAACCCTTCTACGCATCTAGAGAAATGGCAGCTAAAGGGTGAGAAAGTGAGGGAGCTTTACTTAAGATATTTAAAAATACACGCAAATTATCAGAGGAGAGACGACCCTTAACAAAGCCGGACTGTTCTGGGCCAATTAAGTCAGGGAGAAGAGGATCCATTCTAAGGGCCAAGATTTTAGCGAAGATTTTATAATCAGTGTTTACTAATGAAAGAGGACGGTAGTTCTTGCATAAGGTGTGATCTTTATCTTCCTTAGGGATCAAACAAATTGTTGCCTCCTGAAATGACCCACGAGAGGAACCTGAAACAGAAAAAGACTGAAATAGCGTGAGTAATTTTGGGAGAAGAAGAGAGGCAAAGGAATTATAAAATTCAATGGTAAAACCATCAGGGCCTGGGGCCTTGCCATGTCTCAAGGATGAGACTGTACGGGAGAGTTCCTCAAGGGAAATATCAGAGTCTAAAGAGTGAAAATCTATATGGGCAGAAGGAGGCGATGGAATATCCTGGAAATAAGAAAGAAGGTCAGCTGAGTCAGGACATGTTTCAGGGGTATATAATGTTTTATAGAAAGAAACAAACTCGCTTAGAATATCTTTATCCTTAAACAGAGACAAACCATTGGTACTCTGAATAGACTCAATCTTCTGCTTTTCCTTCCGTATTTTGAGGTAATTAGCCAACATCAATGAGTTCCTTAAGGGACGATTTGGTGGTGGATTGATAATAGGTATATTCAAGTTTTTTAATGTTATCCAAAAGCTGAGCAGATTTAGCTTGAGCTTGTTTCTTCTTCTGGGACACAAAATTGATAATAAAACATCTCGCAGCCTCTTAAAAGAGTCCCAAATCATCACAAAAGGAGAATCAGGGAGTTGATTGAGTTAAACAAATTCAGTAGCAAAAGTAGTGAATTTAGTACAAAAGGAAGGTTCAAGGAGAAGAGAATTATTAAATCTCCAACTTCCAGGAGAAAGGGAAAAAGGAATGAGATCAATATCAACAAAAACGGGGGGTGATCTGAAATTAAAATGGATCTAATATATGAGTCAAGAGTGAGTTGGGCTAGGGACTTACTCAAAAATAAATAATCAATGCGGGATTGGGAGTGGTGAGTGGGAGAATAAAAACTATGGGGCATATTACCAACAACTAGCGATAATTTTTGTCTCTAACTTGTTTAGAGACAAAAATTATCGCCGCACATCGGCGATTTTTATCGCAGATAAACCTTGCTATTAGCAAGGTTTATCGCAAATGCGATAAAAAACGGCCGAAATGCATGAATATCGCTGAAAAGTCAGCGATATTCATGCATTATCGAGCAAATGCTCTTAGCCATGTTATCCACCTCCCATTGGATAACATGGCTAAGAACTGCTCAGGGCAGGTGTTAGCTTTTGGAGATATTCGCGCTTAGCGCGAATATCTCCAAAAGTTGGTAATAGGAGATAGCGATGTTAGGGACTGTTTCCAGTAGCTAACATCTTGGCACGCCCACTTTCCATGTCATTAGTGATAAATATCACTGACATGCAAAGCGGGGCCCAAGATGGTCGCTATCTCCTATTAGCTGTCACTAACTGGTGTTAGCGACAGCTTGGTAATAGGGAGATAATTTTATCTCCGCTTTCTTGGCTTTTAAAGCCAAAAAAGCGGAGATAAACCCCCTTGATAATATGCCCCTAGATTCTCTGAGGTCAGGATTACACAGTCTCCAAATATCAACAAGAGCATTGTTGTGTATGGAAGCAGAGAATTGTGAATGCATTTTAGAGGCGGAAAACTTGACTTTAGAATTTAGAATTTAAAATAGGATCTGAGGGCCCGATTCACAGAACTAACTTTAGACAAAATCCTAAACTTACTACTTTTGGTATTCACAGAAGTTAGGATTTTGTCTTAAGTTTGTCTTAAGACAGACTTAAGACAGTCTTAAGTTAGGATTTGTCTTAAGTCTGTCTTAAGACAAACTTAAGACAAAATCCTAACTTCTGTGAATACCAAAAGTAGTAAGTTTAGGATTTTGTCTTAAGTTAGTTCTGTGAACTGGGCCCTGAGATTTGATTGCAATCACCACCAAAAATAACATACTTTTCAGTAATCGTAGCTAATTTCTCTGATACGGCAGGCCAAAACAATTTATCAACACCGGTGGGAGCATAAACATTATATATAACCACAGGAATTTTATCTATAGTTAATGTAACTAGTACCCATCGACCTTCAACATTACATTCCTGAGAAATAAGAGAAACGTTTAACTTTTTGTGACATAATAACACAACTCCATTTTTCTTACCCAAAGCAGGTGAAGGGAAAACATGACCCACCCAGCAACGTTTAAGTTTTAAAGCTTCAGAGTCAGAAAGGTGGGACTCTTGAAGCAGAGCTATGTCCGCTTTGAGTCTAGCTAAACGGGATAAAACCCGTTGTCTTTTAATACGGTTATTCAACCCTTTAACATTCCATGTAACTACCAGGAACTTGATTCAGCAAAAGAATGTAAGGAAAAACCCTTAGATGAGAGAAAAGCAAAGGAATGAGAAAGTTTAGAAGCGAAGAATGGAAGGACATAAGTAGGGAAAAAAGAGAAAGTACGTAGTTTTGTATAAGCAAAGGAAGAGTAAGAGAGAGTAAAAGAGAAAGAGAAAAGAAGAGAGAAAGAGAAAGAGAAACACTAGACAGTGAATAAGAAAGAGAAACAATGAAGAACCTACTTACAGATACAGACTGAAGAGCGGGGGTGACTACGCCAGGGGACGACGAGCTCAACAACAGGAGCAAAGCACCATCAGACACCCGAAAAAGGACAACATGGTACATGACTAAAGGGTAACATTGGGATGGAGAGAGATAAGGGTAGACCTGCAAAATAGGGAGAGTAGAGACTTATTGGTCAAAAGAGACAAAACATATCTGATGCATAACATACATAGAGCAAAAAAGACACAACATATAGGCAAAAAGTGACAAAAAAAGGGAAAAAACACAGTAAAAACGCAACGCGACAAGAAAGAAGCAAATTAGTTAAACTATAATCTTAATAATTCAAACAATTCTTGAGGTGTCCATAACTTCAGTCCCTTGTCGACTGAGAAATTCCAGCAAAGAGACAGGATCATCAAAAGTTGTTGTCTTATCTTTGTAGGTAACCTTGAAAAGGCAGGGATGAAGTAGACCAAACCTGGCGTTAAGAACACGCAGTTGTGGGTGTAGATCTAGGAACTGTTTGCATCGGTCTGCTGTTACTTTAGCCACATCTTGGGAAAGATAGAGGCGGTGACCTTCCCAAACAATCTGTTTTTTAGATTTGGCAGCAGATAAAACTTGGAGAAGATCAGTATACTGTAAGAATAACATGATAACTCCTCGAGGTTTCGTAGAAATCTTTGGTCCCAGTCTATGCTCTCGTTGAATTTTGAAATTGGTGGAAGCAGGAAGATCCAGAAGTTTTGGCAAAAAAGATTGAAAGAATTCAGTCGGGTTGGAACCTTCTGTGAGTTCAGGCAAACCATAAAGACGGAGGTTATTCCTGCGATTTCGATTTTCAAAATCTTCCGCCTGTGTCTTGAGAAGGGAAATGTCCTTTTCCAGAGAGGAAATCTTAGAACAGGAATTCTGAAGAGATTCTTTTGACTGCTCCACAAGAAGGACTCGAGACTCCAAAGAAGACCATTTGTCATGTAAAAAGTGCAAAGTTTTGGTAGTTTCAGCCATAAAAGGTTTCAACGCACGAATTTCCTCCAGTATAAGATCCATGGCGGCAGAATTTGATGAAGAACCTGGAGAAGGAGGATCTTTTTTAAGTCGTTTAGTTCAAGCAGATTGTGGGAGCTTACTTGCCGATGGAGTTTAACTAATAGCCCCAGAAGTCAAAGCTGATTGTTGTGATGCACTTTCCTCCATGGCGGGAGGACCAGAATCAGAATCTGAGCAAGTGCGAGCTTGAGAAGAGGTAGAGAGTTTTAGGTTGCGGAGTTTCCCCATATAGAGAAATAGGAAATAATTTGAATGCAACAGGCTTTTCAAACAAAACACTGCACTCCAGGGAAGGACGACAACAAGAAGGCATAAAAAGAGGAATAATAGCCACAGAGCGCAGTAAAAGAGCGTCAAAAAATCTTAGTGAAGCATTTGTGTGGGAGGAATGCTCTAACTGCCTCTCATGACAAAATGGCGGCACCTCAATTCATGAAGAAGGATTGGCGTTGCAATAATAGCGTTGAAACAAGAAACAGCATCGAAATTACAGGCTCTCAGAAGGAAGGAGAGGGTATTGGGGATAATTCGGCCAAAAATTCAATAGAAAAGTCATTTTGCAGTGAAAAACGAGCAGCAGAGCCAGGAGCAAAAAACAAAATGGCGGCCGCGGCAAAAAAGGGCCGATTTTCGGACGTTTCCAGAGAAAGCAGGCAAGCAGGTGGCTTGAAAACACTATGCGCAGCTCACCTCATCTTCATGGGCAGAATGCAGTGCCTCAGGGGTCTCTCCGATGCCAAAAACCGGAGAAAAATGCCGTTTTCGGGCACCCGACGGCGGAGCTCTGCCGTCAAGCTGCCATCATGCGCGGCGTTCAAGCCACGCCCTGTACTTTTATGTTTTACATTTTCTGGTAGTTTAAAACTCTTTAAATCGTTTTTCACTACTGCAAGGCCTATATGTCCCATAGGACAAAATCGGGATTACCTTACAACATTTTATAAACGTACTTTCCAAATGGGAAATTATAACGGAATCAAGTTTGATGTCTGAATCCTAATTTAAAATCCTAACTGCTGGTGAAGTTGAATTTTAAATTACAATTCTGAAAAGGCCACTTTAAGAAAGTTGCAATTTTCTTGCTTTTTCCCTTTGGTGCTTGCAGCCAGTCTATGGTGGCTTTGTGGATTCCTCATGGACAGCCACACACAGTCGGGAGCTTAGGTGTGACTGGATGGGCCATCACTGGCAGGATGGGTGGGAGGGGCTGAGCCCAACCCCCCTTATACTTGAATAGGCAGTGTCCTGTCTATACCCCCTGTAGTTAGTTTGGAACCAGGACAAGGAAGGCAAAAATATGCTTCTAGCTGCTTCTCTCCAACTTCTCAGGCACAACTGGGTATAAATTCTGGACCTCAGACACTAACACCTCAGTACACTTCTAGGCCTGTGAATACTCTTCCAGGAAGTAGTACTGCTACACTGCTGCAAGAACGGCCAGTATGCTGGACTACTGTTCTGAAGGAACTGCTGCCCTTCTGTTCTGACCTGCTGCCTGCTGCTCTCTTGCTTAGGGAAGAAAAACTGTACCTGTAACTTCATTTTGAAACCAGGACCCCATAGTGACTCCAATTTATTGTCTTCTGTCCTACTTATCTGTGCCTTAGGGACATAAAAGGCTCCACAACATCCTGCTCCAGTCCCAGGAACCAGCTGTACCTAGTCCCTGATCCACAAGAGGTGCTTCTCAGGTCCTGAATCCTTTGTGTGGCTCACAGGCACTGAAGGTGAGCTTTTGGGCTCTTTATGACCGCAAACAGGCCCATTTGCACAGAGAACAATTTGCTCGCACTGCAAATCAGAGCAAAGCTCTGTCACCCTGACTCTTAGCCCTGCAGCATTAACAACTTGCAGAGACAGCCAGAGAGAAGCTCCTGCAATGCGACCCAGGCTGCCGGCCAGCTCTTTGTCAACCAGTAACCCAATTTCACAGTACTGGTTAATTCTTGCTTATCTCTCAGCTAAATGTTTTTGGAACCATTGCTAACAAACCCTTCTCTTCAGGAATTTCATTGAATTGGGCCCCAACTGCACCCAATTTCATGGATAAGTCAACCAGAAATGATTTCATCTGAACTAGGGGTGGGCAATAAATTCTTCTCCGCCAGTGGAGTTTGTGGAGTTGTGACTACTCCGTGTTGCACATTGTAAAGTGGAGTTCTGACAAATCTTTACCAACCGCCACACTGAAAATCAGAGCAAGCAGTCTGAAATGCCAATTCTTCCCACTCACGAAACGTAGCGGAATCTTGCGGAGTTTTAATGTTACTTCGCAGAATTTCACAGAGTGAAACTTTGTGACTTCCGCCTACCCCTAACTGAACATACAGATGTCATCACAAGACATGTACATTGGTCCGGAAGCCATTTGCAGGCGAGTAGCAATTCTTGTGAATTAAAACAGCACTTTGACTAAGAAAGGACAAAGGGGTATATTCACAAGAACGTTTGATAACTACCCCAAGAGTTGCATAAAGCAACTTTCAACATCGCAGCGTATCACGGCAAAATAACCTGGTGTCAAAATGGAATTCACAACGCAGCGATAGCATGCGATAGGCACCAGATAACGCAGCAAATGTCTGCGTGAAAATCAACGCCACGCAACAAAAATGCGATACGCGAACGCTAAAAAACATGCGATGAGGCCAACCGCGGTACTAAAAAGTAGCGAAAACTAGCCACAGGCCTCCAAATCCCACACGTCTGGAGGGACAATGCACCATAAAAACCACAGAACAAATACACCAGAAACAAGCCAAAGCAGGTAGCAACATGGATGCACCCTGACCCAGCGCAGAGGTCAACTCGAACCCCACAACCCCCACAGACTACTAGCAAGGAACTATGGAGTCAGGGAAGACCAAGGAGAAGAGGGAGAGTAAGACGGGGTACAGACCGCCGGAAAACAAAACTAGCGTCACGGGGGTGACAGAACACTGCCAGCAGCTGACACCCTAGCAGACCACCTGGATTGCAGTTGGAGTGCCGAGGCGGCCAATAGGCACCGGCATGACATGACTACCTAAACCAGGCACCAACCCTCTGCCAACAGGAAGGCAGCAACGGTGACAGGAGGTGGCAGTCCAGCACCACCGGAGGAGCTGGAGTAAACCCATGCCACAGTCATCAATGTGGAGACGGTGCATGGAGTAGGGAGTAGGGACACAGTTTGAAAGGACCTGACACAACCTCAACAGGGAATGCAATTAACAGGGACTGGGGTGACGGGGGAGATGGGCACAATGGCATACATGCACAGCGAGGTGTAGCACACTGCACACCCATAATCACCCAGGATCATGTCCCAGATCCCCTTGGCACACTGCAGCACACACATATAACACAAACAGCACACCCACATTGACGACAACGTGGAAAAACATGCATAGCCGACACTGCAGAACAGAGGACACAACTGGCTCCGCACATGCACAGAACCAAGCCTACTACATCTGACAGACTTGGAAACTGTGAAAGGGAAAGGTACGTGTAGGACCTCACATCCATCATATAGTCCAAATGTACACTGTCCCACAGAATAATCCAGCACCGCCCAAACAGTCACAAAGTGCATTGCTAAACAGTCTGCATGCAAACCAGCACAATGCGCCAACATACATGTCAACACAAAGTCGACATGCACCTCCCCTTCACATCGCAGAAGGGCACCCAACACCTTCAGCAGAGCACAGAATACAACACATCTGTGATACCGGAGAGGACCACCACACCGTCGACACTGATGCCCTAGATATCTCACGCAACCCCCACTAGGACCCAGCCAGCCAAGCTACTCAGGGGGGAACACCGAGCCTGCAACAGACCACACAGCAGGAAGTACCAGCAAGCACAGCTGGCTCACAACACTTCACCCACCCCACACTTGGCACCCCCATGCCATGTTTCAGCATGAGATGGCCCAACAGCTGTTGGCAGAACCCGTGGAATGCGAACCAGGACACATACATAAGTGTCTATCACCCTTCAGGGCCCACCCACACCCCACTAAGGAGACCCACGCTGCCATAGAGACACATGCAGATGCACAGTCACAGGACAGAACCACATCTAGGGAGGCTCAAATAGCAGTCACACACCCATGTTTGCTATGCGTACGACGGCCCTGGCCACTCCCCTTATGAATTGAGTCAGTGACAACAAAGCAACATGTCATGGCCCCATCCTGCTGCCGCGGTGACATTTCTGCATCCGATGTACACAGCACAATGTAATGTCGTAGGGCCCAGGCCCCTCATGCCTACAACAAGAACACAGGGACACCCGCAGATATAATGATGAACTGGCTATGCGCACATGCGCCCGGCCCCGTTATTGGCAAGGCCACATGTACAGTATCGCCTGTGCTGGATATGTGTGGAGTGAGTGTAAGACATTCTGCACGGAATGTCTGGTGTTGACAAACATTTGAACATTGGACACCAGTGCAATGAAAACAGAAAACACATGCATAACAGAGTCAACTGATGAGCAACATGGAGTACGCCAGAGAAAGTCGAGAGGACAGCCAACATGCAAACAGAAGTGTCTGTGAGTTGCAGTGCACTGGGGTTGGGACACTAGAGATGAGCGCGCTCATGTGAAGAAAAAGTCACGGATTGTGTCCCTTCGATATGTTCCAGATGCAGATGCAGTGGGGTGTGTTATACCTGCATCATCTTCCCCATCAACGACTCAGAGCCCCCACACTGTTTGAGGTGGCATGGCTTCACAACAGCACAATCAGCAATGGACAGTGGCCTGCAGTGCACTGAGTCACTGGCACCTGGAGTGCTAAGCAGGGTATCAGCCCGATGATGGCATCCACAACAGGCCTGTGACATTCCATAAGTTTGCCAGGACCACCATTTCAACTCTAGCAAATGGTGGTTGGAGGTGGTTCTTGCTGTGGTGGTTTGTTCCTCCTGCGGTAATGCAACGTCTGGGCCATTCAGGACTCACTTTGGTGTGTGAGCCCTGGTGGGATGCATTTGGGCCCGGAGGCTGCATACAGCGCAAGGCCACAGAGAAATGGCGTTGATGACTCCAAGGCCTATTCTTCAGGGGCCATTCAATGTCTCCAGAGAAGGGGTCCCGGACCTGTCCGGCACAGAGTTAGTGGCCCCTGATGCACTGCAGCCAGCACAGGCACCCAGCCACTGGACAGTGACTTGCGGTGCAGTCAAATGAGCCATGCGACCTGAGCGGGTTACCATCAATGTCCAAGGTGAATGTTGTGTGGGACAGTAGAAGGTTGCCTCTAGGCCATGACGCTGAAAGGTTTGATTTTATCCGGAAGCAGCAAATGGAGGAGTGGATTGCGACAGCCTCGTTGCCACCACCAATTACGTATCATCTACATGAGGATGAAAACTGCCCCCTAGTCCATAGCCTCAGACGCCACCAAAGTTCGATCACAGAGAGTGTCCATGAATGTAGGGGAAAAGACTTAGTGGCACCGGGACTGAGAGGGGATGTAGTCTGCGATTATGCCGGTACACTGATATGACCTCCGCCATTGCTAAATCATAACTCTGTGACCTACTGGACCGCTGTGTAGGCTGAGTCAGCGTTCAGCAGTGGCCCACAGCCACTTATCGTTGGCTCGCAATGCACAGCGCTAGTGACACCAGGGCAGTTGTCAGTAGTGTGCGAACACCTCCGTAACGATGATCCCTTTCTTTCCGCCAAGATTCTAGGCATCAATCTCTTATGCCTCTCCTTGCATACAATGATATGTAATCTGCCTTTGCATACTCAATGTTCAGTTCCAAATCTGTGACCTACTCAAGCGTAGCCTAGGCTTGCAGCAGTGTAGGCCAGAGGCAACGGTCAACATGGGCCATTCACTTAGTGTCGCCGATTTGGGTTGGTGGCCCCACCGGCCTGCGTAGTTCATGTTCAGTGGCACCACATGTTTGGTCACCTCCGTGACTGTGACCCGACTTTCGTCTGGACTGAGCCGCATCTTCCTCTTACTCCTCTCCGTGCAACCACTGGTGTGGACTCACAACTAGGTGCTGGATGTGAGACCTACTGGTCCGCAGGGTAGTCCTGGTTCCTCATCCACGTGTCGCCGGCTGGCATTGAATAGGGTTTGTGGCACCACGTGTCACCGGCTGGCGTTGAACAGGGTTTGTGGCAGCACGTGTCGCAGGCTGGCATTGAACAGGGTTTGTAGCAGCACCTGTCACCAGCTGGCATTGAACAGGGTTTGTGGCAGCACGTGTCGGGCGGCAGGGTTTGAACAGGGTTAGTGGCTCCACGTGTCACAAGATGCCCATATGGAACTATACCTCATGGATCGGGGGGGGTTTGGTTTGTGGCCGAAGGCCCGGATTAGGGGTCACTGCCATTCAAGAGCCAGGACACAGTTTCACATATGGGACCTACTAGGCCACAGAGGACGCCAGTGGAATATGTAACTGAGGAATGAGTAATGTGGACCAGCGTTAGGGGGCCATTAATGATGTGAGAGGCTGACAAGGTAGCGGGCCTTGGGCTTGGACACAGGCACGTGGTGGGCCCTCCTTGACACACACCGATGTCGGCTGCTGATCAGTGTGGCCTGGTTGCACAGGGTCGGACCTGACGGGTTCGTGGTCCAGATGGCTGGGGTACGGCAAGCGCACAGGATCGCAGGCAACTCCGCTAACAAGGACAGCATTGGCATCGTGGTGGGGTGGGAGGCGCCACCCTGGCAGAGACTTTGTGCTTTCCGGAAGAGAACCGGACCATGCCCAGGGCTACATGCTTTTTATTCACACCCCTATGCTGCCCTGGTGTAAGCTGGGCCATCCCACTCTGCTCATGCTTATTGGGGGCGTAACAGGAAACATTTCCGCAAGGACCCCCACTGGCTGGGGTGACATGGTTGCGTCCACTACACTCCATACACCAGAGGTGTATGTCGCCGTGGATATGGGTGTGTTCTGCATACTGCTGTCCAGCACATCACAGCCACTCGTGGCATGGTGTAGTTTCCCAATCATGGTTCTACTGCATCCTTCACACATGCCTGGTTGCCTCCTCTCCCCACATTCGGCAATTGTGTGGCTGAGATGCCATGCCATTGATTGGTCATGTTCATGGCTTGCCCAGGTTACCATTGTAAGTTGTTCTATCATGTCTGGTGGGGGGGCATGTTGTTGTGCATGTTAGTTGTGATTTTGTGATGTGTGCCTTGCCAGAGTGGTGGATTGCATGGTTGTGGAGTTGAGGGGAGTGGGGTGTTAATTTGGCACTTGTCAAGGGGCTGTGCATTTCCCTTGGTGCCATCTGGGAAGGCTGGTTGCTGATGGACTGTCGGAGGGTGAAGGGGTCATGCACACTGGCTGTGTATTTGAAAGCGACATGGGTGAAGGTCCCACAGTGTTCTGATGTTGCCTGCACATTGATGTGCGACATGTGCTTTCTGTTGCGCTAATTGTATGCTGTGTCACCAGGGGGCACAGGTGGGACATGTGTGCAGTGGTTTGCCCCTAACACGTACGTGCATCCGGCTATGGCATATGGTCCTTGCTTGGTCTCCAGCCATTCCTGCGCATTGTGTTAGACATATGGGTACTGGGGTGCCAGGGTGATGGTGATGTCCAGGACAGGTGTGGGGGACTTGGATGTGGCTGGTTGTGAGACTCTGACAGGTGTTGGTTGGGCTGTGCCACGCGCCAACAGATGCAGCACAGCCAGCAGCTTGGTGTGGGGTGGGATGTTTGTGGTCCAATGTGTTGGTGCCGTAGGACTGTTAGGCGATGATGGCCAGGATGTGTAGGATGGTTGTCCCTTTCAGCCTCTAGTGGCCAGTGGCATTGTCAGGTGTTGGGCCTGTGAGGCAGGTGCATTTCCTGAGGGGCCGCTCTCTTTGTCTGCACTGCCTCTGTGGTGGTCCGAGGGTAGGGGGGTACCTGGTGGGTTTTGTGGCCCTCTTGGGTGCCCAGGCGGCATGACGAGTGGCTCCATGACATCGGTTGCCCATCTGATGATGCCCTGGGCTATTTTGTGGTGCAGGCTTCCATCCGACTTTTCACCAGGTCAGAGCAGGTGTTAATTTCCTGTTGCTAACTCGCCTTATCGCGTGCTTTGTGTCCTTATCGCAGATGTAGCTGGTCATTGTGAATGTTGAGGTGTCGTGTTTTTGCAGCTTTATGCATGGGAACGCCTACTCTGCATCTCATTAGCGATATTTGCGGGGGTCCTCTGTGGCAATATTTTTAGCGGCTGCTATTACAGGCAAACTGGTGCTGTGGGCTGTTAGCACCAGCCTGTGAACGGGGTGGTAAATTTATCATGACTTTGGCTGCTTTGAAGTGCTGTTAATTCGGCGATAGCTCCTTGTGAATATGCCACAAAGTGTACAATAATTGTGATTGCAACTGTAACTGTATGGTGGTCTAAAGCGATGTTAGAAATCTTAGCTTTGGAAAGGAAAAACTAGAGCCTCAATTGTTAGGGTTTTCCAGTCTCCTCAGCTGATCAATGCTCAACGTTCGTACATGTGCCACCCTCTCACCGTTTATAGTAGTCTGACTAGGGCTAATGCTTAAAAGGTTTGCCCCGCTGCCTTCAAGTTTGCAGGTCACACTTATTCAAGGTGGCTGTTCTGAGGCCTTTTCTGTGCTTCTTTTTTAACTGGATAACTAGGTACCCGACGACGACACTGGCCCACTTCTGGTTTGACTCCGAGACATAATTTCTATTGAGGGGTTTAGCTGAACTCCACATAGGGCTTTATTAATTGTGCCTGTTTAAAATTATGCTCTTTTGAAATATGAAAAGTCTACATCTCCGGAACTTGAGAGAGGAATAGTTGTAATTCTATAATTTTTTGTCCTTGGCCTTGATTCTATGGGGCAGATTTATGATGCCCTTGCGCCCCAATTGCGTCACTTTATTTGACGCAACTGTGGCGCAAACAATGCGCCCTATTTACAATGTGACGCATCTAGGAGATGCGTCAGGTTGTAAAGCCCTGCGCCATAAGGAGGCGTTCCTGCGCAGGGGGGGGCGTTCCTGCGCAGGAACGCCTCCTGAAAGTGGCTGAGTGAAATCTATGAGATTTCACTCAGTAACTTTCAGGCCAATGCTGCGTCCAAACCCTGTGCCTGCTTGAAGCAGGCGTAGGTCTTGATGCAGCATTGTGTAGATGGGGCACCCCCGAGCCTTGCTGGAGCTGCGTCACGCTTGCGACGCAACTCCAGCAATGCGCCACATTTCCGGCACAAATGCGTCACGCATCTGTGCCGTTTTTGATCCATGGTGCGCCGCATTATAAATGCGGAGCATCATGGGTGGCGGAGCTGTGGCGCACTGTGGCGCACGTTAACTGGCGCATCCCTGGGGATGCGCCAGTTAACATAAATCTGCCCCATAATGTTTACTTCTTGTTTAGTTAACGTTTGGAAACTATTCAAGTAACTTTCATGTACTTCTAATCCCATTTTTATGTTTTGGCCTGGCGCTTGCTGTGCGAGCAAACTCCACCTTTACTCCTAGACGTGACACTTTTAAACACAGTATTGTAATGTTACATAAATAGGATGAAGACAACGTACAACCCACACAAAGTACAACCCACAATACAAAAGCGTATGAAGTATTCATTGAAATGTATGGAATTGTTTGACCCACTGTTCGGGGGACGGTTGTTACTTGTTTTCTTTTTAATTCTTTCGAGTCACAGTAATTTACGTTGTAAAGAGTAACCTAATAATTCAGTACAGATTACATCTACTATTAAAATATAGAAGCACCGTTTTAAAAAAGGTACTATTTGATGATCTGTTCCATCGTATCTTCACAATCCACTGTGAATTTAAGCAAGTGATTTTGTTTCTGAAGATTTTATTTTCGCAGTATACTGTCTGATGTTATAAAATTATCTTTAGTAACGGGAAGACTTACAATAGCGGAACGTTTAATTTCTGTCACCAGCTAAAGAAGCAAACAAAACAGAGAGCTATATCGAAGCCGAAAATACTTTTTCTCTTTAACCCGAGAACCTAAGACATGTTTGACCCCCTTTCTTGGCAGCCGCTGTTTCTGTGACATAGCTCTTTGTAAACCATTTTCTTTGAGTCGTCAAAACCAGACCATGAAATGGGTCCTCTGTGTAACCCAAACGATAGATTTCTGTGTGACATCAAATAGATTTCTGTGTAACATCAAACGGGTAATAAAGAAACACTGTATAAAAGGCTTCCACGCGAATAAATGTTGCAAACGTGACACGATTTCATCACAAGTAAGCAATATTTGTATGGCTTTCTGCCAGTGTTATTAGGTGCCCATTAGTGAATTTATGTTTCAAAGTTCAAAAAATCTTCAGTGACATGTAGGAGGCCTTATCAACGTTCCAGTAATGCTCTGGAGAGGGCAATCATACTAAGGCGCCGGAAATATAGGCCCAAATTCAAACATTTTCGATGCAACACAGTGAGGCATCCTCGTCTGCTGTGCTACATTTAGCAAGGGGCTAAACACACCGTAAATCCATGTCTACTAAAAGGCAACTACTGCTGTCATCCCCTAATCTGGTGCTCAAACAATGTTGCCTTCCACAGCGCTCAGCCTTGCACAATTTTGCAGAAGTGAAGCATAGGAATTGTCTTGGAAGTGTGCGCTGCCAAACACATAAGGGTCGTCTTTTTCATAAATGAACGTATTTCCCCTTGCCTGCTTCTTCAACTAGGCAGTAATTTATGATAAAGTGAACAGTCTGGCTATTTTCGTAGGTAAAGATTTGCGACAAAGCTCATGGTTGTTTGTGCAGCACAAAGCTGTATTATTTCAGGAAAATTAACTTTTCCAGCTCGAAACACCTTTTGCACTGGTTAGTAAACAGCATGCGCCTCTCTGTGTTGCGTTGTGTCACTTTGAAAAACCTTCGTAAAGCTGGGACATAGCCTTCTGTGAAGGATAACAATATATTCTTAAATATAAGGTAGAGTCCATTAATATGGCACTCATTGAAATTATTCAAAATGTCTCAGGCAATCTTTTGCTGATGGAGGAGATTTGCAGGAATGCATTGTGGTTTATGCCCCAAATTCACTGGACATTTTCAGAATGTTACATAAATACATGCTGTTAATATTAAAACTGGGCAAGCTACTTCAGATGTATACTGTGATATAAACTAGAACAAAGTCAGAGATCTCTGTACTCAAATGAGAGGAAGGGTCGGGCATAGACATTGGAATATTTTTCCGAAATATATATTCTGTGTTTGACAGGGTACAAAAGTCAAGGTGTTTGTTCTCTAATTTAGGAAAAGTGGTTTTTCTGACACATCAATATAATTTGTTGAGTGGTAAAGACAGGGAACAACTTTATATAGTCACACATTTCTCAAGGGTCTGAAGTCTTTCATTTCTGTGCACTTTTCTTCAAACTGCCTAAAGGCTCATGGAAATGAGAGATATCATTTGCCCACCTATAAACATATATACATCCTAATAGTGCGGTGGGACAATAAACAGGGATCTTTCAGTCCTGATGATGGTCTACTGACTCATAGAAAAGCTCTATAGGCTGAAACATGCTGGCTGGAAGAACAAGATGGTATAATTGTGGTGTTCTGCAACCATCTGATAATCTTGAGGTTGTTTAATCTCGTCAAGTCAATTACAAACAAGCCATTACCTTTTTCACTCTAGACACATGCATTCTACTCTAATACTAAATGAATTCATCTGGAGTACCAAATATAATTTTTGGGGTTGCCAATTTTATAGACCCCATCCCAAAACGATCCTATCATGGATGAATGTTGGGCAGATGATAAATCATAGCACAAAAGTGTGGGTGAGAGCTTCTTTATATTTCCAAAACCATACACACACAATGCAATATTTCAATAGTGTTAATTCATCTCACATTACCTGTGTGTATTGGTAATCCTATTCTATATGACACAACATAAGCACACTGGGCTTACTACTAAATATTTATACCATTTGATGTGCGAGTGTAAATGACTTTCTTCACATTGATTTCTTAGTTACTTGATTTAGGGCTCGATGTAGGTGGCCCAATACCGGTCGGTAGCGGTGAAATTTAACTAATTTCACCGTTACGGACCGGTATTTAGGCATTTGAGATGTAGGGAGGATTCGGTATTAAGGAATCGGTAAATACCGATTCCTTAATACCGATTCCTTATGGCCTTGCATTTAAGGGATCGGTAATACCCATTCCTTATGGCCTTGCATTTAAGGTATCGGTAATACCGACTCCTTAAATGCAATGTAGGTAGCACTTAAAACAGTGCACCTTAGCCTTAAGGCAGTGGTATTCAAACTGTGGGGCGCGCCCCCCTGGGGGTCCGTGGCTGCATTCCCAGGGGGGCGCGAATGAGTCTTCAACTATTTGCTATTTGTCACACAGTGTGTCTAGCGCTTTGCTGGGGAGAACCTGGTTTCAAGTTACAACAACAGAGTCTTCCACCCCCACCCCTTATAAATGGAGTGGCAGTGTGTGCGTCCTTCAGTGCGGCCCCCAGGCAGGACAGGCACAACGTGCAACAATCCTACAGTAGAGTGTAACTCGGAGGCACCATCCCTCTGTGTGTGACATTGCCGCCAGCCGCTAAAGGAGCCCCCTTGCAAGGCAGCTCCTAAACGAAGCAGCTCTATGTCGAAGTGTGTGAGCTGATCGTGATGAGGGGTTTAAGAGAGCGCACTCCCACTAAGGGCTTCAGCCCCCCCCCCCATCTCCTCCTCTGTCGTGTGAGACAGCTTTCCCGGAACACATACAGCCCCACCCCAGTACTTCACAGGTCTTTAAAAGACCATTTGCTTGTTAATGAGGCTTCCTTGGTTTTCACCCCTTTGTAGAGCCCATGAATCTCTCAGCCTCCAGCTGCAAGAGTCCCAGTGTTTTTGCACTATGCTCTTCGCAGATCGGGAGAAATTAACAACGAGTTCACAGTCTCTGAGGCCATGATGAAACAACACCAAATTCAATGGCCAAAGCAATCCTCGTGGTGAACTACTAAATTCCCATATTACCAACTTTTAAAGCGCTGTGCCCTGTGTGGGGATACTCAATGACCATATAACTAATAGGAGCACCAGTACGCTGCTTACTCTGTGTTTATGTTGAGATTGTGTGATCTAATAGTGATATGGGGATTTTGGTATTCTCATTATGATCAAGCCAATACATTTTCCATGCCCTGATGTATGATGCAAGTATTTTTTGATAGCATAACTGTCAGGATAACGAGTATCATGTCAGTATTTGCACATGTGCACAGTATTTCTAATTTATGTTGTTTTGGACTATGATATATACATACATATATGTACACACATACAATATGACACATTTTTATATAATCAGATTTGTAGATCCGATTAGTACAGCAGGTGCTGTGGCACCAGGTCCCAGTGGTATAAAGGACCAGCTAAACCCCATGTCTGTTTTACTATTTGTATTATTAGATTATTATTACAGTATGGTCCAGTGGCCACTTGCTTTGGCAGAGTTGCTTTGCGCCTCTGAGTAATGATCTAAGGGTGGGAAAATTGTAGCAGAGGAGACATCTTTCTGGGGGCATCAGAGAGAAGACAGTTACTATGATGGGACAAAATGAGAGCTCATGTTTTCAATGAAGGGCAGAGGAGACATCCCACTTGGCGAGGCAGTACTGATCAATGGAGAAGTAGGTGCAGCAGCACCAGGGTCCACTGGTCTAACGGGCCCACTGTATTACAGTTATCTCTTTTTAAAAATAAAAAGGGTATGTGAGCTAATTTACCGTGCTAGCATTATGACCACAGGCACCTTTTCTGCAAAAAGGGGGGCAACACATGGGAGCTCATGTTTTTCTGGGGGAGGAAATGTGGCCTTATTATGAGAGATGCTCAATTTGGAACAGGGGAACTAGGTTCAAGTCCCAGCTTTTGCTCAACATCCTGTGATTCTTGGTGAATCACTTAATTTTTCTAAGTCTTACAAAATCTCACCTTCGGTAATGTAATTGGAGTATATTTCTTGTTGCTCAGGGCCATGGTTATCATTACTATAGCAGGTGCAGTTGCATTGATCTGAGGAGTGTGATAGAATCACAGACACCAAATTAGGGGGAGCAGAGCTTTTCTTGGTTAATTCATGTTTTTTATTGCTGTATGAATTTGCTATTTTGTAAGTCTTACATTTATTGTGGAATATATAGCATAGAAAACATCTCCCAGAAATGATCTCATAAGCCCCGCCCCTGTGCTCAACCCTGCCCCTCCCCTAATCCTTGTCATAAAGGTTTGGAGGGGGGCCCCGGCGTAAAAATGTTTTATTTGGGGGTTTTGGCTTAGAGCAAAAAAGTTTGAAGACCTCTGCCTTAAGGAATCGCTATTTACCACCAACTCCAAGTTGGTGGTAAATAGCGATTTCCTTTCAAAAAGCACTTTTTTGCTTTTTGAAGTGTGCCATGTGGCACACATTCATGCCCTTAGGGCATGCATGTGTGCCACATGTGCATACATGCAATCTCAGGGGTGCAACAGGGTGTCCTTTGGACACCCTGGCACCCTTGAAATACCTCACGGTATTACCGATTCGGTAGTACCGAATCAGTAATACAGAATCTCTTCACATTCATTCCTATGGGCTTCCAAGCCTATAGGAATGAATGGGTAGGTATTCATTATTACAGAATCTCAATTACCGATTCGGTAATAAAGAATATTAAGAATCCAGTATTTTTTAACAAATTCTTACCTACATCTGAAATGCTGATTCCTAAATACCGAATCGGTAAAATTTGGTATTTAGGAATCAGTATTTCCCAGTTACCTACATCTAGCCCTTAATGCGAACTGCAATGTGACCCACAGGCTACAGTCTTAACTTAGTAATCAAACTGAACTCTACATGTAAATTCTTTGCAAAAAGTTGAACTCGAAGATTCTCAGAATCATAAGTAATTTATTGAGGAGTCAATCTAGTTTTTCATTCAGTCCAAATACAAATATTGATTCACATTTGTGAAATTCATTGTTGCTGACAGTATTATCTTATCTTCTTAAATGCAATCCAGTCCTTGTAATTGGAAGTAACCGTATCCGGATCCGATTCTACAGTAGGCTCCATGTTAGCTAGCGTTTCAATAATCTGAGTTGTGTCAATATTTTTCCAGCCTTCAGTTTTGATACACTGCTGAGCATTCTTAACTGAGGTGGCTTTTTAAAAATGTTTTAGTGTAAACACTATGGCTTTATGATCCATCCACGTCAGAGCCAGAATCGATTTGATTTTTAACTCTTTATTGTTAGAAAATATGCCATCTAATGTGTGGCCTGCAATGTGAGTTTGCAATGTGCAATTTCTATTCTTAAATTCATAAATAATCTTGAAGAAGGGATTGTTTTCCCAAAATACAGTGGGTGTTTTTTGGAATGTATTCTGCATATAAGAACACAAGATAGTACTGTCAACAATTAATTTCACAAATGGGGAGCAACATGTGTATATCGACTGAATGAAACCATATCTTGACTCCTGAATAAATTACTTAAGATTCTGAGAATCTTCAAGTTGAACTTTTTGTGTGTAAAATTTATTTTGTTTACTTTGTTTAGATTGTGACTTGTGGGCCATATTACAGTGTGAGTTGGGCCAGGTCCTCTACCGTGGTCCAGCCTTTCAGCAATAGTTTCCTACTTCAACCATTTTTGTGTCTCTGTCAGTGCCCTGGGTCACACACCTCTGCTGTTAGGCTTTGTGTATTCTTACCAGATAGTCAGTCGAAAAGGGACAGGGTGTAGTTAGGATTGGTTGTTTGGCCTTGATTGCGGGATGGTGGAGCTGTTCCCTGTCCCACTTACATTTATAAGGGCTGCCTTCAGCACACACACACAAAGGAACCTCAGACTTCGTTGCACATTGGCAGGAGAAAAAAGGGACTTTCCACAACAAGATGTTAGGGTAGCCAAGATGTTTCTCCCACTTCAAAGGCCAGCACAAGGTACAAAAATTGGACCCTCAGAACCACCTCTTCAGTACACTCATGGACTTTGGAACACTACAGAAGAAGGACTGCCTGCTGATGCCAGAGGACTGCTTTGCAGCTTGAGGCTTCGGAGAAGGAAGACTAGACCGTCTACCTTCATCCCAGCGTAACTTGAGTTACTTTAACAGTCCTTTGACTGAGCTTCTGAGGTACATGAACACAACAAGCTAAAGAGGTCTCCCTGAAACTGCTGAGCTAACCTGCTGAAACTGAACATGCAAATGTACCTGCCTGAGTCCTTCTGGCCTGTGCTAAGTGTGTCCTTGATCTCTAACAGTTGCTTTCACAGGGCAAGGACCCCTGGCTGGCATAAGAGAGCACTTCTCCACTAGGCGAAATTTTGAGGTTTTGGGCTCTTTGTGATTTGATCTCTTGGCGCTACAGCGAGTGCCTGGGATGACCAGCAATGCGAGATCTGCACCTTGTGCTACAGCAAAGACAGCCCGCAGTGACTGCTAACACAAATCTCCAGCGGCAATGGTCTGCTATTCCTGACCTGATCTTCACACTACCGCAATGGCCATCTATGAAACCAGGCCTGATCTTTGTGCTACAGCAACGCCCATCCGTGATGATTTCCCTGCTCTTCATGGCCTCCTCCACCCCGAACAGACCTCTTTGTGCCAGACTATGAGAAGGTAACTTTTTCAGCGAGACTAACCTGATCCTTGTATCCAGCCCCTGTTCCATTGTGATCTGCCTGAACTTGTGAGTTTTCCCTGGTCTAGTATGACCAGATGACCTTGAGGGGTGCTTTGTGCTTTTAGGGGTTATACTTATCTAGAATGTTGAAATTGCATATCTCCAGTTCTACTGATTAGATTATTATTTGTTCTGGTATAATTTTGTCTATTGAATTTGTCTCTATTATTCGAAATTGGTGTAGGAGTTTTATTGTGTTGTGTTTTTAATTTATTACTGTATGTGTGCTGCATAAATACTTAACACAGTGTCTATAAGTTAAGCCTGAATGCTTTGTGTCAAGATAACAGAGGCTTAACAAATGTTAATTTAGTGACTATTGTGGTTAATTCTGACATGGATTGTGGTTGTTGCTTGAGTGAGGCTTCCACCCTCCTTTATCAATAACCTACGTTCCTGCACCACCTTAACCTTTTATTTGTTTTCATAACATAAACATGATGTCTATTTTTAAAAATATGTCTTTATCTGCCGTGGTAAAGTGCCTCAAGGCAATGGATACCAGTTGAAAGGGTAAAACAATAGTATGTTCGTACCTACGTGGTGTTTACCTGAATGGTAAAGACTGTGTGGTAAAGGTCCTGAGTGAAAAATGCGCTTTTTCCTACTGTATATCTATGTTATATGTATTCAGAAGTATATTGGTGACATGAGGTCTCCAACAGACATCTATAGCTGCCTTTAGGCTTGATCAAAAAATGATATGCCTCTCACTGCAAGCGCCCTCAAAAGAGCCTCCAGCACACCGTTTGAAGAGTACTTCTGAGATTTGCTAGAGTATAAACAGGTAAGTGAGATCCAATCTTGGCTAGTTCTACAGTATGTGCCTTGTGTTTGGAAGTCACTGTCGTCCCACATGTGTACAGTGGAGTTGGCCTACCTGCTCCCAGGGGACATTATTCAATTTTTCAGGATGGTGCAGAGGTTCTATCATCCACGCAGGCATCACTCCTAGCAAACAAGATAGTAAATCATGACATTGCACTGTGTGTATTACTGAACACTACGCATGATGCAATTTTTCCAAAATGGCTGATTATGCAACTTCATAGCACTCGAACAGCAATTGTATAATTTGGGTCTCAATGTTTAAATAGTTCAATATGATGAAGCACGGAAAGAGTGAACAGAATAGTTTAACTCTGTAGTCTCTTTCTGCTGTCAACATGTAGAATATTTATGTATGTGTGCAGATCTAATAGTCCTTTCAAACACAAAAATAAAATAGACTTAAGTGGAAAGTGCATGCCACATCTCACGGTAACAGATTTTTAAAATTCCACTGTAGGAAGGTGGAATTTGACTATATGGTTACCCCAACTTTTTTCCGGGTGTTTTGCTGGTTTTCGACTTAGTTGGCCTGGGACCCTGCTATTGAGGGCCCCAGACTATCTGCTTTCGCTATAAAATGGACTCCATGTACTTTAGGTACATAACAGATTGGTTACTGGGTCACCCTTGTGAGCCCCTGTGTAGTGTACCATAGGTATCCAGGGCATGGGTGCACCCTAGGCCTACCAGGGGCTGCAGCATGTATTGTGTCACCCCTGGTAGGCCTTCCAAACTGACACCACAGGTCTGTTCACACAGACCTGGTGTTATCTGCCCTTACTTAGATATAGTATACCTATATCTACCTTTACATATAGACACATATACACCTATAAGCCACTCCTATGGTAGGCCTCGACAATCCTGGAGACAGAGTGCTTGGTTTTATGTGAGAGGGTGCCCTAGCATGAACTGAGCCCCTCTGCAGCTTTCGGAACCATCTCCTTATAGCTGTTCTATGATATAGCCATACCATATACTCTTAAGTGCATTATAATCCTCGCGGTTAATGCTAACTTTGGTTTGGCTTTATCAAAACATGTCGTGGAAGGTGTTAAGCACTTTGGAATACTACCCCTTCGCCAATCCTGGCAGCGGGGGTAGCATTCCACCCTTCAAGAGGGAAAAGACATGTAGGTTACTGCTTTACCCGGTTAAAGTTAAACAGAGCCTCAGCATCACAAAATGGATGCTGCTGCCACAGACACAAGTCTGACCTGCTGCTGCTGGACGAAAACTCCGGCAGGGGAGGCCTGGACAATAGGTTTCCTGTCCAGGGAGGTGTTGGCACCTTCCCAGACAGGGGTTTTGTGTATTGGGGCACGGAGGGCTGCATTCAGTGAATGCATCTAGACACTGCCTGGGGAACACAAGGTGCTCCATGCATAGCCCGGTTCAAACTAGTTGCTGGGGCACTCCAGCCTCAGCTCTGGCACAAAACTGGACAGAGGGAAAGGGGTGTAACCACCCCCTTGCCAGGTCAACCCATAGGAGGGACCTAGTCAGGTAATCCAGCCCCCTTTCTTAGTATTATAGGAGCTGTGTCTCCAGGACTTTAGATTATCCTAGACGAATCTTTGAAAGACATATCTTGTACCTTCGATGTTTCATTCTGACTGGAAGATGGAAGACTTCTCCCTTGTGGTCAAGGAGTGACCACCCTGTGCAAACAGGCACCAACAGCAACTTTGCCGGTCTGCAGTTTCAAGGCTTTCATTGGAACCTGAAGACTCTGTGACTCAAGAACTGAACTTCCAGACTTCACTTATCTTGACCTACATCCACAGCAAAACTGAGGCATAGGGCGGACACGGAAGACGTGGGACTGGGCATCTTGGAGTTCCTGCAATTTGCTACCTGCACTCCTTTCCTGAAGCCTCAGTAAGCCGTGCATTGGAGTAGAAGAATCCCCAGCCCCGAGAACCATCTGCACTGAAGCTCAGGCCCCCACGCTCCACGAGTGTCCCTTGGGCCCCACCTTTGCATTTGTGCTTGATGCGTTTTCCCGGCTCGTTGGCCATTGCCAAGTGAGCCCCCTGAAGACTCCATTTTAAAACTACTAGCTTTTCTGGTTGTTTCAGGCCTGCTCCAGCTTCCCTACAAAGGAAAAATACCACAGATCTTGCTGGTCTGCAACAGAGCCAATCTTGTTATCATGCATGGGTTGTAGTTGCCAAGGCTTATTGGGTCCAATTCAGATACCGATACTGCAGTCATCTTGATCCATTGTAGGACAGCTCGAATCCAGCTCCTGGACATCATCGATGCCTCTTGAACCTCTTCGCTGAAGAGACAAGCTCACCTTCTTCACCTGCAAAGCACCCGACAACGCCTGGTTCCTTCCTGGTACCTACCTGGTCACTGTCTAGTGACCCAGACTCTGTCCCCTCTGCTTTCAGGTTCTTCACATCTCTTATCCACCCTTGGATCCACCCGGACACTTTTCCTCTTGTCGCCTGCAGCACTTCTTTGCAGCTCTCCATAGAAAACGACGACGAAACCTAACACGAAAAGACTGCTATGCACCCGGCTTCCCTGGGTGAGGTAACACGACTACTCCAGTGCTCCCGTGAGTCTTGACTTTTGAAGTGTCCTGGTTTAAAAGGGTTCCATCCTAGTCCATCCGGAAGTGTCCTTAAACTGTAACTTTGTAACTTTTACGATCTCCATAGAAAGTCAATGAGAACCCACGCCTGTGTTTAGACACTGCACGTGGCTCCCGTGGGCCTCCTACTTCCTAACCTTTGGTTGTTTAGTGTAGCCCCAGTGATTCTACAGGCCCTAGGCCTGCTTTCTAACTCTCAAGTGGTAGTTATACCACTTTCTTAGAATATGGTTTGTTAGGCCCCTAGGGAATAACGTATATTGTGCAACTTATCGTATATTAACTGTGTAACTTGTATTGTATTTTTACCTCTGACCTCATAAAGAGTACAGAGGGGTTGTGTTTAAATTAAATACATATATATTTGATATATACCTTGTGTGGTGTCCTTTCATTTGGTATTCAAGGGATTATATATGGTAAAACAACTTGCTTAACTCGCCTACGGAAGTCTTAGCCTGAAGACTGCTGGTTCATGCTACCACTAGGATAGCTTTCTATAAGGTTGACTTTAAACCACCATCAATAATTAGACTGGTGCAAGGTGCCCACTAGAACTAGTGGACATCATATGCCAGGTTAACTTCTGACATCCACCGTTCTGGAAATATATTTTCAGCACCCTGCCTCTTGTTCCTTGATAAAAGGATGACTGCTGCTCTCCTTCTGAAACATCAGTGCATTCAGGGCTTTAAGTGGGGGGAGTCTGTGGAGGTCTGAGCACCCCCAGGTTTTTGGGGAGAGGCCTCGAAAGGGGTCTCTATTTTCGGGTCTCAAAGGTCAAAGGTAGGGTGACCAGACGTCCCAGTTTTTGTCAGTGTTTCGATTGAGTATGTGCATGCACTGCTTACGCAAATCCCGCTAATGCGCTCCCAATACCCCTGGCAATCCCACACTAGCTCGATCATAGGCGCCACTAGAGTGCCCACAACTCTTTGGTAGTGTGCTTTTATCGCACCATTGTGTCAATCAATGGTAACTCAAGTGGAATCATTTAGCGACTTAAACCATTTCATGTGAGAAACTGCCTACATTTTGATATCTCTTCATTACATCTGATCATAGGAAACTTGCTTGTAAAAGTCCAGTCAAACAAAAGTTAGACATGAAATAATACAAACGAGTTTGCACAGAAGGAAATTGTAAGTGACTGGATCATAACGAGGATGTGACATCCCTATTTTTCAAGTGTGAGAACAGCAGGCTGATTTTGTGAGCTGCAACGCTGGCCTGCAGCATCACCCAGTTGTTAGGAACACCACAAGCCTATTGGCGTGTTTACCGCCAGTGTTAAAGCCACAGGGGGGCCTATTCAGTGTCCTGGTGACAAGCACCCACTGGCATACCCACGTGGGCACGAAGGGGAGGAGGGAGCCTTTGCACTGTTGAACAAAATGCCCGTAGGCACAGTAGTAGGAAGTGTGGAGATGAAGGGGCTCTAAGAAGGGGTGAAAAACAGCAAATAATCATTAACATGCAAATGGTCTATTAAAGACGAGTGAAGTACTTGGGTGCGGCTGTGTGTGCGCCCGGGAAGCTGTCTCAGCCTGGGCTGCCACATAGAGGAGGCGGGGGAGAGAGGGGGGCTCTGAGGAGTCCTAGAGCTGATGGCTTGTCATAGCAGGGGTTACTGCTACACTAGTTATCTTTATTTAGACCTCGCCCCTACTTAGATAGGCCACACCCCTTCAAGGTTTGCCCTGCCCCTTTTAGAGCACCCCCTATTTTTTCACACTTAAAGCCCTGAGTGCCTTCATAAATGATTGATCTCAATACATCTTTTTCTTTTTCTTTTCTCATTCTGCGCAAAGACTTATATAGTCTCTAATCCTGTGATCATATCGCTATTATGTCTGCACATCTTTTTTTCAAATAGGTACTATAACAGAGACCTGGAATTTTACCATCCATAAAAGATGGGAAAGTAAAAAAAACAAATACAATAAAGGCACAAAAGAACATAATTGGTTTACCCAATCTGTAATGCAAAATAAATTAGTGAGCACAGCAACAACCCTTATATTACATTAAAATGATAGGGAGATTTGTAAAGTTTAGTCCTATAATAAGAAAATATTCTGATTTTGCGCATTTTCATCTAATCATATTCGTGCAACAGAGGGCATAGACATCTTGAAGTCTAAGAAGCAACAAATGCCAACACAGTATGCTAGCAGGAACAGGAATCTGTGGGAGTGGTCTCACAAGCTAATATGGCGCCTGAGTAGATCCCTGCACCACTGTTACCCGCTTTGTGATTCCGACCTCTCGGCCATCAGCTATGTGCTCTGGAGTTTGGCTGCTGCTCTGTAAAGTACTGCTCCTCACATCAGGCAGACACTGGCACTGCCTCCACGGACTTTGTTCTGCTTCGAGCATCTGCCGCCCACCGTCACCAAATTGCCTCTTGGCTGCGGCCGTAATTGCTTTCCTTCACTAACAGCTTCCGCTGAGCACCGGCATACTCCCTCGAAGGTGAAAAGTGCTACACAAGGAAACAGCTAGGCAGCCCGAAGAGCGAAAGGCTCCAAGTCAAGAATGGTGCCACGAACTCTAGGGCTACAGGCACAACAGTACCTGCTCCGGGTCCCGGAAGCAGTGCAAGAGGCAAAAGGGACACTGGAGGGCTCAGTAGGAAGATGACAGTAAAGGCGACCGGGGGGCACCAGGGGGGGCTGTGATCAAAGAAGGGATGGGCTCTCAACCTTACACTGCACATCTTTACCCCGCCTCTAACACATTGGGCCTCAAATAGTGTGGGGTTAGCCTCTGAACCCACCAAAACCTCTTCTGAGCCTAATTCTGTTGCCCAGTTGTCACCACCTGATCTGTAACTTTCCGATCTTAACATCGAGTACTGTTAAAACCTGCCCCCTAGTGCTGTAAGTGACAAGCAGGGGGCTCCTTCCGGCTACAATGCAACTCCTATGATTATTGGCAACCCGGATGAAATGCTTAACTCAATAACACCCTCAAATGCAGTAAAAACTGACTCTTTTTTCCAAAATGGGGGACCCCTGGAAGTACCAGAATAAAAAGAGAACACCCCTATTGTGGCGATTTTGAAAAAGGACTTTGCTGCTGGAGGCATGCTCCTGCACCCAATCCTGTCCCCTGAGCTGGCAGGGGAACACTGTTTCTCTGTCACCGACAGCTCAGATTCCTCCATCTGTGGGAGCTCCTTTTCAAGCGATGAGCCCTAATCAGTCTCTAACGGCAGCCTAAAAACAAATGAGCTAGGAATCTCGCAGCGCCAAAATACCACATCCAGCAAACGGAAAGGGAAAAGGCGTGAAGGCCATAGTCAATTGAAATGGGATTAATCTGGCTCACAGCTTACCTTACCTGATGGCGAGGATCAGCCAGAGTTAGGGCAATAGCCGAGCTAGCCAGAGAACCCTCCTTGTCGGCGATCCTACTTTCTATAAAGCAATTTCAAGAAGAAGTACGTATTCAAAATAGACAAGCAAAGGGGGCCCAAAAGCTACAAGACGGGATACGAAAACTGAAAAAAACATGCTCAGATATAGCTGAACGTATCACAATGATCCAAAGCCACACTGAGAGCCTGGAAGATGATGTCATCTCTCTAAAAGAGCAAAGTTCCTCCCAAAACCCCTACATGATAGAGGTCATGTGGGAAATTATAGTATGAGGAGAACAGGCAGCATCAAAATAACATCCGGCTGCTGGGGGTACCAGAAGGAGCAGAAGGAGAAGGCCCTCGACTGTTTATTGTGAAGCTTCTTTAAGGCACTTTCTCGATCATCCCTAGTGGAATTTGGATCAAGAGATTCAAATGGCTCATCAATTCACCTTCACGTTTAAAAAGCTGTCTTGCTTAGACAAATGGTTTATAACCATGCCCGGCCGAACTCGGCTGAACAAAAAATGTTTGAAGGGGTGTCCTTTTTCGCTAAGCCAGATTTCAGTCATGTCATGGTCGAACGCAGATGGCGCCTCCGCCAGCTGTTTTTGCCATTCCAACAGCTAGGAGACCACATTTTTTAATGAATCCTGCTCAACTTAAAATCCTTTTAAATCCTAAAAACTTCTCTTTCATACCACTGGACCTGCAGAAAACAGTGGTTTCAGTCACAGTCCTATCAAGGCTGGAATATTGCAACAGCCTTTTGATTGGAATTAATAAAGTCCTCCTGGTTAAACTGCAGGTTAAACAGAATTTGGCCGCCCGTCTGCTTTTCAGACTGCCAAAATACTCTTCTGCAAAGGCGGCCCTAATACCCTATACTGGTTCCAGTAGAAAAACGGATCAACTTTAAGGCACTGTGCTTTGCCTTTAGGGCATTGCACAACCAGGGCCCTGCGTATCTGATTGACCACTTTCGCTGGTATACACCAACCAGAATGCTTCTGTCCTCTTCACTTATGTTACTGGAGGTCCCCAAAGTAAGACTGTCTAACTGGGGTGGTAAAAGCTTTTTAAACATCGCTACCAGATTGTGGAATCAGCTAACATTCATACTTAAAAATTCCCCAAACTTGTTGGACTACGGCAACGTTTTCTATGTCGGTATCCCTCAAAAATTGCTGAGCAGACTTCAGATAGTCATGAACGATGCCGCCAGACTGCTTTTCAACAAACCTAGAAGGACTCATGCTACCCCTCTCCTCCACAAACTCCATTGGCTGCCGGTGAAACAGCGGGCCAAATTCAAGGGCCTATGCATTACGCATAAAGCCCTGTACGGACACGCTCCAAAATACATCAAGGAACGTTTAGTCCCGTATGCTCCCAGCAGGAATTTATGATCAGCAGACGCTGAACTGTTGGTCTGTCTGCGATTTAAACTATCCTCTTTAGGAGGGCGCACTTTCTCCCATACAATTCCCAGTGCATGGAATAAACTGCCAGAGAGCCTGCGCAAAGAAACAAATCTTCTACCTTTTAGAAAAAAGCTAAAAACTGTGCTGTTTCAGGAGGCTTGGGGTAATGTCTAACTCTCTCCCCTTTTAGCACTGTGCTCATTCTCTGCTAAGCGCTTAGAGACCCCTGGGTGATAAGGCGCTATACAAATCCAATATACAATACAATACAATACAATCTTAAAACCAGGCTCTTTAAGCCATAGCCTTAGTATTTTTCTATTTTCTCCCAATCATTTAGCACTTTTCACCTTTGGCTTCAGGATGTTGGTCTACAAGTGCCTAGATGCCTTTGGTTATTAGTTGCACTATGTAAATATACCAATAAATAAATGGCTCTTCCCGTAGCTTCACGTCTGACATCAAGGCTCAGGAGTATCTTAATTAAATCAAGGCTAAAACTGGGCACAGCTAAAGACATTTCACAATGTAATCAAGATTAGAACTGGGTGCAGCTAAAATAACTTTTCTATGTGAAAAATAGATGTTGAAATTTTCTTCATAGGGGCGGAAAAGGAAGAGGGATCGGAGCCTCTCTGAAGCGGTCGCTCCCTCGCTGCTCCCTGCTCCCCCCACACGTGGTATCGTAGCGCTGAAATCTGCCTCGCACTGCTTCTGACCTTGCACTGCCATAGCAACGCTTATTGCCAGACTTGAGCGCACTGAGTAGAATCATCGCAGCGCTTCATGAGCAGACCGTGATTTGCATTGGACTGTGCCTTAATCTTTTGCTGTGCCACTCGCTTTGCATATTGTTGCCTGATTGTGCTGCCCAGTCGATATTGCTTGTTAGGTCGTGCCCAATCTCGTCCTGTTCCCACTTGTGGCATGCAGCCATCTTGTTGTTTGTTTGTTGTGCCTCCCAGCCCTGTGCTCCACCCCGCTCCTGCCTCCCAGCTGCTCCCCCCTCGCCCCTCCCCCTCCTCCATCCACATATGACAGATGCTTCCGCGCACAGTGTTCACGCGCAGCGGTCGCGCCCCATGCTCGCCAAAGGTGCACCAAAGGTAAGCCCGTGTACGCCCGTCCGCGCCTGGACCGTGCTCAGTGCCAGACCCCCTGGCCCTCGCAAAACCCACTCCACTCACTTAACTTATGACGCCGCTACTCTCCTTGCCCTTAACCCCGGCCACACCCCACAATGCTGCATAGCTACCCCAAAACACACCCACGGACCATTCGCCTGCCACTCCTGCAAGTTCGCCTGCATCAGGACCCATGCCAAATTCTCCCCCTCTAAACACAACTCCAACTCTAACCACCTGAAGTGTATCCTGCTGAACACTCGATCGATCCACAAACATGCCACTGAACTCTAGGACCTTCTCTACACTACATCACCGGACGTCGCCTTCCTTACAGAAACCTGGATGAACGCCTCATCAGCACCCGACATCGCCATAGCCATCCCGGACACCTACAAGATCATCCGAAAGGACCGCACCAACCAAACAGGAGGAGTCATCGCCATCGCCCATAAGAACACCATCCGAATCACGACCAGCTCCGACGACAACCTCGCGACCGCCGAACACCTTCACTTCCAGATCCACACCGACCCCAGGACCACACTTAGAGGCACCCTCATCCACAGACCACCAGGAACCCGCACACAATTCAATGAAGACATCACTGACTTGTGAAGTAGTGTGGCTCACTGGTTAGAGGCGGCAGACCCGAGAGCAAAGGACGGCCCGGGACCAGGGTTCGATTCCCAACGCGGCAGGTTTCTGGACCAGGGTCAGCGGACTCGATAATTCTCTCGCCTCGGTGCCCACTCTGATCAGCGTTCACACTCGGCAACTCTGGGCATTAGCTTGCCTCATCTTCACTAACGGCCCCACCAGACCGCCGGGGATGCCTGGTCTCACCCAGGAGATACCCATTAAGGGACCATCTCTCAGGGAAGCCAGGAAGGGTTTCGCAGCGGTCGAAGTGCCTTGGGACCCTACGGGTAAGTAGTGCGCTATATAAATGCCTATACATTTACATTTACATACTGACTTCAGCAGCCCACATGCCCTCATCTCCGAGAACTACATTCTACTGGGAGACCTCAACTTCCACCTGGAAAAGAATAACAACAGCAACACCACCACCCTTCTGGACAACCTGGCCAATCTCGGACTCAAACAACTTGTTGACACCCCCACCCACTTAGCCGGACAAACGCTCGACCCTATCTTCACCTCCAGCAAACACATCTCCATCACACCACAGCTCTCCAATGGACGGACCACAGCTGCGTTCACTTCAGCTACAAAAAGACCACGACCCACATCCCACCACAACCTATTCCTCGAAGAAACTGGAACAAAATCACCACCGACCAACTCTTCACATCGCTTAACCAAAACCCCCCGCCATATCATTGGACCTAAACCAAGCTGCCACCAAACTCACACGATGGATCACCCACAGCGCTGACGAATTAGCACCCTTGAAAAACCACCAGATCAAACAAGGTAGCAAAAAGGCCCCCTGGTTCAACGATGAACTTAAGAAATCCAAGAAGTTATATCGTACCCTCGAGAAAACCTGGAGAAAGAACCCAACGACTAACAACCTGACCACCTTCAAGGACGCCACCCGCAAACACCACCAATTGATCCGATCCACCAAGAAATCAGCATTCAAGGATCGACTCGACAACAACGCCCAAAACAGCAAGGAACTATTCAACATCGTCAAAGAATTTACCAACCCCACCGCCCGCACCAACGACATCACTCCCTCCAAGACCTCTGTGACTCTCTATCCTCTTTCTTCCACAACAAAATCGCCGACATTCATAACAGCTTTGGAAACCTGTCCGAAGAACAACCCACTCCACCCACCTCCAAACTAAAACAGCACTCTCATAACCTTTGCGCCTGAAACCCAATCACTACTGAAGACACCATCCGTCTGATGAACTCCATCCACTCAGGCTCACCAACGGACCCATGCCCCCACCACATCTTCAACAAAGCAGACTCCATCATCGCACCCCATCTCCGCGATGTCATCAACTGCTCCCTCAACTCCGCTACCTTCCCAGAAAGCTGGAAACATGCCAAACTCAGCGCCCTTCTGAAGAAACCCACAGCGGACCCCTCTGAACTTAAGAACTACCGCCCCATCTCACTCCTCCCCTTCCCGGCCAAAGTCATCGAGAAAGCCGTTAATAGCCAGCTCGCTGCCTTCCTTGAATCCAACAATTCACTCGACCCCTCACAGTCCGGCTTTCGAGCCAAACACTGCACCGAAACCGCCCTCATCGCTGCTACGGATGACATCCGAATGCTACTGGACAACGGAGAATTAGTTGCCCTCATCCTACTTGACCTCTCTGCCGCCTTCGACACAGTCTGTCATAACACCCTCATACAACGCCTCAGCAACGTCAGAATACAAGGAAAAGCATTGGACTGGATCATCTCGTTCCTCGCCGGAAGAACACAGAGAGTCCGCCTCCCCCCATTCAAATCAGAGGCCACCGAAGTCATCTGCGGCGTACCACAAGGATCATTACTCAGTCCCACCCTCTTCAACGTGTACATGAGTCCCCTCGCAACCATCGCGCAACAACACGACCTCAACATCATCTCCTACGCTGACGACACCCAGCTAATCCTCTCCCTCACCAAAGACCCCAACACCGCCAAAACCAATCTACACAAAGGAATGAAAGAAGTAGCCGAATGGATGAAGAACAGTCGTTTAAAACTAAACTCGGACAAAACGGAAGTCCTCATCTTAGGATCGTCCCCCTCTGCATGGGACGACTCATGGTGGCCACCGGCTCTGGGCACAGCACCCATACCTACAGATCACGCACAGAACCTGGGCTTCATCCTAGACTCCTCCCTCTCGATGACCAGACAAGTCAATGCCGTTTCATCATCATGCTTCAACATCCTACGCCTGCTCAAAAAAATCTTCAGCTGGATCCCCACCGAAACAAGAAAAACAGTCACCCACGCACTAGTCACTAGCCGACTAGATTATCGAAACACCCTTTACGCCGGAACCACAGCCAAACTACAGAAAAACTCCAACGCATCCAAAACGCCTCAGCCAGACTCATACTGGACATCCCCCGGCAAGCCCACATTTCCGGTCACCTGAAAGATCTCCACTGGCTTCCCGTCAACAAGAGAGTAATGTTCCGTCTCCTCACCCATGCACACAAGGCCCTCTATTATGTTTTCTTATATAGCGCCAGAATCGACCCCCAAAGGGGTATCTCCGCGCTTGCCTTGGGAACCCGTCCTGGTTTTTCCCTGTGAGATAGCCTCTACAGGGCATCCCCAAGGTGAAAGCCAGGCATCCCGCCGCGGGGGGGCCGTTGTGGAGATTAAGCAAGCTTAATGCCCAGAGTTGCAGAGTGTGAACCCATGATTAGGTCAGGCACCGAAGCGAGAATTATCGAGTCCGTGGACATTTGAGCTCAACACCCTGCCGCGTCGGGAATTGAACCCTGGTCCCGGGTCTGACCTCTGCTTCAGGGTCTGCCTGCTCTAACCAGTGAGCCAAACTTCTCCACCTCTATGACCTAGGACCCGAATGCCTCAACAAACAACTGTCCTTCTACACACCCACCCGCCAACTTCGTTCATCCAATCAAGCCCTCGCCTCAATTCCGCGCATCAATAGATCCACCATGGGAGGAAGATCTTTCTCCTACTTAGCGGCCAAAACCTGGAATTCTCTCCCCACTCACCTCCGCCTTACACAGAACCACCTCTCATTTAGAAAGCAGCTAAAAACCTGGCTATTCGATAAGTAATGCACCCACCCTCCCCCAAGCGCCTTGAGACCCTCTGGGTTAGTAGTGCGCTATACAAATTACTGAACTTGAACTTGAACTTGCTTTAATCAGAATTACTTAGAGATTGGTTGGGTTCTCTTCTGGCCTAAGGTATATTACTTGATTACTCTCTTTTTGGGATATCACAGTGGGGTTGGCTGGCGGGGATCTATTTTGGCATCCATCACTCAGGCTAGTCGTGATTGCTCCGTTTTTTTGGGAGGGGGGAGAGTTGGGCATTACAGGGTCCAGGAGGCTAGGGGGCAGCAGGAGGGCTGGGAGGACCACTGTGGGTCCTACATGTTTTATCATGTTTGCAATTGTGTGAAAATACTAATGTCTTGTTGGTGCGAAAAGTATGTGAATCGGGCTTTGGAAAATCTAAGACAAATGGCTTCTTGTTATTTGGAGATCATTGTTTTGATATGCTTCCCTCTTTTTTTTTTTTTCAGTGCTTTTTTGCTTTTTCTCCTTGTCTGACATTCTTGTTGCTGCAATGGAATGGAAATGTCAATACATTTGTATGGGGAATCTAGCGCTGTTTAGAATCGCTACTAATAATGTTTCTGGACTAAACGATGTCTGGAAGAGGCAGAGGGTCGCCCAGGATTCATGCCTGCTGGGGAAGGACTTGGTCTGTCCCAAAAAAAAACATCGAAGGCACAAAGACCAGTCTTTTAACACCATCGCTGCTGATGGTATTCCCCTCCTGTGCTGGGTCCCGAGTTATTCCCATTGTTCATGACGAGCTCAGCTCGTCATGAGTGTACGAGAGGTGTACCTCATGACGAGCTGAGCTCGTCATGAGCATCGAAGGGGTTAAACACACTGGGTTATACTTTGATTGGGGGACTTCATGGAGTGCGCATGTTAGAGGGGTTGCTATTCTAGCTCGGCGTAGTAACCTTTTTCAAATAACTAAAACTAAGGTTGACACCCAAGGGAGGTGGGTCTTACAGAGTGTAGGCCTCCATCTAAGTCTCCTTTCACCTTATGCTCGTTATACAGGAGTAAATTAGATGATCCAGGGGTAATCAATTGGCTTTCCTCAGAGTTGGCCCACTGGCCACTCCCTGTTATAATTTGCGGAGACTTGAACATTAATTTACCCAGCGATTGGGACATGGACTTCCAACAGAACTATACAGGCCATAAATCCAAAGTCTTGCTGGCACTGAGGAACCTATTTCACGTTCACAGGTTTACTGATGTTTGGTCTCACTCAAAACCAAACCATTTGGGGTATAATTACTATTCTTCCCCTCATCAATCACATGCCAATTGGACTATTTCCTAGTTTTTCCTCTTTGATTCAGGATGTTAATATTGAACTTATCCCTTGATTCATGTCAGATCACAACCCCCTAACCTTAGGGGTCAAGGGAGTATCTCTCAGCAAGGAAACCTCGACTTGGAGTTTGAGAGGTCCCTATTATTTAACAAGGAATATTGCGACCATATGAAGGGTTGGATTAAGGAATTCCTTAAAAGAAACAACGGCTCCCCTCAAATTGGGGTGGTCTGGGATGCCCTAAAGACATGTATATGTGGGGAAACATTACAGTATTCACAAAAGGGAAAAACAGAAGAACATAGAGCTCCAAAAGAAATTAGCGAAGGCTGAGGAAAAACTTACTGGGGCTGTTCAGCAGGAGAGGGAAATTGAGATGGCAAAATTGAAAGTTGCTGCGGTAAGAGAAGAAATCGGCTCAATTTTGCCTGAAAAAGCTGCATTCAAGTGGGCAGCTGCTCGTGAAAATGTATATGAATTTAGTGAACAAATTGACCACCAGCTAGCCTTGAGAACTAGACAGTATATCACGACGAATGGTATATATTCCATCTGAGATCCAACAACCGGGATAACATCTGAGCCGGTAAAATCAGAACTGCCTTCCACCAGTTTTACTAGGAGCTGTATACCGAGGAAGGTGCCGGCACCATAGCATCTAGACAAAGAGCCATTGATAATTTTTTTAACCCAATTCCGTTATCTTGTCTAAGCTCTGAGGATCGCATATTTTTAGAAGGCTCCCCCTCCTGGGAAAGGATTGCAATTAGGATACCTAGCTTACCAGATGGAAAGGCAGTGGGTATCGATCTTATTCAGGTCAATCTTATAAGGTATTCATCTCTCATTTAAATCTCTTCTTGAACAAATATTTAATGGCACGGCCTCTCCCTCTTCTTGGTCACTAGCAAAAATTATTGTATTTGCTAAAAAAGACAACTCTCCCTTGGAAATGGGCTCTTATCCCCCTATAACTTTAATCAACTGAGATTCCAAAACGTATTCTAAAGTTCTAGCTTCCCGATTATCGGTTGTCATTGAAATACTCATCTTTAGTCAGGTTATGTATTGCTTCTGCTTAGCTGGATCCCAATCACCTTCCTTTCAACAGTGGTTGCCCTGTCTACTCTCAGAATACAACTTTGAAAAAGCAATTTATGCCAAGAAGGGCCTCCATGCTAAGAGGAAGGGCTTGGTAGTTTGGTAACTGCTGGCTAAATGGTCTCGCCAGCTAAATCCGCAATAAAAGAAGGGGGTGGGGGTAGGGGACCAATGTTATTAAACCACGTTCCCGGGTTGGCAGTCCATAAGTACTGTTTAAGTTCTGAAATGGTATCAATGTCAGTGCTTTAAATGGGCCGGTACTCACCGGTACTGAGTACCGGTACTTCTAAATTTCCGAGCCGTCAGTACCGGCACTTTTTTTTCAGTCAGGGAGAGTACCGGTACCCTGGTTGATGGCATGGCAGGCTATGGTATCACCTCCAATGCGGGACAAATGCCGCTCTGCGTTTGGATCTCTCAGTCGCACAGAGCCCTTGAAAGAGACTTTTACAGAGACGCTGTTAACGTCCAGTACTGCCCATTATAATTCCCCACACTATAGGGGTTGGGGAGGGCTTGCTTAACGCTGTGATTAACAGGACAGGGTCAAGGCAGACCCTGCACTGTTGATTAGGTGTTAAACAACCATTATATAGGAAAGTGTTTTAGCACCCACGCCCCCTCCCCTCTGCCCCCTGTTATGTGTGTGAAATAGCCTGGCCTCGGGCTGCTGGTGAGTAATCCAGTCCATCTTTCCCAAAGCCGGTTTTCTTCTGTTTGTTTTTTTCAGCACAGGAGCTGCTTTCCTTTGTGTGGCTGCATTTACATGTCAACAGCGACGGATCAAGGGTGTGAAAGTAGCCCTGCAGGGAACGCTGCAACACTCGAGAATACGCTCAGGTGACAACCCGAGATAACATAGAAGGAAGGGGGAGGGAGGATTGTAAAAGAAGTGAGGTGACAGCTTAAGTTAGAATTGCCACTTTTTTTCATATAATGCCAGATATTCGTTTAGTTTTGAAATGGGTGCTTAGGAATTGTATTTTAATACACATTCAAATCTGCTGTATTTCTTGAAGTAATTGGTTTAGTTATGGATGAACCACATGCCTGAAATTCAGTTTGAAACGCTCGCCTAGCAGAATTTACAGGGCGTGGGGGAGCGTGCCCACAGTCTCTCTCTTTCTCTCTCTCTCTCTCTTTCTCTCTCTCTTTCTCTCTCTCTCTCTCTTTCCTTCTCTCTCTCTCCCCTCTCTCTCTCTCTCTTTCTCTCTACTTCTCATTCTCTCTCTCTCTCTCCTTCTCCTTCTCTCTCCTTCTCCTTATCTCTCTCTCCTCTCTCTCTCCTTCTCTCTCTCTCTTTCCTTCTCTCCTCTCTCTCTCTCCTTCTCTCTCTCCTTCTCTCTCTCTCTCCTTCTCTCTCCTTCCCTCTCTCCTTCTCTTTCTCTCTCTTTTTCTCTCTCTCTCTCTCTCTCTTTCTCTCTCTCTCTCTCTTTCTCTATCTCTCTCTCTCTTTCTCTATCTCTCTCTCTCTCTCTCTCTCTCTCTCTCTTCCTTCTCTCTCTCTCTCTCTCTCTCTCTCTCTCTCCTCTTTCTCTCTCCTCCTTCTCTCTCTCTCCTTCTCTCTCTCTCTCCTTCGCTCTCTCTCTCCTCTCTCTCTCCTTCTCCCTCCTTCTCTCCTTCTCTCTCTCCTTCTCTCTCTCTCTCTCTCTCCTTCTCTCTCTCTCCTTCTCTCTCTCTCCTTCTCTCTCTCTCTCTCTCTCTCTCTCTCTCTACTTCTCTCTCTCCTTCTCTCTCTCTCCTTCTCTCTCTCTCTCTCCTTCTCTCTCTCCTTCTCTCTCTCTCCTTCTCTCTCCTTCTCTCTCTCCCCTTCTCTCTCCTTGGAAATCGTTTTGTCCTGCTTTTATTTACTGGAAAAAATATTTACAAAATACAGGTCTCAACATTAAGCGTGCTCTATCAACGCAAACAATGAAATACAGGACAACACATTACATGCCAGGTGGCAAATTTAGGGTATGGGTACCTCATGGAGGGGAGAAGAGGAGGCAAGTGGGGGAAAAACAGTGACAAAATGTAAGAGACTTGTGGAGAAAGTAAGGGAGAGGTGGCAGTAAGAGGGGTAGATCCAGGGAGAGAAGGTTAGAGGCTGGGTAGAAATGAGAGGTTAATCGTGAAAGGAGAGTAGAACCAGAAGGAGATAGGAAGAGCCTGGCCTTAGGGCAAAGGGCTGAAGCAGTCCTTTAAATGGGCCGGTACTCGCAGGTACTGAGTACTGGCACTTCTTATTTTTATCATTGTCAATTCCGACCCTTTGCCATTATGTAGGAGAGTACCTGTACTCATGAAAGGTAAGCTCTTTGGCTGCAAGTGCTGGTAAGCACTAGGATGTCAAAGAAGAAGCTGTCTCTGACAGCCAAGGCGCTTCTGTAGTCCTTAGCTCAGCCGCTTTTCTGTACCTCTGCTTATTTCTATGTGTGTGTGCACACTTGATATATAGCATTGTCTCAAACAACAACAAATAACGGTATGACATTAAGAAGTTGCAAATATTACAAAACAAGGACATTTTTAACATATTATCCTGTTTGCCTTTCACTTTGTGTAATGATTTAAACTGTTTTGTTAACATAAAGGCATTTCTGTTGTGTTTTGACATGTGCTGCAACCTGTATAGAAGTCAATGTGTATCATCATATCTTGACCCTAGCCACGCCCATAGCCCCGCCCACTTGCCACACCTCTAGGTCATTTTAATGAGTACCTGCACTTATTTTTTCCCATTTAAAGCACTGACCAATGTGTTTGTGTTTAATTGATTGTTTATGCATTTGAGACCCCAATCTTGTCATCAAGGTGCCGCTTCATACACCTTGAACTTTGCACTTTTGCATAGGTCACTTTATATTTCTTAAGACATATATTAGCTGATTACCGGCACTTTGTGCTTTGTACTTTAGGACTCCAGATGCTTTTTTTGTAATGCTTGGCATGTTTTGTGATATGCTTTGTAAAAATTACTTCACTGTTCACCCGCATCTTGCACTTTGCACTTTAGGCCTCCTGAGGCTCAAGGAAACGATATGGGAAATGTTTTACGAAATGCTCTGTGAAATGCCTTTTGAAAACCACTTCAATTGTTATGCTATTTTTAATGAATGAACCTTGATGGTTTAAGCAAGATGGATTAGCATAAACAAAAGGACTGACTGCCTTTTGAATGCCGGATCATTACTTGGGTTGGTGTAGGATCGGGTGGTCTAGGGAGGGGGGTGAGGGTGTGTGACCCGAAGCTCTCTTTATTACTTACCTGTATGTATACAAAATTTACAAGACAAAAAAAACAACACAGTATGCTAGCGTTGTTGAAAACATTGATTGATTAGCATTGGTGCATGAATAGCGGAGGAGTCCTCTCAGGACTATTTATTAGGACTGGGATTCATTTTAAATGCGCCAGAGTAATCGGAGTAATTTCCATTGTTCTTTGTCACTCTTTGACACCGAATTTCTGATAATAACACTATTACGTGTGTTTGTGTAATTAAAGGTGATGTGCGGGGGGAAATCCTACCTGCAGTGCTCATTTAGCAGGCAGGGGCAGCTGCCTTCACTTCTCTTTATTTTATGTTGCATTTAGAGCTTTTTCTTACAAATAGAACTAAGTAGAAATTAGGGCCTAAAAAGGTTTGGCCAGAGCATTCCACTCCAAGAACGACCTCACTGTAGAATAATGAGCTCTGCAATGTTTTGGTTCCACCCCTTTTCAAAACATGTACAATAGACTAGTTACACTTTGAATTTTAAACTGATTTTGTGCACAGATATGTCATATCTTTTGGACTTTATGACTAAAGGAGCTATAGTTGTTTAGGTAAAAAAAAAAATGTAAAATAAGTTAAAAAGCTATTGTATAAAAGTCTTGAGCAGCAACTGTAGAGATTTCATGTAAAGAAAAGATATATTGCTACCATTAACATTAGACTAATTACTGTACTTTATCAAATGCCATATGGCTTGATCTATCCTGAGGAAACCATTGTTGTGTCTCTTATCACTAAATCATTACACATTTGCAGAACATTCAATTGGAGTTCTTTGAATGGAATATATGAGTCTTGTTATTTGAAGTAGAGAGTGTCATATTGAGCTAATAGTACTTTTACTAGTTACAATTTTTCAAGTCTTATTTAAGAATGAAACAAATGTCTGCGCCAGGAAGGATAGGCCCGCATCAACTATATACTGAGATTTTAACTAGGGGACATGGCTTACCACCGAAGATGGCAGCCAGACTTCTGAAGCTCTCCTACACCTTGCCCTGGAATCCCCCACCATCTGCACACATTTGTGGCATAATCGCCAAATTGGGTAGATGAAACTTGGCTCCTGTCACCCCTGAGGCAGTTTCTTAGCCCTGTCGGCCGATGGTCTTGTGCACCATAGGACTGCTTACAGAGGCCTCACATCTGGTGTTGTGGGTACCATTTTGAGATGGGCTTGATGGTGCCAGCCCGGCCCCCTCCTGGAGTGCCAAAGACTGAGGAGTGTGTCTAGGTGCACTCTGCGTGGCTGAGGACCTGCCCTGGATTTGGGGAGAAGAGATTAAGCTGGGCCTCCCCTGCGCCATGGTGCATGATGTGAAAGTGCCCATGCAGTAATGGTAATGAAGGCCATGGGAGATTATAGTAGCAATGCCCATGTTGCTGTGGTCCCTCGCATGAGGGACACTGGAGGGCCCGACTTTCTTGACTGCCAGCTGGCCCCCGGTGCGGAACCATGTCAACTGTGATGTTGTTGCACAGCGAACGGTGCTGCTGACCTTCCATGAGGGGTGGCCTGCTGCTGCTGTGGCACGCTCTCAGCAAATCACTGTGAGGCTTTTTGTTAAATGCATTTGGGGATATTGGACTTTCCACGGATGCTCCTGCGGCCTTTCCATCAAACATGTATTGTTGTGAATAATACATTGGAGGGCTGTCATGCAGTGAGCCCCGTTAGGGCTGCTCAGATGGGCATGCACGGACTGTCTACGCTGCACTGGAGCTTGAGCCTGAATCGTGTTGGGGGATAACTGAATGTGTAAGGTTTGGCATCTGCACCACACCAAAGCACCTTGCTCTGCGGACGACAGAGCCTCCCCCTCCCGCTGGTGGCATAATATTGTTAGTGTTGTCTCCTGATTAATACACTGAACCATCTGGGTGCACTTGTCTAGCCCGCTTATCACCACCACAGTGCTACCGCAAACTGGCACCTCTTGTGACCCTCCAATTCTCTACTTCACACAATAAGTTGCACTTAGGCAAAAACAATGCTGTAACTCAACCTCACACATTTCTAGCCTATCCAGTCGTACAGTTCTTCTATGCTGGCTGTGGAGGACTGTATATCCCCCATCCTGGTGCACTGGTCTAGTTGTTTATTACCACTGCAAGTTAAAGCGAGACATCGTACTCGCTCGCATCCCAAGCAAGCTCCTGCGAGACTGCACTCACTTGCACAGCTTCCGGCAGTGATGGTGCCAATATTGTGCCAATCGCAAACAGAGAGCAAGGGCTACAGCAGAGAGGCTTTTTACTTGGATTTTCATCTCCAACTGGCCGTTGGAGTTGTTTTTTTGTGCCTTTTTTCTTTTTAGTTTTTTTTCAACAGTAAGGAAGTGCCCACAAGACTCCAACTCCCTGTTAGTGTCTAGCAGATTCAGCCCATTCCTTTTTCTATCTCCTGGTTACTTTTCATTGGGATTTGAGCTGAAAGGATCACTCTCCTTGTCTGCTGCATGTATACCATTGTATTTAAGGACTTTGGGCCAGATGCATCAAGCGAAATGCGCTCGCAAAAGGGCCAGATTCTCAGAATCTGGCCCTTTGCGAGTGCAATTTTTGCATTTGGGATGCATCATCCCAAATGCAAAAATCGCAAATAGAGAATTCGCTAAATTGCGATTGTTTGCATTTAAGGAATCTCAAATTGAGATTCCTTAAATGCAATGCATGAAAGTATCAAAAATAGCGAATTTGCTAATAGGGCACGCAAATTACCACGAAGTACAACTTCATGGTAATTTTCAAAAACTTTGAAAAATGCACTTTTGTGCATTTTTCAAAGTTTCATGTTTCGCACACACATGCCCCATGGGCATGTGTGTGCGCAACATATGTGTACAGATCACATTCAGGGGTGTAACAGGGTGTCCTTTGGACACCCCTGCACCCTTGAACTCGCAATCTCAATTTGCGAATCGCTAATTGCGATTCGCAAATTGAGATTGTCTTCCCATTCATTCCTATGGGCCTCTAGGCCCATAGGAATTAATGGGGAGGTATTCATTAATTGCGACTCGCAATTTGCGAGTCGCAATTAAGGAATTCTAAGGAATCGCTATTTTTATAGTGATTGCTTGATGCATTCCATTTTGCTATTCCTTATTAGCGATTTCTTATTTTTCGCTAATAAGGAATCGCCAAATGGATGCTTGATGCATCTGGCCCTTTGTATTTTAGATTTCACAAGTAAGTTGAAAAACTAGTGTATAAGGGTGTTGTTTATTTGATTGGGGGTATGCACCAGGATTTATTTGTAAATTTATTTGATTTTTAAAATGCATTGTGTTTGGTGGTCTACGGTTTCAGTCTCGATATTTTTTTTAATAATATAGCAATATTCATTTAATTCAGATTGCCAAAGGGCCTTTCAGCCAGTAGGCCCAATAGTAATTATGGGTGCATGAAGCAACTGTTTCTGTGGTATTGTTTGAATTGAAATATCATTTAGGCCATGGATGACATTGGATTAAATTACAAAATGTGTTTTAGGGTGGTATTTCGCCTTCTTTTTCTGCTAACAGTGTATAGGTGGGGTCATTATCTTTGCTGCCCTTGGAAGCTGTGTGTTATTGTAAAAAATCTTAACCCAGTTATTTTTCGTTTTTGGCATTGCTGAATTAATGCTCTATTTTCTGTGTTACTTTGCCTCCTTTGTCTGGCTAGTGTCAATGTGTTTGCCATAGGCCACATTTGTCTATGATCCCCATGCTATGTGGCCAGGGGCCATGTCAGTGGACATAGGCCTGTATGTTTGCTTTGTTTTCCATGCCTTCTACTCATTGTTATTGTGACTGTGTGACTGGAGGCCACTTTGTGAAGGTAGCCACTGTGCTTTTGCTATAGGCTTTCACGTGTTCTTTGTTGTGGACATGTCTCCATGCTGGTTATATTGGTTTTGACCATGTGTCTGGCACCCATTTTGTGTAGGCAGCAAGTCTGCATGTGTTCTTTGTTGTGGCCATGCCGCCTTGCTGGTTATTGTTGTTGTTGTGACCATGTGGCTGGCTGCTCCTTTGTATAGCCAGACAGTGTGCGTTTTTGCCTTAGGCTTGCATGTGTTATTTTTTTTCCAGGCCTTCTGTAGGGTTTGTCCCTTTGCAAAGTAGTAAACAATATTTTCAAGAAACAGATCAAAGTGGACATCAGCTGCAGTCAACAATGGTACATGTTCCTGATGTTAGTGCAGAACAGGAATTTGAGCTTTTTTCCAATCAAGAACCTCCACTTTTAGAATCGTTGTATCCCAGATTGCCATCAAGGAAAATGAAGAGTACTACTCCACCATATTCTCCAAGCACCCCATCTGATGATGATGATAGGGACATGGAGTTGACCCCAGGAAACAACAGGAGAGATAAGTGAAAAGATACGTTCCTGAAAGAATTAGACTTATTGAAGGGGATGATGAGGAAAATGATGAGGCAGTCATTGTGGAAGATGGCACAGAGGAGTCTGATATTGCTATTCAACAGGCTTGGAGGGATAAGACACAGGTAACACCCCCAGCTCCCATATTTGCAAAGTCGCAGCTGAGACCTGCACCAACCCCTACCTCAGGAAAAGCAGAGAGGCAATCAACGACATTCCCAACTACTTCCACCAGTTCTTCTTCAGGCATTGGCACAGTAAAAAGAAGCACTTCTCCTCAGTTTGAGACTTTTTTACATTAGCAAAGAGGGAGAGCACATTGCAGTATGCAGCATTTGCAACACAAATATTCGTCAAGGTAAGCCTGGTACAAATTATGGTACTGGAGGTCAAACAACCCATATGAAAAAACAGCACAAATTCAAGTGGGAGGAGCACCTTAAAAATATTGTTGAACATTGCCATGGAGGTGAGGAGAGCTGGGGAACATCAGCTACATGTTCAATCATAGTGGATGCTGATGATGAGGAAGAAGAGGATGACATCTTCACACAAAGCAGAAATTCTCCAACATTGTAGGAGAAGAATCACCCAGCTCAGCGACTTCATGATGGCACAACATTTTAAGTGAGATTGAGACACCCCAGCATACAGAGACTGACCCACCACAACGCACATTTAGTCTACCATCACTATCTACTTCTCAAAAGATGCCTATGTCAGTGGCCCCAGGAAAGAAGAATATCCAGGCTACTATTGCGGGCATGTTTAGGCATAGGGGCTCTATGGATGGAACCACCCAACAACACAACTTTGTACAATGGGAAGCTGACAAAAATGTTATCGCTGGACCTCCTCCCTATTCCTTTGATGGAAGGAGTGGGATTCTTAGAATTTGTGGCAGCCATCTGTCCAAAATGGAACGTACCACGTTGTACCTTTTTCGCCAGAGTTGCTATTCTAGCACTACATCACAATGTGCTGCAGTGGTTGGACAAGCTTTGCAACAAAGTATTGTTCACCCCATCCACGTGACGACATACATGTGGACCAGTTGTCAGGGGACTGATTACATGTGCATCACTGCACACTGGATCTCCTTTGTGAACGTAAAGCAAAAGATATCTGCAGGTAGATAGTTTTAAGAGCATTTGGCGGCATGCAACAGTGGCCATGTTTGCCATGGAGAAATCACTTACAGCTGGAGGAGCTTAACAGCAAGGTGTATGTATGGCTGCGACCCGGAGGTCTCAGAACCGGATTTTCTGACATGGACAATGGCAGGAACATAATCAAGGCCATGTCAGGCGGAGGCTATTTCAGGGTCCTGTGTTTGGCCCATTGTATCAAACTGGTGCTGCAACACTTCCTTAAAGAAGAAGATATAGACAGCAACATACTGACCCCCTGCAGAAAGATCTGCACTCACTTCTGCCACTCTTTTAAAGCCCAGTAGTAGATGCTAATTATTCTGCATAATAATAGAGCTCCAGCTAAATCCCTGAAATAGGAGGTGCCAACACATTGGAACTCTACCTTTTATGTGCTGCAACGTATGTTTGAGCAGTATAAACAGATTATGGCTATGTCATTCTAGGAGAAGGAGCTGCAGTTGGGAAAGCTATGACCATGGATGCAGATAAATGGGGCCTAGTCAAATGCCTGACACAGATGCTATTCCCTTTTGAGGTTTTCACACAGGAATCTATTAAGGAGGACAATACAATGGGCCAAGCTATCCCAATGTTCAATCTCCAAAAGGAACAGGTAAAGAAGGTGTCTGAAAAGTTCACCCCGGAAGGTCTGAGTGAAAACACCAAAGCGCAAGCCTTGGTTGAAAGCTTAATCATTCAATTGGCTTGTAATACAAGGTTGCAACATGACATCATTATATCCAAAGAGTATGATGCAAGATGGAGACCTGGAAGAAGAATGGCTAGAACTTAGAGTCGCACCATGCGGTTCTGGGGTGCTGCCTTCAACCTCCAGAGAAGGTTGTCTTGTCCCACACCAGACAATAACACCACCAACCTGAACATGGGTACAAAACGCAACAGAAGGACCAGACCGTGCAATATATAGGTTCCAATCAGCAGACGTTAAGTCCAGTGCAGAGGCAATGGCAAAAGAGGATGAACAAATGGCAGCACCAATGACTATTGACAGTATGTTTCAGGAGTATATGGATGATCCAAAAGAGGTCTATGTGAATCAAAATCCATTGCTGTTTTGGTAGGGGAAAATGTGCCAATGGCCAGAGGTCAGCAGGCTGGCAATAAAGTATCTGGCTTGTCCTGTAACCATTATATCTGCTGAGTGTGAGTTCAGTGCAGCTGGTGCGATTGTTCTAGTGAGGAGCAGTCTCTTGCCTCAAAATTGGGAGAGACTGCCACACAGTTACACCATTCCTGAAACAGCCCAGGAGGAGGAGGAGGATTGTTCAGAAATTCAATCAAGTATGTTAGCTGATCAACTCTACTTCCAGGACTAAGTATGTCATTGCCCCTATAGAACATTTTAATTTTTTCTTGTTGAAGTTCTATCTTTGTAACAAAGAAAAAGAAGCCAGTAGAACACTGTTATTTTTGTGTCAGATTTATGCTGCTCCATCATTTTTTGTCACATATATAGCCGGATTGCAGTTGGACCAGTGTGCATTGAAGAAGCCGCTCCATTCTTTTATGACATTGGAGAAAAGGCCTGCCTCCTTGCATGCCTATTGCCTATCCCTTTTTGCATCACTTAGCACTTGCAGGTCTGCACTAGAAGAGCGTTGATTTACAAGAGTACCTGCCGAAACTAAATTCCAATGTGTTGCCTGCATTAAAGAAGAATACCTATTACCTAAACTACCCATCTTTGGATTGGAAGAGGTAACTACAACTATTTGAACAGTGAGTGATTGATTGTGTGATTGATATTGAACGATGATTCATCATGTGGTGGCTGACAATGAGGGAAGGTGTGTGTTGAATTGTAATGCAGGAACTTTCTTGAGATGATTGATTTGCAATGTTTGTGGTCTGAGTGATGCGTGATCATTTTTCTTTGTTGGAGGTGATTGGCGATTTCACACTTAGCCAGATTTAATTGCAGCTCCTCTCCTTTTTTCTGGCTCTTCAGAGTCTGGAACAGTCACTTCAGTTAACAAACAAAACCTATGCAAAATACTGCAATTCTGTTTCTCTACTTGACATTCAAAAGCAGTGCACTGCACGTCTATCTTGCTCAGGTCTTGATGACTGGTCTGGGACAGAGTTACTTGGAGTCAGGAGGAGGATGATAGGACTCTGTGTGGGAGCTGTGGGGCTAACTTGTCTCCAGCTAGAAGCAAAAAGCTAATGACTTCAGTCAAAGGTGAACAAAGAGACTGAGGCTTTGTCCTTAGTCATGTGGAATGAAGAGAGGTGCATTTATTTGTGAAATGCTGCTGTGTGTGTATGTGTGTGTGTTCGAATTGTGTCAAAAGCAAAACTCTGAGACCCCCTTCTCTTTTTTTGCTCTGCCTCTGAGACTTCTTGGTATACTTCTCATGAAGCTTACTTACTTCTATTCTTCTCCTTGACTCTAAAATACAGTTTCTGTTTTACAATTCGCAGGCCTTCTAGTATCCTGCATGACTGAAAGACGAAAGATGAGCTCAACACTCCTGCTTACCTACCGGACCAGTCCAGACAGGCACCCAAGAGTGATGGATATTCCTGAGGAGATGCACCCCCTAATTGTACAATACAGTATAATGTTTTTAAGCAATCATATTTGAAGAACTGGGAGGGTGGGTACACTCCCAACCTAATGACGGAACATTCAGATAGTTGATAACTTGGGTCTCATAGGCAGAATGACTGTTTACAAAGCATTTAACTGTACTCTGTCATGCTCATTCCTTTGTTTCCTTCCATAACAGATTGATGATGAATTATGTGCTGCTCATTGCCCAGATGAATGTTGCCTTTGTGTAGTTTTTCTCTTCGTCAAATCTGTCTCCAAATCCCCTACCTATCATTCATCAAACTCCTAACCCTATTCCTCTGGGTTGTGGGATTTATTGAGGTGTGGATTAATTTACACCATCAATGGATCACACACTTGGAGGGGCGGATGTGGTGAAAGCAACAACAACTCACTGCAGGATCTTCTAAGTAATAGCCCACACTGGCCCCATTTACCCACAAGCACATGAAAAGTGATCCTTAATTTAGATATTGAACTAAGAAAAACAGCCGTCAGCATCATCATTCATGCCTTGTGTTACGTAACCATAAATGCCTAAGCTTGTCCACTCCAGACTTTGAGTCAATGTTTTTAGACTCAAGGACTTCATAAGTTACTAGCTTCCTATTAGCCAAAAATTACTACTGTTGCTATTTTTTGTATGTTATTACTATCAGGAATTCATGTAGTGTCATCATGTGGTACTCTTGTGTCAATTCTTTGTAAAGCTTTGATATAACCCACTTACACAGTCTTTTTTAATTCCTTTTAATTGCCAACGATGGAAAATCAATCATTCAGATTAATCCTACAGTCGGAGCTCACCTGAGTGGAAATGGTAGTGGGTCCTCACTTGGGAAGTTATGACGTCTTCCCTGTTATTGCTTCATCTATATTCAGTAGGGGTGGGAGGAAGTCGTGTAAGGGACTTACGCAGAGAGGCACAGAGATTAAAACAATCTCTGTGCCTCTCCGCATATTTCCGTTATGCAATGCCGGCCCACCACTCGCCTCCCGCCCACTTCCTGCCCTCAATATTAAATACTTTCCTCGCCAGGAATGCGCATGCGCAGGCTCCCTCGCATGCGCAGTTCCAAGAAGACGGCTAGCTCGACAAGGACGATGACCCCGCGATAAACTAAGTTCTTTTCAAGTCTTATTTTATGTTCAAAGTAATTTAATATTGAGGGCGGGAGACGGGCGGGAGGCTGGCGGGTGGCAGGCGGCTAAGTTCCTTCCCCCCCCCCCCCAAGTGTGTTGAGATTTGCCCCGTTTCTCCACCTTCTTTGCAAAAGGCAGAAGGGGCAAATCTCCGCCCATTCTGTGGGTGGACCGGAGAGGTCCGCCAACCCCTAATATTCAGTCGAGACAACTATGGAGTGCAGTGAACTAGTTAACTAACTGCTATTATTGTTTATTTAGGTTGTTGTAGACAATATAGGTCATGGCAGCAACCTCCCTAATACTCAGGATTTAGAGAGGTAGAACTCTATAACCAAGTGCTACACTCTCACAACCACATAAATAGGCTGCATAAAAACTGAAGGCAGCAGTGCAAAGTAAAAGTAAAACAAACTGCTTCAGGCATACATTTTGATAAAATAAAAGAATTTCCCCATTATCTTTTACAAATAAACCCACCCTCTCTACCCACACAATATGCCCACCTCTTTTCCCAAGCAAAGTGACCAAAGCCCCAATGTTTCAACATTCAAAACGTCCAAAAAAGTGAAACCTGTCCCAGCTCCTTCTTCACCATCTCCACCCAGCCACAACAAACAAGTCCCTTCCACCAAAAGATTTTTTGTAAAAAAAGGGATAGAAGAGGGCATTGTTAATGTAAGTCCGGAGCTGGTCCAGGCTCTGCTCCATCGTGGTAAACTGGCTGCCGATGGTGTTCAGCCGCTGCAGTATGCCTGGTGTGTCAGTGTGGGAGGGGTTGGCAGCAGTTAATGTAAGCTAGCAGCAGCACTTGCAATGGGATGGCCAGGAGGCTGTAAGTTGAGGAGGACTGGCTGCACTGGAGCCCAACTGAGAGGCATTTGTTTTCTCCTCCTCCTCGATTACCAGCCACTGGTTTTCTCACTGGATTTGCTCCAGCCTCTGAAGCCACTGACGGTCCACTATCTCCTGCCTGTTTGTTCCTACAGGGGAACCAGCAGGAGCAGCTACATTGAGAAAAAGAAAAAAGACACATTGTAAATAATGCTCAGTGCAATGAATTGTTTTAAAGTACTGGGTGGCACAGTAGCAGTACATTGCTGGTGCCCTGGTGTTAGGTTTGGAAACACCCCATTCTTATATACTTATTCCGTGCCATAGTAGGTTAGCAGTGTGCGGCTGAATGGCGTTCCATTTGCATTCATTTTATGAAACCCACTGAGTTATCCTTGTAAAACACAAGCCTCAGTTAGCAAGTGTGACTCCATTTTGTATTTCGCAATCCCCAACAACCTGTGCCTGAACTAGGCCTCATTTTTCGTATTGCTTGCCTCAGCAGAACACTACATTCAGCTATTATTTCCTTTCCTGCTCAAGGTTGGATTCTGACTTCCTAATGAATAGGCCATTCTTCCCTTGCATTCCTATCCTTGCGTGTAACTTTCCTCCTATGTTAGGAGACGCTAACTCTCAGCAGGGCAACCTTGAGACACTGATAGTATGTACCCATCTGGCAGGTGGTAGCCCATCCTTCTGGTCCTGCTTTGTTCACCTTCGTCCTGAGCTGGTAACTTTCCACTTTGGGCATGGTTGGAGGTTCTGGGTGAATGATTATGTGTTCTGGGCTGTTGGGGGGTCAGTCCCTCGGCAGACACATCTTAGGGTGCAGGTCAGATCAGACTCCTATGCAGAGTATTGCTAATAAAAGCCTGTTTGAATTCTCTGCTCTCTAACTGACTCTTCATTTCTAGGGAAGGCATAGCAGGTGGTCGTAAATAACCTGGGTGGCCCCTAAAGGCCACTTCCTTCAGTTGGCGACTGGACAGGGACCCCACAAAGTGACTGGACTCACCGGCAAACAGGTTACATTGTCAGGGTTGCATCTGGTCTGTCGGGCGGATCGGGTACCCCACACGATCGAGCTTGGTTCTCGCAGCTGCCCTACCCTTCTGATCGGGCGACTCCTTGTTTAGTGGTCAACAGCTGGGGTCCTGAGAAGGCAAAACCTTGGAGTTGACCGTTTGGTCCAAAGAGTCAGCAGTGGAGAATAACTTGACTTGATCTGAGTGCACCAGGTGAGTGATTTGAATCTTGAAAAAATTGTGACATTCTTGAATGGCATGAGCCTATGAACTGTCTCCAGGTACAGTCTCTGGACTGTTTTGGTGCAGTTTTCGGACTGCCTTGCTTGAGCGGCATGAGCCAACGGTCTGTGTCTTGATATGGTCTTCGGGCTATGTTGGTTTGAACTTGGTGGGTTTGCGGACCCTTTTAAAAGACACAGAATGTTTGTGAACAGTCTACTACTGGGAGATCGGAGTCAGAGGCAGTGCCTTGGATTGGTTTGTGTCTTTTCTATCTGACCGTTCCTTCCAGGTACATGCCCCGCCGTACTCGTCCAGCAGGCACTCCTTGGAGTGTGGGGTCCCGCAGGGCTCTGCACTCAGTCCAGCATTTTTAATGTGTACGTCTGCCCCCTGGCTAGGTTGGCTCGAGACCGTGGGATTAGGCTGATATTGTACGCTGACGATACTCAGCTTATTTTTACTTTCTCTAAAAACATTGACTTGGATCAAATCAAATTTCAGGAAGATATCCTGGCCATCTCTAACTAGTTGTCCCAGAACTGTCTACAGTTAAACTCCTCCAAAACGGAGTTGCTTGTAATAGGCAATGAAACCCAGAGATGGAACAATCACTGGTGGCCCCCCACATTTGGACCTCCACCCATTCCTAAGGAGGTAGTAAAAAACAGGTGTGATGCTGGACAACTCCCTCTCTTTAGAGACACATGCCAAAAAAGTAGCAGGCACCTGTTATGGTCGCCTACGCTCTCTAAAACCTATTCTCGACTTCTTTGAGCATCTCACTCGCCAGGTTATAGTCCAGGCTTTAGTCTTATCCCACCTAGACTGCTGTAATGCTCTTATGCTGGGCTCTAACCTGACAGTGATTAATAGGCTACAAAGAGCTCAGAATGTGTGTTATGTTATGTTATGTTATGTTAAAAGGATTTTTACCGCGCACGGCGCATAGACAAAGCAGGGAGGATAGGCAGTGAGGTTTATTCATAAGCTAGCTGGAAGAGGTGGGTTTTAAGAAGTTTACGAAAGCAGGTGTAATCGGGACAGAGTCGTATAGTAGAGGGAAGGGAGTTCCAGGTTGAGGGGGCAAGAAAGGAAAAACAGGAGCCACCATGTTTTTTCCGTTTGAACCTGGGGACGATTAAAAGGTTGTGTGCAGAAGACCGAAGATTCCTCAGGGGAATAAGACGCTTGAGGCTGAGGGAAGTGAAGGCTGGGGCAAGGGCAAGGAGTGACTTAAAAACAGTACAGCCCAGTTTGAAAATACATCGAGAAGCTACTGGGAGCCAGTGCAGTCTCCTCAGCAGGGGCGAGACATGTTGGTGCTTAGGCTGTTGAAAGACCAGTCTGGCCGCCTGATTTTGCACCAGCTGAAGCCGATGAAGGTGGTAGGCAGGGATCCCCACATACAGGGAGTTGGCATAGTCAATACGGGAGGTGACAAGGGCCATGATGACAAGTGTGAGAGCCTCGGTAGTGAGGAACCTTCGAATTTTACAAATTCTGCGCAGATGGTAGATGCAAGCAGAAGTGACGGCGTTAATTTGAGGTCTCAAGGATAAGTCACTAGAGATGATAATGCCAAGGCTCCTGACGGTATTGACGGGACAGGGTGGGGGGCCAAGAGATTGGGGCCAAAAACTGGAGCTCCAGGGGTTGGAAGACCCTCCTGTCAATACAAACTCCGTCTTTCTGGGATTGAGCTTCAGCTGGCTAAAATGCATCCACTCAGAGATGGCAAGCATAGTGGATTGGAATTTGGTACAGGAGGAAGGGGAGGAGTCGATGGGGAAGATTAACTGTAAGTCATCCGCATAGTTGAAGATGGTGACGGGGGTGTGACGGAGGGAGACTAAGAGGGGTTGCATATAGAGATTAAATAAGAGGGGCGAAAGAGCAGAACCCTGGGGGACACCGCAGGAGAGTGAGGAGTAGGGGGCAGAGAAAGTGGATAGATGAACCGATTGGGAGCACTGGTGCAAGAAAGAACTGATCCATGTTACGGCCAAGCCCTGAATGCCCGCGTTTCTGACACGGTCGATCAAGATGGCGTGATCGACCGTGTCGAAAGCAGCCGACAGATCTAATAGAACAAGGGCTTGGGCCAGGTTCTTATCGGCACCTTGTCTCAGCGCATCCATTACGGCCACGATGACAGCTTCCGTTGAGTGGGCCGGTATAAAACCGGCCTGCTGGTTGGCAAGAAAGGAGGATTGCTCAATGAAAGCACTGAGGCATCGGGTGACATGGGTCTCCAAAACTTTCCCCAAATAGGGGAGGAGGGAGGAGGGAGATCGGCCGATAAATGCTCAGGACAGATGGATCAGCACTAGGCTTTTTGAGTATAGGTACAACAACTGCTTGTTTGAAAGCTTTGGGGACAGAGCCTGTAGCGAGTGAGTTATTAAGAGGTACTAGCGGGGGACCCGGACAGGCCAAGAAGGCAGCTTTCAAGATTTGAGGGGGACAACAGTCATTAGGGGAGCCTGAACTGAACGCCTGTAATAGGGAAGTGAATTTAGACTGGGAAATGGGGGGGAATTCGTACAAACAGCAAGGGTTCATGGGAGGTAAGGAGCAAGCAGTGGATGCGGAAGGGGAAGGAATATTATTTTTGATGGTGGTAATCTTATCAATAAAGAACGAACTGAGGGAGTCACAGAGAGCCTGTGAGCGTTGGGGTTGCGCAGTAACACGGTCGGGCAGGGAGAGTTCTTCTACGATTGAAAAGATATCCTTAGTTTTGGATGCTGAGCTAAGAATTTTCTGGGAGAAATAGAAGGATTTGGCCGATAGGATAGATTTTTTGTACAGTTTTAATAGGTCAATATAGGCAGTTTTTAGTAGGGGATCGTAGTTACGCCTCCACCGGCGCTCAGCTTGTCTGAGAGCTAATTTATCCAGTTTGAGTTGGTCTGTAAACCAGCGCTGAGCATCATGCGGGCGTTTGGTTTTAATGGTTCTCATCGGGGCGACCACATCGCTCGCCTGTATCAACCATTGATCAAGGATGGCTGTTTGAGTGGTTGCCATGGTCATGTCACTGGGGGTTGTAGTAAGCAAAATAGAGTGAAAATGAGAGATATCGGCTCGCTTCCAGTTACGTGCCGTAAAGTTAGTAGTGGAAAGGGGACGGTTGGGCAAAGTAAGTTCCAGTGAGAAGGAAATAAAAAAGTGATCCGACCAGGTACAAGGATAGACTAGGGAAGGGGAGATGTCAAGATTGGCCGTCCATACTTGGTCGAGAATGTGACCTTTAGTGTGGGTAGCTACTGAAATGTGCTGTTTACAGTTCAGGCCATGTAGCAGATCTGTGAATTCAGCAGACAAACTACTTTCCCGGGGGTCCAATGGCCAGTAGGTAAAGTCGCCTATAATGAGGATTTTGGCGGAATTAATAACTAACCGGGAAATGAGGTCGCCAAATTGTAGAGAAAAGAGAGGCATATTATCAGGGGGACGATAAACAAGGACACAAATAAAAGAGAGTTTGGGGGAGGTGAATTTCAGCATGAAGATATCCGTGTTTGGAATGGTGTCCGCCCGTACTCTGTTTGGCCTTCTTAAATCATGTCATACCTCTCCGATCCTTCAACGCCTGCATTGGCTGCCAATTAAACAGTGCATCCAATTCAAAACTCAATGCGTAACCCATAGAATTCTGTATGGTTCCGGTCCACAAATTCTGCAGGGACTCTGTGCCCTTTATGTTCCCATGCGTTCTCTCCGTTCAGCGGATTTATCTCTTGCCGGCACTATTAAGATCCGGAGGATTAGAGCCGGTGGCCGTTCCTTCAGGTACCTGGCCCCGAAGCTATGGAACTCGATCCCTTTAAAGACTGCAGACCTGCACAGCAGCAAAGGTTGGACATGTGTGTCCGTAACATGAATGTGTAAAAAATGCTTTTGCAGTGTTTTTAACACTTTTTCCAAATTTACCGAGTGGTTTAACCACTCGGTAAATTTGACACCCTAATTGCGAATTCGTAATTATAAAAGTAATCATGCATTGCTTTTAAGAAATCGCAAATTTGCGATTTCTTAAAAGCAATCGCATTTTTAGAAATCGCAAAAATGTTGCAATTTCTAAAAATGCTTGATGCATTCCAAAAAGCATTTTTGGAATCGCAAACGGCCGATTTTAAGGAATCGCACCGTTTGCGACTCCAAAAATGCTTGATGCATGTGGGCCAAAATGATGATACAAGTGTCTAGATTGGTGTACCTTTGATTCTGTTCTCCAGTCCCAGATATTTTATTTATTGATTTCCTCACTGTAAACGAAAGTGTACTTTGTGCACCTGCTATGATAGTTAGTATGACAGTTCGTTTTTGTATCCAGGGGCGGGGGAGATTAAGGTGAGTGAGAACACATGACTTCATTTACTGACGAAAATTACACTAGGCACGTCTTAAATTCTGTATCAAAATGTTCTCCTCACCCGTGGATCACAAGTTCATACTTAGCATCTGAGGGGATGGTTTGCAAATGTTGACTTTCTTTTCTGTTTTTCCCACTGTATTTGTTGCCCCATCTAAATATCACACATTCCATCAGCTACAATGTAAAAATATGTTACACAAGAAATAGGCCCTTGTATGTGCTGTCTCCTATCTTGTTGTGTCTAGTGAGTAGGTACATTGACTCCTAAGAACAGAATATCCATGCAATACAAATGTTAAGATCATGCTTCAGAGATCGACGAGTTGATGAGCATTTATGTAGACATTTTTTAGGTAAACATGTCTTCTATATTTTCCCTGCTTAAAAGCGAGTATTTGAACACTTCTGAGTATTAAGATATCGATCATGGGAATAGAGGTTTCCCCTCTGATTAGAATTGTGAAGACCCTACCGGGTTGCGCATATAAAGCATTTAGCCACCATGCTAAAAGGAGGGTCTGTTAGGTTTGAAACCCCCCAATCTTATTATATACTTATTCCGTGCCATAGTAGGTTAGCAGTGTGCGGCTAAATGAGGTTCCATTTGCATTCACGTTATGAAACCCACTGAGTTATCCTTGTAAAGCAGAAGCCTCAGTTAGCAAGTGTGACTCTATTTTGCATTTCGCAATCCCCATTAAGCTGTGTCTGAACTAGGCCTCATTATTTGCATTGCTTGCCTCAGCAGAACACTGTATTCAGCTATTGTTTCCTTCCCTGCTCAAGGCTGGATTCTAACTTACTAATGAATAGGCCATTCTGCCCTTGCAGTCCTATCCTTGTGTGTAACTTTGCTCCTACATTAGGAGACGCCAAGCCTCAGCATGGGAACCTTGAGCCACTGATAATATTTAGCCATCAGGCAGGTGGTAGCCTATCCTTCTGTGTCTGCTTGGTTCATGTTCTACCTGAGCAGGTACCTTTCCACTAAGGGCGGGGTTGGAGGTTCTGGGAGGAATGATTATGTGTTGTGGGATGTTGGGGGGTCAGTCCCTCAGCAGATATCTTAGGGTGAAGGTCAGATTGGACTCCTCTGCAGAGTATTGCTAATGAAAGCCTGTTTGTATTCTCTACTGTGTGACCGACTCTTCATTAATTGGGAAGGCCAGACAGGTGGTTGTAAATAACTTGGGTGGCCCCTAAGGGCCACTTCCTTCACTGGGGCCACTGTAATTTGCTGTGATATGATTAAGAGAGTCACAAGGCCGAATTATGGTTTACCCACACATGCTTCGCATAAAAAGCACTGACTTTGTGGCAGAAAAGTATTAAGTTAGAATCACACTGGATTTAATAAAACAGCAATTTTTGATTTTTTTCTTCAGAAGCCTTTTCAAGTAACTATAAACAAGACACTTTCAATGGAAAAATAAATTACCTCTCATTAATGAGTACGGCATCATGCAGTATGGAGTATAAGTTGTGTGTTGTGCTAAAATAATGGAGCCGTGCTCATTGCTAGCCAGCACGTCAGGTATTTTGCTACTATCTGCAGCTGGATCAGCTGTAATTGACAGTTATCTATTTTTAATTCCAATGGCCCTGCTCTTCCCCAAATATATTTCTCTTTCTACTCTGAGTCCAAAGAGGCAGACTAATATTGAATGAGATACTACGTCACGCACCTCTCATATGAAAAACTGATATTATCCTGTATGCTGTTAGTAGACATTGGACAAATGACTACAGGGAAAGGAACGGGCTATATAGATGGTATTTGAAACGTTTGTCACTGTGTATTCCATAAGTCAAACTTGACATCAAATCATGCCCTTACTCTCACTTTACTCACTGGCCTTGCCCACCACCACATATTACATTTGCTGGGCAGTAAGCAAGAAAAGGAAATTTTACTTCATCTACTGCAGCATAGGGTAGCACGATTTGGTCGGTAGGGAAGAGCTTTTTTGATATAGAATAGCAGGACCACTACACTGACCATCGATCCATCATCTTTGGCTGATTCAGTCACTGTACTAGTCGACGGTAGTCGAAAAGGAAAACTCTGAACAGGTGTAAAATAAACCTGCTATGGGAAACCATTAAATATATATGTGGCAATCAAACGTGCCACGTGCAAAGAATGGATTTTTCAATATTTTGGTAGTCTGGAATGGAAAAAGTAAAGGAGCAAAGTATTAAGAGGTGACAGAGTGGGCGAAGGGAAACAATACACCTTGTGTTTTCAGTTTGTAATGCACTGAAAACATTGTAAATGTTGCATTAACTGAAGCAGACACACGTTGCACAGCCAACACTGTAGTCACAAATTGAATCGAACCACACTGCACTCGTGGCAAAATGCCATAGGCAGGTAGGAGGTTGATGAATGATGGGTCTGAAAAACCTGGCTCACTTAACAAATACAGAGAGTCAAAGGAGTAGAACAAAAAATTTTAAAATACCCCACACTTTGAACCATGTCTTTGATAACCCTACATAAACAAAGTAAGTAAAGTAGCTGAGCAGCATGCTCCTCATGAAAAGAGCTGCTGTGCTTATTCATCCAAACAATCCAAATATTCATTCACTCATAGTCAACATGATTAAGCTTTACTTTCTCTAATACAGTCTTTCACAAAAAATGTCCAATACTTTATCCATCCATTCACTATTTACCCTTTTTTCCAACCTTCCTTTTGCCCATCCATTCTTTTATCCAGTCACGCACCCTTTGCCCACCCACCCTTTCACTCGGGTACTATTTCCCTTACTTTTAACCTTTTGCTAAGCGTCGATAATACTTTCGCCCTATTAGCAAGCTGTCGCTAACAGCAGTTAGCGACAGCTTGTAGGCGATAGCGAGCGGTTTGGGGCCCGCTTTGCATGTCAGCGATATTTATCGCTAATGACATGCAAAGTGGGCGTACCCAAATTGTTAGCGACTGAAAGCAGTCGCTAACATCGCTTTCTCCTATTAGCAACACAGGCGTAGCGCCGGAAATATTTGCGCTTAGCGCGAATATCTCCAAAAACTAACACCTGCTTAGACCAGTTCTTAGCCATTATATCCAATGGGAGGTGGATATTATGGCTAAGACCCTGTTAGCGATAATGCATAAATATCGCTGTATTCTCAGCGAAATATTCACGGATTTTGTCGCTATCGCCGGGAATTTTATCGCTTTTGAGATAAACGTTGCTAATAGCACGTTATCTCAGCGATAAAATCCTGTGATGCGCGGCGATAAAAAAATTGCTGCTAACCCTACTTAGCGATAAATATCGCTATTTGTTGATAACATGCTCCTCAGTTATTCTCCACAAAATTGTTATGACAGGCAAATGCAATCACATAATTGTACTTCTCCGAAAACAGGTCACCAATAGCACTAGTTTCGAGTCTATCTGCTATTAATAAATTGCCCATACTAATCCTACAATCCCTAATCCAAATTTCCCTATCAAAAATACAATTGAAACTAATGCATTGCAGCAAATAATCTTTGATTCTATTCTCAGTTCTCAAACCCCTTAATGGGCCAACTCAGTCTCCTTTTTCTTGCAATGCATAGATACATACTACACATCGCTGGAGATGTAAGAGCTACGTAAACAAAGTCATATAGAGAACGCACTACTTAGTGATATCACTGATTCACTATAGTGACAGGAGGCCAGTCTGTAATGGTTTCTTAATTATTCAGCTGAAGTGAGCGCCAATGATGAGTGAAGTAAGGTAGCGCTGAGCACCTGCCTAGCAAAAACTTGAAAATGGATCAAATAATATTATTCCAACGTAAAATAAACATAACTTACCTCTGAGTGTGAGCAGCATGCTATTCTGATTTTCTTTTTTTTTTAGCCTTGGAGAACTCAAACACAACAAATAATCAATACTATACAATGATGTTGGTGGTAGTGTTTCTCAGTGAGAGAAAACGTCCGCACCTTCTGTTGGAGACTATTTCCTCTGGGCAAGTCGTGTGTAAAGTGTCAAGGGAAGAGGTGCACTGAGAACCTGATAAAACACCCACCACCCGGGGTGTTACACAGAGCAACTTAATGCTCGTATCAATACTCAAAGGAATACCAAGTTACACTAAGCACCCTCTTTGAAGTTCAAAGTCAAGGAACAAACATTCTTTTTTTGTTTCCAAATGCAAAATTAATATTATAGTTCTTTTTCACCAATTTCAACAGTCAGTTCATAAGTAATAGGGAAGCTTCAAAGCATGGATCCAAAACCGTATGTAGTTCTTTCAAGATCTTTATTTCAAACACATTAAAAAGTTTTTTCCAGCTTGGCTCGGCCGACACGTGTTTCGCCCTCTGGGGGCTTTTTCAAGGCAATCTAGATGAGGATGCACAGGTCTTATTTTCGAGAGGTTCTTGTTAATTAGGCGAAGCAGGTACGATGTGGCTATATTAAAAATCCTATTAGTTCAGATGCCGCTCGTATGGCACCGATCTCCACTGCTAGCGCCCAGCAGTGGAGATCGGTGCCATACGAGCGGAACTAACAAGACTTATCATGGTCTAACTATATGAACATAAAGAACTGATCTCCACAAAGTGACTTACGCGACTCTTTTGACAATCAAACTGGAACTTACACCTGTATCATCTTAACTGTCAGCATCTGTCTAATAGGATTTTTAATATAGCCACATCGTACCTGCTTCGCCTAATTAACAAGAACCTCTCGAAAATAAGACCTGTGCATTTCTTAGCTGGTGCTCCAGCAAGCTGAACTGCAAGCAGAACATTCCGACTTCATCGACAAGCTTGGTAAGCAGGTTACAACATTGCATGAATGTTCAGGGGTTGCTGAAGGGTGGGTGTGCCATAATAATGGACACAACTCAATTATTTATTTATTCGTCTTTCCGAAGACAGGTCATAAAAGATACACCATATTAAAAACATCATATAAAATCATACATGTCTCAACAATACAAAACTCATTTTCCATGTAAAAAGAGTACAGCAGCAAGCAAATACTGTAATTTTTTTCAGAACTAAAGTGACAATGCAAAGCGATTTGGTTCATAAGTAGCAGCAGATATTATCTAATAGTGCAAAAGACAACAGCAGCTATCAATAGAGGCAAATAAATAACCAATAATGTATGAATAATAAAAATAAATCCTATAGAGGAATTAGTAGCAGGGGTGGACATTTTAGCAGCAATACAGATACAATCCATACAGGAGAATGGTAAAGTGCATTGGAATTAAAACAGCATGCTTCTTTTCTTTGCTAAAATTCACTTCAAAAAGCTCCCCAAAACAAAGCAAACATCATGGTTATTGGGTTGATGCAGAAAATACAAAGCCGCTTTGCACTTGGAAAATTTGTGTTTGAGCAAAAGTGGTATTAAAAATTTCCTGAAAGATAAAACTGACAAGAAAAGAGAAATTGTAAAATGGTTTGACTCCAATGTTCATCACAAGGGCAGATAGTAATAGATTGCGAAGAATACTGACCCAAAGGAAAGCATACCAACCTCCAAAATGATCCCAGCCTGAATCTAGTCAACAAATTCCTTTTGTGCACATTACTTACATATAGTAATGTAGAAATGCAGAGGGCAACTGTTTGCCACGTCATACTCAGTCTTTCAAGGGAGAACGGCAATCTGGCTATATGAGGGGGTTCCCTTTGTATTTTCTGACACCAGAATTGACAGAAATGGCAGCTATGTCTTAGTAAGGGTCACACTGGATAGGAGACAGTCATGGTGCTTGGCAAGATATATTCTTGGCGCCTCTATCCACTATCTTGACTGACTGGAAACAGTATCCTTGGGCGATGAAGGGCCATAAAATGCAGTCCTTGATATTAACTTAGACCGTTCTCATCCCCCCCATTCTCTATTACAGGCTCAGTCAGGCAAGGCAAATCTTTGTAGCAGTAGATCACAGGTCGGTCCCTGACTGATGTGTGGCATAGTAGGAATGTCAGAATGCGTAAATACTCCTTCTGGTCTCCCCCTCATTAACTGCAGGCATGCCTATACAGGATTCTTTGCATTGCATACCTGCAAGCAAATGTCACACATGCAAAGTATATGGGTATGACGATGTCAGGCCACAATACCCTAGAACTCACTATATCCTGGGGCCACGTCCCAACCCCCATTCCTACTCGGCATATAAACCCTTAGTTATTGGAGGACATAATGTTCAGGGACACCTTAGTCACCACAATTGGCATACACTTTGCAGAAAAAATCAATACCGAAACATCCCCCCTAGTGTAATGGGAAGCAATTAAAGTGATGGTGAGGGGTATGTCTATCAATACCATTGTGGGTACCTGTAGAACAGTCCTCAATGGCTTGAATCACACTGAGAACAGATTAGACTCGTTGGAATGGGCTGCAGCGTAGAATGATTCACATGTGGCTCGCTTACATGAGGTGAGAATTAAACATGCCGAACTCCTTGAGAATCTGTGGGTTATTTATTCTGCATTCTACACACAGAGAACACATACAGATGGCTATGAAGCCAGTGCCATACTTGCAAGCATGATCAAGCCGACACCAACATCTATGCCTATCTCCCTTTCCCAAACAACCACATAACAACCCATTTAGCAATCAATGGAGCCGTTCAAGGCTTTTACCCTGACTTATATACCACTCCTCCCACATGACCCCATGGACATTAAGTCCTTCCTAAATGGATAGAAATATAAAAATAAGTGTAAAAAATGTAAAAAATGAAACGTTTAGTTGTGTGTTTTAGAATATGTTTTCCTTCACTCTTCAATGAGTTACACATGCTTAAGAGTAAGCCTTTTCAGTAGGACATCCATGTTAAATGTTTTAGTGATATGTAATTGTTTCCTTATAATCAAGACGTATCACAAACTTGTGTTTTAATTGTAGATAGCTTTTTGTATAATATATGTATTTTGTATATCTGTTTGTTGTAGCCCTGAAGAAGTCCTACGGACGAAACGCGTTGGCTACGTTTTTTTACTTGAAGATTGTCAATAAAAGCAAGAAAAGAACTTTAAGTCCTACTGACGTGTTTTCTTCCAGACTATTGTATTGACTGTTACTGTCAAATGTTTTTTTTTTAAAACCTTTATTTGGAGACAAACAGGAACAAGGGAAGTGCATACACAGTACATACAGTCACATATGGTCATTACAATGGTACGTCAGAACCAAAAAATGAGACAGAAGCAAGTACAGGGCATCATATTAGTCAATACAGGGAACCACGTTGAAATGTACAGTGCAAATAAGAGATCAATGATCCAGCATTGCCAGGCAAGCTAATAAGACAATACAGTATGGACACACTCTGGTAGCTTTTAGCAAATAAAACAAAGGAGACTCAGATAGAGGGGACACCGAAAAAAAGGGGACATTACAGGGATACAATCTCAATTCCTAGCCATCCACTTGACAGAAGGGGAACTACAGCCCACGAAAGCTCGCATGTAGAGGAGAAAGCACAGCCTCTCCCCCGATACTGGGCGATCAGCAGGTGTAATATAAAATCCCAGCCCACCATGTTGCCGTCAACCAACCCCCACCCGGTCCCCGAGTTCAGAATCAGAGTCCTGCACAGCTCTGGTTAGGAGGTACACCTGGAGCGGACTCCAAAAGTCCTTCGGTCTGCATCTGACAGGCATCAAGTCAGAGTAGATATTGTATTGATCCTGACAGTATGTGAGGTCAGTCACCCAATCCTGGAAGCGCGGTACCCTGCCACGACCCCAACAACAAGCAACCCTACGCTTAGCCAGCAGCAGGGCCACGTCAACAAATCTGCGGTGAGAGGCAGGCACGTCCTTAGAGTAGCCCAACAACATCACTAAGGGGTCAAATGCCACCCCATCCTCCGCCATAATCTGCAGGGCTTCATGAACCTGAGTCCAATATTCCAGCACCCCCGCACAACCCCAAGCCAAGTGCAGGAAGTCAGCGCCTTCCGCACTACACCTAGCACACCTGTCATCCTCCGCTAAATGAAACCGAAGTTTCCTCGCCGGGGTATAATAGTACCTCTGAACAAACTTGTAGTGGATAATTTTAAGGCGACAACTAGAGGAAACATTGGCCATGAGCCCACAGCAGTACTTCCATTGCTCGTCGGTGATAGGGGCTCCCAACTCAGCAACCCACTGCTCGCGCACCCGATTGGCCGGGACCGAACGCTGCCTACGAATAGCCCCGTATAATTTCGACACCAGGTGTCGCCCATCTGATACCAACAGCACGTGGAGGGGGAGGGTAACCCCAGGCTCCGAAGGGAATTCTGGTAGCAGAGCACGCATGCCCTGCCGCAAACGGACAAAGTAGAACAGCTCCAAAGGGGAGCAAGCAGCCGCTCCAAAGAAATGAGCCTGCGTACGGAAGGCACCTTCATGAAACAAGTCACCCCACGTGAGGATACCGAGCCGCCTACACATTCGTTGAAACCCCGTTTCCAACAGCAGAGACAGATCAGGATGATAAGACAGAGGCAAGGCCGGCGAATAAAGAAAGGAAACGCCCAGCAATCGAGCCACCCGTTTCCAAGCATCCACCGTGCACGTCACCGTCGTGCGAGGCGTTTCCACATCAGACACCTTGCCCAAAACCATCCCCTCCAGTGGGAGCGAGTGGGCAACCCAATGTTCAGCAGCAATCTGGGGCATAAACGGCGTGGGGCGCATCCAGTGATAAGCGTAATGCGCCTGAGCGCTAAGATAATAAAGCTCAAAGTCAGGAACGTCGAATCCGCCATCAGCATAGGGCAACGTAAGGGTAGCCCAAGCCACCCGCGGCTGCTTGCCCCCCAGAACAATCGTATGAGCTCGGATCGAAGTCTGCGAAAAAAATAAGCACCAGGATAATACGGAAGGTTTTGAAAGAGGTAAAGAAAGCGGGGCAAGACTACCATCTTGATAAGGGACGCCCTACCGGCCATGGAGAGAGGCAAGGACCTCCACCTAGTGACATCATCTGCAAGTTTAGTAATAGCTACACCATAATTAAGGCGAACTGATTCCTCCCTGTCCAATGACACGACTATGCCAAGATACCGCAACTCCGAATCACACCACTCCAGAGGGTAATCAAGGGGAAACCTAGCTACAGCAGCAGTGAGAGGGAACAGTTGAGACTTCCGCCAGTTGATGTGGACACCGGAGACACCCCCAAAAGCGATCAGCTCCCGTAAGAGCGGATTGAGGTTGTTCTCAGGGTCTTTAACATAGAGTGTAACATCGTCGGCGTATAAAGAAATACCGACCTGCCGCTGAAGACAATTAAAGGCGCTCTGCTGGTGAAACTGACGGATCCTGCAGGCCAGCGGCTCAATGGCAATAGCAAACAAGAGGGGTGAGAGGGGGCATCCCTGTCGGCTCCCTCTCATAAGAGGGAACGAGGGGGATAACACCCCATTCACCACCACCCTCGCCATCGGATCAGTATATAAGAGCTTAACCCATGAGATGAAGATCCTGGGGAAGCCCATCCGACACAGAACATCAATAAGATAGCCCCACTCAACTGAGTCAAACGCCTTAGTGGCATCAAGAAAGATAGCGGCAACCGGGATAGTAGGAGCAATGGTCGACCCAAGCGAAAACAAGGTGCGAAGATCGTGGGAGGTAGCTCGGCCGGGCACAAATCCCGACTGATCTGGCAATACAATAACGGGCATGAGCTCGGCTAGTCTTACTGCCAGGATCTTCGCGAGAATTTTGACATCGCAGTTGAGCAATGAGAGGGGCCTATAGGAGCCCACATCCAGCGGATCCTTACCCGGCTTGAGCAGCGACGTAATGGCGACCTCCCGCATGGAGCTCGGCAGACGCCCCTCCTCCAGGGACTCCTCAAAAACCTCACGGAGAACAGGGGCCATGGTCTCCACATAACACTTATAAAACTCTGCAGGAAGGCCATCCAGACCGGCGGCCTTCCCATTAGACAGAGTCATGATGGCATTCCTGACCTCCTCCACCTCTAGAGGCCTGCCTAAGAACGCTCGATGATCATCCGATAACCAACAGAGTGCCAGCTCATCAAGAAATCCGCCATACCGGGTCTCACCAGCCTGCTGTGTCGTGTAAAGGTGTGCATAATGGTCAATAAAAGCACGCTGAATCTCCGAAGTGTCCCGACAGCGAGTGCCATCCGGCGTCACCAATTCCAACACGTCCGACCCATGCCTTGGATGTCTAGTAAGGGCAGCGAGGACCTTACCGGGCCGCTCCCCTTCACAGTATCGCCTCGCCGTCCAGTATTTCCCCCTATGCTTAGCCTCTCTAGCAGCCTCCTCCTCATATTCGGAGAGTTTAGTACGGAACTGCGCCAGAAGATCTGGATCAGAGTCAACCTGCATCCTGCGTTCTAAGTCTCGCAGGTCAGCTTCCAAGCTCTTGAGGGTCCGAACAATCAGTCTCAGTAATCCACAACTTTTAGAAATAGTGACACCCCGGATCGTAACCTTGAACGCCTCCCATATAACCTCGACGCTGTCCACAGAGCCCTTGTTTCTAGGGAAGAACGCCTCCACCTCCACACCAAGCTCCTCCTTGAACACCGGATCAAGTAAAGCAGTCGGAAAAAGGCGCCAAGGTGGGCGCGGCCTATGCAGCCCGGGGACGGATAGTGCAACCTTAACCGGACAGTGATCAGAATACGTCCAAGCCAGATGTGTAGCCTCCCGTAGGCCAGCCACCAGCCCTCTAGAGAGAAACACATAGTCCAGTCTCGCCCATGAACGAGCATGTGTGGTGTAATGAGTGCCCTCCTTGGTGGCAGGGTGGGCGTGCCTCCAGCTGTCGACCAACCCAGCCTCCTCCACAATCCCACGCAAAACTTCTCTAGCCTGCACATTATACTGAGGACTCCCCTCCGATCTGTCCGACTGGGCATGAAATGCAAAATTGAAATCCCCCCCCCACACAATGTAAGTGGCATCCACAGCAAGAACATGACCCCACAAAGTGACAAAAAAGATTGGCGTATCGACATTAGGAGCATAGCAATTAACAAACAGTACAGTGTCCTGCCCAAGCCGCCCCCACAGTAGCACATAGCGCCCCTCAGGGTCCCCCACAAATCCCAGTTCCTGAAATGCGAGCGATCGTTTAACAAGGATGACAACCCCTCGAGCATAAGAAGAATAGGAAGCAAACCTCCTGGCCGCAGCCCACCTCCCCCCAAAGTTGGGGGAAGGAGCGGGACGCAGATGCGTCTCCTGGAGGAGAGCAACATGAATAGCATGCCTGTCTAGATACTGGATCACGCTACGACATTTCCTGGCATCATTAAGTCCTCGTACATTCCAGGACAGAATCGATATCTGATCTACAACAGCAGTCGACATTACCCAGTTTCCGGGCCCCACAGAACCCAATAAGCAAATACAGAGCATCCAACTACCAGCAACAGCCAGCGACAGGTCCACACCATAGGGCGCAGTCGCCCCCCCGCATACACTCCACACACTCCCCAGTCATCTCCAAGCCAAACAACCAAAACCACAACAACCCCCCCCAGCCAAACCAGCCATGCAACAAGCACTCAGAACATACCGCGTGCCACGCGCTGCCAATACAGCTTATACGGCCCATCACTCGCTCACGTATTTCTCGTGCAAAGCGCTCTTGGCCACGTGGCTGCCTAAGATGGCGGCCGTTACAGCCGGGCCCAAGACGGACGGGAGCACGGGCCCCAGGTTCAATTCCGCCACATAGATAAATGGGCCAGCCGAGGCAGCGGGCACTAAACCACTCCTGTGCACACAGACAACAGTAGCACCTCACACATCGATCCATGAGTACTGGGCAGGCAAGCATGGCCAGCTTCATCCCCGCCCCACCCACCCACCTGATACCACCCCAACTATCACGCCAAGCGCATATCCCCCCCCCCCCGTCGCCCAACACACATCCAGTCAACCAAAGGACTAGAATCCAAACCAAAGGTACACATGGGGCACACCCTCCGGGGAACCTTCTAGAGGTACACGATACCACTCCCTCACACCGCGCCAGTGTCCGAGCCAACGAGTGTCAAACGGCCCCAGGCGCAGCGCAGGGGGGGTGGGTGCCCAGAGCGCGACACCAGATAGCACCATCCTGCGGTTCCACACCGACCCCAAGAAACAACACGTACACACCCATCACAATAAAGACAGGACCCCCACTTCAACCAAAGTAAAAGCGGACAACAGTTAGGCCGCAATTGCGGAGAAGGAAGGCAGTAGAAGTCAGTAAAAAACAGGCAATTGTCCAGAATGTTACAAAAGTGAGACAAAGACCAAAGTCACCACAATCAGGCGACCTCCTCCTCAGCCGCCGAATGTTCATCTTCAGGGTCTCGATCGCCTCCCCGATCCGCAGCCGCTCGCTCGTGCTAGAGGCGCTTCGCAAAATCCTCAGCATGCTGTGGGTTGGTGAAAAAATGTTGCTTAGCCTGGTGCGTCACTCTAAGTTTGGCAGGGTACAGCAAGGCGTAATCCACTTGTAGATCCCGAAGTTTCTTTTTCACCCCCAGGAACTCACGACGCTGGTCCTGCACCATCGGCGTGAAGTCGGGGTACATGGTGAAAGACACCCCATCGAAGGAGAGGGCCCTATTAGTGCGGGCAGCCTGGAGGGCAGCGTCCCGGTCACGATAGTTTAAAAGGCGCGCGATGATGGGGCGCGGCGCGGCCCCAGAGGCCGGCCGAGGTCCCAGTGACCGATGCGCTCTCTCAACGATGAACTGGGATGAAAACGCTTCCGCCCCAATGGCGCCCACCAGTAGCCTCTCCACATAAGTCTCCATTTTACCCACATTTGTGGACTCCGGCACACCTACAATGCGAACGTTGTTGCGCCTGCTCCTCGCCTCCAACTCCTCATTCTTAGCGGCAATGACACGCAAGATATTGTCCATTCTCGCCAGTTGGGTGGTATGGGTGGCCGCCGTGTCGTCATGGTCCGAAATGCGCTGTTCCGCCGCCGTCAAGCGCTCCTCATGCACGTCTAGCTTCTGGACGACCGCATCCATGCGCGACGATATTTTGTCCACCTTGTCCACTATCGTGGCAAACCCCTGCCTCATCTCCTGCATCCTCTGGGTAAAGTCCGGTGGTGGTGGTTGCGGAACACTATCAGCGACAGTCGGGGGGGGATCGCGAAGTCCCGGCCTCCTGGAGCAAACGCGTCCCCCGCCTAGCTCCTCCAGAGTCAAAGGACAGCTTGGATTGTTTAGTGTCCGGCTTCCCCATAATGGCGCGCTAGTAATGCAGTGGGGGACCAAAGCAAATAGGAGTCAGGATGTGGGTCGGACAAAGGGTACGGCCAAGAAAAACTTGAATCGTGGGGGCACGAGCAGGCCAACGCGCCCCGCCACTCCCAACGACGAGCAAATGGCCGACTCCGCACCCAGAGCAAGAGGGCGCCCTCCCAGACGACAAGAAGGAGATCCGCTGCGACTCCGTGAGCAATGGTATCTGGGCAGGCAGTTGTAGGAGCCAAAAGAACAGTCCAATAGCAAGGAAGATCCAAACAGCTTGCCCGGCCAGCGAGCGGGCCCGGTGAAGAGGGGCAGAGCAAGGCCTACACCCCACGTGCAGAGCCTCGGACTGGCATGAACGATGACGCCGGGCCAAGGGGCACCAGACCTCCAGAGCGCAAGTCGGGGAAACTTGGGAGCCTCGTAACTTCGGCCAGCAACCTCCGAATGGCCCAGGAGTTGGACCGTGGGTGGTCAGTCGATATCCCAGTAGATCCGTGGGGTCAGATCAGGGCGCAGCGATGGTAATCAGGATCCCTAGACGGATAATAGCTCCGGGCAGCGGGAGCCTCACGACAGTGCGGCCATTCCGCAGTGCGCCCTCTAGCGCCCCCCTGTTACTGTCAAATGTACACTGTGTGGGGTGCTGAACCATTGTGTTGTTACAAATTGCCTTTTTCTAGGGGTGAGGCCATCCGTCCCACAACCCCTTTCGCTCTGCATAGCACTCGCATGTGGAAGAGTGCCATATGTTATTGCCCTGTGAGCAGGTCCGGGTCAAGTTAGTAGGCAGCCTCTTTACGGCCCAAACTTAAATGACTCGTCGAATTCATGGTCTACAGGAGTTGTTTTTTCTGACACATGATTGAATCATCGATTTATAGCTGCGAACATTGGGCTCCCTCAGTTCTGAACCTCCCACTCATGAATTTATTCATGCAATGCATATTATGGGTCATGTTAGACACATTATCAAATGATTATATAGACTTTTAGGTACACACCTCAATGCCCCCCTGGAGACTATTCACACAAAATAGGAAGAGGACCTGTCCCGTGTTTTATATGACAAAGAGTGGAACTTTATCATTAAATTTCCCAGTAGGATCTCTATTAAATCACGCTTTAAATTTATAAAATTCTCAATCATACATAGAGCCTACCTCACACTGCAGAAACTTCACTGCCTCCCCAATTGCCCACATTGGCAAGCTTACGATGTGGATCTATTAAACATGTTATGGGGTTACCACTCATAGTCTCCTTACTTAACAGCCATTCAGAGCACCTTAACCGACTTGACTGGTTCTAACCTCTACGGCACAGTTGAACACTGTCTGATGGGGATATACCTCGGACCTAAAAGCTGCAAGGTTAAGGCACATTTTGTCAACCTGGTTCTCCTATTAGCAAAACGCCTAATAATGAGATGGTGGAAGTCACTCATGGAGCCCCCTTTATTTCAATGGAGGGAGGATGTGGTGCACTGGAGTCCTGTGGAATTTTTCCTTGCATAGGAAGAAAATGGTATGGTGTGGAATGATATGCTTGAATCCTTTAAATCCCAAGCAGAGAGTGTTCCTCATTCAGCGGCATGTGCCACTCACCTTGATCTGCATACATCACCCAGGGGTTACGCTTGCTCCACTGATACATTGCGCTCACTCGTTAGCAACCTCAGCGAGCCCACTGATGGTCCTTGCATTCCTCCATTACACACTACTGTCACCAATGCATTCAAGCACAACAGCACTTTGTCCAGACTAATGATATTGCTACAAGTAATGGGATAGGTTCCCTTTCCACACAAACTTTTCCTTTAAGTTACTCAAAGGCCAGAGAGGCATAGTGCTAGGATGACGGTCTTGGAAGGTAAGGGGGCATTGGATTAAATTTGCTTTGTTTTGTGTCATCCATATGTTAAAAAAGTCAATTCCTCCACCATTATAGACTGCTCTAATAACAACTATTAAGTAAACCATTGCTCTGACTACGATGGTACACAATTTTTGAGGTGTATGTGGCAAAATATATTGTACACTGGCTTTGTCACATGAATAGCTTTCTGCAAAGAAAAATGCACGTCTTACTATGTCAAGGATGCATTTTTAATGACCAAACAAAATGTAATAAAATGTGTTTAAAAAGAAATACCGAAATTTTAAACTAAAGGTTAATGTATCTTCAGAATATCTTTGGGTGGAGTATCCACTAAGAACATTCTTTGATCTAGGAATATAGGTGATCATATTGAATAAAGAATTAAGCCCATCCAGCCAAATGACTGATGTTTTTGTACAGCATAGTTCAAAGACAGTTTTGATTTCCATGATCATTACACATTTCACAGGGTACTGAGCTTTGATCAAGTGCCTTCATTCTGCAAAGACTTATTTTATGGCCAGGAGTTCTGTTTTGGTCACAGAATAATTATGTAAGTTAGAATGTGTGATGCATAGATTATTGAGTGTTCTAACCATCTTCCTCTTCACAGCCCCAAAGGCACTATTGGAAGTAGTTGTCAGAATAATTATCTTCTTTGTTTGATCTGGATGACACAAGACAGGAGCTTGAATACATTCTCTCTTGAGTTTGCAGAAAGTCTAATTATCTTTAGAGTCTCAACAAAATCTTCTTTGTAGCATTTTTTCTTGAGGATATGAGTAATGTCACTGGGTAAATGGGCAAAGCTGTGTACTAACAAAAAGGTGGATATGACTCCCACTGCTGGGTAAATCTGAATGTAGTCTGAAATGTTATGGTCTGTTGCTGCTGCAGTGGAATCGCTGTCTGATCCGCACAGCATGGAGAATAACAAGAACTATTACTAGGCTACCCCAGCATGGGGGAAGACTCCTCTGCGCAGAGGAGTCTTCCCTCATGCTGGGGTAGCCTAGTAATATTTCTTGTTAAATGGGCAAAGCTGTCAAAAAACTGCCATAACATTTGACAAATTCTAGAAACCTTTGTCTTTCCATCACATTTTAGAGTGGTAGTCAATTTTATAATTATAGAAACATATTTAAGGGTCCATGTATATTCCTTGTGCATTCATTTGAAATCCTAAATACTAAACATCATTTCGTCAAATCCACATTTCTAAGGTTTGCAATATACAATAATTTGTTAAAATCTAATTAGCATTCACCCAACATGTTGATCGATTTCTTTTGTTTTTATAGTTCTGAAGGACGTTATTCAAGTATATCACTATGAATTGATTATTTCGGAGAACATTTGGCCCTAACAAAGCAGCCACCTTCCATAGCCAAAAGGGTTAAACTGTTTAAAATTACCTTAGGGCTAGACAGGAGACCATATTTTACTTGTCTAAGGCTTGATGTGTAATAGGTGATAGGCACCAGAAGGTTCAACTTGAAGATTTTGGTTCCTCTAAGCAAATTCAAGATGTGTTTCATTGGTGGAGGTGAATATCTAACCTTGATGGTAATTTTGTTTATGCCCCTGTAATCAATGCAATGCCTCTGCTCTTTAGATGATTTCATGACAAAGAACACTGAAGCACCAGCAGAGGATGTTGAATGGATAATGAGTCCATTGTGTAGATTTTTTGATAAATATTATTTCATAAATTCCACCAAAAAGAACCGTTTAAATGGGTTCATGAGATGTTATACAGTGGAGAAGCGTGGTTCAATGGTTAGAGCGGCAGACCCTGATGCAGAGGCCTGGCCCGGAACCAGGGTTCAATTCCCGCCTCGGTGGCTCTTGGACTCAATTTCCCCGGACCTGATAATTCTCACCTTGGTGCCTAGTCTAATCATCGGTCCCACTCTGTGACTCTGGGCAATAGCTTGCTTAATCTCCACAACGGCCCCAGCAGCGCTGTGGATGCCTGGCTTCACCTCGGGGGTGCCCAGGAGTGGACATTTCACAGGAAAGCCAGGATGGGTTCCACAGCGGTATGAATACAGCGCTACGAGGCCTCCGGGTAGAAGTGCGCTTTATAAATACTCTACATTTACATTTAGTACTCGGGACGTGCGTACCTCGTATAATTTGCTGTAGCTTATGTAAGTGAATTTATGGCAAAATTATTCAAGATTTTGCTTAATTATGCAAAAAGCATAAACCACCAGCATTTACTGCTATTTTGTTACTGTAAAATGCACCCTTGCAATCCAAATTTGACCTAGGATACATTTTGTGCTAAGAAAATAGCGCTAAATGCCAAAGTTCACTAAAAGCAGTAGAAAGCTGCTGCTCATTAGTTCTTGCTAAAGGTATATTTGCCCCAAATTATGGAGGCAGACATAACCATGCAATTGTCTCTAATTTCACAGTAGAAGAGTAACATAAAAAGACCTAAATTACTTCAAAGTAATTTAAATTTCACAGAGGCCTACTACGTATATGACAAACCCACAGCAGAAGTCAGAGGAGGCCATATCATCACAGAATACTAGAATTATAAAGTTTTACTCTGAAAGAGATTTCGTTTTTTTATTTTATTGTTCTCCAAAGCAACCTTGCCATTGTGCAGGTAATATAAGTTTTTTTAAGGGTTTTTGGAAGTGTAGTCCAGAGAGAGCAATGTGGGGCAACACACGCTAAATCTCTATAAGCAGATCCCTTCTTGTTACATATTCAGAACTTCTGAACTGGGTTGAACCCAAAGCCAGGTTTGGGAGCTATCGCATGGATTTTGGTGATCAAACCCACTAGGGGCTGTCAAACCCTGTTGCACACAGCCTTCAACCAGGCACAACACAGCATCTGCTGTAAGCGCACACTACAGGGGTTGTGCATAGTCTTCATCATTAGACAGACCTGCTACCAAACTGCCAGAAAGTGCCAACCTGCAACTGGCTACCAAAGTGGGTAGCCAAATCCTGCTATGCGTATATTTAATATTTTTTAATGGTAAGGTTATTTCCTCATTCTTTTCTTTGTTTAGTGAGATATTACTAATTTAATGACAATTGTGATCATCAGCACGGAATGATGCCTTTTTTGCTGCTAATAAAATAGTGGCAGAGGGTTTGCAGTTTTCATTACAATTTTGGTTTTAACAAGGACATCTGTTTTTTTGGCATTTGGGCAATTTTACCATGCCTTTGATTGGCCTCCCCAGACTTGCTCTGTGGCCGGCACATCTCCGAGTGCTTCACAGTGATCTCAGAATTTATGTCATTTGATATTTATTAAGTGTTATTATGACTACTATGATTTCACATGCTATAAGTTATATAATATGCAAGGGTATAACCAATGTCAGTCAGTCAGTCAGTCAAAATACTTTTATTCGATTTTAGATAAAATCATAAAAAGACATACATTTCATACAAAAAGTGCCACAATACATTTACAAAAATTGATTCAGCTACAATCACGTTTTAAAACTTTAAGATATATCCAAAAGTATTAAAATTACAATCCATAAAAACAGTTAATAGGGGAGTTTATACAAAAGTAAGTGGCCGTGCAAAATGTCAATGCAGGCAGCTGTAGAAATGCAATCAATAGATGCTATCAATATTTACATGTCTGGCTTTAATACGAGCTGCTTCTGCCCAAAAACTTCCCATACAGAATGTTAAGCGGGTAGTGCTCAAGGACTGTAGATAGAGAAGTGCTGGTCTGACTTGTGTGAAGCAAGCCTCTCTTAGGATTGGAAGCAAATATTTCTTTCTGGGTACTAAAAACAATGGGCAAAACATAACAAACTGTATGGTATCCTGGGTTGAGAAGTTGTCACAGGAGCAGGGAGGGGTTAACTCTGGTTTAGCCCAAGTATGATAATTTCCCAGATGATAGTGAATCAAATTAAATCTGAATTTAGTCAAGAGGAACCTATGAAAAGGTCTAGTAACAATACTAAGGTAGGGTTCCATGGCAATAGAGCTTGTTAGTATATAATGAGACCTCACCGAGGGCTTCTGGAGTTCTTTTTCTTCTTGGCTAGATCTTGCCAGGGTCAGGAACTGCCTCTTGACCGCCACTACATCTGTGTTCCTTATGCATGTCGGAAATTCAAAGAGTTCTGGTCGCCCTAGTCGGAAAAAAGACTTCCTCAAGAAATCCAGCCAGGGGATCTTTTTATAATGCTCAAGTTTCATGACATCCTCCATTATAGAATGATTTAGGGTTAACTCTTTGTTAAGCCACATCCTTAACCAGAAGATCAGCGGAGCCAGATTAAGCCTATCTGTGATGTAGTCCATGCCCACCTCTGCGTGGATAGAATAGGTTGGAGTCGAAGGGGGGACTGATAGTAAGGAACGTAGAAACCTGTTTTCTGCTCTCTGTATGGGTTCCAACTGTGCGTAACCCCAGATTGGGGCCCCATACATGGCGATTGAAATACATTTGGAGCTATAAACCTTCATTAGGGCCTCCATTGGCCTGGCCCCCAGTCTTTTTGATAAGGCCATAAGGGCCGCCGATGACCTAGAAACTGAAAGACTTTTTGCCCTGACCTGTGGGCCCCACGGCCCCCTCTCGTCGAAGAGCAACCCCAGGTAGGGAAAAGTTGCTGTTCTAGAGACCTCTTGGCCCTTACATCTAAAAGTTTTGGTCATCCCTTTACGCCTATGTGCTCCAACTATCATTGTGTGGGATTTACCTGCATTGACCTTCATGTCCAGATCATCCATGAAAGTGCCAAATGCATGCAGCAAATTCTGGAGGGCATTACCAGTGCGGGTTATAAGGACTGCGTCGTCCGCATATAGGAGAGCAGGGATCTTAGCTTCTCCTACACGCGGAACATCCCCCTCTGTCTCCTCCAAGAACTTCCCCAGGCCGTTGATATATATGGTGAACAGTAGGGGGGCTAATAAACAGCCCTGCCGAACCCCACGCATGGACTTAAAATGGGGACTGCATCTTCCCTCCCTGGTGACCCTGACCTTGGCGGACAAGTCCTGATGTATAACCAATAATTAGAGTATGGGTGAGCTGTAGTTGATGTAGTATTGTATGTGATGTGACAAGATGGTCTATGGAGGTGAGTGCCGAATAGTGAACTGAAGTTAGTATGTAAATTACAAATGTATGTTTTAACCGATGATGCACAAGTTAGAAATGTAAGTTATAACTATAAACTTTAGAATTTCTAAAGATTCTACAGTGTAGAGTTAGATCTGTATAGTTAGAGCAATTAAAGTTTTCCTAACTATAACTTAGCTTTAACCTTTGTATTTTACATCAACTTTGAATGTTTTTGATTTTTTAATAAAAATGTGTTTCAAATTGTAGTGTCAAGTATCAGTCTTGCTAAGTGGAGCGAAGTAGAGTATAGTGGAGGACAGTATGATAGAGTGTAGTGCAGTCAAGTTTTTTTTTGTACAGTGGAATAGCATGTAGTGGAGTAGCATATTGTGGAGGATAGTATAGTGCATTGGCATTGAGTAGAATACCGTAGAATGGAGTGGCATAGGGTAGAGTGGTGTATAGTGAAATAGGGTAGAATAGAGTGGTGTAGAGTAGATTGGCGTAGAGTGGCAAGGCATAGAGCTGAGGGAGGTAAAGTGTAGTGGTGTACAGTGGAATAGCGTAGAGTGTAGTGGAGAACACTGCAGTGGCATACAGTGGAATAGTGGACAGTGGAATAGGATATACTTGAGTGGTATACAATGGAGTAGCAAAAAATGGAGTGGCATACAGTATATTTAATTGCTTTAAGTAAATTGGCATGCACTGAAGTTCTTTAAGGTGGAATAGCGGACATTGGAGTAGCGTAGATTGTGGTGGTGTATAGTGAACTGGCATAGTCTGGAATGGCGTAGAATGCAGTGGTGTAGAGCAAAATAGTATTGGTTTGCTGGGGCTATAACATGCAGGTGTGTGCATCGGTTAGTGTAAGAAATTGGGTTGCTGGTTGAGGAGTTGTGAAACAATCCTCAAGAAGGAACCACAATCCTTGTCAGGGTGAAGTCACAAGCAAACCCTTAGGGGTATATTCAGGAAATATATCACCAGAGATCTGCAGTATTTTTTCATTATCTTCTGATGGCTTTTCAGGAATTGAGGGACTTGTAAGGTCTTGGAAACTATACAACATTTCTTTAAATTGTTTATCCCCAGTAAGTGATGAGGGTAGCATCATAGCCTCCTTTTACGCTCTTAAATGCTCACAGATAGTTTGCATATCATTTTCACGCAAATACCCTTTCAAATAATGATATGAAATCCTGCCTAGAGTTAAAAGTAAAGCAATGTGAAGAATGGATAGGTGTCTCACTGTCACCTCCAATTGGATACATGCTTAAAAATCATCCATTTAAAAACTAAGCTAGGCATCAGAATGCCTGATAGAATATCTAAAGACAGTCACAGCTATCTGTAATTATGCCCTCCAGAAACATAATCCATAATATATCATTCTGGAAGTCTTAAGCATTAACAAATAACATAAGGTATATATTTGTTCCTGAGGGGCTCATTTACACTTTAGAAGTATGGGATTTCTGTCATAAATTGTTGTTTTAGCTGACAATGCAAGTGGACACCTTGGACTTTGTGGTCCATCCCTTAATGGTCTGTGAGACCACAGTGAATGAAATGAAAAGGGCACTTATAGAGCGCATGGCTACCCAGGGGCCTCCCATCGCTATGCTACCTACTGATCTGATGAACAGAGCGAGAAGATTGGTTTAGGGGAATAAGAATGTGTTTAACTGTTTCCTAAAGGAGCAATGACAGGGTTTGTTCAGGAGGTGGAGAGGCAGGGTGTTCCAATGTCTGCCTGCTTTCAAGGAGAAAAGTCTGCCGCCACTTCTAGAGAATTTTATTCTGGGGGTAGCGATGAGACAAAGGTCAATCGAGCGCAGCTTTCTCCTACAGTGATGGTGACCCCAGTCTATTTGGCTAAAGGTTCTCTTCAAGCATTGGTGATGATGGAAAATACTTTTTCATTAGGGCAATAAAACATCATCATCATGTATGTAAGCTTTTGTGCAGACATTTATCTTTCCAATTAGATAAGAGGACCCAATGTGGCAGCTTGCTGAGATGTTCATGTAAGAAATTATTCTGCCGGTACTCCCAAGGGCAGGTCAGGCCAATGACATCTTCCTGTTTTTGGAAACACATGGCATATTCCTTAAGAGTTATGGGCTGTGGAAGTGAAAATGGAGCCTTATACTTGCAATGTCTTAGAATGTAACTATTTCTATCTGGTTAGCTGAATGGGCAAATTGTAAAGGTTAAAGACAGAGGTAGAGGGTTAGTTGAAATGTCATCAATATGTTTAAAACCAGCTGTGTAGAGTCTCAGTCAGCAATCACAAAGTATTCAATGTAATCTAACTCTAGTAAACATGACTCAATAGTTTTATTTTTTTAGAGATTTATATAGCTTGAACTAGACCCAAGACATTGGGTGTCAGAGCGCTTTACCTAGAACCAATTTCATTACAGAAGGACACATTCATTTTTGTTAGGCACAGGAGATTAAGTGATTTGCCTATAATCACAGGATGTTGAGTGTCATTGCTGAGACTCGAACCCAATTCCCCAGCTTCGAGGTCGACCGCTCTAGCCTTAAGGCAACATCCTCTCCAACAGTGCAATATCATATTAGGCCAAATTTGAACAGGACTTCATAACTTTGAGCTGTCTGGAGTTGTCCAGGAGTTGTACTCCAGGGACGACGAGCATTACTGCACGGACCAGGCAATGTGTGGTGTAATCGATTGTCACAGGCAAAGATCTAACAATATTCAAGAATTTGAGCTATTAGGATGGTTGTTGACAGGCTCTCAAGGTTTTGCCCCGGAAGAGTTTTTGACCTCGGAATTTGCAGTATGAAAATAGACTGCTTGTTGACATTTAACACTCCTGTTCACATTCCAAGCATAGATCTACTCTGTGAACTAGTCTCCTGGCTGATGGGAGTTTGTCCATTGCTTTCAAGATTTCTGCTGGAACATGCCTACGTAACAACTGTGGTTCTTTTAAGGGACCTATGGACTCATGTACAGAGAATACATTTGTTGAAAGTCCTCGCAATTTGTGCACTGATTGTGTTTGCAAACTGACCTAGATATTAGCAGGTCAGTTCATAAAATACACAATCAAAGTGCTTCATAATATGACTATTCAGAAAAGGGGGTGGTGATGAACAGAGTGTCTGAATTAAGCAGACCACTCTTACCCAGTCCAAAGATCAGGGCTTGATCCATCACCGTTATTTAGCTCACTGCACCATCCCAGCTCAGAACCTGGCTATATGCAAATCAGTCTGTCCCTGGCCCAGTGCATCATGGGAACAGGGCAGACTAAACTACCAAGCCAATTCTTCACCAGAAAGGAGACAAGCTTCCGGGGACCGGTTTCTGGCATTTCAGCCGTCGTCGGCCCGGCTTGCTTGAATCCTGATGGTGCAGTGAGCAAGGGACTCATGTCTGAGTATACCCTGCCACACCTATAGTGGCCAAAAACGATTCAGAAAAGGGGGTGGTGATGAACAGAGTGTCTGAATTAAGCAGACCACTCTTACCCAGTCCAAAGATCACCACTCCCTTTTCTGAATCATAATATGACTGACCTCATCATTATTCAACTAGTAGGTCACAATTTGCAGCCCACTATGATTTTCCACATTCACAGGTGGCCTGCTCGGGTCACGGATTGCTTTTAAATAAAGTAATCTTATTTTATTAAATGCAGCTTGCTTTCTTGAAAGAGAACAGAACAGATTGAGAAAAAAATATATACACAAACCTTTTGTAGGTGTAGGCCCTGGTCAATGTAAAAAGTTAAACAAATCTTTTTTAGAAAGAGGCTGTGATCCTATGGACCATAGGCTTCTCCTGGAATATGTTTTGTTCACATTCACTTCCCATTTGTGAATGGGTTACCACCTTTTTTGAGTTGGTGAGAAAGCATTAATGTTTTTCCACCAGATTTTGGTCACAAAACATTAATATATACCATAAGAAATCGGGATTGGGGATGGATGCCCTAACCGTGCCCCTTCTAAATTTCAATTTCATACTGCTCCCCCGTTAGAAATTGGTTTGCGAGTTAGCAGAGGTTTGCACCCTGTCCAAGTAAGGACCAAAATCCTAGTCAAGGTTAGTCAGATCCACAACCTAAACTAAATTGTGCTGACCCTCTAGTAGTTTGGCACAGAGCAGTCAGGCTTCACTTGAGAGGCAATGTGTAAAGTATTTGTGCAGCACTTAAATCACAGTAACATTCTGACAACAGCTCAAAAAGCATCCACACCAGTTGAGAAAAATAGAGAATACTAATCTGAGAAAAACAAGACTAAAATTACAAACATACGATAATTAGAGGTTGAGATATGATTTTTTTACATTAAATCAAAAGCATTAAAAGGTTACATGAGGTCACGCTAGACCGGGGTAAATCCAAAGTTCAGGCTGCCCTCGGTGGAGGGCAGGTCTGCTACAGGTCCCACGCAGGGCTTGCTGAAAATGTACCTTGTATGTAGCAAGCGCCATGGACCCCCTGCATCAGTTCTGATTCAAACAGTAAACTGTCTATCTGTTGGAGTCAATCCTCACAGTCAAAGGGGTGGCCCTGCATCAGAGTCTTGCCTTGTAGTGGCATCTTTGAATCCATGCTGCATTGTCATCGAACCTCGCAGTCGAGACCTGCGTCATCGTCGAATTGACACTGACTTGGAGAGCACTGCACTGGTTTTGATTAGCGCAAAGGGGTCACTGTGTCAATTATTCCAGCAAAACAGCTGTAGAACCCACTTCTGAGGCCAAAGACTGGACGGGGCACCCCAGGCAAGGATATGCCTTCAGGTGGCAGAGTTTAGCAGCACCAGCAGTGTTGTAAGAAGGCTTTTATGACTCTGAGACTTCAGAGAACAGAAGGCAAGACAGAAAGCCCTTGGATTACTTGGGTTCATGGATGTAGAGAGCAGGTGCATTCCCTCTCACTTCTAATCATGGAGCAGCAGTCAGGAGGCCAACACAGCAGAGCGGGTAGCAAAGTGACAGACCCTCCTACAGCACAGCAATCAGCCGGCAGCAGAGCAACACAGAAAAGAAGTTAGCATATTGGCAGTCCCCCCTGAAGCACAGCAGCTCTTCTTGAAGGCAGAATGTCCTTGGTTCTATCAAAGTTCAGATTTGGTGGTGTTGAGTTCTAGTTCTTATACCCAAATCGGTCTTTGAAGTAGGGGAGACTTCAAAGATCACTAGGTCTCTGTCTTTTTTGCTCTAGATCCAGATTTACTACAATGGTGTATGCAGCTCTTTGTGTGGGGACAGAGACAGTCCTATTCGGGTGCAAGTGTCAGTTCCTCCCAATCTACCTCAGGAAGGCTCATCTGCCTGGTGATGGGCCATTAAAATACAAATGTCACACACCTTCTCCCTTTGTGTGACTGTCCAGAGGGTTTGCACAAAGCCCAGCTGGACCCTATCCCAGATTTGCATTCAGAGACAGGCAGCGGCACAGAATGGTTAAAATAAGAAAACGCCAGCTTTCTGAAAGTGGCATTTTAAGACTTGCAGTTTCAATTTGACTTCATCAAAAGTAGTGATTTTAAATCGTGACTCCAGGGACACCAAACTCCAAATCTCTGTATTTTCCCAATTGGAAATTACACTTAAAAGATGTGTTAAGTCAATCCCACTGTTAACCTATGGTGGAGATAGGCCTTGCAGGACTGAAAAACAAATGCAGCAGTTTTTGCCCTACTAGGACATGTAAAACTCAAAAGTACATTTCCTACCTTTTAACTATATTGCACCCTACCCATAGAGCTGACTAGGGGTGACCTATATGTAATAAAAGAGAAGGCGTGGCCCTGGTAAGTAGGTTAACTTTCTACGTCGAAATGGCAATTTAAATTGCATAAATATGCAAGAAGGAAATTGGCACACTCCTCAAAGTATTAGAAAATGCTACACTGTGTATCTTCTTAGTAGGTAAAGCAGTGTTGGGTGCAGGTGGGTGCCGCCACTGATCAAAGGCATAGATTCAAATTCACACACTCCAATTGCACTGTCCTAAAAAAGAATAACGTCCCCACTTTGCACTCCAATTGTGAATTTTCAAATTGTAAGTACTTGTATGCTTCTTTAATAGATTGGTAATCAATCAGTAATCTGTTTCTTGAAATGTCAATCTTCTTTTATTAAAATTGAAATTATTCATGTTGACAGTGTTGAAACTTCACGCAATGATTAAAAATGTCAATGCAGTTAATGTAAAACAGGAGGGCAGAAGGCAAAATAAAGGAAAACAACGCCAAGGATGCCAGGTCTAACATTCCCTAAACACATTTAACTTTTCAGAAAAGGTTTTCTGAGACATTCATCATTTCTAAAAGTGTTTTAGTGATTGCAACCCTTCAGATGTACCAAATCTGATGGGGTTGCGACTGTTAAAACACTTTGTACAAGAGTCCATGTGTAGTTTGCAGTGAGGAAACCTGTGATTTACAGAAACACAGGGATTGCGACCAACAAAAACTCTTTTACAATCAACAAATTATTTCCGAAAGGGTTTTTACGTGTCATTACGAATTGCCAATGGGAGGGTGTGTGAAAGAGGCAAACTCCTTCAATCTGACATTTGCAGTGGACTGTATCAATGATTGGTGACCACATTTCAGGCCACAAACAATGGTTCAGTTTTAGACTCCCATGTTGATGTTGTAACTGATTGGATAAGGATAAGCTGTCCTCATGGGACAGATTCTCTTTTGAGAATCACATTGGCAGCCTTGAGAGGAGGTGGCAGTGGTGCACAGCTTCTCTTCTCTCCCTTGAACTGTTACCAAATGGAAGCCTTTAATGGACATGTGCTTCTTTTATTTAAAAAAAAAAAACTTTTTTCCCAGGAAGACTGCTGTCCCTTGAAGGCATCTATCTCTGCATTTGCAGCAATTTACAGCGGGTCTCAAATTGCTACCAGCCTAGTTTATATTCCTTAGGAAATTCGTTTTGTGGCCCACCCTCCCTTGGACAGTTAGTTGTGTGATCTATTTACATAGATCGAATTACACATTTCAGTGACTCATATTCATAGCCTGTCTTCTTTCCACTCTTTTCATTGGCATTTGATGCCTTTACACCATCATGATATTGGAATAGAAGTGTATGTATTAAGGTGCGCGTTCAATCTATGTTTGCGACAAACTTCAAATGAGCAATATTGTTTTTAAAATCTTGATTTATATTCTGGATGAGGGTCGAAGTATGTGTAACTCAGTATTTGTGTCGATATGAGTTGTCTTCTGTCCACATGGCTGCTCTTCTGAAACGGTGCACGACTGAGACTGCTGAGGGTGAGTCTTGATTACGGGGCTCACATTCATCGGTGTTGGAGGAGTCTGACTGGCCTGGGTGGTGTCATAACAATGGTGAACCGACAGGGCAGACGGGCCAGTGAGAGGCATACAACAGGCAACAACAGGAAGAGACAACGGTGGTATCAACAGGCTCCCTGCTGAAGCACATGAAGGTTCAGATGCTCACCATGCTGCAATACATAGGATGATAGGGGTCTGTGACTGCATGCTCACCTACCATCCTAGGCATTTGTAGGGGCGTTTACAGGTCTTGCTCAGGTCTCCCCACCCCACACAACTTACCACATCTGCCGTCGCAGATGTCCTGGCCCCGGGAAATTCCCAGGAGGGGCCCGTAGCCCCTCCTATCCAGGGAGGGGCCTTGACCGCCTTCCCTTTCCTTTCGGCGTCCCATCCTTAGAAGGGACCGCCTCCCCGTTGAGGGGCCAATGGCCACCTCCCCCCGGGCGCTCCCATCCGTAATGGGTGATGCCCCCCCCTAGGGATCTTCCAATTACTGCTCACCGATCATGACCTTACCGCCACAGGCCGGATAGTTGACCGGCTATCCGGACCCCCCACAAAACTCCTACCTAAAGGTCATGCTGTAAACTCTTTAACCAAGCTACGAGATCTCCTATGAGTAAAGAATTCCCCACCCGGGACAAATGGACCCCATCTTCTAGATACATATGGTCCCCCCTGATACACCCATGAGGAATCGAATGCAATGTGCTTGTACGGAACAGTCTACCAAGCTTGTTATTTACCTTCTTCACAGAATGATTTATAGCAGACACTGAATTAGCCCCACGCCACACCTTTCGTGGAATCATATGGGACCATGCAATCGTGCACCCTGGAACCCTTCTCGCCAACCAACTTACTGTGGATAGTATCGCCTCGAGAAGTAGTCGTCTACCAGTGGTCACCAAATCATTGCCCCCAAGATGCACTATAATTATAGATGGCGGTGACCTTGTCCGCCCTAACAAACCCTCGAAAAAAGGTTGAAACTGGTCAATACAGAGCCCGCCCCTTCCATAGAAGGTCACCCTGTACCCGTATTCCCCAGCCATGTGAATCATGTCACCTGCTTTGAATACGTCCGCGGCACGCCTCACGTATGAGTGGCCCACGACCCACACCACTTTTTCCTCAGCCGGTGATCTTTGACCGCTGGTTCCTAGGTGTCGGGTCGACTGCACAGTCCGCCCCGCCTCGTAAGCTTGCGAAACTGAAAACCAAACAAAAACAAGAAGCGTGAGTACATGATATCAGCTTCACAACATGTGCAACCCCACATACCTTTTGTAACAATTCGAGGACCAACGCCCCAACTGTTTCACCTTTTCCACACTCAGACCCCTGGCTGTAGCCTCTGTAGCAGCCCCTATCCGGAAGGAATGGGTCCCAAACTCGCCCGGGTTCAAGCCCGCGGCCGAAATTGCCATTGCAAGCACCCGCTGGAACTGAAACATCGTCAGTGGGGTGGCATCAGCGTGTCTCAACAAGGTCCCCCCCCATGATGCTGCCCTCTGCGCCAAATATTCCTCAACGCATACGACGGGGCACGTGGGAGATCCGGGAATCCGATGGACTACTACGCTGTCCCCGATCGCACCCTGATCGGTCTTGGACCTGGCAAACGAGACAATCATCGTCTCCCCCTTAACTTGAATGTGCTCTCGGCACAGTCCCCCCCGTATCCTGCTTGTTCTTTGCCACCAGTTCGCTTACCCGCATAGCCCCATGGATTGCTAATGCAAAAGCGGCCCGGAATAACACTGTTTCTGACTGGGATGAACATGTCGCAGGGAGTACGGACAGTAACAGGGCCAACCTCTCCAGACCTATCGGGTGCCTTTCATCTACTCTGCGACCCTCAAGGCGCTGCCACCCACGCAGCGCCTTCTGTACTACGAAAGACGCTGTAGGGTCCCGGATACCATGAGCTCGTGCCATGAAGGAAATGGCAGCCCGATGCCTCTGGGCCGTGGCTACCGATTTGCCTGCCTGATGTAATGACAGCAAAAACTGTACGATACACTCTTCCTGGCCCCAAAGCTCCCCCCTCGCAGAACCCAAAAAGGACCAATAGGAGCGGAACACCCCTTCATATGCCTTCCTTGTCCTGGGTGCTAAACTCTCTCCCACGAGGTTTTGTAGTTCGGGGCACCGAGAGACCAGAGAGCTTCGGGAAATGGTGCCGCCACCGGGTCCGCTGTGGGCAGAAAAACCCAGAAGGCCTGCATACGGAAACGAGAAAGCGCATCAGCAGCCTGATTCAGCACCCCTGGCACATGTCTCGCCCTGAAGAGCACGTTTAATTGCATACATAGTAAAACAATTTCCTTGAGCAATCTCAGAATCCATTTGCATCGTGCTGCCTGACTATTTATACACTCAACCACGGTCATGTTATCAGACCAGAACACCACAGAGTGATCCCGAAAACCCTCAGGCCATGTTTTCAAGGCCACCAGAATAGGGAACAGTTCGAGAAAAGCAATGTTACTTATAAGCCCACACTCGTGCCACCGTGACGGCCACGTTTGGGCTGACCAGTGATTACCAAATATGGCGCCAAAGCCTATACTCCCCGCCGAATCTGTCCACAGCCCCAACTCCTCGGAGGACACCGCCGGCTTGTTCCAGAAAACCCGACCATTGAAATCCGCCAGGAATGCCAACCAAATGCGCATCTCCTGGCGAATCTCTGCCGAGAGCCTCGTGCGGTGGTGCCCCTCTTTAAGACCGACCATGGCTTGTGCAATCGAGCGGGAAAAAGGGCGGGCCATTGGCATTACTCTAAGGGCAAAATTCAACTGACCCACAGTCTGCTGCAATTGATGCAAGTTCACCTTAGTCTCGCTAATACATGTTTCAAGCGAGGCCCTGAATTTCCTCACCTTTTCTTTGGGCAACCGGAAGCAACCCTCTTCGGAATCGAGCTCTATTCCAAGAAACTCGAGCGAAGTTGATGGCCCCATAGTCTTACCTGGCGCCAATGGCACACCAAACTGACTCATCAGAACACAAAATTCTTTTAAAGCCTGTGCACACTCTGGGTCCCCGGCTGCCCCCAGGAACAGAAAATCGTCAAGATAATGCATAACATGCTGAAACCCCGTCATTCTTGTGAATGCCCATTGCAGAAAACAACTGAATTTCTCGAAATAAGCACAAGATATGGAGCATCCCATTGGCATACATTTATCCATGTAATAGCGCCCCTGAAACATAAAACCAAGGAGACGCTGGTCGTCTGGGTGTACCGGGAGCAACCGGAACGCTGACTCGATGTCTGATTTGGCCATCAGCGCTCCGGGCCCCAGGCGATTCAACATGGCGACGGCATCATCGAAAGATGCGTACCGCACCGAACATACCTCCGGGTCTATCGCATCGTTCACCGACAGACCTCTCGGAGCTGACAAGTTATGTATCAATCTAAACTCACCGGGTCCTTCTTGGGGACCACTCCCAAGGGTGAACAAACAAAATTAGCAACTGGTGGCATGTCGAATGGTCCGGCAACCCGACCCCGGGTCACCTCCTTCCCAATCTTCGCCTGTACCACCGCCGTGTTCTGCAGGACCGACAGTTGGTTCCTACAATATGCTTTACCCTGAAAATTCCCCACTGGGATGCGGAAACTATACGAAAAACCGTCTCGCAACACCCCAGCGGAAACATGATCCGGGTATTCATTGAGCCAAGGAATCATTGCCATGGTATCAACCGGGGTAGGTAAAGGCGCCCCTCGGACTATTTCAGACCTGTTTGGCGCTTCCCCTACTTCCGTTATCACCCGTTTTGGCTCTGCACATGGTCTCGGGATGCGAGTACTGTCCACACCCCCCACAGTCGTGCCTAAACTTGCATGACCCCTGGGGCCTTGTACACTTTCCCCTGTTAAAATTCCAGCAGATCCCTTTTTTACCTGTATTGCCATTCGACCTTGAGTGATGCTCGTTACTTGAACCCGCCCGAAAGGGCGCCCCAGATGAATGGCGGGAAAACTCTCCCCCGTTTCCCCCCAACAATGGCGCTTTTGTCATGCCTGATTTCTCCATTTTCTGCCAGGAAATGGAGTCGTAACAATCCCACGTCAGAGATGTGTCGAACTCCTTGGCCTTACGAAAAATATTATCATAACAAAACCACTGATTGCCCTCATATGTCTGAGAAAACTCCATAATACGTGTCTGGTACACTGGTAACTCGGCCAACAGTTCGGGCCTCCGTTCCCCCATAATTGAAGTGAATATGCCAAATGCTCTGCCCCAATTACCTATCGTCTCATCGACTCTAAAAGCGGCCATCTTGGCGCACCAAACACTCGGGTGCATAAACTCTTTTTGAGCTTTTACGTGCTCAATCTCGTAATGATCAGTTAGTAAAGAAAATATGTTTACATATTTCTCAGCCCATATCCTCTCCTTGATTTCCATCGGAATATGCTGAGCCACTTTCTCCCTTCTCGAGGGTACTGACCCCTCCCCCGCAATCGGCAGTAGCTGCTTACCTGAACCAGAAGCTGTAACCGTAGTCGCTGCCGAACTCATGCCCGCTGCGGGTTGACCCACTGGAGCCTGCGGGGGAACAAAAGAACATGGAGCCTTTGCAGCCTCTTTTGATTGCCGCAACTGCCTCATTACTGCCCTGGTGTCATCTGCCGTAGCCCCCTCACTCTCTTTCCCCAACCACGCTGCCAGCTGTGCAGCCAACTCGGGAGGCATATCCTCCCCGTTCACAGGGGTGACTACAACGGGAATTTGTTGCCCCTCCTTCATGACCGGGATCGGCTCCTTGGTCGGTGTATCAGGGTGCGCCGGCGGAGCCTCGGGAACCGGGGCCTCTTCCCCAGTTGCACCCTTCCTGGCTCTTCTACCTCTCCCATTAGGGACTACTCCCGGCAATGCTGGTCCGACGACTCGCTTAGGGCCCCCTGCACCGTTCATTGCCGCCATCTGCTTCTTCATCTCGGCTATGTCTTATACGAGCATGCGGAGCATCTGATCGGTTCTGGCCCGCTTTCCGGCCTTCTTGCCCGGCATTGTCCAACGATGATTCTCTGAAAGAGCAAAGACAAGAATTAAAACGCTCAAAATTGGCTCTTCGTTCCGTCTCGAGCTCACGTGCAGCGGGGAGGTGCAGCTTCAGAGCACAGGAACAAGAGGATGCTTCCTTGGCTTGTCGCTCCTTTTATCCTTCCTCTGGCGGGCGTAAACCCGCCTCCGCCCGCCTCCGGGGGCGTGGCTGGCGGCTTCAGTGTCTAGGACAACCCACTCTTGGGCGGGAAAAAGCGCGCCCGGCTACGCCGCTTTGGGCATACCAGCCGAGACTCGCCTCCCGCCCAAGATGGCTTCCCGGGGGGATCGGGGTACTCCACCATACGTTCGGGGGGACCGAGTGGTCGCCCCTTTCCAGTATAACACTAAGTACATCTGATAAAGGGTTTTAGCATTCGCAAATCCTCTGATTTACCAAATTAGGATTTATGAAAATTAAAACCATTTGCACACCTGCCACTTTATTATGTATACTAGCTAGGAGTTTACAGACGCAGGTAGTAACACGTTGCTAAACACTGCTCTAATTATATAATCACGATTGTAGATGTGTGAGGAAATAAAAGAGATATATGTTTAATCACATAGACTACAGTTTCCATGTGGATGTAATTAAACAGCAATAATAGCAACCTCATATATTTATACTTCCAACGTTATGTCTTTTAATCATATTGTCATTCAAGACAATTAGGTAATCATTGCAACTTGCTTGAAATATACTTTAATTTAATATAATTTGGCAATAAATGTTAAATATTGCTATGTGCTCACAGCACCACTAAGCTCTTTTGACCTAACTTATGGCAAGGTAGACATTGATCGAATGTTTGAAATTTTGTGAGAGGTATTTAAATTGGAGGTTTAAAAGCTTTGCAGAAGGATAAAGGTCAGAAATGCATTACAAATTAGCTCAGTGATCATTCCGAAAAGCAGCGCATTTAACTGACTGATTTAACAGGATCTAAGAGCCAAACTGCATGAGTTTTAGTTGGCAGAAGACTGCATCTTGTATGCACGTCCACGAGTGCAGACGTCTAAAGGTGGCAAGCAGTGGTTGAGAACGTATGTTTTATGTTCAATGGATCAGATCCAAAAACGCAATGATGATAAACTACCCTTAATAGTTTATGATTTATTTTCATGCCAGGATAGAACTGATGAAATTTGCAGAATCCAAGAATTAGACAGACATGGACATGGACATGTACCTCTGCCCTGAGTGCCCCAACTGACATGATACTTGGGGCCAGAACTACGATGCATTTTTTACAGGTCACAAATTGCCCATCGAGCCGTTTGTGGGTAGTAAAAGGCCTTTTTTTATGTATAAACCCTATTTTGCGAGTCAGTAACCTATTACGACTCACAAAATGGGGTGTGCGAGTCGCTATTAGGAAGGGGCGTGCTAACGATGTCCCTTCCTAATGGCAAGTCACACGATTGTTTTGTCACCAGAATGTGGATGCAATAGAATCAAAGTTTATCACCTACTTCAATTATGTTGTAAGCCAGTTGCAAGAGGACGGGGACCCCTTCCCCTATTGTGAATGCATAAAAAAATGTTTTTTAAGGGCAGGCACTGGTCTCAAGGACCACCGTCTACCCTTAACCCTTTCCATGCATCGGACACGCGGGAGCCATCCAATGCGAAAGTGCTCATCTGCGTCGAACGGCTCCTGTGCGCCTGACGCCATGGCACAGGATCTCCCCAGGGTGCAGGCACTATAGGAATTTCTTTTCCCCTAAACACCCTCGTGAGCTGGGGATGAGCTGTTCACTTAGATTCCCTGAAAGAGATCAGCGTGCATGTCGCTCTGATGCCATTTCAGTTAAACTAAACTGAAATGAGCGATTTTCAGTTTCACTTTCTACGTGCTCGAGGTGCTATCTCTACCCCGGAGCACATAGAAAGACATGAAAGGTATCATTGGAAAAGGGAGACTCTGCCCTTTCCAATGGCTCCCTTCACTAGTGGATCCCTGCTTGGGGATCACCTCAGGAGGAAGATCCTCAAGCAGGGATCCACCCCCTGGACACCTGTGAGTGGGGGGCGGCCCCTTGGGCAAAGGCCTTTGTGTCCCCTAAATTATTTGAGGCATATTGAGTCTTTCTGCCTCCATGGGGGACACATAGGGGCAGGAGCCCCCAATCAATCCCCAGGGGGCAGAAAGTACACTAGCCACCAGTGATTTATTTTTAGGGTATTTTTAGAGGTGGGAGTTGCCTGAGAGGGGCATGCCATTGCCCTAACCTCTGCAAAATTACAGTCTTTCTGATCCCACCTGTGAGGCAGATGGGGCAATAGCCCCTGATCGGCCCGCCGGGGGTGGCTGAAAGCACATTAGGCACCAGGGATTTTTAATATGTATGTAGGGGAAGGGGCTGCCCAAACTGGGCATGCTAATGCCCCCACTCTTCCCCAAAAAATTCCACACTCTTACTGCCGCCCCCCTGGAGGCATTTTGGGGCAATAGCCCCTAATCTGCCCCGGGGGGAAGAAAGCCCACTGGGAAGCAGGGATTTGTTTTTTATACGTAGGGGTGATGGCTGCCAGAAATGGGCATGCCAATGCCCCCACCACCCCCAATAAAATTTCACAACCTTTCTGCCTCCCCTGAGAGGCAGATGGGGGCACTAGCCCCCAATCTCCGCCTGGGGCAGAAAGCACACTAGGCACCAGGGAGTATTTTTATGTATAAAGGGTTGGGGGCTGCCCAAAATGGGCAAGCCAATGCTCCCACCTCCCAAACAAATCTACGGTCTTTATCCCCCCAGGAGGCAGACGGGGGCTATAGCCCCTGGCTTGCCCCTGAAGGGGGTAGAAAGCCCAATAGGCAACCAGGATTGGATTTTTTTTATATGGAGAGGTGAGGGCTGCCCAAAATGGGCATGCAAATACCCTCACCCCCCCCAAAAAATGATCAGAGTCTTTCTGCCCCGGGAAGCAGATGTGGGCAATAGTCCCTTATATGCCCCCCGGTGGGGGCGAAAGCCCGCTAGGCACCGGAGATGATTTTTTTTTATACATAGGGATGGGGGCTGTCGAGAATGGGCATGATAATGCCCCCACTCCCAAAAATGTCTTTCTTCCCCCCCCCGGAATACAGATTGAGGCAATATCCCCTTTTCTGTCTTCCGGGGGGGGGGCAAGGATATGTTTATGGGCATGCCAGTGAGAAGCCCAATAGGCAAGGATCACTCTTATTTTTAGGCACACATTTGGCTGTTTCAAGAGGGAGCAGAAAACCACTAGAAACCAGGGAGAGTTTGTCTCTGTGTAAACTGGTGGTCTGCGTGTACTGACCTTTGGCTGGCATTTTTCTGGCAGTGTGTGTGGACTTGCACTTGGCTAATGGTTAGGGGAGACTTGCGCTTGATGACGTTGTGTTTGCTTGCCTAGGTGTGTGTGCGGAGATGTGCTTGGTTGGTGGTGGACATGGACTGGTGCTTGGCTGGCTGTGTTCATGGAGAGTGCTTGGCTTCAGGGTCGGACTGGCCGTAGTGGTCACCGGTTGTTTCCCCTGTGAGCCAGAGGGTTGGTGGCTGGTTTTCTGGGAGTGGGGGGTGGTTTTGTCACTTAGGGCTGGTTTGGCAGTAATTTCTTCCACCAGTAACAAAAGCGGTAGCAGTGCTTTTTAATAGCACGCCCCCCCCCCTCCCAGGGCTGGTCGAGCAGTATCCTGCCAGGGATGGTTGATGTTCCAAGTCTGCCCTGCTTGGTTGGCAGAGTGTGGCAATGACACTTTAATGGTTTGGTGTGTGAGTAGCACTTGGCTGGTGGGGTGCGTGGATAGTGCTTGGCTGACTGTGTGCTTGAATGGCATTTGGCTGGTGTTGTACATGGATGGCATTTGGCTCATGGTGTGCATGGATGGCGCTTGGCTGGCAGTTTGTGTTGGTGGTGCTTCACTGGCAATGTGCGTGGATGGTGCTTTGCTAGTGGTGTGCGTGGATGGTGGTGTGTGTGTACTAACTCTTGGCTGATGGTGTGGCTTGCATGGATCCCCCAGCCTTTTCTTACCCAGAATCCCCTGCAAACCTCAAATTTACTTACGAAGTCACATTTTCCTAACACTTCTGTGTGAATAAGCTGTAGGATCACCAAACAGGCATACATTATCTACCACCCAGCATTCTCCTTGCTCTCCCAAGAAAAATAATGCCTCACTTGTATGGGTGCCTTTTTGCAGGGTCATCCCTGAACTTGTTGCCTTCCTCCTGTATTTTTTCTGACCTGTTGCTGGTGGTTTTATGACTCTGGGCATTTTACCACTGCTGAGCAGTGCTAAAGTGCATATGCTCTCTTTGTAAATTAATGTTATGGATAAGTGATTACATGATTGGCATATTTGATTTACTTGTCAGACCCTAGTACAGTGCAAATGTGTGCCCAGGGCATGTAAATCAAATACTGCTGGTGGGCCTGCAGCACTGATTGTGCCACCCACAGAAGTCTGGGACTGCCATGTCCACGTGGCAAGTGCACACATTTGCTATTCCCTAAACCTTCCCTTTTCTACATATTAGTCACCCCTAAGTTAGGCCCAAGGTACTCCTGTGGGCAGGGTGCATTGTATGTGAAAGGTGGGACATGCTCTGATGTGTGTGGCATGTCCTGATGGTGAAATACTGCCAATGTCATTCTTCACCAATGCAAGGCTATCTGTTCCCTTAGGCCAGAATGGGGAGTTTGTTTAAAATGTCTTATAAACATAATTGACCCTGGGTATAAGATGGAAAAATAAAGTTTAGTATGCCTGAACTCAGAATGTTAAAATACATCTTTTAGTGGGGTGATTTTTACATTCTGTGTTTGAAAATACCACTTTTAGAAACTAGAGATTTTCTTGCCTAACCATCCAGGGTGACTCTGCTAGGTTTGTGTATTGCATGTCTGGCTTTTGGCTGACAGGGGCTGGAGGAGAGCTGTGGCTCCAGAAGTCTGATGAGTCAGTGCTGGGCTGATTAGGCTGGGTCTGCATTTGGAGGGGTGGGAGGAGTAGCATTTTCACCTGAATAGGGCTGTGCCTGCCTTCTACAATCACGGCTCCACCCCCTTGTGGTGTGTCTGGAACCAGGGCTCACACTGACAAAGGAGGTTGTTGTGCACTTGCAAAGTGCCCCACAGAACTGGTTTCGTCTGGGTACTGACATTCTGCATTCAGAGAACAAAGGCTGCTGGTGTATAAAAAGAGGGGACCAGACCCCAGACTTTTGGACCACTTCTGGGAAATCAAAAGGAACCTTTGCCAAGGAGAAGAGCCAGATAAGCTGAGGAGGAATACTGCCCCTGTGCTGTTAGCTGTCTGGAGTTGGTCTGCAGCGGCTGCTTGCTATGTCTATGTACTGTTTCTTGTAGAGCCCATATATCACCCAAAGGTCTCATAGCGCTTTGACGAGCCTCAGGAACAGACAGAATAGATGGATAGGAGTAAGAGAAATTTGAATATCCAGGTATTAAGGGACTTACAAAACTTTGTATGCTCAATCTCGGTTCGTAGGTGTACAGGCAGAGAGTTCCAGATCTAGGGGGCCATTTTTGAAAAAGATTTACTACCATACTTAACTGTTCAGACCTTCGGAACTATTAGTAGCTGTTTGTTTGCAGAGCGAAGTGTCCTAGAAGGCGGATACTTCTTTAATTTTGTTGCCAGGTACTGAGGCCCCTGTCCATTTAGGATTTTATGGACAAGACACCAGATTTTGAAGTCTATTTTAATAGGCAGCCAATGAAGAAACCTCAAACTAGGAGCAGAGGGACAGCAGGCTGGAAGATTTAAAACCAGTCTGGCTGCTGTATTTTGCAGACCCTGGAGCTTATAAAGGAGTTCAGTGTTTATGGAAGCCTACAAGGCATTCCCATAATCCAGGCAACTGACAATCAGACCCTGGATCAATGGCAGGCAGGAAGGCAAGGGATCCATTTAAATTTTTTACGACGGCCGTGCATTATCCTGTAACAAGTACGTATTGTGTGGTTGACATGATCACACATAGAAAGTTGGTTGTCAATCATCACGCCGAGTTTACGGGCTGTTTCTTTTGGCTCTTTAGGAATAGGACAGGTACCTAAGGTAGGGGGCACCAATCATTTGTCAATTGCGTCTTTGCATTGCCAAAAATAACAACTTCTGTTTTATTTGCATTCAGTTGGAGGTTGTTAGTTGACATCCAGTTGTTTATGTCCAGCATTCATTGTCCAAATCTGTGTTTGCTACTAGCGACATGTGAGCCGAGAGTGATTAATAGCTGTGCATCATTGACATACGACAATGCGTCGAAGCCGTGATCCTTGATTATTTTAGCCAAGGTAGACACATATAAGTTAAAGAGTGTAGGGCTCAGGATAGATCCCTGGGGGACGCCTTTATTTATGGGTTGGCTCTTAGAGGTGAAAGCACCAATTTGGACTCAAGAGGTGCGGTCACTCAGATAACTCCTGAACCAGGCCAATGCAGGTCCCTTGACATCAGTCTCTCTCATGCAATCCAGAAGATGAATGGGAAATGGTGTTGAAGGCAGCCAACAGATCAAACAGGACAAATATGGCCGAACTCCAATTGTACAAAGAGATTCTGATGCTATCCACCACTTCAAGTAAAGCTGTTTCGGTGCTGTGACAAGCTCAAAACCCTGGCTGAGAGGGATCCATTACTTTATTTTTTCCTAGATGTTCAACTAATTGACCATTTATCAAAGACTCTTGGATTTCACCAAATAGAGGGAGAAGGGATATAGGTCGGTAGTTGTTTAGTTGTTCAGGGTCAGATTTAGGATTAATGGGTGTGACTATGGCCTCCTTCGATCTTATGGGTACCTGCAATTGTAGTAATGAAAGGTTGAAAAACCTTGTTAGGCATGGAGTGATGACTGAACTGATTTTTTAATAAAACCTGGGAAGATACTATATCAAAGGGGGAACCTGATTTAAGTGCCAGCGTAACTTCTTCCAGAGAGAATTCTGACATTTTTTGTAGGGTAGAGGCCTAAAAAACTTCTGTTCTCTGAGTATGCAATTGATCAGAGTTCTGGGGAAATTGACTATATATTTTGTCAATTTTCTCTACAAAGAAAGTGGATAGAGAATTGACCCACTCCTGTGAAGCAGCCAATGGGGGCTGCATAGAGGCAGGATGTGTAAATTCGTTTAGAATTTTGAATATTTCTCTCTAAGAATTGAGACTTTATTTATTCTTTCCCCTAGATATAGTTTTTTTACTGATATAATATGGGCTAAATATTGTCTATGTAAAAGTTTCTAGTCATTACGGTCAATAAGGCTTTTTGAATGTCTCCATTTGCGTTCAGCCTTTCTAGCTGCTAGTTTGCCGATTTTCATAGCTGGGGTAAACCAAGGTGAGGATTTGTGAAGACCTCTTACTCTTTTCTTTGGAGAAATTTTATTCAAGGCCTGGCAGATTGCAGCATCTAATAAAGTGGCTGCATCATTGGGAAAGTTGGCTTTGGACATCAGAGAAGTGATAAAATATCCCCCAGGCTACACCAAGTTTGTTCAACTACAGAATTTGTATGGCAAGAGGATGTGGTTAAAATATTACATTTAAGCAGGTAGTGATCAGTCCTCAGGGCAGGCCTGGGTAAGTCAGCCGTTATCATGCGAGAATTTGTAAATAAAATGTCTAATGTATGACCAGCTTTATTGTGTAGGACCATTCACTATTTGTGTGAGCCCTAGGGTACTAAGACTGGAAATAAGATAACTTGTATGCGGATCGGTGGAAAGGTAAATATGATAATTAAAATCACCCAACAAAAGAAATGTATCGCTTGTTAGCACATGGGGAGCAATAATCTCCATAAGGCGAAAGGAAATTGGACTTTTCTTCCGTGGAGGACAGTAAAATATAGCCCACTTTCCAAGATCTCTTAGATAAGTTATTAATTTAAAAAATGCAGATTTCTACCCAGTCTGTGCTGAGGGAATCAATAATGGTAAATTTGATATTTGCTCTGAAAGCAATAGCTAGTCCTCCGCCTCTCTTGTCCTTTCTATCCATTCTACTCTGTTATAAAGAAGATGTCTGGCTTCTAAGAGTCAAGCAGAGTCCATACTTCTAGGGCATGTGTGTTGAAACATCGAGCGTTGCAATATAGCCCTGTTATATTTATAGGCTTACGCTTTGGATCAGTTGTGACTAGCCTTTTTTGACTTGTTGAGATGAGGGGTAGGTTATTGTGAGGAAGCTTAGTGTTATATTCAAGGGGAGGGATATCGTCCAGAAAATTAAGTTGCTTGCTTGTGCATCTAATGGCGTCCATCGATATGGTAATTAGCAGAAGTAAGCAGATAGGAAGAATAAGCTGTGAGATGTAATGGGTAGCATAGCAGGCGGCAGGTGACGTGTGGACGGGCGCAGACCCGCTTGCCTTTGGCACGCCGCCGACACGCCGCTGCACGCGTCCACGGCGCGTCCAGACTGCACTCCTGTTTTTGAGCTAGTGGGAGTGGGAGGGAAAGATTGGCAGCAACTAGACTGCTGACCTCCCAGTAAGACCGGAAGAGTAGCTGGTGGCACCTCGTCCCTCCGCTCAAACGGTACATGCCTCGGCAGACCGAGGACAATACAGTGCGGTGGGTTAGAGCACAATTTCTCAGGTAGCGGTTAAAAGTGTGAAAACTCAAACGAAATATAGAACTAAGCACAAAGAATGTATTTACAATTTAAAACAGTGCGAGTAGACAGATGTCTGTCCTTCCCTGTGCGTCTTGGCATCAGCGAAACCAGACTGCACACCTGTTTTTGAGCTGGTGGGAGTGGGCTGGAGAGATCGGCAGCAACTAGACTGCTGAACTCCCAGTAAGACCGGAAGAGTAGCTGGCGGTACCTTGTCTCTCCGCTCAAACGGCACACACAGGGGCAGACCAGGGACAGTACAGTGCGGTGGGTAAGGGCACAATTTCTCAGATAGCGGTTAAAAGTGTTAAAACTCAAAGGAAATATAGAACTAAGCACAAAGAATGTATTTGCAATTTAAAACAGTACGACGAGAGAGTCGTCTGTCCTTCCCTGTGTGTCTTGGCAGCAGAGCGACCAGACTGCACGCCTGTTTTTGAGCTGGTGGGAGTGAGCGGGAGAGATCGGCAGCAACTATACTGCTGACCTCCCAGTAAGACCAGAAGAGAAGCAGGCAGTACCTTGTCCCTACTCTCAAACAACACATGCTGCAGTGGACTGGGGACAGTGCAGAGCGGTGGGTAAGAGCACAATTTCTCAGGTAGCGGTTAAATGTGTGAAAACTCAAATGAAATGTAGAACTAAGCACAAAGAATCGCTGAGAAAACAGTTGCAGCTCCTGCCGTGTTGCTGCAAAAGATCATGCTTCGCAACGAGCCACCATTTTGTCATATCGCACCGGATCGTCGCTACCCATCAAGGCGCACATCTTGTCGCATCATAACCGGAACGCAGTAAGTAACAAACGCATCCCCTCCTCCCTGGTTAGGAACAGACGCATCACCTCCCCTGCACAGCAGTAAGGAACCAATGCATCGCCTCCCCGAAGCAAGGAACTGATGTATCACCTTTCCTGTGACCCTTTTGTTTGTTTTGCGTGATGCATCTAAGGTACTTTGTGGAAAAAGGGATGCATTTACAACTTGCATTAAACTTAACTATCTCTACCGTTTAAAAGTCTTATTTTTGATACTGTATTGTGGATTTTTGTTATTTGGTCTTTTTTAGTTGAGGATTACTTATTTTTCTAAACTGGTGTGGTGTCCATTTGTAGTGTTTTCACTGTGTTACTGTATGTGTTCACAAATGCTTTACACACTGCCTTTGAGATAAGCCTGTTTGCTCATGCCAGGCTACCAAGGGAGTGAAGAGGGGTTATTTTCAGAGTGAATCCCCCTTTCCCTGACTAGGAGCAAGGGCCCCTATTTGCACAAAGGTACCCACCTCTGCCAACTAGAGACTCCGATTTCTAACAATGCCCAAAACACCATTATCCTAAAAAAGTATAAACAAACTATTCTTTTGGAACCGCTTTTGACCCCCTCAATCTCGACACGTTTTTGGCCCTTCCATGTCATAGGCACTTGGTCCATCCACACAAGTAAGGTATCATTTTATCGGGAGACTGAGGGAAAGGGTGAGTGATAGGAAATGTGTGGCATGGAATGATCCCACAACTTTCCCACACAGATATAAGAGGAAAATATGACTTTTTAGCTAAAGTTGAGGTTTGCCGCGGATTCTTGGAAGGAAAATGTGGCGGGATCAATGCAAGCCACACCTCACTGGACTCCCATGGGATGTCTGCCAACCCGGGACCAAATAATGAGGTGCCCACCTTTCTATCACAAAACTACCTTGTTTTTCTAGGTGGTCACCTGCATTTGTGGGACCGGGCTCAGCGGCCATCTAGGAAAACCTACAAAACCTAGACGTTTCTGACAGCTAAACACCCAGGGGGGTCCAGGGAGGTGTGGCTTGCGTGTATCTCTCAACATTTTCCTTCCCAGAATCCACTGCAAACCTTAAATTTAGCTAAACAAAATCGCATATTTCTCACTTTTCTGTGGGGAAAAGTTGTGGGATCATCAGAGCACCACCAATTTCGTACCACCTAGCATTCCTCCAAGTCTCCTGATAAAAACGGTACCTCACTTGTGTGGGTAGGCATAGTGCCCGCAGCAGGAAAGAGCACAAAACATACTGTGGATACTTCAAAATTATTAATCGAAAAAATATCTGGTTTTGCAAGGGAGTCACCTGTGGCCCCGGTCCCGGGCTCAGTTGCCATCTAGGGAACCCTACCAAACCCAGACATTTCTTAAAACTAGGTGCTTGGGAGAGTCCAGTGAGGTATGGCATGAATGGACCCCCCAATGCTTTCCTACCCAAAATTCCCCGTAAACCTCAATTTAGCTGAAAAAATCAAATTTTTCTCATGTTTCTGTGTAGGAAAGTTGTAGGATCACCGGACTGACACAAATGTCCTGCCACCTAGCATTCCCCCAGGTCTTCCAATAAAAATAGTACCTCACTTGTGTGGGTGGGCCAAGTGCCATCACCAGGGAAGGGCCCATAACGTATGTGAAACATCAAAATTACCTATCACAAACTGCGTCGGTTTGCAAGGGGTTCATCTGGGATTTTTGGCCACGGGCTCGGTGGCTATCATAAGGAAACTTATAAAACCTAGACGTTTCTTAAAACTAGAAACCAGGTGTATCCAGGGAGGTATGTCATGCGTGGTTCCCTCAATGTGTGGTAGGAAATTTGTTCGGGCACCTTGATCGCAGTCAAAAACGTGCAGCAAAATTTGATTTTTCAGCTACATTTGAGGGTTGCAGGGGATTCAAGGTAGGAAAACATTGGGAGATCCATGCAAGCCATGCTTCCCTGGACTCCCCTGGGTGTATAGTTTTCGAGAATGTCTGGGTTTGGTAGGTTTTCCTAGATGGCCGCTGAGCTCTGGACCAAAAAGACAGGTGCCCCGCTGCCAGATCAGGTAGTTTTGTGCTAGGTAATTTTGGTGTCTCCACAATGTGTTTGGGGCCCTTGCCTGATGCGGGTACCCCACCCACCCACACAAGTGAGCTACCATTTTTATCGGAAGACTTTGAGGAATTCTGAGTGCATAAAAGTTTGTGGATGCATGCAGATTCCAGAACTTTCCATCACAGAAATGTGAGGAAAATCTGTTTTTTTCAGCAAAATTTGAGGTTTGCCGGGGTTCTGGATAGGAAATCATTTCGGAATCCACACAAGCCTTATCTCCCTGGACTCCCCTGGGTGTCTAGTCTTCCGAAAGTTCTGATTTTCCTAGGTTTCTTTGGATAGCCACAAAACCAGGGGCTAAAAAAACCATACTTCATTCCCCTGGGTGTCTAGTTTTCAAAAATGTATAGGTTTGCTAGGTTTCCCCAGGTGCCGGCTGAGCTAGTGCTCAAAATCCACAGCTAGGCAAATTGAAAAAAAAGGGTCAGTTTTACACAGGAAAAATTTGTGGTGTCCACATTGAGTGTTGGCCTGTTTCCTGTTGCGGGCATTAGACCTACCAACAAAAGTGAGGTACCATTTTTATCAGGAGACTTTGGGGAATGCGGGTGCATAGAAGTTAGTGGAGCTGCACAGATTCCAGAACTTTCCATCACAGAAATGGGAGGAAAATGTGGTTTTTTTTTTACAAAGTTTAAGATTTGTAAGGGATTCTGGGTAACAGAACCTTGCGAGACTCACACAAGTCACCCCATCCTGGATTCCCCTGGGGGTCTAGTTTTCAAAAATACATAGGTTTGCTAGATTTCCCTAGGTGCCGGCTGAACTCGGGTTCACAATTCACAGCTAGGCACATTGCAAAAAACAGGCCAGCATTCACTGGAAAATGTGATGTGTCCACGCTGCGTTTTGGGCTGTTTCCTGTCGGAGACATCAGGTCTACCCGCACAAGTGAGGAACCATCTTAATCGGTAGATTGTGGGGAATGCGGGTGGTTAAAAGTTTGTGGATCCATGCAGATTCCAGAACTTTCCATCTCAGAAATGTGAGTAAAATGTGTTTTTTTAATGAAATTTGGGATTTGCAGGTAATTCTGGGTAATAGAACCTGGTGAGAGACATACAAGTCACCCCATCCTGGATCCCACTACAAGTTTGCTAGGTTTCCCCAGGTGCCGGCTGAGTTAGGGTCCAAAATCTACAGCTCAGCACATTGCGAAAAAGGCTCAGTTTTCACTGAAAAAAATGTTATATGTCAATGAGAGGTCTCCAGCCTTTTCTGTTGTGAGAGCTGCTTCTAATCAGTGAAAATCATCATGAGCTACTGAAGGCTAAACAATGTGTCCATTGTTACCAGATACCGCCATGCCCAGCTTCAATGACATTAAGGCTAATGTCGATAGAGACAGATACTATGGTTTGAACAAAATACTTTGACTAAGAGCTCTGTGACAGGGCTGCCATGTGTGTCAGCCATGAGAGTGGGGTCTTTGGAGTTGTATGAACATCTCTGTGTATGAATGAGATATATATGTGTATGGCTGACTAAGAGCCAGTGTCATATGTATTTGTGGTACAGGAAATACTTTTCTTCATATGTGGCACAGTAACATGTATAACGCAAGCATACAACCATTTATTTTTAGGGGGAAGACATTTAAAGTGCAGAAAAATGTTCTACAAAAGTGTTCAAAGTATGGAATATTTATCTGCACTTTAAATTTATACCACTTAAAAAAAGACTTTATTTTTCAGTTATGTATATGGCACAGTGTCACTGGGAGAAGGCAGCCTACTATTTTAAAATATACAACACAATGCCCCTTTTACACTGTGAGAAATGGTTCCCTTGCCTGTCTACCAATCAATCAATCAATCAAAGACATTTGTAGAGCGCACTACTTACCCGTAGGGTCTCAAGGCGCTGGGGGGAGGGGGGTGCCGTTACTGCTCGAACAGCCAGGTCTTCAGCTTCTTCCTGAAGGAGAGGTGGTCTTGGGTCAGGCGCACGTCGGTCGGGAGGGAGTTCCAGGTCTTGGCGGCCAGGTAGGAGCAGGACCTTCCTCCTGTCGTCGCTCTTCGGATGCGGGGGACGGCGGCGAGGGCGTGGTTGGCTGATCGGAGGTGGCGTTTGGGAGCGTAGAAGTTGATTCGGTTGTTGAGGTAGCTTGGGCCTTGATCGTGTAGGGCTTTGTGTGCGTGGGTGAGGAGGCGGAAGGTGATTCTTTTGTTGACGGGGAGCCAGTGCAGGTCTCTCAGATGTCCGGAGATGTGGCTGGTTCGTGGGATGTCGAGGATGAGTCCGGCTGAGGCGTTCTGGATCCGCTGGAGTCTCTTCTGGAGCTTGGCGGTGGTACCGGCGTAGAGGGCGTTGCCGTAGTCCAGCCGGCTGGTGACTAGGGCCTGGGTGACGGTCTTCCTGGTCTCGGTGGGGATCCACCAGAAGATCTTTCGTAGCATGCGAAGGATGTTGAAGCATGCCGAGGAGACGTTGTTGACTTGCCTGGTCATGGAGAGGGTGGAGTCCAGGATGAAGCCCAGGTTCCGTGCGTGGTCTGTCGGTTTGGGTGCGGTGCCCAGGGCTGGAGGCCACCAGGAGTCGTCCCAGGCGGAGGGGGAGGAGCCCAGGATGAGGACCTCCGTCTTGTCAGAGTTCAATTTCAGGCGGCTGGTCGTCATCCACTCGGCTACCTCTTTCATCCCTTCGTGCAGGTTGGCTCTGGCGGCGGCGGGGTCATTGGTCAGGGAGAGGATCAGCTGGGTGTCGTCGGCGTAGGAGATTATGTCAGGTTGTGTTGGCGTGCGATGGCCGCGAGGGGGCTCATGTAGACGTTGAAGAGGGTGGGGCTCAGCGAGGATCCTTGAGGGACGCCGCAGATGACTTTGGTGGCCTCTGACTTGTACGGTGGTAGGCGGACTCTCTGTGTTCTTCCGTCGAGGAAGGAGATGATCCATTCCAGAGCCTTCTCCTGGATTCCGACGTTGCTGAGGCGTTGAACTAGGGTGCGGTGGCAGACAGTGTCGAATGCCGCGGAGAGGTCCAGGAGGATGAGGGCCGCTGTTTCTCCGTTGTCCATCAGGGCTCGGATGTCATCGGTGGTGACGATGAGGGCAGTCTCGGTGCTGTGGTTGGCTCGGAAGCCAGACTGTGAGGGGTCGAGGGATGCATTTGTCTCAAGGAAGGCGGCCAGCTGCTTGTTGACGGTCTTCTCGATAACTTTGGCTGGAAACGGGAGGAGCGAGATGGGGTGGTAATTCTTGAGTTCGGTGGGGTCCGCTGTGGGTTTCTTGAGTAGAGCGCTGAGTTCGGCGTGCTTCCAGCTCTCAGGGAAGGTGGCGGTGTCGAAGGATGTGTTGATGATGTCTCGCAGGTGGGGTGCGATGACAGCGTCGGCTTTGTTGAAGACGTGGTGGGGGCAAGGGTCGGTCGGAGATCCGGAGTGGATGGAGTTCATCGTGCGGGCGGTGTCTTCGGTGCTGATCGGAGTCCAGGCGCGGAGGGTGGTGGTGGGGGGTGGTAGTTCGGGCGTGGTGTGCGTTGGTTGGTTGTTGAAGCTGTTGTGTATGTCCGCGATCTTGTTGTGGAAGTATGAGGCGAGGGAGTCGCAGAGGTCTTGCGATGGGGTGATGTCGTTGTTTCCTGCGCTGGGGTTGGATAGCTCTTTCACGATGTTGAAGAGTTTCTTGCAGTTGTGTGCGTTGTTGTCCAGCCGGTCCTTGAATGCACTTTTCTTGGCGGCGCGGATCAGCTGGTGGTGCTTCCGGGTGGCAAGCTTGAAGGTGGTCATGTTGTCCGGTGTTGGTTCCCTTCTCCAGACTTTCTCGAGGGCTCGGCAGTTCTTCTTGGAGCTCTTGAGTTCGTCGGTGAACCATGGGGCTTTCTTGCTGCCGGGTCTGCTGGGCGGGGTCCTCAGCGGGGCGAGCTCGTCTGCGCAGTTGCTGATCCACTTTGTGAGGTTGTCGGCGGCCTGGCTGGGGTTCGCTGAGCTGGCAGGAGGGTGCTGGCTCAGGGAGGTGGTGAGCTGGTCGGCTGTGATCTTGTTCCAGCTTCTGCGGGCAGCCTGTTGCTGGTGGTGGTGGGTCATCGTTCTTTTGAAGGTGAAGTGGACGCAGCTGTGGTCCGTCCATTGAAGCTCTGTGGCGTGGCTGAAGGTGATGTCTTTCATGGATGAGAAGACTGCGTCGAGTGTGTGTCCGGCGAGGTGGGTGGGGGTGGACACCAGCTGCTTGAGTCCAAGGTTGGCGAGGTTGTCGAGCAGGGTGCTGGTGTTGCGGTCGTTGTTGTTCTCCAGGTGGAAGTTGAGGTCTCCCAGGAGGATGTAGTCAGCGGAGGGGAGGGCGTGCAGGCTGACGAAGTCGGCGATGTCCTCGCTGAATTGGGTGCGTGGTCCCGGAGGTTGGTAGATCAGAGTGCCTCTGAGGGTGGTCTTCGGGTCGGTGTGGATCTGGAAGTGCAGGTGTTCGGCGGTGGTGAGGGTGTTGTCGGTGCTGGTCGTGATACGGATGGTGTTCCTGTGGATGATGGCGATGCCTCCTCCCATCTGGTTGGCTGTGCGGTCCCTCCGGGTGATCTTGTAGCCCTCTGGGATGGCGATGGCGATGTCGGGAGCTGAAGAGGCGTTCATCCAGGTCTCCGTGAGGAAGGCAACGTCAGGGGCTGTGGTGTCGAGGAGGTTCCAGAGTTCGATGGCGTGTCTGTGGACGGAGCGGGTGTTGAGCAGGATGCACTTGAGGTGGGTGCTGCTGGAGTTCGACTTGGCGGGTGATGGTGCGATGCAGGTCCGGATGCAGGTGAACTTGCAGGCGTGACAGCTGAAGGGTCCGTGGGTGCTTCGTGGTGTGGCGTGGTAGCATCCTGGGAGTCGACCGGCGTTGAGTGCGCTGAGGGTGGCGGCGGTGTACGTCAGGCGGGTCGGGCGGGGTCTTCGAGGGCCAGGGGTCCTGGCACTGGGCGCGGTCCAGGCGCAGACGGGCGTAGACGGGCTTACCTTTGGCGCGCCTTCGGCGCACAATCGGCGCGCCTGCTGCGCGTGACCGCTGCGCGTTCGCACGGTTGCCATATATGGCGAAGTGCACGGGGGCAGAGCAGCTGGGAGGCTGGAGCGGGGAGGGTACAGAAGGGAAAAAGGGGCGGGGTTAGCGGCGGTGGCGGGAAGCGGGGAGGGAGTACGAAGGGCGGCGAGACAGCGGGCAAACAGGAAGGAGAACGCAATTACGAGCACGGATTTACAAAACAGGGACTAAGGAAGGAAAAACAAAGCACTAACAAAACAGTCACAAGGGGAAACCGGCAGGCGAGCACGGACCACGCCGCTAGGAGGAGGGGGCGTGGTCAGCGGCAGCGAGGCAGGCAGCGAGGCAGTCAAGGCAAGGGGGCACACGCAGCAGCTGGTGGCCGTGCGGCGCGGGGGTGTCCTACAAGTAGGTCACACTCACCTGCGTCGCACGGTCGCCATATATGGCCAAGTGCGCGGGGGGGCGGAGCAGCTGGGAGGCGGGAGCAGGGAGGGTACAGAAGGGAAAAAGGGGTGGGGTTAGCGGCGGTGGCGGGAAGCGGGGAGGGAGTACGAAGGGCGGCGAGACAGCGGGCAAACAGGAAGGAGAACGCAATTACGAGCACAGATTTACAAAACAGGGACTAAGGAAGGAAAAACAAAGCACTAACAAAACAGTCACAAGGGGAAACCGGCAGGCGAGCACGGACCACGCCGCTCGGAGGAGGGGGCGTGGTCAGCGGCAGCGAGGCAGGCAGTGAGGCAGTCAAGGCAAGGGGGCACACGCAGCAGCTGGTGGCCGTGCGGCGCGGGGGTGTCCTACAAGTAGGTCACACTCACCTGCGTCGCCATATATGGCCAAGTGCGCGGGGGGGCGGAGCAGCTGGGAGGCGGGAGCGGGGAGGGTACAGAAGGGAAAAAGGGGCGGGGTTAGCGGCGGTGGCGGGAAGCCTCAATTGCCTCATTGCCTCAAACACTGCTATTTGCTGATGAATAGCCCGATAAGCATCAATGATTGTAGAATCACGTTTCTGTAACTCAAGTGATAACTCTGATAACTCCCGAAGAGCTCCGTACGTGAGGCCAAGATTAGCAACAAACAAGAAAGATGATAACCGCCTTTGTACATATTTTGTGTTGAACTGTCACGATCCATCATCAGCTGCACTAGTAAAGTGCTTGTAGAGAGCAGGATAAGCATACCAAATAGCCTCCACTGTTCTGAAGCTTGATGCAGCCCATGGAGTATCCAGTAGAAGTTTATTGAAAACTTAAAATTCTTATAAAACAATACTTCATACAAACAATTGCTTAACAATTCATGAAGGCATGGAGAAATACTTAAGAATACTGGTAGTGTACAAAATACCATCAAGGCAATAAGAATATATCATATAAAATAACAGGGAAACAGACATAGGTTCATAAGTATTGCAAATAACATTATATATCTAAAGTACATCATAAAAATGATGCAATGTGGAATGACATTGTAATGAAAGTTATATATAAATAAGGGAGGCTTGGTAACTTCTTGTAGTAGGGGCGCGGAGGAGGAGGCATTTTTTGCTACTGCATTTAAAAAGTGTGTGAGTGGAGACCTGAGATGTAGTATTGTGGTAGCTAGAGAGATAGGGTGGACTAAAGCTGTGTCTTAACGGTGATTATGACATACAGCATACCACCATGCTAGATAGGACAATTTGGAAAAGTCTTTCTAGTGTTTTGAGATTTGTTGGAACGCTAAAGCCAATATCAGATCTATGAGTTTTGGCTGGAATTGACTTTTCTCCCAATCTGTTGCTAGGCTCCCTAGGAAAATATTGGTTGGGGATAAGGGCGTGTTGGTGTGAAAAATAGTATTAATTTGGTTACAGTCCAGTTCCCAGAATTTAAAAACATATGGGCATGCAAATAACATGTGGTTAAGATCCGCTTCAATTTGGGAACATGTCTAGCATGTGTTAGGGCTTATGTTATGCATCTTATGGAGGTAGACTGGAGTAAAAAATAACCGATTATATATAAAGAAGAGTGTTTATGTTGTACTGGCAGCCCTAAAGGATTTCCTAAGTTTTTACCATATTTTATTCCATAGAGTGACAGGCCAGTTTGTTTTTAGATCGGATTCCCATGAGAGTTCTATTATGGTCTTGTGTCTATCTTTAAGAGGTTCCATTAGACGAGAATAAATATTCAAAGCTTTGGGGTTTGTGAGTAGAAGACAGCTCCAAGGAAAAAGGGAGTGTGACAGTGAAGAGGGTAGGGTGGTAAGCTTAGCATATGCCTCAATTAGTACATCCTGCAGGATTAGATATTTAGCTTTGAAGGAAAGTGGTAGATTATAAAGCATTTGCATTTGTGTAAAGGAGATGAGTGAGCCCTTGTCGAAAAATTGGTGGACCCAAAGTAAACCTTTATTTCTCCAAACCTTCCAGTATATGGTTTTCCCTCTGATCAGAATCTGTTTGTTATGCCAAATTGTGGATTTGAGAAACGGATTCCAGGTCATGTGGGCCTAAATGAGATGCATTTGATAGTAATTTACATGAGTGTTTTAATATGAGAGTAGAGAGTTTTTGCGGTTTTCGGGTGAAGGAAAGATATTCCTGGAATGAGAAGGGGGTTGAGAAAGAAAGTTAAAGATTCGCCCAAAGAGATTTGTTATCTGATTGAGTATTGATCTAGTTTCATAATTGTCTTAGTTGGAAGGCCTTATGATAATTAGAGAAGAGAGGGAAATTGACTCCTCCTTCCGATTTTGATCTTGTTAATTTCTGTATCGCCATTCTTGAAAGAACTATGGGTGTGAGCTTCATCTTGATTGTGTCAAGACAACCCCACCAGGATAATTGAAGAGGATGCCATCTTGTGATTATTGATGTGGGTTTAGCCAAACATTTATCAATGTTTAATAAGATAGTGTTTTTAATAGAAGAGGAGAACCAGATGCCCAGGTATTTGATATATACAGAGTTCCAGGTGAATTTTGAAGTCTTGAATTCATCTTTGAAAGTGAATTTGGTTAATGGAAGAATCTCACATTTCTCCCTATTCAACTTATATCCGGACACCAAACAATACTCCTCTACTTCGCCTAAAAAGGCTGTGAGTGAGGATTCTGGCTTGGAAAGAAAGATTAAGATATCATCAGCAAATGCTGCTAATTTAATTTGTTGAGAACCTGAGACAAAGCCCTTGATAGAAAGGTTTTCAAGAATCTTGGACAGAAATGGTTCTAGAGCTAAATTAAAAAGAAAAGGTGATAAGGGACAGCCTTGACAAGCTCCTTGTTTTAAATTAAAGTAAGGAGAAACAAGACCATTCGCTGAAATCGCAGCTTTAGGTTCTGAATAGAGTAAGGTAATTAAAGAAGTGATTTGTGGTCCGATATCAAACCATTTAAGAGCATGAGATATAAATGGCCAATAAACCAGGTTAAATGCTTTTTCTGCGTATAACACTATTGATGCCAAGGATTCAGAATTATATGATGATTTGGAAATAATATTGAAAGATAAACGTGTATTGTCCGTGATGTTATGACCTTTAAACAAAACCCGATTGTTCCTTACCTAATAATATGGGAAGATGTGGTTCTAATCTTAAAGCTAAAGCCTTAGAGAAAATGTTATAATCCACAATGACCAAAGAGATAGGACTGTGGTTTTTACAAAAGCGTGGGTCTTTGTCAGTCTTTGGTATAAGGCAAATCATTGCTTCAGAGAAAGAACTGATAGATTTACGCAATGTAATAAAGGAAGAAATGGGGGGATATAAGTGTGGGAGTAATAGCTGAGCAAAGTGTAAATAGAATTCTATTGTGAATCCACCATGACCAGGGGCTTTATATTTTTTTAGGGTTTTTAGAGCATTAAATAATTCTGTTTGTGTAAGGTCAGATTCCAATGATGTTAAATCCAATTAGAGATTAGACAACAGGATGTGGGAGGACACCGCTGACCTCTCAGGCAAGTTTTGCCCCTGGCATTCTGGGAAATGCAGTTTCTTGTAGCTCGCTACGATATTTTTGAGTATTTCGCCAAGGTTGGCGCAGATAGTGCTGATCTCTAGACATGTGCTTCTGGTTTATTACACATCATCAGTAGAGAATACAGTCTTGTAATTTCTGGTTTGCTGAGTAGGCTGCCAAATATTATATCAGGTCCGGTACCTCTCACTGGAGCACATGTGCTTCATCCACGAGCTCGTCAGCTCAATGACTTACGGGAGTACTTTAAATAGACGACAGAATGTGAAAGCACACCGCTGACCTCTCAGGCAAGGTTTGCTCCTGGCATTCTGGGAAATGCAGTTTCTTGTAGCTTGCTCTGATATTTTCGAGTATTTCACCAAGGTTAGCGCAGATAGTGCTGATCTCTAGACAAGTGTTTCTGGTTTATTAACCATAATCAGTAGAGAATACAGTCTTGTATTTTGGGGTTTGCTGAGCAGGCTGCCAAAATTTATATCTGGTCCGGTACCTCTCACTGGTGCGCAGGTGCTTCATCCATGAGCTAGTCAGCTCAATGACTCACTGGAGTACTATAAATAGAAAACAGGATGTGGGAGCACACCGCTGACCTCTCAGGCAAGGTTCGCCCCTGGCATTCTTGGAAATGCAGTCTCTTGTAGCTCGCTCCGATGTTTTTGAGTATTTTGCCAAGGTTGGCACAGATAGTGCTGATCTCTAGACACGTGTTTCTGGTTTATTAACTGTCATCAGTAGAGAATACAGTCTTGTATTTTGGGGTTTGCTGAGGAGGTTGCCAGACATTATATCAGGTCCGGAACCTCTCACTGGCGCGCAGGTGCTTCATCCATGAGCTCGTCAGCTCAATGATTCACGGGAGGACTTTAAATAGACAACAGGATGTGGGAGCACACCGCTGACCCCTCAGGCAAGGTTCGCCCCTGGCATTCTTGGAAATGCAGTCTCTTGTAGCTCGCTCCGATGTTTTTGAGTATTTCACCAAGGTTGGCGCAGATAGTGCTGATCTCTAGACACGTGTTTCTGGTTTATTAACTGTCATCAGTAGAGAATACAGTCTTGTATTTTGGGGTTTGCTGAGGAGGCTGCCAAACATTGTATCAGGTCTGGTACCTATCACTGGCTCGCAAGTGCTTCATCCATGAGCTCATCAGCTCAATGACTCATGGGAGTACTTTAAATAGACAACAGGATGTGGGAGCACACCTCTGACCTCTCAGGCAAGGTTTGCCCTCGCCATTCCGGGAAAGGCAGTCTCTTGTAGCTCGCTCCAATATTTTTGAGTATTTTGCCAAGGTTGGTGCAGATAGTGCTGATCTCTAGACACGTGTTTCTAGTTTATTAACCATCATCAGTAGTGAATACAGTCAACCCCCCATTCTGTTTAAAAGGCTCCCTTGAGCCAGCAAGCCTGATGAGCTTTGGAGATGCACCTGTGTGCCTGTGAGTGGTACTGTGACCTGAGAGAAACTTGGCAGCATTTCCACCAACCCCAGATGACTTTTCTTTGCTCTCTAATACTGCTGCTCTCTATTAAAGATTGACTGAACCCAGAAACACGTGTCTAGAGATATACAGCAATGTCTGTACCAACTTTGGTAAAAACTCCATCTAGTTTTGAAGTAAGTTTGAACTGTGTACTGCATTTACCAGGATGCAGAGGGGCGACCTGTGCTGGGACTATGAGGCAGGGTTCTCCCAACCTCCATTCTGTTTAAAAGGCTCTCTTGAGCCAGCACGCTGACGACTTTTGGAGATGCACCTGTGTACCTGTGAGTGGTACAGACCTGAGAGAAACTTGGCAGCAATTCCAGCAACCTCAGATGTTTTTTGTTTGCTCTCTAACGCTGCTGCTTTGTACTGATGATGGGCTCAACCCAGAAACACGTGTCTAGAGATATACAGCAATGTGTGCACCAACGTTGGTGAAAAACTCCATCTAAAATTGAAGTAAGTTTGAACTGTGCACTGTATTTACCAGGATGCAAAGGGGCAAACTGTTCTGGGACTGTGAGGCAGTGTGCTCCAAACGCCCATTCTTTTTAAAAGGCTCCCTTGAGCCAGAAAGCTAACGAGCTTTGGAGATGCACCTGTGTGCCTGTGAGTGGTACTGTGACCTGAGAGAAACTTGGCAGCATTTCCAGGCACGCCAGATGATTTTTCTTTTCTCTCTAATAGTGCTGCTCTCTACTGATGACGTGCTCAACCCAGAAACACGTGTCTAGAGATATACAGCAATGTCTGCACCAACTTTGGTGAAAAACTTCAGCTAATTTTGAAGTAAGTTTGAACCGCGTACTGCATTTACCACGATGCAAAGGGGCAAACTGCGCTGGGACTGTGAGGCAGTGTGCTCCCAACCCTCATCCAATTGGGGATTAGTATGTTTTTAAATTGTGGAAACATATTGGGAAAGTTCTGCATCTGATGGTGTATTTTTTGATGTGTAAAGAGACGTGTAAAAGTGTACAAATTCTTGAAGAATTTTAGGATCCTTGAGTTTTGGTGATTGATTGTCATCAATAATGGAGTCAAGATGAAGTTTTTGGTGTTTAATCTTTAAATAGGTGGCTAAGAGTTTGCCTGATTTGTTTTGGCCTCCATAATACTTTGCTGAAGATTTTATTAAATATAAAGAAGTTGTTTAGTAGTTGCTTCATTGAGTGCTAATTTTGCATTGATTGGATCTTTAAGAGAATCGTATGCTTTGGAGGTATAAAAAGAATGTTCAAGCTTTTTGATTTTGTCAAGTAGGGTGTTGTGAGTTGCGCGAAAAGCTTTGGATTTGCTTGATATAAATCTAATAATGAAATCTCTAGCAGTAGCTTTAAAGGCATCCCACACATTTTGAAAGGGAAGGCCCTCTGTTAAGTTGATAGAGAAAAATTCTTGAGAAAAGGCAACAAAAGATTACTTAAATTTAGGGTCAAGAAGTATAGAGTTATTAAAACACCATTTTTTTGCTGATGTGAATGGTTTAAAATATCTAGGTGAACCCAAACTGGGGCATTATCTGAGATAAGAATAGGTCCTATATCAGCAGAGCATAAGGGTTGGGATATGTTTCGTGAAATAAAAATGAAATCAATTGGAGATTGTGTTTCTTTTGCCATCTCCTGGCGAGAAGAAAATCTCACCAATCCAATTTCTTTTGAGCTTTAATGACTTGCTTTCAGTAAGATGAGTTTCTTGCAATAATGCAATGTTGGTGTCTAACTTTGATAGGTGAGATAGGACTCTTTGTCTTTAAATAGGAGAATACAAGCCTTTGACATTCCTTGAGATAATTTTTAAGAACATATGTCAATTAGGAGTATTAACGACATAAGTGAGCCAGTAAAAATATGTACATTATAAGCAATATCTTTTCCGAAGAATTCACCAGTAATCAGAATACAAAGGATTAGAGAAAACTTCATATTTAGTACAAAGATATTGAATGTAGAGACCAAATTAGGAAGTGAGAAAGAATAGAATAAGAGAAAGGAAAGAAATAAGAAACACAATATAAGGAAGAGAAATGCGTATGAGAAAATTGGATGAGAAAGTAGCGGACATATAAACAAAATACAAGAAAACATAGGCAGGGAAGGAAACAGTGTACAAAAAAGGATCTGGGATCTAGAGAGATAAAAGAAGAAAAATGATATGACTACAATAAGGAAGAATAAAAATGAAGAGACCACACCTACCTAGAATTCAGAACAATAAGTGGGTTGGGGGGGTGAGGCCACATGGAACGATGGGACGTCCAGACTTCACGAAGTGAGGCGGGGGAAGACTCCAGGATAAAAGAACATGAAAGACGTACATAACAGACATACTAAAATCGATTCTATAGAAAGAAGAAATGAAGAAATAATTAAGACTATCAAATGATATTACCAGGTATTACAATGAAATAAAACTGAATGCAGACTTGTAACCTGAAGACTGGAGATGTGAATGAAAGACATCTAAAATGGCTCTATGTAACCTGAGTAAGCTGAGTTATATAATTAGATATATAGAGAAGAGAAGAGTCTATTTGAACTGTGCGTTTGTGGTATCCATTTGGTACAAAGAGGGAATGTTGAGGAAACTTCTTAACTTTATTGGATCCTCATAAACTGTGGTATTATTGTTGAAAGTAACTTTGAAAATGCATGGATGAAACACACCAAATCGAGCTCCAATGGAACGAAGTGGTGGCATTCATTGCAAAGAATTCTCTTTGTCAGTCTGCTGTAGGTTTTGCATAATCTTGTGAGAACAAGATTTGATGACCTGTGAAGGATATCCATTTCATAAGCTTGGCTGCTTTTAAAACTTTGAGGAGGTCGGTGTATTCCAAGAAGTACAGTATGAATCCTCTCGGTTTCCTTGTACTATAAGAGGCTGAGTGCATCTGGCAAAGTCGATGTGCGCATTGAATATTGAGGATAGTACCTTCAGGAAGATTGAGAAGTGACTGTAAAATTTTTTGGAAGAAAGCAATTGGATCTGAGCCTTCTGAGCCCTCTATTATGCCATAGATACGAAGGTTATTCCTTCTATTTCTATTTTTGAGGTTTTCAACCTGTTTTATAGAGCTATGACTTGAGAATAGAGAGCCTCTGTTTTAGCATATGATGAGTTTAGCGTCTCAACACTATGTTCAACTTTAATAACTCTCTCTTCTAATTTTCCCAATCGTCTGTTAGGAATTGTATTTTGGTATTTGTCTCTTCAACAAATGGTCTTAAGGCCCGAATTTCCTATAGGAGAAGATCCATGGAGACCAGTGAGGTCTGTTTTGGTAGTGAAGGAATGTGTTTTCTTAATCTTTTAGAGGTTGTTTTAGTGGAAGTTGCTCCGGAAGCAACAACTGAAGGTGGAGAAGCAATTTTAGAAAAATGAATCGTGTTAATTGGACTAGAGAAGCAATTATAGTCAATAGCGATGAAGATAGCCTTATTCCGAAAAACAATTGTTAAAGTTCAATAACACAGCTTGGAATGTTATGTTAATTACAGTATAAAGAAGGCGACATAAATTGATAAACACAGAAAGTATGGAATACAACAAAGTTAAGTGTGCATATTCAAGTAATAGACAAATATCTGAGGAATTGAAGGCATTTTTGAAGTACGTTATGAAATAATAGTCATTTCAACCATGTAATGAACATTAAACAAAATAAACATGAAAAAGTGCTAATTAAACCATAACTATAAGGGGTTCTGACATGGTATGTTGAGATTTCTTGACTAGCTGCTGGATGTAAAAAACTGAATAATGTAGTTCCAGTTGGTAGAAATTAGTGCAGACCTCATATTCTGTCCTTTACTGTTAGTTTTGTCTTTAAAGCATGTATACTGCACCATAAATGCTGTTAGAATTGAAGTAAAGGCTAGCAGTCTGCATAAATTCGGTGTAGAAGTTGTATTTAATCTTTAAGCTTCAGGTTTGGCAAGATTTATTGCCGTACGTGTGAAAAGCTGAAGTTCATAAGGAAAATTAGCCGCATTGGAAATGCGCGTGTACCTGTGAGCGCGTCATCCATAAAATGGCGGCCGGTAGCTCCGTCTGGTCACCAAGGAAGAGAACGCCGTACTAACAAACCATAAGCGAGGTGGGCACCGAAAGTCACTGCCGTATGTACAGTAACAAATAAGTAAATTACGAAAAAGTGATGCCAAGGTGATTTCTTCAAGAAACTTAATTATGAGGACAAAAACTATTAATTATCTGTCTCGTCACACCATAAATTGTATGATATATATCTATCATCTAATTAACGTTCATCCAATGGTTACTATCAGCAATTGCACAAAAATATATATATATATATATATATAAATAAGGAAAAAACACAACAAAACAAAAATTCGATTTGTCAATTATTTTTTTTTTTAAAGTTCCTTTTTCATTTTATGCATTATTAATACAAATCAGTCAACAACACAATATTCAATCTTGTGAGGAATGACATGTTCGAATCCGTAAACCAAATATTTTATTCTAGATCCAAGCGGTCCAAATGTCCTATTGTTGTGGACCCTAAATCCAAGGGTTGTGTGAGAAGCCCAATGTTATTTTTTACAAGGAAAAATGGCAATGTCTTTTCTTAGCCTGATTTCCTTTTCGAACACCAAAATAGCAAGGAGCATAAGAAACTAAACAAGTTTTTTGTAGCTTCAAAACCAAATAATGCTCCTAGGGAATATATCCACACAATCTCCAAATCAAAGCAGGTGTCGAAATTAATAATAACTGTCGACGCGTTTCGGCCTTTCAAACAGTATTAGACCTCATCAGGACAAAGGGCAACAAAGTTTCATTTAAATGATCCAAAGGAATATTATCCAATTACAAAAACCAATTTGGGATATGGTCGTCCAATACTGCGGATATATTAGGAAAAGTCACTCAAGCCAGGAAGAAATTCCTATATTGTGCACCCCTCTGCTTATTCAGATTTCATTATAATCTCAAGCCTATGATCCAATCACCGGCAACCGCAGGGAGTATAAACCCACATCAGTTTAGGGAAACGGGCCAGAGTCTCCAACTATGTACAGTAACAGTTCCGACATCCGCTCACCTGCGGTGAAGAGCGTATGCCGTGTATCACTGCATGAAAATCCTTTTGTCGTACCGCTGTCACTCGCCCGGTCAGGTAAATGCTGTCATCTTTGTTGAGCGCTAACCACGCCCCCACCCAAAGAGTATCTAACACTCTACCTATTCTGCAAAGCTGAATGTCAAGAAATTCTGCACACTCCTTTAGCTCCAAACGGTTTTTAACGGATGTGGAAAATAGAGAAGACAGCTTATCGAGTACGTTTTTGAAATGATTTGTAGCGCCAATATCTTTCATGACATCATGAACTGCAAGTTCCAGGCGATGTGCAGAGCAGTGCCAGGCTACAATATTGGGACAGATTTTTTTCTTGCAACCTCTTTACAACACCACTGTGGCGCCCAAACATCACTGAAGCTCAATCATAGGCAACTGAATCCAGGCATTTGCAGAGAAAGTCCTCACTCATATTAACTGGATCTTTTCTTAGTGCAGACAGTAAACTGTTTATTATGCCATCAGCTGACAATTCACTCAGCTGAATGAGGTCAAAAAAATATTAGCTGGGGAGTCCATGCCAGGTAGCTGCATTCACATGTACACAATTAAAGAACTTTTCCTATTTAATGGAGTGGCTTCATCTAGTAAAAGACTTATTTTTTGGGAAAGTTCAATAATTGTCCTCTTCATTTCTGAGGATATGTGGCATTGTATGTTTGGGCAAGCTACATTGGAGTGCCAAATTCGCCCCATATCCAGTCCATTTAACTGGTGACAGTCTATCTCTGTTTCAAAACCATATGCTGTCCTGTTCCGCTTCGCTTCCTTTTAAGCTACACAGAATATTTTGGCTGTTGTTGACATTTGTAGAGATTGCGCTTTTGCAGTTACTTGCACTAAAGGATCTTTTTTAGCATGCTCTAAGATTTTTAAAGTTGCAACATGAGCCTTCCTTTGTGCATGTCCTCCAATTTCTTTCCTCCATGACTTCTGCTGTTGTTCTATAATGATGCCATATGCCTTCACAGTAGACTCAGTCCATTCTTTGGACAATTTCATTCCCCTCGATTTCTCAGCACCAAGATCACAGACTTTGTGACACACAGAACAGCCAAGGTTAGGGCCTTTAACAATTAACCACGGATGCTTGCATAGGAAGTATATTTTTTGTTGATGTTTCCAACCTTTCCTGAAAACTCTGTCTGAATATGGTTTCAGTGATAATATGTTTATCTGTTTTCTAGTGCTTGGTGTTTCTCTGTTTCTGCAGCAATCTCCACAGCATGATGCTGCTCAACCCAAAGAGGACTAGCTTGTGTCTTTTTTTCTGTAGGGGTGATGATAACGCTGCTGCTAGTAGTGGAGTCACTCTAATCTAGTGCCTTCTCACGCACTTCATCATCTTCCTTGTGAAAGAAAACATGCTAGAAATGTGCGAAGTGTGAGGTCAATTCATCTAAGTAACATGCACAATTAATATTTATTTGCAGTGTGCACCAAAGACTATCTGCATCTGCACATCTATTACCATCCATGAATGACTACAAGTAAAATCCAAATGTATCCCACTTTGCCCACCCAAAATCAGGTATTTTCCAATACCCCACCTACCCTGCAGCGCTCACTCGAAAGACACACTAGGTCTTTAAAGTTTGCCTCACTTTAAGCTTTGGCTTCCAGTATTACAACAAAAGCTGAGTGAGGTGGCAGTGTGCACAGTTAGTTACACACTGTGATTCACAAAAATGATTATTTAATCGAAACTCTTGGCCAGACTGGGAAACCCAAAGCAGCCCTGCCAAATTTTGTTAGATCAGCCCCCAAACAGTGCATGGCAAGCGAGCGCAATAAGCTTACCGACTGCTAGAGGTGTTTGCACGGGGGGAATTCTCCTCTCAAGAACATTTTGTAAAAAGAAAAACTAATGATGCCCAACACATTTTCCATTACATATTTAGCTGTATTAACTTTCAAAGCACAGGAAATGCTAAATGATGACCTTGACCTGTCATAAGTACCCAGGCCAGAAAGCATGGAAATGTCACACAAAAGCACTCAGCCCAGAAATCATGAAAATATCAAAGAAAGTCACCCTACTGCAAAATAGAGTACATTTTCACCATAACCTTGTTGTCCTAAAAATTTCAAACATCTCTCAAAGTAGTTGAACAATCACAGACATGTAACGCCCTGTTTGGGAGCATAATGCAGAGTCCCCAGTATTCTCTCTCTCTTGCTCACTTCTATTTTTCTCTCTAACCCCCATTACCACTGTCTACCTCTAACACTGATTGTCTTTACTTTCTATCTACCATATCCCTCCCTCAACACTGTATTTCTATATATCTTTCCTTCTCTCCTCACCCATCTCTAGCTCCGTCATCTCTCTCTAGGTATGTGACCTCATGGCTCACCCCTCTTTACCTCTGTCTCTCTCTGCTTCCTACCCTTTCCTCTCTTCCCTTTCATCTTCTAATTTATTCTTCACCTCAGCACTGCCTCTTGCTACCATGCTTCTGTGGCTAGCGGTAAAAATGAAGTTAAGAAAGTAGAGGCATAAATACATTTCATTAAGCCCCAGGCAGTTATGTTTCCTTAGTACACACAAATGATACTGCAGCTCTACCAGCCTCCGCCATAAATGAAAGCAAACAATTATTTGGAAAAATAAATTCACACGCTTCAAGCACGAAAGCCAGTGGCACGAAGAGTCCACTGGGCTGCCTGTTTAATCAAATGCTCAGGTGGTGCGCGTTATAGATTGCTTTGAAGTTCGAGTTAATTTAATGGAGGACACTGCGAGGCTGACCTACTCCTGTCAGTTGTTTTTGCACATCATCATCTCTCTAATACATATTAATGCATGGCACGATTACACATTACAAATTTGCAAGCACAAACAATGGCACGCTGCACACATAAGGAGCCTTTAAGACTGTGCTGGGCTCATTCATTATTAGGTGTTCTGTGTGTGCAATTACTTATTTACGGCCTGATGATAACTTTAAGTGTATATTAACATCATGCTGATTCGTGAAGCACCACCAGAATTACTAAAGAAACAACAATGCTCTTCCTATGGAAATTCTGACCCAGACCTACCTATATCTACACAAAGTATTGACAAATATACATACAGATAATGTATTAACATCATGCAGATTCGTCAGGCACCACCAGAATTACTAAAGAAACAAAAATGCTCTTCCTATGGAAATTTTGACCCAGATGGACCTACCTATATCTACTCTCACTATTGACCAGTATACATACAGATTAACACAGTGCATTTTAATAATATGAACAGACATATGTCTCAATATTATGAAGAGAGATCATGGGCCTCCTTCAGCAGTGGAGGCTGGAGTACCTTAATAATGTGCAGGGAGATGCACCCACATTTAGCAGGGTATCTAAACAGTCCCAAAGAGACATGTGGTTGCATCTTAGTGGCACAGGTTCTCATCATCAGCACTACCATGGTGCACACAGCATCGAGTGGAAAATCTCTTGCAGTTGCCGCCCCATCAATGGCAGTGCGGCGTTGTGAATCATGATGGCATGCCAATGAATACAGTAATATCTGCCTGAGCCTGCCCTTACGAAGAATAAACAGCAATCCACATGGGTGCCATCCATGCCATCACCATGCACTGTCTATAGCATCTATATAGCCTCCATTACTGCCTTAGTACTATAGAATACCGCAGTCTGGATTACTGTGTATAACATGGGAGTCTTGCAGTCCTCTCATGGACCTGTCCTAGGCTGAAACTGAACCTATGACCCTCACTGACTCTCAGATCTATCTTTGCAGCCTGGATTTAGATCCAGAGCTATCATTAGTAAGCATCCGCAGTCTCGGCAGGCACATACCCCGCATTGCAAGCTGGGGTTCCACTTCCACACTGAGGCTAGCACACTTAAAAAATCTGTGTGCCTGTGTACGGCCGCCAGCGGCTAGCCTAGCACTAGGCTACTGCTGGCCAGGCTATGCACGGATGATCTCATCATTCTTGCAGCATTCTACACTATACAGACAGACAGTACTACCACCACACACAGTGATGTGGAGGTGACCTGCTGACGACCGTCACGCTCCCCCCCCAAAAATAAAAGCAGAGTAGGTTTGGCTTGGCATGGGCCGGGCAGCACATTATTGGCATCATGAATCCTGATGATTATTCATGGCATGTTGGGTGGGCGGGCACAAGGCGGCTACCGCGCTACTAGTTAAGTTACTTAACTAAGTTCACTTCTTATACTGCTTAACACTACTGCCAGTTGTTAACTTAAACTTAGTGGTTTGCATTCGTGCTGGGCCGGGACACAAACACACACACTGATTGCAGTGCAGACAGTGCACACACTCTGAGTCACTGCCTTACTGCAGTGCAGACAGAGGACTCACTCTCACTCATTGCACTGCCATAGGCTACTGCTTAGGGCAGCATTAGGCCTGCCGCCTGCCACTGCCAGCCTGCCTCACCTGGTGCAGTCAGTACTACTACTAGAACTATGACATGGCTTGGCTCAGCTAGTCGGCTGGTGTTGAAGTTGTTGACTAAACGGGTCGATGACTCGGTGTGGTGGGGTGCGGCCGGCTGGCCCGTGAGGGTATGCTGGGGCGTGGCAAACGCACAATTTGAAAAAATTAAACTGCGCGCACTCACACTGCTTACAGTGCACAGCCCCAACCCTACAAAGTCCCAAAACCCAGCCCAAACCAGTGTCCCTCCCATGCCACCCGCCCACCAGGCCGGCAACACTCTAACTAAAGGCTGTGGCTGCCATATCAAATTGAGAAGAACCATCGGAACCAGAATGAGATTCATTCAGTGTGAATCTCCATTCTCCTTGCTCTTGGCATCCTGATTGATGATCATGGCATTATTATGGGGTGGGGTGGAGGCGGGCACATGGCGGTTACTACTACTGCGCCGCTACAGTTAACTGTTAAAGTTAGTTACTTCTTCGAGCCGGCCCAGGCCACACACACTGACTGCAGAAAGTCAGTCAGTGCACAGCACTGCCACTGCCTTAGGCTGCCTGCTACGCTGTAGCCAGCTTCATTAACTGATTGGGGGGCAGCGGTGGTGCCACGGCTGGGCCTAGTGCCAGTCAGGTGTCATATTGCAGTTGCCTGCCTCACCTGGGTGCTTGGACGCTCAGTACTGTCTGGTAACCAGTCCCTTCTCTGCTGCCACTGCCAGTCCACCAACCTGACGTCGACGTCAGGCCTTGCTGGCTTGCACACACTCAGTGACCGAGTTGAAAGGCTGTGGCCCGTTGATTGAACCACCACGATGACTCGGTGGTGGTGGGGTGCGGCCCACAGATGTGGGTATGCTGGAGCGTGGCAAATGCACAATCTGAAATATGTGCACGTTGCCTCCTGCCACACAGCTCCACCCCCGCACAACTAAAATACAGCCCAATTCCGCCCGCCCGGATGGAACACTGGCACTGCTAAGTAGTAAGGGCAGCAGCCTCCATGCCTGCCATCAACATATTACTCTCGACTCGAGAGACAGACACTGGCTGTCGTGTTTGAGTCATTCATGATTGGGATTGAGAAGAAGATTGAGATTCATTAATTCATTTATTCATGAATCTACATTTTCTCCTCTTTGCTCAGCCACCCCCAGCCAGTGCAGGCCATGAGGCCAGGCTCACAGCTGCTGCCGGGCCACTGCCCGCCACACAATTCACTGGGACTGGGAGAGGAGGAAAGAGTCACTGTCACTCACTGCACTGGACGTCGAGCCAGAGTACCACTACTCTGTGGCCGTGGCCCATGGCCGGCTGGCCGTGTGTTGGGACTGAAACTGACTCATTCACTGACTCGACCTCGGATGTAAATGATTTATCTCATAATAAGACTGTGAGTGTGTGCGTAGGAGATATTCCAGTTTTAGCATTGGAAATTCAACCAACGCAATAACACCAATAAATATAACTGCTGTGACACATGGTGGAAACAAATATTTTCACCCTGCTTGTACTATCGAGTTGCTGTGTTGTTGTACCTGACCGGCCTGATCCTTTCCGCCTGGCGCCTTCCCGGACACTTTGTAAATTTCGCCGTGGCACACCAGAACACCGCTCTAGCACCGTCATACGCAGTAGGTAGGGCAGGCACTCTGCTTGTGATGTACTGTGAGTCAGTCAGTACCCTCTTCCTGGCACTAATTCACAGTACCCCCACTCACAAGCCCCCAGCAGTGCCAGACGATCTGGAGTCCATTCTTTTTCACTTTCACGTTCAACTCAAGGAGCTCAGCACACTGACTTTAAGTTTTCCCAAGTCATGATGATGACGATAGGGCTGCTTTCCAAGTCGGACCCTTCCTGGCAGTTTGTGAAGCCAGTCAGTGTTATGTTGCTCCAAGTTAAATGACAAAAGCAACTGTAACAGTAACACTGAGGTGCTTCCAAAATCAATGATTTGATGCACTGCGTGTAGACCTGGCCTTGATAATTAAGTGCCGGTGCTAAGCACCGGAAAGCACCGGCACAAATTAAGTACTGATTTCTAATTCCAAAATGTAAGACAATGTGTAAAAAAGAAGTAACTTTGAAAAATGTCCTATAATTCACCCACAGTTTCAGAGAGGTGCAAATAACTACTGTTTCTAAACTCTATATTTGGTTCCCATTTTGGAAATACATAGGTGTCTGTGATACCTATTTCTCACTCTTTATATTTTATAGATGAATTGCTAAATACCTGGTACACATTGAAAAAACCATTACAAGACCCAGCTCAGTTAGTTACTCTGGGTTCCGCTAGCTCTTGGTGAACCTACAAGTCCTATATATCCCCACAACCAGAAGGGTCCATCGGATGTAATGGTATAATGCTTTCAAAACTCTAACATACTTAGAAGACGTTACAGGTGAAAACGGTGGCACAAATGGTATTTATTTTGTCAACTCATTTTCAATATTTTTTATTTTCAACTGTTAGTTTCTATAAAAATGACTTGAAAAATCTACACAAATGAGCCCTTGCTGAAATCAGCATTTTCTCTACATTCTATAAATGTATAGCTTTCCGGGCTCCATTATTGCTTTCATACCCCTATCTACCACTAACTGGAGGGAGATTGAAAGCACAAAACGTAGCAAGAATAGGCTATGTCCCAATAAAATGGCAAAACAGTGTAGGAAATGTTGGTTTTCTGACAAAAGTCTGCCTGTCACTGAAAGCTGGGAAGATGGTGATTTCAGCACCACAAACCCTTTGTTGATACCATTTGCAGGATGCTTTCTTCTCCAGCACTTTTCTCCACTTTTGCCCCAAAAAACAACATTTTGCTGTATTTTGGATAATTTTTGGGTCCCATCCAGGGGAATCCACAAACACTTGGTACCTTTAAATTCTGCATGATGTTGGAAGGAAAAGACTCAAATTTGCCATGGCTTTCTTATCTGGACAAAAAGTTATAGGGGCCAAAGCGCAAACTGTCCCAAATAGCCAAAAAAGGCTTAGCACAAGGAGGGGAAAGACCTGGCAGCAAAAGGGTTAAAAAATTGCATTTAAAAAAAAGAAATTGCTTTATTTATGAGCAAATACAGAAATGATGGTCTGTGGTCCCCAGCAAGCCACCATCCCTGGGTCATTGCCCATTCCCAATGAGTTGCAAATTTGACATGCCTCATGAATATTAATGAGGCAGGTCAATTGCGACCCTTTTGAGAATCACTAATGTGTCTAAGACACATTAGCACATTACAGGGCATATTCTCAAGGATGTATCGCCAAGTTATTGGCACTTTATTGCAGCCAAAGTGGGAATACATTTTTCGCCCCATTCACAAGCTGGTGCTAACAACCCATATCACCAGCTTACCCGCGATAGCATACACAAAGAACATTGCCACAGATGACCTCTGAGATGACTATTGCTAATGAAATAAAGAGTAGGTGTTCCAGTGCAAAAAGCCATGACAATACCACTCCGCAACATTCACAATGACAAGCCAGATTGGCGATAAGAACCAAAAACAGGTTATAAGGCACGTTAGCAGCCGGAATTTAACACCTGCTCTGACCTGGAGTAAAGTCGGACGATAACCTGCACCAGAAAAGGGAGCCCAGCCCAGAGCCACACCTGAAGAACTACAGATGCCATGAAGCCAACGATCATGCAGCTCGGACCCCCAAGAGTGCCACAACACCCTACGCCACCACACCCAAGACCCACCCCCGGGGAAAGATATGTTATATCAACGCACAAAATCATGAACAAAACGATTCGCCTGATGTCGCACAATTACAACAAGTATCATACATGCATTGTCACAAAAAAGCATATCACACATTCACCTTCGAATTACCAAATAAAACATTTTATTAAAAAAAACCTCAAAACAGCAATTTTGAAGACTCATGGCAGGTCTCCTCAGGACAATCTGTAGGTCACAGCCTGCAAGACAAGATCCAGATAAGAAGGTCTGACATGCACCCATCAAAGGACAGAGAGACAGCAAAAGAGAGAGAGAGAGAGAGAGAGACAGAGAAAGAGAGGGAGCGAGAGAGAACGACGGAATGAGTGAGAGAGAGAGAAAGACAGAAAGAGAGAAAGAGATGGAGGGAGAGAAAGGGAGAAATACGGAAAGAGAGGGAGAGCAAGAGAGAGAGACACAGTGAAAAGAAGAGAGGGATTGGGGGAGAGAGTGCTGACACTGTGCACCCAGGCCTCACTGCTTACCTGCTGGCACCGGTGCGTCTCCAACCACGAGCCAGTATGCACTCCAGTTCTGCAGGTCCCTCCTCTGAAACACAGTCCGGAGTTATGAATGGCAGAGTACACACAATTGCATACACTATCATCGATTGCCCGCCCATGCGCACTGAGGCCACTGCACCCCAGCCGCTCCCGCCGCCCAGTGGTGCATGCCCGCCCCTGTGCACCCAGGCCTCACTGCTCACCTTCCGCCATTGGCGTGTCTCCTAGAGGGCCCACCACGTGCTGGTGCAAGCCCCAAGCCCGGGCCCACAAGCATGGCACCCTCCACATCATGCAGCCCAATTCAGGAGGCCACCGGGTCTCACACTTCATTCCGGGTCTTGATGCACACGGCATCATCACAGGCTGCACACTCACTCAGCCCTTTAGGTGCCACTAACTCTGTGACCTGGGAGGCAATGCCACCTAGCGGTAGGCCAGCACTGCCTGCTGACTCAGGCCTACACTGATTTCCAGCAGGGCTCACAATTATCCTCACCAGTCTGGACCGCCAGGACGGTTCATCATCACAGGCTGCACACCCACTCAGCAATTAAGGTGCCCCTACCTCAGTGTACCCAAAGTCACCTTTCCTGGCGGTGTGCCTGTGCTGGACGCAGTGTATTCGTGACACCAAGTCTGTGCCCCCCTAGTCATGGACCCTCTATGATTGAGTATTGTGATGCGGACACCATCATGTCACCTCCAGCCCTAGGGAATGTGATGTTGCAGGGTCCTAGGCCCTCATGCATGAATGATAACCACACAGAAATACCCAGACAGAGAGTGGAAATGGCATCCTGCACGTGCGCCCGGCCCTACCTATTGAGAGGGTCACATGCCCGGTGACACGTATGCTGGATGGGTGTGGTGTGAGTGTAAACCAGCCATGAGGGAGAGGCTGTGGCATGCTGACAACTAGACCTGTGATCAGCAGATCACTACAGGGAAGACCTGGGACATGTAGCATTGTCGTCCCCCCTGTGAGCGTAAGTGGAGTGGGCTTGCCTGGCGTATGCCAGTCAGCGTAAGGGTGTGAACAATGACCCCAGGGCTCTGGACGTGGTTCTATACTGGGCTGGACAAGGAAGTAACTACTGCATGTGTCCCCGTTGTTGTGTGGGCGCCAACCGGACCGCATTCTGCAATGTGTCACCCTATGATCCAAGTCCAACAACATGAGCAACATGGACGTAGGGGGGAATCACTGACCCTACATTCATCCATACTTCCAAACTTGAAAGATCATACACATGACACTTCTGTGTAATTATGAATGTTTAATGCACGTTCAGTGGAGTGTTGCCACTGGAACAGTACTGGGCCCTGCAAATCCCACTTTACAATGTTGGCCCGTGGAGGGCCAGCCAGAGTCCTTCAGGGAATGACGAGTCCAAAGGAAGAAGAAGAGTTCAGTCCTCAATTTGAATGCTGTATCATTGGCGGTCAAACAGAATATGGCAATCCATTTTGAGGTCCAAAGTGTGTGCCACGGGTGTATCGGGGGGCAGTGGAAGGTGATGACTCAGAGGACATAACCAAGCAGAAACAGGCCATATGGCGGAGATGAATGCTACTGCGTCCTTCTTACCACGAAGGCAGGTTCATCTGCATCATCGTCCAGCAGCAGTATTCAGCGCCAGGCCTTGTGGCAGCAATGCCATGAGGATGGTCTTGAGGTCATTGAGGAACCCATCTACCTCTTGCTGTGGTGCAGCCATGGCAGCCGCTTTTTCCGCCTGCGTCCACTTTATGGTCTCCGTTAACCTCCCCATGTATCCCAACTCCTGTGTGACATTGCTAGCGCCACTCTGAATGGACAGTTGTTCTTGTCTCTGAGTCAGAACTCCAGCAATGTCAGCCATGGTCCATTGGAGAGCATGGAGCGGACTGTGGGTGTCCGTTAGGGACTGTGAGTGGTGCCTGATGGGACTTAGACACCCACGTATGGCATCTAGTTTGTCTGCGATTGCGGTCAAACCCCACCCGCATCTGTTCAGTCAGCTTCTCCTGGCACCCCAACACAAAGCGTTGGAAGGCCATGTGTTCTTCGTGGAGGTCCTGGGAGACAGCCGTGGTGGTGGGTGATGCCTGCTGTGTGGTCTGTGCAAGGAGTGGGGTCTCATCGATGCAGCTGGGATGCCGTGCCCCTGGAGGTGGGGTGCGGAGGCTGTCAATAAACTCTTGGAGGGCGCCAATGTCGTTGGTGTGGTGGTCCTTTTCGTCATGAGAGAAGAGAGGTTTGGGCTGCTCTGCAAGAGCTGTTTGCTTTCCCTCTACAATGTGAAGGGGAGATGCAGTTTAACATTGTGTTCACATGTATGTTGTGGCATGGTGCATGTCTACATACAGACTGCATGACAGTGTACATTGTGGCTGTTTGGGAATAACTGCCTATTTGATGTGGGAAAGTGGACATTTCGACAACATCACGGATGTGAGTTTCTACTTGTACATTATCAACTCACATTTCCCTGCAATGCCAAATGTGATTGGCCAGTTTCTACACACATGCAGCACCAGTTGTGCCCTCTGTTCTGTTGTGGACGTGTTGCGGTTTGTACCACATCGTTGTCAATGTTGATGTGCTCTGCATGTTATGTGTGTGTCCAGCATTTTGGGGGAGTCGCCCCTGCCGCTCTGAATTTTCTGCCCCTTCACCCTTACATGCGCTGTGCCTTTGACTTCTGTGCTTATGCAGTGCTGAGATGTTGCATACTTGGGTACATTGGTCACTTGTTGGGAGTTGGGGGTCTGGGGCATGGTTTGTCTGCTGATATGCTCTACTTAATTGTGCATGTGTGCCATTGTGCCAATCTCCCCCAGTCCCCACAGTCCCTGGTCGTTACTCACCCTGGTGCTCTTGTGTCCTGTCATGTTAAGCAGTGTCCGGTCCCCCAACTCCTGCCACCGTTTCCCCACTGATGACTGTGGACACCTTTTCTTCCATATCATCCAGCTCCTACTGTGGCGCTGGACTCCCACCTCCAGTCTGTATTGCTGACTACCGTATGTTTGAGAGTTTCTGCTTCGTTTTGCGCTTCACATCATTCCAGCGCATCTTGACCTCTTCCATTTTCCTCTTCAGCACTCCGACTGCATTCACCTTGTCCACGATGGACTGCCGTATTCCATTTTTTGTTGCCAATGACACAGTGGAGGTGACGAACAGTAATTGATGGTGTTTTACCACCTCCGTTATCAGGATCCTGTTTTCCTGCTGACTCAATCGCTACTTCCTACTCTTCTTGTCCTTGCCCTTCTCTGACCCCGAGGTCCCAGTCTGATCCTCCGGGAGGCTTGTGGGGGTTCTGGTTGTCCTCTGTACTTGCTCTGGCAACATGCATTGTACTTCACTGTTGTGTGGCTTTTGCTTGTATGTTTTTTTCTACTTTTATGGTGATTTTTCCCACCTGACGTGTGTGAATGTCTGGCCTGTCATTGGTTTTCACTGATTTTTGTATCGCAATTGGCCTCATCGCAACTTTTTTGCGTTCCTTTTTTCGCATTTTTTTGGCCTCACTTTGACTTTATCACTGACATTTGATGCGTTATCGTGAGCCTATCGCATGGTACCGCTGTGCCGCCCATGGCCTGTGTTTGGAGCTATAAGATTTGGAGACACTCCTGTTGTGACTACTTTCTGGAGGAGCATAACGGAGGAATTGGTACTTCAAAGTGGCAACAACCAGAATACAAAGTTCAAAGACATAGATGCTAAATCACATCGGTGTCTGGAAAAGGGTTTTCAATGGCTTGCCAGTGGTAGTAAGCACTATATACGTGCAATTTATACAGTTTAAATACAATCCACTTATTAAAAGGTATAGTACTTTTAAAAAGGGGAGCTTTAGACTCACACACTGTCAAACTGAAGCTGTAGATCAGTGTGGAAGAGCTCAGCATGAGTTCTGCCTGTTTGGGCCAGGATTGGGGTGTAAGAGAATGCCAGTCTCCATGCTAGATAAGGGGACATCACCCGGGAGACTACTCGCCATGGAGCCTTGAGCACCAGCTTCTGCCTGACCGATTAACAGAAGACTCTGTGAGAAGCTGGAGATTGCCTGGAGGGAGCGAGTACCAGTGAGGATCCTGTAGAAGGAATGCCTGAAGCAGAGTTTGAGGTTCGGATTCACGTCAGGACCAAAGCAATGATCAGGCTTCCAGTCAGTTTACATTGTTCCAAGCCCTGTATATGAAGCAGGGGGCTTTGGTGAATGTTGCCCTGGTGCAGCACTTTTGTGAAGATAGGGTCGTCACCCCGGGCAGAGGGCAGCTGCCTCAGCCGTGGTTAGTGGCCCTTGCAGGCCAGGTGGGTGCCGCAGGGAAACTTGAAGATATCCCCCAACTTCACCGCTGTGGTGAAGTGGGGGCAAATGCCCTGTACAATGCTGTGACACAAAGAAGGATGCTACCTTAAGTGTGTGGCTTGTGACCTTGTGTGGTACTTGTAAGACTCATATTCTCTGGAGAGGGGAAGCCTGGAGGTTACTTTAAGCAAATGAGTATTTGGCTAGACATTTAATTATTGCGGTTGCTGAGTGTACATTAAGTTGTGAGCCTGTTTTCAACCTAAACCATCCTCCTCCACAAAAAGCCTTGGACTGCTTGACTGATTGAGAGCCAAGTGCAGAAGGAGTATTTGGCTCAGTTATTCAGAGCCTATCATAGGCCTGGCCCTGGGAGATTGGGAGTGAAAAGGTCTCAACCACAACATTTGAGCTTAGTAGTATCTGCTTGCTCCATGGCCTCTGAAAGGGGAACTCTCCCCCTTCATTACAAATTTCTTAGACTCAGGTGTGGGATACCGGGAGACCGGAATTCCCTTTTCTGGCTACATTCTCAGCATCTCAATCAGGGAGATATTCAGCCAGATTCATCAAGCAAAATTGCGCTCGCAAAGGGCCAGATTCTGAGAATCTGGCCCTTTGCGTACGCAATTTTTGCATTTGGGATTCATCATCCCAAATGCAAAATTCGCTATTTAAGAACTCGCAAATTTGCGAGGAATAGCATTTAAGGAATCTCTATTAGAGATTCCTTAAATGCTATTCTTGAAACATTTTAAAATTGCGAATTCGCAATTTAGAACCGCTATTTACCACGAAGTTAAACCTCATGGTAAATAGCGAAAACTTAGAAAAATGCATTTAAATGCATTTTTCTAAGTTGCATGTTACACACACACATGTCCTTTGGAAATGTGTGTGAGTAACATCTGTGTAAATTTACATTTCAGGGGTGTTACAGGGTGTCCTTTGGACACCCCTGCACCCTTGAAATCGCAATCTCATTTGCGATTAGCTAATTGCTAATCGCAAATAAGGAATGACTCTCCATTCATTCCTATGGGCCTTTAGACCCATAGGAATGAATGGGGAGTCATTCCTTATTTGCGATTAGCAATTAGCTAATCGTAAATAAGGAAGCTGTAGGAATCGCAAAAAATATTGTGATTCCTACATGAATCCCGTTTTGCGAGTCTGGAATAGCGATTCCTTATTAATCGCTATTTCAGACTCGCAAAACTTCACAATGATGAATCGGGCTGATTCAGCCCATAGGAATGAATGGGGAGTCATTCCTTATTTGCGATTAGCAATTAGCTAATCGCAAATGAGATAGCGATTTCAAGGGTGCAGGGGTGTCAAAAGGACACCCTGTAACACCCCTGAAATGTAAATTTACACAGTCCAAAGGACATGTGCTTGTGTAACATGCAACTTATAAAAATGCATTTAACCCCTTCGCTGCTGAGGACGAGCTCAGCTCGTCATCAGCCACGGTGGCCGTGTGCTGATGACAAGCTGAGCTCGTCATGTAACGCGGGTTTCTGTAAATTGCCGCACAGCGGAAAAATTACAGCCGCAGCAATGTGGTTAAATGCATTTTTCTAAGTTTTCGCTATTTACCACGAGGTTTGACTTTGTGGTAAATAGCGGTTCAAAATTGCGAATTCGCAATTTTTAAATGTTTCAAGAATTGCATTTAAGGAATCTTTAATAGAGATTCCTCAAATGCTATTCTTCGCAAATTTACGAGTTCTTAAATAGCGAATTTTGCATTTGGGATGATGAATCCCAAATGCAAAAATTGCGCACGCAAAGGGACAGATTCTCAGAATCTGGCCCTTTGCGAGCGCAATTTCGCTTGATGAATCTGGCTGATGGTGAGGTAGAGTTGCTGGGTATAATTTTGAATGTTTCTCCTTCATTTGGAAATATCAGGCCCAAATCTGTTTTAAGCAAGAGGTAATGGAATATGGGGTCCATTTTCAGAGATGGGGGCCTTTACTGCTCTTCCTCATTTTCCTGAAGAGGGCAAGTGAGTGCCAGGCATTACCACAAAAGTCTTCAAGTATGGTGACATTAGACCAATGATTACTAGGTTTATTTTAAAATCTTACAAACAACGGTTCTCTTACAAGGGCCCGTAAAGGTCTCTCCCCAGATTACCACTTCAGGTCACTTGTAAGGAGAGACTAAAGGGCTTATTTAAGTCACGCAGTGCAGTGTAACAATTCACTTTGCTGTGCTGCACTGAGTGACAGGGAAAGGGCAGGAATGCACTGTATTAAAGGGAACATGGTGCATTCATGTCCTTTTCCTTGTGCCGGTGACCTTTGGACAGCCTAGCGTCAATTCAGGCACCTTTGCACCATAGTGCAAGGGATCCTGTATTGCATGTATGATTGTTTTTGTGCAGGAAGGTACCATCCTGCACAAAAACAATCCTGCGAGGCAACTTCCTCTTTCTATATGTGTTGCGCAATGCAGCACACATAGAAAGAGTAGGAAACAAAGAGAAATAATTGTTTTTCTCCTTGTTATGCCTCCCCTGGGAAGGCATAAGGAAACACCCACACAACACCCATGGAACACCCTTCAAAGGCAGAGGAACACAACACAGTGACTCCAGATTTTTGGAGCCACTCAGAACCACCCAAAGGGGCTTTGTGTGGCTTCAAAATCTATCTTAAGGTTTGCGTCGCTCTTGCCCCACAGTACCTGGGAAAAAGCGATGCAAATGGCCTCATAAATAGGCCCCTAAGTATGCAAGATGACTCGATAAGTTAACTACTCATCTGATGTGGTCTGAAAACAACAGGTATCAAATCCATCAAGGCCAATTCCCCTTTCACATCTTTTTGTAGTCAGTAAATTTAATACAAATAAACTGTGTAATAATAAAACCTGTTATTTGCTGTGTCTATAAATGGCACAATTGTGGTATGAATCCCTTTGTAAAAGGACAAATATGATTATTAGCATTTAGTTATGGGTGTAGTGATCTTCACTTAGAAACGAAGATCTGATTTCAATAAAATGTAACCCACTGTTAGGAATTAGTTTTAGCCTAGCAGATTAGAGCATACTAAAGTAGTCTCTCTCACATATGCAAAGAAATCATAGAGAACAAATATTAATATTAAAAATTGTGGGAATTAAAGATGAGTAATATAATACTAGACTCTCCGTCATGTCTATAGGAGGCACAATACCTTATATACTTGAGTCTTCGCTTCTGTAACAAATTTCCCACCTCTCGCAATAATAATACGGTTACAATGCCTTACATGCATATGTTTCCAGACAAGTGTCCCTTGATTACTGTGCGACTGGAGCCAAGCTACATCTGACTGAAGAGCCTCAATCAGGGCAAAATATGTTTGGGGTTGTTTGTGTTCCTGTTCAGACAGGCCCTGGTTTGGCTGTTCAGACTGGACTGTTTCTTTTGGAGCAGGTTCAAAACTGATTTGCATATAGCTGGGTCTAAACTGAGGTGGCATGGTGGGCAGAAGAACAATGGGTCGTAATGCTAACCTGAGTTATTACCAGAGGTTAGACTTATTAGGAGCATCCTCCCATCACTTTATGTGTGTTTGGTGTCATATGCTAAGTGGCCAAGGATATGTCCAGATGAAGTTCCCTTGTTCACTGTGCTACTAGAACCAAGCTTCACCTGACTGAAGATCCCCAATCAGGGGGAAGCCATTTTTGGATTGCATCTGTTCAGGTTCAACAAAGAGCTATCATAGGAGTTCAGGGTAGGCTGCTGATCTTGGAATGGTGTCAAGACTGATTTGCATATAGCTGGGTCTAATATGAGGTGGTTTGTTGGGCGAAAGAACAATGGGTGGAAGGCTATTCTGAGCGATTGCCAGTGGTTAGATTTATTGCAAGCATCCTCTCATCATCTTTTGTGTGTTTCTGTTTCTCCATTTGTTATAAGGGAGGTTTAGTTGGTTGGAAGAGAGAGAGGCAGTGCATGCTGTACATTTTCATAAGGAGGAAAGAGGGTAACACTGTCTCAGATATTCCTTAAACTGCCTTCCTGATACAGCATCACTTTTACCTTCTTCCTTAGCCTATACATCACTGCTAATGGCCTCATATCCCTCACATGGATTAGCTTCAGTCGCTTGACATTTAACATAGAATGGAATATGCATAAGAAATTTCATTCTATTGTGTATGTTTTGTTTCAGTATAATCTAAATAACTGTTACATCTTGCCAATTCTTTGCACAGTTTAGCTTTTTTAATGTTAAATGTATTGTTTGCCATGTTCCATCATTCATTTTGGCATTCATCAATCCTTTTCTTGCCCTTTTTCTTGCTCAATGTTTTACCTTTTTCTTGGAGGGAGACCGTCTTAGCCCATTGGTATCTCTGATGCCTCGCGGTTCTGGAGTCAGACAACATCTTTGCTTCCCCAAGAAACATAATGTTCTTTCCCTAGAATGTATTTTACAAAGTTGGCTACAGCAGGGTACCACCATCCCTCCTCTTCCTGTGCAATGTCAATTGAGACAATATGAGGTTGGATGATATCCCGAGAGAAATGGATGGGCTTGGAACATGGAACAGGACTCAAATGCAACCAGGGATGAACAGGACCTGAAGTGATGAAGTTTGCCCATGAGTAATGAGCTTTTCCCACCTCTTCTGTCATCTTATTCATTGTCCTTTTAATACAAGGATGTACTAAGCACCCACGTATTCCACCATGCAATCAGACACTGATGCACTCATGAAAAGAACTGCACTAATCAGTAAACCTTAAGTGCAAATCTTCAATATAGATTAAGTGCTCCTGAACAATATTGGACACGTTCTGACTACCAGAAGGCACCTACTACAAAAAGTCATAATGAGAAATCGAAATAGACTAAAGGTCCCAAAACACAATCCAAACCATCCCAAGGAGGGACAGTGTAGCCTAGATAAGATGAGGCTGAGCACAGTATATTCATGAGGAATCACAACACTCACCAAAATGAATTGATCAGCAGCAAAGCACTGCCCACTTTCATCAAATGACCCATACCATCAAAAATCCTGAACCAAGCCAATGGCACCAGCCCTTCAAGCTTTCAACTCTGCACAGCAGAATGCTTTGTAATGTTGGCACCATCCACCAAAAAGCACACTGAAATAGCAGAAGCTGCAGGTCTGCACTGCAAACATTCAGAGGCCAGAACAAATCGCCAACATCCAGCCATTGATGAACACCAGCAGGCAGAATGCACCTGATAGAGCTAACAGCCTTCGGGTAGTCTAACCCCATTTTTATGTCTGCCTCCCCCCATTTTTCTGAAATAATTTTTGCTGGCTTTAGGACTCTGCACTGTTTCCCACTGCTAACCAGTGAAAAAGAGATTGCACTTCATCCCCTACACATGGTAACATTGGCTTATCTCCAATTGGTATATTTAATTTACTTATACGTCCCTAGTAAAATGCACACATGTGCACAGGGCCTGTAAAGTGAATGGTACTAGTGGGCCTGCAGCACTGATTGTGCCACCCACATAAGTAGCCCCTTAACCATTGTGTGGGCCTACCACTACAGAGCCTGTGTGTGCAGTTTCACACTGCGACCCAACAGGTAAATCCTCCTGCCAGGCCTACCTTTTCCATTTAAATACATATATGTCACCTCTAATGCAGGCGCTGTATTGCCTGTCGGGCAGGGTGCAGTGTATTTAAAATGCAGGGCATGTGCGTTTAAAATTTACATGTCTTGGTAGTGAAAAACTCTCAACCTTGATTTTCACTACTACTTGGCTTGTCTGTCCCATTGGATAACATTGGAATTACCGTATTACATATTTTAAATGTAAGTCCCAATTGAAAAGGGATTTACTTTTCAAGTTTAGTGTCACTGAACTTACAGTTTAAAATCACAATTTATGGTGAAGTTGGATTATAAATTCCAGTTTAGTGAATGCCACTTTTAGAAAGTCAGCATTTGCTTACTTTAGCCATTTTATGCCTTCTACCTGCCTATAGAATATATGTCTGGGGTGGGTGACAGTTTTCTACATTCCCTGTAGACAGTCACACGCGAAGGAAGGGCAGGTATTCCTGACTGGTCATCTGCAAGCAGATAGGCCATCCAGAACAAGATGGGAGGGAGGAGCCAACACATACACCCTGAAGGGCTGCGTGCTGTCCCCAAAGGATTGATTATACCCTTTAGTGTGTGTGGAGCCAGGGTAGGAAGGAAGAACCTCTGTGCACTTCAAAGCTTTCTTTGAAGTCATCCCCCACTTCAAAGCCACCACTGAGGATAAGTACTGGACCTCTGCCAACACCTAATCAGTGTACTTCTGGATCGGTGACTACTCTCCCAGGAAGAAGAGGATCTTCAGTGCTGCTCAAGGACTGTTATTCTGCTGGAATGGCTGTTTGCAGACATCTTGCCTTGCTGTGTTGCCCTCCTGCCTGCTGCTCTCCCTTTGAGTGGGTGAGAACGACTGGACCCACATCAAATGAACCCAGAGTGATTCAAAGGGCTTGCTAGATTGCCTCCTGTTGCTTATGTCTCAGGGGCACAAAATACTTAGAACACCCTGTTCCAACCCTTGGGCTCATCTACTTGTGATTCTGTCCTGCCAAGTGGTTCCACCGCAGTCCGGACCCTTGGAAGGGGACCTAGAGGTTTACTCCAGTAGAATTGATGCATCCTCTGCTGCAAGAGCAGAATCGGCGCTTCGTCACTGTTGTGGGTACCTGACCGGGCAACGCACTCAGAACCACTGCTTCAGAACTGACGCATCACTGCCACTGCTTGGAGAAGATTGACACATCGCCCCTACAGCGTGGAGAGACCTGGTGCATTACATTTGGAGCTGCTGCACTTTGTAACCAATGTGTTGGTCACAGAACCGATGCAGCGCCACAGTTGCGTGGAGAAGATCAATGCTGCGCATCCACAGTATGGAGAAACCTGGTGCATCACATTCAGAACTTCTGCATTCTGGACCTGAAGCTTTGCTAATGGTACCAATGCATCTCCGCAGTTACGCATTTGAAGAAATTCAGCACAATGCCTTACCTGCGTGAGGATCACCGACACATCTTGCTGTTGCGACCAGGATCAAGATACTTTTGCACTGGGGCCTGTGTTGGTTCTTTATTCAGCCTGTGCTCCATCGTAGTCGGCCTGGATTTTTGATTTTGTCCATGTCAAGCGCAACCAATTAACTCTTTAGGCGCTACTTTCTTCTAAGTGCTAACTTTTGCATTTCATCATTTAAAATGCATAACTCAAATTTTAATGGATGCATGTTTGCTAATATGGTCTTGTTTTATTTATAAAATCATAATCTACGTTTTTACCATGGTGTGGTGTCCGTCTTCTTGTTGGGTTTTGTCTGTTATTGTATTATGTGGGAAACAAATATGTTACACATTGTCTCTTAAGTTAAGCTTGACTGCTGTGTGCCAAGTTACCAGAGGGTAAGAACAAGATAATGTAGGTTGTGTTGTGGCCTACCCTGACTAGGATGTGGTGTTTGTTTGGACTGGGGGCATATCTCGGCCAAGTAGAAGCCCCAATTTCTATCACAACCAAACTAATATGCCTATTAGGAAGGCGGACGGACCTGCGTCCGTCCGCCACCCCGAGGTGGAGGGGCCATCCGCAGGGGCAGCGGCAGTCCCTCCGTTGCAATTAGGATGTGACCCCCACTATGGCGGTCACATCCTGTATCTTTAACCTTGCGGAGGGTGCTGCTTGAAGCAGCACCCGCCGCAACATTACAAATGCATGATTTGCATTTCCATGCCGCTTTGTGCATGTAAATCCAGGGGAGTGCCATAGGTACCCCCCATGTGCACCCCCAACCCCCCCTTCACCCTGGGGGCCCGCAAGGGGCCCAGAAGCATAGTTCCACATGCTTTTCCACGGCGGAAAATCCACAGTGGAAAAGCATGTCTCACCACACATCCTAATTTGGCTGACGGTGTCTTGCAGACACCGCCACCAAATAGCGCTCATCATCCTGCGGATCAGTGGCGGATGGACCTGCCATCCGCCGCTGTTCCCAATGCCATCCTAATCTGGCGGTGGATGTTTTCTGTCACCGCGACGGTGAATCCGCATCCTCTGGCCCGGCGGTGGCTTCCACCGGCCCGGAGGATGCCGATTCACCGCTATCATAATCGACCCCTAACTTCGACCACACAAAGGATAAAAATAAAGATCATAATGATCAGCTACTGAGCAGCAACCAGAAATAATGTAGCCCATCAATAAAGATTCCATCAAATGTAGGGAGGCTGTTCCTGGGAAGGGAGGAGTAAGGGGAAGGAGAGGCTGGAGAATCAGATGTTTCCGGGGAGTGTTCCTCTTTGGCAAGTAAAGCCCTCACACATCCATTTGGGTGTCATTATCGTTCACTCCAGAGGGAAAATAGTTAAAATACATTATACCTATGTGTATAACGAGTCTAAATCTCTAATCCAACCCATATAATATCAAGTTTAGGCCGCTAGATCAATGCGGTGGACTGCGTACTGGCTGCAGTATTATGTCCTGTGTGGCTTTGTATTTCTGGACCTACACGTTCAGGTCAAGCATGACTCACATTTGAGTGTGTGAGGGCTTTACATTCCAAAGAAGAATACTCCCTGGATTCTTCTGATTCTCCAACCTCTCCTTCCCCTCCCATCCCCATGAACAGCCTCCGTGCATTTGATTGAGTACTAAGAGTTAGGAAAACGGATGGCTGGACCTACAACAGTTCCTTGTCCCACCCTTTGATTGTACTTATGGTCATCATTAAAGAGTCATGCCATCCTGATGTGGGGCTTAGCAAAAGGAGGATCCTATGTGGAAATCTTGCAACTGAGTCGAGGAGAGTCCATAAAGTCAAGCATCCCTGGGAAGTGAAAAGAAGAACAGGAAGCTGGAGCACTACCATATCCTGTATGCACAGGCTATCATTATTATGCACAAGAGAGGGCCACTGCCAGAGAGCCATAGCCATGCATCAACCTGCAGAACAGGAAAGCTGTACTGAAAAGCTGCAAAACGTAGCCTGCAGCTGAGCCTTGACAGATCTCAGAAGCCTCTCTTATGTTCCCTACAAACCTCTAGGTTAAATGTAGCATGCATGCGAAGGCTGAGAAAGAGAAGGAGGAAGGGGAATGGAGAGAGAGAACGATCAGAGAGGGTGAAGAGAGAGAGGAGAGAAGGAGGGAGAGAGAATGGATGTATGGCTGGAACAAGAGAGATTGCGCGAGGAGATCAAGAAAACCGGACTGGTTTAAGCATTTTTTCTAGGGCTGCTTTAGTTCCCCAGTTCGGCCCTCATGGAGAGGAGCTTTGAAAAAATTAAAGGCTTAATGAGATTCTAGGGGACACGTTTACTTTTGTTGGGGGAGCAAATAGGGTTGCCTTTCCCCAGGACAAGACTCACCATCATAGAGTAATGACCGAGAAGGAAGACGAGCGAGATGACAATGATCTTTACCAAAGTTGTTCTCCATCCTAGAATACGATCAGACTTCCAACTCGGAGTACCTATTTGCCTCCATTGCACACTTACCTTTCCAAGGGTAACAAGATGAGCAGTGAAGGCTCACTCCCGAAAGGGGCATTGGATATGAAACTGAGATAAAGTGTGGCACAGTATGAGGTACACTTGCACAAACACACAACTAACGGCCAGCTGCAGTTGCATCTTTTAAGAATAATAGGTCTTTATATACAGCTCAGTGTAGTAAATGTGTGATAAATAAATAAAAAGATAAAACAAAAAGGCCTTAGCCCTGGGAAGCAGCCACATGTGCAATGGGAGACTCTGACTAAACCATATTTAGTAGCAGGTGGGCATAACGCCCCAGATATTGGAATGTATTATAGAGCAGCCCAAAAAATGCATGCATATTATTGGCTGCATGGTCCACATGATACCCCACACATGGACATTGAGAGACATGAAGTGAACCCACTGTCATTGCCGCAATATCTCCTCGGTAAGCCACAGAGACGATTCCAAAAAATCTGGATCCCATTTTGTAGGCTCGCTGACTGTCAAGCACACCCAGAGCACAACACAATGCAGCACAGAAAAGATGATTAGTGTCAGAACAGCTCACCCTTACATGCCTTCTGGGGGACTTTTATTATCACAAACAAAATCATAGTTCATCTTTGGCAAAGTAAGAGGATATTTATGAATAGTGGCACAATGCAGCACAGCAAGTCAGCATGCAGTGCAGCACTGCGTCACTGGGAAGGGACAGGAATGCACCGTATTTAAGGCATACGGTCAGCGACGGCTCGTGGAGGGAGTTACGGTGGGGCAGGAGGGTGGGGAGGGGGAGGGGCAGGGTGGAGGTTGCTAAAAACCGGCATATGGATAATTGCAGGTAAGTAAACAATTTAATTAATAAAACGAATTTCGTAGTGCGCCTTGCATCGCAAAATGCAATGCAGTGCTAGCTACGAAATTCGTTTTAATAATTAAATTGTTTACTTACCTGCAATTATCCATATGCCGGTTTTTAGCAACCTCCCCACCCTCCTGCCCCACCGTAACTCCCTCCACGAGCCGTCGCTGCATACGGTGCATTCCTGACTTTTCTCCATGCAATGGCGCACAATGGGCTGCCTAGTGCCAATGCAGGCACCCTTGCACCAGGATGCAAGGTTCTCTGCGTTGCATACAATATTTTTTTTGTGAAGGAAGGGACACCTTCCTGCACAAAACAATCCTGACAGGCATTTCCCTCTGTGTTTACTACAGAAAGAATCACACATAGAACAAGCATTTGCAATGAAATAGGTCTCAGATTTACGAGAGTGTGAGCTATTGGCATTGTAAAGGACAATGCTTTTTATTTATGTGTTTTGAAAACCTGCAAGCAAGGAACATTTAACTTGTAGTCCTTGTTTCAGAGAATCAACTCTTTTAGCGCCAGCCTTGCTTTTCGGAAGCAAGGACTATAAATACAAAGTGTGTGTTTACAGGTTTTCAAAACATAAATAAAAAATATTGTCATTTACTATGGGTTATAGAATTTATTGACAAATGTGAAAATATTTTTGATTGTCATGCAGCCCCAGAGAAGTGCTGTGCCTGTGTGACCTCTCGCTCTTTTTTATGTAAATCCTGTTGATTCAGTATGGGGAGGTGGGTAGGTGAGGGTGTGTGTCGTGTGTGTGTGTGCATGTGTGTGTGTCCACATGTATGTGTGCACGTATGTGCTGCTGTCTTTGCAGTACCATTTTTTTGTGAGAGGAAACCTTGAAAAGCAGCTGATATATTGTTCCTGTCCTGCGTGTGCTTGTGACACTTGTTTTTAAGGTGGCTGAAAAAGATCAGACTATGGTTGTGCTTGAGAAAGTGATTGGTCGTCGGGTGCCTATTCAAAAAAGCCATAGGTAGATGAGAGAAGAGAAATTAGGTCATAATGAATGAATGAATGAATGGCGTTTTTATACCGCGCAAAACTTAGCCCCAAGGGGCATCAAGGCGCAATACGAACAGACATAGAAAGTCCAAACTCCAGATAGGAAGACCAAAGGCCATTTGGGAGAGCAAGAATCTAATATGCTTGAGAGAGGAGTCGATGAGGTTCGAGAGTCAGACATTTAAAAGAAGACAGGACAATACTATGAATGTTATTTAGGGAATATTGCAAGGGTCAAGGGATGTTGAAAAGTGAGGTGCTAAAGAAGTGGGACTAGAAAAGAACATGAACAATGATGCAGTCAACCTTAGAGGTCAAAGGGCAGGAATGAAAAAGAATGGCAGCAAATGGATTAAAGTGATTAAAGCGATAGGGAAGAAGGCAACAGTTGACTGTGAGGGAAAAGGGGGAAGTTGGAGCGTTAAGAACAACTTGAATGCGAAGTGCTTATGTTAAACATGCTTTATTAGAGTAAACAAAAACAACAATTTTCATGTTTTTACAATGCGCCAGCGTTAGCTATCGCAGGATTCACAGCAAAAGAAAATGACCATGAAACGATGTTACCTAAAATGAAAGGGAAAGAAGCTCGAATACGAGCGCAATCCCAGATGTTACTCTAGTCTTCTCACTTGAATGAAAACAGTTGCCAGCATTGTCGTTTTGTTGTTTGGAAGAATTGACTGGCACAGTTGCAGTCCATTGCAGAATAAAACATTTTAAATCTTTCAAAAACAGCAAGGAAGGCAAATTGCTAGCCCATAACTGCTAACTAACTGCAGTGACTTTGATCAGTTTTTCAGAGCGGCCTAATTAAAAGTGCAGAAAGTTCTGCACACCCGGACAGGAGAATGTGGCCAGATGTTCTCATTTAACAGATCGGCTAGTGTCCCCATATGTTCTGCTGGGACCCTGCAATGTCCCAGATTTTTCCTCTGTGAGTGCGCGCACCAAGGAGGTTGTCTGTAAAGGAGAGGCCTGAGCCGCCTGGGATTGTTGCGAAAGGGATTAGAGGAGGTGATTTAGCACATACTTGTGTTCGGCGGCCGGGAGGCGTGCGTGGACAATATACTAAAAGCGAGCCATGCTGCCAAATAAAAATACAGTTAATAGATTGCTATTTGCCGTGCTTGCTGTTGCCGACGCTCTTCATGCATCGCTGCTCCCGGGGTCTGCTGCTGAGAACAATGGGGGTGGGGGAAGGGGGTGGTGCGTCCGGGACTGTGTTCGGCGGCCTGGATACACTTGCATGTTATTGAGCACTATTTAAAAAAAAAAACAATTACGCTTAAGGATACTGAAGTTAGCCTGTGCTGCTTCCGGAATGAACAGAAGTTATGCATGACATGAAGAGCCAATAATGAGGCTGATAACTAAAATACTGCAAAGGCACGAGAAAGTAAGAAGCAATGGGCGAGTTTCAATACCCATATTCATTACTAGATGTCTCGGAGAGACAGCACATGTGCACTGCCTAGGCCGAGACCTAAAAAGGGAGCAATGAGGAGAAATAAAAAAATTCTCCTTGTTACGCCTCGCCTGGGGAGGTGCATTTTTTGGCTCATTCCCAGGTTTACAAGTTCTTGTAAATCTGGGAATACGTAAAAAATAAAAGGAGTTGCATGGGAACACCCACGCAATGCCCATGGAATGCATTCCCAGGGGAGAGTAACGCAATGCAAACATTTGTGCTGCAATACTCATTTTTGAAGACACTTGGGGCATATTTGTAAGCCCCTATTGCCACCACAACATCACTTTTTCTGACGTCATGGTTGCGAAAGGGGCTTTGCCTTATTTACAGGCCATCCCTTAACGCTGCCTTGTAAATAAGGCACCCTTCCACACTATACTTATCGTGAAAGAGGTGGGCAATGGATGTTGTGGTTGGTGTTCCACAGCAACACCCACTGATTCTGAGGCTGCCCCATAGTTACAAAGGTGGCCTAAATATATGGCAGTGCCAAAATTAAGACCAGTGAAAGCCTGGTCTTACCCTGGCGCAACAAGGAGAAATGTGTAATTTCTCCTAGTGTTTGCTGTTTCCATGTGTGATGCATTGTGCAGCACACATAGAAACAGCAAAAGGCCATTGATTTTTAATGTGCAGGAAGGTGTCCCTTCCTACACACAAACAATCATTAAAAAAAGAAAAACGTTTTGCAATTTCTATGTGTACTGCATTAAGTTTCAAAATGCCATTTCAGATTGTTTATGTGCAGGAAGGGACATTATCGTGTTTGATGGCCCCACCAGTCTTGTGAAGTATGCAGAATCTGCTCTTCAAAAGGCCAAATGTCCTCTCAATGCAATTTCTTGTGCGTATGTGTGCAGCATTGTATCCCCGTTACTGTGGTGTTGCAGGGTTGAGGTATGGGGTGAGGAGGTACTCACGGAGACCGTAGGCGCCTTCACCTAAATGAAAGGAGCAGAGGGTGAGTGCTTGTTCTGTGCAGCTACATGATCACAGAGTACTATATGGGGGCATGTGTACTTACCTAGTAGGTGTCCTTCGCCAAAGTCTCCCCATGCCAGTCGTGTGTGAATGCCGCTGTGCCGAATTATGAAGGAGTCTTGTGTGCTCCGCAGGTATTGTGCCACTATGTCCTTGATGTAAGTCTTAGCGTTGCACACCATCTGGATATTGAGGGAGTGGTAGGACTTGCGGTTGCGGTACATGTATTCCGTTTGTGCTGGTGCGCATATGTGGATGTGGGTACAGTCAATGCATCCGATTACATGTGGGAAATGCGCAACGTTGTAGAAATGTAGCTTGGTCTCATTCATATCCTGTTGGGTGGTGGGGAATGAGATGTAGTAGTGTAGCTGGGTCAGCATAGCCTCCAGGAAACTCCTTAGGCAGCGGGACATGGTGCTCTGGGATATCCCCCTGCAACAGCGACTATCCCCTGGAAGCTTCCGAAGGCCAGTAGGTGCAGGCTGCACAAGACCTGGACATGGGGGGCCCGGCATTGGTCCTCCTTGTTGGGTGCTACATCAGGGGGTCTAGGTCCCGGATCAGCTTTATGATCATTGGCCCATTCAGGCGGTACTTAGAGTAAATTTGCTCCGCAGTTTGGCCCAGCAGGGTGACCCGCCGGCGGAATATTTGCTCCTGGATCCTGCGTCTGTTCCATGCTGCAGCCTGGAGCCTACGCCGCCTGACCACCATGTAGAGTCCTGGCATTGTGTGAGTCCTCATGCTAGTACTGTGTTTCCTTAAGTGTGTTTGTTCAGCACTGCACCTGTGGCTCGTTAGTTATTTTTCTTTCTTTTTTCTTTTTTTTCTTTATGGTTACCACATGCTTTTGGTTCTCCTTAAATTGCGCCTCGCAAATAGAGATTTTCAGCATTTTCGCTAATTGCGAGTTTTCATGAATGGCGTTTGCAAATATTTAGCGAAATCGCATAATAATCGCAGATTCCGTGGATTCTCGCTATTTCCGATTTGCTATAGGGGTTCCTCCTAGATTCTGCGATTTATTTTGCGATTTCGCAATTTTATTTTTGCGATTTCGCAAATTCTGTGTTTTTGACATGATGAATTGCTTTTCTGTTAATTGCGATCACAATTGCTTATTCGCAGCTATTGCGATCGCAATTTAGCTTCATTAATCTGGCTGAATGTTCATCACTTGCATTAGAGCCCATGACACTTGCTACGTTCCTTCAAGAGCCTGTATATTTTAGCATTTCGTCTTATAGATGTCTGCAACACTAAACTATGATTTGCACCTACCTGATTGTCATTCCAGTTCAAAATATTCATATTCTGGGGCTTTATGTTGAGCTGAAGAAAGGTCCGCACTATCTTTTATCTGTCTGCTTTTTTCTGCTTGTTTTATACAACCTAGTTTGACATACAGCTGCTCCTCTGAGAGAAATGTGCTGTCAAAGCTACAGCCATGTCTGTTTCGGTACAGAGAAAGTCCAAACAGATTTTTTCATTTCCATTTCTCGTCGTCCCTATGGAATAATCTGTCACACTATAAAAGAACATTCTGTGTTTCCAACTTTTAGAAAGTGTCTCTGAAGTGCTCACCGCTATAAAAATATATATTTACTGCTTCCTTAGCACAATGTTGTAGGCCAGCTCTAGTGAAAAGCCAGTACGGTGTAGACAGAAGGTTTCTTTTTTAACAAGAACATTTTATTTGCAGCATATTTTGTACTGGAGTGTAGATTTTTAAAGCGCTTAATACCCCCAGTGAGGCGTTGAAGCGTTTTGATGGACAGCACACTACTCTGAGGAGCTTATAGTTAATTTTGTAGTCTAAAATGTAAGTGGTGCAATCAGTAGTATATTATGCAACTTCATTAGAGGAAGTAAACCAGTTTTTGCATCCAGGCTATAGTCTAGATGAATATTGCTGTTAATGATACATGTGATTTAGAGAAATATATCTTTATTTGCGTTCCTTATTGCTATTATGTGATTAAAGGGGATGGGTGCTATGCCATTGTATAATAATCTTACTATACCGTGTTATTAGAAAGCAGTATTGTTCGAAGAGAATACGGTCAAGCGTATGTAGGTGATGTTAACACAGCCTGGGTCAGTGACTCTGGTGGGAAGAGCTCAGTAAGATTTATTTTGGGAGTTCAAAAGTATAGGACAGAAGGAGACATGGGCAGACACAGACAGGGTCAGATTTGGGTGAAAAATTGGCCCGAGCACCCAAATAAAAGTGGCCCACAATTTCAATTCGCCTCCTTTCAAGCCGAAAAAGACATCCGTATTCGAGTCAGATTTGTTTTTAAATTGCAAAATTAGTTGAAAGTTGTGTTTCTTGCTTTTTCTCTCATTCCATTGCACAGTATTTGAATGAAACTCCTAACGTCAGACAGCAGACACCTGAGGTTTGTCTGGGTGGTCGGAGTCTTGTTAATTGCACTGCTCAAAAGGCCACTGATCTCAAAGGCTCACCGACTTTCTGGGGCCCGGGATGGAAGGAGGTGCACCACATGAGGCATGTCCTCCTGACGCCCTATTGTCGGTCTGCAAATAACAATTAATGGGGCATATTACCAAGCAATAGCGATAATTATCGCTATTGCTTGGTTAGAGACAAAAATTTACCGCAAAGCTGCAGCGATTTTTATCGCAGATAAACCTTAGTATTACCAAGGTTTATCGCAAATGCGATAAAAATCGGTCGCAATGCATGAATATCGCTGAAAAGTCAGCGATATTCATGCATTACCGAGCTAATGCTCTTAGCCATGTTATCCACCTCCCATTGGATAACATGGCTAAGAAATGCTCAGGGCAGGTGTTAGCTTTTGGAGATATTCGTGCTTAGCGCGAATATCTCCAAAATTTGGTAATAGGAGATAGCGATGTTAGCAACTGTTTCCAGTCGCTAACATCTTGGCACACCCACTTTGCATGTCATTAGTGATAAATATCACTGACATGCAAAGCGGGGCCCAAGATGGTCGCTATCTCCTACTAGCTGTCGCTAACTGGTGTTAGCGACAGCTTGGTAATAGGGAGATAATTTTATCTACGCTTTCTTGGCTTTTAAGGCCAAAAAAGCCGAGATAAACACCCTTATAATATACCTCAATGAGCTTAATATGTGGCCACAAGCTGGCCCTATAGCACCGGCCAATTGCCCGCCCTGCCAATCCGACCCTGGACACGGATTCACTTACTACTGGTTTGAAATAAAGCAATTATTCATGTTGATAGTAGCTCAAATGCTGTGTTATGCTAGGTACTACAAGAATACATTTTTATTGTTTTTTTTATTTGTAATTACAGAGTTGTATCTCTCAGATTATGGGAGTATCACATGTTTTCTGAATTTCATAGTTGCTGTTTAGATATATGTTAGGTGTGTAGTAGAAAAAGGACTTCATCTTTGCTTCCAGATGAAGACTGGCATTCTGCCTTTCCTAATGATGTGTTAGATGTGTTTATCTAGAACAGTGTAACTTTTAGTACATGTTAAGGATTGTGCAATTCTTCTAGTTTGTCGGTGCCTTAATCAATCCCCACTTTCTCTTGATAGTGAAAACCTTACCCTCTTCTATACTGTAAGGATCATTAGGTGGATTTCAGCAACTTTCTAAACCCCAAGTGATGTTAGCAGCTCATGTCTTTTCTGGGACTGAATTCCAGAGTGTAGCACACTTTAGATGGAATCAGATGTACCGCCAGCAGTTTGTTTGAACATATGGTGGAGCAATTCGTTGTAAACCTAATCTGGGTCACAGTATCATTTCTTTAGGAGTACGTCTTGGGTTTCATCTGTAAACATATTTTCCATTTGCTTTTTATTGCCTTATGAGTTATGCACAGTAGTTTGAATTAAGATCTGCTAACAGGCAGACAGTGCAGAGAAGTTGTCTTGCTGCTGCATTTTAAAATCCCTGCAGGTGTCTCAAAGTAAATATTTATAATCCATGTTATAGTAAACTGCCATGGTTCAGGTGCAATAAGATGCTTGAGGTAGTTGCTTTGATCTTCTGCAGAAATGTAAGCTTAATTAAGATAAATCAGTGTTCCCTCATGGTGTGGAATGTCAATTTGGTCAATTTGTTGACAGGTGGGTTCCTTGAAAGGGCTGAATTCAAGATAAAACGTATGTTATGCACCTCAGAGAAGGTTGTTCCTAGTTCATCTGGCCACTTTGTTAGTGAAATCTAGCTTTTAATTTTGCTGAATTTTAGGATTTCTGTTTTTAAGGTGTAGAGTTTTAGGTGATTTTTTATCATCTGTTAGTCCATGGTTTTGAGGCAGTCACCTAATTTTGAGAGATGAAGGCCATTTGGTTTATCCAGTTTGATAGTTTGCTGGGGATCATCAGCGTAGTTGATGAGTTCTAGTAGTTTGATGTAGTCATTGAACAAAAAGGGTGAGGCAATTGATCCTTGTGGGATCCCTCTCCAAATGCTTTATGCTTTACAGCAGGGTTTACATAGCTATAAGATAAAAGTAAATTGAGACAGTTATATTATTTGATTACCATATCATGTAGTCTGCCTACTAAGATTTCAAATGCAGCTGACAGATCCAAGCTGATTTGTACTGCCGCTCCCTCTATATTCACTGTAGTTTTCAGGTCATCCCAATTGTAAAACAGAGCAGGTTTACTGCCTCTTTTTAGATCACATAGCAATGAGTTTTCCTCCAGATGTTTTGAGATCTGGGAAAAGGTGGACATTTGTTGTTGTTGGGGTCTGATAGATCCAAATTATTCTTATTAAGTAACATTTGTATGTATGACGGTTTGATTTGTGAAGTAAACATTCCTGTGGTGGTCCCCGGGGCCTGTTGTCCATAACACACCCCCTCCTCTATATTATTTGAGCCTCAAGAAGGTGGCGGTCTCCAGTGCTGTGGGGAGATCACACAGGCCCTCTCAGTATTTCTATCGTAATTGCCCAGGGAGGTGGCAGGCCCCGGGGTCATGGGGGGGGGCACATTTCATTGTTGATTGCCCCGGAGTGGTGGTGGTCCCAGGGGCTGAGGGGGGTCTGCTAGCCCCCTGCATTATTTAAATTTAAAGCCCCTGGGGAGATGCAGGGGTCCACATGGCTCTCCCTGCTTATAATAATGCATAAAGCCCTGGGAGGTGGCAGTCCCCAGGGCTGTGGAAGGCCGTGCAGGCCCCCCACATTTCATATTAATTGCCCTGGGGAGGTTGTTGTCCCTGCGGCTGTGGGGTGTCCATGCGGCACCCTACTTTCAATAATGCATAAAGTTCCAGGTAGGTTGCAGTCCCCAGGGCTGCGGGGGAGACCATACAGGCCTTCCCCACACTATTTTAACAAACAACTCTGGGATTTGGCCCACCCGGGGCTTCTTATAAAAGACACATGGGAGACTGCACATCTTATTTTTTTAACTTTTGCCTCAAATCCATTTTTCCACCCATGAATTAGCAGCAAAATAAAAAAAAATGCTTCTTACCCCCAGCGGGGTCTCTGTGGGAATCCCTACCATATCTAGGGATCAGGGTATTCGTACCCTGCCCACTTTTCTTCATTTTTCACTTTAACTTTTTTGTGGCACTTGGCTCCACGCTGAATCCCACGATGGCTGCCCACACTTCCTGGTTGAAGTGTTGGCAGCCAATCAAATTTTAGTAGGATCCGCAAGTCAACTGCAAGGACTTACGTCCCTAGATATCCAAATGAAACTACTAAACCGATTTACACCAAATCACATAAAGCACAGTTTCTGGACCAACATCTAGTTTTCTGCTTAATTGGGTGTAATTCCATTCCACGGTTTGGTCTGTAGTCGTGTTCCAAAAATGAAAAATTCCCATGGAAATAACATTGGGAAAACGTATTATGGGACCCCCCTTTTTTCTCAGCCCCTGCTTGACGGATCACCCTGAAACTTTCAGCACTGCAGTTGAACCAAAAGGGGAAGCTTTTTTAGAAAAGTTTGTGAAATTCGTCAAGTGACGTCAAAGTTATTTGCAAAACAAAAAATGCTTTTCCTATGGAAACTTTGGTCCTAAAGATAACTACCTACTGGTGACCACCAAGTTTATTAGTGCAATTTTTTTTTTTAAAAGACCTTTATTGAAAGCAAAGCCATTGACATCACCAAGTCTCTACAGTTTCACATCGCCCTGTTTCACACAACACAAGGAACTTGTGAGCAATAAACAAGGAGTACTGTACACAGCCTTATTGCCGGCATCCCGGAGGCCCGGCGGCGTGGTGAAGTGACGCTATTCCAGTATAACCAAGAGTGATGCTCCTTCGTGTGCAGCTATTAGAACAGTATGTCAACTGGCCATCCCCAACTGCAATCGCGGAAATAAGGTCTTGTATCGAAATAAGGTCAATGGAAACTACCCCAACTACATCCCAACTCCCTCCCCCCTTGAGTGTGGCTGTGGAACTACTAACGCCATTCAGTCATGAGTACCCCAAGGTGTGCCTGCCATGTGTCCCGCGCCATCCCACCGTAAGTGGATTGCCCCCCCCAGTGTCACCCCCAACCGACCCAAGAGTCAAGAACCTCAGTGCAGCCCCCTCCCGCCCCGTCACTCGCCCCACCCCACGCCCCTTGGGGAAAGAGTCGCATGCACTCAAACCACTATTCCAACACCCAGTCTTGGAGATCAACTACTTCGGAGGTGTCAGAGTCGCCATCCTCCCCCTTTTGCAGGTGTTCCTTGTAAAGGTCCCAGAAATTCTTTGGCCTACTCCTGGGCGGTAACAATTCGTTGTACAACTCTGTTTGAGTGCAGATTGTAGGTCCCCCAACCATCTCGTTTTGGCAGGTAGGGGTCCACGCATCCAACAGGCTGCAACCACCCTCCTGGCCAACAGCAGGGCCATATCGACCAGCCGGCGAAGAGAAGGTGCCAGCGGCTTAGAGTAACCAAGGAGCGCAAGCGCCGGAGTGCGCGGCAGGGTCTCCCCCAAAATCTGGTCAAGTTCCGTAAACACCTCCCCCCAGAAAGCCTGTACACCGGGGCAAAGCCACGCCAAATGGAAAAAGTCAGCCACTAATGTTCGGCAGCGCTCACACTCCGCAGAGGGGCGAAGGCCATAGCGGTGCAGTCGTTCGGGGGTATAGTACACCCGCTGTAGGAATTTGAAATGCACCAGCCTGTGCCTGCCGTTCAGGGAGATCTTACGCGTGCTGGAGCAGCAGTACCGCCACATGACGTCATCTATGGGGGTTTGCAGATCGTCCTGCCAGGCTGCTCTAGCTTTAGAGGGTTGTGGGCGCTGATGCATCACTCCCAACCTGTTGACCTGTGAAATCAGTTTTGCAGGTGATTTGGATTTAATGATATGGGTGAGTTCAGGGACCTCCTCAGGCTCCTCCATGGAAGAGCCCAGGACCTCACGGAACGCAGAGCGGAGTCTGTGAAATTGGAATTTCTGCAGCAAGGAGGGGCCCGAGTCTGTGGGAGTAAGTTGATCCCAGGTCTTCAAAGTACCTTCGGAGAACAAATCCTCCATTTTCACTATGCCGAGAGCACGCAAGGCCTCGACCACTCCCTTCTCGCCCAATGGGTTCAGCCAGAGGGCCCATTCTACAGGCATCAATGGGGAGTACAGAAGATCACAGCCGCGAGATCGCATCAGGGAGTGCCAGGCATGATTGGTCGCTTTAAGAGAGTCCATCCGTGCGATTGATCGATCTGTCGGGAGGCAGATCATGGCAGGCAGGGGGAGCGGGTCTGCAAACAACCGTTCCAGAATGAGGTGCGGCGTGCGTGCATCACCGTGAATCTACGAGTGCAGGTGAGAAGCCTGCGCAACTCGGTAGTAGCGCTCTAGGTCCGGAGCCCCTAAACCCCCCATCTCACAGGGGAGAGTCAGAGTCGCCCACCGTATTCTTGGTTGCTTGTCGCCCCAGGCCAGTCGGATAATGACTTGCGTAAGTTGTCTAAAAAACGATCTCGACAGAACCACTGGTAAGTTAAGGAAAAGGAACAGGAATCGGGGTTGCACTATCATTTTCATAATAGCGATCCTGCCCAAGAGGGAGAGCGGGAGTCTAACCCAGGCATCAACATCGTCAACCAATTTATTGAATGCAACTCCGTAGTTGTCCCTAACCAGGACCTCGGGATCAGTGTGCAGGCGGATGCCCAAGTACCGGACCGAGTCGGTGGTCCACTGCAGTGGGTACTCCATGTCAAAGGGTTGCGTCACCGGGGTGAGAGGGAAAGCGATAGACTTGTCCCAATTCACCCTCAGACCCGAGAGTGATCCAAAACGGACCACCTCCCGAAGAACCGCCGACAGGTTAGACTCCGGGTTCCGGATGTACAGCAAGGTGTCATCAGCGTACGTCGAGATCCCTATTTTATAGGTGGGAAAGCTTATACTCTCCAGACTGTGGTACTCCCGTATAGCACAAGCAAGGGGTTCCGCAACCAGTGCATAGAGCAACGGCGACAGAGGGCAGCCCTGCCGAGTCCCCCTGCCAATGTAGATTGGCTCCGACACTCTGTCTCCCAACCGCAGTCTGGCCGGCGGTCGATGGTACAGCGCCCCAATTCTCTGCAGAAACGGTTCGCCCAGGCCCAGCTTCCGTAGCACTCTAATCATGAAAGACCAATCAACCGAGTCGAACGCCTTTTCCATGTCAAGGAATATTGCCAGCGCACGGTTCTCCTGCTTGACATGTTGCATCGTGCCCAGCACCGTGCGTATATTGTAGGTTAAATTTCTGCATGGGACAAATCCAGACTGCTCCGGAGCGACCAGCTCTGGCACTAATAGAGCCAGCCGGTTAGCAAGGACTTTGGCATAGATCTTTGCGTCTGCATTCAGCAGACTAAGTGGCCTGTACGAGCTGCAAAGGTCCGGAGGTTTCCCTGGCTTTGGTATAGTGATCAGCAACGCCTCACGCATGGTGAGTGGCATCTCACCATCCTCGCAGATAGTGTCAAAGAGGGGGACCAGGTGCGGGAGCAAAATATCTTTGAAGGCTTTATAAAAGCCAACCGTGAGTCCGTCGGAACCCGGCGCGCTCCCCGATTTCATGCTCGCAAGGGCCTCCAGGATTTCGTCCTCATGGAAGGGGGCCATCAAAAACTCCCTATCCGAATTCTTGAGGAACGGCATGGCAATGTGGTCCAAATAATCGTCCATTTCGCTCTCCACTCCCTGCGTCTTGGACTGATACATGTCAGAATAATAGCGTCTAAAGGTCCCTAGTATCTGCTCCTCTTCCATGACTGTATCACCCTCCGGGGTCCTTAGTAGGCATGGGCGGAAAATCCGTTCCGCTCGCGGATTTTGCGGATTTTCGGGAAATCCGCAATCCGCGAGATTTGCGAATTTCCTGCAAAATCCGCAAATCCGCGAGCAGCGGATTTTGCTCGCACTGCTCGCACTGTTCGCGTGAGTTCGCGCCCCGCGAATAAGTGCGAAATTGCAGAAATATGATCTAAGCAAAACTGAAAGTAACTACTTACCAGGTTCAAAAGTTCAGGCACATCATTAGTAGCCATTTCCTGTAGTGCTTCCTGAGGGGCCCCTCCAGAGTTCAGTTGCCAGTTGAAACTATTATGTGACCCTGCTCTGAACCTCAGAATAGTTACACATATGCCACAAAGGTCATGAATTACAGCTAAGGGAGACAAGCAGGAGCCAGGCTGGAAGTTAAAATCCATTAATCAGCCCCTAATTCATTATTGTCAGTTGGGGCAGGGCAGGTGTTGTAACTAATTTTGCAACAATGAAAGCACTTAGCAAGTGCAAAAGATCACTAATCAGGGCGCACTAAGGAAGCAGGTGCCAGCTAAAAAAATATTCTGTGACACATTAATCAGCCCCAAATTAATTCAGGTCACTTGAGGCAGGGAAGGTGTGCTTTGCTTTGCCGAAAATAATGTACACTGGACAACCAGAGGGTGTGGTGATGAAACAGAGGGTGGCATGGGTGGGCCAGAGGGTGGCATGAGTAGTCAGAGAGTGGCAGTGGTGACAGAGAGTGGCAGTGATGAAGAAGAGTGTCCCAAACAGGTTGGACACGTAGAAACAACAAGTTCGCAAAACTTGCGACCCGACAGGTAAGTTCGCAAATTGCGAAATTGTAAAAACCCTCGCGAACTGGCAGAAACACGGGCGAACACAAAAAAAAAAAAAATCCGCAAATTCGCGGGAATTCGCGGATTTTGCGGATTGCGAGTTCGCAAATCCGCAAATTCGCGGATTGCCAATCCGCAAAATCCGCTCATGCCTAGTCCTTAGCTCCTCAACAACCAAAGGCCTCCGAGAGCCCCGAACCATGCGAGCCAACAGGGCTCCTGGCCTATCCCCCTCCCCATACACTCGGGCAGTGGCATACTTGCCCATATAGAGAATCTCTCTATCCGCCAGAGTGTGATACTCCGACAGGAGCTGGGTGAGCGCCGGGCCATCTGCAGTACTAAGAGTCAATAACTGTCAATTCTCTAGTTCCGCTATCCTAGTTTCTAAAGCAGTGAGTTCCCGCCTGATGGAGCGTAGCACACTGGAGTGCTTGGACATAGCCATTCCTCTGATGAACACTTTAAAAGCCTCCCAGACCGTAAAAAAGTCTTCAACCGAGCCTAGGTTAGTAGCGAAATATTGTTCTATATCTTCCGCCAGTTCCCCCCGGAAGGCATCATCCAGCAGAGCGAAAGGAGGGAACCTCCAGGTGTAGGCCGGTATCCCCATCCTGGCAGTGGAGAGGTGTAGCAGAATGGGGGAGTGGTCCGAGAGTGTGCGCGGGAGAACCTCGCATGCGCTAATACCACTAAGGACCGGAGGAGATGCTAACCAATAATCTATCCTAGTGGTGCATGTTGTGAAAGGCCGAGTAGTGGGTGAAGCCGCCCTTCATGGGGTGTTTGTCTCTCCAGACATCCACCAGGTCTAATTTAGTCAACTCGGCTTTCATATAGGTGGCAGAGGCCACCGGACGCCGAGCAGGGCCCGCGGAGCGGTCCCTGGAGGGGTCAAACACGAAATTAAAATCCCCCCCATACAACATCCCAGGCTGAGCATGTGACCTGCAATGGGCAGACAGAGTCGTATAGAATTCAGGGTGATCATAATTGGGGCCATAAACATTGACTACCAGCAGGTCAAGCCCCCTACCCACACATCTAGCTAGGACGTATCTGCCCTCCGTGTCTGCATGTACCGGGATCAATTTCAATTGTGATGTAGGATTGGCCCAGATTAACACCCCCCGGGCGTGCGTCGTGAAGCCTGCTGCCACTATATTCCCCGCCAACCCCCTGGATTGCAACATCCTACTATTGATTGGCAAGTGTGTTTCCTGCAACAAGGCCAGATCGACATGGTGCCTGTGTAGGGTGCCGAGGACCTTCCTCAACTTTCGAAAGTTTTTCAGGCCCCGAACATTCCAGGTCATCAGTTTCAGCATCTGTGGGGCACATGTGGGAACATTCATTGCAGCATTAGACATTGCATGAGCCTATGAACCATTTTAGCAACAGGGATGGAAAGAACAGAACACCGCAGTACACTTGCCCTCATAATTGCCAGCCGGCATTCCCAAACTGTTACAGTTCCGCGAAGCAGTCCACACTCATCACGCACAAACCCCCCAAACCCCCCAAGGCAAAAAACCCCAACAGCCCAGTCCCCAGACCCCACCCCCCGCTCCCCCGCCCACCCACAGCCGACCACCCCCAACCAGGTCAGACAGGTCCCAAAAACTACCCCCATCAACCCCAAAATAGCAGCGTGTTCGTCAGTTCGATACTCAACTCCCTGGAGAGTCGCACAACCAAAGGCACCGGGGCAAAGCGCGCCAGAATAGTACCACACCACCAACTGTCCCAATGAAAATGTTCAGTTCGGCACTCCGTCCCAGCCCCGCTTGTGTTCCAGTGCCCATCGGGAAGCAAGTTTAACAGCCCCCCCTACCTTACCAACCCCCCAACAATGCAACAGTGATCAGATCCCCCCCCCCTATCAGTGCCTAGCGATCTCCTCACCAGCAACCCATAAAGCACATGTCCGAACAGTGTGGCCGCCGCCCCTCGAAATAGTACTGGCAGCCCTCATGTATTCCAGACTTACCGCCCCTTGGGGGGTGGCGCAGCACTACCAGATTGTGGGAACGTGTCCTACCCTCGGTAGGAAGAGCCAAATGTTCCGGCAGAGCCCCTCTAGTCTTGTTCTTCCAGGTTTGATGCTGAGCCAGCGTCGTCTTCCTGGCTCTGCCGAGACTCCTTTCGCTCCCGTGTCCATACCTTCAGGGATTTTTGGAGTTCCTTGGGATCCGTGAAGAAATTTGACCGCCCTCCTGTGTTAATGCGAAGCTTGGCAGGTTACAGCATCGCGTAGTCAAGGCCCAGAGTACGCAGTTGTTTTTTATACGGCGCAAACTGTTGTCTCTCCTCCTGTACTTTGGTCGTAAAGTCCGGGTAGAGGGAGATGTCCATACCCCCATGTTGGAGCTTACCCTTCTCCCTCGCCAAGCGCAAAGCAATGTCCCTGTCGCGGTAGTTAAGGAGCTTCGCGATGATGGGGCGAGGAGGCGCGCCTGGCTGCGGTTGTGGGCCCAACGTACGGTGAGCCCGTTCCACGATGAACATGGGGGAAAAAGCCTCCTGCCCGAGTAGTAGTTTCAGCAATTTTTCAACGTAGAGCTCCATCTTCCCGGTTTGCGTCGTTTCCGCCACACCCGTTATACGGATGTTGGACCTGCGTGAGCGCGCCTCCAAATCCTCCGTTTTATCACGGATGACCTGCAAAAGTCTACCAAACTGCTTCCTATCTTTGTCCCACTCGGTCTGGGCCTCCTCAGCTTCGGTGCGTCGACGTTCCGCCATGTCCAGGCGCTCCGCATGTTTGTCCACTCGCTCCGCCATGCGGTCCATGCGGTACGACAGAGCGTCGGTTTTAGAGCCCACAGACGCAATGCTATCCTGGATGCCCTTTTCCATGGCGGCCAACATGTCCCTGAGCTCTGTGGACGCTGGGGCAGTCGCAGTGGCCCCCTTCGGGGACGCCTCCGGGGCCGTCGTATCAGGTCCCTTCGTTCGACGCCGTTCAAAGGAGAGCTTCGCCTGAGAGGCGTCGTTTTTCCCCATCTTCTACTCCTGCCGCAGAGTAACCCAGAACCAAGAGGTACCACGCTATCTGCAGGCCGCAAGGGCAGTATGGGAGACGCACCAGCCAGCGATCCACTGCCACTAGATACTGGGTCTGTGACGGAGGTACGGTGCAGCCAAGATGGCGTCCGTTATGGCGGACGAACAGTCTCCGATCACCCTGGTGATACCCACATTTACTAGACACTGGGCAATGTTAGTTCAACAGTTCCAGCACCGGGCACCGTCATGCAGCTGTGGCGTGGGGACACGGGGACAGCAGGGCGCCGAAGGGTGAATCCGCTCCCGTGATCACTCCGAGATGGCGACTGCTTCGCCTCGTGGTTCGGGTGCACAGTGTCCGCTCCGCTGGGGACCCACCGGGTGAGAAGACAAATCGTTCCGATGTGAGGCGGCAGCAGACAAGAGGGGGACGCTCCGGTGAAGGAAAAATCCAAGTGTTAGTCCGGCCGGAGACCAATCCGCCCACGCCCATCTCTGAGGCCGCACGTCAGGCGACGTCGCCCGGCCTTCTCTCCAGGATAGCACGCCGCGTCAGGCCCAGTCCGCCGCCGTCGGGTCGCCGAGGAGCCTTGCTTCAATCCACTCGGCGAGGCTCGCCAGCCAGTGTCCACAAGGCACCCAGCAGAATCTAGGGGTGTCGGAGGGTGCAGGGGAGCCCGCTATGGTAGATTGGACACTTCTTAGGATGATTTAACAGGATTATTCCGGGGCTAAGGCAAGGAGCCGAAAGCTCACGCGTCCGCCATCGACGCCGGCTAGCTCCGCCCCCCATTAGTGCAATTTATTAAGATTTACAACATGTCCCTAAGATATAACGCATTTCCGCCAAGCCTGGCCTTGTTAACATATTAATTTCTTCTTAATGGTTTTTTTGTGTGTATTTTTTCAAATCCCCACGTGATCCTATGCAAAGCATAGCCACTAAAAACAGACTATGCATTGATGTTATAATTGCAGAAAACGGACTATACATTTGTGTCATATTTGTTCTACAAATCATAAGAAACGCAAATTGAAATCACATTATTGGTTCATCATTGACTCATATTAAAACATTACACGTGAAACATGTGCAAATTACAATGATAATAAACATGTAAAATTCATCAGTCTGAATCATAATGTCTGACAACAAGTCTAAAACAGTATTTAGATGAATTACTATTGATATATTATTAGCTTTTTTCTATATTTTTCGAACAAAGGTTGTTAAAATCCATAATGTTATGTAGGAAATATGTAGCTCAGATGATTCATACTATGATAATTATGCCTTAAGTGAGCTTAATCATGATTCAAATTCAAAAAACTTCGAAAAACAAACAGAACCTGTTTATGTGTGAGGACTCACTTTTCACATGCCCTTACGGTACTATGTTTTTGTTATATAAATAATTGATTCAAAATACTCTTCATTAGTCTCTGGTATTTTTTTCCGTTCACATTCCTTTTGCAGATATATGGTTACAAATCCAAACCATGGGTCTTATTTATGAAGGCCTTGCGTCAGTTTTGCGCCGCCGGTGCGTCACTTTTTGTGACGCACCAGCGGTGTAAAAAATGCGCCCTGTTGCGCCATATTTAAAAAGTGACGCATCTAGGTAGATGCGCCACTTTTTAAACACCTGTGCCACATTATACGTGCGTCAGGTATAATGTATGCAGAGGGGGCGTTCCCCCGCAAAAAGCCTCGTAATAGTGACGCAGTGGAATCTATGAGATTTCACTGCGTCACTTTTAGGACGCTGTTGCGTCAAAATCTTGCGCCTGCCTCACAGCAGGCGTAAGACTGACGCAAGCCCTTTCACATGGGGCTTTCCCCATGTGAAAGGACGCATTGCTGGAGTCGCATCACTTTTGTGACACACTCCAGCAATGCGTCACTTTTGTGCTTACAGATACGTCAGAAATACTGACGTATCTGTAACTCTTGCGACATGATGCGTCATACATTAAATATGACGCATCAGGAATGTCTCAGTGAAAAGTGACGCATCGCTGTTTTCATGCAGCGATGCGTCACTTTTCATAAATGAGGCCCCATGTTTGCAATATAAATTTTTAACACAAAATAAAAAATAAAAAAAATAAATTAACACAAGATTAACAAACAAATAGCAATCGATATTTTCTTGTTAATTCTCTTGATCATTTTCTCATTTCTTCATTTCTCGGAGCAAAGTGTTTATATTTCGCAATGCATTTATTTAATATGAAACATGTAACCACCACCACATTTTAATGTCCATGCTAGAGCAATCCAATTGCATTCTCAGCCCTCTTAGCCATTACGCCATCTTGTATAGATCCTGATCTTCTCATAAACGGCAGCGGAGGTCTGCCACAGAGTAGTAAGAAAACATTCTGATTGGGGATTAGCCCTGTTGATCTGAGAAAGGGACGTTAAATCATTCTATTAAAATGATTCCTACTCCAGCAACATACAAGTTTAAATGTTAAAACACAAAAGATTAATGTAATGTATATTCAGCTGTGTTTGAAGTCACTTTTAATACGGCGTTTGTGAAGCGTTACACACAATAGTTTAGAGATTAGCAGGGAATAGAAAACGAAACATGTAAAATGCAACCTCTAACTGACCAACTCCACCAGCAGCCACCGATCTGTGTGTTTTGGATACCCCCATGAGGTCAGCTGCTGAACCTGGGTCCTTGAGGTTGGAATGGACAAAGAATTCCTAAATCCAGCAGCTTGAAAATCAAGTCAAAGGTTGACTATTTTTCCATTTATTAGTAATTCAAAATAAAAACAAAAGCAGAAACATAAAACAATGTATTAGTGAAAGTGATGGCACAGATATCAATTTGAGTGCGAGTGTGATGAAGGACATTTTCCTGACAGAAGCTGAAATTAGGGCGACACATCGGTATTGGGGCAACTATGTACACAGATATTGGAGCAACTAAGTGTAGGTGTTAATAAAAGACACTCACACTAGAGAACATAGGTTCGAATAATTTAAACCATCAACATGCATTTTGAACTTGGTGACCACAGGGGTTTGTCACAAAACACATACTGCTAGTATGTCAAACATTACATTAGAATATTTGTCATTCGAGAAGTGTGATCTCATTGCAACATTTCTTGTTAGCATATGCACTTACCAGTTCTTGAAGACTGTTGGCGGTGAACTGGCCTTTGATGTCAAGCTGTTGCAGGTAACTGGACATCTGCCACAGTGGAAAGATTCACCCTGGCTCTATGTGGAAAATGAAAATAGAAAGTTAAAAAAAGGCCCATTAAAATATGTTAGATTTTTTTAGATATGACGTACAGTTAGCCATGCAGGAATTATGGAAACACAAACAAAGATAGATCCATGAGCCTTCAATTCTTGATAAATCAGGTAACAGATAGAAAACCGACAAATTTCACACATGATGAACAAAGAACTTTGGGGCATATTATCAAGATAGGCGATAAGAGATTATCGCCGCTTTAGCGTCCATTTTCGGCTGCTAAGCGCCGATAATTCTATCGCCCTATTAGCAAGCTGTCGCTAACAGCAGTTAGCGACAGCTTGTAGGGGATGGCGAGCGGTTTGGGGCCCGCTTTGCATGTCAGCGATATTTATCGCTAATGTTATGCAAAGTGGGCGTACCCAACCTATTAGCGACTAAAAACAGTCGCTAACATCGCTATCGCCTATTATCAACGCAGCCGTAGCAATGGAAATATTCGTGCTAGGAGCGAATATCTCCAAAAGCTAACTCCTGCTCAGACCAGTTCTTAGCCATTATATCCAATGGGAGGTGGATATTATGGCTAAGACCCTATTGGCGTTAATGCATGGATATCGCTGTATTCTGAGCCATTTTCACGCATTTCGCCGCTATTGCCGGATATTTTATCGCTTTAGAGATAAACGTTGCTAATAGAACGTTATCTCTGCGATAATATCCGGCGATGCTTGCGATAAAAAAACCTTGCTAAGCCTATTTAGCGATAAATATCGCTAGTTGTTGGTAATATGCCCCTTTGTTTTTGCTTTACAAACATGTCTGGGACTTGTAGTGTGTAAAGAAAATAAATACATTTGAGAACAATTTGTAATATGGTAACAAAAACAACATGGAGTGGCTTCCATAGTCACACATGCAACAAAGAAAACACCTTTTTCATGTAGCATGGATGATATTGCTTAATGTATTACTTTGCAACCATATTACAGTTGTCTATAACAGGCTGCCAATGTAGCAGATGGCCGTCCATAGTGCAGAGAATGTCCTTCTAGAGTGGGGTGAGATGGAGACAGGATCCAGTTGGTAACCAGGAAGAGCTCTAGTCACCTCCATCCTAGTGAACTTCACCATCACCCATCTCCTCTCATTCTGTCATTTCTTCCTTTATATCACCCACAGTACTGACATCCTCCCCAATGCATTACCCCATCGGCCAACTGCTACCATAAGGCTGCCTTCTGTGTGGCACTAAGTTAATACAGGGCAGCCCATACACTTTTTTATAGTTAGCCACTAAAAATGAGACTATCATCAAAAAGGAATCTTCCTCCTCAGTACAGAAAGCATGGTTAAATCATAAATGCAAGGGTGCCAACAGGTAGCATTCCTGGAGAAAATGAGTTGTTAAGTAACAGAGGTTTGATTGTGGCCATCTTTTATGTAGGTAGTAAATAATGGTTTTTCAGTGTAATTAATTGATTTAAGGTGTATGTTCTCACTAGTTCTTTTGCCATGCATAGTTCTAACAGTCTATGCCATAGAGCTTTCTTTACATTGTCCACTGAGTCCTTGCCCTGAGAGCAGACTCTCTATCCAGAGAGTGGAGACTCCACTACAAGTCAGGAGACTCCAACACAAGTGTGGATTCTACGCAGTCTAAAAAATACTACTCATAAAATTACAAACGTGAGGGCATAATATCAAGAACGGCAATGAAATTATCGCCACTTTAGCGGCAGGAAACTGCCACTAAAGCGGCGATAATGGGCTTGATAGTATGCCCTTATGAATGGCATGGCTTGACAGTTCGGGCTGGGCTGTTCCCATGAGGCACCGGGTCAAGCCTGAATTGCATATGGGCATGTCTGAACTAGGGTGGTGTGGAGTGCAAAAAAATGATGGATTTAGGCCCAGATGATCTCTGTCCTGGGGTGAATGTATGACATTGTTCTGCATTCTGTCCATTAACTGTTGTTTTTGCATTTGTCACCCAGAGTGGGATGGGTATGCTCAGATGTGAGTCCTATGCTCTCCACTCCACTGGAGTCAAGCTATCCTGGCTGATGACGGCTGATAGCCAGAAACCGGTCTTTGGATGCTTGATTCCGGTCCAGGGAAGACATGGCTTGGTAGTTCGGGCTGGACTGTTCCCATGAGGCACAGGGTCAAGGCTGATTTGCATATGGCCATATCTGAACTTGGGTGGTGCGGAGTGCAAAAAACAGTGGATTTAGGCCCAGATCTCTGTACTGGGGTGAATGTATGACAATGTTCTGCATTCTTACCATCAATTGTTGTTTTTGCATTTGTCACACCGAGTGGGATGGGTATGCTCAGACGTGAGTCCTATGCTCTCCACACCACTGGAGTCAAGCTATCCTGGCTGATGACGGCTGATAGCCAGAAACCGGTCCTAGGATTCATGATTCCGGTCCAGGGAAGACATGGCTTGGCAGTTCGGGCTGGACTCTTCCCCGTGAGGCACAGGGTCAAGGTTGATTTGCATATGGCCCTGTCTGTACTGGGGTGGTGTGGAGTGCAAAAAAAACGATGGATTTAGGCCCAGATCTCTGCACTGGGGTGAATGTATGACATCGTTCTGCATTCTGTCCATAAACTGCTGTTTTTGCATTTGTTACCCCGACTGGGAAAGGTATGCTCAGACGTGAGTCGCATGCTCTCCACACCACTGGAGTCAAGCTATTCTGGCTGATGACGGCTGATAGCCAGAAACCGGTCCTAGGATGCTTGATTCTGGTCCAGGGAAGACATGGCTTGGCAGTTCGGGCTGGATTGTTCCCATGAGGCACAGGGTCAAGGCTGATTTGTAAGCATTGGAGAATTTTGCGAATCTGGCGTTCGCGAATTTGCGTATTTGCGAACTCGCAATCTGCAAAATCCTCGAATTCTCGCGAATTTGCGGATTTTTTTGTTTTCATAGTGTTCTGAAGGGTTCCTGCCAGTTCGCAAGGATTTTGTACCAGTTCGCAATTGCGAACTTACTTGTCGGCACGCAACGGTCGCGACTATGTTGTTTCTACGTCTGGTTCATCATCACAGGTTCACAGCACCCTCTGTTTCAACACTGTCACCCTCTGTTTCACCCATGCCACCCTCTGGTACATCAATGCCACCCTCTGGTTCATCATCATCACTGTAGATTATGGGGGGGAAAAGCAAGCACACCTGCCCTGCTTCAACTGACATGAATTAATTTGGGGTTGATTTATTAATGTGTCACTGTTTTAAAATTCCAGTCTGGCACCTGCTCCCTTATCTGTAATTTGCTTTCTGTTGCAGTGCAATTTTGTTTTTCCAGGCCCTTTGTGGCCTACTTGTAGCTATTCTATGATCCGGCTGTGAGATTCAGAGCAGGGTCATACAATTGTTGCAACTAGCAACTGAACTCTGGAGGGGCCCCAGTCAGGAAGCACTACAGGGAATGGTTACTAATGATGAATTTGAACTTTTGCACCTGCTGAGTGCTTTCAGTTTAGCAAAACTCGTTTTTCTGCTGAACAGCAAATGTAATGCCACAAACAAACTTACTTGTGAAAGTTTATTTCTAATCCAAAAGTAATCCAAGGAAAGTCAAAAGGCCTCAAATCCAAAAAAGGGCAGGCAAATGTCAACCTGAGGAGTTATTCTGATAAAAATCATCATTTCCAGAAGGTCTATGCTGCCTGCTAGTGTATTTCTTGTGCAGATTTGCAAATTTTGTAATTTCCCGAGTGCGAGATTGTTGCTGCCCGCCGCACCTACATGTTCGCAATTGCGAACTTACACCGCACGCTGCAAAATTGTATCACCAAGAAAAAAAAATCCGCTGCGTGCGAATTTGCGGATTTTGGTAAATTCGCGAGCGTTTGCGGATCGCGAATTTACCGAAAAACCGCAATATCCACGATTGTCACGGATTTTCCGCCCATGTTTACTGATTTGCATATGGCCATGTCTGAACTGGGGTGGTGTGGAGTGCAAAAAAACAATGGCTTTAGGTCCATATCTCTGTACTGGGGTAAATGTATGACATTGTTCTGCATTCTGTCCATCAACTGTTGTCTTTGCATTTGTCACCCCGAGTGGGATGGGTAAGCTCAGACGTGAGTCCCATGCTCTCCACACCACTGGAGTCAAGCTATCCTGGCTGATGACGGCTGATAGCCAGAAACCGGTTCTAGGATGCTTGATTCCGGTCCAGGGAAGGCATGGCTTGGCAGTTCGGGCTGGACTGTTCCCATGAGGCACAGGGTCAAGGCTGATTTGCATATGGCCATGTCTGAACTGGGGTGGTGTGGAGTGCAAAAAAACAATGGATTTAGGACCAGATCCCTGTACTGGGGTGAATGTTTGACATTGTTCTGCATTCTGTTTATCAACTGTTGTTTTTGCACTTGTTAATTCCCATAGCAGCCCAGATTAACACAAGAGCATATAATCAAGCCCATTATAGCCGCTTTAGCGGCAGTTTTCTGCCGGTAAAGCGGCAATAATTTTTATCTCCGTTCTTGATAATATGACCCGTAGTTTGTGAACCTACACAATAGGAGGGACCCTGGACTTTCAAAACCAGCCTTTAACGACTTCAGTCCATTGGCAGAATGTCCAGTAAAAAAAGTCTTGTCATACACTGCTAAAATGGTCCCTAATTCTGTGTGTAATGCTGGTCCTGGATGGTTTTCTACAGCAAATTTCATTGTCAAGTAGTAAAACACTGATTCCATTGTTCCCTCTATAGTAGAAATGCTAATGCACACTGCCCTGTAAGGCACATTATTGGTGATGCAGTTGGACAATCACTTTTTTTCTCTCTAAATCAGTCATTACCTTAATATAAATATGTCACTGAGATAACAACAAAGGGGCATATTCTTAAGGAATTATCGCTGAGTTATCAACACTTCATTGCAGCCAAAGTGGCGATAAATGTATTGCCCCATTCACAAGGTGGTGTTAGCAGCCCATATCAGCAGTTTACACTGCGCTAGCATCCGCAAAAATCTTCACTACAGATGAGCCCGGCAACTATCGCTAATGAGATGCAAAGTAGGCATTTCATTGCAAAAAGCCGCAACAACACCACTCTGCATAATTCCTAACGACCAGCCAGATTGGCGATAAGAACCCAAAACAGGCAATAAGGCGCGTTAGCAGCAGAAATTTAACACCTGCTCTGACCTGGTGTAAAGTCAGACGATAACCTGCACCAGAAAAGGGAGCCCAGCCCAGAGCCACAGCTGAAGAACAACAGATGCCATGGAGCCAATGATCATGCAGCTTGGACACCCAAGATGTCCACAACACCCTGAGCCACCACCCCCAGGACCTCCCCACCCCGGGTACCCCCCTCGGACAAAGATATGTTACATCAACTTCACGAAATCATGAACAAAACAATTGGCCTTTTGTCGCACAATTTCAACACGTAACATGCATGTGTTGTCACAAAAAGGAATATGAATGAAACACAATCAGAGAAGACCAGGTCAAAGTGGTGTTAAGCTATACTAGTGACTAAGAAACAGGGGGGGGGCATGCGTGAGAAGTTGAGTCACAAATGGCTTGAGAAAATCCCATCAGACCACCCTTGTGGTGGAGTCTCGTCATGTTGGAATTGGTTGAATGATCCAAACATCGCCCAGACCATCAGGTGATTGTGCGGATGTGGATAAACATACTGTAGCCAAATTGTTGCTCAGGGAGTAATGCTAATGGGGTGCAGTGCTTAAGTGATAGTGAAGGATAAAACTAACTACTTAAACAAAACATGTATTACTTAAGATCTGTCTAATTGTCAGCATTAAAATCACGCCTAGTAGCTGAAGAATTAGGCTACACTATGGCGCTGTGCAGGTTGGTAGACATGTTTCAGCCAATAAGGAAGGGGGGCAGGTTTGCCTTTGCCTCCACTTTCGCTCGGTTGCAGGACAAGGGGTAACGACGGACAGGTAAGGCTTCTGACTTTCTTGTCAATCTAACTCAGTAGTTATGAGTAAGGGTAGCCTGGATGGTGAATTTACTTGATAGATAGTGGTCTGTTCTCTGGCATTACACCCTATGACTATTGGATTTTACCATGAATATAAGGGTAGACACTTAGTGGCCCAGATCAGTATTCCAACATGCCTTTGACCTATGCTACTCATCCCCATAATTCACTTATGACACATTTTGTGCTAGTTTCGAGTCTAGAATGGGTGTCGGCACATGGTGGGGCGAATTGGGCATCTATCACACGTTTATTGGGTTATCTGTGTAGAGCAATTTGGCTGGGCACAGAAGATCTGTGCACTTACTGTGTCCGTTTATTTCTACACTATAGAGCGGGGCCTCATTCTCCCGAGCGGTCGCCGGGTGAGGTGAGGTCATCACCCACACAAAGATGGGTGAGTATCACTGTGAGGAAATTCCTCTACGTGACAGAGCTAGTATGCTCATTATAATGCAGAACGCAAATGATTCTTGCAGGTGTTTTTGTCTATACAGTCTCTATGCAGGTGGGCGGGTGCATGCGTGTTAAACAAGTGTCTGTTCTGTTTTTTTGTATCTCTATAGGAAGAAGATATTTTTCTCTTTCTCCAGTGTATATAGGAGTTCCAAGTTACTGGTAGTTATATGTATCATTATATGTATAATTTTGTTACATTTGCACTTATCACTTTTTCTAGTTGCAGTAGCAAAATATCCTTAAAGGTCCTGAAGAAATCCAGAGTAACTCTCTTATTGGCTGAAACATGTCGACCGACCTGCACAGCTCCATAGTGTAGCCTAATTCTTCAGCTACTAGGCGTGATTTTAATCCTGACGCTTAGACAGATCTTAAGTAATACATGTTTTGTTTAAGTAGTTAGTTTTATCCTTCACTATCACTTAAGCACTGCACCCCATTAGCATTACTCCCTGAGCAACAATTTGGCTACAGTATGTTTATCCACATCCGCACCATCACCTGATGGTCTGGGCGATGTTTAGAACATTCAACCAATTCCCACATGACGAGACTCCACCACAAGGGTGGTCTGATGGGATTTATTCAAGCCATTTGTGACTCAACTTCTCACGCATGCCCCCCCTGTTTCTTAGTCACTAGTATAGCTTAACACCACTTTGACCTGGTCTTCTCTGTTTGTGTTTCATTAGTATGACAGTAAGGGAGTGAGTTGACAGGTCGGTAAACATTTCCCTTTGACCCCCTACACATGTTTTTTGATTAGTATTTGAGCAACTCTCTTGTTGCGGGTCCATATTAAATGTTTGTAAACGTATTTCGTTTACACAACTATGGCTCACCCAATTTAATTGTGTGTGGTGTGTTTTTTCGCCCCCATTGCTGACGTGTCCTAGACTGTAATTTGACATAGAAGCTGTTATACTTCATATTAACCTAGTGGTTGAGAACTCTTGACCTCGTGTTGGATTGTGCATATATTGCATGGTCTTTCCTGTTTCATCATGCATGTGATGCGAGCAGTAGATCCTTTATCAAAAGTGACCCCACAAATTCAAGCCACATCTCCTAGCATCATCCTCTATTATATACTCAGAGGAATTCTGGATGCCAGTAATAATATGGTGTGTGTTAGGAATCATTTACCATGTTGTCAGTTAGTAGAAAAGAATAGGAGGTTTGGGCACGTCTGCACGAAGGCTTATTGTGGATAAGCGTGATACCCACGATATCTATGGTATTTGATGGTGCCCTTCACAGCTGCTAGGGCATTACAAAGACATGTTAGAATTGGACGCTTGCCCGGGATACTGTCCTCCACGCATGCTCAGGAAAACACTGTTTCCATCCCAGAGCATGCGCTTGGAGTCCCTTTTTCTACACTGAATACTGCATCAATGTTAGTATCAGTACTATGCGGTTTTCCAAGAAAAGGTTCCACATGATGTTTAAATTGTGGAGCCCATACTTATTAGAGAAATACACACGGTGTTACCAGCAAATTATTGCAGATGACTAGACGTGCTTTTAACATTACGGCCTCAGTGCGGATGGCGCATGCGCGAAAAAGCAGCGGTTCCAATGCGAATGCCGAGTACACTTGGTAAACACGGCCGTATAGTATATCGTCATACAGGCATTTGGGAACAACCCCAGATATGTCTGAGAGCAGCACATACTATGGCAGCAGTTAGATCTTTGTGGCAGAGTTGTCTCCTATTGGACACCACATGGGGCCTGTTAATCAATTAGCCACAACATAAAAGGAAGGGGGGCGGGTTTGTCTCTGCCTCCACTTCCGCTCGGTCGCAGGACAAGGGGTAACGACGGACAGGTAAGGATCCTGACTTTCTTGTCAATCTAACTCAGTAGTTATGAGTAAGGGTAGCCTGGATGGTGAATTTACTTGATAGATAGTGGTCTGTTCTCTGGCATTACACCCTATGACTATTGGATTTTACCATGAATATAAGGGTAGACACTTAGTGGCCCAGATCAGTATTCCAACATGCCTTTGACCTATGCTACTCATCCTTATAATTCACTTATGACACATTTTGTGCTAGTTTCGAGTCTGGAATGGGTGTCGGCACATGGTGGGGCGAATTGGGCATCTATCACACGTTTATTGGGTTATCTGTTTAGAGCAATTTGGCTGGGCACAGAAGATCTGTGCACTTACTGTGTCTGTTTATTTCTACACTATAGAGTGGGGCCTCATTCTCCCGAGCGGTCGCCGGGTGCGGTGAGGTCATCACTCACACAAAGATGGGTGAGTATCACTGTGAGGAAATTCCTCTACGTGACAGAGCTAGTATGCTCATTATAATGCAGAACGCAAATGATTCTTGCAGGTGTTTTTGTCTATACAGTCTATATGCAGGTGGGCGGGTGCATGTGTGTTAAACAAGTGTCTGTTGTGTTTTTTTGTCTTTCTATTGGAAGAAGATATTCTTCTCTTTCTCCAGTGTATATTGGAGTTCCAAGTTACTGGTAGTTATATGTATCATTATATGTATAATTTTGTTACATTTGCACTCATCACTTTTTCTAGTTGCAGTAGCTAAATATCCTTAAAGGTCCTGAAGAAAGCCAGAGTAACTCTCTTATTGGCTGAAACATGTCGACCGACCTGCACAGCGCCATAGTGTAGCCTAATTCTTCAGCTACTAGGCATGATTTTAATCCTGACACTTAGACAGATCTTAAGTAATACATGTTTTGTTTAAGTAGTTAGTTTTATCCTTCACTATCACTTAAGCACTGCACCCCATTAGCATTACTCCCTGAGCAACAATTTGTCTACAGTATGTTTATCCACATCCGCACCATCACCTGATGGTCTGGGCGATGTTTGGATCATTCAACCAATTCCCACATGACGAGACTCCGCCACAAGGGTGGTCTGATTGGATTTTCTCAAGCCATTTGTGACTCAACTTCTCAAGCATGCCCCCCCTGTTTCTTAGTCACTAGTATAGCTTAACACCACTTTGACCTGGTCTTCTCTGTTTGTGTTTGCATTAGTATGACAGTAAGGGAGTGAGTTGACAGGTCGGTAAACATTTCCCTTTGACCCCCTACACATGTTTTTTGATTAGTATTTGAGCAACTCTCTGGTTGCGGGTCCATATTATATGGTTGTAAACTTATTTCGTTTACACAACTATGGCTCACCCAATTTAATTGTGTGTGGTGTGTTTTTTCGCCCCCATTGCTGAAGTGTCCTAGACTGTAATTTGACATAGAAGCTGTTATACTTCATATTAACCTAGTAGTTGAGAACTCTTGACCTCGTGTTGGATTGTGCATATATTGCATGGTCTTTCCTGTTTCATCATGCATGTGATGCGAGCAGTAGATCCTTTATCAACAGTGACCCCACAAATTCAAGCCACATCTCCTAGCATCATCCTCTATTATATACTCAGAGGAATTCTGGATGCCAGTAATTATATGGTGTGTGTTAGGAATCACGTACCATGTTGTCAGTTAGTAGAAAAGCATAGGAGGTTTGGGCACGTCTGCACGAAGGCTTATTGTGGATAAGCGTGATACCCACGATATCTACGGTATTTGATGGTGCCCTTCACAGCTGCTAGGGCATTACAAAGACATGTTAGAATTGGACGCTTGCCCGGGATACTGTCCTCCACGCATGCTCGGGAGAACACTGTTTCCATCCCAGAGCATGCGCTTGGAGTCCCTTTTTCTACACTGAATACCGCATCGATGTTAGTATCAGTACTACTCGGTTTTCCAAGAAAAGGTTCCACGTGATGTTTAAATTGTGGAGCCCATACTTATTAGAGAAATGCACACGGTGTTACCGGCAAACTATTGCAGATGACTAGACGTGCTTTTAACAATACGGCCTCAGTGCGGATGGCGCATGCGCGAAAAAGTAGCGGTTCCAATGCGAATGCCGAGTACACTTGGTAAACATGGCCGTATAGTATATCGTCATACAGGCATTTAGAAACAAACCCAGATATGTCTGAGAGCAGCGCATACTATGGCAGCAGTTAGATCTTTGTGGCAGAGTTGTCTCCTATTGGACACCACATGGGGCCTGTTAATCAATTAGCCACGACATAAAAGGAAGGGGGGCGGGTTTGTCTCTGCCTCCACTTCCGCTCGGTCGCAGGACAAGGGGTAACGACAGACAGGTAAGGATCCTGACTTTCTTGTCAATCTAACTCAGTAGTTATGAGTAAGGGTAGCCTGGATGGTGAATTTACTTGATAGATAGTGGTCTGTTCTCTGGCATTACACCCTATGACTATTGGATTTTACCATGAATATAAGGGTAGACACTTAGTGGCCCAGATCAGTATTCCAACATGCCTTTGACCTATGCTACTCATCCTTATAATTCACTTATGACACATTTTGTGCTAGTTTCGAGTCTGGAATGGGTGTCGGCACATGGTGGGGCGAATTGGGCATCTATCACACGTTTATTGGGTTATCTGTGTAGAGCAATTTGGCTGGGCACAGAAGATCTGTGCACTTACTGTGTCTGTTTATTTCTACACTATAGAGCGGGGCCTCATTCTCCCGAGCGGTCGCCGGGTGCGGTGAGGTCATCACCCACACAAAGATGGGTGAGTATCACTGTGAGGAAATTCCTCTACGTGACAGAGCTAGTATGCTCATTATAATGCAGAACGCAAATGATTCTTGCAGGTGTTTTTGTCTATACAGTCTATATGCAGGTGGGCGGGTGCATGTGTGTTAAACAAGTGTCTGTTGTGTTTTTTTGTCTTTCTATAGGAAGAAGATATTTTTCTCTTTCTCCAGTGTATATTGGAGTTCCAAGTTACTGGTAGTTATATGTATCATTATATGTATAATTTTGTTACATTTGCACTCATCACTTTTTCTAGTTGCAGTAGCTAAATATCCTTAAAGGTCCTGAAGAAAGCCAGAGTAACTCTCTTATTGGCTGAAACATGTCGACCGACCTGCACAGCGCCATAGTGTAGCCTAATTCTTCAGCTACTAGGCGTGATTTTAATCCTGACACTTAGACAGATCTTAAGTAATACATGTTTTGTTTAAGTAGTTAGTTTTATCCTTCACTATCACTTAAGCACTGCACCCCATTAGCATTACTCCCTGAGCAACAATTTGTCTACAGTATGTTTATCCACATCCGCACCATCACCTGATGGTCTGGGCGATGTTTGGATCATTCAACCAATTCCCACATGACGAGACTCCGCCACAAGGGTGGTCTGATGGGATTTTCTCAAGCCATTTGTGACTCAACTTCTCACGCATGCCCCCCCTGTTTCTTAGTCACTAGTATAGCTTAACACCACTTTGACCTGGTCTTCTCTGTTTGTGTTTCATTAGTATGACAGTAAGGGAGTGAGTTGACAGGTCGGTAAACATTTCCCTTTGACCCCCTACACATGTTTTTTGATTAGTATTTGAGCAACTCTCTGGTTGCGTTTCCATATTATATGGTTGTAAACTTATTTCGTTTACACAACTATGGCTCACCCAATTTAATTGTGTGTGGTGTGTTTTTTCGCCCCCATTGCTGAAGTGTCCTAGGCTGTAATTTGACATAGAAGCTGTTATACTTCATATTAACCTAGTAGTTGAGAACTCTTGACCTCGTGTTGGATTGTTCATATATTGCATGGTCTTTCCTGTTTCATCATGCATGTGATGCGAGCAGTGGATCCTTTATCAACAGTGACCCCACAAATTCAAGCCACATCTCCTAGCATCATCCTCTATTATATACTCAGAGGAATTCTGGATGCCAGTAATTATATGGTGTGTGTTAGGAATCACGTACCATGTTGTCAGTTAGTAGAAAAGCATAGGAGGTTTGGGCACGTCTGCACGAAGGCTTATTGTGGATAAGCGTGATACCGACGATATCTACGGTATTTTATGGTGCCCTTCACAGCTGCTAGGGCATTACAAAGACATGTTAGAATTGGACGCTTGCCCGGGATACTGTCCTCCACGCATGCTCGGGAGAACACTGTTTCCATCCCAGAGCATGCGCTTGGAGTCCCTTTTTCTACACTGAATACCGGATCGATGTTAGTATCAGTACTACTCGGTTTTCCAAGAAAAGGTTCCACGTGATGTTTAAATTGTGGAGCCCATACTTATTAGAGAAATACACACGGTGTTACCAGCAAACTATTGCAGATAACTAGACGTGCTTTTAACATTACGGCCTCAGTGCGGATGGCGCATGCGCGAAAAAGTAGCGGTTCCAATGCGAATGCCGAGTACACTTGGTAAACACGGCCGTATAGTATATCGTCATACAGGCATTTGGGAACAACCCCAGATATGTCTGAGAGCAGCGCATACTATGGCAGCAGTTGAATCTTTGTGGCAGAGTTGTCTCCTATTGGACACCACATGGGGCCTGTTAATCAATTAGCCACGACATAAAAGGAAGGAGGGCGGGTTTGTCTTTGCCTCCACTTCCGCTCGTCGCAGGACAAGGGGTAACGACGGACAGGTAAGGCTCCTGACTTTCTTGTCAATCTAACTCAATAGTTATGAGTAAGGGTAGCCTGGATGGTGAATTTACTTGGTAGATAGTGGTCTGTTGTCTGGCATTACACCCTATGAGTATTGGATTTTACCATGAATATAAGGGTAGACACTTAGTGGCCCAGATCAGTATTCCAACATGCCTTTGACCTATGCTACTCATCCTTATATTTCACTTATGACACATTTTGTGCTAGTTTCGAGTCTGGAATGGGTGTCGGCACATGGTGAGGTGAATTGGGCATCTATCACACGTTTATTGGGTTATCTGTGTAGAGCAATTTGGCTGGGCACAGAAGATCTGTGCACTTACTGTGTCTGTTTATTTCTACACTATAGAGCGGGGCCTCATTCTCCCGAGCGGTAGCCGGGTGCGGTGAGGTCATCACCCACACAAAGATGGGTGAGTATCACTGTGAGGAAATTCCTCTATGTGACAGAGCTAGTATGCTCATTATAATGCAGAACGCAAATGATTCTTGCAGGTGTTTTTGTCTATACAGTCTATATGCAGGTGGGCGGGTGCATGTGTGTTAAACAAGTGTCTGTTGTGTTTTTTTGTCTTTCTATAGGAAGAAGATATTTTTCTCTTTCTCCAGTGTATATTGGAGTTCCAAGTTACTGGTAGTTATATGTATCATTATTGTATAATTTTGTTACATTTGCACTTATCACTTTTTCTAGTTGCAGTAGCTAAATATCCTTAAAGGTCCTGAAGAAGCCAGAGTAACTCTCTTATTGGCTGAAACATGTCGACCGACCTGCACAGCGCCATAGTGTAGCCTAATTCTTCAGCTACTAGGCGTGATTTTAATTCTGACACTTAGACGGATCTTAAGTAATACATGTTTTGTTTAAGTAGTTAGTTTTATCCTTCACTATCACTGCACCCCATTAGCATTACTCCCTGAGCAACAATTTGGCTACAGTATGACGAGACTCACCACAAGGGTGGTCTGATGGGATTTTCTCAAGCCATTTGTGACTCAACTTCTCACGCATGCCCCCCCTGTTTCTTAGTCACCAGTATAGCTTAACTCCACTTTGACCTGGTCTTCTCTGTTTGTGTTTCATTAGTATGACAGTAAGGGAGTGAGTTGACAGGTCGGTAATCATTTCCCTTTGACCCCCTACACAGGAATATCACTTGTTCATTTTCGAATTACCAAACAAAACATTTTATTCAACAAACTCAAAACAACAATTTTGAAGACTCATGGCGGGTCTCCTCGGGACAATCTGTAGTTCACAGCCAGCAAGACAAAAATCGAGATAAGAAGGTGTAACATGCGCTCATCAAAGGACAGAGAGAGAGTGAAAGAGAGAGAGACCGAGAGAGAAAGAGAGGGAGAGAGAGATGGAAAGAGAGAGAGAGAAAGAGAGAGGGAGAGAAAAAGAGAGCAAGAGAGAGATAAAGACTGAAAGAGAGGAAGAGAGAGAGAGAAAGAGAGGGAGAGAGAGAGACACAGTGAAAAGAAGAGAAGGATAGGGAGAGAGTGCCGACACTGAGCACCCAGGACTCACTGCTCACCTGCTGGCATCGGTGTGTCTCCAACCACGTGCCGGTATGCACTGCAGTTCATCATGTCCCTCATCTTAAACAGAGTCCAGATTTATGAATGGCAGAGTCAGTCTGAGGGGGACGGTGTTCAGCTGGTTCACATCTTTCTTAGCTGGCCGTCGACAAACGGTCTGGGTCCCCCCTAGCTCCGCCGAGATGCCCCCACTGGGAGTCGGAGTTCCGCAGGGTTCTGTGTTGAGCCCGACTCTTTTTAACATCTTTATGACCCCTTTGGCCGCACTGGTGGAGTCTTTTGGGGCTCAGATTGTTTCCTACTCCGATGACACCCAGCTTCTCTTCACGTGTAGGAAAGGTGAGTACTTCGATGGAGAGAGCATTCGGGATTGTCTCGGGGCAGTTTTCAACTGGTTTTAGCAGAACAGCCTTAAATGTAACTCTGACAAGTCGGATGTGCTGTTCTTTGGCTGTACCACGGACCCTGATTGGCAGGCACGGTGGCCGACTGATATGTTTCCTCCAGCTCAGGCTTCCCCGGTGGCAAAAAACCTGGGAGTCAAGATCGATAATAATCTGACGATGAGATCTCAGATCTCAGATCCTCGGCCTCATGGGCACATGTTTCGGCATTCTTAAGATGCTCCGGAAGTTTCTCACCCTGCTCACTGAAGAACACAGGAAGATCACGGTGCAAACCCTGATTGGCTCCAGATTGGATTATGTCAACGTCCTCTATCTGGGTCTCCCGGATTATTTTGTGCAGCGATTACAGGTCGTGCAGAATTCTGCGGCGCGTGCCATTTTTGGCCTCTGCAGGCGAGCCAGAGTGTCCGGCCTTCTACAGTCGCTCCATTGGCTGCCTATCCGGAAGCGGATAGTTTTTAAGGCACTGACCCTGGCTCATAAAGCGCTCTTCGGTTCGGGAGCACAATATCTTCAACGCAGGCTTGTTTTCTATCGACCCACCAGAGCTCTGTGTTCTGAATCTTTGTCTCTTGCGGTGGTCGCCCGAGTTAGGAAGGCCCGCATTGGGGGGCGCTCCTTTAGTTTGAGGGCGCCCCAGCTTTGGAACACTCTGCCACTGGCCTTACGCAGCACCTCTAATCTGCTGTCTTTTAGGAAAGGCCTAAAAACTTGGCTTTTTACCCTTTAGTTATGTTATCTTGCTGTTTCTAATGTTTTCATCTGTTATGTTTTCATTTCATGAGCTGCCAATATAAAGCGCCGGGACACTCCGTCGGAGTAGCCGTGCGCTATAGAAATTAAATTTAACATAACATAACATAACAGAACAGAGTACATACAATTGCACATGCCATCCTCACTTGTCCCCCCTGTGCACCCAGGCTGCTGCACCCCAGCCCCTCCCACCACCCAGCAGTGACTACCCGCCCCTGTGCACCCAGGCTGCTGCACCCTAGCCCCTCCTGCCGCCAGCGGTGACTACAACCTCCCTGCGCACCCAGGCTGGTGCAAGCCAGCCCCTCCTGCTGCCCAGCAGTAACTGCCTGCCCCTGCACACCCAGGCCTCACTGCTCACCTTCCGCTACTGGCGTGTCTCCAAGAGGGCCCACTAAATGCTGGTGCAAGCCACAATCCCTGGCCCGAGAACATGGCACTATCCACATCCTGTAGCCCCGCTCTGAGGGCCACCAGGTCGCACACTTGATTCTGGGTCTTGATTTCACTATGGCAGAGATCATATCAGTGCTCATGGCATCATCGCAGGCTGCACACATGCTCAGCACTTTAGGTGCCACTAACTCTGTGACCCATGAGGCAACAAAACGTGGTGGTAGGCCAACACTGGGTCTACCGCCTACCCCCTACTGGGGGTGAGTGTTTGATTTGTCAACGCTCCGTCCATCATCACCTTTAGTTTTTCTTTGTCCACCCTAAGTTAGCAGGGTATGCTCAGACATGAGTCCCTTGCTCACTTAGCCACTGGAGTCAAGCAAGCCCGGCTGAAGATGGCTGTAATGCCAGAAACCGGTCCTGGGAAGCTTGATTCCAGTCCAGGGAAGACATGGCTTGGCAGTTCGGGCTGGACTGTTCCCATGAGGCACAGGGTCAGACTGATTGCATATGGCCATGTCTGAACTGGGGTGGCGGAGTGAGCTAAAGAACGGTGATAGATTAAACCCAGATCAGTTGACTGGGGGTGAGTGTTTGTATTGTCAACTCTCCGCCCATCATCACCTTTCGTTTTTCTTTGTTCGCCCTAAGTTGGCAGGGTATGCTCAGACGTGAGTCCCTTGCTCAGTTTGCCACTGGAGTCAAGCAAGCCCGGCTGAAGACGGCTGTAATGCCAGAAACCGTTCCTGGGAAGCTTGATTCCGGTCCAGGGAAACATGGCTTGGCAGTTCGGGCTGGACTGTTCCCGTGAGGCACAGGGTCAGACTGATTTGCATATGGCCATGCCTGAACTGGGGTGGCAGAGTGAGCTAAAGAACGGTGATGGATTAAACCCAGATCAGTTGACTGGGGGTAAGTGTTTGTATTGTCAACGCTCCGTCAATCATCACCTTTGGTTTTTCTTGGTAGGCCAGCACTGCCCGCTGGCTCAGGCATACACAATGGTCCAGCGGGGCTCACACTAATTCTCACCAGTCCGGATTGCCAGGATGGGGCATCATCCCAGGCTGCACACCTGCTCAGCACTTAAGGTGCCCCTACCTCAGTGCACAGAAAGTCACCTTCCTGTGGCGGTGTGCTGGACGCAGTGTATCCGGTGCCACCAAGTCTGTGCCCCGCAAGTCATAGACCCTCTAAGATTGAGTATTGTGGTGCAGGCACCATCATGTCACCTCCGGCCCTGGAGAATGTGATGTGGCTGGGCCCTAGGCCCTCATGCATAAATAATACCCACCCAGAGAGACAGTGGAAATGGCGTCGAGCACGTGCCCTCGGCCTTTCTTATTGGCAGGGTCACATGTCCTGTGATGCATGTGCTGGATTGGTGTGGTGTGGGTTTAAACCAGCCATGAGGGAGTGGCTGTGGTATGCTGACAACTAGACCTGTGATCAGCAGATCACTACAGTGAAGACCTGGGACGTGTAGTGTTGTATTCCCCCGCAGTGAGCATAAGCGGAGTGGGCTGGCCTGGCGTATGCCAGACCAGAATAAGGGTGTGAACAATGACTCAGGGCTGTGGGCATGGTTCCGTCCTGGGCTGGACAAGAAAGCAACTAATGTGTGTGTCTCTGTTATAGTGTCGGCGCCACCAGGACCACAATCGGCAATGTGTCACCCTGTGACTCAAGTCCGACAACATAAGCTGCATGGACTTAAGTGGGAATTACTGACCCTACATTCATCAATACTTCCACACTTCAAATATCATAGGTATGACACAGCTGTGTGAATATGAATGTTTAATGCCGCTTCTTCCTGCTCTTCTTGTCCTTGCCCTTCCCTGACCCCGAGGACCCAGGCTGGTCCTCCGGGGGGCTTGTGGGGTTCTGGTTGTCCTCTGTACTTGCTCCGGCAACCTCAATAGTGCTTCACTGTTGTATGGCTTTTGTTTGTATGTTTTTTTCCACTATTATAATGATTTTTCCCACCTAACATGTGTGAGTTGCAGGCCTGGCACAGCTTATCGCAGATTTTTTTTATGTTGGTTGGGCCCCGTCGCAACTATTTTCGTGTTGGGGTGTACATTTATATCCCCGTCCCGGGACTTTATCTTGGACATTTGACGCATTATTGTGAGACTATTGCATGGTACCACCGTGTTGTGAATACGTTAACACTGTCTTATTTTCCTGCGATAGACTGCGATGTACAGAGTTGTGTTAAGCTAATTTTGTGATAATTATCACACGTTCTTGAGAATATCCTCCAAAGGGTTGCTAAACTACTACTTGTTCATAATTACCATAGCAACAGTGGAATAATTCGTTAAAAGGCAAACTTTTTTTAGAAAATATGCACAAAAAAAAGAATCGTGGAGTAGCAAATAACAAATGCCAAAGTGTGAGGATATCTTTAATAAATAAACTTCTACAAATGAAGAGAAGAAAGGAAAAGGCCATGCATTACCACAGTGGTGAAACTTCAGTCACGACAGTCTGTAAGGGTATTAAAAGCTTACAGTTTCAGACCTTGTAGAGAAAGACCAGTTCAAAATCTGCTGCTACTAGTTGGAGGCACTAAAGATCATGAATGAAAAGTGTGGGTTAGAAGAGTGGAAGACCCATGATGTCATACAGAATTCTCTAAAACTTAAAGTAATTGATACCTTTTTTCGAAAATTCGCTGATTGCCTGTGTTTGATCTGTTAGAAAACACATTTTAGTCTCACATCCTGTAACTTTGAAACTATGCCTGTTTGTAGAATAACTAAAACGTCATTTCCACAGTCTTATGGTACTTTAATGATGTCTCCACTATGATGCTTTTCCTTTCTATAAGAATCTACCTTCAAGGTTTTCTGAAAAACGTTTTATTTTAACAAGTATAGAAATACTTTTACATTTTATTTAAGGAAACAGTTGGGCACTTACAAACTGGCAGGAACGTTCTCAAAGAAGAAAGGTCCTTTTTGTCCAAAGTGATTGTGAAGTGCCTGGCGATCTCATTTGCAGCTCTTGTCTCTTTCAGCAGTCTGTTCGTCAAAGTTCCTTTACTAATCACAAGAATTATATGGATGAGCAATTTCACTCAATGAAAGTGTTCAGAACATTGCCTTCTGCAACTACGGAATTAAATAATTGACAGTGTCTAGGAGCACTTATTTTTAACTTTCAGCCCTGAAGTTGGTTTGGAATATATAATTTTTAAAAGGGCGCAGACTTGGACACATTTCATGAATCATTTCTGAAGCTTTCAGTCTTTTTCATGTGCATAATGGCAGATTTTTCCTATTTAAAGTGATACAACTGCAACAAATACATTTCAGGCTCAAATCCTTTACTAAATCTATGGGATTTTGTTCTCTGTTGCTACCCGTTATAATCTATTTATTTGTTACTAACGTTTTTGAGTCCAGTGCCCATTTTTAGGTCTCGTCTAGGCAGCGCATGCACTGTGTCGTCGAGAGATGCTGTATACAGTATAGTGGGGGAAGCTCTGCCCACTTTCCGCCTATCTTTTTGATTGGTTCTATTCCTAAACACTACAATCTGATTGGTTTTCTTCAACTTAATCTCGCCTCCTGACGGTCATGTCATCATTATTTTCCTTCCATAGCTTTCGGCCCCTTTACTTTTAAAACTGTTTTGTTTCCCTGCCTCCCCCGTTCCCTCCCGAAGTCTGTCACTTCTCTGCCCACCACAACCCCCCCACCCACTCCCGTTCCTGCCTTCTTGGACGGCTGCAGTTTCGTAAATACGAGTCCTATTGCATTTGTAAATGCTTTTTTTTCCCTCTGATTGGCATTCGCACTCTATTTTGCCTGACCTACACTCGTGCAGGGGCATTTAAACACAGCCACCTTGATCCTAACAGTAAGCGCAGCGGATTTACCCGGAGACACGAAACGCTATGCTCCCTTGACCGCAAATTAAAATTGAACTAATGCAGATGACGAAACTTGATTAAAAGTGATAAAGCAAGGAAATGATGCTGTTGTATTGTACATTTGGATGATTCTAATTAGCCTTGAGAAAGCCCTTGCTACAGTTGCCGGAAAGGGTGAAACACGTGTCGGCTGTTTTCTTCTGTTCCACTACAAACATCTAATGAAAATGACAAAGACTGCTTTTCTCTGTGGTTTTTAAAAAAACTCATCGGTAAAACCTCAAATGAGTGAAATAGAAAGAATAAAGTGCAAATAATAAAAATAACTTTCCTTACTACAACAAACCTGTACTGTGCTGTTTTCAAAACAACAAAATTGAAGACTAACCCACTTATGGGGGAGATTACATATTTTTGAAAAGGAGGAACCTTTGCTCAAAAACTCTCCCAACACTATCCTTTTTGAGGCTGGACAGGTCCAGAGCCTCGAGCATAACCCCTCCACAACTTCAGGGACTCATATCCAGACCCAGGATTCCTGGAGCACTCTCTTTTTTCTCACAAATCTTGCAAGCGCGTGATAATATACATCGTACACATGCGTGCCAAAAATCTGCTTCTGCCTTTTGTTATAAAGATTTCACTTTTGCCTATGTTTGTTTGGTGCACACGCTTTTCTTTTTAGTTCCCTGCAACTCCTTAGACTTGCCATACAAAACACGCCAATCCTTATCAAATTGTTTTGATTTCGCGAACATTGTGCGCGATGTGTTCGACAGGTTTTTCTCTTTCGATATACCGAAGTTGATTGCAACAAAGGCAGGAAGGTATGGAAACCTGCCCCTGGGCAGAGCAATCAGAGGTAAACTGCCTCAGGAGCGGGAGCAGTACATATTACTGAGTTGGTAAAGAATTATTGTACACTTATTTGATTAAAGGGAGCAGTCCATTTACACTGCAGATGTTTTTAATGCACAGACCGTAATTGACTCGAAGAGCAAGTAGTAATCTACTTTTAGTATAGTTGTGACGCTATTACAATTGCCCTTTAGACTACCTCAGGTCACTTTAATTCGTCATGACAAGCTGGGAATCACCAAGGAATGTGGGGGGCAAATGAAGGCAATATGAGCATTAATGTGCGTTCTTCTTCCCTGTTTATTGACTGTGGTTGAAGCCTGCCAACAGGGAACAGCAAAGTACAATAGAGGGAGATGCAAAGCATAAACAAGGAAAGTGACAACAGAACTCATTATGGGATGGGGCAACCTGGAGAGCGAATGCCAGAAATGGGAGGAACGTGCTAAGATGGGTAGGGCATTTTGTGTGGCTCGTATTATAAAGAAAATAAATCTTCCCTCATAAAAAAATCCAGCCATCAATTGCACAGGCACTCCATCTCTTTGAGCTCTTTGGTAGCTACTCCGGCTACACAATTAACTGGGCCAAATCCCTGATTTACCCATTATCGGGTCTTTACCCTCGAGTTCCGATGCGGTGTCCCGCTTTGATTGTCACTGAAAGGTTTAAGTATTTGGGGCTGTACGTCACTAGGGAAAGGACGGAGTTCTTCGCAAAGAATCTTGAGCTGCACCTGACACGGTTAGCATCGGACGTTGCCCACTGGAGGTCCCTTGGGACGTGCCGCACTACTTAAAATGTTGGCACTGCCGCGCCTCCTCTACATCCTGCAGAACACACCATATCCGGTCCCGGTGGGGGGGGGGGGGTATTCAAGCGTATATCAAAGGCCTTGAGAACGCTGCTTTGGGATGGAGGGAACCCTACAATATCATCACGGAAGCTAACACAATGAGTGTACGATGGGGGGCTGGCCATCCCGGACGTGGAGTTGTACTACTGGGCATCCCAGTTGCCGGTCATTAATGACTGGACATTTGGGGCACGGTCGGAACCGGCCTATGGGTTGATACGTATGCCATGCCGGAGGGCAACTGCGAACCTCTGCTGTATTCGCGGAGGCAACGCAATGATCTGCCATCGCCTATGGGGGTGGTGATCCAATGCTGGAGGGAGGCCAAAAATACTTGGGGTAGGCCAACACTCTCACAGGAAGGACCCAGCTGTGGTCTGGGATCAGCTAGTGAAGGTAAAACGACTTACTGGCTTTAGAGGCTGGAAACTGATCGGGATTGAATATCTGGGAGGTGTATGGAAGGGGGACACCCCTAGATCCTTTGACTATCTCCAGAACATATATCAAATGTGTGACTCCCAGCATTATCATTATCTGCGCCTCATCCATGCCCTACGTGCACATATACGTGCAGACACTTCGATCCCAGAATATTTGCCCATGGAAGACAGGCTCCTACTAGATCCCATCTTGGAGAAACCCACAGTGACTATTTAGCGCAAACTCATTAATATTATGCCGGACCACCGGGTGTCTTTGAGAGTGAGATGGGAGGAGGATATTGGTGTTCTGGCAGATAGTGACTGGCAGGACGCCCTTCAGAGCCCCCGCGAGGTGGCCATACGGATCAGGTTCCGCCTGGTCAATTGAAAATCCTGCATCGGGTGTATTACCCGGGCACTTTTCTATTTGCCTGGGGCAGGAGTCTGTCCCCTTTGTGCGCGAGGGGATGTCGAGAGGAGGGTTCCTTTTTCCACATTCTTTGGGTCTGCCCCTATATTGTGCCGTTCTGGTCCAGGGTGGCGCAGACTATGGCGACAGTAGTAGGCTCCCCGGTCCCTGTGGAGCCTAGGTGGCTCCTGTTTATGGTGAAGGTACTGACGGACTGGTCACGGTACAACAAAATCTGGTAGGCTGTGGCGGCTAGGGTGTCCAACCGGAATATTGCTAGTGCTTGGGGTGCGCAGGCACCCCCCCCAATGGGACCAGGGGTGCGAGACTTGGATTGGTGTCAGAGGGCGGAGGAGACAATCTACAAGGCGAGGGGTAGTGTTAACAAATGGGTGAAGGTCTGGGGTCCCTGGTGTAAATACAGAGCCATGAGGGGGGTAGGATTGATGATGATTGTTGTCCTATGGTACTGTATTGTCTGTTTTTGTAAGCAAATGTATTGTTATCGTTGCACACACCATTTAGGCACTGCCGTGTATCTTTTGAGTCCCTGAGCAAAAATAATAAAAATATTTATTAAAAAAATAAAAAAAAATCCAGCCAGAATATAGCTATTCTTATGGGATACTTAGGGAATGAGGTCCAAACGCATGCTTGCCAGTATGTTGCAACAACAGTGTTTTATTCCCCTCATCTACCAGAAACAAAACTCCCCTAATTTGAATCCTTTCCTGTAATGTTTCCATTAGAGAAAGAGGCGAGTGACACAACAACTTTGACTGGTGGGAGGTAATGAGGATTCAGTGGTGCCAGTCTTTCTCTTCCCCATAAAAATACCCACCCCCTCGTTCCTGTAGTCTGACGATCTGCCTCCTGGAGGTCTTAAATGGTTTGAAGCTAAATGAAGGAAAGTGGATCTTTGGGGATATGGAATATATGGGGACCCTATGTCATGGCACTCTGGGGGAGTAGCTTACCTGTGGATTTGTATAAAAGAAGCGAATTCTTGAATCAACACACCTTATAGACTCCCTACCAATCCAACTAATGTATTCATAGTGACCGGTGCTTGGGGCATACGTGCCCTAAACCGGAGTGGTGCATGGAACGGATGTACAGGATGTGTGGGCATACCCTTCTCAGGCCATTAGGTTGGAGCAGCAGATGGACTCTTGTGTTTGGAGACCTGAAAGCCCCATTGGCGCATTTGATAGAAAGCCTAGCCACCAAACAAAAAGGGCCTGAGCGGTGTGGTGTAACGGTCAGAGCTGCCTACTTAAAAAATACCGGGTTCGAGTCTCAGCGTCGGCTCAAACTCCTGTTATTCTGGGCAAATCACTTATTCTCCCTGTGCATCCTCAAAATTAATGTCGTTGAGTATTGTAACTCGTCCTCAGGTACAGAGTTCCATTCCAGTATCTTTAGATCGAATTTACCCTTTATAAAATTGCAAACAAAAATGTGCCCAAGAGTACACAGTGCGCCTTCAAGAGAATTTGTGAAACCACATTGAACATTATTGAACCCTGATTTGACCCCTAAATATTTGAGGTTTAGAGTAGCCATAGTTAATCTAATGTGATTTTTGAAATTTACATTTATTGTTTTTTAGCGGTTCCTGGGAAACGATGGAATGTATTAAATAAACCCTTTATGAAAATAACTGCACAAAGCAGTCTCGTAATTAGATTAACAATACCAGTCTTTAATTATTTTGCGGGACCCCATCCTCGCCAATCAGGGCTCTTGCGATGCACGTTCCTATAAGAAATAGAGTGGTATTTCTTATGGTGTTACATGAAAGTCCAGAAGAAAAGGTATGTAAGTGCATGAGTGTGAGGCTGTATGTGGCACTGGACAATAGCTGAAAGTCTTGCAAATGTGAGGCCGATTGCATTGCAATTGCTAGTTTTTCTTGTTGAGTCTTGATTCAGTAGCATGTCATAGTGTTATGTGAACATTACCATGCACTCTACATGGCAGGGCAAACAGTGTCGGCTCCTCTACTATGGCGGAGGAGCGTTGCCCCACTGTCAGTGAGCAGATAAAGAAAGGAAAAAAATAAAACGATAATAATCAATTTTTCTTTTTGCTGCGCCAGCGTGTGTGAGGGGGTGGGGCAGCAGGGTAAGGGATGAGTGGTAGAACACCCCTGTGCTGTGCACAGTGACTGTTTGTTTAGTTCTCTCGGGCTGCCTAAAAAAGTCATGCGCACTTCCCTGTTCTCCATGCAGGCTGCATTACAGCCTGCGTGGAGAACATGCCCACATCTCCAGCCCATGGTTCAGCGCCATGTCACAGCGCTCAGACAAATCTCAATGCTCTATTGGGGCATTTTGAGTGGCTCAAGGGTGGGAACCTGGCTGCCTGCTCCCTGTTCCGACATGGAGACGGACATAGGAGAGCAGGAAAGAAGAAGTGGGACCCGCAGCAAGGTAAAGTAAGTTTTAGTTGTATTCGTTATTTTTTCTAATGCAGCCTGTGGCCCTCGTGCACCCGCCCCCCCACCTCGAGCCGTGCTGAACGCACCTGAGGTCAAATCTTGTGTTGCCTGTGGCATTGCCCTAGCTTTCTTTTGTGAAGAAGAGCCAGAGGTGGGGAAGGGCAAGAGAAAGTAAACAAAGGCTGCATGTCTGTGCCGCGGGTAGGATGCACTAGGCGATCTGAGCCTACAGGCAAACCTGTTCACTGGGGAGACATAACCGAGTATAAGCTATGTGTTGGGAAGGGTGGTAGTAGCATGTAAATATCCATCAAAATGGGCTTATATTTATTGTCAGTGCTCCCTTGACCTACTGTCTCATTGATCATAATGTGAATGTATATGATTTCCTTATGGATCTACAAATCATGGGAAGGTCTTGGAGAGATCTAATTACACTTGCATAATGGCACACGTGCAACAAACATATACTGCAAAAGAGGCAGCCAGGAGTATGAGAAAGATCAATATTGAACATCTTAAAGTCTTGCTCAGAATAGTAGAAGTTGATCTTAAAACAGTGAAGGAAATAATATATTCAATTTCTTAAATGACATCTTTGCCGTTTAAAGCAGTGAAAGTAAAAATAGAAAATAAAAAAATTAGACCAAGAACAGTACAACGTTATATTTGTGATGTCATCTCCTTTGTAGGTACTGAAAACCAAAAGGGTGCCATAGACTCTTGTCAGTAACAGTCTTTTTTTAATTTTAGGGAATGGATTCTAGGCATCAAGTCATAAGTAAACAAGACACTATACATAATTTGGTCTCTGTACATGAATTTGAACTATCACCTCACGCACCATTTGAAAATCCCTGTGACACAAGGCTTACACATGGGAACATCTCTGTACCAATAACTTCTACATGTTCTATATTCTCTACATAGTTTTTATGAATATAAACCATTTTTTTAACAAAAGGTGGATGTACAAGGCTGTTAGGTATTTTCGTGATATGCAAATAAATTGTGTTCCACATTAAATGTGATGATGCTACACACTCAAACGACAAATGCTCCGTTTTTCTTTCTTTGGCAGCAGGCCAATATGGAAGTATTCAAAATGATATATAAAGATGACACAGTATCGATCCAAAAAATATTGAGAAACAGAAATATCGGAATTGTAATATTAATAACAAAAATATCGACTCCCAATACATGACTATAAAAATCACTAATGTCGATCACACAAATATCATTATCAAATATATTTAGTTTTAAATATATCAATAACAAAAATATCAGAAACATAAGTATTGTTACTTATAATAAACATATGCCATGTGAAAAATTATGAGCACCTCCATTACAATAACAAAAATATTATCAACATAACAAAGAAATGTAATTAGAACAAACCCAAAAACCAATTTTCACATAAATCAATCATTTCAAATAAGCCCAAAACGTATAACATCTATAATTAATTTTAAAATATAACAACACACAAAAATCATACGTTCACCCTAGAAAAATAGTGTACCAATAAAATATACAATAAATGCGTCAAAAACATTATTTTCTATAAACATTTAAATACAAATGACAATGTAAAATATTATATCAACATAAACAAATTCATAGTTAAATGAATACAATTATATAAACAACTAATAAAAGAAAAAATAAATAGCGTTTACCAAACAAAGACCTAACAGAATTTTTTCCATTGCGGCTTGTGCTGCCACCCGTAGCGCAAGCCGCAATGGAAAAAATGAAGAGTTTAAACATCACTGCACCGTGTGGGGCGCAGCACGCGTTACCTGCCACACAGTGCAGAGATGGTAACGGTGGCACCACAGGTGCCCTCCAAGCCATATAGCAGAGGCCATGAGGCCATGCAAGCGGCCCCCAAAGTTACTTTCTGCCTGCCTTTTCTTGACCGGCGGACCGCTGGGAAAGGGCAGGTGGAAAGCGAAATTGTAATCCCGAAGGTGGAACCGGCTGCCTCTGCTGCCATTTGTGGATTACATTTTGACCGTCACACCGACAGGCTCCGAAGTGGAGCGATATACCCCTCGGGTTTCTCTTCAACCAACAGATAGAAACCTCGGATTTCGAGAAGAAAGCCTCTGAAAAGCTGTCGGATGGCTTTCTGCCCTACATCATAATTTACTTGTAGGAAAACCATTACAATTTTGGACTGTATTTGTTTAATTTTAGCCTTGCTTGACTCGCGTACCAGCTCCTTATGTAATTGGTTATTTGGGGTTGCCATAGTGTGATCCTAAGAGAGACATATTTGCTCTAGAATACAAGTTATGGTGGAAGTGAGTACTTTTTTGCACATGGTTTCAAAATAATGTGGTTAGGTGTATTCATCGATTAATACTGGCCTTTTATGTACTTATAGAGAACGCCTTAGTGTCTCTGGTTTGAAGCACCTTGATTTGGAGTTTTTGGAACTCATTTACTTCCATGCTACAGATTGATCTTTCATAGGTGATTAACTTTTCATTAACCATTGAAGGGCTGCCGAATTGAATTTGGACCTTAAAGACTCACCCGTTCATCCCCCTGCCTCCTGCTGACTGTCGCTGCCTGCCGGGTCCCCTGCGCCGAGTCCTCCTGCCGCCGCACCAGCAACACCTACGGCCGCTGTTGGGAGGATCTCGGTCCCCCAGCGGTCACCCCGGGGGCGCTTCAGGAGCACGTCATCATCTAGCACCTGGAGGCGCTACAAAGCTGGGGCACGCCCGACCATCTGGGCATTTCATTAACCATTGAAGGGCTGCTGAATTGAACTCGGACCTTAAAGACTCACCCGTCCGTCCCCGTGCCTCCCGCTGACTGTCGCTGACTGCCGGGTCCCCTGCGCCGAGTCCTCCTGCCGCCGCACCAGCAACACCTGCGGCCGCTGTTGGGAGGAACTCAGTCTCCCAGGGGTCACAGCGGCGGCGCTTCAGGAGCGCGTCATCATCTAGCGCCTGGAGGCGCTACAAAGCTGGGGCACGGCTGCAACGCGGGACGCGAGCGGGACGCCCGGACGAAGCCCGGACCAAGGGTGGGCCCGTCTAAGCCCGTCCAAGACCATCCAGGACCGGACCGGCCCACCCCTCCAACAGCTGCTGCATTTCCAGTAAGGATTCTTACCTTTAAGCTTGCAATGAACACTTAACTGCATCTTTGCCCCACTGCAAACGTTTGTTCCCTGAAGTTATTGCTGGACGGACAATCATTCGTTGAACTTTTGCTGATAGTAGCATACATTAAAGACTTATAGTTAGATCTCGCGATTGCATTAACTGGCATGTCGAGCAAGGGACCCACCAATCTACTAACCCCGCTTGGGAGGGCAAATGTGATAGGGCCACTATATGCCTATTTAACAAAAAGGGTTGCAGCCATAGACCATGAAATTGCCCTTGTGGAAAGGCGCTTATCATTTGGTTCGCAAAGAAGCAAGCTAACCTCAAAAGATACTAGTACCCTATTAACACCTTCACCCACACAAACTGTACAGACAGATAAAATTGTAGACATAGATGTTCCGCTTATATTCCAAGAATACTTGTCTCCACATATTATAGTGAATAGCCCTTCCCCCAGTATGGTCCCCTTAGAACTTTCTTCAGACCTCTCCTCAGTAGAACCCTCTTTATTGCAATTGCCTTTACCAACTCCTAAGGGCAATACAGATAAACCTATAATAGGCAATCCGCCTACAAGAGTACACCTAAAGAGGAAAAGGGGCCCGCCTTTGAAGGGGAGAACCTCGAAAGTTCCCAGACTTTCTAGAAAATCCATCCCAGGAAAGACATTATTGAACAACTCCAGGAAAAACCAGCAAAGTGCTGAGAATTTAAATACCCTAATCCCTCCCGTACAAGTAGATGGTGTATTTCCGTGTACTGTGGAAAACATAGAGCACCTCATGAAATCACTAATCATGCCTTTACTAGAGAGGGTGAAAAAATTGGGCAATGATCTGTCCAACCTAACAGAAGTAGCAAATGAAAATACTAAACTCTTGAAAGATCTGGCACTTTACATAAAATCAGATCGTACCAAAGAACCCGCAACTATAGAAGGTCAGAAACCTCATATAACGGCCCCATCGACAGGCTCCGACATGGTACATCCTGCATCACATCATAATGTAAAAGAAAATCTTCCTACTAAGAGGGTTAAGGAAGCTGTTCCATCCAAACAAGCTAGGATAGATCCATTGAAACCAGCACCAGAGGCCGTAACTTCCACTCCCACAGGAGCCGGGGGGTTGACAACAAATGGGAAAAAAGACAAGGGTACCCTTAATACTGCCCACAAAAATATTCCCCCCTCAAGACCTGAACTGACAAGAGATCTGAACAAAGTTGGACGCCCCCAGAGAAAAAATCACAATACTCAGCACCACATAAATCTACCACCTGATTCGGCCCCCTTCGTAATTGTACTTACAGGGGTTCCTGAGCTTCTAGAAGGTAGGCGGGAAGGCTACTTTGATTTAAAAAACAAGGTAACCTACTGGCTTAGAAATAACAGACCACTGCCGCCCCCACCTTAATGGGGAGATAGTGAACGTAAGGAGACTAGGGTGGGTAGGACGAAGGCCCAAAGACATACCAGGGGATGTGATCGCCATCAATTTCAGGGACCATAGGGTGGTTACTCATATTACTGACTGGTACGACACTCGTGGAGCAAATGGTATCGCCACAAGGGACTTGAGCTATTTCTATCCCCAGCCACTAGTGGCATCACTGTACGATGAAAAACTTTTTAATAACCCCTCCGAACGCCCCTATGTTCCCTCTTTATTGAACATGAATGTAAGGCCCAGGAGACCTTCGTGGCAAAACCCGAGGGATAACTCGAGACTGAGACTGTCTAGTAGAAATCCTAGTGTATGGGGGGGGGGGCATATGGATTTTGTTCCGCGCCCCTCATATGTGCCACAATGGCAAATCCCTTTGGTCAATAGATATGATGTCCTGTCAGGTCTTGAAGATCTAGACTGACAGGCAAGGTACTCTGATGAGGAGACACTCTCATCAACTAAGATGTTGCCAATGACCCATTATAACAAGCAACCAGAACAGTTAGCAATGAATAATAATGTTAGTTTTGGGTCACCAGGAACAGTTTTAAAGATACCTGGAGTGTCAGTGTCACAATCAGCTAGGGACCACAAGGAGATAATAAATTTAGATCAATGCCACCAATTGTTACATCCAGAAGAATCTTATTCAACTTCCCCTCCTATACAGAATTCGCAGCATATCCCTCCCTTGTTCATTTCAAATACCAGTGGAAATCTTGAACCCATTCGTGATGAATTTAGTAATCATTCACATACACTGCTTTCCTGGAATGTAGCGGGCTTGGCAAGTAAAATCACTCTTAATGCATGGTTGGACATCATCCGAAAGCATAGCATTCTTTGTTTACAAGAGACCTGGCTCTTGGATGAAGTCCACATAACAGGTTACCAAATTTTCCATTCCCCAGCCACCCCTTCGACCCAGGGCCGTAACAAGGGGGGTCTTTGCATATACGTATCAACAACGGGGGATGTTAAAGTGCACAAGTTTCAGTCAAGCTTGTACTAACGAATACTAACTTTCAAATGGGGCCTTTCACATAATATCATCTTAGTTAATTTTTATAATAACATGCATAACATGCCTAGCACTGAGATGGAGCCCATTATGGTAAAAATCCTGAGTTCCATTAAATCACTAGGAGAAGAAGTTGTGGGGGAAAAACGGATCATTTGGGTGGGGGATTTTAATTGTACCACCTAACCGTATTATGCACTAGGTTTGTGCGGCCTGGCAAATTACGGGGAGGACACTCCCACACACTTTACCCACACCAAGATGGGGACCCTCCTTAATGACATTGTTTTTCATTTTGACCTGTCATTTATCAACCAGGTATGTTTGCCACCTGCCCCTTTCGAGTCAACCTTTAACGGTCGTGGCTGTAACTCCACGATAGATTTTGCTCTAATCTCCTCTATGACACCCGGGCTCATAACCCACTGGGAAACGGGGAAAGTCCCGTTGAGTGACCACTACCCATTAATCTTTAATGTAAATGTTTTGGGGCAACAAAGTAAAAATTCCACCACTTGCGTTTATCCGCCTAAGATTAACCTGACTAAAAAAAATGGTTATATTGTCAAATGGGAAAAGATTCAACCCCTAGGATTTCTTCAAAACCTTTTTTCATCGTGTGCAGCTGATATTTCAGTGTGCCTCGAAGAAAATAATAACCCAAAGGAGGTAATGGCTGCCTTTTCCAATATTCAATACACAATTAAAAACCTTTTGGTCCGAGTACCCAAAGGGAACACTAAAAAATCCCCAGGGTGGTTCGATAGCAAATGCACTACTGCTCTGAAAGAGCTAAAAAGGGCCTTGCGCCTAATACCTAAAGATTCGGACTACATTCGCCAGACTAGGAGGTTATATAAATTAGCTATTAAAGATAGGAAATCAAAACTGAAAAGTGAGGCTTGGGAGTCCCTAATGGAGGCATCCAGACAGAGAAATAGCTCTGCCTTTTGGAAGGTGGTTAAATCCTCGTATAAGTCGAATAATAGTGAGAACACTATGGATGTAGCCATAACTGGTGACACCTGGGTAAACCATTTCAAGCAACTGTATAACCACCCTACCCCTGGTGTAGGTCTACCTATTCCCGGGGTGTGTTCATCTACATCAAGGGCAACCCTTAATAATCATGGTGTTCACTCTCACTCTACCCCATTTCCCATAGACATTTTATTCACCTGTCAGGAAGTATATGATGCTATCAGGGAAAGCGCATCTGGGAAAGCGCCTGGACCGGATTGTACCCCGGTGGACGTCTATAAAGCAGAACCTGATCTTTGGGCCCCGTTGCTTACAAACGTTTTAAACATGGGAAATCAGTGTGGGTTCATCTCCTCCTGGCCAGATGCCATCGTGGTCCCCATTTTCAAAAAAGGTAATAGAGATGATCCAACCTGTTATAGGCCAATATCCCTGTTAGATGGTCTGATGAAGTTGGCTGGAAGAATCACTTAAAAAATAATTCAACTTTGGGAGGGAAACCATCAAGTGGTATCAAACCTCCAATATGGGTTTAGAAAGGGAATAGGGACGATAGAACAATGCCTAAATTTGTCCCTTCTTATCTCTAAATATACCCAGGCCAAACACGGAACACTTTTTATAACTTTTATCGATCTTAGTTCCGCGTTTGATTGTGTTGATCATGGCTTTCTTTGGACAACACTGGGGGATATTGGTATTGACGCCCGCATTATAACTTTCATCAAAGAACTTTATAAAGATGCAGGGGCCAGAGTGAGGTACGGTCAACAGGGGGAATGTTCAGACAAATTTCCTATTTCCAGAGGGGTCAGACAAGGTTGCATATTGGCACCATTGTTATTCACATTATATATTAACTCCATTGGCCAGCACTTGTCAACCTCACCCAACGATTACCCTACTGTTAATGGTTCCCCGGTGCCCATTTTATTATACGCTGATGATGCGGCTTTAATGTCCAGGACCAGAATTGGCTTACAGCGTGCTGTAGATAAGTTCACAAGCTACATGAGGGACAGAGACCTAAGAGTGAATATCTCAAAAACTTATACCATGCCCTGTGCACCAAAGACTAATAGGGCCCCCTGCACCATATTCCTGGACAACCAAAGAATAGCAACAACAGATAGATTCTGCTACCTGGGAATTCTGTTCGACAGGCGGGGCCGCTGGGAGGCTGCCATAGCAGCCCGGAAACTGGCCTATAGTCGAACTATAGGTGCTTCGCGCTCCTTCTCTGATAAAATTGGTGGTAAACCAGTCAAGGAATTAATCCAGGTCTACAGAGCGAAGTGCGTATCTACAACCACTTATGGCGCTGGGCTATGGGGCATTGAGAAAGATCATTCCCTACAGAGCTGTGAAAATCAATTAATTTGCCATCTATTGGGAATGCCAAAAACAACATCTACATACATGTCACATATTGAGGTGGGAGTCACTTATATTAGCGATATCATCAAGATGTCCCCTATCTTGCCTTGGCATAAGGTATGGGCCACGCAGGAAGCCAAACTGAACAGAGATCTTATTAAAGACTGTCTAGCACTAGATGGGGTAGGCAACATCAAATGGTTATCCTATGTGAGAACTCTGGGGCATATTACCAACAACTAGCGATCATTTTTGTCTCTAAATTGTTTAGAGACAAAAATTATCGCCGCAAATCGGCGATTCTTATCGCAGATAAACCTTGCTATTAGCAAGGTTTATCGCGATATGCGATAAAAAACGGCCGCAATGCATGAATATCGCTGAAAAGTCAGCGATATTCATGCATTATCGAGCAAATGCTCTTAGCCATGTTATCCACCTCCCATTGGATAACATGGCTAAGAACTGCTCAGGGCAGGTGTTAGCTTTTGGAGATATTCGCGCTTAGCGCGAATATCTCCAAAAGTTTGTAATAGGAGATAGCGATGTTAGTGACTGTTTCCAGTCGCTAACATCTTGGCACGCCCACTTTGCATGTCATTAGTGATAAATATCACTGACATGCAAAGCAGGGCCCAAGATGGTCGCTATCTCCTATTAGCTGTCACTAACTGGTGTTAGCGACAGCTTGGTAATAGGGAGATAATTTTATCTCCGCTTTCTTGGCTTTTAAAGCCAAAAAAGCGGAGATAAAACCCCTTGATAATATGCCCCTATATTCACTGAACTAGGTCATCCTGAGTTCTTTGATAACCCTAGAAGGGATACCCAGAATAGCACTGAAAAAGATGATGACCATCCATTTAGATACCATCAGATGGAATAGCGAAAAATCCAAAAGCACAGTGCTTAGTTACCAGGAAATTACACCGAAGGAGGGACTTCAACCTTACCTAGTCCTGGTACAGATTCCCTACCCCAGAATGTTGCTGACTCGTTTACGTTTGGGGACTTTTTTTCGCATGGTCACCTTACCTACTTGCAATGATTGGTCTATCACCAAACTTATATGCCCTTGTGATAGTACCTCACTTCAATCAAACATTCATATCATGTTCTTCTGCAAGTTTTATACGAGCCCCAGGAAACAATTTTTGATACCTTTCCTTAAACGTTGGGGGATTCGTAAATGCAGATCAGCATACATGAAAATGCTACAGCTGGAAGATAACCATGTAGTTTACGCTGTTTCATGCTTTTTAAAATCTGTCATAAACTTGAGAAAATCCATGCATTACGCTACTATTCTACCCTGGACTGATGACGCTCTTTAATGAAATGCCTGTTTTTAGCTATTTTTAATGAATTTTTATGTAAAAGGTCTTTTAACGATCAAACAAGCTATTCTTGTACTGTACTGATTAACTTTATGATACTTTTAAGTGTTTTTTTATGTATATATGGATGTATAAATGCTTTTATGATTTTAATTTAAAATCGAATAAAGCTTGTTTTGATTTTGAATTTGAATTTGAACTTTTCAAGTTATTTCCCTCACTACTTTGATATAGGAAATGTTTTACTTCTTGAGCATTTGCACTGATCTTTGGGATAGCATTTGGATTTAATGACTTATCACCAGATACCAATTCCTTTTGACCCTCTCTCCTCTCTAATTGGCTCTTTTCTAAAAATATATTTTCCATCTTGTGCTATGATGTGACCCCAGCACACACATCATTTTTTCTGATACCCCTTTGTTCATTTTTTGGCTTTTATCGAATTTCCGATTGGACCCTCTGGTATTCATTATTGTTCGTCCTGATGATGACCATCTAATTCTAAAATGGTTAAAACCCTGATTGAAGAGGATTCATTTTTGCTATGTGTTGTTTCTGTCTTATTCAAACCACATATATGTAGTGTTTTCCTCAGCCACCTTTTTATGTTTACACAGTACATTCTCTTTATGGTTGTTTGTGTTACTTGATGAGCGCCATTATTGTTTTACTATTTCTATTATCATTGTCTTATTAATACATTTTCTACATATATGTAATAATCAAATCTGTGTAGGGGTATCACTTGTTTAAACATATTTTAGGCACATTTGTTATAATTTCCATTTTTTTGTCAGAAAACCTCCTGTAAGTTTGAAATATTTCTTTACTCTTTTCCTTTTTCTTTTCTTTTTTCCTCAACGTCATAGTTTTTTTGGTTTAATTCTTTGGTATTGCTACTTTGTATTTTACACTACATATGAGATTTAACTTAAACCTTTGTTAGGATTCTAGTCTTTATTTTGCCCCCGTTCAGGTCTCAGAGCTGCCCCTGTTGGTGGTAACAACATCATAATGAGACCCATGTCATATGGGATACACGTACAGCCAAGAAAGTGCATCAACAAAATCTGTGAAGTGGAAATGTACTAAATATTATTCTAATACATGCTATGAAAGGGCATCAACAAAAGAAAATGTTTTAATTAATGTAAAAGAGCATAGCCCCCCCCCCCCCCAAAAGTTACAGAGATAGAAGTTAGGGAAATTTGACAAGTTCTACGAAAGATAAGCACTAGTTCTCAGGAACCCTCAACCAAAATCCTTAAAGGCATAATACCTAAAGTCCCTTAGCATATAACAGACCAACAATCATCAATCTCCACTTTAAAACGTCTAATTACATGCACTAAAAAAGTGACCAGTGATACCTCACATGCTCCTACAAAATACTAAGACATAGCCATACCGGAGCATTTAACAATAACAAATAAAGAGAAGCCCTTCCTCTTACACGAAAATAAAAACAATGAACAACAAATCTTCTCACATGCAAACAACTTAAAGAAACTTACCCAGTGCCAAACCTGGATGAGTGATGGTACCTTCAAAATGTGTCATGTGTCAAATATACACCATACATGGTGAATTTCAAAACACCAATATCCCTTTCATACACACTTACTTTCCGAATAAACAAGGCAGTACCTTCTTTGAACTCCTAAACCATATAAAAGAACAAACAAATAACTACTACCCTAAAAAATTAATCATAGACTAAGCTATGATTCAAATTATACGGAAAATATACCCCCACACAACCATACAAGTCTGCTACTATCCCATTAATCAAAGTCTATTGCAATACATCTAAAAATCTACACAGAGGGCCTAATTACAAGTTTTGTGGTCCACTCCAGTACCGCCAAACCTACGGATAGACCGCCCGCCAGTGGTACCTGTGAAAATGGGCACTGCAATGGGGAACATCCCAAAAAGTTCCTGCATGGCATGGACCATAAAGTCAATGCCATGCAGGAATCTGGGTACATGCACACAGAGGGGCATATGTTATACCACCCAGCATGCACCCCATGGCCCTGAGGCAACAGGGCCCCTTTGTTTCCTCTATGCCAATGTTTTCATGTAGGAGGAACAAGAGGAAACTCATACTATGCTTGGCGGGACCACAGCGGTCCTACCAAGAATATTGCTGACTTAAGACCTCAGCGCCACCACCAAGGACTAGCGGTTCCCTGGCGGCTGTGGTGGTCTGACTGTCCTAGTTGTATTGGGGTGGTCAGCTCCCTGGTGCAGCAGTGGCTTGACTGCCACTGTCTCACCCCCATCCCCATACCGTTAGACTCGTAATTTGACCCAAAGTGTAGAATACTCCACTAACAGCCAATTTGCCTTCAAAGTCAAAAAAATTATAGCAATAGTCTACGTCCCTGTCACAGAGGTAGTCAACCACTATAACATACTAATGGAAAGCCCTTACTCTCAGCAAAGCAAAGGTAAACATAGGGACTGAATATGAGTTTGGCAGTTCCACGTCCATTGTCGTGTAAGCATCGGATTCATCATTGCCGACTAGGAGATCCGACTGCCCTCTTATGGTTCATGCAATTTCATAGAAGAAAGACCACTGCAGTATCACCACCGCTGACAGGAATTCTCAATCGCAGCGGGATAGGCCAATGCCTCTGCCAGAGGGTGGACCACCAGTGTTAAGCAGCTCAATTATGATGTGCCTTTCCAACTGTGGAAGTCCAACCATCATACCTGAGCTGGTGGAAAGGGAGGGATATAAGGCTGAAACTCACCTGTACTCAGCTTCACATGTCCTGTGCCATCATGGATCCAATCCTACATGTACTGCTGCTTCTGCTGCATGACGTCCAAAATCGACACCATTGTGAACACAACTGATGGTAAGCTATACCCTTAGCTGTTTACTTAGACGCTCAGCAAATATATGCCTAGCCATGGACCTGGCAAGAGGTTTGTGGTCCCTGGGCCAAATGTTTTTTGTGGGTCCCTGTTCGGAATTGTCCACAATATACAATCAATTGAAGCTCAATTATGCCCTCTTTTGCTAGGTCACTGACACTGCACAGACACACGCCACAAAAGTTGACATGTGTTTACGTCTCACAATCAGGGATAGTGATGTGTTCACTAGCCCTTTCACTGCGGTGGCTATTCCACCGCAGTGCTAAGGGGGTGGGGCGGAAATGTGGCGGGCGCATGCTGGTGACGGAACCGCTCCGTCACCAGCATCGGTTGTGCTTTGCTTATGACGGAGCGGTTCCGTCATGGCCCCGTCCGCTCAATAGAACGCTCAGCGCAGGCGTGGAATTCGCGCCGCGCAGTAGTGTCGGGCGGGCCATGACGGAACCGCTCCGTCATCAGCACAGCGCCACCGCGGCTGATGACGGAGCGGTTCCGTCATCAGCAGGTGAGGGGTTAAATTATGTCACACAACAGCACCTCCTCATTAATATCACACCTATTGATCTATGTGAGACTCTCACATTGCTCACATGCTATGTCCTGTTGTGATATCAAAGAAATATCTGCATGGATGTGTCATGAAACTGGAACACTCCATCTCTACTAAATCTTTGTATTGGTCTCTCGCACATCCTCCCCATAAAAAGCTAATGTCAGGTAAATGGGATTCCTAATAATCAGTGTGAGGAGAATTCAAAGAGCAATATGTAAAGACTCTAGGTATGCCTCTACCAGTGGGACCCCTGAAAGGCTGTGTCCCTGGATCACAGTTCAATTTGCACATGTCTCAAAACCTCTATGTCTATGTGCATAGGACCTGTGGATTGAAGTAAATCAGGAGCAACCAATAGCGTAACCAAGTGCCATGCATTTTTGGTAAATGTGTCTGTGCAAGTCATGAAATCAAACACAGCAGTAACAGCATTTGTCACACATTTACATAAAGTAGGTGTAAGGTATACACTTGAAAATTGACACAAAGTCCTTGGTCCATAAAAATATCTACAGAGGTATGACAATTTATATCCCTCCATGTGTGGATTAACACATGAGTAAATTGCACACATCAAACACATATCTAACCTATATCATTACTTATCTCCCATACTCTAACATATTCAGGGAACCATTAGCAAATGCACTAAATTCCACGAACACTCTTTTTCACATGTATGCGGATGCCACACAACTTTACCTGAAAATTACCCCTTCTGAAGATTTCACTGCACTCAATTCCACCCTGACGAATACTCAAAACTGGCTAACGGAGAATCACCTCCTGCCACACCCAAAACGGAATTCCTTCTCATATCTCCGCCTAATCATACCCCCAAGATTGATCGCTGGATGAACCTGCTCACAGACTTCAACTGCTCTCCTCACAATATTGAATCAGCAACTCTCTCGGAATTACCCTGGGCATGCATCTGAACATGAAGAATCATATTAGTAAGGCTTGCAAGGGTGTTAACCACCAGATGAGGATACTTCGGAATCTCTAACCATTCCTCCCACAAGATTACTTCAAGCAGGTGGTTCAAGCGCTTGTTTTGGCGAGGCTAGACTACGGCAGTGCTACACTCTCTGGCCTCCCCAAATATACCTTGGCCCCACTTGGCGCCACTGAAGGCTTCCCTGAATGCCGCAGCTATATTGATTTCGGGTACAAAGAGTAATGCTCACATTTCCCCATCCCTTAAATTCTTACATTTGTTGTGACTTGAAGCAAGAATACAACTAAAGATCGCCTGCATGACTCACAAAGCCCTCGATTTCAATCCCCCTTTACTTGGCGAAAAAACTAGAATGATCTGGAGGGAGTAGATTATCAAGAAGGGCAACTCTCTCCTCTTGAATCCACAGATCTTCTGCAAAAAAAAGAATGAGGTGCAGAGCTTTCTTAGGAGTGGCCCCGTAGATCTGGAACTCTTTCCCACTGGAAGTCCACAGAATCTCGTCAATGGCTTCTTTTATAAATGAAGTGAAAATAATCCTTATGAACAAGTTCTTGTCTTAACTGAACATGGCTTATTTGTCTCACTCACTGGCCTTGGACTAACCACTATATTAGACTATCACTTTTGAAGTTCAGAGTTGATTGGTTATACTCTCATTAGTTATGTGTGTTCTTCTCCCAGCACGCTTTGCATTACCTGAATGTGATGTCCTTTGATACCCCCTGTCACTGTTGACTTCTATGCATTCTAAAATGACATTGGTTTGAATCCCTTTCTTATTCATGACACTCCAAATTGTGAAGCACTCTGATACCCATTTGGGTCTTGTTCGCGCTATTCAAAACGTTATAAATAAATAAAAAATAAAATACATCATAGGGAGACATGCAAGCTTAATGATGTTGGCATTAGCCAAGCCAAGCTAAAATACTTACCATATGAAATACCACCCAATGCAATGTCAGCCCCAATTTAATTTTATCCCACATATGAATCCATTGAACATTTCCCCTTGCCCTGTGTGACTTCAGCACTGGTATCAAGTTCAGATCATAATAACCACTTCAAATGGATTATCAATCAGGGTGAAACAAACTCAACTGAAGTCATACATCCCAATGTATCCAATAACATCAAATAGTTGAAAAAGTAATGGTAGGACTAATGTGTATGAAAACAAGGAGCATACATTTTTTTCCAAAAATTAAAAAATATGAAGTAAAGCAAAAGCCAATTGCCAGTCCATTTTCACACTGCTGTTGTGGAAAATTAATACGGTTTGGTAAACATTATCTGCGCCATCTTGCCCTTTCCCCCGATGCCACACTTTTTGTCGTGCACACCCGCCATTTTTAGGTGCCTTGGTCAGAACCACCCTCTGCACGCCGCTGACCCCCAGCACGGCTCTTCGCCCTCACAAGCACCCCCCCGCGCTGGTCACCCCCGCTCTCTCATGCATGGGCCATAAACCCTCTCCATCTGCGCTGCTCTTCCATGAGAATCACACCCCTCTATCACGCAGCTCTGCCTCGGAACCCCATCCTGTTCCCAGCGCGACACCTCCCTCCATTCCTTTCATGATCCCGGATCCTTTGATAAAAACCCCCTTTCCTTTGTGCCCGTTTGTCTTACTCGTTCCCAGGCCGCCACCTGGCCCTGCGGATACTGTTATTACCCCCCCACCTGTACAGTAGGAAGCTTCCCTCATCAAAGGATCCATGAGTTGATCAAAGCCCCCACCCCATGAGATCCGATCAACCTCACACATTCCGTGGATCGGCGGAATGTCCAGCTGCGCGAGAATCATCACCTGTTGTGACCGGGGTGGGGACTTCAACTGTAAATGTGTGTGGGAACGGGCCTGAAGCGGGGATTCCGAGGATGTCTTTCCGTACATCAAAGGGTTGACAGAGATGTGTTTTATGCAATAAAGTAATAAACCTGTGTATAAGAGGCCAGGCCTCAGAGATGCAGTTAGAGCACCTCGTGACGATACTTGCTGTCCGAACTGATGTGTTCTCCTCCGGAGAGAATAAACCCTTGTTTCCTGCCTTCCAGTCTCCAGCGCCTGCCTCTTCATTGATTAATATTTTGTGGGTTAAAGAGGCGACACCGCCGGGCAATACTTAAGGATCTTTGTCTATTGGTTGCTTCCCACCCTTTTTTACACTGTGGCCATTAAACTTGCCCTTCTTTGCACTGCCAGGGAGTTTCCTCAAAGAGGGGCATCCATTGGGTATGTCATGCACCTCAGAGGTCTTACTTAAAGGGGGGGTTTGGGAGGGGTGAGTTTAGTTTTGGGAGGTGTCTTGGTTTTCTTAGGGGTATGGCTAGGTTTAGTGATGGTTGATCAGGTTTCTCGCGGTGGATTGGGATGTGGAAGATGGATGAGGTCCTTTTGGCTTTACCGCAGTCGGGTTTGACAGGGCTAAGGGCAACGCAAATAAGACACTTTTTTAGGGAAAATAGACAGGATGTTTGAGAGGGAGTAGGGGTTGGAAGATAGAGGGAGTATACATGTCAGGTGTGGGTGGGTGTATTGTTAGGAAAATCCTGTCTCCTGCAGTAGGTCGACCGGTACAGTCGGCGGAACCCCATTGGAAGAAGACGGTCCTCACGTTGAAGGAGTTCCATCTACCCGTCTTCCTTCGTGGCAATAGGCCGAGAGGAGGAGTCGGCGGAACCCCATGTGAAAACGTGTGCCTGCTCTTGGAAGGAATTCGAGTAACCGGTCACTCCCGGTAGTGGAAAACACAGTACAGAAATGCGCACCGGTTTATCCGAAATTTTGATCGGTAACCGCCTGCCATTGTAAACTTCATCGGAAAAACAAAGTCTGTAGACCGTCTTCCAAAGCCACCGGCTCCCGATCAGGTTTTCGTTGGACAATGCTGTTTGATTAGCGATCCATCCAGGGAGAAATCTGGAAATTCTTAACTTCCTATGCCCGTATATCCAGCTTATTTCCGCTATCTCTTGATGGAATATTTCCAAGACGTTTCAGGATCTATAGCTCTGGACTCCAATCAATGAAAGTTGGAGGCATTAGCCTTCCAGCACAGCATACTCTTCCATATACCTATGGTTTCTCGTAACAAAATAATATACAGATTTTATAATTGTGTCCCTCCCAGTGTACTGCCCCCAGCCCTGACGAAGGTGTGGCCTCACTGGCCTGCCACCGAAACGCGCGTCGGCTTGTGTCTCCAGGAATACGGTTCTTTGTCCTAATTACATCAGGACCCGTAGTAAAAGTCATCTGCCTGGAACAACACCCCAATCTTTGCAACATATTGATTATCTATGTGTTGCATACGCCAGGATTGAAAGAATGAATGGAAGAATGAAAGTTGAATGATAGAATATAAGGTAGAGTGAGAGAATGTATATAAGTTAGTCTGATAGTGTGTCTGAAGTATGGCTGGTACTGGGTAGGTTTGAATGTAGCATAATTCTCCTTTTTCTCTGTTGTCCCCATATCAGTATCTGTCTTTTTTATGTTTCTACTGTATCATGTAGAATGAAAGTATTGTTCACTTTTTATACTTTTTTGATATCTTTATTCTAAAAAGAAAAAAATATATTCAAAGGAAATAAAAAAATATATATTCTGAATATGCTCTGTTGAGTTTAATTGGTTTGACCTTGTGTTTGTTGTGTGCAGTGTCAGCTCCCAGGTTAATCACCCCTTCTTATATAACTTTGGGACCCTCTAGCTAGGGCTATTATATCCCTAGGCAGGGTGCCTTCTCTTGTTCTATTTACAGGTGTATTGTTAGTGCATGTGTCTGTGTGTATGTTTCCTGTTTGTGTTTTGTAGGTGTCTGTTGTGTTGGTGAGTGTGGGCGTTTGTGATTTTTGAGGGTGTCTAGGGGAATGCTGGGGGCGCTGATGGGACTGCGGGTGTGATGTATGTTGTAATGCTAGGTGTTATGGATGAGTTTGTGGGTGCAGATGTGGTGTCAGGGGTTATGTTGGTGGGCCAGTGATGGAAGGGAGTGAGTGTCATATGAGTGGATGGGTGTTTCTGTGTTATTTGGCGTTTCTGTTTGCGTGTACTGCTTGGGGATGTTGATATGAGTGCATGCGTATGTGTAAGTGTGCTTGCGACAGGCATAGGAATAAGGAATATGGATGAGGAAAAGGAAAAGGAAGGGGCTAAGGGGCTAGGGTGGAAGTATGGGATGGGTGAAAGGCTGCTGTGAAGGAGGAGACCAGAGCCTGAAGAGATTGCTGTAGGGCAAATGTAGAACTGTGGATGACTTCCAGTAGGGCGACCATATGATTCAGTTGGCTGGCTTGCACCTGGATGGCATTCAGTAGTGTTGTCCGACCCACAGAGATGTTTCTCACTGAGGGCAGTGAGGGTAACAGGGGCAGGGGCTGAGATGCCTTGAGCGAAGGAGACAGCTCCCCTCTAAGGGGATAGGCCCGGCCAACTGGGTAGGGAGCAACAGGGAGGGTGGAGATGGAACTGGGGGTGGCCAACAAGGATGAAGGTGGAACAAGTCCTGTGGGGTTCACCACCACTCAAGAGTGACCACTAGACAATGACTGTTCTGATGATGAACTAGAGCTTGTGTCCTCTGTGGTACTCCCAACACCCTATTGGTCACTTCGTCCTTCCGTGCCTGTAGTCTCACAACCAGAACCACTGTGCGCAGCTGCTTTCCCATCGATGCTGGCGCCTTCTCCTTCGCTTGCCCTGGATGAATCTGAAATGAGATATACAATTGGTTTATTGCAACTGCCTTACCACACATGACTATCCGGTATCAACCAACACATTTCTAAAGGGCATAGATAACACCAGCTACATTGATTACTTCATAGGATTTAACATTAGCATTAGCACATGAATGCATGTGATATGACCTGTAAACCGTTGCTCATAGTGAGGTCATAGCCAAAGACAGCTTGAATTGTATGAGTGAAGCTGTCTAAATTCCATTCCCATGTATCTAGTAAATACTTGATCAATTTGTATAGGCTGGCTCTTGTAGTATACCATAGTAACCTGGAGTCATCAAATAGGATCGCAATGACAAATTCCTTACTACAAATTCCACACACGGCCCTGCAATCAGCAATAGGCCATATATCTGGTAAACAGACATAATATCGATTCCAAAATATCAATTGGACAAAATATCGAGTAAAAAATATAGACTGGACAAAATATAGACTAGACAAAATATAGACAACAAAAATATCGAGTAATATCGACTAGAATAGCCAAAATATCGAATCAAAAATATAGACTAGACATAATATAGACTAGATAAAATATAGACAACAAAAATATCGAAAATAAGGTAAGTTATTAATATTTAATAATATTTGTGTAATATAAATCTGTAGCGGGTTGTGGGTTTATAGGGGAATAGGGTGGGAAGTAATTTAATTATAAATAATTAATTATGTAAATTTAATTTAATTGTTAATTAAATAATAATTGGTAATTAATTAAAATATAATTGTTAATTAATTTAAAATTAATAATTGATAAATAAAAAAATTTTAGTAATTGATTTTCTGTAGCGGGATGTGTGTTTACAGGGGAATAGGGTGGGAAGTAATTTAATTATAATTAATTAATTATGTAAATGTAATCTAATTGTTAATTAAATATTAATTGGTAATTCATTTAAATATAATTGGTAATTAATTAAAAATAAATAATTGTTAAATAATTACATTTTTGTAATTTATTTTCTGTAGCGGGTTGTGTGTTTATAGGGGAATAGGGTGGGACGTAATTTAATTTTAAATAAATAAATATGTAAATTATTAATATTTTTAAATTAATTATTAATTGGTAAATAATTAAAATATAATTGGTAATTAATTTAAAATAATTAATTGGGAATAGTAATTTTCGCCCCTACGCTATCCAACGCTTTCCCTACTGTTGCACCCACTGGAGTTGGAATAGTAATTTTTACCCCTACGCTATCCAACGCTTTCCCTACTGTTGCACCCACTGGAGTGGGAATAGTAATTTTTACCCCTACGCTATCCAACGCTTTCCCTACTGTTGCACCCACTGGAGTGGGAATAGTAATTTTTACCTCTACGCTATCCAACGCTTTCCCTACTGTAGCACCCACTGGAGTGGGAATAGTAATTTTTACCCCTACGCTATCCAACGCTTTCCCTACTGTTGCACCTACTGGAGTGGGAATAGTAATTTATACCCCTACGCTATCCAACGCTTTCCATACTGTAGCACCCACTGGAGTGGAAATAGTAATTTTTACCCCTACGCTATCCAACGCTTTCCCTACTGTAGCACCCACTGAAGTGGGAATATTAATTTTTACCCCTACGCTATCCAGCGCTTTCCCTACTGTTGCACTCTTTTGAGTGGGAATAGTCATTTTTACCCCAACGCTATCCAACGCTTTCCCTACTGTTGCACCCACTGGAGTGGGAATAGTAATTTTTACCCCTACGCTATCCAACGCTTTCCCTACTGTTGCACCCACTGGAGTGGGAATAGTAATTTTTACCCCTACGCTATCCAACGCTTTCCCTACTGTTGCACCCACTGGAGTGGGAATAGTAAATTTTACCCCTACGCTATCCAACGCTTTCCCTACTCTTGTACCCACTGAAGTGGGAATAGTAATTTTTACCCCTATGCTATCCAACCATCTCTTTAATGTAGCACCCACTGGAGTGGTTACATTAAATTTAAACCTTTTGCTATGCTATGGTAAATATATTCTATATGTTTTATTAATAACATGTATTTAAATATATATATATGTATTATTATTATTAATTTTTAAAGTTACATTAATTATGAAATAATGTTACATTTATTTAATAATTTTAACAATGTTTATATTAAATATATTTAATATTATAATAGTTTTAACTTATTTTAAATACATAAAAAAACGATATTTTGACAGTCTATATTTTTAACAAACGATATTTTAAACTCGATATTTTTGTATTTACCTTAGTGAAGATAGAAAGTCAATATTATGTCCCTCGATATTTTGGCATCGATATTATGGCAACTCGATATTTTGGCAGTAGATATTATTTCAGTGATCCCATATATCTAATACCACATCATGATGAAATGAAGGTCAACTAATACAGCTCTGCTACTGCTATATGTACCGCTGCAGGTAGAAGGTCACATAGAAGTGATCATTTCACACTGTTGACACTTCCTAATAGAAACTTCCTAGTATGTCCACTTTCAGATTAGTTTCATGAAAGCTTTACTTAAGTAGCTTTGCTATGCATCACATGCTGCACAGAAAATCTTGCCAAATATCTGGGAGATTTGTCTACACATATCCGCAGCCTAATGAATCAGCTAGGCTTATATGTCACGTGGCCTATAGGGACATTGTCGTTTTTCACTAACTTAGTATGAGTACGTAGCAGCTTGTCTGCTGCTTTTCACACATTACTACACACCTTTATTTTTCTCAATAATTTTAAAGACTGCTTTGATATGATAGCTCATCGCTGTGTTCACTCTCTGCATGTTCCTGGGATTTTGACTGGACATTATGTGCAAGATCGAACAACAATGCCCCTTGTTATTTTGTTCTGGCACGTCCTTAGCCCTTAGACAATATATACCGATGCAGCTGTTGTTTGGAAAGCGTACTTGGGCTTTTAGTTGGATGCACGACTAGGTGAGACACACTTGGAGAGGGGACATTTTCAGGGAGAAGAGCACACATGATTTAGATATACCATCTATAGGCTAAGGTATGGGGTCTGCTGACAAATCCCAGAGATCTTTTATTATATAATACTTCTTCTTAGCAAGGGGAGGGAGGTTAGGCACTATAGTCTTTTCTCCATTTTCTTTTTATCATGCCATCTCCCTTCATGATATATGGACTAGCTGCTATGCTGAATATTTTTGTATTATGCATTTTCCTGCTTGTTGTGGCACATATACTGCATGTTTGGGCACGTTCATTAAACTAAATATTTTAAACTATTCTGTGTCTCTGTCAGATCTTATTGTGGACAATTACACGAGTGAGAGTGAAACGGTGTGTCCTGTTACTGCGATTCCTAAGAGATCTGGGAGTGTTGTGTTCTAGGGTGTCTAATCATTTGTTTCTCTGTGAGTGAGTAGGAGAGCAAGTGTGACACTATAGCTAGTCGGTCCTGGATTTGTGGGTACTAAGGTGGTAGGCAGACTCAGTCCCTCTACACTAAGGTCCCCTTACCTGCAATTAGGTCTGTATTTGTAAAGAATCCCTGTAACATAGGTACATCCCCGGTCCAGATTGGTACTGGTGCAAACACCATTCTTACATTGCATACCTAAAATCAAATAGAGCATTAAAGGTTGTTGAGGCTCGGGGAATCTCCATTACACGAAGAGGTGGTTTAACCTGTGTCCTAATGGGAACGCACATCCTAATACCTTTTTGTCTCACAAACACAAATTCCATTGTATTACTGAGTCACATCTGATCCCTACATTTGTGAGTTAGGCGCTAATAGAGCTTAATAAGTCTCTATATCAGAATGTGTGCCAGGACAAATCTGTTGAAGGACCTACTGAGATTGTTGGTAAGACCCGTATCGATCCCATCTTTATCATTTGTTCATGGGTACCTTAGCGATTGATGGTGCGACCCAATTGAGTAAGGGCGATGGATGGGTCTCATTGATCAAGAGACATACCACCCCATTTTTGGATGACCAAATGAGAACACTTGATCTACATACCTATTTGATGGGAATCCAACACATCTCTGTACGGGTCTTACCAACAATCTCAGTAGGTCCTTCGACAGATTTGTCCTGGCACACATTCTGATATAGAGACTTATATAGCTCTATTAGCGCCTAACTCACTTATGTAGGAGTTTTGCAGCAGCTCGGAGTACTTGAAGCTCCGTTATAGACACCCGGTTCTTTTGTTGTTAGGATTACAGTTAGGGGGATACGAACTGGGCAGGTCTTTAAGTTTCCCTCAGACCCTTCTTCAATTGTTTGTGTATCACTGTAAGTCTACCTTTCATGTCCTTCGTTGCTTCATCAATTGGACCTGTCTAATTGCAATGAGTAATGACTAAGGGTATGTGTTTCTGTTTGTTTGTGCTGCTTGGGGATGCTGACATGTGTGTATGCGTATATGTAAGTGCTTGGAACAGGCATGGGAATAGGAATAATGTCTACATTCTACTTTCTGTGATGACACATTAAATGTATATCCATCACAATTATATGTTTACAAATTCAGATTGTCTTACACACACATTTGTGAAGGAATCAGCCTCTGAAGACATGTAGATCAGGTATGAAACAGTAGTGCCTATGATACAACAACAGGGAAAGGACACATCTCTATATGTATGCACTACTACTGATTGCATACATACAAAGTGCATTGTATGTTATGACACATGTAGAAAGACCACCATCACATGAGACAAAGTTGTGAGGGAACATCACTCCTTACACAATAAAGACAAGTGGCCTTTTTGGTACAATTGCCATCCACACCATCAAACAACATGAGCTGATTAATCACTTTACTCAGCCATGCATCTGCTCAAGGCAGCAAATTGATAATGGACTGGATTCTGTTGTGTTCCTGGTCATAAAGACAATAGGCAAAGCATATCAGCAGGCACTTACTACCAGACCTACACAAAAAAGAACTCTTCTTGTGCATAACACATGGTCCACCCTCAATAACGATGGGGATATATATGCCTGTAACACACAAAGTTGGCTATGTAACATGTATGACTCTGGCCAAGACTCCCCCCCAGTTGCGACCGTTGGGGCCTCAACTGCCCATCAAGCGTTGGGTAGCCACTGCCAGTATGTGGACCACTAGGGGGGTCAGGGTCTGGTGCGTGGCTCATCCATGTTGAGAGACCAGCCCCAGCTAGACCTCATGGTTTTCCGGGACCTGCGGCTCAGGTCCTCGCACCTCTATGAAAATAGACGCTGTGCCTGCAATAGACCCCCTACTAAGGTCCGTACTTTCAGGAGCAATGGCCTTCCAAATGGATTGCTTCTGATGGGCGTTGACCTGTATGGATACAAGAGGTGAATAAACATATTATAACTCTTATGAAGTGACCTCTTATGAAAATAGACGCTGTGCCTGCAATAGACCCCCTACTAAGGTCTGTACTTTCAGGAGCAATGGCCTTCCAAATGGATTGCTTCTGATGGGCGTTGACCTGTATGGATACAAGAGGTGAATAAACATATTATAACTCTTATGAAGTGACCAACTATCCGCACTGTTAATGTGTCTCATGTGCAATAGGCCTGTACAATGCAAGCATGACTTATGAAAAAGTGACAACAGACCTGCGGGGGTAAGGGGCCTATCATTAGTAAATGTCACACTTTGACAATGTGGGTCATTGGAAAGAAGTATCAGGTCAGGGGGTTACCTAAGTCTCTATTCCAAATGTAGTCCATGTAAAAGCAATCAGAGCTACAATAGGTTTAGAATACTCACTTTGGGAGCATCCAAGGATCTGCAAGTTCAAGATTACTAGGTGTATCAGCTGTATTGCCACAGTAACTCACCTTCTGCCAATGCCATGGCCAGGATTGGGCATGGCTCATTGTCAGGCCTTGCTCTCTACAGGCTGATCATGCTGAGCCTGCAGGAACATCACATCTCAACAAACTCAGCACATAACAGTATATTTGAGGCCATCCAATAAGTGAGCTCAACTTTGGGTGGCACTCTAAAGGGGTCTGTGAGGTATAGCAAGCTCCCAGGAAACAGTTTGGCCTGACCTGGGCTGAGTGATATGTGGGACTGTACACATAACTAACATCATCCTCAACTGCTTCTTACAGAATACATACAGAGCTCATGCTGTAAAGCCCAGACAATTTTCTGCACATTTACAATTTTCTGATTAGCAAATATATCATAGGTACCATGAAAAGTAAACATGCATAGATATGTACAAGCAAAGCAAGTAGGATCTTGGGCTTATCACACAACACACATCACAGTGGTGATATTAAGTACACAAAGTGCACTAGATACGCAATCCATTAAGTGGTTGTCCTATATAGGGCCCACAAAATGTTACAACAGTAATATGAATTCACTCTGGAACTCAGAGGCACATTGTAGCCTGTGGGAATGGAAAGGATGGAATTAAAGAGAGTACAAAATGTGAGATATTTACCTCCTCCTCTGGTGAGCCATAGAGTTAGACCTAAAGGGAAAGACCTCTTTAACCCCTTCAATGCTGATGACGAGCTCAGCTCGTCATGCAGTACACTGGTCGTGTGCTTATGACGAGCTGAGCTCGTCATGCAGCATGGGGATCAGTATATTTCAGCAACCAGCGGGAATTGCCTTAGCAGCCAAGGTGTTAACAAGTTTCTCAAGATCCACTGGAGAGAAGGTGGGGGCATTCACACCTGCCTGGCTTGGCATAATTGCTCGAAGAGATGACAAGCAGCAGCTAAAATGGAGAAGGTGTTGATAGCAGAAGGGTCTGGAGGCAAGTGAGTTATCAAACCGCAGTGTACCTGTACACCACGTACACGGTCATCAGAGTAGATGGACACAGCTATTGGGCCTCAACCATCACAATCACCATGTTAGCCTCTGGCAGTATCCCCGGTGGATGAAACCACCCACTCTGCGGTCAAGTTACGTCGGTGGTGGGAGAATGTCCAATATGCGTGGTGAAGCATCTGCCATTTTAGCGGTTGGAACTACATTACTGGTGACTGTTAAATGCATCACCAACACTAAATATATGTTGTAACATGTTTACATGATGTAGTACTCCATAGCTTTATAATTGTCTTTAAACAAACATAAATGTACTGCATTATTGTGCATAAATGCTTTATTACCAAGGTGTACTGTACACCATCGCTGACGGTATTTTAGTGGTACAATTCAAACTTTACAATATTAGGGTTCTCCTGATACATGTTTAGCTGTAAAATGTACACATTTCTGTTACAGACACATGTGAAGACTACAGTGGGGATTATAGCTGGATGTTGGACAGTAGATAATTATTATGTGTAGCGCTTTCTGAACCAGTTTTTTTCTCATATTATTTTTAGCTTACTCCACATATATGTTACTCTGGACACTGACCAATGTTCAAAATTGTTGTCACTCCATACAGATGACAAACTCCAGCGTGCCACCAATTTCTAGACAAAGGAAGAAAGGCATTTCATCACATTCTCACTTTGTTGGTGCTGCTTTTTGTAGCTTAGATTTTTGTCATGGACTGTGTACTACAGATGTTGACTATGTGAATTGTGTCATATTTATGGTTTGACAGCTAATGTCTTTGTTTTGGTCTGTTTTAGGTACCTTCACATGTCATCTTCATTTGGACATTTCAGAGTTGTGAGACTAGCAGGTATAAAACCACCTTGACCCACAACCGCCCACAACCTATTCCACGGAGAAACTGGAACAAAATCACCTCCGACCAACTCCTCACATAACTCAACCAAAACCCTCCCACCCTCTCATTGGACCCAAACCAAGCGGCCACCAATCTCAAGCAATGGATCACCCACAGTGCTGACGAATTAGCACCCCTGAAAAAGCACCAGATCAATTCAGCCAGCAAAAAGGCCCCCTGGTTCAATGATGACCGTAAAAAATCCAAGAAGCTATGCCGCACCCTGGAGAAAACATGGAAAAAAAAAACAACCACCGACAACATGGCCACCCTCAAGGCAGCCACCCGCAAACACCACCAACTGATTTGTTCCGCCAAGAAATCAGTATTCAAGGATCGTCTCGACAACAACACCCATAACAGCAAGGAACTCTTCAACATCATCAAAGAATTCACTAACCCCACCGCAGCATCTAACGACATCACTCCCTCCCAAGACCTCTGCGATGCGTTATCCTCCTTCTTCTACAACAAAATTGCCGACATCCACAACAGCTTCAAGAACACTCCCAATGATCAACCCTCCCCACCCCCCTCAGATCCTACTCCGCCAACTAATAACCTTAGCGCCTGGAACCCAATCACCACTGAAGACACCATCCGCCTAATGAACTCAATCCACTCTGGCTCGCCAACCGACCCCTGCCCCCACCACATCTTCAACAAAGCTGACTCCATCATCGCACCCCATCTCCGTGATGTCATCAACTGCTCGTTCAACTCCGCCACCTTCCCAGAAAGCTGGAAACACGCCGAACTCAGCGCCCTCTTGAAGAAACCCACAGCAGACCCCTGTGAACTTAAAAACTACCGACCCATATCCCTCCTCCCTTTCCCCGCCAAAGTCATTGAGAAAGCCGTCAACAGCCAGCTCGCCGCCTTCCTTGAATCCAACAACTCCCTCGATCCATCTCAATCCGGATTTCGAGCCAAACACAGCACCGAAACCGCCCCCATTGCAGCGACAGACGACATCCGAACACTACTGGATAACGGAGAGACAGCGGCCCTCATTCTACTCGACCTCTCCGCCGCTTTCGACACAGTCTGCCACAGCACCCTTATGCAACGCCTCAGCAACATCGGCATACAAGGAAAAGCCCTGGACTGGATCATCTCATTCCTCACCGGGAGAACTCAAAAAGTCCGACTCCCCCCATTCAACTCAGAGGCCACTGAAGTCATCTGTGGAGTACCACAAGGATCATCACTCAGTCCCACCCTCTTTAACGTTTACATGAGCCCACTCCCATCCATCGCACGCCAACACAACCTCAACATCATCTCTTACGCCGACGACACCCAATTAATCCTTCCCCTCACCAAAGACCCTAACACCGCCAAAACCAATCTTCACCAAGGCATGAAAGAAGTAGCCGAATGGATGAAACAGAGCCGCCTAAAACTCAACTCAGACAAAACGGAAGTGCTCATCCTAGGATCTTCCCCCTCTGCCTGGGACGACTCTTGGTGGCCTTCCGCTCTGGGCACAGCACCCACACCCACAGACCACGCACGTAACCTTGGTTTCATCCTTGACTCCTCTCTCTCGATGTCCAGACAAGTCAACGCAGTCTTATCCTCCTGCTTCAACGTACTTCGCATTCTCAAAAAGATCTTCCGCTGGATCCCCCTCGAGACAAGAAAGACTGTCACCCACGCACTGTTCACGAGTCGACTGGATTATGGTAACACACTATACGCCGGAATCACAGCAAAATTACAGAAAAAACTCCAACGCATCCAAAACGCTTCAGCGAGACTCATATTGGACATCCCCCACCAAGATCACATCACTGGACACCTAAAAGACCTCCACTGGCTTCCCGTCAACAAAAGAATCACGTTCCGTCTTCTCACCCACGCACACAAGGCCCTCTACAACCTAGGACCCGAATGCCTCAACACTCGACTGTCCTTCTACAAACCCACCCGCTAACTAAGATCGTCCAATAAAGCCCTCGCCGCAGTCCCGCGCATCCGAAGATCCACCATGGGTGGCAGGTCCTTCTCCTTCCTGGCTGCCAAGACCTGGAACTCACTCCCCACTCACCTCCGCCTTACCCAAAACCACATCTCCTTCAGAAAAGAACTTAAAACCTGGCTATTCGACAAATAATGAACCCCTTCCCCAAGCGCCTTGAGACCCTCCGGGTGAGTAGTGCGCTATATAAATGCCCTAACTTGAACTTGAACTTGCTCCTCAAGGCTATTGTGAAAGCCCCTCTATCTACAGTCAGGCTTTGAAATTCAGCTTGACGCGTTCATTTTGCCTCCAGGTGCTACTTTAATCCAATATGTTGAAGATTTGCTGATTGCTGCTGATTCGGAGGATGTTTGTAAAGATGTGACGGTTTCTTTGTTACGTCATTTGTCTGATCTACATCATAAAGTGTCCCCTTCTAAGTTGCAATATTGCCGCCAAGAGGTTACCTATTTAGGTCATCTCTTGTTGAAGGAGGGAAGACGATTGACCCCAGAACGAATTCAAGCGATTGCACAAATGTCTGAACCAACCACACAGAGAGAGGTACGTGCCTTTTTGGGCATTACCTCATATTGTAGACAATGTATCCCGAATTTTTCTTTGTTACCTAAACCTTTGCTGGAACTTATGTTGAAAGATACGCCACAACCTCTCCCTTGGACCGATGAATGCCAAAAGAGTTTTTCTGATTTACGTAATGCTTTGTGTTCTGCACCTGTGCTAGGTACTCCGGATTACAGTAAGCCTTTTACACTTTATGTGCACGAAAGAGAAGGTTGTGCCATGTCAGTTTTAATGCAACAATTTGGAGACAAACAACTGCCATGTGCCTATTTTTCGGCTACGTTGGATCTAGTAGCCAAGGCATTGCCTAGTTGTCTCAGAGCTACAGCAGCTGCAGCAATTTCTATTCGTCAGTCTGCTGGATTGTCATTGGACAACACCCTCGTTGTTACGGTACCCCATACAGTAGATACTCTTTTGAATAGGACTAAGACACAACACCTTACGAATGCTCGCTTGTCTGGATATGAGCTAACGCTTTTGGCTAGCCATATACATATCAAGCGGTGTAATACTCTGAACCCAGCAACATTGTTGCCCATACTGGATGAGAAAGACATTCAAGAACAGCATGATTGTTTTCTTCGAACAGAGGAGGAAACGAAAGGCAGAATAGATCTAAAAGATACAACACTTGTGGATCCGGACGGGATCCAATGGGTAGATGGATCTTGTTTTAAGCTCCCAAATGGTGAGACAACTGCAGCTTATGCTGTTACTACTTTGCATACTGTAGTGGAGACAGCACGTATTGCACAGAATTCAGTCCAAGCAGCTGAATTAATTGCTTTAACGGGAGCATGTGTTTTGGCGAAAGGAAGGAGAGTAAACGTCTACACTGATAGCCAATATGCTTTCAGTGTGGCTCATAGTTTTGGTCGCTTGTGGAAGGAAAGAGGATTCTTTACTTCACATGGGACTAAAATACAGCATGGCCAGTTGGTGACTGATCTTCTCGACTCACTTGCTTTGCCTACACAAATAGCAATAATCAAGTGTAGTGCTCATAAAAAGATTACTGATGATGTGAGTCGTGGGAATGCTTTTGCAGACGAAGTAGCAAAAGAGACAGCGAGAGATGTTACGAGTCGTATGTATGTTGCGGGCCCTGCAAGATGGGTCAGAGAAGGAGGAATGTGTGAGGACACGATAGAAAGTATAAGAATGATTCAAGAAGAGGCTACTGAGAAAGAGCTGAGTAAGTGGAGAGAGAGTACGGGAATGTTTAACGCGACTGGGTGTTGGACGGAATTGTCAGAGCATCAACGATGGCTCTTACCAGACGCCCATGTACTACCTTTAGTTACTATGGCGCATTGTCCAACACATATTAGTGCAAAGGGCATTTGTAAAATCTTGGCTCCAGTATGGCAGAATGAAGGAATTCCTAAATATGCAGAAAACGTGGTGAAGCACTGCATTGTTTGCCTAATGCATAATCCAGGAAAGGGAACCCCAACTCCAGCAGGTTAATGTGCTCCCCTTACGTATCCTTTTGAGGTATTGCAAATTGATTACATTCACATGGATCATTGCAATAACCTCAAGTATGTTCTGGTGGTGGTTTGTGCCTTTTCCAGATGGATAGAGGCCTACCCCCTAAAGGACAATACTGCCTTATCCACTGCCAAAGTTCTTTTGAAGGAGTTTTTCCCGAGGTTTGGTTTGCCGCGCATTGTCTGGTCTGACAATGGGAGTGAATTCGTAGGCCAGATCATGCAAAAGTATGTGCAGGTCTTGGTACTAAACAGAAATTCCATGCGGCAAACCACCCTCAGTCAGCAGGATTGGTAGAGTGTTATAATGGTACTCTCAAGCACAAATTGGCAAAGATTCAGGCGAGCAGCGGTCTCGCCCGGCCTGATGCCCTACGATTAGCACTTTTGTCTACAAGGACTACTGTGCATTCCCGTTTAGGTCTGAGTCCGTATGAGGTCGTTTTTGGGCGACCAGCAAATGTCTGGGGAGTTCCTTGACCTAAAAAGTATTCTGATATTCCATACCCAATGCTGATTGACTACTTGCATGACCTCACCACTAAATTACGTGTTCTTCATCAACAGGTTCAAAAAGCTTTGCCAGAGGCCTCCTCAGACCCAGGTCATTCCATCCAACCTGGCGACTGGGTCTGCGTGAAAAACTTTCAGCGGAAGCGGAATTTGGAACCTTGTTGGGGCCCACCGCGTCAAGTGCTACTAACTACACAGACGGCAGTAAAGTTTGTTGGGAAAAAGAACTGGGTCCATGGCGTGCACTGTAAGAAGGTACCCTTGCCTTTTGATCAGTGGGTTCATGAGGGCATAGGTGATAACGAAAGTGAAAAGGTGCCTAGATTTGTACCGTTTAGAAGTGCACGAACTCTGAGAAAGAAGACGATGACGTGTTACAGGAGGCCATACCAACACGACTGTGTTTGAACACGGTGAATCCAGAAGCCTTGTTTAAAGACCAGACGATCCCTAATAAGACTCGATATAACTTGCGACTAAGAACGGTCAAAGACAATTGAATTTTTCCTTTTTACGATTTTTTCTGATTATATCTTTTTGTTTTGAAAGACATTTTAATGTGATTTCTTCCACTATCCATCAAGTTGCAGGGTCACGGTAGGAGTCTTAAGCTGTGACCTGAGTAGTGGCCTAGGGTCCGCAGGACTTGCAGTGTCGTAGGACGGCTAACAATCACAGCTAAGTGATCTAGGAAGATTATTGTGAGCAACGCTTTTAGAGTAATGGATAATAAAGTGGAAATTAATGATCAGACTGTAAATATGAAAGAACGACTTAAGAAATTGATGGTTAGTCCATGTCGGATAACCTTATGTATTCTGATATGTTTATGTACTTTGTTAGTGTGTGGAAGTTGGGTTGTTTATGTTCTGCAGCCGTTACCTGTCCGTACCTCTGTCCTCGTATCTTTTCCTACTACTGCCTCCCCACATCGGTTTTATACACTTTCAGAACACAAACAGATTAGGAGGACTGAATACTTTAACAATGCGTTTATTCAGCTATTGCATCAATACCAATTAGTAATGAATACTACTGATTGTTGGGTTTGTGGGCTCATGCCTCAATACAGAGAGAGGCATGCCGTATTTAGTTTTTCCATTTTCCTATGAAGGTTACGCCTCGGCTTATTTGGTTATGTTCTCAACCCTTTATCAAAATCAGTTGCAATATCCTCCTGGCAGTCCATATGGTGGTGGAGCAGACTTTCGTCATAGTACTTTGATTAAGGGAATAGTGACTATGGCTAAGATTGCCCAGATTAGTAAGATTCCTACAGATTGGAAGAGAGCATATCATGGATGGAACATAACGCGATATGTTACTAGCCTTACAGAAAAGGCTAAACTAAGGAGCTCTCACCCAATTTGGACTGTACCTCATTGAGGTAATTTCTTTTTACAAATTAATGGTCAGAATGTCAAGAATCAGCAAGAGAGGAGTATCTGTTCTCATACTTATGTTTATACACCTCAGATTCCCTCACCGCTAGTGCCATCACAAAGCACATATTTTATTTGTCACGATAGAGCCTATACATGGCTTCCTACTTATTTCTCAGGAACATGCTATGTGGCTTTTCTTCTTCCCCCAACGTATACTGCTCCTGCAAGTCATTACAAGAAGAGACATGGTAGGGGAGTCTTTGATCAGAAGGACACAGCAGGACAGGAGGCAGCTGACTTCATTAAAGGGTTGCTTCCTTTCTGGGGCCCAATGGCCAATAGCAGAGACATCAGGCACTTAGCTCATGTTGTTGAGGCTACCATAAATGAATCTCTGGAGCCTTGAGTAATGTGACAGCCGAGCTTCACCCGGATCGTCTTATGACTTTACAAAATCAGATAGTTTTAGATATTATCTTTGCAGATAGGGGTGGAGTCTGTAAATTGATCGGTTCTAGTTGCTGTGTTTACATTCCTGAGAATGCCCCTACAGCATATCAAAGTTATCGCCAAGCTACATACCATCTCAGAGTCTATACATCAGGACACAGAGATTGGTCTGTAATGGGATGGTTTTGGGGACTACTGTCCACATGGGGATGGAAGATATTAACTTTCCTTGGAATGATCTTGGCCATTATCTTCTCTTCTTGCCTTTGTGTGCAGTGTGGACCTGCAATATGTGGTCTTTGTGCCACTATGTGTGTCCCGAAGCCTGCGCCACGGAAAACAGAGAATCATAGAATGATGCTACAACAACAGCTCGATGACCTCATGGCCATTGACATCGACTCAGATAGACTTAAGTCCCTGGTGTATTGCCTGAATAATGGCAAAAGGAGGGACTGAGGTTCTACAATTTCAGATTTCGTCCCTTATCTAGCTGCCATTTTGTGTCCTGTCTCCATTTTGTGTTGCCCTCACTCAGGCAGCAAGGCAAACTATGTGCTTTTGCTTTTCCAGCTGCTACGTGTCCTTTCAGTTAAAAAGTAACTCCATTGTCCTTGTTCATGAAACCCGATGTCAGGGTCTGGCTGAGTTAGATAATCCATGTCTGGTTCGATTGATCCCTGTCTCGGCCGACTATTTGACTCCTCCTATTCTTCCCTTATACTATCATATCCGACTGGCCTTCGCTATTCTCTCCTTGTATGCTCCTATTACACAACCATCCTTTGGGACACACAAGCATGTCCTGCCACTTGCGAGAGGGGATTGTGAACACCATCACTGATTAATTTGTCGGGAGGGGTATCACACGGGGTCCGAGAAAGGGGTGTATTTTGAGACACCTGATAGCTTGTTTTGCAACTTTTCTCATTGGTTCATTTTGTATGTGCAAGGAGTGGGATATTGTAAATGTGTTTGCTATAAAAGATTGTGCACCACAGATTGAAGTGGCTGTCTCCATTGAATCAACCCTGCGTGTAACTTCTAGGGCAACTGTGCTTAGCTGTAGCTAATTAACCTGGCTTCCACGCTCAACGGAGTGTCTCGTGTCTCTGTTAGTTACAAGGCAGGTGAATCCGGGGATTTAGGCGTGCCCTGTGCCACCAGGACTATAAGGCCCGGTTATCCATTTCCCCCAGGAACAGGGGATCAATACACTACAATTCCCCCACTTACAACATGTTTTGGTTGGAATCAACCCCCATAATGTACTTATCTGGATATTCCAGTAGGTGTTCGTGCATCCCTTTTCAGCAACCAGTGTCTTTGGAAGCACTAGAGATCGGTAGTATGTCCTGTGTGGCCCCATCAGTCAGACAACACCTCTACTAGCTGTGGGGCTCCACCACCACAGACCTAAACTCGACCCACACGGCTTGTGTCTCTCCGTCGCATTCCACCAGTGGGTTGATTTTGCTTTGTAGCAGGATCCGATGACTCCGGCAATTTAGTTGATCCGGATTATGAGTATTGATAGGCATCCGGCCGACCCATGGTGTCCATCCAGTCACACACCTCCGCTGCAGAGAAAAAGAACATAAACTTACCTTTGTGTTTGATTAGTAGCTTGGCCGAGAAGAGCAGGCTGTACTTTAGTCCAGCCTCACGTAGTCAGCGTCACGTAGTCACTTCTTGACCACCATAAAGGTCCACCGTTGGTCTTGAACACGTTGTGTGTAATCAGGGTACATTGAAAAAACAGACAATGATGACTTTTGGCGGGATCTCAGTTCATGGCGGAGGGACGGTGCTCTATGGGCTCTTTCAATATTAAAGAACTTGGACATCCTCTTGGGGGCAAAAGCCTTAGTAATCCAGTCCTCAAGAAAAAGCTCAGCCAAAGGGCCCTCCACTCATTCTGGAAATCTCACGAGCCTCAGGTTGTTTTCTTCTTGATGTTTGACCCTCCTGATCCTTGGCACGGTCTTAAAGTTTGAATGTCTTTTTCTGCAAGTCCATGACCATCTCCCTCAGTGACCTAACCTCACACTGCAGGATCTCCACATGTTTTTCAGTTGTGGTGACTCTATCCGAGACATTACGCAAGTCACAGTGTAGGAGGTTGCCATCAATAGTTGCTGCATCTATTCTGTCCACCATGTCATCTCTGGTAGACTGAATCGCTGCCAAAATGTCGGTAAATGAAGGGTCTCGCTGTGTTGAATCCGGGGCCCTCTTCCCATTGTCCTTCACTTGCGGGTCCTGCTGGTCCAATCCCTGGGGCAGGGCTGCGCATAATTCAGGATTTTGTTGGACTGTGTCTGATTGATCTTTTCCTTACCATTTTGATCCACCCCTCTCCAAGACCTGAACAATCTTAATCGTACTTCAGGACACTGTTATCCGCTCCTAATTCAATTATCTCAGTAAGTGGGAAGCCGCCCCAAGGAAGCCCGGACCCTCGATGTGTTTCCATCCGCTTATAAGGGGCTTCTTTTCCCAGCATGAAATATTGGCTCCTGTGAGGCACAGCCAAAGCATGTACTTTCCCTCCAGGTGACATAAAGGGGGAGTCCTGTTATCAAGCGATTTCCCCTCGGAACAGCCTCACTTTTGTTTCTCTGCCATATCAGCCACATACAGGCAGGCTAAAGATCCAGCGCCCATGGACTATTCTCCAGCGGGTCGTACAGCAATGCTTATCTATGGTACATCCCCAGCCGGCAAACGAGATCTCCAGCAGGAGCGATGTTCACCGTTGTATTGCTTCCCAACACTCTCGTCTCTGGGACGGGTTAATTTCTACATATCTATGTCCTGGTGGGCAGCCCTATGTTACTGCGCCCTCTCACTCTCAGGCAGGTGTGGTCTTAGTCTCCTCTATTAGTGGTAGACCCCAAGAATTCAACTGACTCCAGCCGGGTCATGCAAGCTCCAGCCCTGTGCAGCAGCTGGGGCGCAGATGACACCTGACCAAAGACCAGCCGCATCCCGTCTCTGCGATGTTCGCCAAGTTTTGCATGCCTATAGCCCATGGCTGAGTCTATCAGGGTAGTCAGCCGGGAGGCCAGGGAGCCCGCTACCCCATCGCAACTAACCCTACTTCGCCTCAAACAGTCCTTGATTCCACTGAGGTGGCTGTCTCGCCTGGGCCCTCACTGCCGCAGGTTCAGCCATTAGTTCGTTTTTATGATGGCCTGGTGCTCAAGGAGAGTTCCACCACTGCCGGGGTCCACAATTGACAAATCCCCAAACAAGATTGTCTGCACCTCCGGCCAGGAACAGAGATCAACTGTCCTGCCGTCCACCAGCACCACAGCACCAGGAAGGGCCTCCAGCAATTGCTGTACCACTTGGTTCCCAAGCGTGGAGCCATCAGTGCTCACCCACAATGGTGCCTCGTCGATGTCAATGTGATACCTCCTCTTCCACGGTATCAACGGGGTTGATTCTCAGTTCTGATCACACCAGGGTTCGTCACCTGGTCATGGCGACAGCTGTGGGTTCGATGCTATGATAGCATTGCAAGATGCTTACGGATCTCCTGTGTTACGCAGGAGCCCAGAAAATTACAACTTATTTGGCCATCTTGTCAGACACGCCCCCAAGAATTAGATATTCTTGTGGTACCTCACAAGTAGGGTGTCTTATTGAACCTGGAACACATGGATCACCATAACTGATAAACAGCAACTTTCCCTTTCAATGAGTGATTGTTTATTGTCAACTTAAATTCTATAATTAGCCAAAGGAATGTGAACAGCATACTGTTATGTTATGTTATGTTATTATGTCTCTTTTATAGCGCACGGCTACCCTGAGGGGTGTCCCGGCGCTTTGGCAAAGAGAACTGGAGAAGGAAACACAACACAGCTACTCGCAGAGGCCGAAAGAAATCATACGGAAAAAAGCCAGGTCTTCAACTCCTTTCTAAAGGAAAGGAGATTGTTAGCTTTCCTTAAGGAAACAGGAAGCTCATTCCAGCAACGTGAAGCCAAGTATCGGAAGGATCGACCTCCGATCCGGGCGAGTCTGATAGGAGGAACAACGGCTTTGGCCAACAAGGCCGACCGTAGAGTCCTCCTCGGCGCATAAAAGGCCATGCGCTTCCCAATATATTTAGGGCCAATTGAGTGAAGGGCCTTAAAAGCAAGGGTCAAAATCTTGAAGGTAATTCTTTTAGAAATAGGCAACCAATGCAGTCTCTTAAGCAATTTGGAGGCTTTTGCCCTGCGCGGAAGACCAAAAATGGGTCTTGCCGCCGAGTTCTGCACAATTTGCAGACGAGCCGGCAGATATTTAGGCAGCCCCAGATATAGGGCATTCGCGTAATCCAGTTGCGATCCTATTAGAGACTGAACAATGATTTTTTTGTGCTGCAGAGACAACAGCGGAAGAAACTTCCGTAGCATTTTCAAAATGCCAAAGCATTTCCCAGACAACCCGATGATCTGGGGTCTGAAAAAAAGGCCATCATCACACAACACACCAAGGTTTTTTGCTTTTACTGAGAGTTTGTCATAGAGTAGGTGCTTTGCTCAATCGCATGGAATGACATTGCATAATTTCTCCTCATACATTTACTCCTCTGTGCCACTATGAGCAGAGCAGAGATTGAGGAAAGCAGCAGGAAAGCAATCAGTTGTAGTACATCTGTGTTATGTCTCTAATGAATACAAATGATGATCCATATCCGAAAGTATCCATAATTAATCAAACGGATTAAAGAAGTTGAAACTTTTCATAGACACATTCTACTTTCTGTGTACAACTTTAGATCCACACTTGAAGGCCCATAGGAATGAATGGGGAGTTATTCCTTATTTGCGATTAGCAATTTTCTAATCGCAAATAAGGATTGTGTAGGAATCGCAAATCTTTTTGCGATTCCTACATGAATCCCGTTTTGCGAGTCTGTAATAGGGATTCCTTATGAATCGCTATTATAGACTCGCAAAACGGGTCTATGATGAATCAGGCTGCATGTCCCTTACTTTTTCCTTAATTTTATTCATGTCATTTCAAGTTTCCATTAATGAATATAGACATGAGAATCATATTCATGTAAGGAATCCAACTCTAAAACAGTGGAATGATGGAAGTTAGAATGTCCTGGGATTTCCTCAGTCATGGACCACCTTGACTTGAAATATGAAAAAGGCTGCAAGATACAATTAAACGAAAGAATCCTGGCCACTTTTTATTAGGACCTATGCCTGATCTTGTATAAGTCCAAGAGACCCATCTTTTAGGTAATAAATGTCATTGGAGAGGAAGAGGGAAATTAACACTCATTTTAAGCTGGCTGTACAAGAGACTTTCTGAGAGTGACAGTGACGTAACAAGCCCATTGACCCTTTTTGATGTCAAGTAAATGTTTGGAAGTTGATGATTGCTAGGTTGTCCATGGTTTCTCCAAGAGTCGGTATTCTCTCCTTCTATTTTCCCCCTGAAACTTCTGAAATAAAATACTGACAAAATTAGGCAGTCTAGTGGCTGGTGCACCAAACTTGATTCCGATAATGGCATGGAACTTTTATGACATTGTGGGCACGCAATCTCTACAGAATCCGCAGGTCAGTGACACGTCCAGGTTGCGGGTCGGGATATTGTTAATCGCAAGGTTTAGGAGGTAAAGACAAGATTAAAAAATGCATTTAAAAAATACAGTCAACAAGAAGGGACTGACTCAAAAAGGGAGTTCAAGTTCAGAAATATAGGAAAATCCATGAAAGTTCATTTTAAATTCGAAAGTGCAGTACCAAAATTAGGAAAATATAGATGCAGTAGTAATCTCATTGAAAAACATACAAGTAATTTGCCAGACAGGCTCTACATTACGGAATAATCCAATAATGGGCAAAAATCAGAAAAGGCTAAGTCTCAAATGTGCAGCCAACCAATAGTAAATCAGGCAGTGTTTGTACAGGCTCAGGAAAGATTCAGTGCTCCCCCCAATTTCAGAGGTTTTTATTGCCAAATTTCAGCATAGGACATCATTGACACATCAAAGTCAGCATGGTGTGAACGTTTAATAACAAATCCTAATTCATACTTCTGAAATGCCACATGACCCTACCATTTTAGGACTAATCCACTATGTTAATATTGATTCACCACTTCTGACAATGTCATCAGGCTTGCCCCGGGGGGTTCCTCTAGAACAATATTTCATGCAAAATAAACATTGCTCCTCTTGCTGCATGTTTTGTCAAACAAGCAAATAAAAAGAGATTGAACATCATGCTGCAGCATCCACTATAAACAAATGTGGCCCCCAAGCTTAACCGAGGCCTAGTTTTGTCTACGCCAGAAAACATATGTAAACACATTGTGATGATTTTGTTTTAACTGCAATAGCTATAGGTAATACACATGTGTGGATTTGAATGCAGAGCAACCGTTAATAATGTACGTTAGTCAAAACATAAAAAACTCCCTCAACATTCATCATGAATCTCACTCTTGACAGTTCATGGACTTTAGAACGGCTGAATTCCAGAATCCAGGGACTGACTCAAGTGAGAGGTGGAAGGTAGGTTGTGAAATGGGATAAACAACCAATACTCCTTTCACTCCAGAGTGCATGGTACGATTTCCAGGCAAAATTATTTCTTCAAACATAGCAATGCCGATTTCCTTATTAATGCATAGACTTCCTGGTAAAGGAATGCGAGATCAGTTTCCCAAACTCGATTGTGAAGTGACATATGGATATTAGGTCTTGAAAATGTTGGAGCTTTTATGTTCTTGAATATTTAGAATTATATACCACTCTTTCATATACAGGAAATGTTGGTTTAGTGACCTCTCTATGCATTTTGTGGGAGGCTCATCAATCAGTCTTAAAGAGAAAGAAATGTCTTATATATGCCACACAATACAGTGGAAGACATGGACAATCAGAAGTCTTAGTCTTTCTGCACTTACAGCTGAAAGGAATGTATCAACAGATGTCAGTCAGTTGGACATTTATGGTCTTGAGCAGTTGAAACCTGGGAGTGCTGAGAATGCTTTATAGAATTGGTAATAAGGCTGCGACAATGATGATGTTTTTGGCTCAACCTGAGAAAGTGTCTAAGTGGAAAAGTGTGGCAAAGTTGTCTGTGGGCAAAATCCTATGTGACGACAATATGTGTGGTGCAACTATGAAAAATGATACATTTTTGTATGCTGCTGTGCTCTAAGTGGATAATGATTTTTGCCTACTTTATGAGCATGAACTAACCTTTCCCTGGCTTTCTGGTTCAGTTTGGACTAGACTAGAGGAAGAACTCACTGTTGAAGAGAGCAGAATAGCCGCAATATTAATACAGTCTGCAAAGGACCCTGGGATCAATGGTCTACCAGCAGAATAGTTCGTACATATGCCCAGCCTGAGTTGCCCCAAACTCCTCCAAGTGTTTCATGCAAGGTCTAAGGGCTGTCTATCATGAGGTATGAGCTATGCTGTTATCACATTAGTATATAAAAGAAGTAACTTGCTACCTTCAGGCACTCACATCACTCTACCACACTCATGAATGTTGATAAGGAAATTTTCAGCTAAATAGCTTGTGAACAGGCTCTAATTCCACCATGGGCAATCTTGCCAGATCAGCCAGGTTTAAATTCTTTGAGTTGCCTCAACTTACACTGTCTCCATAACAGACGTAATGTAGTTAAATCTGTTGATGGTTCCTTAGCCGACTGGCTTATTTCCATGGCAAAAACACTCAGGGTCATATTACCAAGCAGGGCAGTAGGCAATTATCGCCGGTTTAGCAGCAGTTTTCAGCTGCTAAGCGGCAATAATTCTATTGCTCCATTAGCAAGCTGTCACTAACAGCAGTTAGCAACAGCTTTAGGTGATAGCGAGCGGTTTGGGGCCCTCTTTGCATGTCAGCGATATTTATCGCTAATGACATGCAAAGTGGGCGTACCCAACCTGTTAGCGACTGAAAGCAGTCGCTAACGTCGCTATCGCCTATTAGCAAGGCAGGCGTAGCGATGGAAATATTCCCGCTATCGCCAAAAACTAATGCCTGCTCAGACCAGTTCTTAGCCATGTTATCCAATGGGAGGTGGATAACATGGCTAAGAGCATTTTGTCGTTAATGCGTGAATATCGCTGTATTCTCAGCGATATTCACGCATTTCGCCTGATTTTTATTGCTTTTGAGAGAAACCTTGCTAATAGCAAGTTATCTCAGCGATAATTTCTGGCGATGCTTAGCGATAAAAAATTAGTTGCTAAGCCTAGTTAGCGATAAATATCGCTAATCGTTGGTAATATGCCCACCAGTTCTGTAGAATGACACTTCCTTTTCTGATTCCTGGGAAATATGGCGTTCAATTGAATAATCCTATCCTACATTTTGCGCTTGTATTGATCCTACAGTGGCAATTATGGTAGATGGACTTCAATTGATGACATTGTTGCTAAATAGGTGGACAAGACAAAGGCACCCTCTATCTCTGATGTTACTTGTTTTGCTGTATTGGAAAGGGTTCTTTATAAGATGTTTTTTCATTGAAGGTATCTTACTGAAAAACATATATTCTATTAATCCTTACAGAAGTGTCATGCACGACACCTAGGCTACTCCATATTTTCTGAAGGTGTGGTGTATATGCTGAATTTATTGCATATTGAACTAGGGCCACCTTGTCTCTGGAGCTAAACTAGTCCTTTGAACCCATGCATGGTACCACCTTAACATTAATACTGAATGATTTAGATGTTTAAGCAAGAGGATTACCAATAACATGGACCTGTTTCTGAAAAATATCCTACAAATGCTCTTAGACAGTTTTAAAAAACATTGTCACACTAGAGTACCCCACACTTCCTGCGTAAAGATTCACTGTGGAAAATTATTCCACCCAAATTCCTGTACATTCTGCCAAACACACCTCACTAGACCTTCCGAAAGTCTGATATTATTTTATGCACTAGGCCAGCCTTGAGCATTGGCAAACTGGGCCCAGGGCATCTACATTTATATTGATGATGAATGAGGAGACCAAGGTAACTATTCTTTTGGGGTTTCAGGTCGACAATGCCTGTTCATTTTCTCTATAAATCAATCTTAATTCTCTGTTTTAATCTCCCCAGAGTCCCTCTTCTCCCCCTCTACTCTCCTTCTCACCAACAAGCCCTCTCACTTCCAATTTACCATCTACCTAGGTGTTTCAGGTGAAAGGGAAGGGGTAATGTGTGTTTATGGGCCAATCTCTGCTAGGGTAACGAGCCAGGGCCTGACCTGTGAACATACAATCCCTCCCCTCAGTTCACAAAAGTGTCAGAGAGCAGCACAAGCTTTTCTCATTCCAACAGAAAGCAGAGAACAGAAGCAGTTTTATTAAATTTTGCACTCATCTCTGGGGATCAGGCAGTCTACAATTTCACTGATAAAACTATGCTAATCACCAGGTGAAGGTGACATCTCTATGCTCTACTTGATAGCATCTTTGTGGATGTGTCATTTCATTGTGATAAGTGAATGTGCTTACTCCTACTTTGAGGATCCCTTGATTTGGGTGGATAGTACAGCCATGGGGACCAGAACATATATGCAATTTTTTCATGCAAGGAGAGGTGCGGAGACTCTGCCCAGTGCCATGATTGAGGTATCTAAGGGCTGGACAAAAGCTATGAAACCGGTGGCATGGAAAAGTAAAGTTACTAAAAGTGTTCCTCTAAGGCCTGAATCTATGGGTGGAGTATTCGCATAACTCGGGAGCATATGGAAACCTGTGGCATCTGCATTGGGTAACATGCTGGGTTGTTAAGGCATAAACCCTTTGGAGAAATATAGGCAGTGATGGTTCTGAACCACGAATTCTATTACTTTGTAAACATCTGACGTGCCTTAGTAAGCAATAATCGCAGGATGTATCTGAACACAGTCCGATCAAAGCACACATACCAAAGGATGTTCTACTGTCAAAAGTAGTTTCCGTTGTTTAGAGTACATTGAGTTATCGCCTACAGGACATATACTTGCAGGTACCCTTGTTATTGGACGGACAAGATAAAAATGGCGATGATAGATGCACATATGGCTTGGTTGTAAATTGTGACAATTTGCTCATTTAACATTTTTTGATTCTCCACAAGACTATTTTAAGACTGTTTTTCTGAAAACAGGGTACGGGTAACTGTATGCAAGCTGGGGCGCACTTAACATACACGTGTTTTGTGCCGTTAGGAGATTTATGATTGGCAAGCAAAAACCCCTTTTTGCTGGATTTGGACACTGGTTGCAACTTTTAAAGAGTTTTAAAGAATTGCCAGTGGTTGGCCCATAACCCTATGAAATGATCTTGTCCTGTTTGTATTTTAGGAAAACACAGTATTACGAATCATTCAATTGGGTTTTACTGTTTATATGATAATTATTTGAGTTGATTTACTCTTTGATGATTAAGGTTTGTGTGATAATGTTGTTTAAAGACAAAGGGTCAAAATAAACATTTTCTTGACTTGACTTGGGTAACTGAGTTTGGGCAAATTAATGACAGAAACGGGGATAAAGCTCATCGGCACCTTGGAGATTTAGCCAGACAAGCCAGTTTGGGGCTAATCTAATTAAACATAGCCCATCGAGAGTCTACTACAGAGCACATTTATTCAAATTGGGTCTGTTAAGGAGTGATACCTTTATTTGTAGAAATGACAAAGAGTGATATTTTTATCATACACTCTGAAATTGTGCCAAGAGACAGTTATTCTGGGAGTAAGGTGGGGGGAGCTGGTGTAGTGCCTCTACGCGTCGCCCCACGGAGGTTGAAAAAAACTGTGTGTAGCTACGCATCGATCCACTCCACTCCCTCCCTGCTGCCTCCCCTCTCCCAAATGCTTTAAAATTATAAAAGGTCTCGCCAAGCATATTGCAAGTTTTCTCTCTACCACAGTTTTCATGGCAGTTCCACCGCCATGAAAATCACAACAGAGCAAAATGCAGTGAGGGAATAAAGTGGGTTCTACAAGGACACCTGGTGCCTCATGCGATATGTATGCACAAAGGGGGGCATAACCTGAGTACCCCTGTGCGCATGCACAGCTGTTCCTGCACAGCATGGACTTATGGGCCATACCGTGCAAAAACTGGTTTTGGCGTTCCCAATGTGAGCCCATTTTTAAAGGTACTGCCGTGGAAATGCCAAACCCCAGCCCCCAGACAGGATGAAACTCCTAATCTGAATGAGTAACCCGGCCAGGACTTTGGTGCAGTGGCAGCGTGGTGGTGACGTACCGCCCGCTCCTGCTGTGCCAAAATTTATAATTTGCCCCTTATTCTCCCCCTGACTGCAAAAAGTTAATCAGTTCTTGTGTATTGTAACTGGTACTCACGTAAAGCTATTCGATACTTTCGGGTCAGGTCCGCACTATATAAAACTGCAAAACAAAAACCTAAATGACCCCTTTAAAAAATGGGAAGATGGCAGACCTTACAAAATGTAGTCCATGAACGGGATTTGCACAGATTCGAACTATTGAAGTGTGGAGAAGCAGTACTAGCGTATGCCTATGGTGTCATCAGTGTATGAGCCTAGGCAGTTGCTTAAAAAATGGTGGAAAATGGGGGGAAAGGCACCTGACAAAAGAACACATTGAGGAAAGGATAATTTTTTTAACCTTCATGGGTGGCATGCGAACAGATTTGAGTCTTGCACTGCACTCCCAATACATTAATGAAAGACTCACTTCAGGTGACATGTTGCTTTAGGATGTTCAAATCAATGTAGCTTTATCAGAGAATGACTTTTTTCAGCAAGCTAACTATGGTTATGCTGATATGCAGGATTGGCTCTTTATTTTCAAAAATAGAACCACCACAATACAACACATTTTATCACAAAAGCAGCAAATGCTGGTGTTCGGAATTTTCCAGTTCTATTGTTTGTTTTTTGGGACTGCAGTTTGCAGATTGGAAATGCATGACTAGAAGTCCCAGAATGCAAAGAAAATAACAGAAATCCACGAGCGTCTCACAACTCACTTGTGACAATGTGATATTTCTGCAAAGTCCACCATAGCACTGTAAATAAAAGAAACCGCTGTACAGAGTCCATGGCTTGGTCAGAATTTTAAGCACTTCCCGCACAGATCACCCGACAAAGAAACACATTTTGAAGCTCCTTTTTTATTAAACACATAACCCCTAAACATTTGTGTGATAGCTTTTTCCTGCCCTATAGCACAAATGTGTACTGCAATGACCAGGCGTATTCAAACTAAATTTCCACTTTCCTATTTACAACGCCTTCCCCAGAAGCATATTAAAATTAGCACAGTTGCCGTAGTTAGTCACCCAGCACTAATCCCTGATAAAAGGATGAACACAGGAAGTTATACCAACTACAAGCAAGAAACTGAAAGAACGTTATAGCTCTGCAAGTAACCACTGCTCTTTAACCGTGAAATCGAGTGTGAGAACTGAGTTTACTCAGGACAATTTATAAGTTCCAGAAAGCCCTGTTCAAAAAAAATATAAAACATTGATATAAAATATAGACTAAACATGTGTATTGTTTTCAGGAGTAAAAATATAGGAAAGAGCAAAGAAAGTTTCATCTTTCGCAAACTATCAGATACCAACTTTATGCATTCAAATTAGGGTCCTTCCTTATTTCCTTGCAGTTCCTAGATTATTTCTCAAATGCTCCTCCACTTTTCTATTTTAGGCTCAATTGTAGTGTAGTTCCTATATTCTCAATATATCTGCGCATTGGAATAAAATAAACGATAGTTTAGACGTAGGACTGAGGTCGACTAGGTCTCTATTGAATATGTTAGACTCAATTATGAATGCCAGCTAGTTCAGAGGTCACTAGAAACTTTCTCGAGTGAACAGGATTGAGTTAACTTTCCTGAATAGACAAGAAGGGATCAGCTTCCGACAACCGCATAAACATGACAACTTTGCTCCCTCCAGAATAAGGAGTACATCTCCAGAGTCGTGTGAAAACAATAGATAGCTATTTCACTCAGTCAATTGTGCATGCTTAGTTTCACCAGGGTGTAGTGAAATAGAGAGACGGGCGTTTTCAATAAAAGTTGTTCTTTATTGTGCAGTCTTCTTTCTCATGCAAGAGAAGTGAATTGCCACAATTGCAATACTTGTCATAAAGTAAAGTGCGTACAGTAAAAGGAGTATTATGAAATAATACTGTAAAAGCATTCATATGGTTTCTGAGCCATATGATACTTAAAACGGATAAAATATATACAATACATACAATGATAAAAGTTGACTAAGTGTACTCAACTGGTGCTTCTAAAATACGCCTACCCCGGTGTACCTAACCTAAGCCTAGTATGTGGGAAGGAGTAAGTGAGCTGCAGTTTAAGTTAAGTTATTTTTGCCAAGAATCTGAATCAAGAATTGTCCAAGGATCTAATCAGCTCCGTTCCTTGGTTTTAGAATGCAGGAGGACTTGTATCTCTTTCTCAGGACTCGATCTCCCCGCAACCCGCAAGGGTGACTGGAAACACTGGAGCTGGATTTCTCGGCAGGAGAAAAGACAGCGTCTCTCTCAGTGCGTCAAATCGAAGGGTCGGCTTCCTTCGGCACTCGCATCAGCTGGGCTTTGGGTAAGTAGATAGCTGCTCTGCTCCAAACCACTGTGTATTCTCTTAAGGCAAATGCTGGTATATTTATACCTGGAAGGTGCCGAGTTTGACGTAAGGTTGGACTTAAGATGTCACTAAGAACTGTCACTAAGAGCTGGCAGTTCTTTCAGGACTCTCAGGAGTTCTAGGACAAATCAAAAAAGAAGCAGGGGGAATTCCCGGGCTGCTGGAGGCTTGGTTTGTTTAAAGAACGTGTTGTACTTTCTAGGAGTCTAGGGAAGTAGCCTTGCCGTATTTGGCCTGCATTGGCTATGACTAAATATGGATAAGATTCTTATGCCTTTATAAGGATATGATTTGTTATAACCACATAAGGGCATGAATCTGGAATATTTATTTAGGGTCCTAGATACGTTCACAACACCCACTCCACGTATAATGTCCATCATTACTAAATACTAAGCAATATATAAACATATAAGTATGCATGTGTTTTCCAGCCACCCCAAAATACATAAAATGCATTTGAAATGGTATAGATACACGAAAATGAGTATTATACTGTACGTTTTTCAAGCAGTGGTATCATTCAGATAATATTTTTTGTAGTGCATTAAAATCTTCACTGAATGAATCACGAAAGTTACATTTATGAAATAGCTCTTAATACGGAAGAGAAGGTCAAGACCATTTCATCACATATTTTTACAAGATTGTACATGTGCTAGAGGCTGATTCAAAATAATGTCTCTAGAGTCTCTAAAAATAGAAGTTCTGTTCTCTAAGAATAGTTCTACTTTAAGCAGAGTACCATGTGGCAAAAAAAAGTAAATATTTTGGGAACTGGTGAAAAACAATTTCACTTTCGGGAAGAAAATAGTCCCAATGTTTTTTATAAGTGCTGTTCATCAAAACTGAAGGCCGAATTCAAAGTTCAGGGGACGCTGTGTGCTCGCTTTTTCAAATATTATTCCCGTTGTTAGGAGAGAACATTACCTCAGCTAGGCCGGCAAAAAATTTGTCTACAAAAGTAGGTGAAAGTTGGCCAACTCCGAAAAATCGGAAATAGTGCATACATGCGATGCATTGCCATCATCGGTGTTTAGATCAGCAATGGTCACAGAAGGTTGTACCTGTGCGGTGCCGCTTTCATCTTATACTTCACGCCACCTAATCGTAATGGTGAAGTCTCAACGAATGCTGTCATCAGAATAGGTAGCCGTTACCGAACCAAGCAAAGCATCGATATCCATTGGTACTGCTGATGGTAGTGTAAGACAGACGTCCAACACGCATTCTTCTCCGCATAGCAGACATCGAAGCACAGGTAAGATGCAATCTTGCCAGATTGGTCTGAATGAAAGAAACCAGGTAGTATTCAGATCTCTTAGCCGGGCCAATCCGAGGACTTTAGTGATACCATTCTAGGTATCGTGTTGCTAGGATCGTTTCTTCCATCGTAGCCTGAGTTTTGTCTGTGACTTGGCTTGCCATATCGGAGCAGGAGGAACAAAAATAAAATTCCTGCTACGAGTCCCAAAATAAGAGGCAGGCCACCAAATAAAGAATGCACAAAATTTGGGAAGATGCCCAGAACTGTTTCAAAGGGTGCTAACAGTCCCAAAAAAATTGTCTTAAATACATGTGCGATGCCACTGGTATCTGACATGTTTAAGATTTGGCTTAACATTTCTACGAAATGCACAGGGCAATTTGTCGATAATAGGGTATGTATCTCTGCCGCTGTCCTTGCAACTTGCAGATCATACGTCTCTTTGGACGAGGATAAAGCCACAGTTGTCTGTAAAATAATAGACTTCATTCTGCTTAAAGTATCAATTCGAATAGAAGAGATATTCACAGAAGGCCATATTTCTGCCTCCATGTCTGGATTGCTGTTTGGATACAAATCTTGCATACAACAAATGACCCTGGAAGTAACGCTCACGAGATAGGCTTTTCCTGGCATCATGCCACAACAGCTGTGGTCACTTATTATAACGTAGCTGCCATTGGAAAGCTGTCTTAAAAAAGGCTCTATCTGTGTAGCAGGGGTGCCGTGCAGGTGACATGAAAGGGTATTTGATGAACCTTTGCAGGCTCCATGCAAGTTAATTCCTTGACACAGAAGCGTACCGCTTAGTGACTTTTTACAGTTGTTACCACTAAGAAATACTTCTTTCTTGCGCCCACTCCAACATCTATGTGTATAAGGTAAATTCCAGGTTAACTTGATGTATCCTTTACCCAATCTTTCATACAGGCCTGCTGGTATATACTCTTGGCAGTATTGAAACTGAAAAGTTGTTATCAGGATTGTAATGGTGCCATGTATTATCCATTCAATCACTGGTCGTTCTGACGTTGTCAATGGCAATTTTTCTAGTTTTTCAATGCTCAGCACCATATAGTCTGCTCCTTTTTGTGCCAACGAGATTTGTCTATCAGTAAGGTTAAAGAAAAAAATTACGTTGTGTTGATTAGACGCCATGGCACGTAGCCTGAACGGAAGTTTTGTAATGTCCAGCCTAGCTGTACAATAGAACGCAATTGTAATTGACCATGTTGTAACATTAGCATATCCTGTTCTATTATATCAATAGCAGATGATACAGTGAATAAATTCTGGAGGACAGAGTCGTTAACCCATTGTCCACTACAGAAAGTGATTTTTCCAAATTATTACGATCAATTTCTCGTATTTTTTCTGCAGTTTCAATTTGTGTTATTTTCCAAGCTTCATTGTAAGCTGCGTATATACCGGCGTATATGAAACATTTTTGACGCTGTTTGCGAGGTCCCATTATGAAATCTCGCAAGTCAGCTCCTTCTTTAAGTAAAGTTAAGTGTTACTTAATTTCGGGTAGTGTGGATTTCTGTAGCCAATCGAGGCATAGTTTTCCTACACTATATGTTGTAATTATCCCTGGATGTTGTCTCTGGGAATATCTTAGGTCTGGCCTGTTCTGTTTGAACACTTGTGTTTTGTTCAGGAATCTATCATGTCAGTTATTAGTGTCTGTGGGCCAGATCAACCATTTGTTCCAATCAGGAATAGTTCTGTTTTGTTTTAAAATATGGGACACGTCTAAACCCTCATTTGTAGTGTTGTTTCTATAAGGCATAGGCTTTGGTATAGACGGGTTGTTTAAATCTTTTATCTTGGCTAGGCCAAGACAGGTTGTTTGTTGAATGGTGTCATTCAGGAACATTATTTGTTCTGGGATCATGCAGGCTCTAAATAATGATTCTAAGCCTTGTACCTGCCACTCTTTTGTACCCCAGATGGTTTTTGTTTCAATGTTATTTTTCCAAAATTCAAAACCAAATGTAGACATTTTTTCATAAAATTCTTCAGAATAAATCAGTTTAGTATTTGTCAACATGTTTTTCATTCCTGTCTTATTTAACATTTTGAAATAAAACGTTTCTGGATTAGTGATATTAAACCCTGAGAAGTATGGGAATTTTTCATAGAATGTTTTTGAACTGCCTTTTGGCGGAGTTGGACAATGTTCCCACTGATTATAACCGAAAACATTTCTAGGATTAGCAGATTTATGCAGATAATGATGCCCAAAGTGATTGAAGCAATACATTTCTTCATAATTCGAAGAACCCTGTAAAGAATCACGTTCTGTAAATTTTGCTGACATTTCTAAATCTGGCATCATATTATTAATATTTTCAAAGTCCCAATCATCAGAGAATGTACTAGGTGATACAAAGTCACTTAAAGAGATCTTGAATTGATGTGGATATTTCAAGACTTCAACCGGGCCATAGATTTCATAACTTCCCATGCTATACCACCAGGTATAGGATTCGCTGTGATGTTCACTGATGATAGTTCTCTTTTTCGATGTGAGAAGATCTGTGTGGTTTCAGGACCAAGTTGATGTTCTGACTTGCTGTGTCCATTGTACTATATTTTCCATCAATAAATCTACCCAAACTTAAAACCAAGATGGGCCATAGAAGGATTCAATCCATGGTGAAGTCAGATATGCTTCTCTGAGTTGATGAAAGAGCTCTGTAATTTTCTTTTTGAAAGTTTTGTTTGCTGGCTTGTCTCCATGTTCACTTGGATCACCAGAAAAGTCATCGAAATTGATGAAGTAGCCAGATTCAGTTCTGTCAATTGTTTGGATGGCATCAGGATTATTATTAATCTTTGTAGTTGCTTCTTCCTTTTTCATATCAGCATAGTCCGAGGCTACATCATTGTAGACAGGTGTTTCTTGACGAACTGTTGCAATTTGGGTTTCAAGAGGCACAAGTTCCATTGCTTTGTTGCATAGTCCTTTTTATTCACTGCAGGTTTATCAAATGTGATTAGTCTCTTAGTTCGAACCTCTTGGATTGTAGCAAGATTTGGTCTTCTGCTATTTCTTGGGAGTATACTGGGCCTACTACTTATTATTGGCCACATGATAGTGGTTTTACCAGGTCGATTGATACAACTCGGTTCTCCGTTTTTACCAGCAAGGGGCGGTAGTACTACTGATCTTGTTCCGCTGACAGCTAAGACAGGTACTGCTTTTCTGTAAGAAGGCCCAAATTCCTGCTTCACAGCGATCTTTTCTCTGACCAGATCCCCAATCTTTGGAATCCAGACAGGTCCTGCTGGGACAGGTGTTTTTTCTTCAGTGGTCGTTGGCTTTAGCTTTGTGCTACTTAGAGTTCTTCTTGTTTCATTTAAGTCCTGTAAAACAGCCAAATGATCTTTGATATCAAAGGTTTTTGTTTCACCACTGAAGTCTGACAATCGAGATCATGAATGATCATTCTTGTACCAAACAAAAGTTCGTACGGAGTGATGCCTCCTAGAGAATTTCTTGGCAGATTATTAAGACTACGTTGGACACTTATTAGATGTTTGACCCACCCGTCACCCGAACCTAATACCCTCGCTGTTATAGATTGCTTGATGTCACGTTTCTTTCTCTCCACTACCGCATTTACGTCGGGATGTAATGGACTAGAATACCGCAATGCAATGCCCATGCTGGCCATGGCCTCCTTGTAAGCCCGAGAGCTAAACGCAGTACCCTGGTCAGAATGTAGCATGCCAATTGCGTATGTGCCGATAAAGACTCGCACATCTTTTATAACAGTTCTGGTGTCAGCCGAGCGCTGGGGCCACATCCAAATGAATCTCGTCTTAATATTTATAGGACCGCATTTGTCGGGTTGGACGGCTGCGTATAGATAGACTAATGCTGTCTAATAAAGGTGTCTGCGCTGGTCTTCCTGTGTTAGAGTTAGATATTTGGTCCGGTTCATAACTGCGATCTCTATTGCAGTCCTGACATTCCATTGCAAACTATAAACTTGCATGCTCATTTCCGGCCACCAGTATCGTGATTGTAATTCTATTAGATATTTCAGGATCTCTTGGTGCATCAGACCTAATTCCATGTGTACTTCTTGAATCAAGAAGACTCTCTGGTTCGTGTTTGGAATTACTCTATCCCCCACTCCAGGGATTTGAGCAAAAGGAACGGAGTTCGTATCAATTATGTATGTATTTCCGAGTGGATATTTTCGGGGTAACGCCGCATAGTTGCCTTTCAATGAGACTTTTACTGCTAGTAGCGTTTCACCGTCTAATTGTTTTTTCGTACGCTTTTTTGTAGCTACGTAAGCCGGTTGACCCGCTGCCGCTGTGGCTCTGTCAGCCAATGAACTCCCTGCAACGTGAACGCCATCACGTTGAAGACTCTGCATATGTATCACGTGAGTCTTTCGTAGTTCTTTCTGCAAAATGACTACTTGTTCTCATAGTTTTTTATGCCTTATTGTGGCACCTGTCTCATCTTTGTAACCGTTTTTAATCCAGATCTGCATGGAATTATTGTAAGACTGGACGCAGTAATGCGAATCGCACACTATCAGTGTGGGGAATTCGCGATCAGCATTTACATGCACCATCTTTAGAGATCTTATTTCAGCTCGCTGAGCGATTGAGTTTTAGTGACCATCGGTATAAATTTACCCAAGTGCCAGTGACCTTTAACAATCGCGCACCCTGCATTGTAAATTTGTTTTTCCAGAACGTAGTGTTCTGCAAATCTGTCCGTGTAGATTACACAGGTGTATTGTTCGAGAGGCAGAATTTCGATTGACAGAGGACATTCATTTTCATATTCCAGATATTCTATTTTTTTCATTTTTGGATCAAATGCGTGTTTCACGTCTTCTGTTGCCTCCTTCTTGCGGCGCCAGGTGGGTAGATTTTGAAGAAAGCGCCAATCTCCCATTCTTAGAGCAATCAGACAGCGCTTTAGATGAAGTGAAAATGTCGTGGAGAGGTAGGTAGGAGGGGTTAGTCGTTTGTAGGAATTGACTACTGCCCAGGAATGACTACGCTTTGTGACTAGAGCTTTGTCTTCAGCCAGAGATTTCATTCTTACACATTTTTTGATTATATTTTTTAAAACGGTCTGACTGGGGTTAAGGGCCCAGAGTTCGCCAGCTGACATTTGGTGAATATAGTCTTCAAGAGGCGGCTGAATGTTCCCCCTGGGTTGGTCTCATTGATTTCTTTCCAGGTTAGAGATTCTAGTGTACCTGGTTCGGCCTGTCTTAATTCGTGACACAGCTTAAGATAGGTGCCGACATTAGAGGTTTCATAGTTAGTTAGTCCTAGCTCTAATCTAATCTGGGCCGGGGAAGCGGTGCTCGGCAAGTAAAGTGCCTTTCTGTAGATTTTAGTGGTGTGTTTGTTTAGGGCAGTATTCATTTTACCTTTAAAGATCTCTATGCCATATGAGAGTGTTGGCCCGATCTTTGCTCTAAGGACTTCTAGTAAGGGGGCAAGGATTGGGCCTGAAAGTTTCTTTGATAGTTTGGCCAAGGATACCACTAGAGCCATAGTTTTGGCTGCAATCGCACTGCTTTGCTTTGTGAAACTGCCCCTGGAGTCCAAGTGAACACCTAAATATTTGTATGATTGGTCAATCGTAAGACTTGTTTTATTGATTGATCAGCCACCGCCACTGTAGCGTTTCTTACCAAATGGTACTATCAGGGTTTTCTCCGTTTAATTTCTAGATGATTGTCAAACGTGTATTGCAACAGTGCATCGAGAAGCCTTTGTAACCCTACTCTAGTAAGGCTAAACAGGGCCAGGTCATCAGCATATAAAAGGTTGCATAATGCCGCACCTCCTATTTTAGGTGGATGGCTGTTTACCTTGTCTAGGGTACTTGACAGGTCGGCTATAAATAGGTTAAAGAGAAGGGGGGCCAGTACGCATCCCTATTTGACACCACTTGAGGTCATGATTTTTCGCGAGAGATGCGAGCCGGACCCTAACTTCACGCGAACCCAGGTGTCAGAGTAGAGTTGAATGATTGGGTTCAGTATCTTGTTTGGAATGCCCCACTGTGTCAGTTTTTTCCAAAGGGCCGCCCTGGGTACTCTATCAAATGCTGCTTTGAAATCAACAAAGCAGCAAAAGGCCAGCCTGCGTGTTAGTAAAGCTTTGTCGATGATAGTGGAAACTGCCAGTAAGTTTGTCATGGTACCTGAATTGGCAACAAACCCTGTTTGATTCAAAGGAATCAGATCGTTATCCTTTGTGCATTGCCTCAAGTCCTCCAGAATTAGTCCTGCAAAATGTTTCGCCTCTATATCCAGTAGGGCGATTAATCTGTAGTTGTTCGGCATAGCTCGAGATCCAGTTTTGTGAATGGGGTGGATTATTGCGCCCCTCCCTGAGTTGGATTGTCGATGTCCTCAAGGTGTAATTAAAGAGATTTAATAGGACCGTGGACCAGAAGGGGATGTCTGATTTATATAGCCTTTGTGGCAGGCCATTCAGGCCTGGTGCTCCGTTTTGTCTTCCTTTTGTCACTGCTTTGACCACTCGTTCCTCTGTTAGTACAAGTACAGGGTTGGGGCCTGGGGTTGCACTGAGGGCGGTGTTCAATGATACATCAGCTCCATTCCCGCATACCCTCGGTGGTCTGGTGCAGTCATGAAGGTATTGTGCCTGAAAGTGAGCTGTTAAGTATGTTGCCCATTCTGCTTCCTGGATGTTGGCTGAGCCAGAGTTTGTTAGGTTCAGGTCAGTGTGGTTAACAAGGACCAGAATTTCCTTGAGTTTTTTTGTTTGCTTTCCCACACCAATTTTGCCCAATATTGGTTTTCCTGAGCCTGTTTCTCTTGAGAGACTGCCCTCCTAAATGCTTTTTGGGCATGATGGTATGTGGCAAGGAAGGCGCTGTTCCCCGGGAATTTTGAAGCCATCCTCAATGCATTGTACCTTGCTCTCTTTAGTGGTTTTAAGACGGTGGCGGATGCAACCCCTGCTGGTGGTGAGCGATTTGTCCCTGAGTGCTGGTTTTCGGAATTCGATGTATCCTTCTATGGGGTGGTCCGCCGTTGCCCAGGTTTCCTGTAGAGTGATTGCTGCATGTTTACACAAGAAAGCCATGGTATCCAAGGTTTTTTGGTGAAGTCCGCTGATGTTCCATGAGCACAGTGAGAATGGTGGCCTCCCTTGGTTGTTATTTCTTTTGTGCTGTCTGACCGCCGCTGAGGGAGGTTTCTTAGAGGGATTGTGTGTTTCTGCAAGCATTTCACCGGCTGGCGGTCAGTTTGGGTGTTTTGATGACAGGATTGCTGGCAACCACCCCCAGCTGTAGTTAGATTCCGCATTGTCTCCGCCTTGCTCGGGGCCTTTTGATTCAGCGTCGGGCCCGGAGGCATTTTTTAAGATCGAGTAGGGTCTCATGCGTCTTATTTTGTTAGTTGTTGCCAGATAGCTGGGTGAAGTCGATCTTGTTAGCAGGGAGGTGGGATACCCAGGGGTGGAGTAGGGGTATACTCTAATTCCCCAATTCCGCAGAATAAGCTTCTGTTCAAGAAAAGCTCCTACCCAACTGGCCAAGGAGAAAGTCACCACTGTGACCTCGGAGGGTTGGTTTCCTCGACGGGAGAGAAATTCGATGGATTCTATGTTGTTCGAGGTCAGGCCAGCTAGTCCCAGGATTCCTTCTGCTAGTTTTACCAGATTGGATCTGTTAAGAATGTCGTGTCGCCCTTTAGATTTATATTCAGGGGCCAGAAGAATCTGATGGCGCAGTGGGTCATTGTTGATTGACTCCGGAACACTTGTGGGCTTAATGTTGGAATTTTCGGCTATCCTTTCCAGTTTGGTTTCGTGTTGTGACAGTCGTTGCGAAGCCTTCTTCAAATGTAGATTGTGACTGATCTGAGCTGCAGGGTCGTTGCAGATGGTTTTTCAATAATTAAGTCTTACCCTTGTGTTTTCTTTTCCCAGGGAAGTGAGAGCCGTCAATGACCTAGGTTTTTCTGGTGTCGTCTTGGGCCCGGTTGTACTTGCCGTCACTGGGCTCTCCCTGGTGATTTCTGTGGGGGCACTGCCCTTGGTTGTTTCTGGGACCGTAGTTTGTTTGCTTTGGTCCTGTGGGCTCATCACCGATTCTTGGGTGAGTTTTTCCAAGGTAGCTCCCTTGTGAATAGTCCGTTGCTCTACGGCATTGTTTTTGACGGGGATTTTTTTTTCGGTTTTTTTGAAGATAGGGTAGAGATCCTGATGGACCATATTGGAGTTTGCCCTAAGTTTGTTTCTGGCTTTGCGCTGACGCTTGCGCTCTCTCTTGCTGCGTGGTGGGACTGGCCCTGGCAGGGCACCCAATGTTGATTCGCTTTGAGAAACGGGACTGTTTGTTTGCACAGGCTCAAGTTGGTCATGCCTAGTTGTTTGTCCGGTTGGTGACTGGGGCGCCGTTTTCGGCCGTCAGGTTTGATTGTGGTTGCGCGCTCAGGGGATGACCGTTCAGCTTCGTTGGGCCAGTAGTTGTTCCTGGAGTTGGCACCTCTCCTTCATTTGTGTTTATGTTCTGCTTGGCAGGGGCCTCAGTGGGTTTTAGATGTTCTTGTTGTGTAGAGGATGTCGGTTTGATGAGTACGTTTCCTCCCCTCAACAACTTTACTTCCCTTATAACAGTGGTTAAGCATTCTGGGTGCAGAGAAAGGGAATCTATAATTGGGGAGCAACAGCAGGTTGGTTGGGCAAGCTTCGTGGAGGATTGTGCCCGTAGAATTAAGGAATTAAGTTTGTCTAGTTTGCTGTTGATCCCAGATGTAAATAGTGCCAGGGTGTTTAATAAGTCAACCTGCACCTCCAGTTTTAACGAGTGGTAATTAAGTGCATTAACTGTTTGCTGTAGGGTCTGTAGTAGTCGTGGCCAAGCACTGGTCCCAGGGTTTTCTTCAGTATTTTGTTTTTCGTTTGGGGTCGGGCTGGACCTTGGGGAACTTTGAGGCATCTTGAAAAAGAGGGACAGGTCCGTCATAAGCTGATCGTTCTGGGCTGGCAGTGTTGACTGGCTTTGCAGTGTGGCCTTTGTGTGGCCGGATGGCGAGAATAACATGTACGGGGGGCTCAAGGCAGGTGGTACTGTTGGTGGTGCTGTTGTGGTGGTTGTTGTTTGTAGGGTTGAAGATTGTTGGCTGCTATTAGAGTGCTCGGAGCTGGCTTGCCCGTGAATTTGTGCTGTCATTGTTTGGTGGAAGGAGGCCACAGGGGGGTTGATTGAGGTCGCTGTGCAAGTTGCAGTGGGTTGGGGCGACATTAGTTGGACCTCTGTTGGAGATATAGTATTCTCTGGCTGGTTTTGAGGAGTTTGATAAGACCAGTGGTCCTCTGCTGGAGGCACTGGGGACTTTTCCGATGAGAGGTGAACCGGTTGAGCGTTTTTATTGTTGTGATTTTTACAGCAGTGGGCTTTTTTGGAATTACTGAGTTCTGGAACTGTGCGAACTGTGCTGTACCGTACTGTACTGGACTGTGCGTAGGCTGTGCGTTGTGTGTCTGTCTTCAAGTGTGGCACCCCCCTGCTCGCCCGGTCCCTCCTCCTGCACTAGGACCCCCTGGCCCGCCCCCACCCGCTGACACCACCACCTCTCCACCACTACCGGAGTCCGAGGTAGCTTGGGCAGTGTACTGGGTGAAAAGCGGAGCCAGCAGGGTCTGAGCGGGACAGTCAGGGCCTGGGCTGGGTTCTGGGATGGGAGGCAAGGGGAGCAGCCCCAGAGCTGGTGGGTTTCCGTGACTGGCCAGATAGTGAGCAGTGAGTGAAGGGTGACTAGGGGGCGTGGGCGGTGGAAGGCTGGAGCGCCGGCCTGAACCCCAGCAGGAGCAACAGGGGCACCGCAAGCCGTGAGGCACGAAGGCTACAGGAGCAGGCAGAGTGATGAACTGGGGGGGGGCTCAGGATCTCTAGGGCTCTTGCGTGCTTGAACTATAAGCATGAACGCCGAGCGAACGCCGGGCAATCAACGCATCAGGGGGGGGGCAGGGGGAGGGGAACATGAGAGAGACCGGGCGCTCACCGGAGTGAACGGCTGTGATGGTGCGGGATGTAGCCTCTCTCTCGGTCGGACCCCGTCAGACCTACGCCCCCCTCACGTGCACCGGGTGTCTTACAGTGAATCTTCCCGCTGATTTCTCCGGTCTCCCGTCAGCCTCAATGCCTCTGCCTCACTGTGCCCCTCGCCTTTCACTTTTCGCCGAAGCCTGCAGCGCGTTCCCAGCTCCTCACCGGCTCACAGCACGGCAGTCCCCGCACACCGAGCTGCCGCCGCCGACTGCCTCTCCCCTCACTGCGCTGCCACGCCTACCCGACAAGCCTGCTAGCCACGCTAGTGGGACGCGGCCCATAAACAACCAGCACAATCGGTAGTGGAGCACAGGAAAGGGTTGAGCTGGTTAAGTTTCAAGTTCAAGTACAAGTTTCAATTTTAAATTGATAATGTTCCCCTTTAATGACAATGCCTGGCGGCAGGCGATGAAGAAGAGCGCAAATGCAGAAAGAAGCACTCTCACCGGTTGCAGCTTAGCTTGGCCTGGCTCGTGGCTCCAGGTACAGTGGAAGTGGTGGAAGGCGGGGCTGCGGGCCTCACGACCCCCTTTGCTCACGCCGCTTGCTCCTCCAGTGGCCCCCCGCAGGCAACAGGGTCGTCGGCCTCCGGGTGCACCAGGTGCCGTAGGCTGTGTGCAGTGTTCCGCGTGCTGCGTGCAGAGAGCCTGGGTGCCAGAGCCGTGTGCTTGATAGCGATGCAACTCTCTCTCTCTCGGGGATCGGGGCTCAGACTCTGCCTCTGCCTCGGCTCCAGCCCGGATTCACCCACCAGCCAGCTCCGTGCACCGCCGCTCCAGCACCTTTCCTGAATCGACGACTCGATGCTCTGTGCTCCGTGCTGCTCTGCTCAATAGCGCCTCCACCACCTGAAGACTCGTAAACTTCTGCTTCTACACCAGCTGTGCGCTGACACCGAATAGTAGTTTTAGTGCTGTGCCAAGGCCTGAACCCAGATTGGAAGTCGTCAAGTAAATTGAGATTGGCAATGTGTTGGCTTAGTTGTAGCTTTACACATTTCTCCAGCACTTTAGCGAGAAGAGGAATATTTGAAATAGGGCTGAAGTTGTCTGGTATTTCCAGATTCAGAGTGGATTTTTTTTTAGGATGGGGATGACTTGCCCAGTTTTCAGAGAGTCAGGTATGAACCCTTGGAGAAGGGAAGCATTGATAATGGTAATCCTGACAGAAACGATGAGTATGGAAGTCACTACTAACCCAACCCTCTCCCACTTGAGCCCTAAAAACGTATCTGACCCTCCGGAGCACTAAAATTATCTCCAACCCCCATAAGACCTATAAAACTACCTGAACTCCAAGCCCTAAATAGTACTCCGACCCCACCCTGAGCTCTTAAAATGACATGCCCCCCGAGCACTAAAAACTATGCTGACCCCCCAAGCCCCAAAAACGACCCTGACCCCCCTCTTGAGCCGTAAAAGCAACCCGTCCCCTATCCCTAAAAACAACCCGCTCCTCTAGCCCTGAGCCCTAAACTACCCCAACCCTTAAACACTATCACCCAGCCCTCCAAAACTCAGCCTTAGCCCCACTTACCTTGCCACGTCTTTCCCGATCGTTCCTGTTCCTAGGCCCGCCCATCTCAGCATCTAGACAGTGCATTGCCTTAACCACTCATATGCGTGGTTAAGTGCAAGTGTGGTTGTGCTTCCATTGGAATGGCACCATGGCTCTGCCCGTGTTGTTCAGGCTGTTTCCCATTTAAGATAATTCTGCATTTCCCAAAGATATGGATTACTATGATGATCCTGAATTCATGAGGTATACTGACGTTTGGTGAGAAGTGCACAAGTCAGCCCTGTTGGCGGAGGCTTCTTCTCCTCTGCTGTCCTTGCCTTCCACCATAGGTGATCCCTTGCCAAACAGTCTTTTAAGTCTATTCGACATTTTTCTTTTGATGTTCAACAACACATCCAATGATGAGATGTGTGGCTGAAAATATATATATTTTTTTTAAAGATCCCTGATCCACACAGAGTTTTCTCTCTGTGTGCTGTCAGCATTTTTTTATTTACCTTCCAGGGACTACCATACTTGCTTGGAGAAACATCAAAGAAAAGTCTGTTCTGGTAGCCCTGCCCTAAATAGATTGGGGTTATGGCAACTGTGACGCAATCTAAGGACCAACCGCAAAGGCCACCTGAATTAACTCACCCACAACAATCTTATGATGACTTTTTTAACCACTTTAACCTAAAGACGGAGAACATCAAGAAAGATCTCCTCAAGGACGTAATCTCTCACTCTGGCCCCCTCACCAAATCCCCCCCTACCCCCTAACGCTTCTCAACAAATCCCATCAAAGTTTACCTTGAAAAACAATGCAACATGGTCATACTTTTACTCCTACTCTGAAGAAGCTTTAGGAAAATTTCTCAGTGTCCTGAAGCCTTCCAATGACCTCACGGACCCTCTCTTCGCAAATGCGGTCAAAGATCTTACACCTTTGCTACTATCCATATGGACCAAGATCATCAACACTTCACTTCAACAAGGCTGCATCCCGGACTCATTAAAGGTAGGACAAGTGTCTCCCATCCTTAAGAAACCCACAACTGACCCCACGGACCTCAACAACTACCGCCCAATCTCCAATATTCCCACCCTGGCCAAACTTCTGGAAAAATGTATTCATCACCAACTGACAAAAGATATCGACTACTTCAACCTCCTAAATAAACACCAATCCGGCTTCTGGGCAAATCACAGCACGGAATCAGCCATGACACACATCATTGATGATGCACTAAAACTTCTTGATCAGAACAAAGCATGTCTCTCATCCTATTAGACCTTTACTCAGCGTTCAACACGGTCAAACACGATCACTTGACAGATCTGTTGAAACACAGAATGGGTCTCTCAGGACCAGTGCTAGACTGGTTTACCTCTTTTCTGCATAACCGGACTCAAAAATTCAAGGTCAACAACACACTTTCCAAACCAGTTCCTGTTACGCTAGATGTACCACAAGGTTCCTCGTTATCCCCCACACTCTTCAACCTCTTCATGGAACCACTCACCGATCTGTTACAAACATCCAACGTGCATTTCCACATGTATGCAGACAACACTCAACTCTTTCTCAAAATCAACACCTTGGACGACATTAGTTTACTCAACGATGCTCTTAAGACCACCAAAACATGGCTGGCAATGAATCACCTCAAAATGAATGCCTTAAAAACTGAATTCCTCCTTATTGCCCCACCCGCCAAAGTCCCCACTATGCACAATTTGATAAAATACCTCACAGCACTTGCTGTTCAACCAACCATCGTGGACTCGGCCAAATCACTTGGTATAACTTTGGATCGTAACCTCAATATGCAGAAGCATATTAGTAATGCAACAAAGGGAGCAAACGTTCAGATCAATACTCTAAGGAAGCTGAATCCCTTCCTACCTCCCAATGACTTCAAGTTAGCGGTTCAGGCTCTAGTTTTACCTCGGCTGGACTATGGAAGCGCCTCGTTATGCGGTCTCCCCAAGGCCACAACAGTTCCACCAACGCGGGAGCGAGACTAATCACTGGCTCAAAAAAAGTGCCCACATCTCCCCGGATCTAAAATCTTTAAACTGGCTGCAATTTGAAGCCAGAATCCCCCTGAAAATAGCTTGCATGGCGCACAGGGCCCAACAACACAATGCGACCAGCTATCTCACACAAAAACTCACAATATTTGGAGGGTCAAGATCAACAAGAAGTGCTGTCAACCTCCTTCTGAAACCACAAAAATTCAAAAAGAAAACAACTTATAATCGCTCCTTCTCAGGAATGGCACCTAGGATCTGGAATGCCCTACCACCAGAAATAAGACTGAACCCCACCTCCTCTTCCTTCAAACTGGAAGTAAAATCATCCTTATGGCTAAATTCACATAAACATTGCCTCACATGACTGTGGAGAACCCCTACTCCATTCTTCTTTCCTACCTATTTAATGCTTGGATCTTATATGAACAGCTTTGTTCCACTTATTATTGTCGTTTTCACCATCAATGTATTACCATCATCCTTCAAAACCAATCGGTACCGTTTTGCACCTTATCTGACTTACCCTTCTATCCGTTGATTGGTCTCTGTTGCCACCCTTTTGGTCCTGATTATCCTTAAATGTTTGATATGTCCCTTTGCTTTTTGATGTTATACTTACGGTCCTGCTTATTATTACTGTTTGTTATGCACTTTTTACTGAAAAGCGCTCTGATACCCGCAAGGGTCTTGTTCGCGCTCTATAAAACTTTTAAATAAATAAATAAATAAATAAATATGGCACATAACTTAAAATTGTTTGAAATATGTGTGTCAGCTGAGGATTCGCCTCAGAAACCCCAGTTGTTCCTTCACCTATAAATGGGGCTAGAGAACTACAGGTTTGGTGGGTGAGACTCCCACCAGTTTATTACACTACCCCCACCCACTCCACTAAACTCTGATTTCATAGGTGTATTTTTTTTCTGTGACACAAATATTCCATGCATTGAACCCAAGTTGAATACAGTGTTCCTCTCAATAAGGAAAACGAATTACCCAAGACGAGCACGGCATTTAAATAATGGACCAATGCTGGGTAAAGCAGGTAGTGTTAGCCTGCATCTGAATGACAGTCGCTCGAGACACAGACATCATAGGACCATCTACCCCAATTCTGCTACTGAGCAGCAATTTGAATCCAGTATGCCTGTGAGCATTTGCACTGACCATGCCATAACGTGATTTGCCATGTTCAGTTCCACAGGTAACAACGACTGTCTTTTAAATGAACATCTGCTAAACCTCCATATCCCCGGAACTCAACCAGTAGATATTGTACCAATAAAATCGTGCACGTCAATACACATAATTCCATTGAACACACATTTAGGATTCATATCTTTATTCCTCTGCTGAAACCATTTCGAAGGAGTACACTTTTTAAAACATACTTGTAGCGTACAAAAATGAAAGTGGTCGTTTTTGCATTGCACATCACAATTCTGGTGTTGCCTTTTTAGCACCAAATGTGGAACTTACATCCAGAGACATACATTCTCACGCTGCTTTCACAGGAACGAGGTACATGGAAATAGATATGTGGTACATGCCCTGAAGTACCACTATGCGCCGCTATAAACTGCCCTGTCAACTTGCATATTATGTGCATTAATGATAAAAATGTACACATTATCATTACAACATAGATAGCAGACATATACTGAGTTGACATTGCTGTACTCCAGCATTCACACAAATACACCACGTACACGCACATAAACAAACGAACGCTAGAAATAGGACCAGACTGTAGAGGAATTCCAATTAATAAATGCCCGAGGGCAAAAGAAAGTTAAAATTTGCTAACAGTTTATTACCTGGCTTTGAAGGTACACTGCACGGCGTTAGGAACATCCTAAAGTCAAATGAATAGATGAGTTTATATATCACAGAGGAACGAGTGAACAAATGTTCACGACATTTAAACATATCTGAATCCTAGAAGGCGTAGTGGTAACAATTTCAAAGTAAAAGATATCAGTGGGTATATAATGTATAACTTCAGTGCTCATGACAAGGTCAACTCGTCATGGGTTTTACCTGCCCTGTGTTTATGACGAGTTGACCTTGTCATGAACAATGGGATTTTGTAAACAGCAGCACCCAATTTAGGATGGCCACTTCTTCTGCATATGCCTCTGGCTTTCATGGTGGTTCTGTGGCACGCCCATTGTCCTGATGCGGGGGTGATTGGCTACAATAGCTTGTTCTGTGGATCTTGTCCCGGTACATCTCCAGGTCCTCCTAATCAGTCTGAGCACTGACCACCATCCATGCAGATGGAGCATGGTGGCGGCCACATTGGGCTCAAGTGAAGTAACAATAACAATGACTTTAGTGCATTGCCATACTTGGATAGCGACGATGCCCAGGACTAAGGCGCAGTCATTCTTACAGGGGGTGGGATGTAGAATGTCCCTCTCCCACTCTTTCCACAGAATTTAGAAGGGCCCTTAAATTGGACTGGCATTGTCTCATCTGATCCTCCCATTTACGCACATTCTCAGCAGGTGGCATAAGGGATAGGCAGTATTTACAATATGGCTGCTACCAACCTGGGAGGCTCTTACATCAAACCTATTAGTGGCTGGGATTTGACTGTATCGTTTATTCCCTGGTATGGCACATCGCTCAGATCGTCTTCATTATATCCGAAGTACTGATTTTTTGTACTGCCTCTTGCTGTAGCGTGTACACCACCAGTTGATAAGAGTCAAATATGTGAACCTGTGGCTGCTGTAGCGCATCCGCAAAAAAGCCGTTCTTGCATCACCTGTTCATTTCACGTCACATGTACCACACGCACATATAGGGTCTATTAACAATTTCAATTTCCAAAGCTTTATTCAACAGCAGTCATAAAAGCATTTTGACCCTAACGCTATACAATAAATACTAATCTAAAATACTTTCATAAAAACAAGTATTGAACAATTAATGCTGATGAAGTTAGTACAAGAATATAAAATCACTCCATTACAATCTATAAAATTTCGATAAAAAAGAGAAACATGGTTACCATAGATCATTAGGTTGTTTTTCCCAGTAGCATGCGTGTGTGGATTAACCATGCCCAACCAAGGAATTTTGCGACTGCAATTGCAAAATAAGGTGTGCAATCTGTTTCTAATATTCTGAGTGCAACTATTTGCCTGCGAGTCCCAAGATTCAAACACACTGGCTTTAGCCATTTGCGGCGTGGGCCAGCATATATAGGACAAACAAACAACACGTGGGAAACATTCTCGATTTGATCTTTACAATGGTGGCAATGTTCATCCCTTGTTAATGACCAGTGTTTTGTGAATGCATTGACTGGGAGGGTTCCAAATCTAAATTGAAAATACAGCTTTCTGTCCTGTGGTTTTTCAATGATGTCCCAGTAGGTTTCACAGAGTGGGACCATTTTAATGTCTAAAAAGCGGCCAGTTAGGTTGGAGCTGCATCCAGAGCGATAAGCTGTGGAGTAGACCATCTCACAATAAAGTTTCTTTAGGTTTGCCTTTGTAGGAAAACATGACAAATCCGTGTTTCCCCAGACGTGATCTAACTTCAGCTTAGCCAGCAACCCCCGTAGTTCTTTTAACCACAAAATAGTGTGGAAACGGTCCATGGAGATGACATCAGCAATGCTGCAGCATAGTGGGAAAGTTCCGGGGTCACCATTAAGCGTCACCAATATAACAGAGGGCGCAGGCGAGCTAGGTCCTCAACACTTTTCCTTCCCAGATCATGCAATAAAGGGACAATAGGAGTGCTTTGTGGTGCCATTACTAGCCGCCGTAAAAACCTATTCTCAGCAAATGACAGAATTTTTAGATTAGAAAAGCCCCATAATTCTGAACCATAGAGAGATGTGCCAATTACCTTCATGTTGTAGATCTCAAGGGCACAATTTACTGGTTTAGTCAGCGAGGCTCGATGTTTGAGTGCTACTACGCCTGCTATCTGATTAAACTTAAGAACTGCTGTGTCAATATGGGTATTCCATCTCATGTTACCCTGAAGTGTAATACCTAGGTAGGTAAAAGCCTTTACCTGTTCTAAAGGAGTACCATTGTAGGTAATTACACCTTTGAATGTGGACCTTTGATTCATGCACATGAACTTTGTCTTGGAAGCATTCAGTTCTAGACCACGATTCTCGCAGAACTCACCAAATGCATTAACTGCCTTTTGCAAACCGCTTGGGGTGGGAGAAAGTATTAACGTGTCGTCCGCAAACATGAGGACAGGCACGTGGGCACCTGCTAATACTGGAGCGTCTGTTGGAGTTCTTTTTAAATAATCCACTATGCCATTAATGTATATTGAAAACAATGTTGGGGCCAGAACGCACCCTTGCCTCACACCACGCTCAACAGGGAAGTGCTCAGTTACTTCGCCCTGAGCACCCCACCTGATTTTGGCATAGTTGTTTTCATGCAGACGAACCCGAAGTGTAAGGAGTTCTGGGCTTATGCCAGCTTCATCGAGAACTTTCCATAGCTTTGGTCTTGGAACTAGGTCAAAAGCTGACTTCAAGTCAACAAAGACAGCATAAAGAGGGCCATTTATCAAGGTCACATTCCTCCAGTAAAGGGCAATAAAGTAAAAGACTTGATCGATGGAACTAGTTAGGGGGCGAAAACCCGCTTGATATTGAGACAGGATGTTATTTTCCGCAATCCATGTTTGCAACTTATTCTGCACTAGTTGACCCATCAGTTTTTGTGCTCATGACAAGGTCAACTCGTCATTGGTTTTACCTGCCCTGTGCTTATGACGAGTTGACCTTGTCATGAACAATGGGATTTTGTAAACAGCAGCACCCAATTTAGGATGGCCACTTCTTCTGCATATGCCTCTGGCTTTCATGGTGGTTCTGTGGCACGCCCATTGTCCTGATGCGGGGGTGATTGGCTACAATAGCTTGTTCTGTGAATCTTGTCCCGGTACATCTCCAGGTCCTCCTAATCACTCTGAGCACTGACCACCATCCATGCAGATGGAGCATGGTGGCGGCCACATTGGGCTCAAGTGAAGTAACAATAACAATGAATTTAGTGCATTGCCATACTTGGATAGCGACGATGCCCAGGACTATGGCGCAGTCATTCCTACAGGGGGTGGGATTTAGAATGTCCCTCTCCCACTCTTTCCACAGAATTTAGAAGGGCCCTTAAATTGGACCGGCATTGTCGCATCTGATCCTCCCATTTACGCACAGTCTCAGAAGGTGGCATAAGGGATAGGCAGTATTTACAATATGGCTGCTACCAACCTGGGAGGCTCTTACATCAAACCAATTAGTGGCTGGGATTTGACTGTATCGTTTATTCCCTGGTATGGCACATCGCTCAGATCGTCTTCATTATATCCAAAGTACTGATTTTTTGTACTGCCTCTTGCTGTAGCGTGTACACCACCAGTTGATAAGAGTCAAATATGTGAACCTGTGGCTGCTGTAGCGCATCCACAAAAAAGCCGTTCTTGCAGCACCTGTTCATTTCACGTCACATGTACCACACGCACATATAGGGTCTATTAACAAATGTATTATAGAAGTATATAAACTAGCACTCCTTTTTTTCCAGATTTTAATATTGATTTTCCATACCAAACAACATACAGCAGGAACCGCAAGATTGATGATAATCAGTAGACATTGGCTAAAATTAAAGGCCCTTTAGTGTGAACATTCAAACCGTTAGCCCAAACCTTATGGTACTTCTGGGGGCATCCCCTTAAATTACACATGCTCCTCAGACTTTTCACAATAATGTATTCCTTGTGTCTATTCCTTGAGGGTGAGGGCTTCTTGTAATCACTAGAGCTGTGCATATCCCTTTTGGCTAATAATACACCTAATGCAACGTATAATTGTGTACCACGACTATCACTCCACTCATCCATGAGACCCAGAAGTACCATTTAGGATCAGGTGTGACTGCTCTGTGAATAATTTAGATCAGTGCACCATGCACGCGGGTAACGGAAAGGCTCAAATCGTCTGATCAAAGGTGCCTAAGGCCACTTTACATATTATACAGTTTGGTGTCTGGTTTCATTCTGCTCAGTCTAATGTGGCTGCATTACACTCAAAGGAAGTATCTAATTTGAATGAGCCTCAACCACATGGAAACTACAAGGAATCTTTGTTTTGACCCAGTCAGCTTCATCCAAGGGACAAAGGTTCTGTGTTGTCTGTTTTTAAGTTGGAGAAGGGTGTCAGTGGTATGTGTGATAAACAATGGAGATACTCCTGCTTTCTATTAGTGTCACCATGAGTCTAGATTATTTTGCATTGTTTTTGGGTGTGTACTCCCAGAGTGTATGTTAGTTGCAAATAGAAATACATTTGTGTCTTTTGAAGGTCATTCATACAGGTTAATGAAGCAAAGGGAATCATAGGCTACCCCTCCCAGACATCCCCAAGTCTGGAGATCCCCTATTAGTATGTTGAGGGATGTACTGTACCATAGTGGAGTTCAGCGTTCTGGATTCTCTACCACTGAACCCGATTTTAGGGCAGAGTACCAGCAGCAGAGTTTCTTTTTTGACGGAGAGATGGCTCCGACATATTGTTGAGCTGTATCGTAAATTAAGGATACCATGTGTCTCTACACAATACAGGTCAGAGAGGATGCTCGGATTCTCTTGCTCAGGAAATAGCCATCACAGCCCTGTAATAGAGTTTAATAGTAGCAATTGTCTATAAGCAATCTTTAAATAGTTTTGGTTTTAATTTGAAGGAACTCCAGGAAGCTGAATCAATTGTATTTTGCCTTACACTATCTGCAAATAAATCCCTGGCTGGGGTGTTAGTGTTTTTCCCTTCCGGACACAGAGGAAAATATCTATCATCCTTGGACGAGTACATGCCCAAATATATGTTAAAATACTCATACTTTATTGTTTTAGGGGACCTGAATATACAGATGGTGTCATGTGTTCAGTGCATGAGCCATTTTAGTTTTCCCTATGGATGTATGACATTACAACACATACTTTTACCACGCATGCCTTTACAACGCGGTTTTTACATCGCAAACCTTTACAACGCATAGCGCTTTGGGGTGCTGGATAGTGAAAAGTTTAATTTACTATTCCAACTCCAGTCCCCGTGGACACTAGGGAAGGTGTTGGATAGTAAATTAAACTTATTCCCTATCCTAGAGCTCCCCCCCAGCGCAATGCGTTGCAATGGTTTGCGTTGTAATGGTTGCGTTGTAATGGTAGTGCGTTGTAAAAGTTTCGTTGTAAAGGTTGTTCACCTTCCCTATGATAGCCTAACTATGCACATAACAGGCTGTATTTGCTTTGACACACTACTATATAAACACGTTTATCTTTGTGACACATTTTATTTTCTCTCAGAACTTGCAGCTGTTTACACATTCTCTTCTTTCCTGAGATTTAGTCTGAACACAGCAGACAAGGTCCAACAACAATGTCCCTTGGTATTTTGTTCTCGTCAGGCACTAGCACCTAGACACAACGCATGAGTGCTACTGTTGTTTGAGAGCATATATGCCTAGTCATATAGTTATGCACAGTTGTGTGACATACAGAGAGAGAGAGACTTTCTGAGAGGAGATCACGGCTGTACCTGAGATGTAGAAAGTACACCTGAGTATGCTAAGGTACAGGGTCTGCTACTAATCCCAGAGTTCTTTGTTATATAATCATTCCACTTCTGTAAAGGGGAGGGGAGTCAGGCTAATCTGTTTTATGATATGACAGGGCGTTTCATGATATAGAGTTTACTAATTATGCTGACTGTATTTATGTATGCATTTGTTTTCTGATTGTGGCACCAATACTGCATTCTAGAGCACAATAGTTTAAATAAACTCCTAAAACTTCCTTAGTGTCTCTGTCATATCTTATTTTGGATGTGTACGAGTGTGAGAGAAAAAGGGGGTGTGCTGTTACCACGATACCCAAGAGGGTCAGCAGTGTTGTGGGGTGTCAATTCACTTGTCTCCCTGGATATAGTTAGGAGGGAAAGTGAGACACTATAGCTAGTTAGACTCTGGTTCATGGCTACTGAGGAGGTATGATGAATCAGTCCCTACCTACTGACGTCTGTGTCCCAGACATAGTTCTGTTCTGATTAGAATCCCTGCAACAATGGATCAGGCCTCAGACCAGCATGGTCCCTACTACTTTAAAATATGGCTTCCTGGAAAATGAAACAATTTGTGGACCAGTCCACCCATAGGGCAGGTCACATCCTGGATCCCATTTTCTCTAGCGGCCAGGTTGCAGTTTTAGATATTATATAGAATGAATGGTCAGACTATGCTTTCATGATTTTCAAATGGAGGGTTGAACATGTGTTCTGTTCCAATGTTAGGCACATGTAGCAAAGCTGCTCATTTCTTACATTGTCCTCTTTTCACATTAACATTTCTGCCATGAACTTTTGCTCATATTTGCATGCACGACAACGTGGCATTAGTTTCTCTGGAACTACTTTAATTACACATCTAGCTGGGCACAACAATATCACAATGACTTTAATACCATGTACAAGGCATCTTTACTCACTATGTACAAATGTTATTTTATCTTTGTCCACAGGGCGACAGAGCTTATACAAATCCATAACATCCCTAATGTACAACGTACATCACAAGGCTGTTTTCTGTTATACATTTTGAGAATCCAAGAATCCAATAGATTGGCAGAGGAGGCACTTCAGCTGACACCAAGGGTCTCTGCATGCTGAGACTTCACTTCGCAGCAGTCTGACATCTCCTTGAGGGGGTGTCCAGTTCATGACCAAGACGGGCTCCTATATTCACTCCCATCTGGTAATGAGATTGGATCGTCCCTTGGAGGGATTCTTGACTTTACCCACACCCATGCTCTAGGTACGCTTGGTAGGAGTACACTAGGTTACTGCTTTCTTTATATGCCTGCATATATATACACTGTTTTAGCATCATGGTAGAAATGTATCTACTGTTTACGCTCTTGGTGCTTGTAATTACTTTTATCCTCTTCTTTCTACTGATTATTGCAGCACATGTTTTCTATGCAAGAATAATGTTGGTTCAATAAATATATTGAAAATGTTCCACTGTGTATATTTCTCTGAGCATAAGTAAGCACGAGCAACTGGACAAAAGGTTCTGATTTGTTTCCAAGATCCATCAGGTGTCAGGGTTGTCATGTTCAATGTTTTTCGGAAACCATTCGCTCCCTGCTAAAGGTAGGGGGCTTACGGTGGAATTGTGGAACTGTGAGCTAGCTTGTCTCTAGGCTGGCATATCCTTTGGGGGTGCCCGGAATCAGTGTAGGCCCCTCACCCAAAGTTTATGTTGTCCAACAAATGTGTAGATCCTACGGCTTAGTAGGAACTATACGACACATGGTCCTCAAGTAGTTAGGCCTAGCACACTTCTATAAAAAAACAAAACAAGGCCACAGTCTCAATCTCATAGTTTAGTCTCACTCTGAATGAGAATACTCCACCCTTGACCGGAGAGACCGACTCAGATGCCCAGGCGGTTAATGCTTATCTTTTACAGATAGCTTACACCATTGCCTCCATTAAGGCGAGATCTGCTCCTGCCAAGGGCATCCTAAATCCTGGACCCTGGTTTAATGATGAGTTCAAAGAGCTATGCAGGCAATGTAAAAAATTGTAAAGAGGCTGCAGGAATTTGCAATCTCCAATTGTTCAACTATAAATCTAATTTTAAACCAGTTCTAAACAGCTCCATCCAGACGGCGGCAGTACCAGGCTGTTGGCAACAGGCCAAACACATTCCTTAACTGAAAATCCATTGGCTGATTATTAAACTTGTCTAATTTCAGATTGATCTCTCTATTACTGGTCTTTGCTAAGATTTCAGAGAAGCTTATTGATCGTCACCTTTCTTGTTATTTAGAACAAAACCAGCTACTACACCCATCTTAATTGGTCATTTGCCTCGGTTTTAGCAAGGAAGCCTTATTGGAGGTTGCGGACACCATTAGCTGGCTGTAGATCAGGGAAAGCAGGGAACTCTGCTTCTCCTTGATCTATTTGCAGGTTTTTTTTTTTTTTTTAAATTTTTGAAAACCTTTATTGTGCATTAAAGCAGAACAAATACGGGCCTACAACCTACCGGCCGGCCACGAACACAGTGAAGCACCAATGCAGCGTTACGGCGACATAGCATTACCCACTTTTAGGCGATCATTCAATTACACTGTATTCATCATAGTACCATGTCTCAGAATCAATGAAGGTTAATTTTAAAAGGTTTTTTAAGCAAGCATTGTAACAAGTCGTACTGCACCAAGTCTTTTGAAAAGAAAGAAAGAAGGATCCATGCGGGAGGAGCAAAACCATAGTTTCAAACATATGTGCAGGATATGACCGCCAACCAGTGAGTTCCCCCCGGGCAGTAAGGCAACCATCCTCCGAGTCAGATAGAAGACCCCTCTCGTGCGCCACCCGAACCCTGCCGCCCCCTAACCCCTAGTAAAACTAGACATGGACCCAGACCAAAAGTAAAAACAAAAAATAGGAATAAAAGAAGGCACCATAGAAATAATGACTAAGTTCTAACTACTAACCCCCCATCCTACACGCATGCGGAGGCTACGGCCTGCCCCCCCCCCCAGCAGTGTGTCTGTCGCCCAATAAACCCGAAATATAGCGAGAAGAAAGGAAGAGAGAGAAAGGAAGAGAGGAAAAGAAAAAAGGGAAACAAAACGTACCATGTGATATAGAGAGGGAGAGAAGGACACCCTAATCTTCAACTCTCAAAGACAAAAAGGGAGGGAGGGAGGAGGTTCAATTCCAGGCAACCCGGTCCCCGCCAGTTGTAATACATCCTCCACCCCAAGGTCAGGATAAACGGCAAGCATTAAGGCATTATAGGTGCGAAGCAGTAATCAACAGCGAACACGTAAACTGGACACAGGATACAGTCCCAAATCCTGGCCCACCAGCCCAGCAGCCAACATCAGGAAAAGCAGCCTAGCCCTGACCTGAACGCGGATATTCACTCAGTCGCGCTGCCCAAGAGAGGCCCGCCCACCACAGCACAAAGGAGCAAAATGGCGAGAGGACAAAGGACAACAAAACGGGGGCACAAATTGGCCACGATGAGACAGCAGGAAGTCCGTTGAGTGCAGCAGAACGTTTCATAAGTACACCAGGAGTACACGATGTTTTAATCAGGATAGGCAAGAGGCGCAGCGCAGGAAGAAAAGGCAGCCACGACGCTGCAAACAGGTCTCGAGGCATCCACAATAGAGAGTCTGGCCACAATGTTGCACACTTCTCCTGGAGGGGAAACAAAGTGTTCCGAGGAAAGTCATCAGGCTGGTAATCCTGGGCGTCTGCGAGATAGTCAGGGAGCTCAGATGTGCAGCATGCAGGAGAGATCGTCGGCGCCCCACTCGTTGTAGGCAATGGCAGGCGGCAGCTGTGCAATTCCGAGGCCTCGGTGCCCCAGCCCAACGTAGATGTCATGCGGTCCAGCTTGTCCCCCAGTTCTCGGTAGCAGTGTCGCACTTCTGAGCGGAGGTCACGCAGAGCTGACAGGACAGCGCCGAGAGAAATCACAGGCTGTAGTCCTCGGGTCTTGTGTCCCCGGGGGATCTCCAGAATCTCGGGTTCCCCTATAGCCAGGGCGGCACTGGTCTCTGGCTTGGAAGGGCTCAGTTTCCCACAAGACATGGCGGCGCACCGAGCCATCTCGACCAGGTTCCACGACGGGCACCGGTTTCAGGAGAGCGCCAGCGCACCCCCTCGTTACCACTGACTGAGTATCACGCTCCGTGCCCCAAAACAATGCGTGTCAGTTAGACGCCCCTTGGCAGTCCCGGGTAGCGAGGCATGGGGTCAACAAACGAAGTGTAATTCAAAATGGCCGGACCGACCTTTCCTCGTACCTGGCGCCGCAAACAAAGGCTCCGCTATGATGGGGGTCCACGGCTCCGTAAACACTACCCTCTCTCTGCCCACGTCGCACCATCCCAGGCGACTATGCTCGGGCAGCGCCTCGCAGGGGCAGCGCCGGTTACACTACAGTCTGCGCCGGCGGAGCACTCCGGCCGGCATCAGGGTCAGGAGGCACGGAAGGAGGAGCCCACTGAAGCAGGGTCCAGGGCCGGGAGCTAGGAGGTAGATTTCTCCGGCTGCCGGGCAGGTCCAGGGTCCGGGAGAGCACCGCCGTGATCAGCGCCGTTTCACACACACTCTGCCGTCGAGTGTGCCAGGATTATGAGCAGGATGTCGGCACGGCAAAAATGGACTGGCGGAGCCGGGAGCCTACAGGTCCGCTCCGATCGCCATCTTGGCTCCTCCCCCTATTTGCGGGTTTTGACATAGTAGTGCATTTCATTCTTCTGCAGCGTCTAGGAAGCATTGGTGTATGTGGATCTGCGTTAGCCTGATCCGGTCTTTTGTAACCAGCAAAAGCCATTCAGTATTGATGGTCCCATTTGCCCTGGAGCCCAAATACTTAGGTATTGGTGTGCCTCAGGGTTCTGCACTAAGCACAGCACTGTCCAATATTTATTTGACTGCACTGCCTGCACTTATTGAATCTTAAGTCGTGCAAATATTGTCTGAGGCCGATGACACTCAGATTCTCCTTACGCTAAGCAAAAGCGTACCTAATGCTTTACCATACTTAAGGCTTGTGTTACTGAGGTATTTCATTGAATGTGCTTTAGTAACTTACAATGTAACACTAGTAAAAGAGAAATTCTGCTTTTCAGTTCACCTTCTCCTTTCTGGGATGACAAATAATGGCCTAGCAGTATTCAGCCACCACCTGCCCATGCTACCATAGCACGTAATCCTTGGGTGACATTTGACAGTCCTGTTAAATTTGGTACTCAGGTGGCTGCTGTTGTAGGGTCCAGATCTGGACTTTCAAAAGCCCTAAGCAAATTTCTCTATCTGCTTCCACAGCTGCAGCTGAGAAGACTGAAACAGGCTTTTATCACATCACGGCTGGACTATACTAATGCTTTGTTCTAGGCTCTTCCTGCTTATCTACTTAGGAGACTCTAGGTGGTACAGAATAATGCAGAGCAGCTTCTGCTGAAACTTCCAAGAAGGGACCATATAAGTCCTTATCTGAAATAGCAGCGCTGGCTACCTATCAAGGTACAAGTAAGGTTTAAAGAACTTGTGCTGACACACTGAGCTTTATATCATTCCAGTCTTTAGTACCTGGTTGATAGAATAGTCCTTCTCAGCCATCAAGAATGAATCATTCTTCGAGAACCTTGAAGGTGGCGATTACACAATACAAAGGAAAGAGGTGGGGTTGTACCTCCTTTTCTTTTCTGGATTACAGGGATTGGAATGCTCTTCCTCAGCATCTCTGCACTACAAGGGAGCTGCAGGCATTAAAGACTTGTTTTTTTTGTAGCTTATCAATAATAGAGTCAGCAGGTTAGTCATATTTTCTATTCAGTACCGGGACTCTCATTGAGCAGGTGTTGCACTTTATAAATCCCTGAGATTGATTGATTGAGAATTTCATCCAGGCCAAGTCCCCCATTGTAAAAGTGTAGTACACATTTCCTGAAAGTGAGTGTAGGTTGTTTCCCGTTGCACAGGAACAACAAGATTGCCAATTGAAGTAACTGTAGTGATTTATGTGATGTGTTTAATGGGTAGTTTTGAAATGCATAAAGCAGAAGAAGGAGCGAAATCATCTTAGATAGCACCCCGGCCGGCAATATTGAGAGGTATTGAACATCAGGATGTCATGTCGTCAGAGTGAATAAGGTCCCTATATTCAGTACCAGAGTTATTGTTCTGTTAATGTAATCTGAATACCTAAGTATATGAAGGAGTATGTGGCAATTTGAAAGTGAGATAATATGTCAAGTCCAGGGTGATCATTCGTCACTGGGACATATACAGATTTATTCAAGTTGACTACAAGTCAAGTGGCATCATCATAAACCTGCACCATATGTGCCTACCTAGGAATGGAAGTTTAACGTTTCTGAATATATAATAATAAAGCATCAGCATAGAGGGCTACACGATCCTTGTATTATTCCATTATTAAAGCCACTTATGAGTGCATTCTTCAGGATCCAGTTGGAAAAAGGTTCTATCACTAGGGCAAAAAGAAGAGATGAAAGGGGGCACACCTGATGTGTACGATGCTGGACTTCAAAAGGAGGAGATAGAGAACAGTTGTCCCTAATCAGTGATGGGTAAATGTGCCTTCAAGGGATTTGCTAAATATACACAGTTGGATAATTAGATATCTTAGTCAAATGCAGAAACAGTGATTTATCTGCCTGATGTGCTATTCAACAATGATTTGAAAACAAATTCCTTTTGAGTATAAGAATCAATCTTCGCAAGAAAATAACTTCTAATATTAAGCAGCAAAGACACGAGTATGTCTTAAAAAATATAGTACATTTTATATTGTAAATTCATAAAGGGTACTAAGAATAATACAGACATTGAAATCATATAACAGTCGCCTTCTGATTTCAATGTCTGTATTATTCTTAGTACCCTTTATGAATTTACAATATAAAATTGTCTATATTTTTTAACACATACCCGTGTCTTTGCTGCTTATTATTAAGTTATTTTCCTACGAAGATTGATTCTTATACTCAAAAGGAATTTGTTTTCAAATCATTGTTGAATAGCAAATCAGGCAGATACATCACTGTTTCTGCATTTGACTAAGATATCTAATAATCCAACTATGTATATTTAGCAAATCCCTTGAAGGCATCCACTTATTTTGCCCAAGCCCTCAAGGGTATATTGGGTTGTCCATTTTATATATCACCTACCCAGTGATGGCGCAGGACTACCGGCTCAGTTTACCATACTCACCTGGGCCAATTACATTCACACTTTGAACCGGTGATCCAATTTTTCTTCCTGCCTATCAGAGATTTATTCAACTTAGGACTTATACCTGTACACCATGACTTACCAAATCCTTGTCACTTATCCTTTAAGTCCTAATTCTAATGGATCTAATGGATCAAAGGAGTTAGAATATTAGGTAGAGATTAACATTTACCTTTATGAAAATTAACCACAGACTCAGGATAAGTCTTAAACACTTTATCTATGCAATATTTTGTGAGCTAAGTTCCAATCAAGAGCAGTCAAATACTTTTCAAATAGGAAAATAATGATCAAAACAAAGTTCTTTAGAGATTTTACAAGATTACTTTTAGACATTGGTACCTGTGAAGGGTGAAAAAGGGAAACGATACAAGACATACCACACAGATTATATTTACATAGAAGGGTGTGAGGACGAACCCTGGCCATGGGCTGGGACAAGAAAGGGCTCCAGACTAATCAGGTGCCTACAGGACAGGGTAGGTGCAGTACAGATCAGGTAACCTCCGCTAAGTGCAACAGCAGCATCACACTCCTTTCTGCAGCTACTCCCAAAATCCCTTCTGTGTGGCAGATTCTTCTCCCTCAGCAATTTCTTGATTCTTTTTTCAGAGTGCTCGACCAGCCCTCTGAGGTGTGCAGCATCCACGATTCTCCTCCAGCATACGTTGGGTCATTGACAGGTCTGTGACAAGTCAGACAATCTAACTAACTGAACCTACCTTAGTTATACCATTTTCCAGGGTATGTACCACCCCCCAGTGTTGCAAATTCATTTATTCCCTTCATTCGATTGGTCAGAAAGGCAAGGAGAGGTCATCACACCATACCAGTATGAGATCATTTCCATTCAATAAAGTTGATCAAAGTTCCCACCCATAATTTACTTTCCCATGCTTTTATTCCGCTCAGCAATATGTGTTTCAAAACATATACAATTTATTAAATACAGTCTATATTTCTTCCTCTCCTGGGGTCATACGGTCAGGTTCCCAGGAACATTGCGAGTAAGTCAGGACTTTGGCTGCAATTCAATAACAGTGCTTCAAGGTTTTCTGTGATCATCTGCGCAGCCGCAGCCTTTTCAAAATGGAGTTTGCGACACCCTTCAGGCCCAAGTATGAGCTAATAATAAAGTCAAAGAGAGACATGTTAGAATACGAAAATAAATTAATGCACTGCATACCACTTATTTCTACTCTAAACCCATTACTTTATTTTAACTATAGCCTTAGTAGTTAAGCAGGACATATAAAGTTTACTTCAAGCAGGAGCATGTGAAACATGAAGCGGCCATATTTGACACTAGTGCGCAGCTGCAAGGAATTCCCACCAAAAGCATTAATGTGGCACACTACGTAGATGTAGCAGATGCATGCGCAGAAAGGTTCCTGCGTGTTCAGCTGCCATATTAGGACACTCGAGTTACTGTTAGTAATAGCACATAGTCAAGTTTCCCCTAGATGCTAAAATGTCATGAAATGCAGTAATTAGTAATAACAAAACATGTTGATTAATTAGTTACATGTTATTGTGAGAGTATTGAATACAAGCAAGTTTCTCTACTTGTAAAACCTTGCTCCATCAATCCCCTCCTTGATGGTATTCTCTACCAACACTAATTACGGAACCAGATGCCAACTTAAGCATTCTCCCAATTGAATTTCTTCTATCACTTCAGAATGTCTTCTTGCCCTTTTCTTTTGGAAACCGTTCATTCTTTTGTAAATATCCCACTTCATTTCTTCCAGTTAAATTTCATCATATTTTCACTTTTTTCTTTCTCATTTACTGCATACCACTTTCTGTTTCTGCAGCATTTGCACCAAATCATTATCAATAACATCAGTAGAGCTATTCCCATTATTGGCATCAGTATTCAACCTACAATACTTTTTCGTATATTAAAAAACCAACTACCTACAGAAGAGAGACCATCAATTAGCCTCTTCCATGCACTATCAACCCCCAGGGGTTTCAAGTCTTCTTCCAAATGAGTAATATTTCTTACATACCTTCCAATTTCAATACTTTTGTCTGGTATATAAGTGCAACAATGTTGCGCCTTCAACATTCTACAAACTCCGCCCTCTTTTGCCAATAATATATCAAGAGCAAGTCGATTTTGCAAAATCATAGATCTTATCACAACTAATTCAGTATTGATCAATAGAAATCCTCCAGCAGTGTCAGTCGATAACCAATCAACCACTGTGGACAATTTACAAATTCTTTATGTATTCAGAATTACTCCTACTGAAGGTATCAATGCACTTAGTATATATCCTACAATTTCAGAAAAACTAGCTCTTTCATTTCGTGTTAGTCCATTATTTTCTTCATTGCTTCCAGTGATTCTTTTTACATGATATTCCTTTGGGAATACTATTCCGAAATAACAACTCCCATACCAATGATCAGGCAGCTTAAAATAAGCTTTGTTCTCACATAAATAATAGATTCCAGGAAATACTGGATCAGTTCCCCCTTTTAGTCCCCAAAGCCCAATTATCAGGAAATTGTGTTCACATTCCCTGGAACTGATGACTACATTGTTATAGTCTGTTTTTAACCTATGGAGATAGATTTTCCCTTTCTTTTCAAAGTCCAGAGACATAGCAGCATGAGTCTTGCCAGCTGCAATAAATTCTTCCCTTTTAGCCCATTTGGGTATCTGTGGTTTTGGTTCTGATGCCTTTCTATGGAAATCCGGTCTCCTTTTCTCTACTAAATTAAAAAATATCTTCTCTTCTTCATGTAACTTACATCTCAGATTGTCTTTATGTGCTTCAGCAATATCTATTGTTTTCATTGTTAGAAAATATTCACCCATAACTGTCTCTACTGCTAAGACAGGGTTCATGTTTCTACCTACAGGAATTTCAGAAAAAATCACATATATGTTACAATAATAATACTGCAACTTTCCAGTTTTGTAAAATAAACTAGCTAGAATACTACATGAAATATCATATGTCATTGGTAAAAGATGATACGTCACTCCTTCCGGTACTGATGTCGGTAACATCATTCACACATAGCAGTCACTAACTTCCATTGTTTCTACATAATGCACTAACAGGTTAGCAAAAACATTTAAATCTGTCTCATTTCAATTTATACTCTGGTGTAATTCTACCTCATCTGGTGCTTCTAATTATACTCTGCCTTGCTTAAGGTTAGCTACCTTTCCATGTGCACTAGTCTTTTTTTGTCTACTCTCCTTCATTAGGTAAGGTAGGGCTATTGTCAGTCCTAATGATGCTGCAAGTACTATCAATATACTACATATACATATTCTACAACGTGTCTTTTTACAATTTCTTTTCGGTTTTCCAGCAGCTCTATTATCAGCCATTATTGACTAAGAAGACTTGTGCCCCTCTTTGTAACTTTTACACATAATATATCCTGTGAATTTATTTTCAAGTTGGTCTCACTTCTTCATCAATTTGATCAGCAATTAATTCTTCATCACTTTCTGCATTGACTTCTAAATTCTCAAAATCCTCGAGAATTATATATGTCCATTCAGGACCCTTGAATGTATTATTCAGTCTCTTCAAGTGTGGATGAGCCAGACTGACTTGTTATCTCTTCTACTTGGTATGGTTCTTCACTTATTGTTTTAAGGCGATATTTCAGTCTTTTGATAATGCTAGGCCAGGTATCACCTTTTCTGAGTCTTTTAGCTGGCACTGTGCTTTTATTTTCTTCAAGCGTCCTTTTCTTTCATTAATTTGTGGTACAGTTTGATTTTTGTTTTCTCCAGGATTCCTCTCCATCTGACCTTGTCCATGGTTTATTATTTTTCCATTTCTGCCTGGATGGGTTCTTCTACACTAGTCTGGCCCTGTTCAGGAATTTGGTGGATTTGTCTTTTGCTTTGTTGTTCTTTTTCTTCCTGAACAGGTTTTTCTATACCTGTCTGGTCCTGCTCAGATTTTTCTTTTTTCTTGATTGTCTTCTGCCTGAGCGTTTTCTCTAGGGCCTATCTGTCCCTCCTCAGACACGTTGATATTACAGTCAAATTTGTCAGTCTGAGTATTTTGCTCTTTCCTTATCTGGTCCTCCTCAGATTTGACATTAGCTTTGGTTTTTATAATCTGAGTTTGTTCTTCTATTCCTGTCTCATCTTCACTATCACTCGGTCTGTCTAAATATGTTTGACTTCTTGTTCTCACAATTTTTTCAGGTATGCCGACTACGGGAATCCACTCATCCTGACTGGTGCTAGGTCATTCCTCATCAACTACTTCAGGATCGATTTCTTCAGCTGTACAACCTTTAGCCTCTGCTTCGTCAGGTTCTGTCACTCTTTTGGCATGGCTTTCATGAATCCAGTTTGTTAAACCTACACACTTTACAGCTGTGGTGGTAACCAATATGACTTGATGCAGTTTTCCCCACCATGGTGCTAGGCACGACTCTCGGGTGTGATCTTTTAACACTACCAAATTACCTGGATTCAAATCATGTGCTTGAGTCGACATTCTGGAGACAGCGTCTTCCCCAACCTGGTTAGAGGTAAAACACACTTAGTCAGCCAACTTTTTGCAGAATTCTAATACCAAATCATCAGATATATTTAGGAGCTTGTGTCCTGGTACACATGCTTGCCTCATTGCCCTTTCCATGAGTATCTCATGGGGACTCAAGCCTGTATTTTTGTCTGGGATGCTTCTGGGTCCCATCAAGACAAGCGGTAAAGCATCAGGCTACTCCAATAGGGTGGATTCACACACCTTTCCCAATCTTGATTTGATTTTGCCATTGAGTCGTTCTACCACTCCAGAAGCCTCTGGGTGGTATGCATAGTGCAGCTTTTGCTTTTGCTCAATTTTGAATGCTTCACAAATTAACTGAATTATTTCATTATTAAAATGGGACCCTCGGTCTGATTCAATTGTTACTGCAAAGCCGTACCTAGAATTGAGCTCTCTCAAAAGGAGTTTGGCTACAGTTAGGCTGTCATTCCTCCTGGTCGGTAAGCCTCCACCCATTTGGAAAATAGGCAAACAATGAGAAGGACAGATTTTATCGCTCGACAAGCAGGTAACCAAATTTATTCGATTTGGAGTCTTATGAATGGACCTTCTGCCTTTCCAATTTTCCCGGGGCAATCTACAGTTTTCCTACAAGGGTTAATTTGTTGACAAATTAAGAATCTCTGGCAAAGACTCTATGCTACACTCCTGAACCTTGTGTTAAACCAATCCTGTCTGAACAGTCTTATTATTGCATCTCTGCCTATGTGTGTTTCCCTGTGGCACATCCTAGCCATTGGTGCAAGCATACAGCCAGGTAACACTGGTCTCCCATCTAAGTAGATTTCACACCATCCTCAGTTTTTCTCTGACAACCTATTTTCTCCCATTCTTCCTTTTCTTTGGGTTCTGCTTCATTTTGTAGATCTTTCACTGGCCCCTAGCAGCAAAGGTTGGCAGCTGATTCCACATGTGTCGATTTTCTTTGTTACTGCCATTTTGTACTTGGTACAATTTTAGGCCACCTGGTCAGCATAACAATTACCAGCTGTCACTTTGTCATTTCCAAATTGGTGAGCAGCACACGTTTCCACAGCCACTTCGTTTGGTAATTGAATAGCTTCAAGTAATTCTTTCACAACATGTCCATTTTTAATGGGAGTTCCTGAAGAAGTCATGAACTCCCTTTGCATCCAAAGCTGGGCAAAGTCATGCACAACCCCATAACCATACTGAATATCAGTGCAAAGTGTTACTTGCCATTTTCTTCCAATTTAGAAGGCTTTTAATAAAGCAATAAATTTGGCTACTTCTGCAGACTTGACTCCTGGTAAACAGGATGTTTTGACTATTCCAACAAATGTGCACACAGCATCAGCAGCACTCAATCCTCCTTTCTCATGATGCATGCATGAGCGATCTACAAATAGCTCATGTTTTGGATCTTTTAATTGTTCTTCCTGTACGTCTGGGTGTGGTTTAGTACTGTATTCAGTGAGGTAGATACAATCATGTTCGACTTTCTCCTTTACCTCTTCAAAATGTGAATTATGTAACAGGGTTGCTGGATTTAGAACAGTACATCAGGCTATTGTCACATTTTCTGCACCTGAAATGACTCGCTCATACTTAGTCAGCCGACTAGGAATTAGGTACTGTGTACGGGTTCTTGTCAACAGAATCATGACTGAATGTGAAACATACACTGTCACAGGATGTCCCTGGTAATGCTGATGCTACCCGGTCCAGTGTGGCAGAAAAATATGCCACAGGACGTCTCATTAGTCCATGTGTCTGAGTCAGAACTACAAGAGCACAATTGTCTCTTGCATCAAAGAATAGTGCAAATTCCTTCGAATAGTCAGGCATCCCTAATCCTGCGGCTGCACACAGACAATTTTGTAATTTTAAGAAGGCAGTCATGCTTTCATCATCCCATTCTACCCCATCTTTTGCCCGTTTCTTTGACAGTTGTATCAATGGCAAAACTAGCACTGCAAATCCCACTATCCACTGCCTGCAGTAACCTATAACTCCAAGAAACATCCGTATTTCTTTTAGTGTCTGAGGTAAGTTCATGTTTCTAATTATTTTAATTCTTTCTGAAGTAATTTTTTTGACTCCTCTCTATTGCAACCTTCAAAAACCTTTTGACTTGCCTGTACCATTCTACGGGGTTTTCTCTGAGTTTTGGGAAGTCATTTGGGAATGATAAAATATCCTGTCTGGACCATGGATCATGTACATAATCTCCTCCTGGAACTTCTCTCAATGGACATAACCTTTCAACCTTTTCTGTTTCTTTCATCTACTCTGATGTAGTTCAATTTGCCTGTGCTTCCTCCTTTTTCTTTGTCCATCTAGCTTTCCACCTGTCTAAGTCTCCCCATTTTTTTAACAATGACAATAATTCTTTTATCTGCAATTTTCGTTCTGACACATTCATGCTTTCTAAATCTTTGTCAGAAACTTCAGCTCTGTGAGGTTTCTGCAATACTTTAGATTTTTCCTATGTCAACTCCCTATCCGGAGCCAAATTCATTAATTTTTCATGAAATATTTTTGGATTTCGGGTGATAATTCTGCATATGAATAACAACTCTTCACTGAATTAATGTAGTCTCTCTAATCCTACATTTCCAGCTATCATTTCTTCCAATTCTACTCATAATTTAAAAATGTCCAATACTATTTGCTACGATTTTGGCTTCGCTATGTCTCTGGTCCATCTTTCTATTTCCTCTGGGGTTACTACAGGGGCACTTCGCATCCCTGTGGACTTTTCAATCTGTACTTCTCTAGAGCATCCAGGAGTAATTTTCCTTATTGAATCACCCACTGGTTCTCTTATAGGCAAATCCCTCAGTGAAATCACTGACTCGCACTCACTTGCCTGGTCATCAATTATTATATTTTCTTTACTGGGTTTTACTATGGGTGTAGTCTGAACAGGAGTTTTAGGACTAGGTTGCTTATCTCCATATAAGGGAACAACGGGACCTATAGTTACTGGTATTGTTAGGGCTTCAGGACTTGTATTCAGTTGCGTGATTTTCTGAAATAATTCACTTCTCTGATTATTTATTGCTTCTCTTTCTTTTTCTTGTAATACCTTTTCTATAGTAGTCTGATGTACAATCTTTGGAACCAAAGGTGGTTTTAAAAACGGAGCACTAGCGGTAACTCTATTTATTTCTTCCTGATAAGGTGGTGGATTTTCATTGATAAATCCTCAAAATACTCGTCTTTTGTAACTCCACTACTAGTCAATGCTTTGTTTTCTCCGTACATTTACTACCTGTCAGTTCTTCTGTGGTGAATACGGGATACAATCCTTCTACTAACATAGACTGTCTCCACTGTTTCATCTGCTTATCTCCCAGGGAAATCTGGGATAAAATGTACTTAAGTTCCTGTCACATCTAGGTCCGTCTCACTCAAAAGCCTCAGTCTCCCACTCTTCTAATGCTTCATACTGTGTTAATCTCGGTCTGGGATCTAACCGCCCGATTCATCAAAGAAAATAGCGCTCGCAAAGGGCCAGATTCTGAGAATCTGGCCCTTTGCGAGAACGATTTTTGCATTTGGGATTCAGCATCCCAAATGTAAAAATCACTAATTGCGATCTCGCAATTTTGCGAGGAATGACATTTAACAAATCTCTATTAGAGATTCCTTAAATGCAATTCAACATCCAATTTAATTTTGCGAATTCGCAATTTCTTGCCGCAATTTACCGCGAGGTCAAACCTCGTGGTAAATTGCGAAAACTCAGAAAAATGCATTTAAATGCATTTTTCCGAGTTGCATGTTACACACACACATGTCCTTTGGCGCCGCAATTTACCGCGAGGTCAGACCTCGTGGTAAATTGCGAAAACTCAGAAAAATGCATTTAAATGCATTTTTCCGAGTTGCATGTTACACACACATGTCCTTTGGACATGTGTGTGTGCAACACCTGTGTAAAATGTCATTTGAGGGGTGCTAGAGGGTGTCCTTTGGACACCCCTGGCACCCTTCAAATCGCTATCTTATTTGCGATTAGCAAATTGCTAATCGCAAATAAGGAATTCTCCCCATTCATTCCTATGGGCCTTTTGGAGATTGACCTGTAGGTGCACAGTTGTTCAGTGGTTTCCCAAGGCTGAGGATCAGTGTAATAATGGCTCCTCTCAAATTATTGGGTAGAGTGCTCACCTCAAGGGTCTCTTCATACATTGTCTGGAGTTAGAGTTTTGTTCTGAGGCATATTTCCTAAAATACTCAAGCAGAAAGCCATTAAGATCAGGCGTCTTACATGTGGAGAGGGCATTGGGCCCCTGTACTATCTCCTACTCAATTTGGGCCTATTATAGTCTCTATCAGTCACTGTCATGCAACATGGATAGTATCAAATCCTCAACAATAGTGTTGGCACGTTCAGCCGGGGATGGGCGTGTTGTAGGTGTATAAGGAACTATAATAGTTGGAAAATTCAAGCACAATTTGGTTGGGTTTAGGGAATCTCTGTCTGGCCAGGGTGTCCAACCGAGCTCCCAGGCTCAGATTTAGATCCCTACTAGCAAACTTGCCTGCTTTATCGCTCAGCTCATGAAGTTTATACTGTGTTACTAAGTTTAACTGTGTAGCTGTATCCAATAACTTTTGACACAGAGAAAGATGTATTATTTCAACATCATAGCACGTGCCGGTGTTCAACGATATTGGGTAGTCCCTTTTCAAGGTCAGTGGTCTCAAGGTCATTTATTTCTGTGTTTCTGTCTTTCTTTGTTGCATGCTGGTAGGAGATAATCTGACCCCTGACAGCAATTTTGAGGGCATTCCAAACTAGTATGGAAGGTGATGGCAGTGTTATTTTAAACTAGACCACCTGCACTTGTATAGATCTGTAAATTTGCCATCATGAACCACCATTCATTAAGTCTCCATTGTCCACCACAAACTCCATGTGGATGCCTTATAGAGATCTGTATTGGTGTGTGATCAATCAAGGCTCGTGTTCAAAAATAGCAGCATCTGTAATGCAGCCTATACTTATGGTCAGGAGGAAAAAACAAGGGTTGGTGGTAGGAAATTCCGTAGCACCTGGAGGTTTCGACCGACAGGCATCTGTCAGGCCCAATGAATGGGATCACAGGTGTAGGACATTCAATCTGTTTGTGGCAAAAGTACTTCAGATGTCCAGTGTTGCATCCATGACTGAGTTAAAGTCACCAAAATTATTATTGTGCTAGAGGTAGTTGTAGAAGCCTATCGGTGATGGTCTGTAAGGGGATTTCTGCTAAGGTGAGGGTTGAGTAGATTGATGTAAATGTACTTTCTACAACTGTAAATTACCACCAATGTCAGTGTGAACATTCTGTACGTGAATCTAGAAGTGTTGGGGTATAAGTATGCTGTGGAAGCTGCTGGTATAGCCCAAATGATAGGTCCTAGTTTATTCGTGGCAGGCCAACACAGCTCATCTGTTGTCTATTAATTGAGTTTCTGGTAGGAGGACAACCGGTGGGAAATGTCTCTTAATGGGTTTGAAAATAGACCCCTTCTTGACCTTATACTTGAGGCTGTTATCATTCTAAGATATTATACCAAAAGTGTCTTGCAGAGCCGTCTTGGTGAGTTCTGTTTCTGGGTACACCTGCTTCAGCCATGTGCAGTGGCTGCTTAACCAAACAGAAAATGAGGAAAATTAGGACAAACATAACATTTCTAACCCCTACTCCCCTCCGCCTTACACTTCTAGACCTAAAACATCTGTTGCCTCAACTAAATTTGAATACCATACGATAAGGAAAGAGGGGGTAATGTACAAGAGAGCTACAATAGCTCTACTGAGTATAGAAACTTGTCATTTAATCTGTTGTTTTGAGAGGAATGCCTATGTCCACTGTGCCACTGTAAAAGTGTCACCAGAAAATTACAACTCAAAAGGATATTTATTTAGAGTTTGGGGTGTCTTGTTGTGTGTGAGCAGTGAGTAGATTTGGAACTGGTGATGCCTCGACTGTTGCTATCTATCTCTGGAGTGGAGCTGGGCTTCAGTCTTGTCAGAGAGGAGTCCCCGTCAATCACCCCTTCAATGGTGTCATTTCCGGGGAAGCCACCATCCAGTGGCTCGGGCGATCGATTATGCATGGAGGATTGCCCTGAGGTGGTCCAGATCTCAAACCAGTCCCACATCTCCTGCGGTGCCTTTCCTTGGTGTATATCTTTTAGCTTTGCAGTGTAAAGGAACATATATAACTGCATAGTCAGTAGCTTTTGTTTTACCACTGATAATGTCCTGTGTAATTGCTGTACCTGAATAGTGTCGTTCGGATAGATATTGCAACGGCTGAGTCTGGCATCAGAAGCACTACTTTCCTATAAGCGTAGTTCAAAAATAAGGCAATCAGAGGCCAGGGAGGGGCCCACGGTGGAGGATTCAACATCAAGGATTGATTTGCTCATTCAATAGCACAGCTAGGAAACATAGCTTCCATAGACATCCAGGACTGTTTCCAGTTGTCTAGAAAATGCTCAGGGGTGGATGCTTTTGCCTCCTTGGTCGCTCCAGCAATGCAGAGATGTTTCCTCTTTGACCTTCCCTCAGCATCCTTCACCCTCCTTTCCAGTCGAGGGGTCAACCCTTGCAAGAGAGCCACATCTGCATGAAGTGTACGTAATTATCTTTAGTGGTGGGCATGTATCATTAACATGCGAAGTCATTTTTCTCAAATCTTGGCGTCAAAGACAATACTTCAGTGACAACCCTCCAATCAGTGCCTCCAATGTCACAGATAGCCTGAAAAGTCCTCTCAGGGGTGACTTATAAGCCCGCCTGCTCAGTAAGCCTCATATGGACTTTGTGGTACTGTGTTGCTGGGGTGGCCCTGCTAGTTTTTCAATGTTGTTGTTGTTGGGAGAGTACAATAACCTGTGATTTCCCCATGCTGCCATGGGCACAGGGTACAGAGTAGGGGGAGTGAACTTGGTAGCGGTGCAGGCACAGTGCAACAAGCCACAGGGCAAGCACCTTAGATGTGGGTCGCATAGTTTCCTCTTTCATTAGCAGCACGTCTGTAAGATAAAGTAGGCTTGTGGCCGGGGTCAAGTATAATGTGTCACAGTGATGTGGTAATATCCTCCCACAGCTGCCTAGTTGATCTACTGCAGAATCCAGCCAACTGCAGAGGCAAAGATCCTCACGCAAGCCCATCTAAGACCCAGGTCGTGCCCCATGTACATCGGAGAAGTTGTGCTAAAAGCAAATTGCAAGGGCATATCGCTGGGCAGCACAAGCAGCAATTTAGAACTCACAGTCCACAAGTCTCGGCGTTATGAATTACTGGCAGGGTATCAGTGGTGAAACCACCCCTCAACTGTTGGCTCTTAGATACAAGAAATGCCTGGGAGTCCGGTTGGGGTCTTGAACTTCAGGAAGGCTCGTCCTTCATTCAAGGCTGCACGTGGGCCAAATCCTTGATGGATGCCAACAGCTTGGCTGGCAACCCAATAGGCCTGCGATGAACAGACAGGGGCAGAAGGCCTCACCCAATCAGTCCCAAAGGGCCGGGGCAGGCACCAGGACCAGCTGGTTGTAGTAGCGCAGCATCAAGGCCATGGTCCAACAGGCTCGTCCACTGCACCTCTCCCATCATGCAACAGGCCCTAAGTCACCAACTCTACTGCAGTCCCATCCAGCTGTTTGTTTGCATTCCACAGGAGGTGGAGAACACAGCTCGGGGGTCACAAAGTCATGCAGCACCCCCCCATCATGGGGGGGGGGGGGCGGTGCTGATCAAATTGCCAAAATCTTAGATTGTTTCGGGTAGTTTCCGATGTCAAGCTCTAGATGGAGCTCAGCTAGGCTGTGTCTGCAATCTTTGCATGCCAAGCCACTCATGTTCGCCATATCCCTGTAGCCTATGTATGTCACTTGCACTTTTCTATATTCTTGCACCTCTTTCACAGATCCCCCGTTCCAATTCATTAGCCTGTTGGTAATATGTAAGGCCCTGCAAGAACAAATATGTTACTATCACCTCACTTTTTTCAAATACAATCCTGGTCCAGTGGGACAAGCAAATTGGCAACCTATCTCCTGTCTCTCAACTGCTTACAGTCAGGCACTAAAGGCTTACATATAGGCTCGATATGTTTGGGCTCTGTACATCCTTAAACACAGTTAACTGCATCCAGCCATTGCAGTATAATGCGTCAACGAGTATTAATGGCACTGTACATAAATGAATTACTTCATTTCACATATACTGCACCTCATGGGAAATTAATATTTTAATTTTCCTTCACCAATGTCTTTAATTGCAAGGAGCCACACTGAGCCTTTGTCGTTCTATTCAAGGCTCACATCGAGCTGACCTCGTCAGAGCCGGTCGCTCTACCCGCCGCGTGGCCCATCCCGAGTGTGCCCGGTCTCCGCTGCCAGTAATTGTATTTGCTTCACTGTTGTGTATTTGTGTTTCACCTCCACTGTTGTGCCCCTGATTTCGTTTTCCTTGCTTCCACTGTTGTGCCCCTGATTCTTTTTGTGCTCTACCGTCGTTTTCTCCCGCTGTTCCACCCTGCTCCCCGCTCCCTGCCGCTGCTCCCCCGCGGCCCCACCCTCGTTTCCTTCTGTTCACCGCTCCCCTCCCCACTTGCCACCCCGCTCCCGCCTCCCAGCTGCTCCTCCCTCCCACTGGATACTTAAGGTGGTGTCCGCGGGCGGGGAGCAGTGACCGACCTGACCTCGTCAGAGCCGGTCGCTCCACCCGCCGCGTGGCCCATCCAGAGTGTGCCCGGTCTACGCTGCCAGTAATTGTATTTGCTTCACTGTTGTGCCAGTATTTGTATTTGTGTTTCGCCTCCACTGTTGTGCCCCTGATTTAGGTTTTGTTGCTTCCACTGTTGTGCCCCTGATTCTTTTTGTGCTCTACCGCCATTTTCTCCCGCTGTTCCACCCCGCTCCTCGCTCCCTGACGCTGCTCCCCTGCGGCCCCACCCCCGTTTCCTTCTGTTCACCGCTCCCCTCCCCACTCGCCACCCTGCACCGCTCCCCTCCCAGCTGCTCCTCCCTCCCACTGGATACTTAAGGTGGTGTCCGCGAGGCGGGAAGCAGTGACCGACCTGACCTCGTCAGAGCCGGTCGCTCCACCCGCCGCGTGGCCCATCCCGAGTGTGCCCGGTCTCTGCTGCCAGTAATTGTATTTGCTTCACTGTTGTGCCAGTATTTGTATTTGTGTTCAACCTCCACTGTTGTGCCCCTGATTTCGTTTTCGTTGCTTCCACTGTTGTGCCCCTGACTCTTTTTGTGCTCTACTGCTGTTTTCTCCCGCTGTTCCACCCCGCTCCACGCTCCCTGCCGCTGCTCCCCCGTGGCCCCACCCCCGTTTCCTTCTGTTCACCTCTCCCCTCCCCACTCGCCACCCCGCTCCCGCCTCCCAGCTGCTCCTCCCTCGCTCCACCCCCGACTCTCCACTTATGGCAGAGTCCACACGTACGCGCAGCAATCACGCGCAGCGGGTGCACCGATGGTCCACCGATGGTACGCCGAAGGCGCGCCAAAGGCAAGCCCATCTGCGCCCGTCTGCGCCTGGCCCGCACCCAGCGCCAGGACCCCTGGCCCCCGCCGATGCAAGGCCACCCGACTGACCTACGACGCCGCCACCCTCAACGCACTCAATGCCGGCCGGAACCCTGCCTGCTACCGAGCCACCCCGAAACGCACCCACGGACCCTTCACCTGCAAAGCCTGCAGCTTCACCTGCCTCCGAACCTGCACCGCACCCGACAAGCCGAGCACCAGCAACAACACCTCAAGTGCATCTTGCTCAACACCCGCTCCATCCACAGACACGCCATGGAACTCTGGAACCTCTTCAACACAACTTCACCAGACGTCGCCTTCCTCACGGAAACCTGTATGAACGCCTCCTCAGCCCCCGACATCGCCATCGCCATCCCGGACGGGCACAAGATCACCAGGAGGGACCGCATCAACCAGACCGGAGGAGGCATCGCCATCGTGCACAAGAACACCATCCGCATCACAACCAACTCCGACGACACCCTCACCGCCGCTGAACCCCTCCACTTCCAGATACACACCGACCCCAAGACGACCCTCAGAGGCACCCTCAACTACAGACCCCCAGGACCATGCACACAATTCAGCGAAGACATCGCAGACTTCATCAGCCTGCACGCCCTCCCCTCCGCCGACTACATCCTCCTAGGGGACTTCAACTTCCACCTGTAGAACAACAATGACACCAACACCACCACACTGCTGGACAACCTCAACAACCTCGGACTCAACAAACTGGTGAACACCCCCACCCACTACGCCGGCCACACGCTTGACCCCGTCTTCTCCTCCAGCAAGCCCATCTCCTTCAGCCACTCCACCGGACTTCATTGGACGGACCACAGCTGCGTCCACTTCAGCTTCAGAAGAACCACGACCCACCACCACCCGCAACAGGCTCCTCGCAGGAGCTGGAACAAGATCACCGCCGACCAGCTCACCACCTGCCTCAGCCAGAACCCTCCCACCAGCACAACGGACCCCAACAAAGCCGCCATCAACCTCACACAGTGGATCACCAACTGCGCAGACAACCTCGCACCACTTAAGACCCCTCCCAGCAGACCCGGCAGCAAGAAAGCCTCCTGGTTCACCGACGAACTCAAGAACTCCAAGAAGAACTGCCGCACCCTCGAGAAAGCCTGGAGCAACAACCAGACCACAGACAACATGACTGCCCTCAAACACGCCACCCGCATACAACACCAGCTGATCCACACCACCAAGAAGACAGCATTCAAGGAACGACTGGACAACAATGCCCACAACAGCAAGGAACTCTTCAGCATCGTCAAAGAGCTCTCGAACCCCAGCGCCGGAAACAACGACTTCACTCCCTCGCAAGACCTCTGCGACTCACTCGCCTCGTTCTTCCAAAGCAAGATCGCCGACATACACAACAGCTTCGGCACATAGACCACGCACCCAACCACTGAGCCAACGCCCCCACCACCACCCTCTGCGCCTGGACTCCGATCAGCACCGAAGACACCACCCGCGTGATAAACACCATCCACTCCGGATCACCAACCGACCCCTGCCCCCATCACGTCTTCAACAAAGCCGACTCCATCATCGCACCCCAACTCCGGGACATCATCAACACCTCCTTCAACACCGCCACCTTCCGGGAGAGCTGGAAGCACGCCGAGCTCAGCGTCTTCCTGAAGAAACCAACAGCGGACCCCACCGACCTCAAGAACTACAGTCCCATCTCGCTCCTCCCTTTTTCTGAAAAGGTCATCGAGAAGACCGTCATCAGTCAGCTTGCCGCCTTCCTCAAGACTAACGGATCCCTCGACCTTTCGCAGTCCGGCTTCCGTACCAACCACAGCACCTAGACCGCCCTCATGGCAACCACAGACGACATCAGATCCCTACTCGACAACGGGGAAACAGCGGCCTTCATCCTCCTGGACCTCTCCGCAGCGTTCGACACGGTCTGCCACCGCACCCTAGTCCAGCGCCTTAACAACATCGGAATCCAAGAGAAGGCACTGGAATGGATCATCTCGTTCCTCACCGGAAGAACCTAGAGGGTCCGCCTGCCCCCGCTCAGATCCGAGGCCACCGAAGTCATCTGCGGCGTACCACAAGGATCATCACTCAGCCCCACCCTTTTCAATGTCTACATGAGCCCCCTCGCAGCCATTGCACGCCAACAAAACCTCAACATCATCTCCTACGCCGACGACACCCAGCTGATCCTCTCCCTCACAAATGACCACGCCAATGCCAGAACGAACCTACATGAAGGGATGAAAGACGTCGCCGAATGGATGAAGAACAGCCGCCTGAAACTGAACTCAGACAAGACGGAAGTCCTCATCCTGGGATCATCGCCCTCCGCCTGGGACGACTCCCGGTGGCCCCCTGCCCTGGGCACCGCTCCCAAGCCAACGGACCACGCACGCAACCTGGGCTTCATCCTGGACTCCTCCCTTTCGATGACCAGACACGTCAACGCTGTCTCGTCGTCATGCTTCAACACCCTGGGTATGCTCCGAAAGATCTTCCGGTGGATCCCCACCGAAACCAGGAAGACGGTCACCCAGGCACTCGTCACCAGCCGACTGGACTACGGAAACACCCTCTACGCCGGAACCACAGCCAAACTTCAGAAAAGACTCCAACGCATCCAGAATGCCTCCGCACGACTCATCCTGGACATCCCCTGACACAGCCACATCTCCGGACACCTGAGAGACCTGCACTGGCTCCCCGTCAGCAAGAGGATCACGTCAGACTCCTCACCCATGCACACAAGGCTCTCCACGACATGGGCCCAAGGTACCTCAACAACCGCCTGACCTTCTACACTCCAACCCGCCAGCTACGTTCCACACATCCGCAGAGCCACCACCGGAGGAAGATCCTTCTCCTACCTGGCAGCCAAGACATGGAACTCCCTCCCCATCCACCTCCGACTGACCCAGGACCACCTTTCCTTCAGGAAGCAACTCAAGACCTGGCTCTTCGAGCAGTAGCAGACCCCCCCCCAAGCGCCTTGAGACCCCTCCGGGTGAGTAGCGTGCTATACAAATCCTATGATTGATTGATTGATAGATTGACATCGTAGTGCTGACAAATTTTCTTCACCGCTATAAATTTGGCTGCCAAATCTATGTTGACTACACCAAGGTGCACCGCATATTAGAGAGCTTATTTAGTAGTAATACACTGTGTTGTTCACCCAGCTAACAGAATTACAAGACTAAAATAGATCATATTAAAAAAAAACTTTGCTGTGAGCTCTATATAAAACTCGATTGCATAAGTGTACCATTGATTGCAAAAATGAAACTGAGTTTCTGAACGTTCTTGTTAAATATCATAATCGACATTGACTTAAGTTTCAGGGCGATATTGAGGCAAAGTTCTTTAAAAACAGTTTGTAAAATTTGCGGTGTCCGGAGCAAATCAGTGATGTTCTCTGTGATCAAACAATATGTCAGAGATTCACTGCATCTAGAAACTCAATTTTTAATAAATATTGGTCTTATGAGGTTATATCTTATTATATTAACCGCTGGACAGCAGCAAAGGAAGTGCGGTAATGTTTGAATTGTATAAATGCATAATCTAAATTGCGTCGGCTCATTGGAACACACATGCCAGTTAGATCTAAACAGAGCCTAAACGGCAGAATAATATAGTATCAACTTGCCTTGTTTTATAAATCTTTTAAGCATTATTGGAGCGTGAGTATAAAATAGTAGGTACTAATTAGATAGTCATGCTTAAATTGTATATATTTCTTAAGTTGGAGAGCACAAGACATACGTAAACACTGAGGGGCATATTCTCAAGGAGCTACCGCCGAGTTAACGGCACTTTATCGCAGCCAAAGTCGCGATAAAGTTATCACTAGGTGTGAGCGGGAAATCCGTTACGCTCGCGGATTTTGCGGATTTTTGGGAAATCCACAATCCGCGAATTTTGCGGATTTCCCGCAAAATCCGCAAAAAAAAATCCACGAACGTAACGGGTTCAAAAGTTGAACCCCCACTCATGCAACTATTTTACAATGGCGCCAGCAAGCTGCCAGCGCCGTTGTAAAATAGTTACAAAGTTAGCTTGCACAGGAACCACTAGATAAAACGAAGCAGGTGCTGCTTTATTTTATCTAAGTGCTTCCTGTGCAAGCTAACTTTGTAACTATTTTACAACGGCGCTGGCAGCCTGCTGGCGCCATTGTAAAATAGTTGCATGGCTGGGCACAGGTCTGCAGCTCACTCAAGGGACCTCTGCGCCCTTCGGGGCAATTGCATAGTGACACACACATGGTCGCTCGAACTAGTTGATGCTCAAATTCAGTGACTCATTCATTAGCCCAAAAACAATCGTGAGCGTCGTCGAGGCTGGACAGGTGTGCGTTCTTCCCAAATCTACCATGGAAAATCAGCTGTGATGCTGGATAGGCTTTGCATCCTTGACTTTCACGAGCGCAATACCCGTGCTGTTCCTGTGACCAGGAGCTTCTTTCTCTTCATCTGCTGAACTGATCTTTCTCTGACCTTTTATTTACACAAGAGGCACATACCCTACTGGGCACATTGTGTTCGCACGGGTTTCTGCAAGTTCGCACGCGTTTTGTACAATTTCGCAATTTGCGAAATTGTACAAAACCCTCGCGAACTTGCAGAAACCCGTGCGAACATAAAAAAAAGAAAAATCCGCAAATTCGCGGATTTTGCGGATTGCGAGTTTGCAAATCCGCAAAATTCGCGAACGCGAGATTCGCAAAATTCGCCCACACTTAGTTATCACCCCTTTCACAAGCTGGTGCTAACAGCCCATAGCACCAGTTTACCAGCGATAGCAGCCACAAAAAACAAGACGACTCCGGCAACTATCTCTAATGAGATGGAGAGTAGGCGTTTCCGTGCAGAAAGCCACAACAACACCACTCCGCTGCATTCTCAATGACCAGCCAGATAGGGGATACGACCACAAAACATGCGATAAAGAGCATTAGCAGCAGGAAATTAACACGTTCTCTGACCTGGTGCAAAGTCGGACTGCAGCCTGCAACACAAAAGGGAGCTCAGCCCACAACCACACCTGAAGAACAACAGATGCCATGGAGCTACTGATCATGCAGCCCCAAAAGGCCCACAACACCCACTGCCACTCCCCCCAGGCATGCCACCACCCCCGGACCCTTCCGCACCAGCCCCCAGACCACCACAGAGGCAGAGCAGACACAGACCGCGGACCTTCAGCCTCACAGACATGACACCAGAGTATGTCATTGCCCACTACAAGCTAAGAAGGACAACCATCCGTTGCATCCTGAACATCATTGCCCACAGGCTGATGGTACCAACACAGCGGACAACCAACATCCCTCCGCAGACAAAGCTGCTGGCTGTGTTGGCCTCTGGTACCTTCCAACCAACAACCGCCAGAGTTGGAGGAGTCTCACAGGCAGCCCTATCAAAGTTCCTCAAACCTGTCCTGGATGCCATCATCAGCTTGGTACCCCAGTGCCTGTACTCCCCCACACTGCGCAGGAACGGCTGGAGAACAAGTAAGGCTTCTACGCCATAGCTGGATACCCACATGTTTTGGGGGCAATTCACTGCACACATGTCCTACTTGTGCCCCCTGCCGACACTGCACACAATTACCCCAACAGAAAGCACACTCATTCCATCAATGTGCAGGCAATAGTGGACCACCGGGGACTCTTCACCAATGTTGTCACCAACTACCAAGGCAGTGTGAATGATTCCTTCATCTTCCGACTGTCCATCTTCAACCAGCGCTTCCAGGATGGCACCTACGGAACAGCACTGCTCATTGATAAGTACCAAATTAACACACCACACACCTCAACTTCACAATCATGCAATTCACAACTCTGGGAATGCACATGTTATAAACTTGCATACAACATGCAAAACAACAGACCAACCCTCCAGACGTGACAGCACAACTTACTGTGGGAACCTGGGCTAGCCATGTACACAAGCCATCAACAGCATAGCACCTCAGCCACGCAATAGCAGATTTTGGGGAGAGGTGGGAATTAGGCATGTGCGAAGGAGGCAAGTGACCCATGGATAAGTATGTACACAATGCCAAATGTGGCGTGGATGTGCTGGCCAGACTGCAGTATGCATACCACACACATATCCATGTCGGCACACAACGCTGGTGTTTGGAGTGTAGTGGACAATCCACAACCATGTCACCCCAGCGCACTCAGGCCTCAATGCCCAACTGCCGACACTGGCGTGTGTTGAAGAGGGCCCACCACGTGCCTGTGCAAGCTCCAGGCCAGAAGCCAAATACCTTGGCATCCTCCTCGGATCATCACAGGCTCCGCGACACAGGCCCACAGACCTCCATAGTCATTAAAGTACTCCACCGGCACACACAGCAGACAAGCAGGACACACATTTGGAACTGAGTCTTGATTACACCATGGCAGAGTACATTTTTTAAGGCTGAGGTTATGTCACTATACTCCCTTCAATTAGGTGCCAACAAGGCTGTGCATAGGACTCACACCAAATGTGTCTGTGAGCACTTGCTGACTATGGCCTTCGCCCTGCAGGCCTCACACCAATCCAATGCAGTCCGTCACCGGCAGGACACAGTATCGTCGCTGGCTAAACACACGCTCAGCTCTGGTGCCACTACCCATGTCACCTACAAACCTAATGCAAATGCCATTCTAATGTCGTGTGTTAGAGATCCAGGAGGAGATGGCTGGACAGAGGTTAACCAGCGCTGACCGCAGCCTCCATCCGACACTGCGACCAACTAGGTTGCATTTTTGGAACTGAGTCTTGATATCTTCATGGAAGTGTACTTGTCCCAGCACGTAAGGAGATGAGTAAGGGGAAGACGCGTTTCAGTCCGGAGGAGAAAAGGCTCACCTTTACGGAGGTGATGGAACACTGCCAACAACTGCACTGGTGCCACTGACTCTGTGCAGCGCATGCCTACTGCACGTGGCTGTGGGCCCCTGATGACTGCTGGCTCTGGCACACACTGTGGTGGAGTAGGTCACACTTTTTGAACTGAGTCTTGCCCTCTACATGGCAGAGTCAATGTTATCGTACAGGCCGTATGGCAGACTGCTTCCCCTTCCAGCTCTAGTGCCCCTGAGTGTGTGCCCTGAAATTCATGGTCGATCTCTGTTTGTACGTCAGTGGCATCCGGGCACATGGGCTGGAGGTTGTCTTCCTCTATATGTAGCTGATACTGACAAGGTGATAAAGTGGAGTCTGTAGCATTCAACTCTGCCATTTGCCTGTTTCTGCATGCTTCTGCCCTCTGCATCATGCCCTGGAAGAACACCTTCCACTGTCCCCCGCTACCCTCCGTGACATTCCCCTTGGACATCGATGAGTACACGCTCAGCTCGCGTGGCCGTACCTCAGTGCACCGCAAATCACCATCCAGTGGCATTGTGCCTGTGCCGGCCGCTGTGCATCCGGGGCCACAAACTCTGTGCTGCTCAAGTCAGGGATACATGATGTCAGTACCTTGTACTGCTGATCGTCTGTTCACTGTTGTGGTTTTTGCTAGCACCAACCAACCCCTGAGTGGTGACTTACACTACCCAACACCCATCCAGCACAGGCATCACTGGAGATGCGACCCTGGCAATAAAAGGGGTGGGGTGCACGTGCCCGTAGCCAGTCCCACAAACTCACTCAGGGTGTCCGTGTGCTCATTATGTATGCATGTGGGACCAGGGCCATTCCACATTACATTGTGCTGTGTACAGCGTGCGCAAGTTGTCACCGCAGGTAGTCTGATAGACCTGGTACATGTAACCATGACGTATCTTCATGTGAGCGTAAGCGGGGAGGGCAGGCGTACAACAGTACTGCGTAGGGGTGTGGTTCCTCCACACGTGGATTTAGGTTTGATTCAGTGTTGGCCTTCATAAGGATGTGTCTGATGCGTTTGTCTCTGTTCTAGTGCCTGCGCCACTCCGTCCTACAATGAGCAATGTTGCAAAGTGGCATGTCCCCGGTGTGCATGGTTGGCTGAAGGGGTACATGGGGGAGGGCATGCCCGCTTGGGGTCAGGGATCAAACATGCCGACTGTTGCGTGTGTCACTATTAGCGCAGCATGAGCCAAAGATGTACCCTCAACTGCATGTCGAGCGCAGCGAGGCAGGTGCTCTACATCTGTGTCAGCCCTGTCCTTGCAATGGGCCTACACACACGTGGCCAGCCACATTCTGCGCAGCATCATCACTGTGTCATACTCAGGCTTGTAGACATGCGCAGACAGGCATGTCAATGGTGTGCCGTAGGGGTGCATGTGATGTAATCACGCTGCGCACACTAGTGAATGTGCTTGGGGGGAGGTGCAGCAGTGAGGCTAAGTAGTACACAGTGATGTAGCGTGCACCATGCAGGACATGTCATACAGGAGTCGCTAAGTCACACATATCACACACCAATGAACCAGTGAGCCTGCCAACACATCATGCAGTATGTAGTCGTGATTCATGTCTCTCTGCTCTGTCACAGGTGACCAAGGATATGCCCTCTGCGCTTAATAATGACACCACTCCGAGCCCCGAACACACAGGCCCAGAGGCAGTACAATGTGGCCCACAAATGCACCAGGGCATCCCAGAGCCCATATTTGGTGTGTTGAAGTCACGTTTCAGGTGCCTGGACTTCACAGGTGGTAAGCTCCTCTACAGCCCAGACCTTGTGTGCAAGATGATCGTTGCATGTTGTGTGTTGCACAACATATGTGTACACAGCAAGGCCCCATGGATGTGAGTGCCAGATGCACCGAACAATGATGATGAAGGTGAGGTGAGGCAGGTGGACCACACCCCACTGCAGCCACAGCAGGAATACCCCGTTGGGACTACATCATTGACAATTTCTTCTCTGGTTGACGTCACATTGTGTCGGTCCTTAGCAGTCATGGCACAGTACGTTGACTGACCACAAGTACTGCATGTGCTAATTAATGCATTCTGATACACATTTCCTGTGTGAATGTCACTCATCCGTACAGGCACTTCACTCAGACAAGTATGGGTGCAACATGTTGTGCTGTCAATTGAGGGATTTGTTAATGGATGGTGGGTGTGTCACCTCTGTGCAGTGAGGCTGTTTATGGTGTCACATATTCGAACTGCCAGTTCTGAGTGTCACAGTTGTTAAGGTATCCCACTCTTCGGCGTTTCACAGGTTTCCCAAATCGTTCCATTTTGGCTGTCATTTGTGACCTACAAGTGACAACATGGATTCTGTTGTGCTCTGATATGTGCCGCCATGATGCAGGGATGCACCCTGTGTTTCAAGTCCCATGACAAATGTGACTTGTACGTAAGGGGGAGTCACTGCCCCTACATTAGTCCATGCTTTCATTCTTGTTTGATCATGGACATGGCATGTCTGTGTGCAGGGGATGTTGTTTGTCCCTCTGCAATATGAGGGGGAGATGCGGTTTCACAGAGTGTACCATGTTAATTTTCACATTGGCGCTGGCTACATACTGAATGCATGTCGATGTAAATTGTGGCTGATTGTGGTGAATTGCCTATCTGGTTTGGAGAATGGTCACTTGTTCTGCATAACAGTTGTGGGGTTGTGTTGGCACATTGTCATTTCACTGTTTATTTACTCTGCTTTTATGGTGCATTTTCTTGCCAGACGCATGGGATTTGGAGGCTGGTTGCTGGTTTTCGGTGCTTTTTGTATGGCGATTGACCTCATCGCAAGATTTTTTGCGTTCACATTTTGAATTTTTGCGGTGTGGAGGGGATTTTAACGTGGACATTTGCCACGTTATCTGGAGACTATCGCATGGTACTGCAGTGTTGAGAATGCTTGGTTGACACAGCGTCATTTTTCTGCGGTAGGCTGCGATGTTGGAAGCTGCATTAAGTTACTTTTGCGGTGGTTATCACACTTTCTTTGGAATATGCCCCTGAGATGTGATAATTACTTTAAGAGCAGCTGTCAAGTGATTATTTTCCCACAATATCTTCAGGGTCGAAACATAGAGTGTAAGATCTATATCCTACAGTACAGATTTATTTATGCCATCAATTGCTTGGTGAAAGTCTTGTGTACATCAAGGATTGCACAGATGCTAGCAAGTCGGCCTAAATGCATTAAAGAGATGCCTTTAACTGGGCCCCAGCGAGACAGCTTATCCTTCCCTTCGCTTGGCTGACATCTTTGTCTCCCCTGCCTGAAAGTTTGCAGCCATACAGTAACTTTTTAAGGCAGGCATTCGGCAGGCAAGGTTCACACGAGAAATAATTTGGCTGTTAGTCTCACCACACTGAATAGCAATATTCCTATTGATGATCCTGCACTGTCACTAATACTGCAATGGATTCTGCATAATCCCCGTCATCCTCTGATGGAACTGCAGCTGATATGAAGTCATGCTACACCTGCCACATTTTCATCCTTAGGAGGCAAGAGCAAATCTCCTACACAATGACGAGCTGTCATTTAAAACAAATTACACAAAGCGTTAACTTGTTAATCATATATATTGAAAATATATTAAGTAATAATAAGATATTTGCATGACTCACACTGACTTCTATTGCCCTACCCTTTGTTGATTCAGGACAATAATCTTGATTATCTGCCAACTAGACACCGCACTGAAATAAATTATTCTAGTAGAGCAGGTTCTTTTGAAACACTATGGTAAAGTAGATGTGCGAATTCGAGAGTAAGTTACAAATGGAACAGAAATTGATTAAGAAAGAAATACAGGTGTTATGTACCCCAATGTACCCCAATATAGGCCTGGGTAGCTACACAACCTTTTAACTACATTTGTGTTACCTTGCTCTGCATAATGCTTCTCGCTCTGACCTTTTACCCAGTTATGTGCTGAATAAATGTTGATCAGTTTCCTGGAAACTAGCCTCATTTACAATGCATGAGTATTCTTAGAGAAGTCCCTGCACATATCCTACATAACAAAATGAACATACCCTGTGTAAAAGTCATGGTCATCTTCAACCTAGGGCAAAAGAACTACTTTGCATAATTGCCGGTATTATTCTAGGCTCATTCGCATAATCATATTCACAACACATCGATTATGTAAGTAGCCAGAGGTTATCTTTTTGGTATAAAAGAACCATACCAAGACTAGATAGGCAGAGGTGAAGATGCACGCTGACAATAGAAAATGAGGTTACGGCCTGCAGAAGCTACAACAGGCAGCAGCATGAAATTCCTTGAGGGGTGTCCAATTTGAGACCAAAACGGGGTCCTTCATTCTCTCCCATTAGGTAATGGGATTGGCTCTTTCCTAGGGAATTTTTCGCTTTACACCCACATACATGCTAGGTACACTTAGTTAGGGATTGCATTTTAGAAGTACTCTTGATTACTGTCATGTATCTATATACCTGCATATATTTACTGTTTGAGCACAATGGTAGAATTCTACCTATTATTTACTCTGTTGGTGCTTGTAATTTATACATCTTTTTCTGTCTAATGATTATCGCAACAAACATGTTTAATCCTAGAATGATGCTGGTTCAAAAATGCTTACTGAAAATGTCCCCATCATTTATTCTGTGTATCTCTCTGAGACCTAGTGAGAACTAGCTGACTGAGCAAAAAGTACTGTAATGTTTTCGCGATCTGTGAATGTCATGCTTGATAGTTGCCAGAAACTATTCGCTCATTGATAAGGCTAGGGGGCTTCTGGTGATACTGTGAGCTAACTGGTTGTGAAAGGAGTAAGGACTTTGGCAGGACAATACCTCGATATCCTGATCGCTCCGCGCCAGCTAGTCCAAAATCCCTGGCAAATCACCAGGACAACCCCTCGAGGCCATCAATGCTAATCCCGCCTCCTTGTCATGTGTCTGCACAGGACCCAATCGAAAGGCTTGAATCAGAGGAAGGGGACCAACGTGACTCCGGAACCGAAACCCTGAGATGGGTAAATAGAGCCCAAGAAAGGACAAACGGTAAGGAGTGGAGTGAAGACTGGTGAAGCCCCCCGGAGGACGCTGAAGAGTGGCCGCAACCCTGGAGAGTTGCGGCAGAGCCGGTGAGTCCCTCAGCGGGAAAATACAGGTAACCAGAAAACGAGGGAGGGGGGAGGAGAACGCGTCATTGGGGTGGGTTAGGGAGGACCATAGGAGGGTGTCCAGCACAGAAGTCCTGAGCACTTCTCCATTATTTGCTGTTTCCCATCACCCCTTCACACCCCCACTATCCACCCGCCCTTATCGCTCAGAGAGAGAATACCTTTATTTTACCCTCACGTCCCGTGCCTACTGACTCCCATGTTGCACCTTGCGACATACCGGGTGTGGTGAAGGTTCAACACCAAATTGAACATTTGTCTGACGGCTCCTGTTTGTTTCTTTTCTGTTCTGTCAGCCCACCATCAGGTCCACGCCAAAACCCCGAGATGCGAAGACCCACTGGAAGAGCAACCCCAAGAGAAAGAACCAAGGAACCTTCATGTTTTTTTAAAATAACAAAGACTGATTGACGGATATTAATAAAATACATAAAATACAGCCTCCACGTCTGTGTATCCGGCCCGCTCTCCCCAAACGCCCACAGGTGTGTCAGAAGTGAGATAAACCGGAGACATGGAGGTTGCAATCAAAAAAATGGCTGATACCCTAAAAAGCATGGGGAGAGCTATGAAACATTTTCTTACAGTGGTGGAGGAAGACTGTGATAAGTTACAACAAACATTGGCTGGACAGAGTCAAGTGCAGGAAACAGCTCTAGGAAAACTCGCTGAAACCATCAGCCAGCAGAGAGGGACCACCACTCTTCCATCCCTTGTATTACAGAAATATGTTAGTGAAGAAGATCTGGATTACTTCTTCAGCAATTTTGAAAGGCTGGCCCAGGCAGCTTCGTGGCCCGCTGATAAATGGGGGCAATATCTAGGACGCCTACTCTCGGGCGATCTCCAGGCCACCTACCAGGCTGCCAATATACAAGGTCTCACCCCTTACGCAGACATAAAACAATGCATCCTTGAACGGTTAGGGGTAGACGATGAGACCTATCGCATAAGGTTGCGCCAAGTGAAGGAAGGACCCCAGGAGGTACCAAGAGATCAATATTTCCACTGGAAAGATTTAACTGACAGATGGTTAAAACTCTCCACGTCAACGAAAGAAGAAATCATGTCTAAGGTCTACTTAGAGCAATACCTGTCCTCTCTGCACCCTCCCCATACAGAGGTGTGTGCGTCAACATGCTCATCTTACTTTAGAGACAGCTGTTGAAATCGCCAGTGCCTTTAGCCGAGCATATGAGGTTCAGAAAGGGCATGAAGAGACACCCTGGAAAGGCAGTGCCAGTGGATCACACCGCCCACCACAAATTTCCCTGCTAAAAAAAACAAATCCTATCACCATAGTGCCCGGAACCCACGTCTTCTGAACGCCCATATCTGGGCCCCAATGTTACAACTGTAGAGGTTATGGACATATAGCGCGGTTTTGTCCTCAAAAAGAGGAGCATATCGAGGTTGGAATGGCCCGTAATTTCTATTGTTCCCAACATGAGAGGCCACTCCCTCCTTATCGCTGTAAAATACTGGTGAACAGACAGCCTTTCACTGCTCTAGCAGACACGGGATGCTTCCAAAGCGTCCTAAGACCCCAAGACCTAAATCAAGAACCCAGAATGATTGATGGAACCGTGGCTATCCAATGCGTGCATGGGGATACGAAATAATACCCTACAACACACGTTCAGATAGAACATCCAAGTGATCCAGGGTCCCCCCTGAAAGTTGGACTTATTCCCTGACTTCCTGAACAGATCATCCTGGGGAATGATTATTCGTGATTAACCGACCTGGTTAAGGGGACTACTACCGGTCACACTGATTGGTGGCGAGAAGCTCCTTTTGCCCAAGAAGAGATTCCTGAATGGCCCCCGTCTAAAGTCAGGAAGACACGTACACAGAGAAGAAAGAAAAAAAGAAAAGCCCATACAGCGTACCCAGTTAGAATAAAGGAACACCCCTGGGAGACCGATAGAGAGTTTTACGCCACACAGAGAGAAGACCCTGTTCTACAGAAAGCATGGAACAAGGCCCTAGAGAACGAAGACCCTATTAAAGTATGTCCCTATTTTTTTTTAAGAATAATGGACCGTTATATAGAAAATACAGCACTACCCAACCCACTCAGCAACTTATTCCTGGTCCCTTCCGTGAGAAAGTACTATACCTTGCCCACAGTCACCGTTTGGGGGGACATTTTAGCGAGGAAAAAACCAAACAAGCTATTCTCGAGAAGTTCTACTGGCCTGGTATCCATCAACAAGTCTGTAACTATTGCCGGAGTTGTCCAATATGCCAAAAGAACAGTACTCATAAACCCTCCCGTGTCCCTCTGCTATCTCTGCCCATTATTGATGTCCCTTTCCAAAGGATAGGGATGGACATAATAGGAGCCCAGTTACCCTCTAGAAGCGGCTGCTGTTATGTCCTCGTCCTGGTGGACTACGCCACCCATTTCCAGAGGCCATACCCCTGAGACACTCTGACACCACAAATATAGCCAAGGCCATGATAACAGTCTTTACCCGTGTCGGCTTTCTCAAAGAGATCCTCACGGATCAAGGGACCCCCTTCATCTCAAAATTGATGAGACAGGTGTATAATCAGCTAGGCATTAAACAAATCCGCACCGCAGAGTACCATCAGCAAACAGACGGATTGGTCAACCGCTATAATGCCACTTTGAAAGCGACCTTAAAAATCTACTGTCCCTAGAAACCAGAAGGTGTGAGGATATGCTACCCCTGGCTCTGTTCGCTATCCGGAGTAAGGTACAGAAAAGCAGAGGTTACTCAGCATTCAAACTCTTATATGGCCATCAGCCTCGTACCTTCCTGAGTCCTGGGAAGCAGAATTTAACCAAAGCAAAACCCTCTTACAATATGTAGAAAACTTAAAAACCCACCAGGAGCAGGTCCGGGCTATAGTCGACAGAATCTGGAGGTAGCACAGACCGCCCAGAAAAAACAATATGACAAAGGTACGAAAGAAAGATCATTTGCAGTACGTGATTTAGTACTTCTTATGATGCCATCATCAGACCACAAAATGTTGGGACAGTGGCAGGGTCCCGACACTATACTGGAAAAAGTAACACCAGTAACCTACGGAGTGGAAACAGATCCGACTAGAACTCATTCACAAATCTACCAAGTGAATCTATTGAAAAAATGGATAGGCCCTCTCCCAGTCTTTTTAGGACAAGGATCAGAAAGATAGCCCTTGATCGAACAATGTATTGATCCAGAATTGCCCGACTCTCTCAAGGAGTTGCTCCAAGACAAACTCTGTCGCCTACAGGGGATTTTCTCTTTGACACCAGGAAGAACCACCGTAACAGAACACACCATAAAAACCTTACCTAGTAGGAAAGTTCGGCTCCGTCCCTACCGTATACCTGAGGCACGTAGAACCACCATAAAGGAAGAAGTTGGGCAGATTCTAGACATGGAGATAATCGAACCCTTCAAGAGCGATTAGAACTCCTCTATTGTTTTAGTGCCGAAACCTAATAGCACAGTCCAGTTCTGTATAGATTTTCGCGAGGTCAACAAGATCTCTGACTTCGACACCTATCCTCTTTCCAGAGTAGACGAGATGATTGAGAGCATAGGGAACGCCAAGTATATCAATACCCTTGACCTCTGCAAAGGGTTCTGGCAAATCCTGTTGAGAGAGCAAGACAGGGAGAAAACAGCGTTTTCTACACCAGACGGCCTCTAACAGTTTACAGTGTTGCCCTTTGGGCTACATGGGGCACCAGCAACTTTCCAACGGGTCATGAATCTGTTGTTACAACCCCATGAGAAATATGCATGAGATTATTTAGATAATATTATTATCTATAGCGATTCTTGGGAACAACATCTCACTCACCTATTTAATGTGATTCATGCCTTAGGTTGCCATAACCTTAAGATCAATCCAGCTTAAAGCCACTTAGCCGCACAAACAGTCAGGTATTTGGGTTTTCTTTTGGGAGAAGGTGTCATCTGACCCCAGAATAAAATAAATAGACGCCATAGCCCAGGTACTATTCCCCAAGTCAAAAAAAGATCTCCGGGGTTTTTTAGGCCTGTGGTGTTATTATAGAAGGTTTGTGCCAAATTTTTCTCAGACTGCTGCTCCACTCACTGATTTGCTGCAGAAAAACGTAAAAACAGAAGCCCTGTTGAAACAACCCACCCGAGCCTGATCCAAGCCTTTAAAACCCTTAAACTTGCATTGACAACTGACCCCGTACTCATCAGTCCTGACTAAACCCTTCCTATCATCTTACAGACGGACAAATCAGATCAGGGTTTAGGGGCAGCCCTATCCCAGCGCACCTGTAAGGGGGAGGAAAAACCTATATTTTACATCAGTAAGAAATTGTTTCCCCATGAAAAAACTACGCTGTGATCAAGAAAGAGGCGCTCACAATAAAATGGGCCCTTGAGTCACTGCGCTATTATTTGGAAGGAAGAGAGTTTACTCTTTACCCCGACCATGATCCGCTGGAATGGTTGGTCCGTAACAAAGGCCACAATGAAAGTGTACTGAGGTGGTTTCTATCCCTACAACCATATAGGTTCACAACAAAACATAGAAAAGGGACCGAACAAACCAGTGTGGACTTTCTGTCAAGGTGTCCTATGGAGACAACCCCTACAAGAAGGACAGCTAGGGGGAGGGGATGTGAGAGGAGTAAGAACTTTGGCAGGACAATACCTCGATATACCGACCGCTCCGCCCCAGCTCAAAAAAAATCCCAGCCAAATCACCAGGACAACCCCTCGAGGCAGACAACGCTAATCCTGCCCCCTTGACATGTGTCTCCACAGAACCCAATCGAAAGGTTAGAATCAGAGGAAGGGAACGAACATGACCCGGGAACCGAAACCCTGAGGCCGGTAAATAGAGCCCAGGAAAGGACAAAGGGCGGAACAGTTCTGGAGAGATAGGAGTACGAGCCCTACGAGCCGAGAGAGGATGCGGATCATCTACAGGAGGAGCTGGAGCAGAGAGCCAGCCCAGCAGAGGAAGCAGACGATCCATGAGAAAGCAAGGAGTGGAGTGAAGACTGGTGGAGCCCTCCGGAGGACGCTAAAGAGCGGCCGCAACTCTGGAGAGTTGCAGCAGAGCTGGTGAGTCCCCCAGTGGTAAAATACGGGTAACCAGAAAACAAGGGAGGGGGGAGGAGAATGCTTCATTGGGGTGGGTTAGGGAGGGTCATTGGAGGGTGTACAGCACAGAAGTCCTGAGCACTGAACCATTATTTGTCGTTTCCCATCACCCCCTTCATACCCCCACATACCCCCACTACAAGGCAATATCGGCTGGGCAGAGAATGGGCCACATTGAATAAGCTTAAAAATCCCTTGCATTGGAATGATTTAGACAGCCTGGACCCCTTTAGGTCGGTGTACTGGAAATACCAATTCCACTGTGTGCAGATCTATGACAGGCTTGATAAGCATATTCCTGCAAAGAATCTAAAACAGAGAGAGAAACCCTCAGCCCCCTGGTTTAACGAGGAATTGCGAGCACTCAGGATGGGTTGTAAAATGGCCGAAAAAGCCTGGAGAAAAGGATACAGTGATTCAGATAAAAATGCTTTGTACAAAAACAATATAGCGAAAACTAAAGCAGAGTATTTTGCTAATACCATTCTTCTAGCAGCTAATAGCACCAAAGCTATATTCAGCTTAGTAAAGAGTCTATCTAAACCTGACTGTGCTAATAACAAAATTCCAGTTACTCAATCTTTATGCGACGAGTTAGATTCCTATCTGGAGGATAAAACTCGATAAGATAGTTAGGGATTTTGATCCACCAACAATAGTGGGAAAACCTGATCCTCAGTTGTCCAATGCTGAGCAGTGTTCTCTGCCATCACCAGAATCTAAGCCCAACAACCCTACCATTTTAAAATACGGCCAGCATACTCTGGATTGCTTTCGCATTCCGTACAAGGAAACATTTGATACCTTAGCCAGGAGTATCACCTCTGGGTCCCCCTGGACCCGCTTCCCCACAGAATTTGGAAGGAATATGGAGCCGAGCTCTTTCTCTATTTACGACAGATCTGTGGCCTATCTTTGAGTTTGGGGGAGGTCCCTAAAAAATGGAAGGAAGAAGTTTTGACCCCTCTTCTAAAAAAAACACTCTTGACCCCGGGTGTGTGGCAACTATCGGCCAATTTATTTATTACCATATCCTGTTAAAATTCTGGAACGCATCGTCAGTATGTCTCAATCCCTGTATCTTGAGGAGTATTCGCTCCTTGACGAGATGCAATTTGGCTTTCGGCCCATGCAAGGTACTGAAACAGCACTTGTTACCGCGCTTGATGATATGAGGATGTGGGCAGACAGTGGCCAGTCAGTGATCTTGGTGCTGTTGGACATGTCAGTGGCTTTTGACACTGTAAACCACTGTATACTGTTGGAGAGACTTAAAGACCAGGGTGTGACCGGTCGCACCCTTGACTGGCTTTGCTCTTATCTAACAGACAGGACACAGACAATGCGCCTTCAGCCGTTGTCCGCTAACAAGTCTTCCTTACGACAGGGGTCCTGCAGGGCTCAGGGATTAGTCCTGTGCTCTTTAACATCTATTTGCAGCCTCTCCTTCCGCTTATTTGATCTTTTGGAGTGGAGGTGGTGAACTATGAAGATGCCACCCAGTTCGTGTTTTCCTTGGAAGGGCATGATTCCATTTCCCTGGAAAGATTTCAAGAGTGTATGACTAGCACCACGAAGTGGCTTAAGGAGAATTGGTTACAATTTACCAGCTCTAAAACGGAAGTGGTCCTGTGTTCTTCCAGAAGATCTGATCAGCCTGTTTTACCCATCTTTCAGTTGTCCCCTACTGGCGCACCTATTACCCCTTCTAGCACAGTACGCTATCTGGGGGTGATGGTGAATCAGGACCTCCAACTGAATTCTCAGGTTAACAAAACGGTTGCCACTTGCTTCTCACTTGCTTCTCACTAATCCGAGTGCTGGGAAAGATCCTCCCTTTTTTGCCTAACTCTTCTAGAACGCAGGTTGTGCTAATTCTCAGCAGACTTGATTACTGCAACTCTCTATATCTGGGTGCGCCTAACACCCTTATCGGGAAGCTGTACAGAATACTAGCCATTGCAGCAAAGCTCACTTTAAATAGGCAGCAAGCTCTAGCACTGTCTTTAGGGCAGCTCATGGAATGGGCACTAAGAACCTGCAAAGAAACTTCAGCTGGTATTTTCCAACTAGAAACATTTGTTCTGCTTCTGCATTTCTGATTAATGTAGTCAGGTTCAGGCGGTCCAGAACAGGTGTCAGATCCTTCTCTGCAGTTGCTTCTCGGCTATGGAACACTCTCCCTTTGGATCCACATCAGGTCCAAAGTCTTATGGATTTCAGGAAAAAGTTGAAAACGTTTTTATTCCCTAGGCTGGAGTAATTTCTCCTTCTGATATCCTCTCTTTTTCTCCCTTCCTGTATCACACCTCGGCTGCCCCTATTAACTTCTGGTGGATACTCTCTTTTTTAAGCGCCAGGATACCCGTTGGGTGATAAAGCGCTATATAAGCACCTCATTACATTACATTACATCCACCCCCCCTTATCCCTCAGAGAGAGAATACCTTTATTTTACCTTCACGTCCTGTGCCTACCGATTCTCACGTTGCACCCTGCAACATACCGGGTGTGGTGAAGGTTCACCACCAAATTGAAAATTTTTCTGACGGCTCCTGTTTGTTTCTTTTCTCTACTGTGAGCCTCCGCAAGCCCACCATCAGGTCCACGCCGAAACCCCGAGACGAGAACACCCACTGGAAGAGCAACCCTAAGAGAAAGATCCAAGGAACCTTCATGTTTTTTTTAAAATAACAACGACTGATTGACGGATATCAATAAAATACATAAAAATTGCTCACTACATACAGCCTCCTCATCTGTGTATCTGGCCCGCTCTCCCCACACGCCCACACTGGTCTAATGGGTAACATATTCTTTGGGGGTGTCTGGAATCAGTCTGGACACCAATCCTTTCATGCTGTGTATTATCAAGAACTACACAACATGGTGCCACCAATGTTGGTTTGATTCTTATTTAACTGTCAAATCTGAGCAGTTCAGTTGTGCTTTCTCAGAGACCCCTACTCACATTCAACCAGAGAATTCTGGAGGGGGAAGGGAAAATCTGCCACAGCTGAGTAGGTATATCCTATGTATTAGTCATAGGTTTGATCAAGCTTGAAGGATTATAGTTCCTCAGATTGAGCAAAACCTTATCTCTTTTCCTTACAACTTCCTTCCACAATGTCTGTCCAGGACAGAGCTGCAAATACAAGGGAAGAAGAGCTTGAAGGAGCTCTTAACATTTCAGAGAACTGCAGACATGCACTTACAATGAAACTAGCAGATTATGGTCTCTCATCAATACGTGGGACTGTTACCTTCATAAGTGAGGCACAGGAGGCATTCAGGACAGGGGTATTCTATTCTTGGGTCAAATTCCCACCAGCAGATGCATGCACACATGTTTCATACTTATATTCTAGATAAGACACCTGAATAATACTCTCCATACGAGGACATAGAAGTCCAGGAATGTACCGAAAACATATTATTTGGTTTTAAGGTACTCTTCTCCACAGAACCAAAAAAGTGAGACTCTGTCTGCTCAGCAGAGAAATGGTGATCTGGCCGGTCCTAGCTGTTGCACACAGCATCCAGAGATTGATACATTGCCAGCAGCAGACTAACATACACTTTATAAAGAGATAGTAAAACTATACAGAATCCTTGCACAGTTTGCAATGTGAACACTTACAATGTGCGCCTTCCAGGGTCACTCAAGCTGGTCAACCTCAAGGAACTTTGGCAAAGATCACCCCACAAATGCTGAACGTGGTTAATGGAAGAATGCCCACTAAGCGTGAGCAAATGACGTTCTGGATAGTGAGAAAATAGCACAGCATGAGGCAGTGTTTCCCCACAATGGCCCAAAGGAATAACTCAGAATACTGACAATGTGCTTGCCAATGGGGATAGCTTGCCGATAGAGGATTATACCACTTGGGGTACAGTTTTCACTGCAATTTATACCAGAACTCATGGTACCCCATCAATAGCAGTCATACCAGAAGTGCTGAAACAATTACAGAATGAGTACGGGGCAGAACCTGCCCAGAACTTGGGGATGAAATTGATAGGCAATTTTGCCCAGGTATCACAATTATGTTAGCTAACATAAAAAGGGAGGCAGCAGTGTTCGCTATACGCCAACTCCAGAGGGAATGCACTCCTGCACAACAAGAGCGAGAACTACCTATGATTATTGAAGATACATTTGCTTTCCTGAATAGAGATAACTTGGGAAATAGACCTGTGAAACCACAACTAACGAGAAATCCTGAAAAGGACAACTCAAAGCAGGCACCCGAATGAACATATCACAGTGGAAACACCAAGTACAATGGAAAGTGTCAAACATCAGTTATACAAAATTATGCTCCATATAAAATAGCCAGGAAAGTGAATGGTCTATTTTGGGAGAATCTGACTTATGGATACAATATCCTTTTTGATGAAAAAGATTGGCCACCTGAGTACGTCATGGAATGACTGAAGGAGGAAAATATAATTTTACCAGCTTTCTCCTACCTCATTTAAGAGTCACTAAAACATACATACACGTAGGAGTGGGTGTTAGTGCTATCTCCCACACTTTACCGCAATCCTGTAGGGTAGGATGCTGAGTCACCTCACCATGAAATCCCATAAAAAACTACTCTTGTTCAACAGAGGCAGTACCCAATAAAACCTGACTCAAAGAAACAAGTCAGGGAGATCTTACATCAACTTGAATACCAAGGTGTAATTGAGAGTTGCACCTCTTCCATGAATATTCCTTTTTCCAGTAATGAAACCAGACAATTCATACCGTCTAGTTTCAAACCACTGGCTTTTGAAAACATGCACGAAAATATTTGCAGTGCAAAATTCACACAGTGCCGCATTAATGAATAACATTGTGTGGAAGAAATGCAAAAACAATCTTAGACATCTCAAATAGATTTTTCTGCCAAAATATAGCTCAAAGAGGCAGACATTTGATAGCATTCTCAAACCTAGGCTCTATATGCCAATTCTGTAGACTGCCCCAAGGGTATAAGAATAGCCCTGGGGTGTTCTCAGCTAGAGTGACAGAGTTACTCCAAAAATTTTGATGAGGAAGCATTGTCCTATGTATTGGAACACTTGCACAGGATGAACATTATAACCTTGGGATATGCCACTGTGGGCTACAAATTTAACTTTAGAAAATCAAACGTTGTCCACCTCAATGTCCTATTTTTGGGAAATGCGTTACCAAGCATGGATCGCAGATTTGGATTAATTCTAGCTGCACATGAGAGTCTGGTATTCAGCACATGCAGGTATGTGAAGTGAAGTGAAGCGGTATTTATATAGCGCTCATTCACTCCAAGGATGATCTTGGCGCTTAGACTCAATGTCAGCTGAGTTGATGTTCCGCAGCTATACTATTCCACCTGAGGGAGTATGGGATTCAACCCAGTGCTTTACAGGCTTGCTCCAACAAGCCATAAATCTAAGTTTTAGGGGCTTTCCTAAATCCCTTTTCAGTTGTAATCCGGCACAGATGGTCGGGTAGTTTGTTCCATGCCCTCGTGCCAATCACTGCCAGGGATTTCCCTCCCTTTGTAGAGAGTCTGAATTTAGGGACCGTCAGTAGATTTGCTGTGGCTGACCTGAGGTTTCTGGAAGGGTAATATCTCGTGAAATATTTGCAGAGATATAGCGGCCCTTGCGTGTGAAAGGCCCCGTAGGTGATAGTTAGGACCTTAAACAGAATTCTCTTGTGGATAGGAAGCCAATGAAGGGACTCCAGCGCTGCCGAGGCTGAGGACCTTCTAAGTATCACTGGAACTATTTCACTACTTAAGCAACATTATTGTTGGCCAGGTCTTACTAAACAGACCAAGGGTTATGTTCTTAAGTGCGACATCTGTCACCAAATGAAAGGTTCCACCGTAGCTTGTCCACCGCAAACACCGTTACTGACATCAGACAGGCCTCTCCATATGTCTATTTGAACCACTGCAACCCATTACAGTCTGACGGGGCTTACTGGTACATCCTGGTTGCAGTGGGTTTATGCTCTAGATTCCTGTGGGTTTGGCCATAGTTCTCGGCTGATGCTCAAACTGTTATAATGGATTTGCGAGTTTGACCGTGGCCCTGAGTTTAGCTCGCAGGCTTACAAAAAAACCATGGGAAGTTTGTGTGTAGCATTGTGGCACTCCTCTCCATATCATTCTGAGAAAAATGTGATTGTGGAAAGGAAAAACAGGACTTAAAGCTATCCTTAACAGCTAAAGTATTAGGCTCGGTTGGCACTGGGGTCAATCCTCTATATGGGGTACAGAGGGCACTTAACACCATGTCAAGAAGCTCCCTGGGGGGATTAACTCCATATGAAGTCCTGTTCAGGATCAGAATGTGGTTACCTGACCTCGACTGTGGCAGCACAGTGGAGGATAATTTGAAATTTGAATTTTGAATTTGAAATTGAATTTATATATCGCATTTATCACCCATAGGTCTAATAGGGCTTGCAGAAGTTCAGTGAGACAGAGGGAAGGGCAGACCTAGAAGACCCAGGTTTTTAGGTTTCTCAGGAATGTGTTATGATTAGGATCTGTTCTAATCTGCAGGGGTAGAGTGTTCCATATTTCTGGGGCTATTTTAGAGAAACATCTATCCCCATTTCTGACCGTGCGAACGTTCGGGATAGTTAAGAGGTGCTTGTGTGAGGAGCGGAGGGTTCTAGTCGGGCAGTAATCAGAGAGATTTTTTTTCAAATATTTAGGTCCTAGGCCATTGATAGTTTTGTGGACTAGGCAACAGCCTTTAAATTTGATGCTTTTTTCATAGGGAGCCAGTGTAGCTTTCTGAGACATGGGGCCAATGAAGTGCACAGGGGAGATCGAGAACCAGCCTGGCAACTGTATTTTGTAGGGTTTGAAGTTTTGTCAAAATACTTTCATTGATGGGGGCAAGTAGTGCATTGCCGTAATCCAGGTGACTTAGAAAAAAGCCCTGGATTAAAGGCTTGCGGGATGATATGGGTATCTACTTAAAGATCTTTCTAAGGCTGTGCATCAGTCCAAAGCAGGTCTGTACTACTTTGTTACATGGGCCGACATGAACAGTTTATTATCGATAGTGACTCCCAAATTCCGCACTGAGTTCTTCGGGGCAGGACAGGGGCCTAGTGTTGGTGGCCACCATTCATCTGACCAGTGCTTGTGTGCATTTCCAAACAGCATTATCTCTGTCTTTCCGGCGTTAAGCATCAGGTAGTTGTTTGTCATCCATTCCTTTATAGAAGTCATGCAACGTTGGAATTTGGATTTAGTGTCTGTGAGGTTTGGACTTCGGGTGATTAACAGCTGGGAGTCATCAGCGTAAGCACAGTTTTGAAGCTGTGAGCTCTGATTACCTTGGCCAGTGGTGATAGGCCAAGGTAAAAAGACATTTGACATCAATGATCGTTTGGCTGTTTTACAGGAAGTCCATGAATGCTGGGCATTACAAAGCAATGTCCAAGTAAAACTCGGTATACACTCAAAATATCGAGTTTTTAATATCGATTTGCATTAATATTGACTAAAAAATTATAGAATGGGCACAATAACGACTGGACAGAATATAGACTACAAAAATATCGAATAGGATAGCATTAATATTGAATCAAAAATATAGAATGGACATACTATCGAATGGACAGAATATAGACAACAAAAATATAGAATGGACAAAATATAGACAACAAAAATATAGAATGGACAGAATATAGAATACAAAAATATAGAATGGACAGAATATAGACTACAAAAATATCGAATTTGAGGTAAGTAAGTTAATATCAATTTTTAAAGTGTTTTTTATGTTAGTATATATTTGAAAAGTGTATATTTATTTTATTATTTATATTAATTAATTCTTTTATGGTATTTAATTTTTGTGTAATATAATTCTGTAGCGGGTTGTGGGTTTATAGAGAAATAGGGTGGGAAGTAATTTAATTATAAGTAATTAAATATGTGAATTTATTTATTGGTATTTATTTTGAATTAATTGTTAAATAATAATTAATTTTTAATTAATGAAACTATAATTGGTAATTAATTCTAATTAATTTATTAATTGATAATTATGTTAATTTTAGTAATTTACTTTCTGTAGCGGGTTGTGGGTTTATAGGGGAATAGGGTTGGAAGTAATTTAATTATAATTAATTAAATATGTTAATTTATTTATTGGTATTTATTTTGAATTAATTCTTACTTAATTATTTTTTGTTAATTAATTAAAATATAATTGGTAATCATATTAATTAATTGATCAATTGATAAATGTGTTAATTTTAGTAATTTATTTTCTGTAGCAGATTGTGGCTTTATAGGGGAATAGGTTGGGAAGTTATTTAATTATAAATAATTAAATATGTTAATTTATTTATTTGTATTCATTTTGAATTAATTGTTAATTAATTATTAATCGGTAATTAATCAAAATAAAATGGGTAATTCATTTTAATTTATTTATTAATTGATAATTATGTTATTTTATTATTTTATTTTCTGTAGTGGGTTGTAGGTTTATAGGGGAATAGGGTGGGAAGTAATTTAATTGTAAGTAATTTAATTTTTAAATTCTTTTTTTTAAATCTAATTTTTAATTATTAATTAATTGTTAATTGTTTTATTGTTAATTGGTAAATAATTGGTATTAGTAGGTAAATATTTTTAATAATTAATTGTTATTTGTATTTTTAATTGATTAATTAATATATTATATAAAAGTGTTAATTATTTTAATTAATTTGTAATTGGAATTAATATAAAGGTAAATTGATAAATATAAATGTAAATTGATACTTGTATAGCGCCCTACTCACCCGCAAGGGTCTCAAGGCGCTTGTACGAATACCGCTGTGGATCCTGGCTTTCCCTGTGAGGCGTCCACTCCTGGGCACCCCCAAGGTGGAGGCCTGGCATCCTTAGCGTTGTGGGGGCCATTGTGGAGAATAAGCAAGCTATTGCCCAGAGTTGCAGAGTGGGACTCCATGATTGAAAAAGGCACCGAGGCGAGAATTATCAGATCCGTGGAATTTTGAGCCCAAGACCCGCCGAGGCGGGGAATTGAACCCTGGTCCCGGGCCAGACCTCTGCATCAGGGTCTGCCGCTCTAACCATTGAGCCACACTTCTCCACAATATTTGTTTTATTTTTATTTATATATAAATTATTTATTTTCCCTACTGTTGCACACACTGGAGTGGGAATAGAAGTTTTTTACCCTCCTGCTATCCAACGCTTTCCCTACTGTACACTACACTATCCAACACTTTCCCCACTATTGCACTCTTTGGAGTGGGAATAGTAATGTTTACCCTCCCGCTATCCAATGCATCACTGGAGTGGGAATAGTAAATGTTATGCCTAAGCTATCCAACGCTTTCCCTACTGTTGCACTCTCTGGATTGGGAATAGTAATGTTTACCCCTACACTATCCTACGCCTTCCCTACTGTTGCACTCTCTGGAGTGGGAATAGTAATTTTTACCTTCCCGGTATCCAATGCTTTCCCTACTGTTGCAGTCACTGGAGTGGGAATAGTAAATGTTATGCCTACTCTATCCAACGCTTTCCCTACTGTTGCGCTCTCTGGATTGGCAATAGTAATTTTTACCCCTACGCTATCCAACGCTTTCCCTACTGTTGCACTCTCTGGAGTTGGAAAAGTAATGTTTACCCTCCCACTATCCAACGCTTTCCCTACTGTTGCACTCATCGGAGTGGTAATAGTAATTTTTACTCCTACGCTATCCAACGCTTTCCCTACTGTTGCACTCACTGGAGTGGGAATAGTAATTTTTACCCCTACGCTATCCAACGATTTCCCTACTGTTGCACTTTCTGGAGTGGGAATAGTAATTTTTACCCTCCCGCTATCCAACGCTTTCCTTACTGTTGCACTCTCTGGAGTGGGAATAGTAATTTTTACACCTAGGCTATCCAACGCTTTCCCTACTGTTGCACCCTCTGGAGTGGGAATAGTAATTTTTACCCTCCCGCTATCCAACGCTTTCCCTACTTTTGCACTCACTGGAGTGGGAATAGTAATTTTTACCCCTACGCTATCCAACGCTTTCTCTACTGTTGCACTCACTGGAGTGTGAATAGTGATTTTTACACTCCTGCTATCCAACGCTATCCCTTATGTCGCACTTTCTGGAGTGGGAATAGTAATTTGTACCCTCCCGCTATCCAACGCTTTCCCTACTGTTGCACTTACTGGATCGGGAATAGTAATTTTTACCCCTACGCTATCCAACGCTTTCCTTACTGTTGCACTCTCTGGAGTGGGAATAGTAATTTTTACCCCTACGCTATCCAACGCTTTCCCTAATGTTGCACTCTTTGGAGTGGGAATAGTAGTTTTTACCTTCCAGGTATCCAACGCTTTCCCTACTGTTGCACTGTCTGGAGTGGGAATCGTAATTTTTACCCTCCCGCTATCCAACGTTTTCCCTACTTTTGCACTCTGGACTGTGAATTGTAATTTTTACCCCTACGCTATCCAACGCTTTCCCTACTGTTGCACTCACTGGAGTGGGAATAGTAATTTTGACCCCTGCGCTATCCAACGCTTTCCCTACTGTTGCACTCTCTGGATTGGGAATAGTAATTTTTACCCCTACGCTATCCAACACTTTCCTTACTGTTGCACTCAATAGAGTGGGAATAGTAAATTTTACCCCTACACTATCCAACACTTTCCCTACTGTTGCACTCTCTGGAGTGGGAATAGTCATTTTTACCCTCCGCTATCCAACGCTTTCCCTACTGTTGCACTCACTGGGGAGGGTATAGTAATTTTTCCTGCTACGCTGTCCAATGTTTTTTCTACTGTTGCACTCACTGGAGTGGTAATAGTAAATTTAACCCTCTCGCTATCCTATGGTAAATATATTGTATATTTTTTATTAATACTATGTTTATATATATATATATATTCACAGAAAAAACCATAGGTTATAGTGGATATATAGTTAGGAATTTGCATTTACAAAACCTTGAAAATTCAATGAAAAAACCATTGGTTTTAGGCCATATATAGTTAGGGATTTGCATTTACAAAACCTTATTTTACTCGCATAAAACCATTGAAATTCCATATATAGTTAGTTGCACTAACTATATATGGCGCACCCGCAATCCACTGCTGATCATGTCACATATTACATCATTCATGACATGGTCAGTGACATCACTGATGACATCACTGATGACATCTCAAATGACATCACTGATGACATCACTGATGACAACATCCAGTGACTGTATGTTTCTGTAAAGTTAAAATATGTTTTACTTATTGAAGAATGAGTGGATGTATAAGTGTCTGGATGAAGGATTTAGTAGGTGCATGACTGACTGTCTGAGTGAGTGATTAAATGTGTCTCACTGAGTGCATGGGTTAGTGACTAAACTGTCCTAATTTGTGCATCATTATGTCTGTTGTTCTGTAAACTGCTGCATGTGTTGATCAGTAGCTATATGAGTAACTATATGGGTTATTGATTGGTTGCCCAAGTATTTGTATGGGAGACTGAGTGTGTGTGTGGGTGGCTGGGAGGTGTATGACTCTGTGCATAGATGTGTGAGCAGTTGACTCACTAGATGTATGGGTTCAAAAGTGCATGTGGAAACAGCTGTATGGGCGGTTGACTGTGTGCATGAGTGTATTGGTGAGTGAATGGATATCTCAGTGCTACATGTCAAAGTAAGTACATATGTAAAACACAGTACATGTGAGAGTTGACATATATAAATAACTGTGCATAAGAGCCAGTGAATGTGTGAGTGGCTGTATGGATCATTGTGAACTTGTATCAGGGATTGTATAAGAGAGTACATATGTGTTAGTATATGTTTGAATAAGTAATGTGTGTATAACTGTATAGTTGAGGAAATTGAGGTGTGATTGATTCTTTGCATGACTGACTAGGTGTGTGAGTAACTCCATGGATGAGTGACAGTCTGTGAGTGTCTGTTTACACTGAGTGTATCTAAGGTTATATTAGAGTCTGAAGAGGTTCATCGTATTATCACATGAATGATGTCATCAGTGATGTGATCAGTAATGTCAAATGAGATGTCATCAGTGATGTCATTTGAGATGTCATAAGTGATGTCATCAGTGATGTCATTTGAGATGTCATCAGTGATGTCATCAGTGATGTCATTTGAGATGTCATCAGTGATGTCATCAGTGATGTCATTTGAGATGTCATCAGTGATGTCATCAGTGATGTCACTGACCATGTCATGAATGATGTAATATGTGACATGATCAGCAGTGGATTGCGGGTGCGCCATATATAGTTAGTGCAACTAACTATATATGGAATTTCAATGGTTTTATGCGAGTAAAATAAGGTTTTGTAAATGCAAATCCCTAACTATATATGGCCTAAAACCAATGGTTTTTTCATTGAATTTTCAAGGTTTTGTAAATGCAAATTCCTAACTATATATCCACTATCACCTATGGTTTTTTCTGTGAATTTCATTGGTTTTTTAATAGCAAATATGAAAAGCTTTAAAATGTCAAGTACGTGATAGATAAAAACATTTTCGTATTTATGCACGCTGATGTGCTTTGAACGCTGCACCCCCCCCCTCCCCTCTTTTGTCTTAGTAGTACTCTCTCTTTGCAGATACTGAAGGGTAGTTAACGCAGGCCTTTACCCCCGTTGTAATCCGTCGTGCCTGCTTGTCTCTCCATTTGATTGATTGTTGTCCAAGCATTTACTGTTTTAGAATTGGTTCTCTTTGGATCATTCTCTATTTACAAACAAGCACAAAGTCGCAATACTCTGTTTAGTCTTTGCAGATAGTGAAAAATCGTGTAAAAAAATAAAAGTAATCGAGCAAAATCAGTAGGCCACTAATTGGATCTCTTTTTGACCTCGCTAAAATAGAAATATTAGGAACAACCCTTCATGAGAAATATGAAAATAGTGAGATGAACTGAGCTCCACACCATGAGGGCTGCAAGACAGCTCGGCTCCATCACCCATCCCGCACAAAATAACGACAAACCCTATGCAAATATTAAAAATATAGACAACACACCAGCAAAGAAACAGGGTAAAACATTTTATTAAAAAACTATTTACATAACGTTGGTTTATAAGATGATGTCAGTAGTGGACCGATGTGTGAATAGGTCGAAAGCAGCACAAGACTCCAAGATCCGGATGGCAAGCTCCTGGATGTTGGGTGCCATAGTTCAGAGTTCTGAGTTTGAGCCTTTTTCAATGCCTGTGCTTTGTTGAATCAAAATGGCGGCTTGACACAAAGCTGACTCAAGCGTTGCTACTGATGCAGACCAAAACTGGTTTTCAGTTTGTACATTTTTCTAGATTTTTCAATCCAAGTTTGGTTGACTTTGTAGAACGATGGCTTCAAATTTTCAACATACGGTATGGTGGCGCTGACTGGGAGGGGGCGCTTCGCTCCTGCCCCCTCCCCAAGTAAGATTTTCATACGTGAAAGTACGTTAATGGTTTTGGTCCCTGAGTTGCTTCAATGTCACTGCCATTCTCAAATGGCATAAGTTCTGGATGTTGGGTGCCATAGTTAAGAGTTCTGAGCAGCGCTTGTAACACTGTCTGAAGCTTATTTCCACCTACTGCAGCTTCACTATTCTCAAAGTAAGTGAGTGTCGTTTGTGGACCTGACTGCATTAGAAAACAATGTGATATGTTACCTTCCTAAACAGCTTGACGGAGGCCCCTGAGGGGCGGGGTGATGGCCATGGACTCGGAGAAGACGCTTGGCTCCGACACCCTCCCCAAGTCTTATAGCACTGGTGTAGCCTGAGATCGCCCCCGACATAGGTGGCCGGCTCCCGGGGTCCGGCGGAACTTTTTGCCTTTTGATGACTCTTCAATTCTGAACCTTGTCCCATCCAGCTGAGTTGCGCCCACTCTTGCGGCTACAGCGTCTTGCCCACCATCCAGCTGAATTGCGCCCACTCTTGCGGTGCAGCGATAGGCGGCTGCCACAGGACTCTCAAAATGGCGGCCGGCTCTTCGGTTTTGGGCCTGGTCCACTAAAATGGCCCTGGGACACCTTTGAACTCGGACGCTTCCCTGATAGGGCTTGGGTCCCATTCTCGAAAAGCGTCCCCTCAGCCGTGAAGATTCGACAAAAGTCTTGGGGGCCTCCGACTCCCGCAGGCTTCTGGTGGGGAGCGGCTGCCATGATTGCTCGTGGAATGGCCACGACGGAGCTACGAGATGGTAGTGGTCTCATGCTGACGCCAGCTTTAGTCTGAAACATCCAGAAACACTGTAGACTACCAATTTGATCAGTTCCGGTAGCGCCCCAACATGACCCGGAAGAGAAGAACTTGCCCTCCCCTCTTTGACTGATGGTTCTTGTTGCCTGTCCCCTCTGTTGTCATTTAACACAACTTTTTGGACTGCTGAAAGGGGTTGTGTTCCGAACGCTGGTTGGTGGAGACATTTTGACTATATTATTGACCTACGTTGTCGCGTAATGCGTTATATTACACGCCGCGTTACCGCACCCGGAAGTGATCCGAGGCGCGGCGCGCAGCGCGTAACGTAAGCCTAACAGGTCATGTGACTTGTTAATAAAACTTTTCATTGGTTCATTTTACTTTTGTTAATTTAATGATGAAAAGCTTGGTCATATGACCTAAAAATTACGCTTTTTATTGTTTTCGAAAGATATTTTTTTTTCAAACATATGTTATAATATTCCAGGCTAATGTACTTTCCCGGAAAATTTACAACTGTCTTGCAAGTAAAATATATTCCTTTTTCGAGAAAAAGGGTGTTTCTTCCTTCCATGACGGAGCAGTTGAGTAAAGAGATTCGGCCTGCTGTCTTAGTCGCCGATACGCCTGATTATCAGATTCTTATCGATCACTTTATGTTGCAGACATGAAAAACACAACTGCCCTTGACCATTTATCTTTACTGCGTTCCTACATATTATACCTTTTATCCGTCATGTAATTGGACTGCTTTATTTCACTTGCCTTTTACTGATTCGAAAACAGTGACTAAAAGTAAAAACTTTACCAATGTAAATACTACTACCGTGTTTTGTTTTAAAAACCTTTATTGTGAAAATGTCAGTATACAAATACGGGCCTATAACCACGTGGGCCGGCCACGGAGCAAACTGAAATCGTATATGATGAGCAGACATTTACACTGTAGAAGAACGTAACGAGCGGGCCATTAGGTTGCAAGAACAAAGGTGTCTAACAGTTGCGGAATCGGTGGACGTACATTTTGTAATTAAAATACGACAGGGCCACTTACAATAAAATTTTCTAGATATACATTTGCGGGCAAGGAGTTACGAGATCCATTCATACCGGCGCCATTTTGGGCGAGGCCGGGCAGGTCCAAGATATAGTCAAAATGTCTCCACCAACCATCGGCCAGACCAGAACCCCTTTCGGCCCTTTATGCTACAAGATGGTGTCTTCCATTCAGAAAATATTGTTGGCAGCATTTTGAAAGGAAACAGAAACAGCCGTTCTCCTAGTGAGTTTCACATTGTTAAATTTAGGAAGAATGTTGAAGAGTAGTATGTGGAAAATCTGAAGCCATTTTTCTACAAACTCTCAATCAGACTTGGATGGAAAAAAAAAACCTGAAGAATGTGCAAACTGAAAACCAATTTTTGTCTGTATAGCATCAACAGTAACGCTTGAGTCAGCTTTGTGTCAAGCCGCCATTTTCATTCAATCAATAGCGTCCCCCTGCACACATTCAGGGACCTGGTCGTGTCTTCAGATGAAACGCATTGTAGGAAAAGAAGCAGAAAGGAAAAGGCAAAAAGTTCCGCCGGACCTAGTGAAGCTGCAGCAGGTGCAAATAAGCTTCAGACAGTCTTACAAGCACTGCTCAGAACTCTCAACTGAGGCACTCAACATCCAGGACTTGCCATTCGGATCTTGGCGCCTTGTGCTGGTTCCGACCTATTCACACATCGGTCCACTACTGACATCACCTCATAAGCCAACGGGGCACCCCACGCCGACTTTCGGCGCAGCATTGTAGGATGGCCACACCAGTGCGGCAACTTGCTGGACACAACATCGGGGCCATCCAGATCTCGGCGCGTTCGACTCACTGTACCGCAAGAGTGACCGCAACTCAGCTGGACACGCCATCTTTCAGCGCAGCATTGTAGGATGGCCACACCAGTGCGGCAATTTGCTGGACACCACCTCGGTGCCATCCGGATCTCGGCGCGTTCGAGTCACTGTACCGCAACAGTGACCGCAACTCAGCTGGACACGCCGTCTTTCGGCGCAGCATTGTAGGATGGCCACACCAGTGTGGAAATTTGCTGGACACCACATCGGTGCCATCCGGATCTCGGCGCGTTCGAGTCACTGTACCGCAACAGTGACCGCAACTCAGCTGGACACGCCGTCTTTCGGCGCAGCATTGTAGGATGGCCACACCAGTGCGGCAATTTGCTGGACACCACCTCGGTGCCATCCGGATCTCGGCGCGTTGTGCTGCCTTCGGCCTATTCGCACATCGGTCCGCTACTGACGCCGCCTCACGTGCCAACGGATTTTCTACGCTTTTTGTAGCCCTATGCCGCATAACAGGTCATGTGACTTGTTTATAAAACTTTTCATTGGTTCATTTTACTTTTGGTTTCCTAAAGATGGAAGGCTTGATCATATGACCTAAAAATAACACTTTTCATTGGTTTAGAACATTTTTTTTTCCCAAACGATGAAAGCCCCACCTTGTTTCTGGATCATTCAGACTGAAGCTGGCATCAGCATGAGAGCACCACCATCTCGTGGCTCCGTCGTGGTCATTCCGCGAGCAATCATGGCAGCCGCTCCCCACCGGAAGCCTGCGGGAGTCGGGGGCCCCCAAGACTTTTGTAGAATCTTCACGGCTGAGGGGACGCTTTTCGAGAATGGGACCCAAGCCCTAGCAGGCAAGCGTCCGAGTTCCAAGGTGTCCCAGGGCCATTTCAGTGGACCAGGCCCAAAACCGAGGAGCCGTCCGCCATTTTAAGAGCCATGTGGCAGCCGCCTATCGCTGCACTGCAAGAGTGGGAGCAACTCAACAACATGGTGAGCGAGACGCTGTAGCCGCAAGAGCGGGCGCAACTCAGCTAGATGGCCGCCACCTGGGGAGGCCCGTTCACGCCGCCTCCCCCACCCCCGGGCCGCCGCATGCCAATTTTCGGAGCAGCATTGTAGGATACCAAAACCAGTGCGGCAGTTTACTGGACATCACCTGGGTGCCTGTCGTACATGTTGTGTCAGCCATGTGACACTGGACACAGTCCCATCAACATCTCAACGCGTTCTGCTGCCTTGGGACTATTCGCACAACAGACCGCTACTGACGAGGCCTCCCCCCGCACCACCCGGGACGCCCCACGCTGTTTTTCTGTGCTGCATTGTAGGATCCCAAAACCAGTGCGGCACCCAGGCGACATAACCTGGGTGCCGTCCAGAACTCTGCACGTTGTGCTGCCTTGGGACTATTTGCACAAAAGACAGCTTCTAACCATTGTTGCTTTTTGAGTTGAAAAATGTTTAAATGTTTTTACTTTTTGTTCCGTTCATTATAGTTAAAAGTTAATAAAGTTTTATAATCTTACTTTGTTGGAGTGTTATCTATTTTTTTTAAAATGATTGAATAGGGCCTTGAATCGGGTTATTGTCATGTGTGGGCTTTGGAAGTGTGCTGCTGCAGGATCGGACATTTCAAACTCAAATGCACGTTCTTTTTCTTACCTTTCCGAAGCATGGAGCGCAATAGCAGGCAGAGAAAGGGTGATGCACGTGTTGAACACTACCTGACCTGGCAAGTTGCTGGCAGTGCCCCCCCGCCCGCTCCAGAAAGAGGGCACACACACACCGCCGCCCCGAGTACTTCACAAATCTTTAAAAGACCATGCGCTTGTTCATGAGGCTTAAATGGTTTATCACCTCTTCTAGAACCCCTGCATCGACCCTCTGATGTTTCCTGGAAAAATTGCCATGTAACACAATACCAAGCCCTGTCAGCTGAAACCCCCAAGGAATCGTGGGGCATATTATCAAGGGGGTTTATCTCCGCTTTTTTGGCTTTAAAAGCCATGAAAGCGGAGATAAAATTATCTCCCTATTACCAAGCTGTCGCTAACACCAGTTAGTGACAGCTAAAAGGAGATAGCGACCATCTTGGGCCCCGCTTTGCATGTCAGTGATACTTATCACTAATGACATGCAAAGTGGCGTGCCAAGATGTTAGCGACTGGAAACAGTCCCTAACATCGCTATCTTCTATTACCAACTTTTGGAGATATTCGCGCTAAGCGCGAATATCTCCAAAATCTAACACCTGCCCTGAGCAGTTCTTAGCCATGTTATCCAATGGGAGGTGGATAACATGGCTAAGAGCATTTGCTCGATAATACATGAATATCGCTCACTTTTCTGCGATAATAGCAAGGTTTATCTGCGATAAAAATCGCCGATGTGCGGCGATAATTTTTGTCTCTAAACAAGTTAGAGACAAAAATTATCGCTAGTTGTTCGTAATATGCCCCCGGGTTTTTGCTTGCAGAAATCGGGAGGCGGGAGACTAGCACTGAAATCAGTAGTCACACGCCTGAATCGGGAGGGTTGGCATGTCTGAATTCTCTACAGCTGGGGCCATAAACTACATCCGCAGGGGTAGGTGATAGCCTGGGACCAGCCTGGCATCTAAAATGGCTGCCGTGCACGACAAAATTGTGGCATTGGAAAAAAGGCAAGATGGCGCAGCCGCTGGAAGAGATGTATCAACATATATCAGCCTCCTCAGCCACCCTCAGGAAACATAGGGGATTAGGATACGTCTCCCGCACCCCCTTATACCTAGTAATTTAATTAACGAAGCACAAAATGGCGAATTCCCGTTTCGCTACCAGTTTGCGGCCCAGTTCGCGGCCCGTGAAGCGCTTCTACCGTGAAAAATCATTTTTTTTTCTTTTCCCCACGGGACCCTTTAATAACCCCAACAACATTCCTAGGGGGCCAAGAGGGGGATACCTTGCCCCCTTTCATTAAATTCCCCCTTCGTTTTTCACCTCTTCTTCTCTCTCGATCCTACCGAGAGACAAGATGGCGGCCGCTCCGGACTGTCACGCAGCAAAAAAAAAAAAAGCTCACGCACAGCCGCTGGAAGAGATGTATCAACATATATCAGCCTCCTCAGCCACCCTCAGGAAACATAGGGGATTAGGATACGTCTCCCGCACCCCCTTATACCTAGTAATTTAATTAACGAAGCACAAAATGGCGAATTCCCGTTTCGCTACCAGTTTGCGGCCCAGTTTGCGGCCCGTGAAGCGCTTCTACCGTGAAAAATCATTTTTTTTTCATTTTCCCCACGGGACCCTTTAATAACCCCAACAACATTCCTAGGGGGTCAAGAGGGGGATACCTTGCCCCCTTTCATTAAATTCCTCCTTCGTTTTTCACCTCTTCTTCTCTCTCGATCCTACCGAGAGACAAGATGGCGGCCGCTCCGGACTGTTTAGAATGTTGACAGACACCGGAGAGCCAATCAGCTTTCTGCACGCAAAGTTCCGAAACGCGAAAAGTAAGCGGACCGGATCGCTGCCCGGAGCGCTGTTACAGATATATATCTTGATTTAAACGTTAATTTCTCAAAATCCACTGAAGCACATATATTGAGACCTAGCAAAGGCACATCGGGCTAACAGTCCCTACAATTTTGCCAAGTTTCGTGCAAATCCATTCAGCCGTTCGAGCTAAAAGTGAGTCCAACCGCCCTATGGAAAACTCAATGTAAAAAACGCGTTTTGGGACCCCCCATTTTTCTCAGCCCCCCCTTGACGAACCCCCCCCAAATTTTCAGGAGCTGCTCAGAAACAAAATGTGCAATTTTCCTGAAAATTTCAGCCGATTCCGTCGACAAACGCCAAAGTTATTAGGCATAGAATTTTCAAAAGTTCCATAGAGAAAAAATCCTAACTATATATACCTACTGGCTATCGCCAGTAGGTAATATATATATATATATATATATATATATATATATATATATATATATATATATATATATATATATATATATATATATATATATATATATTCACTGAAAAAAACCATAGGTTTCACACATGTTATAGTTAGCTGGACATTTCTCTCATACAAAACCATTGAAATCCCCCCGTTATAGTAAGTTCAGCTAACTATAAATTGCGCGCCCGCAATTCACTGCTGATGACGTCACATATTACATCACTCATGACATGGTCAGTGACATCACTCATGACATCACTGATGGCATCTCAAATGACATCACTGATGACATCATCCAGTGAATGTGTGTTTTTCAGAAAATTAAATATGTTTTTTATATGTACATCTCAAGTTCGATGGAAGAATAAATGGGTATATAAGTGTCTAAATGGATGATTTTTTTGTAAAATTGATTGTAGAACTGACTTATTAAGTGTATCTTAGTGAATACATGGGTTAGTGAGTAATGTTGACATATGTAAATATCTGTATCAGTCTCTCAATTTGGGGTCGATTCCGATCCGGAAAAAAATTCCGCTGTACGAATCGTATCCGCAGCCCTTTCCGTACGAATCGTACCCGTCCGTCCGAGTCGCGTAGTACGATCCGCATTCCGTGAATCTGTCCGAATCGTCGCGATCCGTACGTATTGCAAGGCTGAAACCGTGAACCGTACGACTCGTACACACGCCGTACGACCCGACGAGTACGATCTGGACCCGGGAATCAGGACGCGATTCGTACGGTCCACGTCAGGTAAGGGCGATTCGTACGGAAAAGTACACAATCACATACACGCCTACCCCCATGATCGCAGGGGTACGGCACGTACCCCTGCGATCATGGGGGGTACGTGCCGTACCCCGCGATCGCAGGGTGTACGCACAGTACACCCAGCGAACATGGGGTACGGCGCGTACACTCCGAGATCGCGGGGTACGGCACGTACCCCCCAGGATTGCAGGGGTACGCACCATACCCCTGCGATCAAGGGGGTTAGGCGCTATACCCGGGGGGGGCGTTCCCTACCTGTTTCGGGGGGAACCCAGCTTTTACAGCACTTTCAAGCTCCCGTAGAAAAAGGGTCGTACGGAGCGTATCCTACACGAATCGTACTTGCCGGGTCGTACAAAGTAGCCGCGAACCGTACGAACGTCGCGTACAGCGGGTTCCGAGGGCGATTGGCACAGGAATTCTATTCGTACAGTTCCTGGTACGATTCGTACGGATAGCTGCAGTGGGTGTGGATCGTACTACGTCGTTCGTACGGGGACGTTTACGGCTACGATTTGTACGGGAAAAAACGCTCTGAATGGCTATTCGGAGCGCTTTTTACCGGATCGGAATCGGCCCCCTAGTGTATAAGTGAGTGCATGGGTTAGTGAGTAGCTACATGATTGTCAATATGGGTTATTACTTGCTTTCGAGTATCAGTATGAGTTTCTGAATGTCTGTATGGTTTGATGGTGGGTATTACTTAGCGCACAGATGCATGAATGACTGACTCACTGTTTGTATGTGTTTTGAAGACTGCATGTATGTAGGACTGTATGTGTGGGTGGATGAGTGTGTGTATGGGTGTGTTAGTGAGTGAATGACTGCCTCAATAGTGTCTTTATGAGCAAGTACATATGCTTTAAACTAGTATATGTGAGTATTGATGTATATAAGTAAGGATATATGACAGTGACAGATTGGAAGAGCTCCTGTATAAATAAGTATGTGTTTCTATAAATAATTGTTTAAGAAAGTAAGTATGTGTACGTTTCTGTAGAAATAAGTGTAGTGGTGTGTGTAGAGCTGTATATGCAAGTAAATGGATGTTTGATAGTTTATTTGCATGTGTGGGTATATGTGTGAATAACTCTATGAACAAGTGTAGGTTTGTAACAGGATTTATAGGTGTATGAGTACATATGATGAGTGAGTACATGTATGAGTGACTATATAGAACTATTGGTGAATGAACAAGTGTAGGTTTGTAACAGGATTTATAGGTGTATGAGTACATATGATGAGTGAGTACATGTATGAGTGACTATATAGAACTATTGGTGAATGAGTGGATGTGTATGTAGATTTTGGATTTACTGAATAGGTTGTTCTAACTGGTATAGGAATCTCTGTTTTTTTTTAAATTTTAGGTTCTATTTTTGAATGTGTGTATCAAAGGTTATATTAGGGTGAGAGGAGGTCTGCCACTCTTTCACAAGGATGATGTCATCAGTGATGTCATCAGTTATGTCATTTGAGATGTCATCAGTGATGTCATGAGTGATGTCACTGACCATGTCATGAGTGATGTAATATGTGACGTCATCAGCAGTGCATTGCGGGCGCGCGAGTTATAGTTAGCTGAACTTACTATAACGAGGAGCCTCCTCAGCCCAAGGTGAAGGAGCACTTTATATGAAATTTTTTTACCATACCACTGGGTGAAAAAAAGGTTAATGCTCCAAAGGTGGAGTGTAAAATTTCTTTCACGGGGTGACCCTAGAAGAAAGTACAGTTTTGGCAACTCCACAATGATTCGGCATGTCCAACGGAGGCACCCCCAGAACTATGCCCGGGAAAGTGTCAGGGACCTGGCATGTAATCCCCCAAGAGATGGCGCCTCATTATCCACAGGAGGAGCAACAACATCATCCGTTAGAGGAAGACCTGAGCAGCTGATCCCCAATATTCAGCCAGTTTTCAATGATATCACTATCAAGTGTAAGCAGTGTGATGAACTGCTTTGCTACGGAGAATAGAGTATAATGAACATTGTACCAAGGGAAAACCACAGCTGCCGTCCCCAGCCCTAATTTTCCCCTTTTTTTTGCTCCTGTTAAGCAGTTTGGCATTCCCTGTTTTTGTTTTTGTTCAGAAAAAAACATAACACAGAAGAAAAAAAACTGTTCTTTTTAGAACTACCTCCAATTCTCCAAAAAGAGCTGTATTCTTTACAAATTCAAAAGGAGTGAGTGAAGTAAAGTGGAGTGTAGTCAGAGAGCAAAGGAAAAGGAGTGAGGGAGCAAAGAAAGGGACGAGAGGGGAAGGGAAGTGAACTAGGGGGACTGAAAGAAGGTGAGTGTGGGAGGTGAGTGAAGAGAAAGGGAGTGAACAAGTGGAACTGAAAGAAGGTGAGTGTGGGAGGTGAGTGAGGAGAAAGGGAGTGAACAAGGGGAATGAGTATAAGTGAGGTAAACAGAGTAAGGGAACCGGGGTGTGGAAGGGTAAGAGAAGAGCAGTGATGTTGAGGAAAGAGTGGTGATAAAGAATGGATAAAGGCAAGTGAGCGTGAGACAAGGGAAGTAAGGGAGTGAGGAGACAGAGGAAATGAAGGAAAAAGTGACAGTAGAGGACTGAGTGAGGGAGGAAAGAAAGAAAAGTGATGGAGTGTGGCTGAGTTATAGGGAGTAAGCGTAACAGAAGAGGAGTGAGAGACTAAGAAGATGGAGAGAATAGGGGTAACAGACAGAAAGTGAGGGAAGGGGAGTGAGTAAGTTAGAGGACAGAGGGATTGAGAGAAGGAGTTACTGAAGTGGAGTAAGGAGAGTAAGGGTAGGGAAAAGAGTGAAAGAGCAAAAGAAGGGAAGAGAGAGGAAGAAAAGTAAAGGAGAAGGTCTGAAAGAAGATGAGTGTGGGAGTATGGCTGAGTTATAGGGAGTGAGCGTGACAGAAGAGGAGTGAGAGACTAAGGGGACGGAGAGAATGAGGCTAACAGAGAGAGAATGAGGGAAGGGGAGTGTAGAACTAAGAGGACAGAGGGAGTAAGAGAAGGAGTTAGTGAAGTGGAGTAAGGAGAGTAAGGGAAGGGAAAAGAGTGAAGGAGCGAAAGAAGGGAAGAGAGAGGAAGGAAAGTAAAGGAGAAGGTCTGAAAGAAGGTGAGTGTGGGAGTATGGCTGAGTTATAGGGAGTGAGCGTGACTGAAAAGGAGTGAGAGACTAAGAGGACGGAGAGAATGAGGCTAACAGAGAGAGAATGAGGGAAGAGGAGTGTTGAAGTAAGAGGACAAAGAGAGTAAGAGAAGGAGTTAGTGAAGTGGAGTAAGAAGAGTAAGGGAAGGGAAAAGAGTGAAGGAGTGAAGAAAGGGAAGAGAGAGGAAGGAAAGTAAAGGAGAAGGTCCGAAAGAAGGTGAGTGTGAGAGAGAAGTGAGGAAAACGGGAGTAAACGTGGGGATTAAGAATAAGTGAGGGAAGCGTAGTAAGGGAACAGGGGTGTTGGAGCATGAGAGAAGAGTAGTGAGGTTAAGAAAAAGAGTGTTGAGAAAGTAAATTTTGCACGTCAAACTTACCTTATAAGTAATGTAAACTTAATTACATATTTTCAGTAAATTTAATATCTGTGAAATAGGAAAGAAAGTAAGTTATAATATTTACAATATCCATTTCACAATACAAGAGACAAAGTAGGAGATTAAAAGTCCTAAAAAGTTAGTAAGAGATGAAGTAGGAGTGAAGGACTCAGAAAGGAAAACAAAGGAATGGTGAAGGTCAGAGAGAGTTAAAAAAGAAGTAGAGGGAGAGCATTTTACTAAAAGGATAATGACATGGATACATTCAGTGACAGAAAAGAAGAGTAGGAGAGAGAAATGAAGTGAAGGTGAGTAAGATACTAAAGGAATGTGCATTAGGAAAACTAAAGGAAAAAAGGGGAGTAAAGAAAGGGGAGTGAGTGACAGAGAAGCAGGAGGGAATAATGGTGGATTAATGACAATGAGGCATGGAAGGTGAGTGAAGGTGAATGTAGGGTCGTAAGACAGTGAGGAGACAATGGGAGTGAAGGTAACAGAGAGGGTGTGAGGGAAGACAAGTGAGAATATGAGAGAACAGAGGGAGGGAGAGAAAGAGTGAGTAAAGGGCAGTAAGGTGAGTAAGGGAAGAAGAATGACTGAGGCAGCAAAGGAAGAGAAGAAAGGGAAGAAAAGAGAAGCAAAGGTACTGGGAAAAGGTGAGTGCGTGAAGAGAGAAAGAGGAAGGGTAGTGAAGGATGATGAATGAGGATAACTGAGGGAACCAGAGTGAGGGAACAACTATGAGGGAGGGTGAGTGAAGGGCAGTGAGGTTGAGGAAAAAGGGAAGATAGAGAGAGGATAAAAGCAAGTGAGCATGAGACAAAGGAAGTGAAGGAGTGAGAACATAGAGGCAGTGAAGGAAGGAGTGGCAGAAAGGAACTGAGTGAGAGAGCAAAGAAAGGTAAGTAAGGGAGTGTGGGTGAGTTTTAGGGAGTAAGCGTGATGGAAGAGGAGTGAGAGAGTGAGAGGATTGAGAGAGTGAGGCTAAGAGACAGGGAGTGAGGGAAGGGCAGTGAGGATGTGAGAGGAAAGAGGAAGTGATAGAAGGAGTGAGTGAAGTGTAGTAAGGTGAGTGAGAGAAGGGAATTTTTTGAGGGAACAAAGAAAGGAAAGAAGGGTAAGGGGAGTGAAGTAGAGTGACTAACACCTGGAAATTGGTGGATGGGAGAGAGGGAAATGGTCATGAAGGAGTGGAGAATGAGGATAAGTGAGGAAAGTAGAATAAGGGAAGTGAGGTGAGGGAGAGTGAGAAAAGGCCAGTGAGGGTGAGTTAAGAGGAGTGATAGAGGGTGCAAATAGGTGAGTAAGCATAAGAGAAGGGGATAATAATATATATTAGATAATACAAAATACAATTTAATTTGTACAACATGTTATATGGTTTATTTTTGCTGTTCTCAGAATATATTGAATTTCACTTAAAACAGTGACTTCAATACTACTCATCATATAACAGCGGGCAAAAAAACAACACAATCAAAATGATTGTGTTTAAAAAACCCATAGAACGATTCAATAAATAATGTAAAATTTTCAAAAAACATATCTTAACTCACTTTTGATCCACAAACTTTTCCACGAGGCCGAATAGTATATGGAAAGTCCTTTTCTCTGATTTACCCGAGTTTCTGAAAGAAAAGCTCCAACATCTTTTACATTATGAAACAATAGTTTTATTTTCACCTCTAGCTTACTTTTTATTAATATTTTCTATAATACTCACAGTACACATTATTTGATATACATATACTACCTCTATGAGAACTACATGTTTTTGATTATCTTCATCACTCTCACTGGGAAAGTAATTTTGAACAGCAAACTAAGTTTTATTAACTGCTGCAATCTTCATAGGCCAATTACCTTCCCTAAAATTTCGGTTGTAAGAACACTAGGTAAGAATTTTGTAAGTCAGAAGGCAAACGTTTGAAAGTCAATTGAGTATCATTGCAGTGTTTCCAACCTTTATGACATTTTAAATAAGCTGTGTAATGTCCTGATGTTGTTGAAGGACCATCATGGTAAATAATTGCTGCAGTTGTAAAGGTTCTTCCTGAAATTGATAATTGAGAAGCCACAAAATTTTTAATTAATGTTGTCAATTTAGTTCCATCAGATCTACATCATTGGAACATTAACATTACATACTGTCCATATGTTTGTATAAATAATGTTGATAGCATTGCATTTTTACATTGAGTACAGACCATGCTTTGATTTGCGTGTCTAACTAGATTGTTAAATGACACTGATTTGCAGTCTGGTACAGTCAAATATATAAATCTTTCATTGTCTATTGTAGTACTACTTGAAAAGGAGCAATTGTCGCAGTCATGCTGCCATTTATAAGAAATGCCAAAAAGATTTTCTGCATCTACACCTTCATCTTGCAAAACAACAAGCATATACATTAGAAAATCCTGACAATCTTGCTGAATATTCTGTGAAAATTGATTTAGAACAGAAGATTTGTCTAAAACATTTCGAATTTCAGAAACACTTTGTATGTTTGTTCTGTCACTGCTACATTTCTCAAACACAGAATTCAATAAACAACAAAATGTTTCATCACTATTTTCAGCAATATGTTCTTGTAAAGTTTGGAGAAAAAAAACAACGTTAACCACTACATTAGCATAGCAGCTGACACCAGAACTGTTTTCAAACTGAAATCCAACAACATCTTTAACTGAATCCTTTTCATTTCTGCTTACAATTGCTGGTTCATCTACTTTTTTTCTTTTTGCTAGAACATCACTTCAATTTTTCTCATTTCTTCTTTTTCGGCCTACCACATGCTTTTCAAATAGAGGATATTTAGGTAAATTTGGAGTATACTCTTTTCTTAACCTATTATATTCTTTTACACAATTTAGATCTGCACTAATCTTTGTCTCATCCAAATCAATCAAGTACAATCCAGATAAAGTTCTGACTCGATATAAAGCAACATGTGCCATACCCTCCTTGAACACAGAACTTCCAATATTCACCGAAGCACTATCTACACTTATGAATCGTCACCGCATATGCCAAAGAAACAGGAAACTGTTTTCGGCGGACATATAAATCTTTCACAAGCAAAAATCGGGCAGAGCAACGACTGATTTATTGTACTTCTTCAATACCATCAAATTTAATTTCTATAAATTCAATTCCATCTCTATTTCGGTAATTCACAAAATCAACCACATGACCCATTGCTCCATTTACTAAACCTCTTTCCACATGTAAATTACGTCGTAAAATTATATGACAATTTAAAGATGCATACAGTCTTTTCCAAACCAGCTGTTTTAGATATTTTCTTCTCTAAAGAATCCATTTTTGATTTCAACTTTTCTGACAAAATAATAGTTGCTCCTTCATGTTCTATTTTATCAATAGCTTCCAGTTTGATAATCTCTTGATTTTCCAACTTTAACATTTTGTTGTTGAAGATTGAACATTCCTGCAGAGTTGGCATCAAGCATATGACAGATTTGTTTTCTGGAATTATGTAAAAAATATTCTCTGGGAGAATGTTTTCTTTTGGAAACAAATTTGAAATTAATCATGCATGTAAAGCTGCTTTCCCATACTCACTTAGTTTTACAATTCTTACATCTTGTAGAATCTTTTTATAATCTTCATCCTTTGCCTGTCGCATATTTTGTAGCAGTTCTGCATATTTGAAATTTAACCATATGTTAACCTTTCCAATGCTTCCTAGGCACTTCCTTGTATCTTCATGTGTAAGCATTTTAAACACTGGTTGTCCTTTCACTGGAGTTAGTTGCAGTAGATCTCCAAAAACAATGATGTGTTTGCCTCCAAATAACACATCATACTCTGTTTTAAGAATTTCTTGCATTCTTAAATGCACAAAAGCAAGCATTACATTTGAGACCATGCTTACTTCATCAATGATAAGAAGTTTCATTTTCTTTAGGACTCTTGAAACTTCCCAACAAGCTTCTCCAGATAGCTTGTAGTATTGTAATATATTATCATGCTCTACTGGCAGCTTCAATAAGCGATGTAAAGTAATCCCTTTAATGTTGTGTGCTGCCAACCCAGTTGGAGCGGTAACAACACAAGACAGCGATGACTCCGTTCTTTTCTGCAGATACGTCGCAATTGCTTTAATCAGAAAACTTTTTCCGGTTCCTGCTTCTCCACTCACGTACAGTCGAACAGGTATAAATGATGTACATGAGCACTCTTTTTTCTCATGAGATAAACCATGCTCAATGTGTTCTGTGACTTCGTCATATAATTGTCTCTGCTCAACGTTTAGTTCTTTTTCCAAATCTTCTAAGTTAACTACATCCTCCTGAACTTGTTCTATGGCTCTTTCAACTTCATCCATGGCAGTGGCAGCTTCATTTTGTATAATTGGTCCTCTTAGTGGTTCCTGACTCAATGAAGCAGAACTCTGACTGTCTTGAGAACTGTCTCTAGCAATCTCTGCTGCAATTGTAGCTTCTTGCTGTATTTCCTCGTTCAACATTTGCTGATGATTTGAAAAAACAGGACATTCTATAGTATCCTTGGTTGCATTGAACGAATCTTCATAAGTAAGAACATTTCCAAGTAGTTCCTCTTCTGTACGCCAAGGCTTAAAGAGTTGCAAAAGAGCTAAGTAATAAAATTCCCTTTTGTCTGGAGATTCACAACTCAATTTTCGATGATTAATCAAATGCCCTTTTCTTTGTTTCACCAGACAGCCTTCACATGCAATTACAGCATATACACCTTTATTGATGTCTTCTGTGACGTTCCTCTTAAAAGTATAGCTTTGCAGAACTTCATAGAGACAAACGTTCTCAAGATGACTACTTCTATTTGGATAGTATGTATCCAACTTGTTTGTTTTCAAAATATCTGTACTGTCTGGTTCTTTCTCCGCCAAATACTAAATTTCTTGTACAGATTTCAAAACTCGGTTTCGTGTTGCAGCAAGACCTACAGCCTGATTCATCAAGCCGAAATCGGCTCGCAAAGGGCCAGATTCTGAGAATCTGGCCCTTTGCGAGCTCTATTTTTGCATTTGGGATTCATCATCCCAAATGCAAAAATCGGTAATAGCGATGTCGCAATTTTGCGAGGAATTACATTTAAGGAATCTCTATTTGAGATTCCTTAAATGCAATTCATCATCCATAAAAAAATTGCGAATTCGCAATTTCGGCCCGCTATTTACCGCGAGGTCAAACCTCGTGGTAAATAGCGAAAACTTAGAAAAATGCTTTTAAAAGCATTTTTCTAAGTTGCATGTTGCACACACACATGTCCTTTGGACATGTGTGTGCGCAACAACTGCTTCAATTTGAATTTAAGGGGTGTTACAGGGTGTCCTTTGGACACCCCTGGCACCCTTTAAATCGCTATCTTATTTGCGATTAGCTAATTGCTAATCGCAAATAAGGAATACTCCCCATTCATTCCTATGGGCCTTTTGGCTAATAGGAATGAATGGGGAGTTATTCCTTATTTGCGATTAGCAATTTGCTAATCGCAAATAAGGATTGTGTGTAGGAATCGCAAATCTTTTTGCGATTCCTACATGAATCCCGTTTTGCGAGTCTGGAATAGCGATTCCTTATGAATCGCTATTTCAGACTCGCAAAACGTCCCAATGATGAATCAGGCTGCTAGACTCACCCAAATGATGGTTCTAGATTTGGCATATTGACTTGCTGATGATAACCGATCACAACATTCATATGCTCCAATTTCTTGATGTGACAACATCTTCAGACTGTAACTGTATAATTTCTTGCTTAGACTCTTTTCATACTTGTATCTCTTCTTATGTAATTTTAATTGAATATTACTTACCAAAAAATAATAACCCCAAAATAACAAAACAAGATAACAAAGAAAAACAGTACATGAAAGTCTATATTTATATATAAAAAGAATAATAAAGCTATATCAGAAATATCTAATGCTTATTGGCTTTGTATACAGTTGGACTTTATACATGATATATATATGTGGTATATAATACCTTTGGTTCTGTTTTAAAGAATAGAAAAACAATTTGCTTCATCCATTTTGTCACTTGGCTGTAGACCTTTCCTAACCTTGCAGTTTCACTTTATCCATAAAGTCTCTTGCCGAAACATTTTGTAGAAGTGCTCCACTTTTCAGTATGTGGTTCACTGCATAAGAAAGTCCAGACAAGTCACTCTCAAACAGTAGATGGAACAAATATGGAATGCATTAACGAAACCTTGGATCTTCTGCATATAATCTTTAAGTCCGGTATTCAGATGCAGGAATTTGAACATGTCGGTCGTCATATCGTCTACCTTCACCTGTTGGAAATAACTGTGGAAAACAACGAGCTTCCAAACTTTCTTCCCATACACTAATGGGACTTCCTTTGGCTTCTTTCATTTGAAACAAGTCAATAGCATTCCCCATTACTTCTTTGGAATGCAATGGATGAACACCACAATGTTCATACATTTCTTCACTTCTAGAGACATTAACTTTTTCAATTTACCCAGCTAAGAAATCAGTGTCGTCTTCTACAGTTGTTTCCTCTTCTCCCACATACACATTTTTATAGTACTGATTACTTTTTACCAGATACAACGTTGCCTTTTTGACTTTCCTAACATCCACTAATTCTTGCCAGATTTTCTTACCCTTTGTCGGAACACCATTAACTAGGATAACCAGAGGTTCCTCTTCTACTTTTTTTACACCAATTGTATCAATATTTTTCTTAAAATCTAGAGGCAAATAAACAACTCTTGCCTTTAATCCTCTCTGTAAATCTGAAGGAGGTAATTTTCCTGTCTTAGGCTCCATGCGAACAATAGCCTGAAAAGGATGCACACAATGAATCAGAATATACTCATAGGTATTTAAATCCTTCAATTCAGAAAGAATGTCTACTAACTCCAGATTATTATGAACAGCTCTAGCAGCCATTCTGTTTTTATTTAATTTATTATAACATTATTTTTACAAATACGTTGATCAGAACCCAAATCAAAACAATTTTCTACCAACAAATAAGTTGCAAAATCCTTCCACTCATTATTATTTACCTTTTCGCTTTTTACTTATAAATCAACTAATCTAGTCTGATGCTTAAAATGAGTTCATCGACAACACACACAAGTAAAATTAGGCCTTTCACTTGAATTAACCTTAAACTTTGTAATTTCATGTTCAAATTTTTCTGTACTTGAAATCACTTCATTCTCTTCTACATTACCTTCTATTACTGTATCCATTTCTCCACTGTCCTCTTTTTCACCAAAGTAACAAAACTCAATTTCTTCACAAATGTTTTTCACATCTAATTCAGTTACATGCAAAAGAGCACTGTTTAACTGTTTTCGTTTAAGTGTTGGACTTTTTGCATAATACAACCTTCTCACTAATTTCCTCACTTTATTATGATGCACTGCTAACATCCTAAAATGGTGAAAAAACACTCTGACATACTTTTCTTGAAAGACACGCCAGTGAATGTCCTTGGAAACATGTTTTTTCTCTCACTCTACAAGGATCTATCTCTTGCAAAATTTTCATTTTTTGTTTTAGACTTTTCTTAGTCTATGTCCATAAGAAACTACGAAACAAATCAATTGAATCCTGTCGCACACTACAAATACTACTACAATTCCAAGTATACACTGGAGTCTTAGGACATCTCCCTAAAACTTCACCAGCTAACACCTCTTCTGTATTTCTAGACACAATCTTTTCTTTTTCAACCGGACAACCATCCTTCACCTCAAATGCTCGACCACTGGTGTCAACTGCATACACCAAATCATTATCCTGAAAGTGACTTTCCTCGTTAAAAAATGGCTCACAACTTGAACTGTGCTTCTATTCTCCAGAAAAAAACCTCACAAAAATGAGTCTGATTAATTACTCTTTTCCACTTACATTTTGATTTGAACACATTAATTGCCTTATCTAGTGTCCGAATTCTATTCATTACTAAAATATACCATTTATTTTTCACTTTAAATGCTTCATCCACAATCTTAACTATGTTTTATTTTTCTTGTAAAAAGCGGTCTTTTTTGATACCTTTTTACATTTATTAATAACTTCGATACTATTCTGTTATAATAACATTCGTCTACGAATTTCAATAAATTGAATTTGCATTCTATTGCTATAGTTAATATCATCTCTTTCTACAGGTCTAACATTTTTGGAGAGACACCATTTCTTCTTTCTAATTAGAGGTGTCTTATTCTTCTTTGAAACAACACCTTTTTCTTTTTGACATTTCAATAACTTCCTGAGAAAATTCTTAGTTTGCTTACTAGGAGCATTATTTTTTTTCACTGAAGATTTTGTTTTGGATGAGTCTTGTATTTCTCTTTTCTTAGACCTTAAATCTTTTTTATATATTTTGTGATGTCTTTCTTTTGATGGCATATTCTTTTATCTTTGTATAGATGATTATAATCTGTGGTAAAGAAAAAATAACATATTATAGAAAACTACAAACATATTACATAACAATTACAATAAGTAAACTAAATAAACACTAGTTTACAACATAAGCCTGATTTACATTACATGTGCTGTGTTTTGTGTCAAAAACGATTAACTATGTAAAATGTTTTCTGATAAAATGTCTGGCTTTAAAATTTTTGTTAAAAATCACACTGAGTGTCTGTGTGAAATAAGGAATTACATATTCACATTTTTCAATATTGTCACCTGTGCCTTCGAACAGTTTGTCTCTTTTAGATTAAAAGGTACTCTGTGTCTGTGTCTCATGTCACTTTGCACATGCATAATCTCTCTTTTTATGTGTGTCATTTCTCTCTTTGTATGTGTGTCATGACATGTGTCTCATGTGCTCAAGATCACACTGTGAGTCAAGTTTTATTGTAAATGAATCAGGGTGAATAATTTGCTTAGTTACTATGTTTAAAAGTGCATGTACTAGTAAGGAATCTTAGGCAGCATGTCTATTAGGCTTCTTACTTCTGAAATAGGCTCTAAGCTGTGCAATCAAGATCCAGGGTGTGTTATATATGTTACATATATATAAGCAAGACATAACATTCATTTCTCATTACATGTTATGTTGTGTTATGTTATGTTAATTGTTTATTTATTCAGCGCACGTACGCCCATGGGCTTCATGGCGCTATTGAACAGTGGGTTTGAAGACATAGCACAGCAAGGCATTTTCGGCAGTCATCTATTTAGAGTATGCCTGTTTAAAAAGCCAGGTCTTGAAAGCATGTCTAAAAGAAAGAAGGTTTTCAGTTTGTCGCAAGGATTGTGGCAAGGAGTTCCAAAGGGAGGCGGCAAGGTAGTGAAAGCTGCTGCCTCCCTGACGTTTTTACTTATACTGGGGTACCAAAAGTAAATCTTTATGGGCTGAGCGAAGGCTGCGTGAAGGGATATATTTGCATATCAGCTGCCTTATAAATTTCGGACCCTTATTTTGCAAAGCTTTAAAAATAATACATCCGGCCTTGAATACGGCTCTCTGCCACAGGCAGCCAGTGTAGTTCTTCTAAACCTGGCCTGATGGACTGCCACTTAGGTTGCTTATAAATAAGCCTGGCTGCCTGATTCTGCAGATACTGCAGTCTTTTAAGCTGACCAACTGGAAGACCCAGATAAAGACTGTTTGAAAAATCAAGGCGGGATAAGACCAAGGCGATGACTGCCTGAATCAGAGCCGAGTGGGTTAAAAGATGGGCGATTTTCCTTATCTTTCTCAACTGGAAGAATCCAGAAGAGACTACCGTTCCTATCTGACTTTTCAGTGAGAGATCCTCGCTGATGGTTACCCCCAGACTCTTGACGGAGTGAGATTTGCTGGGGGGATTTCCTAAGTCTAAGCGCCAAAAATGGGGGCCCCAGCTGATTTCACTTTTCCCGGGCAAGACAAGTTCTGTCTTGCCCGGGTTGAGCTTAAGATGGTTCAAAGTCATCCAGCTTTGGATGTGGGTCATAGTGGCTTGGAATTCTACAACTGCATCAGGAGAGCTCAGGGAAAAATAAGTTGTAAATCATTTGCGTAGTTGTATATCGTGACATTATGATTTTTCAAAGAATACAACAAGGGGCGCAGATACAGATTAAATAGTAAAGGGGACAGGGAAGAGCCCTGAGGAACTCCACAAGAGGTACTGATTTTGGGGGCTGTGAACATACCTAACCTCACAGATTGAGTGCGTTCAGATATGAAGGACTGCAGCCAGCTCAAGGCAGGGCCCCTGAGGCCAGCCTGTTCGACACGGTCGACCAAGATGGAATAGTCAACCGTGTCGAACGCCGCCGACAAATCAAGGAGCACCAGAGCCTGATGCAAGTTGTTATCAGCATTGGTTCCTAAGGTATTCTGGACTGCAAGTATGACTGTCTCTGTCGAGTGGCAGGGACGAAACCCTGCTTGATTGAATTCTAAGTATTCAGTAGATTCAATAAAATTGGAGAGACAGTTGGGGACATGGGCCTCCAAAATTTTTGATAGGTAGGGTAGAAGGGAGATAGGCCTATAGTTTGTGAGGTCCAGTGGATCAATGCCCGGTTTTTTAGTCAACGGGATCCATAGTGCATGTTTAAAACTGCTGGGGACCCTACCCTGAGTAAGAGATTCATTAAGTAAGGGAAGGATGCTCTGGGGAATGGTGCGTCCTATTTCTTTAAAAATGTAAGGCAGAGAGATGTCGTCGGGCGACCCCGATTTGACTCGTGTGAGGAGTTCAACAAACATTTTTTGATCAATAATAGGAAAAGTGTATAGTGTCGAAGGGTTGTAAAAAATATCATCTAAAGGGGTAGGGGTAGGAGAGCTAGTTATATTTTGTTTTATTTTTGTGATTTTTTCACTGAAAAATTGGTTCAATGAATCACAGAGTTTCTGTGTGGGGACTGTGGGGGGGGCTGTCCTGTCGTCATTGCACAAGTCGTTCAAAATGCTGAATATTTCTTTAGATCTGTTCACTGAATTCAGGATTTTTGCAGAGAAATGTTCAGTTTTGTGTTGGAGCAGATCCTTTTGGTACGCCTTTCTGTCAGAACAGTAAATTACCCTATCAAGTGGTAAATAGTTCGCTCTCCACTTTCTTTCTTTTTGGCTGATTTCGAATTTTAGTTTCTTTAGGTCAGATTTGAACCATTTATGAGCGTCGTTCCCTCGTGATCTACTAAAACTAATCAGGGGGGCATGACGTCTGCGGCTTGGCGCAGCCACTGAGTGAGCATAGTTTCGGCTGTCTTTATGTCTTTACTTTGCACGGGGAGGGAAGAGTTCAGTGAGTTTAAAAATGAGGGTAGGTCCATGGTTTTCCATTTCGGATTTCTCTGCCTGGTCATGTGCATAAGATCACACTGTGAGTCAAGCTTAATTCACCCATCAGTGTGATCTTAGGCACATAACCAGGATGTTACATGTAATCTACCATATCTTTAAAAAACATGTACTTCCATATTTTTACAAACATCAACTAAGCATATTATTCACCCAGATCTATTTAAAATCAAGCTTGACACACAGTGTGATCTTAGGCACATGACCAGGATGTCACATATAATCTACCATGTCTGCCTCTACAAGCAGTATGTGTGTCTCTGCTCATATTATTTCACTGTCTCTAGTGGCAAAAAACAGGCCACCTATATATAAGCAAGACATAACATTCCTTTTTCATTTCAACAGGACACCCTGGATCTTGATTGCACAGCTCAGACCCTATTTGTGAAGTAAGACCCCTAACAAACATGCTGCCTTACATTCCCTAATAGTACTTATGCTAAAACCTAACTAAATTTAAGAAAACATGTATTTCCATATTTTAAAAAACACATCAACTAAGCAAATTATTCATCCAGATCCATTTAAAATCAAGCTTGACTCACAGTGTGATCTTAGGCACATGACCAGGATGTTACAAATAATCTACCATGTTTGTCTCTGCAAGCAGTATGTGTGTCTCCGCTCATATTATTTCACTGTCTCTACGGGCAAAAAACAAGCTACCTATATATAAGCAAGACATAACATTCATTTCTCATTACATGTAACATCCTGGTCATGTGCATAAGATCACACTGTGAGTCAAGCTTCATTCACCCATCAGTGTGATCTTAGACACATAACCAGGATGTTACATGTAATCTACCATGTCTTTAAAAAACATGTACTTCCATATTTTTACAAACATCAACTAACCATATTATTCACCCAGATCCATTTAAAATCAAGCTTGACTCACAGTGTGATCGTAGGCACATGACCAGGATGTTACATGTAATCTACCAAGTCTGTCTCTACATGCAATATGTGAGTCTCTGCTCATACTATTTCACTGTCTCTACAGGCAAAACACAGACCACATATATATATAAGCAAGACATAACATTCTTTTTTCATTTCAACAGCACACCCTGGATCTTGATTGCACAGCTCTGACCCTATTTGAGAAGTAAGATGCCTAACAGACATGCTACCTTAGTTCCCTACTACTACATATGCTAAAGCCTAACTGAGTTTAAGAAAACATGTACTTTCATATTTTTAAACACATCAAATAAGCAAATTATTCACCCATATCTATTTAAAATCAAGCTTGATTCACAGTGTGATGTTAGGCACATGACCAGGATGTTAACTCTTTGACCAAATTTTAAAAGCCATACGTTTTACTGGAAAACATTTTCCATAGTAAATTATTTTTAACACAGAGCACAGCCCATTTGAATAACCTATACAAAACAAGGCAGAAACCTAACTCATTTCTAAAATACATTTCAAATATGCCCTATTAAATTTTCTAACAGCATTACAAAAAAACATGACACTCAATGCAGGAATAAAGAAGCACAATATGCTTCTTAATCTTCCCCATACTACATACAGCAGTCTATCTTTATTAAAAGAATCATTACTCACCTTTAAAAAAGCTTTGGAACATGTAGAACAGTGTCAGTCACACACACACCGGATTTTCTTAAGCAGAATCTCTGAATAATTCTTCTGTCACTGCAGCCTCAGAATAATGGCACAGATTACCTCTCATTTTAGACCCATATTCTTGTACATAACCAATCAAAATTCTTCCACACAAATTCAAAACCAAACTGCACATTGTAATTGGTTGTACATTTCAAAACATTGAAACTCACATAATATTCACCCATCCCCCCAGTGCTCATTCACCCTGTTACCATGGTAACTCCCACCTTACCCAGAACACAGTTCAAAAGTTCATCATACTATGTTGCAAAATAATCCAGCAAGGATGTTTGACCTCTCAATGTACTAGCTAATCATCTGCAATGTTTCTTTCAACGACTTTTTCACAACCAATAAAATGACTTCTTTAAAAAAAAAAACATGCATCCTAATTTTCAGTGGTGAATTTAAAGAAAGCACCAATCTTTTCTTGTTTTTTCAAGTGCACTGAATCTCAACCACTTTTTTTTCATAATTCCTACTTTCAAACTGCCATTTCATTTCCACAACTCACCTAAATAGAAGCACATCTACCTTCAAGATGCCAAAAGTCTGGTTTGTGGGTCATAGTGTTGTCTACTGGAGTGAAAAATTAGCAAATAACAGAGGTATTTACAACCTTGATTTACCAAATGTGAACATTGAGTGGATTGGACAGAGAGGATTAAAAAGTCACCAATTGATACCATTGATAACATCCTATATGTATCTACCACTGCCTGACCTCATAATTGTGCACTGTGGTGGAAATGACCTGGGCACTTTGACAGTGGTAGCTCTGGAAATGCTTTTAAAGGACATCTTTGGGCAATTGATGTCACTTTTTACAAAACCTGCCTTGGTATTTTCTAATATATGCCAAAGGCAAAAATGGAACTGGTCCAACCAATTTTGTCCACAGATTGAGAAAGCAAGGAAACATGTGAATTAATCTGTTTCTTCTTTACTCAGAGACTATGGTATGGGTTCCATTTACCACAACAACTTGCGTTACAGCATGCAAGGCATCTATAGGAGAGATGGTGTCCATTTTTCAGATGGGGGGAATAGAGTAGGTACAAAAAACACCCACTTAACACAACAGCTCTTTTCAGAGCTACCCTACCTCTAAGCACAATAATTTTTTAAGTATAATTTTTTACACTGTTTTTCCCAGTGGTGCGCTCCGGGTGTGCGCACCGGAGAGCGCACATGGGGACGCACCCAGTGCTCACCCCACGAAAATTTAAAAGAAAATATAGTTTTTGGGCACTTCAGGGTCCTTCTAGGCCCCCCTCTGAAAACCTAGGGGGTCAGAGGATGTGTACCCTGCCCCCTTTTAATCATTTCCACCTTATAATTTTTACCTCATGTGTCTCAATTCTACCGAGACACAAGATGGCGGACTCTCCGGACTGTTTTCAATGTTGACAGACATCCGAGAACCAATCAGCTTTCCGCTCACGCACTCCCGTAGCGCGCCGGGTGCGCTCCCCGGTACGCGTACCGGTGAGCACTTGGAGCGCGCCTATAGATATATATGTGTTTTTGAAGTTGCTTTTCATAAAAACCACTGGAGCAAATTTAAACAAATATGGAAAAGGCCCTACTACGTACCAGTCCCTACCATTTTGCCAAGTTTGGTATAATTCCATTCAGCATTACGGGCTGTAGCCGTGTCTAAATACCCTATGACAAACTGCATGGGGCAAACACATTTGAAACTATTGAAAATAAGAACCAATCAAAATGTTACTTACGTTTTGAATTTGTATGTGATGAAGTATGATTGGTTATGTATATATCTAAAATGAGAGGAAAACACGGCCATTTTTTGATACTCCTGTCTGAGGTACTTTTGAGAAGAATATTGGGTGCTCAATTTCTTGACTTGGAATTACACAGTTTTAACTCTTCTCCTACTTACAAAAAGGTGAGTGGTTAACATGTAAGAGGAACTATGTTGTACACTTTAAGATAATTTGGAAAATGTTTTCTGTTAGCTATTTACAGTCATTCTGTTATAATTATGGATTAAGATAGACTTAATCACATGCAGTGCTTTATATTTCTAGTTCCTGCCTCATACTATACACTACCAATTAATTTTACAAAACGAAATACTTGATTAGGCTACTTTTATATTATGTATTTATAAAATCGATAAATGAAAGTGATTACTTTTTTCTGCAATTTACAGCAAGAGATTTGAAATTAAAATGGATCTGAATGAGGAGACCAAAGACATTTCTTTTGAAATTACAACAACATATATTGAAATTGAAAATGTCATGAATATTGAAAGCACCATTTCATCACAAGGAGGAGATGACAAAATTGTTAGAACATAATCAACTAAATAAAGAAGGCTGGTGGAAGCTATTGATTCTAAACGTTTACATCCACCCAGAGAAGTCTACAAAAATCAAAAAACTGTTAGGATTAATAAACTTAATAAAAACTTTACAAATAAGTCACCAATCCTACAGGATGCTGATTACAGGTGATTTCAACAGTAACCTGACCAGAGTCAAGAATAATAAAAGTAATATCCAAAAAATAAGGAACGAACTAGATTCCTTGGGACTTCTGACGTTGAATGGAAACATAAAGGGTGACCAACCAGCAAAAACCACCTACACATGCGGAAATAAAAAATCCACAATAGACTTCACTCTAATTAGCAACGAGCTCTCACAGCAGGTCAATCATTTTTGCATCATACCTCGTCCAGAAAGCGATCACTTTCCGCAAGAAACAATACTGAGTTTAAACATCCAACATAAAGCGAGTATTGTATCGCTAGCTATAATCCCGGAAGTTAACAATCTCAGGAAACTCAAATGGATAGGCAACATAACAAATGAAATAATGGAACTTGTGTACACATTAGCAGAAACCACAGCGGCCTTGGAACCCCACAATCTCGCAAAAAATTGGGAGAACCTACACACACATTTGCTAGAAAGATTCCCCGCAAAAACAGTAGTAAATCCTACATATGACAGCAAGAAACAGCCATGGTACACCTCAAATCTAAGAGACAAAAAAGGGATATTGCAAGAAAATTAAGACAAAAGGCAGCGATAAACAGGCAGGGAAAAGACATAGTGAACAACGGGATACAGAAACTGCGAAAAGAATACAAAGATGCATGTGGAAAGGCAAAAAGGCTACACATAGAGAAAATATGGGTAGGCCTGCTAAGGACAAGCAAATTACCAAATAGCAGTGAATTCTGGAGCTTGATTAACAATCTATCAAAAGGAATTGGGGCGCAGCAAAACATAGGAATAAGTGAAACATCATGGTTACAATACATAGACACCCTTTACAATACCCACACACCGAATATCTGGTGTACAGAAGTAAGAAATTATCTAACAAAGGGAACAGCTTCGGGAAAGATAAAAACTACGCACGTAATAGACAAATGGGAAAAAGAATCACCATTAACAACAGTGAAACAAACAACTTTGTTGATAAAAAAACTAAAAGCGGAAGGAGCAGCAGGCCCCAACGGGCTTCCAAATGCCATATTTAAACAAGATCCTGACTTTTGGGCAAATTATCTTACCCCACTTTTCAATCAACTATTCAGTGACAAAAAGATACCAGGATCCTGGTATGGCAACATCTTCCACCCTATTTATAAAAACGGGAGTAGAATGGAACCCGGGAACTTCAGGCTGATAGCCCTCATTGATGTAGAGGCAAAACTCTTCTCATCATGTTTATTACGGCATCTTCAGGAATGGATAAATAAAAACAAAATAGTCCCGAAGTTCCAAACAGGTTTTAGGGAAGGTATGGGATGCACTACAAATCTTTCCGTTTTGGCGCTGTTAACAGAAAGAGCTGTAAAAAAGAAGGTGGGATTACTGGCATGCTATATCGATCTAAAATCAGCGTTTGATAGAGTACCAAGAGATCGGTTATGGAAAAAGTTGGAAGCTTGGGGACTCCCACAGAAGCTTACTGATATAATAAAGGCCTTATACAGTGGAACATGGGCTAAAGTAAAATTGGGAGATGGAAGAATAATATCATCACAAATACACATAAGAAATGGCCTAAAACAAGGCTGTGTACTCTCCCCAAGTCTCTTTAACGTATACTTAGCCGATTTAAATAGCCACCTTCAACAGGTAAATGGTCATACACCAAAACTGGGAAACGAATCCATTCAGTTTCTACAATATGCAGATGACATTGTGGTCTTAAGTCACACACCGATTGGCCTGCAGCGGGTCATAAATAAATTAATAGAGTACTTCGACCTAGTAGGTTTGGAACTTAACGATAAAAAAACAAAGGTCGTGAGATTAGCGGGCCCAAGCCGAGGATCTTTTAAATGGTACGCAAAGAATATTCAAATCGAGGAGATACCCACATATAAATATTTGGGCATTAAACTGCGCAGAAATATGTCCATGGTGGACCAAAATCGTGATATCACGGCCAAAGCACAATCACTTAAATTTGCTTATAAATTGCTCCAAAAGAAACTACAATGCCCCTCACATGGACACATTTTAAAAGTAATGGCAGCCCAAGTGTTACCTACCTTGTCTTATGGGTTAGAAATATGGCACGGAAATGAAATCGACATATTAAATAAATTACAGATAAGAGTATACAAATCTGTGTTTAATCTTTTCAAAGGAGCATCCCCAGCACAAATACGCCTGGAATTCGGCCTACAAAACCAAGTCTACCAGAGGAAAGCTATCTTTGCAAAATGGTGCTGGAAACTTAGAGCATCGGAAATAGGTACACTAAACAACCTATGTTGGCAAGAGATCGAGAATCAATACAAGGAAAAAGAACCAAACACCTGGGGCATCATTCAACAAAATTTGTAAATTAAATGCAAAGTCACTATCCCTGGTAGAGGACAAAAGAATCTTGGCTAATCGCCGACATGCCTGGACAGTAATTAACTCATATAAAAGACTCAAACCACAATTTTATCTAGAAGCTCATTTCCGGCTATCGCTAAAAAAGAAATTCATGGCATATAGACTGGGCGATCATTGCTCAATGGACCTAATCCCAACCTGGAAAGTAAAAAAGCAAGAAAAGACATGCTGCCTCTGTGGGTACCATACAGAAAGTCTGTATCATCTATTGTGCACTTGCGAGACCGTAAAAGCCGAAAGAAGAACTATGCTGAAATCAGTTCTAAACGTCTTAGGAATTCGCACCTGTAGGCAGGCGGTCACAAGTTGGTTGGGTGCATCTTCGAACATTCTAATATGCCATGGAGTAAAATTTATGACTCTTGTAGAGACATTACTATCAAAAATTGAAACGGATCAAATTTTGAATCTAGAAAGCGATCGTGTTTTAGGAACTGTAAAGTTTTGATGATTTATGTAATTGTATCTTGTTTTTATAATTATGGTTATTTTACATGTATACTTTAAGGTTGTGAAAAACCAAATAAAGTCAAATTTGAGAGATGACATTAATGATTTTTTGGATGAATCTCTAGATGAAGAATTAATTGAATGTTTGGAAACAATAGAATTCCAAGAAACATCAATGAAAACTTTTCATGAGGAGATTAATTATATGATTGTAAAGGAAATTCCAGATGAGGACATGCTACAAGTTCAATTAAATTTTGAAAATTCTGAACAATAAATGATTTATTACAAATTAAAAATTAGTTGACATATTATTCATTTTGATTTCTAATTTATATGGTAGAAGCGAAGTGATTGTAGTATAATGTGATACTTATAGTATAGAGTGCAAAATCTTTATGTTACATAGTAACTTTACTCATATTTACTTCCCTTCTCTCACTGTATTTTTACCAATGTATATTTGACATCTCTTCTTCATCTCCTGCCTCCTTTCTCTCACTGTCTGTCTCTGCTACAACCTATCGCCGCCATTTTGTGTAGTTACAGAAGAGAGTGAAATATATTAGTTCAAAACGTGAAAAGGGAGCAGGGTAGACTGCCCCCACCCCCTAAACCTTCTCAGGGGGTCCCAAAAGGATCTCTTTCTGCTTTCCTGAAAGACTATGGTATGAGTTCCATATACCACAATAACTTGCATTACAACATGCAAGATATCTACAGAAGAGACGGTATATATATCTCAGATGAGGAGAACAGAGTCTTTCTCTTGAATTTTAGACTCTGCATAGGTACCTACTTGTAGGTACTTAAATCACCCACATAACACAACAGCTCTTTTTTGAGCTACCCTACCTCTAAGTAATCTAAATTCTTATTAAAAACTATTTTCTTTCACTGTTTTACCCTGTGGTGCGCTCAGGGTGTGCGTACATGGGAACGCACCCAGCGCTTACCCCGCAAAAATTGCCAAACAAAAAAGTGTTTTTGCCCTTCAGGGTCCTTCTAGGCCAACTTCAAAAAACCTAGGGGGTCAAGGGGTGTGTACCCTGCCCCCTTTTAAACATTTCCCCCTTTTTATTTTCACCTCTTGTATCTTGATTCTACAGAGACACAAGATGGCGGACTCTACGGACTGTTTATAATGTTGTCAAACATCCGACAGCCAATCAGCTTTCCGCTCGCGCACTCCCGTAGCGCGCCGGGTGCGCTCCCTGGTACGCGTACCGGTGAGCACTTGGAGCGCACCTATAGATATATATGTGTTTTTGAAGTTAATTTTCAAAAAAACCACTGGAGCAAATTTCACCAAATATAGCAAAGGCACATCTGCGTACCAGTCCCTACAATTTTGCAAAGTTTGGCGTAATTCCGTTCAGCGGTTCGAGCTGTAGCCGTGTCAGAACGTACTATAGATAATTGCATGGGGAAAACACGTTTTGGGACCCCCCTTTTTTCTCAGCCCCCACTTCACGAATCCCCCAAAAACTTTCAGGAAAGAAGCGGAGCGGAGCTGACCAAACTTTTGGAAAATTACACGCATATTCCTCAACCGGCGCCAAAGTTATTCCCAATAGAATATTGCGGATTTCCTATGGTAGCTAGGTCCTAACTATAACTACCTACTGGGGACCGCCAGTAGGTAATATATATATATATATATATGTATTAAAACATTTTTGTATGTTTATTTATATTAAATATTTATTAATTTTAATGTTATTTAAGTATTTTAAGTATGTTTAAGTTAGATATATTTATTATTTCATTAATTTTAAATTACTTTTAACTATTTAAAAAATTCGATATTTTGACTATCTATATTTTTTACAACGATATTTTTGATTCAATATTTTTGTACTTACCTGTTTGGAGATAGGAAGTCGATATTTTGGCATTCTATATTTTTTACTCGATATTTTTGTAGTTCTATATTTTTGCCATCGATATTGTTTCAGGGATCCGTACAACTCACAGCCACTGGGGAAGTGAAAGCTCTACTGGCAAGACCTGTCTGGGTCCCAAAGATTGGTGACCTGGTCAGAGAAAAGATTGAGGACAACAAAGAAATTTGGGCCATCTTACAGAGTGCCTGTACCTGTCTTGGTAGTCGAAGGAAGAAGATCAGTACTTCTACTGACCCCTGCCAGCAAGAAGAAAGCAGATGTGTCACACTTGATCTGATTAAATCACACAATGGGGCCAATACTCAATAGTAGGCCACGTGGGTCCTGGGTAGCACCAGATCTCCTCTTGCTACCCTACAGGAAGTTCAGACAGAAAGATTAATAATGTTTGAAGATTCTACTAAGTGAAGGAGTTATCAAACATGGAATGGAGCTTGTACCTGCTGAAATTGAACAACTTCAATCTACAAATGGCACAAAGATCTCAATTCGGCCTCACACTAAAATCCATGTGAATATGTCTCAAACAGAGACATCTTGCACTTCTACAAAACCTGCTGAGCTACCAAAGATGGATCAAACTACATCTGGCTACCTAATTGATTTTGATACTTTCTTATTAGATCCCAGTGAGCCAGAGTTAACGCCAGCGCCTGTTTCCAAAAAACAACAAATTCATGATGTCTACATTTGCCTGAAAAATACTCACTTTGTTTCTCCCAGGATACAACTCTGGATGGCAATTGATCTTCTGTTCCTAGTCCTTTTGATTGATATAGTGGCAGTCTTTGTCCTGCTCCTGAATGGACATTATCTCCCAAAACGCTCTGCAGCACAAAATTTGAACATGGTCCTGAAACAGCAGGCATCATCAACCTTGAAAGAAGAGACTTGTCCTTGGTGAACATCACAGCAGTTTCAGTTCCCGAAAAAATATTTTGGGACAGAGGGCCAGATGTACGACCAAGAAAATTGTGCATCGTACATTGCAACTCTTTTGAGAGTTGCAATTTGTGAGGCGCAATTTCCGATGTACAACGATGTATTTCACACTGCGATTCCCAATTGGGTTGCAAATTGCGAGGCTGATTAATAATAATGAGCCCATTGGGAATGACAGCCCTCCCAGGGATGGTGGCCTGCTGAGCTCAGCAGACCACCAAGTTTGGGACTGCTTTTTAATAACAAAGCTGTTTTTTAGAAAAAGTAGCCCGTTTTCCTTAAAGGAAAACAGGATGCATTTATAATAGAAAAATAAAGCCTTTCAGTCTCTGAGACCACTGCCTGCTCTTAAAAGTTATTTTCCAACATACTCACAAAGGAGAAGAGGTCCCCTTGGGACCCCTTGCCCTTAACGAGTGGTTTACCACCTACTTCAAGTAGGTGGTAAACTGCGAGTGTTTTGTGGCCGCAAATGCGGTTGCAAAACACTAGTACATAGCATGTTGACTTGCTATTAGGAACGGACGCCCCTTCTTATTAGCAAGAGTCGTAAATATTATTTTGCGAATCAGGGACTTGCAAAATAGCATTCGTAGATGCTATTACCATTTTTTGGGCCGCAAACGGGAGGTTCTCCCATTTGCGGCCGCAAAAAAGGATCCTACATCTGGCCAGAGTTTCCAATGATGCATATGGTCCTACTGGACTTTTAAAAATACTTTGCTTATTTATAATTTCTCTAAGTGATATCATAATTTCCAGTACTTTCTCAGATGAGTGGGACTTTGAAACTGTAAAAACTATGCTGTCTGATTTCGAACTATCTGCTGCATTTTAAAACAATGAATTGTATTATGAAACATCTCATTTTGACACCATGTTTTGTTACCAACACTATGGTCATATTTTCTTGCACAAAGCAAGTATCCTACGTAATGTTTTCATTTACCATCAATGCGAACATTGCCCAACACTGCTGAAAGGTAGTTCAAACACATTAGCACAAGAGTTTGCCTATTTTGTCTCGGTTTAACCCTTCAGACCCAACCTCTTGCTATTATAAGCGTGCAACAACATCTGCAAAGAAAAATATGCTCACTTAAATGAAACAGATATACTCTGCTTCCTTTATTTCCCAACTGTCTTTACAGGGTTTCGACTTTTGGAAGGACACTATAGACACAATATCGATCTGGGGCAAGTTCAGGGAAATGAGGCCTTATTTAGAGCATGCCTCATACCACATCTTCCTGAACGACACTGTGCAACAAAATTCCGGTCTTGGGTTAGCCGAGATTAAGGATTTGAACTTAGCTCGGATTCCCTCACTAACACACTTCCGGGATGGCAAAAGTATACACAACACAGTAAGGATGCATTAGATACCATTCAACATTATGGTTCGTACAATTCATCTGACCCCAATTTGAAGGGATGGTTGGTTTGACCTATCAACACTAATAGGTGTCAGTCACGATTCAGAGGTACCACCGAAGTGTTCAGTATTGGGGTGATGAGATCTAACAGTGTTGGGAAGTTATGGCTGAAGTAACTAAAAACCTCAACTCTGTCCGACGTGAAACAACACTTGTTCTTTCTCTCAGATGACATGGATCATAGAGATTTTTCATTAGGTCCCCAGAAGCCACGTCAAAATCACTTCTTGTATGCTATTTACAATGAGGTATGGAAAATGTTCCAGCAGGAGGCTGCTGAGAGATTGCGTGATATTGAGAGGGTTAACTTAGAAAAGGCTTAGGCAAGCTGCTTTCAAATGGAAGCTATTTGATGTTAAACGATCAAGGTTGCTGTGGGATGGTTCCAGGCATCGCATATCTTGTCACAGTAAGTCCCAGGGCTACTTGTTGTATGCAAGTATTGTTTCCACTAACCCACACAGTTAGGGAGGTGACTCTACTGCCTTCATTAAATGTTTTATTTATACGGTTTGATTCTCTGAGCAGAATGAAAGCTATGCATTTGCAGAAGGATGTGGCTTTAACCTCAGCCCGATAGACTTTTGATCTCCAGGTTGCAAGGTCTTCATCTGAGATACAGGCACTAGTCCATACAAACTTCCCACTCAATTTTGGAGAAGTGGTTAATCGAATCTTTAATATGTCTGATACGAAGGGCAACATGCACCTATTTAAGAGCAAAGGTTCTGGACTATTAAGTCCCTTTCCGGCAATCTTCAAAGTTATTCCAGCATTTATACACTTCGTATTGTCAAGCGTTATTGGAGGTCTTCCACTGGTCCTACTACTTGTAGTGGGTATCCTGGTTTTAATTTTCCTGACACGCAATGGACGGCCCAGTACCTCAAGAGATGGTAAAGGTACTCCTGGTACGACGTTGCTGTGAGCGCATGGTACTCCATCCAGGGCCGGACTACCTACCAGGCATTTTGGAATGCTGCTGAGCTGGGGGCTGATTTCGTTGATGGTGACCTGCATGTGCAGAACATAATTAGTTTTGCTTTGTTTATGTCAAAGCACACGCAGGTCTCCATCAACAAAATCAGCCCCCACCGCAGTGAAATCAGCCCCCAGCTCGGCAGCATTCCAAAACGCCCCGTAGTCAGTCCGGCCCTGACTCGATCTGGGCACACCTCAGCCACGGGAGCTAAGCAAGCATTGGTTCCTATCATTCAGACCAGTCTGGGTAGACTGGGTCTTACCTGTGCTCTGCTGCCTACTCTGCGGATACGAATACATGTTGGACATGTCTGACTCTTCCATTGGTTGCTCCACCGCACATAGACATACTACAGGACCCCTTAAAGATCCACATGTTACAGTGTCCTTAGGGTATTCCCATGTTGGTGACAGCATTCTTAGAGCCTTCACAGGATGCTTAAGCTCCTGTTGGAACGGACAGTGGCTCTACAATAAGAACTCAGGTTCTGAGGGTTTCCATAGCGGCTGCTGTGAGAACTGAAGACCTTTGCTCCATTGACCTGATACAAGAGGTGTTATAGGAACCGTCATCTGTGAATTTAAGCGACAGTGATGTTGTGTCTCCCACCTAGTACACATAAACATTTGGCTCTCTGTGTGATGGGAATATTTTGGCCTTTTTCCATAACAATCCAAATTGGAATTCAAAAACATTGCTTCATTTTAAAAAATTGACTTTCGATGTGCATAGTTGGTCTAACAGTATATTGACTATTCAGCGGACTTATAGAGCTTTTTACTTATATAGCATCGATTTTTACATATACCATGTTTTTAGATGTTTTTACACTGGTTTTAATAACAATATTTTAGTCTTTTCAACAGGCATATTTTAGCTTAGTTGACCTTATCGACCTTCCGATGAGGAGTAGGTGTTATGTACCCCAAGGTACCCCAATATCGGCCTACTCAACCTTTTACCTACATTCGTCTTACCTTGCTCTGCATAACGGGTCTAGCTCTGACCTTTTACCCAGTTTTGTGCTGAATGAATGCCGATAAGTTTCCTGGTAAGTAGCCTCATTTATTATGCATAAGGATTCTTAGAACAGTCCCTGCACATGGCAAAAGAACTACGTTGCATAATCGCAGGAATTGTTCTAGGATCATTTGCATATTCGTAATCACAACACATTGATTATGAGGCTATCTTTATAGTATAAAAGAACCATACCAAGACTAGATAGGCTGAGGAGAAGCTTCACACTGACACTAGATGCTGAAATCCCAGCATGCTGAAGCTACAACAAGCATTGGGCTGACATCCCTTGCGGGGTTGTCCAACTCAAGACCAAGGCGGGGTCATTCATTCTCTCCCATCAGGAAATGGGGTTGGCTCTTTCCCAGGGGATTCTTGGCTTTATACCCTTATACATACTAGGTACATTTAGTTAATATTTGCATCTTGGAAGAACTCTTGATTACCATCTTGTATCAATATGCCTGCATATATTCACTGTTATAGCACTATGGTAGAATTCTACAGTTTTTTTACTCCGTTGGTGCTTATAATCTTATACATCTCTTTCTGTGAAATGATTGTCGCAGCAAACATGTTTTATACTAGAATTACTCTGGTTCAATAAATGCTTATCGAAAACATCCCCATCGTTTATTCTGTGTATTTCTCAGAGACCTCGTTAGCACTCAGTGACTGAGGGAAAAGTACTGTGCTGATTTCACAATCTCTGAATGATCAATGGTTGTCATTCTCAATAGTTGCCAGAAATTATACGCTCCTTTGTAAGGTTAGGGGGCTTATGGTGGCACTGTGAGCTAGCTGACATAAAGGCTAACACATCCTTTGGGGGTGTCCGGAATCAGTCTGGACACCAATCCCTCAGATTATGTTGTCTAAACAAGCATATCCTATGTGTTATTAGGAACGACACGACACAGGGACACTGCAGTCAACAGTGAAGCAGGTGCAATGACACCAGGGTCATGGATGTGAGGGGTCTACTTCACCCCAGTATAGCTGTTTTATTTTTAAACAAATTCATGCGATAGTGGTCCTCCTTTCACTGCTTAATTTAGAGTTGATGCACATTTGCTACACCATAGTGAAATTAGTTAATTATCGAGTGCGTAAACTGAGTCTGCAGCACAGCTCTACAAGGTTTATTTTCACATGCACAGGAGACACAAGTGAATGAGTCCAATGCACCCGAGCTGATTGTGAAAGACAAGCCACTATAGCCCCACAGAACCCCACCCAATTAAAATTAGGTTGTGTCAATGCTTTTGGGTAACAATTGCTTATTAATGATTTACACATTCAAGATCACTAGAAACGGAATATGCATTTCTACAATTTAATTTTAAAATAGTTATTATAAAATGTTGTGACCTAATGCACATAATATTGGCAGCATCACAGAAGAAAATAAAAAGCAGCTCTAAGTTTTCAAAGACTGTAAAAACGGATAAATCGTAGCATCACAATGCATAGCCCTAACACCCGCACTGTGATATCTCAAAGCGCAATATTAGTTCTAGCAGATGAATAAATATTAAGCCTTCATTTCAAAGGTAGTGCGCACACATGTACAACAGGATTTGCTGTCTCTTTGGAACAGCTTGTCAGGTTTTTAGAGCACTAGGTCCAGAGGTAGGAGTTTGTGTCTACGAGAGAATATAATTCTGCCACCAATTCATGAAGGCAGAAGGAATGCTTTGCAGTGCTTCAGGTAATCTTGCTTGAGGATCTTTCAATCAGGATGGAATCTGGTGCTAGGCTCATCTGGATCAGCAATATTCCTCTGCAACCTGGGTGAAGTTTCTTTCCTAAGTGATCAAGTGGCAGTCCTTATATACTGAATCTTAGCAGAGATTGGAATTTCTGACATAAATTGATGAATGTCTCACATAGATTATGCACTTCAAGTTGTGCACCCCAGATGCTTTCTTATGGACCTATAAGGTGAGATGATGTTAATTCAGACTACACTATTTTGGCTATGGATATTATATGACCTTAAAAAAGGCACCCTTCTCAGACTGATGTCACACTTGGGGTTTTGTTGATGTCTAGATCTGTATGACTTGGCACTTTCACAGTTCTTGGTACAGACGAAATCTGCATCAAAGGCAGACATATTTATGAGTATGCATAATTTAAGGAAAAATGGAAGCCTCTATTGTAAACATTGGTAGCCTCCATTACCTAGGATGGATTATGGGGCAACGATGACAGTCTAACTAAATGAAAACTATAGCTAAAATGTAACCTGTCCTGTATGTGTTTCAGAACCTAAAACTAAAAGAAAGAAACCTAAAAGCAAGTGATTAAAATAATAGACATTAAGGAGTGCCACAGTTATAAGATTCATGACATTGTTGGAAACATTTCTAAGCTAAATAGTTGCAAAATTATCATTGAGTGTGTTTTAGATTGATCTTGCTTATTAGAGATAGTCATCATACATTTACAGAATAAAAACCAAAGCCAGAAATGTGCATTTGATGAGATAATAATGTATCACTTTTTACATGTTCAATAACATGTCTTCAAACAGAAATGCAAAAGGGGTCTCTGTGCTGGAAGACATGATCCTTACAATACCATCCTTGATTAGAAAAATACATTAAAAGAACATTCTTGTAATGTTCAACATTATATGCGAGGAATATAAGCAAGGGTGTTATGCGCAATGAAAAATAAAAGGGAACTAGACAAATTTTTTCATTTTCTGATTATTGCAGGTTGGTGCACACACGAGAAAAAAAATACAAAGAATGAAAAAAGTGTAATCAGTCGCATTAAATCTCTTTCTGTTCAAAAAAACAAAAAACAGATATAGTTACGTCCATGCATAGGGATGCCATTCAGTCACCTTTGCTTCTTTCCACTGATGCTGTGGACATGAGCTTTCGAGTAAATTTGTAGGCTGAACATTGTTTAGTCTTTGGTGACTATTACGTAGCAGAGCAAATAGAATAACGTCTGTTGTATTAGATAACATAGCTTTCAATTTGAATGGAGCAGAAAAGGCACATCCTTTTCCACTTTTGCTGGAGCAGATGAAGCTCATCCTTGCTGTCGAAAGAAGCCACTGACGATGAGATATCTTTTGGCCTTACTCTGGCGAGATCAGGTTTTGGCACTGATGCTGGATTCATATTCAGTGATTTTGATGACCCATCAACTCCTGCATTCTTCAGGATGAGCAACTGCAGTGCAGTGCAACAGAGTAGTGCAACCTATTTGTTTGAAACAGTTTCTTTGCTTGTGAATTCACAAAAGCCAAGTACTCTCAGGTAGCTGCTCCACAGCTAGAATGCCACATTTATGACACTTGTTAGATGTTGTTCTGTAACAGGGCACCCAAGTCAGTACGAAATCCTGTCTTTAAAAGTCTTTTACTCTTGGATGTAAAATAAGATATTTGCAGAAAACAATGTTTTCTTGCCACTTGAGGTTAAAATGCCCCTTTTGGATTTTAGGTCATAACCAGCTCTTTTTAATTTGTCAATGCTTATAACCTACCAACCTATTTTTATGGCAAGCACACTTTCAAAAACATCTTTTTCACAAGGAAAAATAAAATAATATCACAACATTTCCTTTTGTTTTTGCACAGTTAACATATAGTAATATTAGGACATGAATCCTTCCCTAGAGACATGTGTATGTATCTTGAAGCCTTAATATTTTACATTAAAATAACATACAGTCAAATGGAAAACACCATTCCGGATACATTCAAATTGAAAATACCATTCTGAATCGTTTCAGTTCAATTACTATCAGTAATGTTTTCTTTCCAATGCTCGTAGCCTTGGACAATAAGAGTTTCAACAAAATGTGCTAACTGAGTCTGTAAGTGTTCTTTATGTTTACTCAGAATTCTGTGAAGTTTCTCTATTTTCTGCATGTAGCAAAAAGCAGATGTGCCTGACACATCAGCAGCAAGACTTTTCTTTGAAAGTTTTCTGTTTATTTGTGTGCTAGGCCTTGCGGAGTTCCTATTATGTCTGATGTGTAAAATTGTACATTTCTCAGAATTCAAGGTATTAGTAAATATAATAACCAGAAAATATTAAAACAGTACATCTATTTGTAAAAACATAACCCTTCATTTTCAAAGGCAGCATAAACAAATCAATCAATAACTTGCACAGTATCAAATTCAATAGACCTGTATAATTCATAAAACATTTCAATACATATGCCAATTGCAATGTCTCATAACATAATAAGGAACATTTTCCAAGACTATGCCCTTGGGCACAGAATAAGCTGTAATTCAGGCAGCATATAGATCTTGTTGAGCTCTGTGGAATGAGGGATGCAGTTGAAGTTCTCACTCCACGGTTTGTGTAACAATTCTTACAGGGACGCAATGACCATTCAGTAGCAGTGGAACAACAGTCAGCATTGTTAGCAAGATGATGAAAAAGAAGCACTGTTGTAGTGATCCAAACATAGGACCATGGTGGTATCAGGCACTTGTCACAAACCCAATGATATCCAAGAAGAAACTAATGGTATAGGGTGACTGTGGATACTGATGAAAAGTCACTCTGTAGAATTATGATTGATTTTCATAAAGCTTTCTTGCCCAAAGTGCATCATCATTGTCAATATGGACACATGTTGAGGTTCTTGGTAAACCCGAGCAGCAGTTGAGAGCACAGAATTGCTGAAATTGTAGCAGTGGTCTTCTCTGTTGAATCTGGAACTTGGTGTAAAACTGGAGACTCAGTAAGCTCTGCAATCCCTGAATTGGGCATCAGGATACAGGCATCCTTGGGTAGTTTCTCGAGAGTAAAGAGAGACTGGGAGGTTGTACTCTGAATGCACTTTTGTGTCAAAGGGGGCCTATTGAACAGAATCAAACACTTGATGCAATCACTGTGAATGATGGGCACCTTCATGGTTTCTTTAAATCAGGCAGTGGAAGCAAAATTACACTACATGTGTTTTCTACTCAAAGACCTGGATTGTTGGTCTGTAAAATAACTCAAACACTTGTTTATCAGGAATCTTTTCTCAAACTTTGATTTCCGAGACACCCATCAGGAGCTTTGGACACCTTAACTTCACAAACGGCAGAGTTGTAATGCATCACATTGGATAGTTTAGTTCTGACTACTTGAATATTTTGCAACACATTTTGTGCAGCTTCTGGGTCAGACAATTTTGCTTCAGCCACCTTCCCAGGGTGATCCAGAACAGCTATATACTACATAGATCATATAATATTGATGCAACCACCTAATACTCCTCTAGCCAAATTATTTAATGTTCTCAAGACTACCTACATATTATGCAACCAACTCAGTCCTGCATTCAATACCCCAGCAGTCAAGATTTGTTGAACATATCAATGTTCACTCACCTAACAAATTACTTAACCCCTTGCATGCTGTTGCGATTCTGCGCCTGTGCAGCAAAATCGCGAGTGGGCGGGTTTATGACGGCCCCCAGCCGTCATCAGCACACGAGCGCCGTAGTGCATGACGGATGGGGACCGTCATCAGCATGCAAGGGGTTAATACTCAAAATATGTTGGTTTATTGCAGATAAACTTTCAGAGCAGACATAATATCCCTGTAAGCCTTTGAGGCAAATGCAGGAGCATTGTATGAAAGAGAAAATAAAAACTGCTGTATTGGCTTTGATACTACAAATCGTTTTATTTTTGCCTAAACATATCAGCATTTCTTTGTTGCCCACACCCATAAGAATCTGGAGCATGAATCTTGAGAAACCAATATAAGATTATATTAGTTACATCTGTGATTAGCCCTATTATAGTTAAGGGAAAGATTACAGCGAAAGGGCAATATAAATAGTGTGGGGAGTCTGCCTGGGTCTTAAAAAATGGAAATGTTTCATTTATTGCATCACTGCTCATATGTATTTTTCCTCATGTTTGTTTAGTTGAGGATGACTACCTTAGACATCAGTTTCCGGGCTTTAGCTTTGACATTTCATATTTAATGCCAGCATGTGCAGATGCATTAACCCCCTGAGCTGCTGTGATTAAATATAACGTAGCTCACTCATGTTTCGCTTTCGTTCCTGGTTCGAATAACATTTAAGTGTTATCTGAATTGAGGGTGTAGTAGTGATGAAAATACTCATTTCCTTTTGAAGTTCCTTAAATCAATCCCAAAATATCTGTGCTGATCTTGGCTTAAGATCGGGTTACCTGCAGAGACCTTAGAAATGTATGATCTGCGTCTGCAGCAGAGTTTGATGCATCGTTCCCTTAAATGTTAGTTCCTTCACTGTTATGGTCCATGGTACATTGGATAGACCAATGGAAGCTTGATTCTGAAAGACAGCCACCTTCGCAGGAATTTCTATTTCTTCATTGACTTCCCTTCTGAATCTCAGAATCCGTTTAGGCACCAATGCATATAATGCATGTAATGTACAAAGTAAGCTATACGGAGCATTAAAACTGAATCCTACACTGCTCCAGTGTGTGAAGTGAAGGATCAGCTTTAAGTAATGAAAGTAACAGGGATTAGGTATTGCTGTGCTGGTGAGACACCTTAAAAACTTTAGACTGTGTGTGTGTGTTTTTTCGTGGGTGTGTGTTGCTAACGCAAAACGTTTCCTGCACAGCAACCCTAGCCAGCGACCAGAGATGCAGCCATTCACAGAGAATAGATCTGAATGGGGAAAACATTTGGGAGTTGCTTATGAGGTGCAATGTTTTAATAATTTTAGTGCTATAAAAGCATTGCAAAAAATCTTGCTGGTTGCACTATGTGAGAAGAGATATACATTTTGTAGTGAACCGCTCTTAGAAGGAGAAACTTGCTCCAACCCAGAATTCTTTGTGGTGGAGTGAAGCTTGCTTTCCACTGTGAAAATGTTATTAGCACAGGAATGGAATTTCCGTGTGACCTTCCTGTGAATTATGTGCATGAAGCCTGAAAGGGCTAAGGGAAAAAAGTCTCTGTTTTGTCTAGAGCATGTCAGTTTCCAGTCCATGTGAGATAACTGAGCATGTTTTTGTCCAATGTATTTAAGAAAACGTTATAAAATAAATAATTGCAAACAAATATGAAATCCCCAGCAGAAATGATAAATTCTTTAGCATAGCTTATGAATAAGGCTCCCTGATTTCCATTTTAACTGATTTTTATAGATAAATACAGACAGAAAGCATGTATTTTCTTGTTTATATTTATGTTTAAATGTGGATAAAAATGGAAATTGGGTTGCTTTTTGAGTAATTCTAAATACTGTCTGCCATGCCTACCAGGCAAATAGCTGTGTGAATTGATAGGTGAGGTTAAAAAAGAAAGGAGTTCAATATTGGCGTTAACACCAGTAGATATGCACATGGTTGATACTGAAATGTGCATATTTTCATATAACTGCATTGATTTATTTTCAGCAGATTGTTATATCACTGAAATCTGGCAGACATTCAAGCATGAGTGCATATTTATTGGTTAAATAAACGTGGAAATATACAAATTTCAGCTTCATTTTTCCACAAAACCCAAAATAAATATAGATAAATACAGATAAAATTAGCAAAAAATAAATATTGGTAAATACAGCCGGGAATGTCTAAAAAATGAATACCATAAAACCGGGAGCCCTAATTATGAAATAATCATGTAGTCCAGTTTATTTATTTTATTTATTTAGCAATTTGTATAGCGCCTGGTGACCCGAGGGCATCCCCGCGCTGTTAAAATTGAGTCCTGCTGAGGGGAAAGAGAGGTGGGGGGTTTATTTAGGGAACAGAAGAGTTTTAAGTTTTTTCCTGAATGTCAGGTGGTTGGGTTCCAGTCTGAGGGAGCGTGGGAGAGAATTCCAACCGGTGGACGCTTTGACAGAGAAGCGACGGCCTCCAGTGCGTGTTCTTTTGAATTTAGGGATGTTGGCCAGGTGCTCGTTCTCCGACCGCAGGGCCCTTGGTGCTATGTAGGGGGTGACCAGACCCCTGAGGATCGCAGGTCCTGATCCGTTGATTAGTTTATGGGCCGTGCACATGGCCTTAAACTCCACCCTTTGGCGGACTGGCAGCCAGTGCAACGCCTTGATGGCGGGTTTGGCGGATACTCTGGGAGGTACGCTCATGATTAGGCGGGCTGCAGCGTTCTGGGTTCTTTGCAGTCTCGCTAAGGTGGCTTCCGGCGCACCTAGGTAGACCAAGTTGCTGTAGTCCAACCGTGACAATATGAGGCCCTGTATTATTAGTTTCCTGGACACGGGCGGTAGGAGGGGGAGAATTTTGCGAACAGTTCGCAGAAGCCCAAGACAGGTTCCGGCGGTTTTAGCCGCTTGGGTCTTCATTGAGAGGGCGGGTTCTAGCCAGACTCCGAGGGTTTTGATTTCGTGTTTCGGGGTGGGGATTTCCCCGAACACGTCTGGCCAGATTGCCGGGGGGATGGTCGCCCATTGTTTGCCCATGAGCATCACCTCGGTTTTGGAACCGTTGAGTTTTAATGACGATTCACACATCCACCCTTGAATTTCGGTGAGACAGTTTGGTAATTTGTCTGGATGGTCGTCGAGTTGGGAGAGGGAGACGACCAATTGTGTGTCGTCAGCGTAGCTCACGATTTTTATCCCGTATGGCGTTACCACATCTTCCAAGGGGGCCATGTACACATTAAAAAGTGTGGGGCTCAGGGAGGAGCCCTGAGGAACCCCGCTGGTGAGTGGGAGTGTGGCCGAGTGGAATTCGCCATCCCAAACCTGGAACGTGCGTTCAGTGAGAAAGGACTCTATCCATTTGAGTGCCATCCCGGTGAGCCCTGCTGCAGCCAGTCGGTGGAGAAGGACACGGTGATTAACCGTGTCAAAGGCGGCACTCAGATCCAGGAGGATCACTGCCACTGATCCCCCTGAGTCTAGAATGCGCCTTGCTTCCTCAATGACGGCAAGCAGGGCGGTGTCTGTGCCGTGTCCCGGACGGAACCCCGTTTGGGATTGCCGCAGGATGTTGTTAGTCTCGAGAAATCTGGAGAGTTGACTGTTCACCAGTTTCTCGGTGATCTTGCTAATCCCTGGAAGGAGTGATATGGGCCGGTAGTTTGCCATATCAGTAGGGTCGAGCTGAGGTTTTTTAAGAAGTGCCTTCACCACTGCCTTTTTCCAGCTGTGGGGGACTGATCCTTGAGCAAGTGAGCAGTTGATAAGCTCCGTGATTGTAGGGGTGATGGCGGGGGCCACGTTTTTGAGGAATCTCAAAGGAGCAGGGTCTAAAGGAGATCCACTTTTTATTTTATTCAATGTCGTTTCCACCTCGTTGGGTGTTGTCGACTTGAATGTCTCGAGTTGGGGACGTAATCCCGTCTCATCGGGGGGCTGAATAGTGTTTCTGCGGGAAGGGGAGCTGGGGGAAGGAAGGGATGTGAGGATGCGGGCAATTTTGTTGTTGAAGTAAGAGGCTAGGTCATTACTTCTGTCTACCTGAGTGGTGATGGGCGAGGAAACGATGGGGACTTTCAGAAGCTCCTTCACAATGAGATAAGATTCCCTGGAGGAATTGGATGATTCCTTTATCCGGGTGTCATAGTGAGAGGCTTTGGAGAGCTTGATTGCGGTTTTATAGGTTTTGACTGAGGAGTGGTATGCCTCTTTGCTGGCATTGTGCCAGTCTTTTCTCCAAAGCCGTTCAGCTCTTTTGCAGTTTTTGCGGAGCTGGCGGAGTTCTGGGGTGTACCACGGAGCGGAGCCGATATTGTTGGTCTTATCTTCGCGCATTCTGAGTGGGAGCACAGTGTCAAGGGAGGACGTGATCCAGCTTCTGAAGTTGCTATCGGCGTTGTCCGGGATATTGTCGAGAGTGGGGGTGGTAGATGTCAGGGTGTTGGCCCATTCTTCAATAGGTAGTTTGGACCAAGTCCTGCCTTTAGTGAAGGAGGGAGGTTTCTGAGGTTTCTTAAGGGGTCCTGGGAGTTGGAATAGGACCAAGAAGTGGTCCGTCCAGGGAAGGGGAATGGTGTCTATTTCTTGCATCGCGGGGGTGCTGGTGAACACTGGGTCCAGCAAGTGGCCCTTGATGTGGGTGGCTCCTGAGTTAATGAGACGGAGGTCCGAGGCCGCTAGTTCGGAGATCAGGTCGACTACTCCAGAATCTGCCGTGTCTTCAAAGTGGATGTTCAGGTCTCCCACTAAGATGAAGTTCGTGGCGGAGTGAGCCTGTGTTGCTACCATGTCTAGGAGGGCATTGGAAAAAGGACCGGGGTGGCCGGGGGGACGGTAGATTAAGATCCCTGAAAGGGAGTTCGTGGGATCGAGTTTAATTGAGAATTGAAGACTTTCTGAGTCTGGGATTTGTGCATCGCTAGCGTTGCAGGTGAAGGAGTCACGGTAAATAATGGCGATGCCTCCCCCTCTGCCAAGTGGACGAGGGAGGGACTGGATAAGGAATCCCTGAGGTGTGGCTGACACTGTGTCCGAGTCAGAGTGTGGGGTGAGCCACGTTTCCGTTAGGAAGAGAATGTCGATCTCGCAGTCTTCTATAAGGTGGTGGATTTGTGTCGCATGTTTAGGGAGAGAGCGACAGTTCAGTGAGGCAAGTTTGAGGGTTGCACGCTTCGGTACTCGTGTCGGGATTTGAAGCTGAGCAGGCTGGCAGAACGTACAGCTGACAAAGGGTCCATCCATGTCATGGATATATCTGCATGAGGGGGCGAGGGAAGGCCTGAGACTTAAAAGGTCACGGCGGGAATATATAGTTTTGGCGGGGGCTCTGGCAGCCAGGGGGTCTGGCCCTAGGCCCGGTCGTGCGCGGACGGGCGCAGACGGGCTTGCCTTAGGCGCGCCTTCGGCGCGCAAACGGCGCTCCCGCTGCGCTCGTCCGCTGCGCTGGGAGGGTCGGCACATTTGTGCTGGAAGTTAATGGGCGTGGCCTCGCCGGGGGCGTGGCTTCGCCTTTGGCGTGCTCTCGGTAATGGTGATTCCCCGAGGCAGATGAGCTGGAATAGCGCGTGTCAGCAGCGCTTCCAGTGGGTAAGGCAGAGCGTTTGTAGGCTTAAAAAGAGCAGTGAATACAAGTTATTTCAGTGACAGTTTAAAAATCGATCGCGTTACAAACACCTCCGGCTTCCGCCTCAGAGGCTATCAAGTGACTGGGGGTCGGTGCGCTAGGAGAGCGTTTATAGGCTGGGTCGGTGGGCGTGGCCTCGCAGGGGGCGTGGCTTCGCCTTTGGCGTGCTCTCGGTAATGGTGATTCCCCGAGGCAGATGAGCTGGAATAGCGCGTGTCAGCAGCGCTTCCAGTGGGTAAGGCAGAGCGTTTGTAGGCTTAAAAAGAGCAGTGAATACAAGTTATTTCAGTGACAGTTTAAAAATCGATCGCGTTACAAACACCTCCGGCTTCCGCCTCAGAGGCTATCAAGTGACTGGGGGTCGGTGCGCTAGGAGAGCGTTTATAGGCTGGGTCGGTGGGCGTGGCCTCGCAGGGGGCGTGGCTTCGCCTTTGGCGTGCTCTCGGTAATGGTGATTCCCCGAGGCAGAAGAGCTGGAATAGCGCGTGTCAGCAGCGCTTCCAGTGGGTAAGGCAGAGCGTTTGTAGGCTTAAAAAGAGCAGTGAATACAAGTTATTTCAGTGACAGTTCTGGAAAAATCGCTAAGAAGCAAAATTAGATTAAAATGCACATATTCGCAGAAGATAATACAAATTAGCTACGTTTTCAATAACTGTGAGAACGGGGAAAAATCGTAACTTCACAATTTATAGCCGTTCCTCCCTCACTCTGCTATCTCTAAGCGCAATGCTAGCTCTAGCAGATGAATACATAATTAGCCTGAGTTTCGAAGGTGGTGTGCATACCTGGACAAATGGATTTGTTACCTGTTTGTAGTAGCTTGTCAGCTTTTTCGAGCACAAGGCCAAGAGCTAGGAGATTTTGTCTATGAAAGAATACAATCCTGGCACCAATTCATGAAGGTAGAAAAAAATGCTTTGCAGAGCTTTGCAGAGTCTTACTTGAGGCTCTTTCATTTGGGATGGAATGTGGCGCAGGGCATATCTGGATCTGCAATATGGATCTGCAATCAGCAATATGAGTCTGTGACCTGGGTGAGGTTTCTCTCCTAAGTAATTGCTCAAGTGATAGTCCTTACATACTGATTCTTATCAGAGATTTGAATTTCTGAAATAAGTTCAGGAATGTCTGAAATAGATTATGGGCCTCATTACGATGTCGGGGGGATAGTTTCAGCCTAACACCGTATTAGATCCGGGAACCGACCGGCTCGCGGTCAACAGGTCCACCCGACCGATTACAATGCAACCGAACACTGTTTGGTCAGAGACCCATTGATTACTATGGGAGCCCATGTTCCGACTGACAACACAGGCTCATATGGGGAAATGGGATGTCTGTGTAAAACCCTGAACACTCTAGCGGGCACCCCATTGTGCCTGCCACACAGTGCAGCGTTTTATAGGGGGTTGCCTTATGTACCCCCTCGGTCCCCAACTGGAGGCCTCAGGATAAAGGGGGGGCTGCTAGGGCTCCCCAAACTCACTTTCCGACAGCCTTTTCATGTCGCACAAGCCTACTCAGAAAGGCTGTTGGAAATCGACATTGTAATTGGTCGGTCGGAAACACTGTCCGTAGAGGTGCCCGATGCGGTTCCGTCCAACATGAATACTCCGAGAGCCAGTCGGAACCAATTCGGAGTAACTGTGCTGTTTCCTTTCCGACTGTGATCTTCGTAATCAATCGAGCAGATTGTAAACCAACACGGTCTAAGAAATTCGGACTGTCGGTAGAAGCTTTCCGCGCGACATCATAATGGGGCCCTATGTGTATTAAGGTGTGTGTGCCATATGTTTCCTTATGGACATATACATTGAGAGGACATCAATTCAGACTATATTATTTTGGCTATGTATGTTACATGACCTTGAAAAAAACACCTTGCCTAGTAAAAGGCACCTGTACCGCACTGATGTCGCACTTGAGGTTTTTTTATGTCTATATCTGAATGACTTGGTATTTTCACAGTTCTTGGAAAGTTAGGCAAATCTGAAGGCAGACATTCTGATGATTCTGCAACATTTAAGGAACAATGGCAGCCTGCATTGTCAAAGATGACAGCCCCCATTACCTAGGATGGATTCATGAACAAAGATGACAGGCTAACTAAAATAAAAACTACGTATAAAATTAAACTTGTCCTGTATGTGTTTCAGAACCTAATACTAAAAGAAAGAAGCCCAAACGCAAGTGAATAGCATACTAAAGTTATGGAGGAAATAGTCATATGATCAATGCCATTGCTGGAATAATCTCTAAGTTAAAAAGTTACTAAATTATCACTAAATCTGTTTTTGATTGACCTTGCTTATCAGAGATATTAATTATAAATTTACAGAATAAATGCACATGCCACAAACATGCATTGGTTAGATGGAAATTTGTCACTTTATACATATTCAATAACACATTTTCAAACTAATATAAAAAAAGGGAATCTGTGATGAAAGATATGATCATACAACACAAGTAAATGCAGATTACATGACGTGCAAATTTAAACAAAATAAAAGGTCAAATAATGCCCAACATTCATTTCACCTGAAGCAAAGTATAGCAATGCTTGACCTCTGTAATTGATCTGGGTTTAAATTCTGGCTCTTTCGATGTTTACTAGCTTAAAATATTACTCAGTAGTTACATCAAGGGCTACTGTATGCGTTTAACATCTCCAGTGTCAAAGATAGCGAATCCAACAGGGCTGTATTACTCAGGTTTATCCCAGGCCTTTGATATTCTCATTTACAAGCAAATATAGAGAATGCCCACTGGACAAAGTTCAGCTTGGCTGGTCAAATGTGAATCCATGGGAGCAACATGAAAAACCAGCACGATAAAAATGCTGTTAGTATATTTGTCATCATTTATTTTTAAAAGCTTCAAGGCAGAAAATAGAAGTGAACATCAGAGGAGCAAAATAAAATTGTATTCATTGATTTTCTTTCATGCTTCATTTAGGATACATCGCAGGATGGTCTGGAACAAAATGGTAAATCACGTATTAATGAATGTATAATATAAAGAATCACTGCATTCAGGGAAACACTGTGCGTGGTTAATAGATACATCAGAGAATCTCAAGCTTGATTTGGTAGCCAAATGAAACACAATTTTCTTAATAATTTTAATGTCCAGATATATTGACCAAAATCTGGACCCGCTTCGAACATCAGCTAAGAATGCTACCTGTAGCTTCTGGTCTCTGACATGAAGGGATCTTATGACCGGGGGATTCATATACTAACTGGGTCCCTGCACCCCTTCATAACTCCCCCGGCCGCTTGCTGCCTCTTCCCATGATTGGGGGCCAGCAGCTACATAGGGGTGACCAATCTGTGGCGCCCCCTTTTCATGAGCGTACTGCGGAAAGGGGAGGGGTTCCCACCTCTGGGTGGCATTTGACTCAGGCCCCCATCGAGTCCGGCTGCACCTCCTCCGGCCCGCGTTTCAAGATATTAACTTTCAGACTCACGGACATCAGGGACAAAGTTACAGATTACTGTGTGAGTGTACATTCCATTTACTCACAGTTCCATCTCTTCTGGGGCACTTCCGTATTAAAGAATCGAAAGTACATGCTTGCATTTCCCCTTTTGCAATACTCAATGCAACTGTAATACACCTGTGCCCACTGAAAATAGTGTTGATATTCCTAATTTTCATTGAAGAATGACCCCCTACAAATGAGAGTCTATATGGCTGTGCCATATTACAGACAAGGTCACCTGCTTAAAGACTCTTTCAGAAGGTGCACTAACTCTAATGCAGCCAGACATACAGTCAGTGAATACCTGAGAACAATCAATCAATCAATCAAAGCATTTGTATAGCGCGCTATTCACCCGGAGGGTCTCAAGGTGCTTGGGGGAGGGGGGTCCTCTACTGTTCGAACAGCCAGGTCTTGAGTTGCTTCCTGAAGGAGAGGTGGTCTTGGGTCAGGCGGAGGTGGATGGGGAGGGAGTTCCACATCTTGACAGCCAGGTAGGAGAAGGATCTTCCTCCCGTTGTGGCTCTTCGGATGCGGGGAACGGCGGCGAGGGCATGGTTGGTTGTTCGTAGCTAGCGGGTGGGAGTGTAGAAGGTCAGGCGGTCGTTGAGGTATCCGGGGCCTTGGTTGTGGAGAGCTTTGTGTGCGTGGGTGAGGAGTCGGAACATGATTCTCTTGCTGACGGGGAGCCAGTGCAGGTCTCTCTGGTGTTCGGCGATGTGGCTGTGTCGGGGGATGTCCAGGATGAGTCGTGCTGAGGCGTTCTGGATGCGCTGGAGTCTTTTCTAAAGTTTGGCTGTGGTTCCGGCGTAGAGGGAGTTGCCGTAGTCCAGTCCGCTTGTGACGAGGGCCTGTGTGACCGTCTTCCTGGTTTCGGTGGGGATCCACCGGAAGATCTTGTGTAGCATGCGTAGGATGTTGAAGCATGACGAGGAGACGGCGTTGACTTGTCTGGTCATCGAGAGGGAGGAGTCCAGGATGAAGCCCATGTTGCCTGCGTGGTCCGTTGGTTTGGGTGCGCTGCCCAGGGCAGGGGGCCACCAGGAGTCGTCCCAGGCGGAGGGGGATGGTCCCAGGATGAGGACTTCCATCTTATCTGAGTTAAGTTTCAGGCGGCTGTTCATCATCCACTCGGCTACGTCTTTCATCCCTTCGTGTAGGTTGGTTCTAGCGGTTGCGGGGTCGTTGGTGAGGGAGAGGATCAGCTGGGTGTCGTCGGGTTAGGAGATGATGTTGAGGTTGTGTTGGCGTGCGATGGCCGCGAGGGGGCTCATGTAGATGATGAACAGCGTGGGACTGAGTGATGATCCTTGTGGTACGCCGCAGATGACTTCGGTGGCCTCGGATCTGGTCAGGGGGAGGCGGACTCTCTGGGTTCTTCCGGCGAGGAAGGATATGATCCACTCCAGTGCCTTCTCCTGGATTCCGATGTTGTTCAGGCGCTGCACTTGGGTGCGTTGGCAGACCGTGTCGAACGCTGCGGAGAGGTCCAGGAGGATGAGGGCCGCTGTTTCCCCGTTGTCGAGCAGGGCTCGGATGTCGTCGGTGGCTGTGGTTGGCCCGGAAGCCGGACTGCGAGTGGTCGAGGGATCCATTTGTCTCGAGGAAGGCGGTCACCTGTCTGTTGACGGTCTTTTCGATGACTTTGGCAGGAAAAGGAAGGAGCGAGATGGGGTGGTAGTTTTTGAGGTCGGTGGGGTCTGCTGATGGTTTCTTCAGTAGGGCGCTGAGTTTGGCGTGCTTCCAGCTCCCTGGGAAGGTGGCGGTGTCGAAGGAGGTGTTGATAATGTCCCAGAGGTGGGGTACGATGATGGAGTCGGCCTTGTTAAAGAAGTGGTGAGGGCAGGGGTCGGTTGGTGATCCAGAGTGGATGGAGTTCATCGTGCGGATGGTGTCTTCGGTGTTGACCGGGGTCCAGGCACGGAGGGTGGTGGTGGGGGGCGTTGGTACGGTCGTAGGGTGCGTCGGCTGTGTGCTGAAACTGTTATGTATGTCTGCGATCTTCCTGTGGAAAAACAAGGCGAGCGAGTTTCAGAGGTCTTGCGAGGGAGTGATGTCATTGTTTCCGGCGCTGGGGCTCGAGAGCTCTTTGACGATGTTGAAGAGTTCCTTGCTGTTTTGGGCGTTGTTGTCCAGTTGTTCCTTGAATGCGGTTTTCTTGGTGAAGTAGATCAGCTGGTAGTGTTTTTGGGTGGCGTGCTTGAGGGTGGTCATGTTGTCTGTAGTCGGGTATCTGCGCCAGGCTTTCTCGAGTGCCCGGCAGTTCTTCTTGGAGCTCTTGAGTTCATTGGTTAACCAGGATGCTTTCTGCTGCCGGGTCTGACGGGGGGTCTTCAGTGGAGCGAGGTCATCTGCGCAGTTGGTGGTCCACCTTGTGAGGTTGTTGGCGGCTTGGTTGGGGTTCGTTGAGCTGGCGGGAGGGTTCTGGCTCAGGGATGTGGTGAGTTGGTCAGTGGTGATCTTGTTCCAGCTTCTGCGGGGAACCTGTTGCGGGTGGTGGTGAGTGGTGGTCCCACTGAAGCTGAAGTGGACGCAGCTGTGGTCTGTCCAGTGGAGTCCGGTGGTGTGGTGAAATAAATTGTATTTCTGGGCAAGAGTGCAGGTAAGTATCTTCTTTTATTTCAAATGCAATACACCCACAGGGAAACGCCGCCGCTAGACTCCAGGACTCCGGGCAACTGACTAGCGTTGCCCAGAGCGCTAGAACCGAACGGAGGGGCAGAACACAACAAGAGAAGGCAATCCCTCGTGCTGGGCACAGCACGAGGGAAGACATATACTACAACTTCTCCCTCTTCACAACATTTCAAACAAAAAGAAAATGAAAGGGAAGCAATGGCATGTAAGTTAGGACATGAAAAGAATTTGGAACTGAGACATAAAAATAGGTTCAACTTAAAACATAATCATTAAACCTGACAGGTAACCTCCTACATCGAACAGATGGGGCAGAAGCTTGAAGTGAAACTTCCCCACCAGCCTCAGAAAGAATGGAAGAAGGAGAGGTAGACAACAAAGAAGGGGAGAGACCTGAAGAGGAAGGAGAGGAATCAGTTAATGATACAGAAGCATCTGACAAAGGAGATGAGAAAGAAGAACATTGGGAATCTAACCAAAAAGACCAGTCACACTGATCAAACTGTTGTTTGGTCAAACTTACCAAGGAACGAGCCTGTGAGTCGGACAGGAGAACCAAAGCCCTTTTGTTCCACCATCCTCTGCTGCCAAGTAAAGCAGAGGCCTTACTGACAGCAGTTACCTGAACAGGAGTGGAAAACTTAGAGAGTCCTTTGGCAACTTTTCTAGGATTTTTGATGAGGACCCAATCACCAACTTTAAGAACAAAAGAAGTGAAAAATGTACCTGAATCATGCCTGGTTTTCATAAGGGATTGTTTCTGAGAAACTTTTTCAGAAAGAGAGACATCTGAAGGTCGAAGGGTCTGGTCGTTTTTCGCAGACAACCATGTGGGACACAATTTGGTATGAACATTCCTATTTCTTAACAAAGAAAAGGGGGAAACACCAGTAGTACAATGGGGAGAAATGTTATATGACCAAAACTTCTCTTCAACAAAATTCCTAACGTCATTGTGTGAGGAAATGGCTGTTTGAACAGCATCTTTGAGCAGTCTATTGGCCCGTTCAACTAAACCGTTTGAAGTGGGCGAATAGAGAGCAACCTTGAAATGAACAACATCATGTTCCAATAAAAATGAGTCAAATTTTTCAGATATGAAATGGGAACCATTATCGGTAACCACCACAGAAGGACAACCTTCAATGATGAACAAATTGCGCAAAAATTTGATGGCATTGGCAGAGGAAGGAAAGTCACAAAACATGTGGTACAACCATTTTGAATGATAATCAATGAGAAGAATGACATATTTCATGTCATGGGGAAGGACATCAAAGGGGCCAGAAAAATCCAACCCAACCTTTTCCCAAGGTTTGAGTGGAAAGGGAACAGGATGGAGGGGCGTACTAATGAGTTTCCATTTCTTATCTGAGAGCAAACATTCATTGCAGGAATCAATGTAAAACTTTACCTGGGACTCAATAGAGGGCCACCAATAATGTGATTTGATGAGTTGAGATGTTTTAGTTATGCCAAGATGTCCTTGATGTGCAAATTTAATGATATCGGGTCTGACATCAGAAGGCGGAACAAAAACATCATGCCTCATAATTAAATTGTCGACAAGAGAGAGTTCAGAAGAAACCATGGAAAATGCCTTAAGTTCATTTGACTAATTTCTACTCTCAGGCCAGCCCTGAGAAATGTATTGTGCAACCAATTTTATATTCTGGTCATTTTCATAAGCTCTTGACCAAGAATCCTCTGTAATGAAAGGGCACGATTTGGTGGCGTCAAGGGTGGCGACAACACACTCAACATCACCAAAATCTTGAACATCTGAATCAGAATTGAGTGACATGCGAGATAAACAGTCAGCACGAAAATTTTTGCCACCTGAAATGTGCTTAATATTGAAGTGAAATTCATGTAATTTTGACAAGAGTCTGACAAGTCTTGAGGAGGCTTTACCTAGGCTATCACCATTGAGAAGTTGAGTGAGAGGCTTGTGATCGGTGAACAAATCAAATTCTCTACCCCAAATGTAGTTCTTAAACTTTTCAATTGCCCAAACGCAAGCCAATGACTCACGCTCAATGGTGCTATGGTGGGTTTCAGAATCCTTAAGTGTTCTGGAAGAAAAAGCGACAGTGTGTTCCCTACCAGAAACCCACTGACCAAGGACAGCGCCCAAACCAGTCAAGCTGGCGTCAACCATGATGAAACACTTGGCAGAGTCTTGAAAGGGGTGCAAAGCAGGGGCACCAACAATCATGTCCTTGACATGTGAAAAAGAGGTATTGATCTCTTCAGTCCAAGCATATTTGGAACCTTTGCGAAGCAAAGAGCGAAGGGGTTCAACAATTTGGGCATAGCCTTTTACGAAATGGGCGTAATACTCCGCTAAACCCAAAAAGGAGCGGAGAGCATCCTTGTCATTGGGAGGAGAAGCTTGAGAAATAGCCTCAATGAGGGAGGACTTGGGTTTTATGCCTTCGGGAGTCAAAGTGTGACCCAAGTAATCCAGGGATTGAGAACCAAATTTACATTTGTCAGCCCTGACAGTCATGCCAGCTTCATTAAGCTTGCACAAAACAGAATAAAGATGGGATAAATGAGAATTCCAATCAGGAGAAAAAACCAAGATGTCATCCTGATAGGCCTGAACCCCAGGAACAGACTCGAAGATGATTTTTTGGAAAACACTAGCTGCGCTAGCAAGTCCAAATGGGAGTTTCAAATATTTAAAAACACCAAATGGGGTGACAAAAGTGGTGAGGTCCTGAGAAGATTCGGTAAGGGGTACTTGATGGTACGCGGAGCGCAAGTCAATACTTGGCACCACCTAGGTTGGCAAGTAGGTCGTGAATTTTGGGAAGGGGGTGGCAATCAACCAAAATATTTTTGTTTAGGGTGCGAAGGTCGGCACATCGCCTGACCTCACCGTTCTTCTTGCGAACGATAACAATGGGGGAAACCCATTCGGAAGAATCCGAAGGTGCAATGATACCATCCTTTTTGAGAGAGGTGAGCACAGATTTAAGTTTGTCTCTGGCACTGATGGGGACAGGGCGGACTTTATGAACAATGGGTTGGGCAGAGGCTTTAAGTTTGATCTCATGTTTAAAACCTTTGACGGTGCCTGGTTGGTTGGAAAAAACATTGGGAAATTTGTCCAAAATTTGTTTGATGTCTGACTCATGATTATCAGAGAGAAGACAAACTGAAACAAAAGGTGGAACAGGGGAATAACCTTCAGGAGGATCACCAACTCTAATGGGATCATCCGAACCAGGAACTAGGTAGATACCCATTTTGGCAAGATCTTGCCAGCCAACTATATTGGGACCCTTGGTTGCAATATAAATTTTGGTAATAATAGATCTCCCAAAACACTCAAGCCTATAGTTGAAGTAGCCAAGCATAATAATATCAGACTCATTAAATGCTTTGGGACTAAGGTCAGATTTGAGCAAAGAAATGGAATTGTTCAATTTTTCAAGAAAAAATGCTTCATTAAGAATGGTTATTGGAGATCCAGAATCTGCCATGACTGTAACTTCAATGTTACCAAACAGTGCAGAGCAGTAAGGACCTTTGACCAAATTAGAGGTATCAATGAAGTTGCAATGGATAGATACAACCATGTCTTGAAATTCATCAATACAATCATCCAAATCAGGACATACAATACTATTTACAGAGGGTCTGGACGATCTTTTGACAGATTTGCACATACCTTGGAAATGTCCTAATTTTTTACACAAAACACACCTTTTTCCTGAAGCAGGACAAGAGGGGTTGTTGCCAATATGGGACTTAGAACCACACCTGTAACAATAAGGGTTAGGGTTAGGTTTCTTTTGAAAAGATCTAACAGACCTATTAGTGTTAACTATACTAATAGAAGTGGCATTGTCATATGAAGAAGATTGAAGAGAAGAATGAGCTTGGTCTTTTTGCAGCGCGTTAGAGGTGGTGATGGATCTTTCGATGCTCTTGGCAATGTCAATAGTTTCTTGAAGTGTAGGCTTCTTGCAGCTCAAAAGGCGTTATTGAATCTTTTTAGAAAAACAAGCAAAAACAAATTGATCCCGAATGTAAATGTCGGGATTAGATTCAAATTCGCAAGTAGAGGCCAAGATTCTTAACTGAGCAATGTACTCCTCAATGGACTCATCTTCTCGCTGTCTCCTTTTAAAGAAGTTATGTCTCTCAAGCATTTCATTAGGTTCTTCACCATAATGTCTTGCGAGTCTGGATAAGGCTTCTTTATACTCATCCCAATTATCACCAGCATCCCCAGTGGGAGGAGAGGATCTTGGGAGGTTTTCAAAAGTATGTTGTGCAGCAACACCCAAGCAACCATATAAAATAGCAACTTTCCTCTCAGGAGTGAACTTGACTGCATCAATCGCTACAATATGGTTGGCAAAAGCTCTAACCCATTGACGCCAAGGAATGGTAGGTTTTCCAGGGAGTTGAAGAAAAGGTGGGGGTTGAGCAAATTGCTGAGAAGAAGCCATTAAAATAGAATGAAAAATATCAAAGTTGTGGTTGTAATTGAGAAGAAATAATGAAGGTGGTTGAAGGTGTTCAAGAAATTATAAGCATGACTTGAAGCTTAAAATAACAAATGAAATGCAGGCAGGGGTGTGCCTGTCACCGAAGGAGCACACACAAGAATAAATACATTTGTCAAATATAATAAAGAATATTGTAAAAGTACCAGTATTTAACTCCAGCGTATGAATGAATGCCAAGGAAACGAAGCGAAGATCGCGCTGTAGCGTCAGGCATCAGGAAACTGACTCCGTGTGAAGATCGGCGCGGAGCGTGTAGATGTAGACAGCTGTAGCTAGGCAACGAGTGAAAATGGCTGCCGAGGGTAACGTGATGATGTGCCAGCGTGATGAGGTGAGGCGCTGGAGGATCACGTGTATCAGCGTCAAGTGCGCGTAGAAATTGAAGACGCGCAAGGACAATGACGCTTTGGAACGTTGGGCACTCACCGGCTGAAGCTCGAGCCCTCAAGGCAACCGTCAGCATGAAAGGCAAAGCGGTGGAAAATGACGGAAATTCGCCAGAAAGCAGAGCACCGTCGGCCTCAACAGCAGGTAGAAGCGATGTCCGTGATGTCCGTGAAGAGTAGTGAAGTACTTGGTAGGAGTAGGAGGGCGGGCATCGAGGGAGTAGGCCGAGTACCTCCTGGTGGGTGTCTGGTAGGTTCGGGACCCGCTCTTCGCCAAATGAAATAAATTGTATTTCTGGGCAAGAGTGCAGGTAAGTATCTTCTTTTATTTCAAATGCAATACACCCACAGGGAAAGGCCGCCGCTCGACTCCAGGACTCCGGGCAACTGAGTAGCGTTGCCCAGAGCGCTAGAACCGAACGGAGGGGCAGAACACAACAAGAGAAGGCAATCCCTCGTGCTGGGCACAGCACGAGGGAAGACATATACTACATGTGGCTGAAGGAGATGTCCTTGCTGGAGGAGAAGACGGGGTCAAGCGTGTGGCCGGCAAATTGGGTGGGGGTGGTCACCAGTTGCTTGAGTCCGAGGTTGGCGAGGTTGTCCAGCAGGGTGGTGGTGTTGCGGTTGTTGTTGTTCACTAGGTGGAAGTTGAAGTCCCCATGGAGGATGTAGTCAGCGGAGGGGAGGGCGTGCAGGCTGATGAAGTCGGCGATGTCTTCACTGAATTGTGTGCGTGGTCCCGGGGGTCTCTAGATGAGGGTGCCTCTGAGGGTGGTCTTGGGGTCGGTGTGTATCTGGAAGTGCAGGTGTTCGGCGGTTGTGAGGGTGTCGTCGGAGTTGGTCGTGATGCGGTTGGTGTTTTTGTGGACGATGGTGATGCCTCCTCCGGTCTGGTTGATGCGGTCCCTTCGGGTTATCTTGTATCCGTCCGGGATGGCGATGGCGATGTCGGGCGCTGAGGAGGCGTTCATCCATGTTTCCGGGAGGAAGGTGACATCTGGTGATGTGGAGTCGAGGAGGTTCCAGAGTTCAACGGTGTGTCCGTGGACAGAGCGGGTGTTGAGCAGGATGCACTTCAGGTGGTTGCTGCTGGCCCTCGGCTTGGCGGGTGCGGTGCAGGTCCGGATGCAGGAGAACTTGCAGGATTGGCAGGTGAAGGGTCCGTGGGTGCGTCCTGGGGTGGCTCAGTGGCAGCCAGGGATTCAGCCGGTGTTGAGTGCGTTGAGGGTGGGGGTGTCGTAAGTCCAGCGGGTGGGCTGGCAGCTGCAGGGGCCAGGGGTCCTGGCGCTGGGCGCGGTCTAGGCGTGGACAGGCGCAGATGGGCTTGTCTTTGGCGCGCCTTCGGTGCACAATCGGCGCGCACGCTGCGCGTCAACGCTGCAGGTACACACGCACTCTGCCATATATGGAGAGTTGGGGGGCAGGGCTAGGGAGGAGCAGCTGGGAGGCGGAAGCGGGGTGGCGAGTCGGGGGGTGAGCGGTGCGGTGATGCTGGAGGGAGCGTGGGTGGGGCTGCGGGAGAGCAGTGGCAGGGAGCGGGGTGGGGCAGGGAACAAGCAGTGACAACGGGACAAAAAAAGTGAAATGGGCTAAAAACAACGAAACAAACAAATACAAGTACAATAACAAGGCAATTTACAGCGATACAATTTACCAAACAACAAAGCAGGCACAGAGGGCAGGCAGGGTCAGGGAGCCAAACCAACAGGCGCAGAACTCTCTAGGCAGCAGGAGGAGGCCGGGCACACTCGGGGTGGGCCATGCGGCGGGAGGAGGGACCGGGTCTGAACAGGTCAGGTCAGGTCACAGCTCCTCGCCCGTGAGCCTCGCCTTAAGAACCTTTATGGGAGGGAGGAGCAGCTGAGAGGCAGGAGCGGGGTGGCGAGTGGGGGGGTGAGCGGTGCGGTGATGCTGGAGGGAGCGTGGGCGGGGCCGCGGGGGAGCAGCGGCAGGGAGCGGGGTGGGGCAGGGAACAAGCAGTGACAACGGGACAATAAAAGTGAAATGCGCTAAAACGACGAAACAAACAAATACAAGTATAATAACGAGGCAATTTACGTTGATACAATTTACCAAACAACGAAGTAGGCACAGAGGGCAGGCAGGGTCAAGGGGCCAAACCAGCAGGGGCAGAACTCTCTAGGCAGCAGGAGGAGGCCGGGCAAACTCGGGGTGGGCCACCCGGCAGGAGAAACGACCGGGTCTGACCAGGTCAGGTCAGGTCAGAACTACCTTTAGGAGGCATAGAGTATTCCATCTACCCTCAGTGTCACCTCAGCTGCGAGGTACAGTACCAAATTGAAACTGTACATTTTTGAGCACAATATACATATGAAAATCACAAAGTCAGCCTGTGTCCCCCAAATTAAGCCAACGACTAATGAATAATGACTAGTAATCAAAGGGGAAACACTGAGACAAACAATTCATTTTAGTTTGCAATTACAATTGAACATTGTCATATTTTACATTTAAGGAAAGGGCTGCTGGAGACAAAGCTCTTCCCCTATTTGGGGATACCAATTAATGCACATTTGGGTCATGGGTCAGGTTCCAGGTCTGGTTGTTCATTGAACAAATGCATCCAGAGCACAGCAAAGCATTGCTCTATCAAACATTTGTTTCTGGGCGGGCCCTATCACCCATTTTAATTCCTCAAAGATTGATGAAATGAGTACCATTGTATTGGGAAACAATAAACATCAGTTGTCTGTCCATAGATCCAACAAACCCTCTTGACTGAATGTTTCCTCTACAAATATGCCTGATATGTTATATGACTTATGTCAAATGCTTGGCCACGCAGGTGAAGTTCAAAAATAATTTGCAGTGCTGATATCACGCATACAAATGGGCACTATGCTCACTTGTATGTGTCATATCCAGGACCACTATGTTACAGCGCAAGTTGAATTTGTCACCTTTTCACACTCTAACACATTGGTCCTGATTTGTGACACATTGCTGTAGTTGAGTCGCTTTTCCCAGCAACTACAGTAATGCTCCACTTTTGCGCTGGATGTCAGCTGTAGTCTGTGGTCGTGTCTTGGGAGGAAGATGCTGCCACAAACTACTGTGGCTGTATTTTTTACCCCTGACTTAAAGGATTATTATACACGGGCCATCGTCTGAGATATTCAATTTCAGTTTAATGATATGGTAGTTTTAGTTAAATTTGAAGAAACTTACGGTCCGCAAGGAATTTTGTGTTCTTGAATAGGTGTGAATCCGTGCCATTTCATTTCCCTGGATGATCTTTATATCCAGCAATTTCCATTATATCCAGAAATTTACAAACCGAGGTATAAGCCCTGATCAAGTTCCAAAAGGTTGCAATTTCGAGAACGAAACGCCTTGGCTGTTTTCATGGACTTGTGAATAAAAGAAGAATTTGATTAAGCAATAAGGGACAATATGTATTATGTTCGGCGCACCTCCTATTGCTGATAGCATTGTTGAAATCTGTAACCAGTGACACCAAAAGGTGACAGGTGCTTGAGACCTGTGCACAATCAACCTGATATGGTAGCAGTGATGCAGTGATAGTGCTATCCACTGACGTCCATCACCTAGTTTTGGTTGTTTGCATATCCTACATTACCTCGCGTAGTTCTATTTCTGTCACACTTGGGGTGTAATAGTGTTTCCTTACATTAATTACAATGTCATTTTTTGTAGTGGATATCCCGTAGCATGCATTAGAGTAAGATTTAGTATAATTCCAATTCATTTTCCATCAATATATTTTCTTGGTTGTAGGTGTAACCCATGTGATTTATTAATTTCTTTCCTTTCGATCATGTGGTATTTCTTGCTCTTTTTGTCATTATGTCTGAAAATAGTGTTATTGAATAAAGATTTAACATATTAAAGTATATTATTATATTAATTGTATGTTTGTTATTTACATGTAAAATTATGCAACTTGTTTTCATATTTATTCTTGCATGTGTTCTTCTTAGATGTTTTAGAAATTATATACAGCTTTTCCCTTGGGGGTGTTGTGATGTGGAGCAGGTGCTCTCTTTTTTGTTGAAATAATAAGAGCACCAGTTTCATAATCAATGTTATTTTGTTCCTAGATTGTATAGGTTGAGGTTGTTAGGTTTTATTTTTATCTGTGTAAGGCTGAGTTTCTGTTTTATAATAACTTACATTTACTTTTTTAATGTCTTTTTTCTGGTTTGGGACCCGTTTTTTGTTTTTTGGTAGCTTAACACTTTTTGGATGTTGTTGCCATTTATTTTAGTAAGCACATAGCCAGAGATAGAAGTAGGGTGTTTTGTTTATTATGTATTATTTACAATTTCAATTTTGATTAAAGGTAAGTTGTAATTTAAATATAAGTTTTATTTACTTTCCAATGCCTTTTTTAAGTTTAAAAATGCTTTATTTAGAATATAGATAAACAGTGTGCAATTACATCTAATAATAAGGACGAGCAATAAATAAATACAAATAAATGCAAAAGAAGTAGAAATACAATGCAGCAACCTAAGAACCAGGAAAAAGATATTGGATTGCTCAGAGATTCATCATAAAACATTACTACTAGTATGAAAATACATGCCTAAAACTTGAATTGTATTATGACAAGAATTGCAAATAAAAGAAATGCGTTTTAATCTTTTTAGGGATAAGAGAAAAAAGAAAGAAAAGAAAGAAGTGGAAAAAGAAGAAAAGAAAGAAAAGAGAGGGAAAGAAATGCAGTTTCAGATTAAAAAAGTGAGCCTTGAAAATATACAATAATATAAACAATTATAATTACAAGCAATTATAATCTAAGGAGGTTTGAAATTATGAACAGAAGAAACTAATCTATCCATATTCCTAGATAAAACAGAAGTAAGTGGTAACCATAACAAATCTTTTTTAATTTTTAACGAAATAGATGTATCATGAGCACGGTCTAATCGATGATGATGACATAATATGTTCCACCATGCCATATATGAGATTATACCTGTATCGTTCCAATTAGAGGTAATAATCTGAAAGGTCAATGCATTCATTAAGTCAAAAAGTTTACCAGCCAAACCATTTTGTGCCCAAAAAGTGTATGCACTACCAACAAAAATATACTGAAAATCAAAGTGAAGGGATACTGAAAGGATGTCAATGATTTTGTGCCAAATTTGTAACTAAAACTTTTTAACAAGAGGGCAGTCAAAAAACATATGAAAAAGATCACTCTTATGCACATGACCAACATTTAACATTAGAGGTTACTTTAAATGTGTATAAACGTGTGGGTCTATTAAATAATCTATTATAAAAATAATGCAATGTTTGTGTAGGGCTTGCTGATGAGGATGAAGTACACATCTTGGCCCAAATTGAACTCCAAATGTGACCAGAAAATTCATGGTGCAATTCAAATTCCCATAGAAGTTCTATTTTGTGTTTTGATACATATTTAGAGGGGCTGATCAGTAGTTTGTATACAGCTGGAGCATTTAGTTGGTTTGACAAGTCAATTGAGGTGGAAGGAGAGTAGGTAACTGTAGCAGGAAGAAATTGTTGAGAAATAAATGTGTTGCGGAGGGCCTAGGAAGCATTGGAACCGCGGTTCCAGTGAGCAATTGTATATACATAAAGAAAAACATTTTTTTTCAATTTTTTTTAAAGCAAAAGATGAGAGAGACATATTAAGCTTAGTATCCAGTGTTGTTTAATCACACTGGACTAACGATGATTCACAGCATTTGTTAACACAGTGTTAAAACAGTGCCCCAGGAGGGGAAGGGACATGTGGGGGGTATAGTGATTGAGGTGAGGATGAGGGAGTGAATAAAAGAAAGTGTGATTCACAAGATCTAGTATTTACACTGCAAGGGAACTCATATTTAAGTCCTCGATGGGCCTGGAGAGGAGAGTTTGGGCATGTGGGATCTAGTTGGGCAAGCGAGAACAAAGATCGGCAAAAATAATAAGCAGGTTCGGTAATGGTTCAAAAAGCCCACTCCGCCCAGTTGAGAAAGTTTGGCCAGTGAATATAGAGATGGTATTAATCCCTGAATGATTGAAAAGTGGGCAAACATGAAAAATTAGCTGGGCCTTGAAATTCTTCCAATTCTTTTTTTATTTCAACACATCGGGCAAGGAAGCTCCGTTGTTAGTAGTCTCTGAAAAAGGAGAGAGTAAGATTAATGAAGTTCTGGTAAATTAAACCGCCACGAAACATGGGCTTCAAATTAATAAAATAAACTGCGCATAACCTAGGTCTTAGCGTCTGTACTGGTGCCTGCCGCTGTTTACGAAAAATGACTAGGTCTGTGTCTATATGGACTGAAAACGGTTGTTAGGATATGTCAGCAAAAAATTACATGGGCACCTGCAAGGTCTACTTCTGATTATATAGAGGCGCATCGACCAGGTTGCAAGAACCGAAGGGCTGGCTTCAATTTGACAAATGTTATATACGCCATCATGTGTCCTTGTGACCATTTATATAAAGGTCAAACACAACAGAAAATGAAGACCCGGATGTTGCAGCATTGCAGCTAAATCAGATGTGAGGTCCAGGGTGCACCCTTGGTTGAACACTTCTGCAATGAGGATCACAGCCCAGACGAACTCCGTTGGTTGATCCTTGAGAAAGCCTCCCTTGGCCCTAGAGGAGGCTTGTTAGGAAATGTCAGCAATAAATGACATGGGCACTTGCAAAGTCTTCTGCATGCATGTGAATGCGGAGTCTGATGTAATGGTTTGCGTTTAGAATGTGTGCGATGTAATGGTGTGTGCGATGTGAGGAATGCGATGTAATGGTGTGCGTTGTGTTTGTTTGCGTTGAATCGTCATACATTGTGTCAAACGGCAGGCGCTCACTCGTGTGAATAAGAGTAAGGGAAGACAGGCACAGTGTTCGTCTTCGGATTTTGATAAAGTTGCAAAACAGAGAATAATGTGAAGATGCTGGGCTAAAGTAAAAGTGCTAGGAAATATTTGGCAAATATAGAGAGAGCCTTCACAGGACTCGTAAACATGGTGAAGCCAAAGTAAGTGGACCCAGGTTACAGCATACATGAAAACACATTGCATTGCATTGGTTGACTGTAATGACATTGATGGTGTACCTGCATAGGGGAAATATATATTTATAGGAACTAATTATAGACATACATTTACAGGAACAGATAGTAGACATACATGAGTTCCAACAGATGCACATTGCATTATCGTGACACACATGTTGGGTCTGCGTTAGGGGAAATAGAATATAAACAGACACTGTACATCCTGGATTAACTATATTCATCCTTAGTTTATAATACAACAGGACAGGTGTTAAACAGCGTTACCAATGCACATTTTGTGCAGGGCCTGGTTACAATAGCCATAATGTGCCGATCTCAGTACTCAGTAATACGTTCGTCTGGGCTGTGTTTCGCATTGTGAAATTGTGCAACTAAGGGTGCAAACTGGACTCCACATCTGATACAGCTGCAATGCTGCAACGCTGCAGGATCGAGGCCTTCACTTTCTGTTGCATTTGACCTATATATAAAATGTCACAAGGACACATGATGCCGTAGATAACATTTGTCGAATTGCAGTTTGTGAGGGACTTTAAAGTGATTACATGATGTTTATATGTAAATTCTTTAGATTGTTGTTTGGCATGCCTTTCCTTGTCTGCATTTGAAGTGCCCCAGTGTAGGTGGCAGGTTCCATATCGATTGGATTGATGGCGCTTCAGTGGTCTCTAAGAAAGAGCGCACTATGTGGTCCTTAACACTTTTAGCTTTCTTGAAGGAATGCATAGGGAAGTAGGTTTGGTCAATGTCTTCTGATATCAGGTCCCAATATCTGTTGATCACCTTTTTAACACCTTAGCAGCTATGGAACGTCCACCTCCAGTGCTGGACGTTCCATTGCGCAGGTGCAGTTGGAACGTTCAACGGCCGACGGCAGCCCTCCCGAGGTAGTGGTGCCGTCGGCCGCCGAACGTTCGAAGCACTTGAAGGGTTAATAGCGTGGCTTTGTGTTGAAAAAGGGGTGAAACATATCATCCTTTGCATGGGTTCTACTGCTTCACCTTTAGGTGTCATCAGGTTCTCACGTGGGCTGTACCATGCCCTCTTCTGTGCTCTTCTCATCAGCTTCATTGGGTAGTCTCGCTCCTCCAGTTGTTTGCCAAAGTCACCCGATTGTGCAAAGTAGTCCATTTTCTTTGTGCAGGTACTGCAGATCCCAAGAACTGTCCAAAGGGTAGATTGTCTCTAAGTCCTTGCTGGTGGTAGCTGTTTTATCTTAGCAAGGAATTCCTCACCGCCGGTTTCCGATACAGAATTGTGTATAGATGGCTGTCTTCATTCTTGATTGTGATGTCCAAAAAATCTATTTCATTCGGGTCTGAGTGTATGATGAACTGAATGTCTGGACTTCTTCCATTGAGCCAAGAGTGGAAGCTGCTTAGTTCTATCGAGTTCCCAGTCCAAATCATCAGTAGATCATCTATATACCGTCTCAAAAAGACACCTTGGAGATGTAGGGGTTGACTTCACTGAAAACAAATGATCTTTCATAATGGTCCATGTAAATGATGGCTAGGTCCAGAGCGCAAGCAGCCCCCATTGCTACTCCTTTGGTTTGGTAATAAAAAAAAAATTGAAGAAAAAGAAATTCCTTATCATTGCTAAATGTAGTAGGTCAATGATGAATTCAGCGGGTACTGGCATGGGTGCCGATCGTTGGTCAAATGCCTCCGCCATTACATCCAGAGCAGCTTGTTGGGGTATGCTGGTGTATGTTATGTTATGTTATGTTACAGCGCTCTTGTATAGCGCACGGCTACTCGAAAAGAGTGTCCCGGCGCTTTCCACCTGCAGCTCAGAATAAAAATAACACAACACAGCAAAAAGAATAAGAAAAAGAACTGAAACTGAAACAATAATGATACAGCATCACAGGTCACCAGAAATTGGTTGTCTGGATTATAGGCGGAATGGTCAATCAGATTTATGGTTTGCATTGTGTCGCTCAGGTAGGCACAAGTTGAAATGGCTTTAGCTGTAAGGAAATGTTCTATGTATCTGCACAGTGTTTTGAGCATGGATCCACATCCAGAGACAATGCATGTCCGGGTGATTTCAGTGGATCCTTGTAGATCTTCAGTAAAGTATAAGGGGTAGGGAGCTGTGGATGTTTTTGATTGAGATACTGCAACTCATGGTTTGTCAAAAACCCTTGTTCAAGACAATACGTGGTCAAGGTCAATATATCCTTCTCGAGGTCCTTTGAGGAGTCTGAGCTTAGCCTCCTGTAGCTCACTCCATCTTGTAACTGGTTCATAATTTCTGTCTTGTAGTTTGCGACATCTTGAACAACCATGGCGCCGCCCTTATCTGCTGGATTTATCACTATTCCCATGTTGTTTTTCAAGGAGACTATTGCTTCCTTTTCCATCTTAGTGATATTGTACTTCGTATGTTTAAACTCTTTAGGTATCCTGGAAAGGTCCCTCAGAACGACGCTCTCATAGGCTAGAATTGTATTCATCATTTTGTGACCTGGTGGCACAAAAGGTGAGGGAGTCCGTAATCCTGTCTGCGTGGTTAGAGGGATGGAGAAGAGTGTTTGAAAAAGTATCTAAGATGGATTTTTCTTACTAAAGCAATGTAATTCGGTTTTAATTGGCAAATTCATTGGGGCATGCTGTGGGCACGAAAGAGAGACCCCTACTGAGGATAATGATTTCATCATCTTTCAGTGTGTAGAAAGACGTGTTCACTACAGGGTTCTGTGGTCTTCTCACCATCTGTAGGTCCCTCCCCCTGGTTCTCAGGTTGACAGTGAACCTGTTCCTGAGTTTTGCCACGTCCTATATCCCAGTTGCCACTGGCTGGTTGCTGTCCCCTCTGGATTCCTCTGGGCCATGTTCCCCCTCTACCTCCAGGTGGTCTTTATTGGCTTTCTCCTAAAAAAGGCTCATAGGATCCTTGAGGTTGATGCCAGTTGTCCTGATAGCTGTAGTCTCCACTAGGTCCAGGTTGCTCTCTGTTGGTGCTATATGACACATCCAAAAAGGTGGTGTAGTTTCTACATCCCGATATCCCCCTCTGCCTCTTTTGTTGAAATGCCCCTTGATTATCCTGCTTATAATAATCCTCCTGGAGATACGGGTAAGTATTTTTCTTTTTGTAATATCGGATATCCTTAGCTAGTTTCTCCAACTGTTTAGTCTGTGCGTTAGTCTTGGAATCTTTCAGAGTTTTACCTAAGTTTTCCAAAGCGTCTTTTGCTTTGGTGAGTGTAGTGTCCCCTGAGATTTCCAGTTAAAGTGGATCAATTTGTCCAATCAGAGTTTGTACTTGTTCTGCTGTTGTCTCCACCCCCAGCACCATCCAATGCTGGGAACAGTTATTGGCCATAAAACTGAATCTCTCTTTAAATGTAGGTACATCCACAAATATGGCTGGCTCGTTCCGTACTTGTAGTCCAACAGGTATAATATTTGCTTGCAAATACTTGGTTAGCAGGTGGGCATGTAGGCGGGTCCGCACCAGTTTCTTTTCAAGACGTTCTAGACGTGCAATTTTGTCATTGAGAGTGAAGTCAATGTTTGGAGTGGTGGATGAAATAGTTTGAAGGGTCATGTATTAATTGATTTATGTAGTCTTCTGTGTACGATAGAGTCTCGCTCCCTACCATTTTTATTTCTGAAAAGATCAGTAATATTACCTCACGCAGAGGAAGAGAGGGGTAGTTGAAGGACAAGGGGAGCATTTTAAGATAAACTTATTTTTTATATAGAAGGGCATCACTCTAGCTAGATAGTTAAGTGAAACCACGTAGATAGAGTGTGGTTACTACAGGTGTGTTTGTATCAGATTGGATTTTGCATCAGAGATTGATTACATATAATATCGGGGTGATAGTATGGATATTGGGGTATAATGTCTCATTTCAGTATTCTGTTCCTGTTGTTTAGACAAAGTAAATGAGAAGTGGTAACTAAAGTTTGTTTTATTATTTTTTTCAGTTCCCCCGAAGAAGGGCTGATATTGCTCGAAATGCATTGGGTTTTAATAAAATACTGCTTCTTATGAACTTAATGCGTCTGTACTTGTTCTAAAATGAGGTCCAGATGGACGACTTTGAACATGAGAAAACATTGGAAATTTGCATGAGACCATACGTGTGGAGTCTAAAGATGGATTTATATTAGGGAAAATCACGTTAAATGGAAAGGGAATTATAACGTAAAACATGTGTCATCAAGAAAAAGAAAAGCACAAATAGCTCATAGCTGTGCCACTGGTTTTGGGGCGATGTGTCGCCCCAAACTTTATATGCCATTGTAACTAGGGGCCAACGGGTAAGGCACCCACACCAGTGAAGTATGCAACAGAGGACTAAAATCAGAAAAGGAAGTTAAAAAAAGAAAAAGGAGGTGTGCATCTCTTACCAGTTCAAATTTCTTCATAACATTGCCCTACCACGAGTTTGCACCCAACCGAGGATGAATCAAACATTAAAAACTTACTGGGAATATTTCTACTCCGCACGTATGGCGGAAGAACTTGTTCATTAAGCAATGTTTTACAGAAGGGGTATAAGAAATTAATACAAGATGATGACCAACCATTTGCAATGTCACACATTTGCATTAAATGAATCTTAAAATGTTTTTTTGAAGTGTAAAAGTACACTCACGTTTTTGAAAAAGTGTTTATTTGTGGTTTTCAGTTGTCCATTTGAGGGAATAACATTTGTTTTCAGGGATTAGGATAATGTAGGAACTAGGTGACAAGGATGTGGTTTCAGGAAGGAGTGATGTTTAGCAGGTGAGCTACGAAGTATAGATGGAGCTAGTGAATGAGAGCGAGTATAAAAAGTGGTGGCTTCTGAATGTTTGTAAAATCTTGTTTTAACATTGAGGGAGGAGGAAGTGAATGCCTCGGAGATGAAGCAGGTATGTTAGCGAGGCTGGAAGGTGATTTAGTTTATTCATCACAAGAAGGTCCAAGGTGCAGCTGCACCGAAACGCGTTGGGTGTTTCTTGACATCCCTGTCTAAATTAATTTTCATGCTTATGAATCTGGGCCCGAGCTGACTTCTTTCGATTGGAAAAGTTGTTGTTACCTGGATTGTTTGAGGATCGCCTCCTGGTTCGAGCCCGCCGCAATTACAGAGGCTGGGGGACTGGCGAACTTTGTTGTATGATGTATATATATATACGCTGCCTTTTGGAGCAGACTGTGGTTACAGATAGTGAGGCGGGCGCGTTCTCCATTCAAGTCAACGGGGGGTACACTGTGAAGGGCCTCTTGATATACAGGCCACCTGGCCCATCAGCCAGATTTGTAGACAGCCTGGTTGAAAGTGTTACAGAGGCAGCCTTGTGCACGGATACGTTCCTGGTGCTGGGTGACCTCAACCTACAATTGGACGATCCTGTTAATAAGGTGGCAGGGGACCTATGCAAAGAACTGAGAGCGCTTCAGCTCGAGCTGATAGGTGATTTTCCTACCCATCAACGGGGCCATTTGTTGGATCCTATTTTTGCCAACTGGGGACAAGTGGAGGCCCTGACCCCTGTACCTATCCCCTGGTCGGACCACCATCTGGTGCCCTTCTCGATTTCTATTCCGGGAGCTAGAGTATCGGAAAAGGTGGCATTGCATCGCCCGAGACGGAGATTGGCTAGCTTTTCCCTTGCCAGGTTTAATGAGGCTCTTATGGTGGGGGATGGACCAGAGGGAGAGGATGTGGAAAAAGTCAATAATAACCTGGACCAGCGCATTTTAGCTGCCCTGGACCAAGTAGCCCCGCTCGCCCAGATTAAAACAGAGGGACGTGCACTGAAAATGGCATCTTGGTTCAATGAAGAGGTGCACAGGGCCAAGTCTGCGTGCAAACGTGCAGAAAGGCGGTGGAGAGTAGATTTCGCCACCCAAGCCAGAATGGATTATGTTTCAAGTAGGCGTAACTACCACAGACTAATCAGAAAGGCTAAAAAGGTGTACTATGACACCAGGATTGGGGAAGCTGAGAACTCCTCGAAGGAATTGTTTTTAATATACAAATACCTCTCGGTGGGGAAGCCTGCAGCAGTCCCAGAGGAATTCTGCACGGTGGACAACTGCAACTGAGTAGCGGAGTTTTTTGCCAATAAGGTAGCAACCATCTATTCGGCTTTCCCCAGCCGGGCCATCATAGACCCCGAGACTGTAGAGGTACTCGAGGTAAGGGGAGAACAACGGGTGCTAACGACACTCGTAACCCCACCTACTGAAAAACTCATCCAGATTTGTGGGTCAATTAAATCAGGCTCCCCTCGAGATCCCACTACACCCAGACGCCTGATGGGCAGTCTGCATGTTTTAGAGCCTCATATCCGTCATCTTTGGGATATCTCGTTTAAGACGTACACTGTCCCAGATGCCTGGAAACGAGCGGTAGTTCTTCCTCTCCAAAAGAAGCCCAATATCAGCTATGATAGGTTAGACAATCTTCGCCCCATTTCCCTCTTGCCTTACATGGCAAAGATTGCTGAAAAAATCGTAAACCTTCAGCTGATGGGCTTTGTAGAGGAAGCTTCCCTGCTCCATGACTCTCAATTTGGCTTCCGCCCACGGCATTCGACGGAGTCAGCATTGCTCATGGCAGTAGAGTCTATACGACAGGGAGTGCATGAGGGCCAAACCATGGCCCTGATCCTCTTGGACCTAAGCGCAGCATTCGACACTGTAGCTCATTCCACCTTGCTACAGTGTCTGAATGACGGAGGGGTGTCAGGAGCGGCGCTTAGATGGATCCTGTCCTTCCTGTCAGGCAGATGCTTCCAAGTCCGCCAGGGAGATTGCTATTCGAGGGAGATTGGGTTGGGCCAGGGCGTGCCGCAGGGCTCGTCCCTGAGTCTGACCCTGTTCAACCTATATGTCTCCCCGCTGGCGTCCATTGTTAAAAAGCTAAGGATTACGTCTTGTGTCCTATGCCGACGACACGCAGCTGGTAATATCCTCTTGCGTGCACCTGGTCTAGTGGCGGACAAGTTCAGAGTCTGCATGCAAGAACTGGCAGCCTGAATGTCCGCCAACTGCCTGAAACTTAATTGCAGTAAGACCGAGGTGCTCGTGGTGGGGGGAGGCCCATCTGCTTGGTCGTCGGCGTGGTGGCCATCCTGCCTAGGAGAGGTACCCGTTCCCTGCCAGGAGGTAAGGAACCTGGGGGTATGGCTGGATGTTGATCTCGCCTTTGGCTCCCAGGTCAGCCGAGTGGTGGGGACATGCTTCGGAGTTTTAAAAACTCTGAGGAAGGTCTTGGATCTCCTGCCTATCACAGCTCGCCGGACACTGGTGCATGCTCTGGTCACCTCGCGCCTGGATTACAGCAATTTGTTTTATCTGGGGGCCACGGGAAAGGTTCTCAACCGCCTCCAGGTGCTGCAAAATGCTGCCGCTCGCCTTGTTTTGAGGTTTCCTAGAAGATCTTCCTCCAGGGCAGCGCTCCAGGCTTTGCACTGGCTTCCGGTTAGGAGCAGGGTGGAATTCAAGGCTCTTGCCACATGTCACCGCATTCTGAGAGGCAAAGCCCCTGCCCCGTTACAGAGTCTGGTTACTTGGTACGAGCCTACAAGGAATTTGCGCTCCTCCTGCACAGGACTTCAGAAAATCCCCAAAATTAAGAAAGCACGCATGGGGGGCAGATCATTCAGATATCTGGCCGCGAAGCGGTAGAATGACCTGCCGCCAGAACTACGTTTGGAGCATTCAGAATCCTTGTTTAGGCGGAAACTTAAGACTCATCTCTTCAGGCGCTAGGTAACTGTGATGGCTGTTTAGACTGTTACCCTACTTACCAAAGCACGGGGACACGCCTTTGGGCGTAAACCAGGCGCTTTATAAAACTCCCTAATAATATATATATATATATATATATATATATTCACTGAAAAAACCATGGGTTATAGACCATATATAGTTAGGAATTCGCATTTACAAAACCTTATTTTACTCACACAAAACCATTGAAATTCCATATATAGTTAGTTGCACTAACTATATATCGCGCACCCGCAATCCACTGCTGATGATGTCACATATTACATCATTCATGACATGGTCAGTGACATCACTGATGACATCACTGATGACATCTCAAATGACATCACTGATGACATCACTGATGACATCTCATTTGACATTACTGATCACATCACTGATGATATCATTCATGTGATAATACGATGAACCTCTTCAGACTCTAATATAACCTTAGATACAATCAGTGTAAACAGACACTCACAGACTGTCACTCATCCATGGAGTTACTCACACACCTAGTCAGTCATGCAAAGAATCAATCACACCTCCATTTCCTCAACTATACAGTTATACAAACTTTACTTATTCAAGCATATACTAACACATATTTACTCTCTTATACAATCCCTGATACAAGTTCACAATGATCCATACAGCCACTCACACATTCACTGACTCTTATGCACAGTTATTTATATATGTCAACTCTCACATGTACTGTGTTTTACATATGTACTTACTTTGACATGTAGCACTGAGATATCCATTCACTCACCAATACACTCATGCACACAGTCAACCGCCCATACAGCTGTTTCCACATGCACTTTTGAAACCATACATCTAGTGAATCAACTGCTCACACATCTATGCACAGAGTCATACACCTCCCAGCCACCCACACACACACTCAGTCTCCCATACAAATACTTGGGCAACCAATCAATAACCCATATAGTTACTCATATAGCTACTTATCAACACATGCAACAGTTTACAGAACAACAGACATAATGATGCACAAATTAAGACAGTTTAGTCACTAACCCATGCACTCAGTGAGACACATTTAATCACTCACTCATACAGTCAGTCATGCACCTACTAAATCCTTCATCCAGACACTTATACATCCACTCATTCTTCAATATGTAAGACATATTTTAACTTTACAGAAACATACAGTCACTGGATGTTGTCATCAGTGATGTCATCAGTGATGTCATTTGAGATGTCATCAGTGATGTCATCAGTGATGTCACTGACCATGTCATGAATGATGTAATATGTGACATCATCAGCAGTGGATTGCGGGTGCGCGATATATAGTTAGTGCAACTAACTATATATGGAATTTCAATGGTTTTGTGTGAGTAAAATAAGGTTTTGTAAATGCGAATTCCTAACTATATATGGTCTATAACCCATGGTTTTTTCAGTGAATTTTCAAGGTTTTGTAAATGCTAATTCCTAACTATATATGGTCTATAACCTATGGTTTTTTCAGTGAATTTTCAAGGTTTTGTAAATGCTAATTCCTAACTATATATGGTCTATAGCCTATGGTTTTTTCAGTGAATATATATATATACATACATATATAAACATATATCATCTGTATATCTATATAAATACAAAGATAAATGCATGCATACATATACTTATATGCATTTTAGGGTTGTTAGGGCGTTTTCGTGTGTATTATGTTGCTTTTTTAGGGCTTTTGGGTCAATTAAGTAGGGTTCCCGGAGCCTAGGGCTGAGGGGCCGGTTCAGTTTCGTGCGTATTGGTGTTGGCAAGGTTTTGAGGGATTTTGGCGGTTTTTGGTCGAGATTTGGCCGTTTTATGGCTTTTTTTGTGTTTGCGGGGGGCGCATATTCGGGTTGAAATTCGTCCCCGTTCCAGTGGATGGATTGGGCTGATTTTTGGTGAGATGTTAGGGAATCGCTGGAACTAGTGTCCAGCCAAGTATGAAGCGGATCGGAGCAGTGGAAGTGCTTTAAAGAGCAATTTTTGTGCGGAGTAGCGAATTGCCATGTTATTCAATGGGAGTTTTTGGTGCGCATGGAGAAGGTGAATTTGGGGTGTTCCAGTTGCGCTAGAGGGACGGGGCTTGGGTGAGCTGTAGGGAGAGTGGATCGGCAGGTGTGCCGAATTTTTGGGATTTGTTGGCCGAAGGGAAGGGTGTGCTTGGGCAAAGTCGATTTGGTGAAAACGGTGCGTTATTTACATGAAAGTTGAAAAAACACTAATAAAAGCAAAGCTAAAAAGCCACCTCATTACAAACAGAATGGCTTTAACTTAAACGAGGGCGAGATCTATTGCATTTTCAATGCTTGTTTACTTTGGTTCCATCAAGAAGGCATTCAGATGTGTCACACATTTGCCATAAATTCTGAATGTTAGCACTCTAGTTGCACATTAGATCACTGTAGTAAAGCTACTGCTCACCAGGGACGTCTGCTGCTGGTATTCAAAGTGCATGTTTCAGCCTGCATGTCAGAATTTTTTTAATGAAATAGAAGAGGATTTGAGAAGTCACTCAAAATGATCCCTAATTTTTCTTTCTGAAGCACTAATCATACTTTCTATGGAAAAATTAACCCCCTCATGTTGTTCCTTTTTAAATTGAGTGTTTTCAGACTTACCACTTCATTCCAATCAAGATGGCTTCTGGTGTGCCATACTTTTGTCATAAGTAAGACTGTTAGCGCTCTAGTTGTTATTTAGAACACTCTGGGACATTCTGTCATTGGGCTATACTTGGGGTACATCTGGGTGATATTTTGGCTACATTTATGCTCTTTTGTCTCTGGTGGCCATCTTGGGAGACTATGTCAGAATTTTTAAATGAAATTGAAGAGGGTTTGAGAAGTCACTCAAAATGTGCCCTAATTTTTCTTTCTGCAGCACTAATCATAATTCATATGGCAAAATATACCCCCTCATTTTGTTCCTTTTTAAATTAAATGTTTTAAGAGTTACCACTTTATTCCAATCAAGATGGCTTCAGGTGTGCCATACCTTTGTAATAAGTAGGACTGTTAGCGCTCTAGTTGTTCTTTAGAACACTCTGGGACATTCTGTCATTGGGCTATACTTGGGCTACATCTGGGTGATATTTGGGCTACATTTGGGCTCTTTTGTCTCTGGTGGCCATTTTGGGAGACTGCATGTCAGAATTTTTTAATGAAATAGAAGAGGATTTGAAAAGTCACTCAAAATGTGCCCTAATTTTTCTTTCTGCAGCAATAATAATACCTTCTATTGCATAATATACCCCCTCATTTTGTTCCTTTTTAAATTAAATGTCTTAAGAGTTACCACTTTATTCCCATCACGATGGCTCCAGGTGTGCTATACCTTTGTAATAAGTAGGACTGTTAGCGCTCTAGTTGTTCTTTAGAACACTCTGGGACATTCTGTCATTGGGCTATACTTGGGCTACATCTGGGTGATATTTGGGCTACATTTGGGCTCTTTTGTCTCTGGTGGCCATTTTGGGAGACTGCATGTCAGAATGTTTTAATGAAATAGAAAAGGATTTGAGAAGTCACTCAAAATGTGCCCTAATTTTTCATTCTGCAGCACTAATCATACTTTCTATGGCAAAATATACCCCCTCATGTTGTTTCTTTTTAAATTAAATGTTTTAAGAGTTACCACTTTATTCCAATCAAGATGGCTTCAGGTGTGCCATACCTTTGTAATAAATAGGACTGTTAGCGCTCTAGTTGTTCTTTAGAACACTCTAGGAGGCTGCAGTAGAACACAAAGGAATCAACTGACAGTCTCTGTCCTTGTTGGATGTACATGTTTTACTGAGAATGTCAGACTTCATTTTCACATGACTGAGAAAGATAATGTGAATTTACAGAAAATATGCTTTCAGTTTAGCTTATAGATCCCCTTCCAAACCACTGTGGGAAAATCATGAGATATTAGTTTTCTTTCAAACAATATTCATGATATCACAGCAGAAGGTTTTTTCACATGGTAAAATCCCCTTAGAACCCACCACAATTCCTAAAACGAGTATGGTACCATCAACAAATGATTTATAATGTAACTAAAGTCCTAAAACCCTCTATTAACTACAATGCTTTTTAATGAGGTGCTATCATGTATATTGGTCCCAAGATGGCTGCCAACACTTCTTGGATGAAGTGCTGACAGCCAATCAGATCAGATGTGTGGTTAGGCTCCGCCCAGATATATATCTTTTTTTGAACCTAAATTACTCAAAATCCACTGGAGCACATATATTGAGACCTAGCAAAGGCACATCGGGCTAACAGTCCCTACAATTTTGCCAAGTTTCGTGCAAATCCATTCAGCCGTTCGAGCTAAAAGTGAGGCCAACCGCCCTATGGAAATTAACATGGGAAAAACGCGTTTTGGGACCCCCCTTTTTTCTCGGCCCCCCCTTGATGAAACCCCCCCAAATTGTCAGGGGCTGCTCAGAAACAAAATGTTCCATTTTCCTGAAAATTTCAGCCAATTCCGTCCACAAACGCCAAAGTTATTAGACATAGAATTTTCAAAAATCCCATAGAGAAAAAATCCTAACTATATATACCTACTGGCGACCGCCAGTAGGTAATATATACATGTATGTATATATATATATATATTGCAGTCCAAAATGCCTGAAAGCTTAAAGAATGCACTCCCAGCAGTTTAAGCCAACAGCTTTATTCAAAACGGAAAACCCGCAACTTCATTTCAGGTAAGGAGATAATTGCCGACGCGTTTCAAGGACACAGCCTCTTCCTCATGGGCAGCTCAGTTGTGCACAGTTGATTCCAATTGGCGCTTTTAACTTCATTTGCGCAGTTCGTAATTCATGTGTATAGTACAATTGCATGTTGGGACCTGGAGTCCCCAATTGGAAAATACTTATTTCTTGTAGTGAGTTCCGTGCACATCTACTTACAAAGCGTTTCTTCACCCTTCAGTGGGCCCTCAAATGTCTTGCTGGTTTTAATATTCCAAGAAACTGCTAGGCTGTTCGCGGCTACGGCAAGGTTCCAAGGGGTCGCGCAGCCTCTCTGATTTCCGAGACGGTGCACCCTTTCACGGCAGGGCAGCCGTGTGAATTATTGCAGTCCAAAATACCCGAAAGCTTAAAGAATGCACTCCCAGCAGTTTAAGACAACAGCTTTATTCAAAACGGAAAATTAAAACCAGCAAGACATTTGAACTGCGTAAATGAAGTTAAAAGCGCCAATTGGAATCAACTGTGCACAACTGAGCTGCCCTTGAGGAAGAGGCTGTGTCCTTGAAACGCGTCGGCAAATATCTCCTTACCTGAAATAAAGTTGCCGGTTTTCTGTTTTGAATAAAGCTGTTGGCTTAAACTGCTGGGAGTGCATTCTTTAAGCTTTTGGGCATTTTGGACTGCAATATATATATATAAGGTCAGATGCTTTTTCAATGCATTTTCCGAAAAAAGCCACACGAACACTTGGATCTCCCAACAGCCTTTACTCTGACAGTTTTCAGGCAAACACTCTACGCGTTTCGGGTCAGTGACCCTTGCTCACGAGTATATATATATATATATATATATATATATATATATATATATATATATATATATATCCAGAGGACCAGAAAACGCTTCTTCTGGAGTGCTGGGACCCGTGGGAGTTGGCGCAAATGCCGGCGAAGCAATCCGGTAATTTCAGTAATCCAAGAGAAAACAGGTTAACGTTGCGCTCTCAGGAAAAAGACAAAACGAATCCAAAGTGTAATAATAGCAGTTTATTACACAACGCGTTTCAGCATAGAAGCCTTGTTCACGTGTAACATCAACACAAGTGACTCCGGTATTTAAACATAAGTTTTCGCGCAATCTCAGACCAACAACATAAGCATAGGACTAATCCCCATATGAGAAAGCAGATTGGCAGACATGTTGGAAAGGTACAATAGTACACATAACTTCTAGGTGTTTTCTACAGATATCATGTGTATGAAGGTAAAAAAATTATACAACATAATCACAGTGTGATATAGCCCGTCAGGTATCGAGCAAAAGTTTATGCGCGATATAAACGGAACAACAATGAGGCAATATGGCAATATGGTTACTCCACAAGAGTGTGAAACACTTGGCGGACATATTGTGATGATGCGTTCACCATCACGCATCGTAAGTACATGAAAATACTGTAGATAACAATCAATGTAAAATACATGACGTTAATTGCAGTTGTTAATAAATACAATCGTCCCGTCATAGTCCGAAGTAAACATGTGACTGCAAGTGGGCATACAAAGCTATCCCAAACAGAATAAGATAGCTCTGTAATAGCTCTGGGAGAGCACAACAATCTATGTAAAATACACAATTCGGGGTCACATTTTGTTACGAGTGGCATGATAATAGTGCCATAGAGCCATGGTATCATAATAGTCCAGAACACGTTGCCAAAATTGCACATAAATTCTTACTTATGCATGATGGAAAAATAAGGGATAAAGTGCGCTAGCTGACCGGAGAGAATTAAATCAACAAATCGTGAGTCCCATGGTGCAAAAAAGTGATTCCTGGAGTGCAAAGGGTGACTGAGTCTGTGCTGGTGAATTCATTGATAGACCCAACCTTTCCTCCTGTGGAACAAAAAACATAAATAGAGTGTATAAAATCCACTACATAATAAAACTATGTCATGAGACATAAGACAAAAGAAAAATCATGGTTGTACAATTCATTTAGCAACCTGAAAGAGTCATAACACCAAAGTCAAATTCGGGTCAAGCAGCAAAGACACTGTAGTCGGGCAAATCATAACTCCCTTAGGTGACTGGCCAGTTCCTCATCCATGTTGAGCCCTCCCGGGAATTTGGTCTGGAACTCAATTATGAGTCTAGATTCCCGTTGTCTAAGGCTCAAAACCCTGTCACCACCCCTAGGGTTTCTGGGAACATGTTCCAATATGAAAAAGTTAGATTCTGCGATATTGGAAAAATGTCGTTCCTCAAAGTGGCGTGCAACGGGATATTTGGGATCATGATTCACAATAGCTCTCTGATGCTCAAGTATCCGTTTTTTGGCAGCACAACTGGTACTGCCTATGTACCATAATTTACAGGTACATTCTATGGCATAAATCACAAAGGTGGTACTACAAGTGAGGAACTGAGTCAGTTTTTTAGTTATGCCTCCATATTCAACAGAGCCCCTGTATTTGCTGTATTTACAGGCCTTGCAATGGCCACAGGGGTAAAAGCCTTCAAGCCCATGTTCAGTGATCTTGGGGTATAGTGTGATGTCATTTCTGACCACTAGATCTCTTATATTGCTGTTTCTTTTGTAAGTGATGAGGGGCCGGTCAGGTATGTTTTTGCCCAATACAGTGTCAGTTTTAAGAATCCCCCAATTCTTTGAGAGAATCTTTTTAATGCTGGCTGTTTCAGTGTTGAAAGTGAGTATGAGTCTGGTAGAATCTTCATTCTCACTGGTGTCTGCACTCGGTTGTTGTTCGAGGGTCTGTGATCTCTCTATATTATTAGCTCTCTCTTTCGCTTTTTTGAGAACCCAGCTAGGGTACCCTCTGCTCTCAAATCTGTGTATTATGTTGTCTTGTTCTATCAGGTAAGCTTCTCTAGTATTGCAATTTCTCTTTGCCCTCAGCAGTTCCCCATAGGGGATACTCCATTTGAGTGCCTCTGGGTGGCTGCTGAGGGCGTGGAGAACGCTGTTTCCGGCTGTCACCTTACGAAACAAGGAAGTACAAATCTTAAGGTTTTTGATTTCCAATTGTACATCCAAAAATTCAGTTCTGACATTGCTGATGTTGCCTGATAGACGGATGTTGTACTTGTTGCAGTTTAACTTAGTAATAAAGTTTTCTGCATCCTTTTCAGATCCTTTCCATATAATGAACAGGTCATCAATGTAGCGAAGCCACATGATGACCCTCTCAAAATCCCCTGCTAAGGTGGTACTACTGCGGATTTCCTGTTCCCAAAATCCCATAAACAAATTAGCAAAACTTGGGGCAAAAGAAGACCCCATAGCAGTACCAGTGATTTGCCTATAGAGGGCGCCATTAAAGGAAAAAATGTTATTGTTCAAACAAAATTGCATCATTTGCATAATCATTTTAGAGTGTTCACGGTAACATATAGGTCTATGGCCTAGATAATGATCACAGGCTTCTAAGCCTTGTTGGTGATTAATTATCGTGTACAATGAATGGACATCCAAAACGATAAACAAATACTCAGATTCCCAAACAATATTCTCAATCTGGCACAAAAAGACCTTAGTGTCTCTGATGTAACTGGGTAGTAAGGTTACATAATCACGAAGGAAATGGTCTACATATTTAGATATGTTCTCGCTAATACTACCAATGGAAGACACTATGGGCCTGCCGGGAGGATTGGTAGCATGCTTGTGAAGCTTGGGTAGCAGGTATAGAATGGGAAGTTTGGGAAAGTCTCTTTTCAGGTAGCGATATTCTTCCCAAACCAACAAGCCCTTATCTTTCCAAGTTTCAAGTAATTCCCAGATATGTCTAATACTTTGGTTATATACCTCAGTATTGACCGGTATATAGAAATTAGTGTCATTAAGTTGTTTTTGTGCCTCATCAATGTATGCCTCCCGATCCAAGATCACAATATTGCCGCCCTTGTCTGCGGGGCGTATCACTATGTTGGTATCATCACATAGTGTTTTCAGCGCTTGTCTTTGAGAAAGAGAGAGATTGTGTTTGAACCTTCCGTGTTTGCTAGTGTTTTTCTTGTTGCGTAAACCAACCAACTCCTGGATAATACAATCGTGAAAGGTATCTATGTTGTCATGTGGAAGCATAGGCATGAAGGTCGATTTTACCCTGAAGTCAGTTTTGGCTGGTGCATCTTGTGTCAAGTTCATATCATCCAGACATTGTGTAGCACTAGTACTTTGATTGTCAGTTTCATTGTCATCAAGATTGGAAATCATAAGTAATGTGTCAACGTCACTGATGGCTAGGTTCGAAGAGTTGGGTCTCAAGTTCATAGAGTTATTATGATTCTGACCCAATCTTTTTAGTTTGTGCCATTTTTTTAATTTTAGTTTGCGCACAAACTTAAAAACTTCAATTCTAGTGTCTGTGAAATTGAAACCAGTGGAGGGGCAGAATGAGAGACCTAAACACAATGTCTTTTTATCAGAATCCGATATTGACCTTTTAGATAAATTAATAACAGTTTTATTTACCGTTTTGATGTCCATTAGTAGTCCTTGTTTGAGCGTGTCTTTTTTGTTCCCACTGCGCCCTTTGATTTGTCGGTATTCCCAACGTTGTCGGATTCTTTTCTTGCGGTTTCTCCTCTTCCCCGGCCTCTGCCACTTCCCCGTCCTCGTCCTCTCGGTTTCGGGGAGGCAAATTCCGTTTGATGCTGTTTTTGTCGATTTTCTTGCATCACCCGAAACTCGTCTAAAAAATTCTTCCTTCGTACTACTTCATCGCTGGATGCACTTTCCACTGTGGTGTCGGATTCATTGCCACTGGTGGTTTGGTTGTTGTTTGTGGATTCACTTAAGTTTGCCACGCCAGATGCTTCATTGGCTTTTTTGTATAAATGGTCATACTTGCGGCTAAAGGTTAGTATGCGTCCGCAGTCATAATCAGCATAGTCGCGGTTCATTTTACGTTGCTTTCTTAGCTTGATTTCCTCTTCTTGTTTGGACAGTCTTTCATGTTTTCCAGGGTTTTTTTGAGTATTTCCTCATCCATGAGTAAAGATAGTTCTGAGATAAGATCTCCAATCTCCTTTAGTAATATCTCCCCGTCTATCAAGGCATATTTAACGAGAATTTCTAACATCCCTGTGGAACTACTGGCTGAATGTTCTGACCATTCTGTAAGCATCAATGGGTTCGGTATCTCATAGGTCGGTGTTATAAAGATTCTCAAACCTCGAGGTACCATAGATTGATCCACATAATTCTGAAGCGAAGTTGCTTCCCACCATTTGGCTACTTCTGCACGTTTCAGTTTTTCCAATCTTTTTATTTTATCTTCTGTCGTTTGACTCCTTGCTTCCGTTGTCTTTGCACACCGGTGTTTGTATTGATTGGTTTTCTGCTAAAGAGAGCGAGAGCAGCCGCTCTTCTCCCAGATTCTTCTTCTGACATATTTGTGTTTTTACAGAAAACTGCAGATGGTAAATATTTATTGGATTCGTTTGAAAAGTCTTTTCCCCCTTTCCTGATAATGGGAAGTTACTCCTGCCACAGTCTCTATGCTACGCCCTGGCAGTTGGATTGCACAGGACGTTGTAACCGTGCTTCAGGACAATCAAAAGTTACGGTTAAATTCAAGTGGAGCCTTACACGTAGGAAAAACCGACCGTCCAGCCGCTGCCCCGGGGAAAGCCTTGTGGGCGCGGTCCGCCGACCGTTAACCACAATTTTTTCACACACAAGGGACGGACAAGGCAGGCACGGCTTACCCGCTCCGTGAGGTGATGCGTTCAGGTACTCGCTCCAAACCACAGCGTCGGTGGGAATCACCCCTGGGCCGGTCCGGTGCACCCCTCAATAAATCCAGAGGACCAGAAAACGCTTCTTCTGGAGTGCTGGGACCCGTGGGAGTTGGCGCAAATGCCGGCGAAGCAATCCGGTAATTTCAGTAATCCAAGAGAAAACAGGTTAACGTTGCGCTCTCAGGAAAAAGACAAAACAAATCCAAAGTGTAATAATAGCAGTTTATTACACAACGCGTTTCAGCATAGAAGCCTTGTTCACGTGTAACATCAACACAAGTGACTCCGGTATTTAAACATAAGTTTTCGCGCAATCTCAGACCAACAACATAAGCATAGGACTAATCCCATATGAGAAAGCAGATTGGCAGACATGTTGGAAAGGTACAATAGTACACATAACTTCTAGGTGTTTTCTACAGATATCATGTATATGAAGGTAAAAAACTTATACAACATAATCACAGTGTGATATAGCCCGTCAGGTATCGAGCAAAAGTTTACGCGCGATATAAACGGAACAACAATGAGGCAATATGGCAATATGGTTACTCCACAAGAGTGTGAAACACTTGGCGGACATATTGTGATGATGCGTTCACCATCACGCATCGTAAGTACATGAAAATACTGTAGATAACAATCAATGTAAAATACATGACGTTAATTGCAGTTGTTAATAAATACAATCGTCCCATCATAGTCCGAAGTAAACATGTGACTGCAAGTGGGCATACAAAGCTATCCCAAACAGAATAATATAGCTCTGTAATAGCTCTGGGAGAGATTGTTGTGCTCTCCCACGGACTATGACGGGACGATTGTATTTATTAACAACTGCAATTAACGTCATGTATTTTACATTGATTGTTATCTACAGTATTTTCATGTACTTACGATGCGTGATGGTGAACGCATCATCACAATATGTCCGCCAAGTGTTTCACACTCTTGTGGAGTAACCATATTGCCATATTGCCTCATTGTTGTTTCGTTTATATCGCGCGTAAACTTTTGCTCGATACCTGACGGGCTATATCACACTGTGATTATGTTGTATAATTTTTTACCTTCATACACATGATATCTGTAGAAAACACCTAGAAGTTATGTGTACTATTGTACCTTTCCAACATGTCTGCCAATCTGCTTTCTCATATGGGGATTAGTCCTATGCTTATGTTGTTGGTCTGAGATTGCGCGAAAACTTATGTTTAAATACCGGAGTCACTTGTGTTGATGTTACACGTGAACAAGGCTTCTATGCTGAAACGCGTTGTGTAATAAACTGCTATTATTACACTTTGGATTCGTTTTGTCTTTTTCCTGAGAGCGCAACGTTAACCTGTTTTCTCTTGGATTACTGAAATTACCGGATTGCTTCGCCGACATTTGCGCCAACTCCCACGGGTCCCAGCACTCCAGAAGAAGCGTTTTCTGGTCCTCTGGATTTATTGGGGGGTGCACCGGAACGGCCCAGGGGTGATTCCCACCGACGCTGTGGTTTGGAGCGAGTACCTGAACGCATCACCTCACGGAGCGGGTAAGCCGTGCCTGCCTTGTCCGTCCCTTGTGTGTGAAAAAATTGTGGTTAACGGTCGGCGGACCGCGCCCACAAGGCTTTCCCCGGGGCAGCGGCTGGACGGTCGGTTTTTCCTACGTGTGAAGCTCCACTTGAATTTAACCGTAACTTTTGATTGTCCTGAAGCACGGTTACAATGTCCTGTGCAATCCAACTGCCAGGGCGTAGCATAGAGACTGTGGCAGGAGTAACTTCCCATTTCCAGGGAAGGGGGAAAAGACTTTTCAAACGAATCCAATAAATATTTACCATCTGCAGTTTTCTGTAAAAACACAAATATGTCAGAAGAAGAATCTGGGAGAAGAGCGGCTGCTCTCGCTCTCTTTAGCAGAAAACCAATCAATACAAACACCGGTAATGCAAAGACAACGGAAGCAAGGAGTCAAACGACAGAAGATAAAATAAAAAGATTGGAAAAACTGAAACGTGCAGAAGTAGCCAAATGGTGGGAAGCAACTTCGCTTCAGAATTATGTGGATCAATCTATGGTACCTCGAGGTTTGAGAATCTTTATAACACCGACCTATGAGATACCGAACCCATTGATGCTTACAGAATGGTCAGAACATTCAGCCAGTAGTTCCAAAGGGATGTTAGAAATTCTCATTAAATATGCCTGGATAGACAGGGAGATATTACTAAAGGAGATTGGAGATCTTATCTCGGAACTATCTTTACTCATGGATGAGGAAATACTCAAAAAAAACCCTGGAAAACATGAAAGAAAGACTGTCCAAACAAGAAGAGGAAATCAAGCTAAGAAAGCAACGTAAAATGAACCGCGACTATGCTGATTATGACTGCGGACGCATACTAACCTTTAGCCGCAAGTATGACCATTTATACAAAAAAGCCAATGAAGCATCTGGCGTGGCAAACTTAAGTGAATCCACAAACAACAACCAAACCACCAGTGGCAATGAATCCGACACCACAGTGGAAAGTGCATCCAGCGATGAAGTAGTACGAAGGAAGAATTTTTTAGACGAGTTTCGGGTGATGCAAGAAAATCGACAAAAACAGCATCAAACGGAATTTGCCTCACCGAAACCGAGAGGACGAGGACGGGGAAGGGGCAGAGGCCGGGGAAGAGGAGAAACCGCAAGAAAAGAATCCGACAACGTTGGGAATACCGACAAATCAAAGGGCGCAGTGGGAACAAAAAAGACACGCTCAAACGAGGACTACTAATGGACATCAAAACGGTAAATAAAACTGTTATTAATTTATCTAAAAGGTCAATATTGGATTCTGATAAAAAGACATTGTGTTTAGGTCTCTCATTCTGCCCCTCCACTGGTTTCAATTCCACTGACACTAGAATTGAAGTTTTTAAGTTTGTGCGCAAACTAAAATTAAAAAAATGGCACAAACTAAAAAGATTGGGTCAGAATCATAATAACTCTATGAACTTGAGACCCAACTCTTCGAACCTAGCCATCAGTGACGTTGACACATTACTTATGATTTCCAATCTTGATGACAATGAAACTGACAATCAAAGTACTAGTGCTACACAATGTCTGGATGATATGAACTTGACACAAGATGCACTAGCCAAAACTGACTTCAGGGTAAAATCGACCTTCATGCCTATGCTTCCACATGACAACATAGATACCTTTCACGATTGTATTATCCAGGAGTTGGTTGGTTTACGCAACAAGAAAAACACTAGCAAACACGGAAGGTTCAAACACAATCTCTCTCTTTCCCAAAGACAAGCGCTGAAAACACTATGTGATGATACCAACATAGTGATACGCCCCGCAGACAAGGGCGGCAATATTGTGATCTTGGATCGGGAGGCATACATTGATGAGGCAAAAAAACAACTTGATGACACTAATTTCTATATACCGGTCAATACTGAGGTATATAACCAAAGTATTACACATATCTGGGAATTACTTGAAACTTGGAAAGATAAGGGCTTGTTGGTTTGGGAAGAATATCGCTACCTGAAAAGAGACTTTCCCAAACTTCCCATTCTATACCTGCTACCCAAGCTTCACAAGCATGCTACCAATCCTCCCGGCAGGCCCATAGTGTCTTCCATTGGTAGTATTAGCGAGAACATATCTAAATATGTAGACCATTTCCTTCGCGATTATGTAACCTTACTACCCAGTTACATCAGAGACACTAAGGACTTTTTGTGCCAGATTGAGAATATTGTTTGGGAATCTGAGTATTTGTTTATCGTTTTGGATGTCCATTCATTGTACAGGGTAATTAATCACCAACAAGGCTTAGAAGCCTGTGATCATTATCTAGGCCATAGACCTATATGTTACCGTGAACACTCTAAAATGATTATGCAAATGATGCAATTTTGTTTGAACAATAACATTTTTTCCTTTAATGGCGCCCTCTATAGGCAAATCACTGGTACTTCTATGGGGTCTTCTTTTGCCCCAAGTTTTGCTAATTTGTTTATGGGATTTTGGGAACAGGAAATCCGCAGTAGTACCACCTTAGCAGGGGATTTTGAGAGGGTCATCATGTGGCTTCGCTACATTGATGACCTGTTCATTATATGGAAAGGATCTGAAAAGGATGCAGAAAACTTTATTACTAAGTTAAACTGCACCAAGTACAACATCCGTCTATCAGGCAACATCAGCAATGTCAGAACTGAATTTTTGGATGTACAATTGGAAATCAAAAACCTTAAGATTTGTACTTCCTTGTTTCGTAAGGTGACAGCCGGAAACAGCCTTCTCCACGCCCTCAGCAGCCACCCAGAGGCACTCAAATGGAGTATCCCCTATGGGGAACTGCTGAGGGCAAAGAGAAATTGCAATACTAGAGAAGCTTACCTGATAGAACAAGACAACATAATACACAGATTTGAGAGCAGAGGGTACCCTAGCTGGGTTCTCAAAAAAGCGAAAGAGAGAGCTAATAATATAGAGAGATCACAGACCCTCGAACAACAACCGAGTGCAGACACCAGTGAGAATGAAGATTCTACCAGACTCATACTCACTTTCAACACTGAAACAGCCAGCATTAAAAAGATTCTCTCAAAGAATTGGGGGATTCTTAAAACTGACACTGTATTGGGCAAAAACATACCTGACCGGCCCCTCATCACTTACAAAAGAAACAGAAATATAAGAGATCTAGTTGTCAGAAATGACATCACACTATACCCCAAGATCACTGAACATGGGCTTGAAGGCTTTTACCCCTGTGGCCATTGCAAGGCCTGTAAATACAGCAAATACAGGGGCTCTGTTGAATATGGAGGCATAACTAAAAAACTGACTCAGTTCCTCACTTGTAGTACCACCTTTGTGATTTATGCCATAGAATGTACCTGTAAATTATGGTACATAGGCAGTACCAGTTGTGCTGCCAAAAAACGGATACTTGAGCATCAGAGAGCTATTGTGAATCATGATCCCAAATATCCCGTTGCACGCCACTTTGAGGAACGACATTTTTCCAATATCGCAGAATCTAACTTCTTCATATTGGAACATGTTCCCAGACACCCTAGGGTGGTGACAGGGTTTTGAGCCTTAGACAACGGGAATCTAGACTCATAATTGAGTTCCAGACCAAATTCCCGGGAGGGCTCAACATGGATGAGGAACTGGTCAGTCACCTAAGGGAGTTATGATTTGCCCGACTACAGTGTCTTTGCTGCTTGACCCGAATTTGACTTTGATGTTATGACTCTTTCAGGTTGCTAAATGAATTGTACAACCATGATTTTTCTTCTGTCTTATGTCTCATGACATAGTTTTATTATGTAGTGGATTTTATACACTCTATTTATGTTTTTTGTTCCACAGGAGGAAAGGTTGGGCCTATCAATGAATTCACCAGCACAGACTCAGTCACCCTTTGCACTCCAGGAATCACTTTTTTGCACCATGGGACTCACGATTTGTTGATTTAATTCTCTCCGGTCAGCTAGCGCACTTTATCCCTTATTTTTCCATCATGCATTGTAAGAATTTGTGTGCAATTTTGGCTACGTGTTCTGGACTATTATGATACCATGGCTCTATGGCACTATTATCATGCCACTCGTAACAAAATGTGACCCTGAATTGTGTATTTTACATAGATTGTTGTGCTCTCCCAGAGCTATTACAGAGCTATATTATTCTGTTTGGGATAGCTTTGTATGCCCACTTGCAGTCACATGTTTACTTCGGACTATGACGGGACGATTGTATTTATTAACAACTGCAATTAACGTCATGTATTTTACATTGATTGTTATCTACAGTATTTTCATGTACTTACGATGCGTGATGGTGAACGCATCATCACAATATGTCCGCCAAGTATTTCACACTCTTGTGGAGTAACCATATTGCCATATTGCCTCATTGTTGTTCCGTTTATATCGCGCGTAAACTTTTGCTCGATACCTGACGGGCTACATCACACTGTGATTATGTTGTATAATGTTTTACCTTCATACACATGATATCTGTAGAAAACACCTAGAGGTTATGTGTACTATTGTACCTTTCCAACATGTCTGCCAATCTGCTTTCTCATATGGGGATTAGACTAGTCCTATGATTATGTTGTTGGTCTGAGATTGCGCGAAAACTTATGTTTAAATACCGGAGTCACTTGTGTTGATGTTACACGTGAACAAGGCTTCTATGCTGAAACGCGTTGTGTAATAAACTGCTATTATTACACTTTGGATTCGTTTTGTCTTTTTCCTGAGAGCGCAACGTTAACCTGTTTTCTCTTGGATATATATATATATATATATATATATATATATATATATATATTACCTACTGCCAGTAGGTAGTTATAGTTAGGATTTTTTTCAATGTTAAATCTGAAAATTCTATTTGGAATAACTTTGGCGCCGGTTGACGAATCTGCCTGAAAATTTCCTCAAAATGGCCTCGCGGCGTTCCGGTCCTTCCCTGAAAGTTTGGGGGGGATTCGTCAAGCGGGGGCCGAGATAAAAGGGGGGTCCCAAAACGCGTTTTCCCCATGTTAATTTCCATAGGGCGGTCGATTTCACTTTTAGCCCGAACGGCTGAATGGATTTCCACCAAACTTGGCAAAATTGTAGGGACTGGTAGCCCGATGTGCCTTTGCTATGTCTCAAGATATGTGCTCCAGTGGATTTTGAGTAATTAAGGTTCAAAAAAATATATATATCTATAGCAGCGCTCCGGTAAGCGCACCGGTACGTGCACCGGGCGCGTCACGCGACTTGCGCGCTGAAAGCTGATTGGCTCTGGGGTGTCTGTAAACATTCTAAACAGTCCGGAGCGGCCGCCATCTTGTGTCTCGGTAGGATCGAGACACAAGAGGTGGCCAAAACAAAGGGGGAAATGACCATAAGGGGGCAGAGTAGACCCCCCTTGACCCCCTAGAATTGATGTGGGGGCCATAAAAGGGCCCCACGGGGCAAAAAAAAAATTAAAAAAAATTTTGATTTTCGCGGGGTGAGCGCCCGGTACGCGCACCGGTAAGCGTACCGGGGAGTGTACCATGGGGAAAAAGAATGACAGTTTTAAAAGTAGCTGATTAGAAAAAAAAATGTTTAGTTGTTTTTTTTATATATACACATACATATATATAAATGCATATGCACATATATATATGCATATATGTCTATATGTGTGCGTGTAGAGAGAGGTAGAGAGGTAGAGGTGTAGAGGTAGAGAGGTAGAGAGGTAGAGAGTAGAGAGTGAGTAATAGAGAGTAGAGAGTGAGTAGTAGAGAGTAGTAGAGAGCAGTAGAGAGAGTAGCAGAGTGAATAGTAGAGAGTAGTAGAGTGAATAGTAGAGTGAGTAGTAGAGAGTAGTAGAGAGTGAGTAGTAGAGACTGAGTAGTAGAGAGTAAGTAGTAGAGTGAGTAGTAGAGAGCAGTAGAGAGTGAGTAGTAGAGAGTGGGAGAGAGTAAGTAGTAGAGAGTAGTGGAGAATATTCCAAAGTTTGGCACAGCACCACTTTCACAATGAGTCCAATCAAATCATATCACTTAGAGTACTTATTGAAGCGCTGAATCTTGGTGTATATTCAAATGCTTTTATTTTCCTTAAGTTTATGTACCACAGCCAGCCGAAACGTTTCGTTCTGTACAACAGAACTTCTTCAGGGCGTTCTTATTTCCTTCAAGTTATGTCGGTATCCCGTTGTCATATAACTAGATATTTCTTCCAAATGTTAGACGAGACATAAGTATATTCTTATTAAAAGTGACTAGGTATCAATTTTACCCACACAATTCGGGCAGACTTGAGTAATTTATAGCATCCTCAAAGTCAGTCTTTCAAAAATTCCAAAGTATAGGACATGATAATCCAAATCCAAATGTTTCTCAAGAAAAGTCATTTACAATCGTTCGGAATATCGGTGTTTGGGCAGATATGATCCAGGGACCCCCAGTATGCAAGGGGAATTAGTCCCCCCTCTGCAAAGGCGCCAGTGGCCTGCATTGCAGAGAGGTGTAACAAGGGTGTGGCCTCATTACACTTCTCTGCAATGCAGCTCCCTCGCGCATACTGGAGGCTCCTGGTGGACTAGTTGACCCCAGGGACCCCCAGTATGCAAGGGGAATTAGTTCCCCCTCTGCAAACGCGGCAGTGGGCTGCGTTGCAGAGAGGTGTAACAAGGGGCATAGTCTCATTACACCTCTGCAATGCAGCCCCAGGCGCATACTGGAGGTTCCAGGTGGGCTAATTGGCCCCCAGGGGCCCCCAGTATGCAAGGGGAATTAGTTTCCCCTCTTCAAACATGCACGGGGGCTGCGTTGCAGAGAGGTGTAAAAAGGGTTGTGGCTTCATTACACCTCTCTGCAATGCAGTCCCCTGGCGCATACTGGAGATTCCTGGTGGGCTTTCAGGTCTTATATAGTTAGGAATTAGCATTAAAAAAACCTTTGAAATTCACTGAAAAAACCACAGGTTTCACACCAGTTATAGTTAGGAATTAGCATTTAAAAAACCTTTGAAATTCACTGAAAAAACCATAGGTTTCACACCAGTTATAGTTAGGAATTAGCATTTAAAAAACCTATTAAATTCACTGACAAAACCAGTTATAGTTAGCTGGAAATTTTACTGATATAAAACCAATGAAATTCCACGTTATAGTTAGTTGGACTCACTATAACTTGCGTGTGCAATGCACTGCTGATGACGTCACATATTACATCACTCATGACATGGTCAGTGACATCACTCATGACATCAAAAAACAAACAAAAAACCGGGAATTGTAAATGGCTCAAGTGGAGCAAAAAAAAATTCTGCAAAAAATTAGTGTTTTTTCGGGCACTTATGGTTATCCCCAGCACAGATGATAAGTTTAACACTTTGCTCACCATAGCAAATTAACTTACCACAATATTTGCACATGATTTTAAAATCGTTAAATTTGGGTTGTATGATAGGCATTGTCTCTGTTGCCTCTGAACCCGATGGAGTTGGTTCTTTTGATGTTGAGGGTCTAGATGATGATGGGGGTAGCTTACTGCAGAGGTCCCTTACCTCTGCAGCAGAATAGTTGATTGGGTGCCAACGGATCATGTGCCGAATCATGGTATGATTCCCGAAGGAATATTTTTTGTTAGGGTTCCCCCTGGACAGCTCAGCATCACAAACAAGTCACCTTCGCAGCGTTGACTTTTTTTAAACCCCTTGGGATTTTGTAGAACTGCCATTCTAAGTGCTCTTGTGGTTTGTAGGGCTGATGAACTTCTTGCAGGAACTGCCTTGAGCCTTCCTCATCTTCCTCCTCCTCCTCCTCTTCTTCTGGACCACCAATGTGATCTTCTGGTGGTCTTTTTGATGGTGGTGGTGGTGGTGGTGGGGCAGATGCTCCAGCTGCTGCTAATGTAGCCATTTTTAAGTAGAATATATTAGAGACAGATCTCCAAACTGGTCTTCCTCAGTCAAAGGACAAAGTCAGAATAAAGAAAAAAGGAGGGGGCTTTCATCATTTGGAAAAAAAAACTGTTCTGGACCAATGAGAAGTGTTATTTTCAAGTCACATGACCAGGGCTTTTATCATTTGGAAACCAAAAGTGTTGTGAACCAATGAAAAGTGTTATTTTCAAGTCACATGAGCAGGGCTTTCATCATTTTGAAACCAAAAGTGTTATGAACCAATGAAAAGTGTTATTTTCAGGTCACATGACCCGACGCGCTTACGCTACGCGACCCGGGGCGCGCCCTGGGGCGCGTAGCGTTAGCGCGTCAGAATGTTTTGCGATCGTATGCGCATGCGTGCTTCCGGGTGCGCTTACGCTGTGCGTCATATGACGCATCACGCGGCTACGCGATACGTCACAATGTTGTTTTCGTTAGCGGAAATAGCGCTAATGGGACGCTCACCGGTACGCGCCCCAGGGCGCCCCATAGCACTGCGCTTACCGGCGAGTGCACCGGGGCAAACAAATAATAAAAAAAATATATATATATATATTATAATTATAAAATATCAAATTCGTTATAAAAAATATTACATTTCATACCTAATAGAGATTTGAAATTTGAAATTCACTGAAAAAAAATAGGTTTGAGGCCCTATATATAGTTAGGAATTAGCATTTAAAAAACCTTTGAAATTCACTGAAAAAAACATAGGTTTCACACCAATTATAATTAGGAATTAGCATTTAAAAAAACCTAGTAAATTCACTGAAACAAACATAGGTTTCACACCAGTTATAGTTAGCTGGAATTTTTACTGACATAAAACCATTGAAATTCCATGTTATAGTTAGTTGGACTCACTATAACTTGCGCGCCTGCAATGCACTGCTGATGACGTCACAGATTACATCACTCATGACATGGTCAGTGACATCACTCATGACATCACTGATGACACCATCCTTGTGACAGAGTGACAGACCTCCTTTCACTGTAAAGTAACCCTTGAAACACATATTAAAAAATAGAAACTAACATTTTCAAAAAAGTGGAGAAACCCATACCAGTTACAACAACCAATTCAGTAATTCCACCTTCTATATACACCTGTGGTTTTTTCAGTGAATTTACTAGGTTTTTTAAATGCTAATTCCTAACTATAACTGGTGTGAAACCTATGTTTTTTTCAGTGAATAACAATATATATATACACATGACAATAAGGTCCATTTGTATTGATGTAGTTGTGATTTTACCCATTCAATCAAGATTGCAATTGGATTACAATTCTCAATCTCAGTAAAGTACAATTGTATAATTTTGCTCTGCTTTTATTAAATGTAAAGTACAAATGTCCCTCACAGATCAGAGCATAAGATCAAAACAAAAGTGTCTTAAATAGAAGAATGCGAGAGGAAAATATAAAAAAGTCAATAAGTCTGATTATGTTAAAGGACAGAAGAACAATACAACAAGATAAAGATAAAAGGAGAGAAAGAAAAAGGGAATACAAGTGTGGAAAAAGGTAGAGCCGATGACCTTTTTCAGAGTTGCCCGGCGAGAACCGCCTCTATACCCACCTACCAAACAAAGAGGCAGGCGCTGGAGACTGGAAGGCAGGAAACAGAAGTTTTATTCCGACGGAGCAGAACACATCAAATCAGACAACAGGGTATCTTCTCGAGGTGCTCTAACCGCATCTCTGAGGCCTGGCCTCTTTATACACAAGTTTATTGTTTTATTGCATCAAACACATCTTTGTCAATACTTTGATGTATGGAAAGACATCCTCGGAATCCCCGCTTCAGGCCCGTTCCCACACACATTTACAGTTGAAGTCCCCACCCCGGTCACAACAGGTGATGATTATCGCGCAGCTGGACATTCCGCCGATTCACGGAATGTATGTGGTTGATCAGATCTCATGGGGTGGGGGCTTTGATCAACTCGTGGATCCTTTGATGGGGGAAGCTTCCTACTGTATAGAGGGGGGGCAATAAACCGTATCCTCAGGGCCAGGTGGCGGCTTGGGAACAAGTAAGACAAACGGGCACAGAGGAAAGGGGGTTTTATCGAAGGACCCGGGATCATGAAAGGAATGAAGGGAGGTGTCGCGCTGGGAACAGGATGGGGTTCCGAGGCAGAGTCGTGCTGAAGAGGGGTTTATGGCCCAAGGTATGTGAGAGCGGGGGCTGTCAGTGTGCGGGGGATGCTTGCGAGGTCAGGAGAGAGAGAGAGAGACGCGCTGGCTATCGGCGATGGGCAGAGAGGCCATGGTATTTAAAATGGCTGCCGCTTACGCGCATGAATGGGCTTGAAAAGGGGGCAAGATGACGCCGATAATGTTGACACTGCAGTCTAGGTTTTAACAGTCCTCCCTTTTCAACATATCTAGCCAGCTTGTCTACTCAATGTCAATCTTCATTAAATTCCTAACCTCGGCATCATATAATGCTCCCATGCGTTCCTTCCCAAAGTCCACAGTCATAGGGCAAATACAATTCGCACATAATGAACACAGAGGCGGCAGGCATTGAATTCCCAAGCATAACCCACATATTACAACTACAGGAATCAGGATAATGGTAAACAGTCTCCAGCCCCAGTTCTTAACAGTACTCCAGAACCATCCACCAAGCGACCATTCTTCCTCCTCCTGGTGGACTTCTGGGGAGAGTCTGTGGAGGTGTTTGATGGCCTTGTACACTGAGGGTGAATTGTCCGGTATATATGTACAGCAGCTGGACCCAATAATGCGGCATGCTCCACCACGGTCCGCTAGAACCACATCTAGAACAAGGCGGTTCTGGAGAGCCACCAGGCAGACCGCTTGAAGCTCGGCTGTGTTGTTTGCAAGGATACCAGCTGTGATGTTCATTGTTGTCTCGACTGCCTGAGTCAGATGTCGGATGGCACGGCTGTTTGCCATCGGGACCCAGAGTGGAACAAGTCCCTTCATAGCATCGAGGAACTGTGCTCCTGTTGAGTCGGCTTGTTCAATGTCCTTGGCTCGTTTTTGTCTATGGTGATTCGCTGGAGCCACATAGGTCGGAGGAAGGATGAAGGAGATAAAACAAGTGCCCCCTCAGCCTTTGGGGAGCCAGGTGTAAGCCTTTGTGCCGCAAACAAAGTACATATTTGGAGAGGATACAAAGGAAGGTGGATCGGTAGAGTCCAAAGTTCTGGTGAAACGGCAAGCACTACGGCCTACCAGCTGTGTCCCAAGCCCTTCTATGCACATATGGCCTGTGACGTTGATGACAGATAGAGCCACAGTCAGAGTGGCAGCTGTTCGTTTCCGTAGGTAGGAGAAGGTGGGTCTGGTTGGATTGTTGAACACCTGCATTTCAATTCGTTCTTTAGCAGGGATGTCCATGTGGATAGAGTCGTTGGAGGTCTGCGGGCAGAAATGTGTCTTTGTTTTGTTTCGCCAGACCTCATGAAAGAAATGTGTCATGGTTTTGCTGGAGGTGGCATTGTCCTTATAGCTTTCTTGCAGGAGGATCAGCCAAGCAAGGCAGGAGCCGTGAATTGAGAAAGGTGAAGGGATGAAAGGTATCGAATGTCCAGTGGCATGGGGTAGCAACCCACAGATCCAGCAGTTGGGGGCATTGGTGGCAAGATTGTGCTGGTGCAGCAGCTGCACAAAGGAGTTGTTCCAAAACTCCTTTCGCCTTTCTCTGAGTTGAGGAGAGAGCGAGATCAGATAATGTTCCTTCATGGTGGTAGGCTGTGCAGTGGTCAGGAATGTTTCGTGAGCAGGTGCATTTTCTTCCACAATCCAGAGCGTGGTCATGAAGAGAAGGCAGAAGAGGATTGTGATGAAAAGTGCAATTGTCTTTGAACTATGGATTCTGTCTGTCTTTGGGTTCCTGTATTGGATTTTCGGGTGTCCGGTTGCTTCCATCACCTTCTTATCGGGCGCTTCCATCACCTTCTTATCGGGCGCTTCCATCACCGTCAAGGGAGCTCGGTAGCGGGCAGAAGCAAAGACCTCGTCTGGCTTTCTCTCCTGACAGCCCTTGTTGTGTTAGGCCACCGATCTGAGAATTATGACTTAATCAACGGTCTGCTTAGCCGAAACTCTCTCCTTTCAACGCAGGTTATACCCTTCTTTGGATGGCACGGTAGGGTCAGGAATCTTTGTAAGTTCAAGTGTCTCTGTGTCTGGGTAGCAATCCAGCGATGGTCGGTCTTTGTTCAGGAGCTCTTCCTGGGTGGCCACATCTTCGGTTGTCATCAGAGTCGGGGGAATCTTCTTACAATGGTGCGCATGCACCCAGGTCCGCTTTCCTTCCACTCGAAGAGCTGTCCGGGTGGCAAGTAGGACTTGCCAGGGGCCCGTCCACCGGGGTTCCAGACTCTTGGCGCGCTGGAAATTCTTTATGAGGATAAAATCCCCGGGTTGCAAGTTGTGTCCGGGACCCCTGGAAGCGTCAGGGATGGCATGCAGCACCTGTTGGTGAATGACAGACAGAGTTTCAGTCAATTTATACAAGTAATCAGACATTAGGACGTCCGGGACGTCATGAATGGAAGTCGGTTTTGGTGCAGACCAGACGCTCATGGGTCGGCCGAAAACGACCTCGTAAGGTGCCAAGTGGTGTTTGGTGGGGGTGGAACGCATCGATAGCAATGCCAGTGGGAGAGCGTCTGGCCATTTCAGTCCTGTGGTAGCCACTATCTTGGCTAGTTTCAGTTTTAGGGTGGCATTGTGTCGCTCAACAAGTCCAGCAGATTGGGGGTGGAAGACTGCGTGGAACTTTTGCTTGATACCCAGCCCCATTAAAATGAGCTGGATAACTTCGGCTACAAAATGGGGGCCATTGTCGCTCCATAAAATTCGACAAAGGCCGTAGCGAGGGAAAAATTCTTTTAACAGTACCTTTGCAGTGGCCATAGCAGTGTTATCACGGGTTGGGTATGCCTCCACCCATTTGCTGAATGCACACACCACAACAAGTACATATTTCAGGCCTTGGCATCTGTCTAGTTAGATGTAGTCCATCTGCAGGACTTCAAACAGATGATTGGGAACCCCAAACCCTCCCCGGGGTACCACAGTTCCTTTACCGGGGTTATGTTGTAGGCATATCAGGCATTGTTGGACCAGACGTTTGGCGGAGTCTGTGATTTTGTCGTTGTGCCAAACTCTGGAGACAAGTTCAATCATGGGGGTTGATCCTTTATGAGCAGGGGAGTGTGCCATAGTCAGTATGGGAATCAGGTATGAGTCAGGTAGCAACCATTTGTTCGTGTCTTTTGTCAGCCAGCAGCCTTCGTCGTCTTTCAGTCCCACCCGTGCCCATTCAGTTAATTCGTGTTGAGTGCTAGCCATTTGAATGTCCCTAATAGTGTCCCTAGCGTCGGTCCACTTCTCTGCTTGTGACCTGGTCACGTACATGCGTGTCGTCGTCCTATTTTCAGCTGTGGTTCGAGCAGTGATGTCGGCTAGAGCGTTTCCCTGTCCAATAATGTCTGTCACTTTCTTGTGTGCCTGGCATTTGATGACCGCAAGTCTTTTGGGTAAGCATGAGTGGAAAATCCGTTTCGCTCGCGGATTTTGCGGATTTTCGGTAAATTCGCAATCCGCGAGATTCGCGAATCTCCCGCAAAATCCGCAAATCCGCGAGCAGCGGATTTTGCTCGCACTGTTCGCGTGAGTTCGCGGCTTCCCAGTACAACTTCGCACCCCGCGAATAAGCGCTAAATTGCAGAAATACGATCTTAGCAAAACTGAAACTACTTACCAGGTTCAAAAGTTCAGGCTCATCATTAGTAGCCATTTCCTGTAGTGCTTCCTGAGGGGCCCCTCCAGAGTTCAGTTGCCTACTTGCAACTATTATGTGACCCTGCTCTGAACCTCAGAATAGTTACACATATGCCACAAAGGTCCTGAATTACAGCTAAGGGAGACAAGCAGGAGCCAGGCTGGAAGTTCAAATCCATTAATCAGCCCCTAATTCATTATTGTCAGTTGTGGCAGGGCAGGTGTTGTAACTAATTTTGCAACAATGAAAGCACTTAGCAAGTGCAAAAGATCACTAATCAGGAAGCACTAAGGAAGCAGGTGCCAGCTAAAAAAATATTCTGTGACACATTAATCAGCCCCAAATGAATTCAGGTCACTTGAGGCAGGGAAGGTGTGCTTTGCTTTGCCACAATAATGTACACTGACTGGACAACCAGAGGGTGCTGTGATGAAACAGAGGGTGGCATGGGTGGGCCAGAGGGTGACATGAGTAGTCAGAGAGTGGCAGTGGTGACAGAGAGTGGCAGTGATGAAGAAGAGTGTCCCAAACAGGCTGGACACGTAGAAACAACAAGTTCGCAAAACTTGCGAGCCGACAGGTAAGTTCGCGTTTGCGAAATTGTACAAAACCCTCGCGAACTGGCAGAAACCCGCGCGAACACAAAAAAAAATCCGCAAATTCGCGAGAATTCGCAGATTTTGCGAATTGCGAGTTCACAAATCCGCAAAATTCGCGAACGCGAGATTCGCAAAATTCGCCCATGCTTACTTTTGGGGAGAAGGACAGCTTCGATCAAGGCGGAAACTAGATCTCCATGTAAGATGGGAGTGCTGTGTGAGGTCAAGAACCCCCTTTCCTTTCAAAGGAGCCCAAAATGGTGAACCACCCCGAAGGCATACTGGCTGTCGGTGTAAATGTTTGCTGTGGTTCCTGCTGCTAGGATGCATGCTCGTGTCAGGGCAATCAGTTCCGCTGCCTGTGGAGATCGTTGTGTAATGCGGGCTGTCTCTACTACAGTTCGGGCCGTGGTGACTGCATAGGCAGCTGAAGTGGTGCCATCAGCGAGTTTGATGCAAGAGCCATCCACCCACAGTTCTCCGTCAGGGTCAGGAAAAGCTGTGTCTCTGAGGTCAACCCTACTTCTAGTCTGTTCGTCCGTGAGGGTCACACAGTCATGTACAGGGGGCACGCTGGGGTCGTTTTCCGGTAGGGGCAGTAAAGTTGCTGGGTTCAGTGTGGTGCATCTTTTCAGGGTGATGTGGGGTGCGAGCAGAGTCAGTTCGTATCCAGTCAGTCGTGCACTCGTCAGGTGTTGCGTCTTGGTTTGGTTCAGGAGATTGTCAACTGCATGGGGTACTAGTACCGTGAGGGAATTCGAGAGCACGATCCCCTCACTCTGTCGGATAGAGATAGCAGCGGCAGCTACAGCTCGAAGGCAGGCAGGTAAGGCTCTGGCTACGGGGTCAAGAGTGGCAGAGTAGTAAGCGCACGGTCGTTGCTTTGGGCCAATGGACTGGGTCAGGACAGATAAAGCACATCCCTCCCTTTCGTGAGTGTAGAGGGAGAAGGGCTTTGTGTAATCGGGGGTGCCTAGAACAGGGGCTGAACAAAGGGCATCTCGTAGCTCTGTGAAGGAGGATTGGCATTCAGGGGTCCAAGGGAGGGGGAAAGGGACATCTTTAGCTAGCAGAGATAGCAGTGGTTTCACAATGAGGCTGAAGTTTGGCAACCACTGCCATCAGAAGGAGGTGAGGCCTAGTAGGGAGCGGACCTGTTTCTGAGTCTTAGGGACAGGGGTTTCAAGGATGGTTTGGATCCGGTCGGGGGTAAGTTTCTTTCAGTCTTTGGACACAAGGTGGCCTAAGTAGGTGACCTGGGGTTGGCAGAATTGCAACTTCTTCTTGGAGACCTTGTGGCCATTTTCCACAAGGAAGTGCAGGAGTTGAATTGGGGCTGTGACCGTTAGTGGAGTGGTGTCGGCCGCCAAAAGGATGTCATCGACGTACTGTATTAACACCACTCCATCGGGTAACTGGACCTGATCCAGTGGTCTCTTGAGGGCCTGGCTGTAGATGCTGGGGCTTTCTGTGTAGCCCTGGGGTGCTCGACAGAATCTATATGAGCGGGCTTTTAGGGTGAAGCCAAAGAGATATCGGCTGTCTGGGTGGATGGGGATAGAGAAAAATGCGTTTTTGAGGTCAATGACAGTGAAGGTGGTGGCAGTAGAAGGAATCAAAGTCAGGATAGTGGTGATGTCTGAGACCACGGGGTACTGGGGTACAACCACTTTGTTGATCTCTCGAAGGTCAATGATGAAGCGGTATGCTTTCTCATCTCCCTCTCCTTGTTTCTTGATGATGGGCAAGATAGGGCTGTTGCAAACGTTGCTAACCACTTCCTCTACCACTCCTGCGTCTATCAGTGACTGAATAATCTTTACCAATGCCTTCTCGCCCTCGGGCGATATCTGATATTGTGGAAGCTTTGGGAGTATTGCGTCCGGTCGAACAGTGATGTGCACTGGGTCAATCATCATGCGTCCTACGTCCGAATCTGTCTTGGCCCACAGATACGGAGGCAGAGTGTCAAGCAGGGACGTGTCAGTGTCATTGATAGAAAACATGAGTCGGGAAGGGCAATGTCTAAGCAGAATGGGTTTGTCGTACAGGAAAACTCGAACTCCGTCTTGGGAACATCTAATAGTCGCTCGGAAGTGCTTCAGTAAGTCAAGTCCCATAATGGCGTCAGGAGTATTGGCGGAGAGCAAAAACGTCGTGTCAGTGGTATTGTTTTCTAAGTCAAAGAAGATTGGGGTGGACAAAGGGTTAGTGGAGGGCGTCCCATCGAAACCTATCGATGTCACAAGTGAGCCAGACAAGGGTGCCCTTGGAATCAGTCGTTTAGATAACGCACTACGTGTTGCGCCAGTGTCTACCAGAAATGGAGACTTTGTACCCAGGACCTTAGCAGTGACATAAGGACCTTGCTGGTCAACATAGAGCTCGACTGGATCCCTCCCTTGCCCTTGGCAGTCCTATGCGAAGTCGTCGGCATCATCACAGTCGGACTGTTGGTACTGATTCTGTCTGGGTCGGTCAAATGTATTTGGTCTGTGTGATTTATCGTTAGTCGTGTCATTTGCGGGCCCTCGTTGCTGTCCCCTATTTCTCGGTCCACCTGCTACGTCCTTGGGGTCTCTATTTCTGATTATCTCCAACAAGACCGGACACTGGGATTTCCAATGGCCGAATCCTTTACAGAAGGCACACTGGTCCTCGCTAATGTCTGTACGTCCAATGTGGGGTGTCGAGGTGCGGTCTTTAGGAGGTACGTTCCTAGGGGCATTTGTCTGATAGTTTCCTTTGTATTGCTCTCGTCCTATAGTCACCCCTTGCAGTTGTGCAATCATCACCCTCTCTTTTAAGTCTTTCTTCTTTTTCTCTGTTGCTATATCGTTTTCATTTTTCTGGTGTTCGTAATATTGGGCCATCTGAAGGATAGCCGCAGGTTTGGAGGCCGCCCAACTACTCTCGCTGGCCTGCAGTTTCTGGGAGACCTCCGGTGACAAACCCTTAACATAATTCTGGACTAACAAGTGGTGTCCGGTTGCAGTGGTCATGTCCTGGCCGCTGTAATCGGAGAACACCGTTTCAAACCGGGAGAAGTAGTCCGATACATCTTCCTGGGGTTTCTGATGACAAGCCGTTACTATCGACCAGTCCACTTTCTTTTCTGGAATCAGGGTTTTCAATTTCTGTACAATTTTATCTGGGAGGTCTAAAATGGGTTTCATAGGCTTCTGTCCAGGCTCTCGTTGTTTATCTATGCCATCGAGTTGTGACCAGGTATGTCCGAACAGCTCAAGGTGGTCGACTTTCCGGATTTGCTTCCACACATCAGCTGGTAGACATAACCCGAAAAACAAGTCGATGTCAGCCAGGGTCATAATCGTTAAACTTAGGGCTGTACCTAATTCAGTATAGAAGGCAGTGGGGTTTTTATGTAAATCAGGCAAAGATTTCCGAAATGTCAGAATCTCTTGCCGATCCCATGGCTGGTAGACCCAGTTGTACACTACCCTCCCTTTTGCATCTTGGTGGTTGACGTCATCGTGTGTTCCTTGACCTCGTGGAGGAACCCAGTAGGGGGCAGCCTCTCCTATTGTCATCATGGTGCTAGCTTGCTCAGTTTGTGGTTCGGTCGCTATGGGTGTCGTGGGTTTAGCTTCCGATTCCTGTTCAGTGAGGTGGCGGAAAACCTCAAGCGTACGCGTAAGGAGGTCCGTCACATCACACTCGCCCTCATCCCCGATATCGACCTTCCTGTACAGGGTCGTTAGGCTCTCGGGACCTTTGTCTCGATATCGGTCCTCGTACGCATTCAAGACATGATAACATAGTCGTACAGCAAAATGTCGTCTGTGGCTCCCTGCATACGAGTTGAACATATCCGTGATGTGCTCTTCACTTTCTTTTCTTTCTACCAATGTCCTCACTATCTTGTCAATCCCTGCTCACTCATCCTTGCTTAATCTGTTTGTTCTTGCGGAATCAGCCTTTCGGGTCTCAGGGTTTTCTAACGCTGTCGCTTGTGCTGTATCTAATACAAGGGGTTCGGCCGGCCCAGAGGCCATGGGGGCCGAAGCTCTGGTACTACTCTCGTCTGTGCTTGGGGGTAGCGGGTGCTGTGCTAAGGGTTGGGAAGGGGCATATGGAGGGGGCATGTAGATGATCGGAGGACCTAACAAAAGATCATCATTGGCTCGCTGTTTCAAGGGCAATTCAGGATAGAGCATAGAGGGTGTTCTAACCGGACACTGGCTTGATGTTTCTACCTCTAGTTTCTGTTTGGCTTCCTCTCTTTCCTTAATCTCTTCTTCTAATTTCTTAGCAGCTAGGTGGGCTGCCTTTCGCAGCTCTTTTCCCAACCTACTCTCATTTCTCTTTTTACGCTGTTCGGTTTCTTTGCTCCACATGCCGAGACTATCAAGCATAGTGGGTGTTGTCTTGTGTTTCCCAAGAGCTGTTTCTAGCGCGCTTATTTTATCCTCATCGAAGGATCCTATCAGTGGCCACTGACTTTCTCGATCCTTTTTCGTATATTTATGCCACAGCTTGCTATAAGCTATAGCGATCAATCCATGCTTCATGAACATGTCCTTATTAGGGGTGCCTTCCAGTGGAGCCGGATGGTTCATCTCTAATAAGCGGTCCGGGCTAAACAGGCTACCAATCAGTGGGGAGAAGATAGGCATGACGGATTATAACGGGGACAAAAGTCTGCACTACCTATCTTATCACTGCATGCAAAGACTAGACAGAATATTTCTATTCTTCATTGTTTGCAGGTGGTGAATACCTCAAAAGAACCAATATCGAACAGTCAATGTTCGGTCAATCAAACAATCAATGGGGAGAATAAGTAGGCAAGACGGGTTACAACGGGGACAAAAGTCTGCGTTACCTACCCTTTCACTACCTGCAAAGAGAGAACCTGTTCTTCCCTGTTTGCAGACAGAGAATCTACAGAAAACAATCCACAAACAACAGTTCGGGCCAAACAATCAACCAGTGTGGGAGGAAGATAGGCATGACGGATTACAACGGGGAAAAAAGTCTGCGTTAGCTATCCTTCACTGCTTGCAAAGGGAGAGCGTGCTGTTTCTCCGTTTGCAGACAGCGAATCTCCAAACAAATCAACAAAAGAGTAATACTAGTATTTTCCAAACAATCAAACAATCATTTCGCAGTTTGTCGTGTTTACACAACCTTACCCGGACCGCATGGACAGTTTCTTGTCTTCCGAATCCAGCGCCCGATCGTCCTCTATTCTTCGTGATCTTCGCGGCACTCCTTATGGTTCCCAGTCAGGACCGTAGATCACTCGAGAGAGGTCTGTTCGGAACCAGTGAAGTTCGGATGATCGGCTGTCAGACGAGGGTCTATCGGACAGGAGCTCTCCCGATCGTTGCAGTCGTTCACTCTGTCGTCAGGACCTCTCCCACTGGATCCACGAGTCGCTGATGTGCCCCACGTTTGGGACGCCAATTGTGGAAAAAGGTAGAGCCGATGACCTTTTTCAGAGTTGCCCGGCGTTAACCGCCTCTATACCCACTCAGGTTACCAAACAAAGAGGCAGGCGCTGGAGACTGGAAGGCAGGAAACAGAAGTTTTATTCCGACGGAGCAGAACACATCAAATCAGACAACAGGGTATCTTCTCGAGGTGCTCTAACCGCATCTCTGAGGCCTGGCCTCTTTATACACAAGTTTATTGTTTTATTGCATCAAACACATCTTTGTCAATACTTTGATGTACGGAAAGACATCCTCGGAATCCCCGCTTCAGGCCCGTTCCCACACACATTTACAGTTGAAGTCCCCACCCCGGTCACAACAGGTGATGATTATCGCGCAGCTGGACATTCCGCCGATTCACGGAATGTATGTGGTTGATCGGATCTCATGGGGTGGGGGCTTTGATCAACTATTGGATCCTTTGATGGGGGAAGCTTCCTACTGTATAGGGGGGGGCAATAAACAGTATCTGCAGGGCCAGGTGGCGGCTTGGGAACGAGTAAGACAAACGGGCACAGAGGAAAGGGTTTTTTATTGAAGGACCCGGGATCATGAAAGGAATGAATGGGAACAGGATGGGGTTCCGAGGCAGAGTCGTGCTGAAGAGGGGTTTATGGCCCAAGGTATGTGAGAGCGGGGGCTGTCAGCGTGCGGGGGATGCTTGCGAGGTCAGGAGAGAGAGAGAGAGACGCGCTGGCTATCGGCGATGGGCAGAGAGGCCATGGTATTTAAAATGGCCGCCGCTTACGCGCATGAATGGGCTCGAAAAGGGGGCAAGATGGCGCCGATAATGTTGACACTGCAGTCTAGGTTTTAACACAAGAGGTGAAGATTTAAAGGGGCCATGTGTGTTCCTATTATGGCTCATATACGAGAGAGACTTATACAAGAGACTTATACAAAATTTGATTCTGTGTGATTCATTATGGGTATTAAAGTGGATATTCCTTAAGGATCCAGATTTTCTCCAGTTTGTGCAAAGAGTTGCATATATTCTTAAATTATCTCCATATTAAAGGGCATCCTCATTGTAAACCATAAGTACTTCTGGTTGGTTCAAAAGAATGCATGCAGTGCATGGATATCAAGGTATCCTATTCTATATTAAAGTGCAGCTTCATTTAAAACAGTAAGCTTTTCTAATTTGTTCAAAAGATGAATACAGTACACATATGTTAAAATGCATTAAAATGAAGATATGAGTCTCTGAGATAAAGTTTACATTTAAAAAAATCCAGTCCGTTCAACAGGTGGCACACAGTATTGCACATATCTCATTATTAAAGTGTATATTCAATGTAAACTATAATCTCTCCAATCTGTGCAAAAGGTGCAAAAAGTACACAAATTTTAAGTTAACTGTAAAGTACCAATTCATAGTTATAATTCTTTCATTATATACAAAACATTCATTACTATTGCATACAATCCTCATTTCCCAAATCAAAAAGAAGAAAAGATAAAATGTTGCACATGATATTGCACATGTCTTAATGTAAAAACGCATCTTCAATATGAATTATAAGCTCTCCCAATCCATGCAAGGGTTTCACACAGTAAATTGATTATAACTATCTCATTGTGTACTAAAATGTAATTATTGATTACACAGTACTAGTTCCCCAATTCTAAAAGAAGAGGAAAGTAAGAAGTTTTTTAAAAAAGAAAACAAAAGAAGAGAAAAAAAAAGTTTCATGTGACAGGTGACAGATATGTTCTATTGGCACATAACAACCATCCTGCTGGTTGCTGTGAAGTACAAAGGAACACAGAAAACGGCATTCTCTAAGGATAAATATACAGTTCGCCATCCGTGTTCAGGCAGCTTATAATCTCTGTACCCATCAGGATTCTTCTCAGTGTATTTGCTATTCTGAATGTCCTCCTTTTGGTCATTTCATAAAGTTGTTGATACCATAATACTTCATATTTTCCATTCCTACATCATGTGTTTCCCAAATATGTTTGGCCATGTCATATTGAAAATCTCAATTTTTTTAACTCTCAAATGTTGTAATATATAGAGATTTAATTTATTGATTGTGCTGCCCACTTATTTCAATCCATAGGTATATCCAAAACATATATTACTGATTCTGGTTCAGATGTTATTCTCTCCTGTAATTTATTTTTCCTTCCATATATAGTCTCATATTCTGTTTTGTTTTGACCATGTCTACAGGCTTTACATTGGGCACGTTTAAAGAAGCGTGTTGTTGCATCAGAAGTCAAGTAGTCATGTTTGTTGAAATGAAATGAATGAAAAAGAATTTCTACAGCGCATGGCTGCCCTTGAGCGTCCCAGCGCTACGTGTACACATAGACAGACCTCCTCTGAACCACATCCAGAGATGTTAGTCATTCTGGGGGAAAAAGAACGTTTTCAGAGATTTTCGGAATCTGGTCAAGCTAGGTTCTTTCCTCATTGATGTTGGGAGGGAGTTCCATAGCTGACCCGCATTTATTGAAAAGCGGCGTCCTCCGGTCCTTGCTCTTTTTGCTCTCGGGATAGCTCATTCACCGGTTTCCTGTAACTGCAAGTTAAAATATCTCTCATGCGTCAAGGTTTTTCTGTAGGTAATATTTGATATTTCTGGGAGTATGTCCCTCAGACCTTCATCCATTTGCAGAATCATCCAATTATCCTTTAGTAAGTTCCTCACTTTTCTACTTGATGTATTGCAGTCTGCAATATACCTAATGATCAGATTTTCATTCTTTGCTTTTTCATCTTTCTCTTTGGTTCTCAATAATGTTTCCCGTTTTTTAGCCCTGCTCTTTTTAAAGTATAATTTAAAATCATTTCTGGGTGTCCCCTCACTTGGAATCTTTTGAACATCTCATTAGGCTGTTCTTTAAAATCGGATTCCTCACAGCAACATCGTCATATCCTCAGAAATTCAATTGAAGTGAAAGGGGATGCACACTATTGGCATTAAATATGCTGTTTGTGCTCGTGTGTTTCCTATAAATATCGGTGCACATTTGCTCTTCTTAGATGTAAATTGTGATGTCTAGAAAATGTATCTCTTTGTCCTGAATGTCAAAGGTAAATTGAAAGTTTAATTTGTTTTTGGTTCTTGGATCTGCTGATGTACCCATTCCCGTTCCTTGAACTTGTAAAAAATATTTGTCATTGAATAAAAAAAATTATGATGAAGGAAGAAGTCAATCATATCTAATAACATTTTTGAATGTTCCACCAAAGAGATTGAACGAGTATGCAAGAATTATTTAGGCATTTCAATCTTATCTAAATGTTTTATTTAGGTATATAATGACACAACATCTACAGTTGCCATATGATAATTTGACTTCCATGGTACCTCATCTACTGAAGAAGTCTTGCAAATCCCTTAAATAGGAAATAAGACATTTTACATAGTGGAAAAGTAATATTGTGATAAATCTCGATGTGTTTTCTAAAAGTGCACCTATAGAACTGACTATGGGCCTACCAGGCAGGTTGACCATGTCTTTGTGTACTTTTGGCAAATAGTAAATTGTAGGCATGATTGGATGTGTGATTTTTTAAATAGTTGTTCTTCTCTTGATGCAGAAGGCATTGTTATGCCATTCCATGAGCCTAAGGCAAAAGGACTCCATCTGATCTTCAATTGGGTATCTATACATATATTTCCCATAGCAAAAGCATTTTTTAACTGGCCTATAATTTTGTAGCCGGTTGACGAATGTTAATAAAATTTGTCCAAACAAAGTGTCAAGTTAGGTCTTGTTGTGCATGGAAAGTCTTGGAGAGATCTGTCAAGCAAGGGCTAAGAAAATGGGTGTCACAAAAAGTGTATTTTTTCATGTTAATTCCCATAGGCCCTTTAGACAAGCATTGTCATGAATCGCTGGACAGAAATTTAACAGAAAGGTAGGACATATACTGTGCTTTTTGCTATTTGTTGTAAATCCATTCAGTAGGTATTGAGAAATTTAGGAAAATATAGTTAGTAATACCTCTGTCCACGGATATTTCGCGATGATTCTGTGATTAATCGCAAATATGTGTGCCAAAAGGAATGGTGTGATTGGCTGGTCGCAACATATACAGAAAGTATATGTACTAGATTTAGGAAAGGTTCCCAGGGCTGAGAATTTGTGAAGAAGTTCATATAGGGGCCAGTGAGGTACTCTGACGCATTGTTTGACAAATTTGGGTTTTATTAACACAAAGTATGTGTCCAAAATTTATTATTTTACCCCACACACGATATTGACGGCCACCAGCATGCCTCCCTATAATGTTGCTCGGATTTTGTGATCGAATATTTGTGAAAAAAAATATATATTATATATATATATATATATATATATATATATATATATATATATATATATATATATATATATATATATATATATATATATATATATATATATATATATATATATTATTCCAAGATGCCCATGCAATTCAGAGGCGCACTCCTCCAGCTGGTGAGTAACAACTCTTTTTATTTCACAAGGTAGAAATACTGCTCTGGTTATTTCCGTCCATCTGCCTTACGCGTTTCAGAGCAAACGTGCTCTTTCCTCAGAGGCAGTTTTTAAAAGGCACCAACGTTTCAGGATTACACAGTTCCTTGCATTTCAATGATTTATAGGCTTCAGGTGTGCCTTTTCCGGTTCAGTCCGGTCACTTACATTTATATGCATGCTGGAACTTGTGGTCTTTCACCTCCTGCTCTTTGCCTTCGGTGGTTTTGTGCTTTTTAAACCATGGCATGGACCAATTCTTTCCCTCCAGTGGGTCCCAGGGTTGTAATTCTGCCTCACAATGAAGAGCCAGCTGCGCCATCCATCTCCGAAATTTTCGGAAATAAGGGCCCCATGCACGTTTTTCTGGGGTGGTGCGAGGTACGTGTAGTTCCCAGTACGGCGCAGCGCAGTCAGCCACACTATCAGTCAGGAACAGGCAAGACCCAAACGTGGTGCAAATGAATTTATTTAAGTTTCAGCCCAGCACCAATCCGCCATGACGCGTTTCGGCTAGAGATAGCCTTGATCACATGACAAACGTCACGGGGGATGACCACCCCTTTTAAAGTGCAATACAGGTCATCACATGTGATAGAAAGCGAAGACATACTCTACTTTCTGACGTAATACAATATAGTAGTACAATAACTGCATAAATGCATAGGTCGCACAAAGGCAAATATCAACAATCATTAGATTTACAATGTTGGAATTCATGGCATGGCTAATAAATAAATAAATAAATAAACTTATTGATAGTACAACAAGTTTAAAAACATTTAAAAGCCTATAAGTAGTTTTAACTGTTCATATTACAATTTAAAACTGTCGCCATGCAAGTTATGTACTTGTCGGGAAAATTCATTATCACCATTATTTGTTAACAAGTACTGCAGTATACATAGTACAAGCCGCAATTCGTATTGTACCAAAGTATCAAATGATCGGATGATGCATGTAGAGATACTGCCCATGTGGGCTGCTACAAGATAAAATGTTAACCGCCTGATAATCAATTGTGCAATATATATATAAATACACGCACATCCACCCTCATCTTTACTTACACATGCACACACCCACTCACAGACACTGATACACCCAGTGATAGACTAATTCAGAGAGGCATACATCCACTGACAGTCCGATCTCAACAATCAAAAACACACTCACAGACCCGTTAAGAGAGTCACACACTCATTTAGAGACTCACTTAGTGATTTGTGCATTCACTGGCAGATTCACTTATGTACAAACTCAGAAGCCTAATCAGACACTGATATACCCACTGACAGACCCACTCAGAGACTGATGCACCCAGTCACAGACCCACTCAGAGACTCAGACTCCCACTCACACACCCACTTAGACACTTACTCACCCAGCCTGAAGCCTACTCAGTGATTGAGACACCCACTGACAGAGACACTAATACACCCACTGACTAACCCACTCAGAGACTCAGTATTTTCCACATCTGTTTTCTACTTAAGTAGGTGGTAGATATGATGACCGGTTTGTACAGATACCAGCAGCTAAGTACAGATCAACTAGTATACCCAGAGGAACCAAGATTTTGGCAGTGTATTCCCTATATATTTCATCTTGTATTTTAGAGCGACTTGTCAGGCCTATTTTATGCTGTAAACTTCATTCTCAGGACCAGAATTAATTTGCTTAATATGACAGCAAGGGAATTCATTGACAAAGTTCAAGGAAAAGATGAAAACCTGAGAAAAAATGTAATTAATTTGATGGCATGCCAACGTGGCACCAATGAATATTGTTATCGTTATCACAGAGAGCTGAATTACATGTTGAGAAACAGAGGAGCACCCACTTGGTTTCTAACACTGTGTTGCACCAAGTATGCATGGGATGACCTGCATGGACCCAGCAAACATTTGTTGATATTTTAACCACAGATTTCAAGTGATGATCGGTTCCATCTGCAACAAAACTAATCCTCCACTTAGTGAAGTAACAGTTCTCTTTCAGCGCATAGTACCAAGCTAGAAGTACTCCACATATTGACATGCTGCTATTGGTTTAAGATGCCCGAAGTTTGTAAGAGACACTGATGAGTCTGTCTTGTCTTTCTCACAACAGTATGACACGTGCCATCCTAAAAGACACTGCTGACATGGGTTTGAGACTACAGGTTTTACAATTTCATAATCTTAGCTGTGGGAAATACCAAATTCTTGGTTCTCTCTAATTGGGTTCCCCTACTGATCCCTTCCCAGCCAGAGTTTTGGTGGCGGTGGCCAAGGTGGTCTATCCTGAGGGTACCTCGATTATTAATCTTTCCTTACAGACTGCCACTGATCCTCTGACTTGAAACCAGGCTAAGCTCTTGCCACTTTTAAAAAAAGCCTTCCTCGGATCAGCTCAAATCCACTAGCTATCGCCCCATTTCTCTCCTACTGGCCTTGTCCAAGGTCTGCGAGAACGCGGTTTTCTGCTATCTCGAGGCTATGTGGAAGCATCCGGTGTTTTACACCCGGCGCAATCTGGCTTCCAGACATCATATAGCACAGAGACGGCTCTGGTGAAAATAGCTGAGTCGATAAAGAAATGTCTGGACGCGGGCGGCAGAGCAGCCTTGGTGCTTCTCGATCTCTCTGCCTCCTTCGATACCGTGCCTCACCAACTACTTCTCACGCGGCTCTCAGACATTGGCATCGTCGGTTTGGCTTGAAACTGGCCGAAATCTTTTCTGGAAGAACGCTCCCAGCTGGTCTAGATGCCACCATTTTTATCGGCTTCCAGCAAAGTAGATACTGGAGTTCCGCAGGGCTCCACTTTGAGCCCTCTGCTCTTTAATATTTATCTGATTCCCTTGATCTTTCTGGCAGAGGCACTAGGAGCAAAGATAATAGCCTACACCGATGACACACAGCTGCTTTTCACCTGGAAAGACTCTGATGTGTTGACCAAAGTGGCCCAGAGTTGTCTTTTATCGGTGTTTAAATGGCTTGCACGTGCTCAACTGAAGTGCAATGAGGATAAGTCAGAAGGTCCTCTTGCATGGCCAATTCCCCCCTGCATTTAGAAAATCTTTGTGTCCTCCTGACTTTCCCCAACCAAACTCTGCGGGTACCCCAGTTAAGAACTTGGGGATATGGTTTGGAGAAGACCTTCGTTTTTCGGCACAAATTAGAAAAATCACCCGAGTGTGTTTTGGCAGCCTTAAGGCTCTAAGACGATTCTTTCTTTTGCTCCCTAGGTCTGCTAAGGAAACGGTCGCCCGAGCGCTTATCCTCTCCCGCATCGACTACGCTAACGCTCTGTACCTTAGCATCCCAGGCTATCTGGTAAAAAAACTGCAGACCATACAGAATGCCACAGCCAGACTTCTTTTCAACATCTCCAGAAGATCAAGCATAAGACAGCACCTTCGAGACCTGCACTGGCTCCCTGTGGCATATAGAGTGCAATTTAAAGCTCTCACTCTGGCCCACAGAGCTCTGCACGGCCTGGGTCCACTGTATCTGATGAAGCATTTTGCGCTCTATACTCCAAGCAGGGTGCTGCGCTCAGCCTCACAAAGCCGGCTGGTGATTCCTACATTTCGAAGAAAGCAGCTTGGTGGTCAGTCCCTTTCTGTGAAAACTACAAAAGCATGGAATTCCCTTCCCTTGGATTTACGTAACATCCACGATTTTAGGTTATTTAAAAAACAAATCAAAACCTTTTTCTCTAACCTTCCAGCTTAAATTCCTTTTTGTCTTGCCAGGATTTGGTAACTTTGCGCACCAGGATACTCATGAGTAATTTTGCACGATACAAAACACTTATAACATTTCATAACATAACAAAGGAAGATTTTACATGAGATATTGTTTTGGATACCCATGACCTTTGATCTCAGAGGCAAGAGGGAACAGCTATTTGTCTGCAGTGAAACACACCCTCACATGGAAATCACTGAAAAATACATACAACCTAGGAAGTACAGAGGCTTCCAAATAGATCGATGACTACAATCCTGTCATTCTGAAGATGTAAAATGCAAATATGGATTTTCAATTAGTTGCAGACAACTTCATTGCTGTTTCTCGCTACGTGACTTCATATATAGCAAAGTCAGAGATGAAAGAGATGTGGGAGGAGATTTCTGCAGAAGAGAGTCTTACCAAGAAATTGTACAGTTTCCACTTGAAAATACTTTGCCACAGAGAAATAGGTTTATATGAATGTTCCAAGTTAAATTCATCCAGTTTATTCTCCAAGTCAGGAGGAATTCTGTGGGTATGCCTTGGCCCTGCAAGTAGTCGTAATAGAGTATTGAAGTAATTTCCAGAAATACACTACCTTGTAGAATTTGAACCCAAGAGTACAAACATTCTAAAGACAAATATGCTGGATACATGAGTGGTGTGTGACGAGATAGTAGTGCAAGTACAAGAATTGAAGGTCCAAGGTCCCAGCAACCCCATGTGTGGAGAAATTGTGGTACAGGTCGATGGAGGTCAGGTCAGTAGCCCTAAAGACACCATAAAAGTAGGGGAGATTAACCTGGAAGCATTGTTTGACTCCTGTTCCAGAATAACTATTATCAATGCTAAGGAGTTCTCACGGGTGTCAAGGGGAAAGATAACCTTGAGGAGTTTAGACTTAAGGCCAGGAGGGTATGCTGGGCGCCTCATCTCTATGAAAGGATATTTTCTAGGGAGAATAGAATATAGCAACAGGACAACAGTGTCTAAAGTGTATGTGTCCACTGTAGGAGACAACATCTTGGGGTGGCAAGCACAGAAGGAGCTAGGAGTTTATCTCAATCCCAACAGCAATCCCCAAATTCTCATACAAGAAATACAAGAATGCAAGGCAGACATCACAACAGAGTTCGGAGAGGTGTTTAGAGAAGAGCTGGGATGCCTAAAGAACTACTGTCACAAAATTAAATTGAAGGAGAACGCCAAGCCAGTCGTGGCCAAAGTAAGAAAACTCCCCATTTCTATTCAGGAGGAGGTCAAATCAGAATTAGAGAAATTATGCAAGGCTGGAGTCATGGAACCGGTGGAAGCAACGGAATGGTTGGCACCCATTGTGGCCGCAAAGAAGAAGGATGGGTCAGTCCGGCTCTGCATTGATTTAAGGGCATTAAACAAAGAGGTCGTGGTCGACCGGTATCCCTTGCCTAACATCACCCAAATGATGAGCATGCTAGAGGGTGCCAGGGTATTTTCCACTCTCGATCTCACCTCGGCCTACTTCCAGATAAAATTGCACGAGGAGTCTCAGGAACTCACGGCTTTTGTGACACCTATGGGTGCATACAAGTTCAAAAGAATGCCTTTTGGGTTGGTCTCGGCGGCCGCCGTGTTCCAAAGGATCATGGGCAACATGCTGAAAGGTATCCCTGGCGTCATGTGTTACCAGGATGATGTGCTGATTTTCGCCAAGGACCATGTAGAGCATGATGAAAGACTAAGATGTGTGCTGGGGAGGTTTTCGTCTCAAGGCCTTACCGTAAAAAAAAACAAGTGTGTGTTTGGCCGTGCAGAGTTGGATTTCCTGGGACACAAGGTGACAACAGAAGGAATACGTCCCAAGGCTGAACTGCAAAACACCATCATGAATCTGTCACCCCCCAAAGGCAAAGACGAGATCAAGTCCTTCATGGGGATGTTGGAGTTCTATGGGAAGTTCATAAGAAACCTGGCGGGCAGGACTTACGCCATCAGGCTGCTATTGAAGAAGGAAAATGAGTTCAAATGGAGTCAGGAGTGCCAGAGGGAGTTCGAGGATGTAAGGAGAGCACTTGCAGAGGCCCCCAGTTTGAAGTCATATATACCCAACCGGGCAACAGTAGTCACCACCGATGCAAGCGCAAAAGGGTTGGGAGCTGTCCTCACCCAAAAAGGCGAGGAGGGAGAAGAAACCATAGCCTTTGCCTCGAGGTCACTCCAGAAGTCCGAGAACAACAACTCAGTTCACCCTCCGTACTGACCACAAGCCTTTGGTAGAAGTATTCAGTAAGAAAGGCCTGGATGCCATCTCCAGCAGGATAAGGCGTTGGGTAGTCGGCCTTCAAGAATACACGTTCGACGTTGAGTACGTCCCAGGGACGCAAAACCTTGCAGCTGACTGTCTATCCAGACTCGTCAGTGAAGAAGAAGCAAGAGAGAAGCAAGAGAAGACAGATGCAGAAGAGGAAAGCCTCTTGATGGAGAATGTCTGCACCATCCAGAGGGCGTTGGGTGAAGAAACATGGAGAAAGGCGCTGGAAGAGGACAAGATACTGGAGGAGGTTTGCATAAGAGTAAAAGGCGGATGGAAGCACGGTGACAAGCGGGATGAAAACCTGCGGCCATACCTAGCCATTAAAGATGAGTTGACCATAATTGACGAATGCCTGTTCAGGGGAACAAGACTTGTACCTCCTGCAGCGTTGAGAGACAACCTAGTCGAGCTAGCCCACGAAGGGCATTTGGGTATCACCAAAACCAAACAAAGACTCAGGGAGAGCTATTGGTGGCCGAACATGGACCTGGTCACCGAAAGGAGAATCAGAGAGTGCATTCCATGCAGCAACAGCGACAAGGTCCTGAAACAACAGACGCCCCCCATGGTATGTAGGCTGCCCCCGACAGGACCGTGGGATGAGTTGGCATTAGACATCGTGGGCCCAATGTCTGGAGAACTGCGGACGCCCTACATCTTGGTGCTTGTGGATCTGTATTCCCGGTGGCCGGAGATAAAGTTCGTCAATGAAGTCACGACCAAGACCGTCATCGGATTTCTACAAGAGGTGTTCATCCGAGAAGGGCTTCCCAGCAACATCCTCACGGATAATGGAGTACAACTATGTTCTAAAGAGATGGAAGATTTCCTTGAGGAAAGGGGCATCAGACACAAACGTTGCGCTTTATATCACCCTGAAACCAATGGCATGGTCGAGCGTTTTAACAAAACCCTCAAAGAGAGCATCCAGTTGGCCAAAGCAAGTGGCATAAGCTGGAAAGAAGAGGCGTGGAGGCGTTTGGAAGCATACAGGTTCACACCACATCAGACGACGGGCAACACCCTGTTCGAACTGCTCCGCGCAAGGATACCCAACACCAAGCTGACCCCAGGGTGGATGGAGTGGCACAAGGGGTGGTCGGACCGAACCAAAGAAAAGGAAAGCCTGAAGAAGCAAGTACAAGCCATGAAAAGGAGGAAAGAAAGATACGACCAGCACAAAGCCACACAGGAGGTCGAATTCAAAGTAGGAGATAATATCAAAATCAGAGCTCCCACAGGGAGGGCAAGCTGGTCGGGATACAGCAATCCTACTAAAATCATCAAACTATTCAAGAATGCTGTCAAGACCCAGGAAGGGAAAATATGGAACCTAGGGAGAGTTGTAAAATACCACCCTCCAGTGAAAGCCCTGAAAGTGCAAGGGGGGGGAAGGGTGACTCAAGACAGGACCTTACTTCCACCGCCAAGAGGCCGTCAGCTGTCCCTCACCCAGGCTACAGGCCCAACAAGAGAGTGACCAGACCCCCTAGACATTTTGATCAATATGTAATGATGTGATTGTTACTTTTCTGCCTACAGTGAGTCACCACTCCCACCAGGTCAGGGTCCCAGGTTGTTATACTCCCTATGACTGGTTCTTCAGGTCACCCTATGTTTTTCTGTACATGTTGTATTTAATGTTTTCATTCTGCAGGGAAGGGGGATGTGTGGTATCTTCCCTTTCGGTTCCCCCCCCCCCCCCGGCGGCTCTGCATGTGATGGTCCTGCCCGGTGACATCACTTAGAATGTCACCGCGACCAGCGTTCCAAGGCGAGCGCCGGGGACAGAAGCTGAAGTGACTGCATAACGGACTGCATAGAGTCAGGCTGTGGCTGAGGTCGCAGTTGTTGGTACATGAAAAATAAATACTCCTGTTCACCCAAGCGACGGCTCTGACTCTCCTTGAGCCGTTACGACAGAGTCCTCATTTTGAAAACTGTTGTCTCTATGAAGTACTTCAGAATTATACATATATAAGTAATATAACTAAAATATAGAACAAGGAAGATATGAAGTCCATGCATATGATGGTTGTTTAATGAGATATAACAAAGGAAATATAATTAACCACAGAAAACTTAGTAGCCAAACTCCAGCAAAAGAGAGTTTTACTACTTGGCACCTTTCACGTTGCTCAAGCCATGGTGTGCAGAATCAGATTTACTTGGACACTATGACTGTTATGAATACTCTTTTAATGGAGTAAAAGATACCATTGAATGCTCAGTTTTTCCAACCTTTCTGCAAATGTTCAGAAATGAGACTCAAAGCAGCCAAAGAACTGCACCGGCAAGTCAAGATCCTCTTGGAGAGCCAATAATTCAAAAGGAAGCTGAAATAGCTCTGAATTAGGAGGAGAATGCAATGCAGCAAGCAACACAGGAAGCTGTAGATTTTGAGCAGTTAGTACAACAACTTAATAATGAACAGAAAGAAATATGTAATGAAGTAAAAGGTAAAATAGAGCATGGATTCCTGCATGAGAACAATGTGAATGTTCTTCATTTAAACCAGTTCTATTATACATAAATGGTCAAATCGGCACTGGAAAAAGCTTCTTAATTAAAGTACTACCAGTTAGCAGCAGAAGACTGCACATTCAAATGTTATCATGGGTAGTTAATGCACCAACAGGATTAGCTGCACATAACATAAAAGGAATAACTCTTTGTTGACTATTAATGCTACCCGTGTAACATGACAACCAACTAGAATGCCAAAAATTATCTTGTGATGCTTGTCATGAGGAAGCAAAAGTAAACTGAAACTTCTAATTATTGATGAAGTGAGCATGGTTTCAAACCTATTGCTTGCCTTCATACATTTAAGAATGTAGCCAATACTGAAAAGAAATTATGATATACTGTTTGTAGGGGAAACATCTAATTGTGTTTGGTGACCTGCTACAACCAACACCTGTAAAGGACAACATGTTTTCAAAACACTTTTACATAATGAATCTAGAAATTCTCTATGAAGTATTGGGAATGTGAAAACTTGTAAATTGTTTGAATACAAAAACTGTGTGAAATATATGGGTCAAGCATCAGGTATGAAATATGTAGATAAACCAAAGGACATTAGAGTATGAGCTCTTACAAAAGAAGGGGAACACGTTTTGGGAACTCACCTTATCTATAAACTATTTCCAACTATTGTTAAAGCAACAGAACTAATGTATAATGTGATCAAAGAACAGAAGTCTATAGTGTGTTTAATGCTAACCCTTAAAGGGTGATCCAAATTCAATGAAGAATTACTACAACAGGAGAAAGATGATATTTTGGAAATTACAGCTACTGATAAAATGGAACATTAGGGAGTCACAATACTACTAACAGATAAACTAGAAGCAAAATGTGATTTTCTTGAAAAATGTGTATCGAAAACTGCAGGGTAAGAGAAGTGGTTACGTGTCTGCAAAAATTGTAGTATAATTTTGCATCAGAATTTAAATGTGAAGAAGAGTTAGTAAATGGTGCAATGGGTAAAGTTTTACATTTTATAAATTACTCAAACAAAGAAGGAGTGGAATACATGGTCATAAAATTTGATGAAGTTGATAGTGTCAAGCAGATTGGTCGGTGCATTGTACATTTTATGCTAGTGAAAGACTTACACATTCAGAGGAAGCAGTTACAACTGTCTCTAGCTTATCCTGTAACCATACACAAATCGTAAGGTTTAAGTGTAAATGCAGCTTTTGTTAATATTGGAACAACTGTATTCAAATAAATAATGTCAAATGTAGCATTATCAAGAATTAGAACTTGGTCCACTTTATTTTTGATTGAGTTTGCTGAGATGAAAATTAGTGCTAATGCAAGTATTGTAACGGAATACAATTGGTTAAGAAGTATATATGCTCCTCATTTAGGGCCAGATGTATCAAGATTCTGAATTGCGATTTCTAAATAGCGATTTTTTGCGAATCGCTATTTAGAAATCGCAAAATGGAATGTATGTACAAAATCGCTATTTTTTAGCGATTTCTTATTATTCTTTATTTACGAATTCGCATTTTCCGAATTCGCAAATAAAGAATAATTCCCAATGCATTCCTATGGGCTAGGAGGCCCATAGGAATGATAGTGCAATAATTCTCAAATTGCGAAATCGCAATTTGAGAATTATTTCAAGGGTGCAGGGGTGTCTCAAAGACACCCTGCTGCACCCCTGAAACTTACATGTGTGTGCATGTGGCACACATACATGCCCTATGGGCATGTATGTGTGTCACATGCCACCCTCACAAATGCCAAATAGGGCATTTTTAAAAGAAATCGCAAATTACCACCAACTACAAGTTGGTGGTAATTTGCGATTTCTTAACACAAATTTGCAAATGCAAAATGTTACTTTCATATCATTTAAGGAATCTCAAAAATTGCAATTCCTTAAATGCTATGGCAAAATAAGGAATCACAAATGTTTGCGATTCCTTAAATTGCGATTATTTAATACATACCAAAAAATGCTAAAAGGCCGTTTGCGAGTCGCAAAAGCCTTGATACATCTGGCCCTTAGGCCAGTACCGTGTTTATGAGAAATGGTTAATCTGTGCAAAGCAGAAGATTACAAAACAGTGTATGAATGCTCAAAAAAAGGAAGGACAGAAGGAGAATCCCCGTGGATCAAAGTAGAAAAAACTGTTAAATGATGAAGAAGTTGAATGTTCCCAGTTCAAAAACTATTCAGGGTTAAACTGATATGCAAATGCTTTTCAGAAGTTCTGTTCCATTTGACACATATAGTGAACCAAACTGAATGAAAAAGAGATAAGAGAATGTGTTCTGCATTATATAGTTTGCTCCAACGTTTTCCTGAGTGACAGAAGTGCAATATATTTTGTTTTGGGAATCCAATATCATATAGATATATCTTGCGGATCAGTAGTGTTTTTGCTAAACATTCAACAAGAAGCACAATAATTGATCGTGGTAATGCTAAGAGTGTTAATTCTGAATGATTTCTCTACTTGACATTACCAGATACTAAAACCATGCCTTTTGAGGAATTGTTGAAAAAGACCAGCCAAAATGTGAACTGTATATCAATTCTCATGTCTGTCTACATTGTTTCTGCAAATAACTGCAAAACATCTTATAGTAAAGCTTCAACGATGCATACCGGATGGTTCAAAATTGGAAACTTAAATTGCAAACTTTACAGCTGGAAAATGTTAATTTTAGGAAGGACTTTTACTACTTGAGCTATCATCTTTCATGAAGTAGTTGATACTACCTCTGAGCACTACACTGTCTATTTAAGATGCTGATCGTGATATACTGAATGCAATGATATTACTCTAAAATCTAAACCAAGAATACCTAGGAATTTACCTAAGTCTTATCTCTTCTTTCTGCAAGCAAAGTTCTGAGGGCAATTTGTTGAAAAAAAGTGGTCTATGGTGCCTTTTATTATGTGGCTTATCTGTTTAGTAGACATTATTTAGCCTATTGGCAGTAATGTCTTCCAAAAGGTGTTTCAAATACAAGATTCCCTTTATCTTGATCAAAGGAGTTTATATAACATCTAAACTCTACATTTTCTAATTACTGTTAGAAACTGAAAGGATATACTCCAATTACAGCGGCCTTAAGTTGGAACTAAAAACTGTCTTCAAAAGACCAATTTTGGATCTCCAACGGCAACTACTACATACCACTGTGTTGGATTTTTCAGCCTACTGATGGTGATATTATCAAAAACATCTTTGCAAATCAAGTGTCCTTTTATATGGGAGAAAGGAGTCAATCTAAGAACAAATACAACACTTTAAATAAAGTCTGAAAGTGGATGGACATACTCCAATCACAGCAGCCTTAAGATGAAATGAAACACTGCCTTTAAAAGTAGAAAATGGTCCCCTTTTGTTTCTCCAATCAAACTCCTATGTCCAGTTTCCAGAAATAAAGTATAGTATGAGATTCCGTCTACAAGGATCATCACATGTTTATACATCATTTGACCTACTAGGGGGGATGTTTTCAAAATGCTTTCTAAAACTGAAGTGTATTTCATATTTATTTTTGATATTGTACCAGATATAATATTATGAGAATTTTTTGTCAGATACTGTAGTAACTTAATGAAAAGCACATTTCTAGGTAGTCACGCAACAACTTACTTAATTATTGACACACTTATTTAAGCCGACAATAACACATCCAAACACATAAAAGCATGCACCACTCATACACACATTCTAACATCCATGCAACACTGATTCACTCATACTAACATTCATGCACCACTCATGCAGTCATTAAATCATTCATGCACTTTACATGCATTTTTTTTAACATCAATGCAACACTCATGCACTCATTCTAACATCCATGCACCATTCATAAACTCTTACTTACATCAATGCACCACTCATGCACTCAATTCAATTCAATTCAAGAATCTTTATTCGGTGATTAAAAAACACCATAAAAGCACACATACATATACATAGATAAAAAAGCATTAAATATTAGTCAAGATCCTTGTACATAGATAATACAGTAAAAAATACCAACATACAGGGCCGTGAATTTAAAACAGAGGGTCCCAAGTCTTTCATTCCTCTCCCCTCGTCATCCTTAGTCGGACCGCAACCTTGATAAAATTCATAACACAACACAAGGTTAGCGGGTCAGAAGCTTTTTGCAAATAGACTAATGCATCCCTGGCGTGTTCCAGTTGGGCTTTTTTTAAGATGTTTACTAGGAATCTACGCCTGGGCATGGAAAAATAGGGGCAAAGCAAGATAAAATGAAGGGAATCCTGCGGAGACCGGTTGTCGCAGCCGCAGGGTCCCTTCTGCTCAATTGACGTGGTGAAACCTGCTGGTGAAGCCAACATAAGAGGAAGTAAGTTCAGTCTAAAACGACACATAAGAAATCTATCCTGAGTATTATGCACAAGATACAGATAGGGCTCGATACCCTCCACACTCTTTACCAAATTATGAGCCCTCACAGACTTTTTCTCTCCTTCAGCCTCAGCACGGCATTGGGTTTTCCGCTCTAGGAAAATTTCCCCTACTTGTTTCTTGTGCTGTGCTGAGATGGTTGTGGGGTTCCTGAAGAGGTTTCCAAACCCTAGATCCTCAAGAGTGTTTCTCACATATTTAAGCCAGGGGATGCGCATGCAGTGAGTCCTACCTAAGCAGTCCAATAAAATTTCTCTGCTTAAGTGCGCATCTGGATTTACCCAGATTTTTAGCCACACCACAATTGGCCTAAGTTTTAACAAATCAACCAGGTATGGCCTCCCTAGCTCCCTGTGAGCTATGAATCCAGCAGTACTGGGTGGTGCCCTCAGGATAGATTTCAGGTGTCTGTTTTCTTCCTGTTCAATTCTAGCGGTGTTCACAAAGCCCCAAATTTCTGCCCCATAGCTTACTTTGGAGCATGTCATGGAGCCGTACAAGTTCACCACTCATGCACTCATTCTAAGATACTTTCTTCAACCAATGTTCTGAGGACAATTTGTGGAAAAAAAGTGGTCTATGGTGGCTTTTATTATGTGGTTTATCTGTTTAGTAGACATTATTTAGCCTATTGGCAGTAATGTCTTCAAAAAGTTGTTTCAAATACAAGATTCCTTTTATCTTTATCAAAGGGGTTTATATAGCATCTAAACTCTACATTTTCAAATTACTGTTAGAAACTGAAAGGATATACTCCAATTACAGCGGCCTTAAGTTGGAACTAAAAACTGTCTTCAATAGACCAATTTTGGATCTCCAACGGCAACTTCTACATACCACTGTGTTGGATTTTTCAATCTACTGATGGTGATATTATCAAAAACATCTTTGCAAATCAAGAGTCCTTTTATATGGGAGAAAGGAGTCAATATAAGAACAAATACAACACTCTAAATAAAGTCTGAAAGTGGATGGACATACTCCAATCACAGCAGCCTTAAGATGAAATGAAACACTGCCTTTAAAAGTAGAAAATGGTCCCCTTTTGTTTCTCCAATCAAACTCCTATGTCCAGTTTCCAAAAATAAAGTATAGTATGAGATTCCGTCTACAAGGATCATCACATGTTTATACATCATTTGACCTACTAGGGGGGATGTTTTCAAAATGCTTTCTAAAACTGAAGTGTATTTCATATTTATTTTTGATATTGTACCAGATATAATATTATGAGAAACATTTTTAATATATTTTTTGTCAGATACTGTAGTAACTTAATGAAAAGCACATTTCTAGGTAGTCACGCAACAACTTACTTAATTATTGACACACTTATTTAAGCCGACAATAGCACATCCAAACACATAAAAGCATAGTGTGTCATACAAGTAGTAACTCAGAGATAGAGACACTGATATCCCTACTAATTCACTTATAGACCAAATCAGACCTCCACTCATTCACTAAAACAGCCAGTGAAACATCCATTGAGTCACTGATAAACCACTCACACTTCCAATTACTCATTCATGCAACCATTTACACAGGGCTCTAGACAGGGCTGCCAAGTGTCACTTTTACATTCAGTCACTCATCTATACACACTTGCATGCACTCATTGAATCACCTTTACACCACTAATGTACTCATCCAATTACACATATACAACTCATGCACTCACTCAATCATCCATGCACCACTCATGCACTAATTCAGTTGTCCATACACCACTCATGCACTCACTAAATCAACAATGCAGCACTCATGCTTACATTCATGTACCACTTATGCAGTCATACTAACACCGTACACTACTCATGCACTCAATCTAACATATTTGTACCACTCATTCACTCATGCTAACATCCATACACATCTCTTGGACTTATTTTAACATACATGCAACTCTCATGCACTAATACTAACATCAATGCACCACCCATGCACTCATGCTAACATACATATACCACCCATTCTAAGATCCATACACCTCTCATGGACTTGTTTTAAAATCCATGCACTACTTATTCATTCATTCTAACATTCATGCACTGATTCTAGCATCCATGCACCACTCATGCACTCATTCAATCAAGCATGCACCTCTCATGCACTCATTCAATCATTTATGCACCACTCATGCACTCATCCGATCATCCATGCACCATCCCTGCACTCATTTAATCATCTATGCACCTTTCATGCACTCGTTCAATCATCCATGCACTTCTCATGCACTCATTCTAATATCCATGTGCCACTCATGCACGCATTAAATCATCCATGCACCACTCATTTGATCACCCATTCACCTCTCAATCATTAATTCTAACATTCATGCACCACTCATGTGCTCATTCAATCATCCATTCACCACTCATGCACTCATTCAATCACCAATGCACCTCTCATGTACTCAACCTAACATCAAGTGCTCATACTAATATCCATGCACCTCTCATACACGCATTCTAACATCCATGCAACACTGATTCACTCATACTAACATTCATGCACCACTCATGCAGTCATGAAATCATTCATGCAATTTACAAGCATTCATTCTAACATCAATGCAACACTCATGCACTCATTCTAACATCCATGCACCATTCATAAACTCATACTTACATCAATGCACCACTCATGCACTCATTCTAACATACATGTACCACTAATTCCCTCATTCTAAGATTCATACAGCTCCAATGACTCATTCTAACATCAATGCACTACTTAGTCACTAATTCTAACATCCATGCACGTCTTATTCCATACACAAGTCATGCAGTTCCTAAATCATCCATACACTACTCATGCAATCAGTCAATCATTGATTGCACCGCTCATGCATCAATTCAATAATCCATACAATGCTCATGCCCTCATTCAATCATCCATGCACCTCTCATGCACTCATTCCAACATCTATGCACCACTCATGAACTCATTCAATCAGTCATGCACCTCTCATGAACTAATTCAATCATGTATGCACAACTCATGTACTACTTCAATCATCCATGCACCTATTTACTAATCCATGCACCACTCTTGTACTCATTCGATCAACCATGCACCACTTGTGCACTCAATCAATCATGTATGCACCTTTCATGCACTCATTCAATCATATATGCACTTCTCATGCACTCATTCTAACAGCCATGTGTCACTCATGCACTCATTCAATCATTTATACACCACTTATGCAATCATTCATGTACCACTCATGCACTCATTTGAGCATCTATTCACCTCCCATGCGTTCATTCTAATCTTCATGAACCACTCATGTACTCATTAAGTCATCCATGCACGACTCATGCACTCATGCAAACATGCATGCACCACGTGTGCACTCATGTAATGAATAATGCATCTCTCATGTGCTCATTCTAACATCCATGCATGACACATGTACTCATATTAACATCCATGCATCACTCATGCACTCATTCTAACATCCATGCAGTACTCTTTAACTCATACTAACATTCATACAACACTCCTGCAGTCATTAAATCATCCATGCACTTCTCCTGTACTCATTCAAGGATACATGCACCACCCATGCACTCATTTAGTCACTCATGAACCAGTTATGCACTCCTTCTAACATCAATGCACCACTCATTCTAAGATCCTTGCACAACTCATGCACTCATTCAATCATCTATGCACATGTCATGCATTAATTCTAACATCCATGCACCACTTATGCACTCATTCTAACATCCATGTACCTCTCATACACTGATTGATTAACTGGACAAGTTAGAAAGCATGAACAAGGCGCTACAGCAGATGGTCTTACAGGGTGAGAACATCATCCCTAAACTAAATAACTTATGAGGCAAAAAACCAAGTCTTCATGGACTTACCAAAAGGAATTGGGAATCCAGGCAAGAAATGAATTGAGGGAGAGTGTTCCAAAGCTTAGATGCCCCCACAACAAAGACTCTCACTCCCCATCTACCCAAGCAAAAACTTGCACTCATTTTAATATCCATATACCATTGATGCACTCATTCTAACATCTATGCACCACACATGGGTATTTTTCAATCATCCATACATCATTCATACACTCAATCAATCACCCAAGCACCTGTCATGCACTCATTCCAACAACCACACACCCTCATTCACTCATTAAATCATCCATGCACCACTCATACACTCGTACTAAAATCCATGCACAACTCATACAATCATTCAATCATCCATGCACCTCTCATGTACTCATTCAACACCCATGCACCATTTAAAAACTCATTCAGTCATCTATGTACCAATTATGTACTCATTCTAAGATCCATGAACACCTCATGAGCTCATTCTAATATTAATTTACCTCCTATGCACTCATTCTAACATCCATGTACCTCCCATCTACTCTTTCTAACATCCATACCACTCATGCACTCATTCTAATATCAAGCCACCACTCATGCACTCATTTAATCATTCATGCAGCACCCAATTACACATGCACCTCCCATGCACTCATTCTAACATCCATGCTCATCTCATGCACTCATTCAAACATCCATGCACCACTCATTCACTGATTCAATAATCAATGCATCGCTCATGCAATCATTCTGACCTTGATATACCACTCATACAACCATTTAATCATCCATGCACCACTCAGGCACTCATTCAATCATCCAATAATCCTTTCATTTACTTATCCGGTCACACATGTACCAAGCATTCACTCATACTAACATCAATCCACCTCTCATGCGCTCATACTACCATCCATGCAATACTCATGGCTCATACTAACATTGATGCACCACTCATGAAGTCTTTCAATTATCCATGCAATTCTCATGCACCTATACAATCATCCATGCACCTCTCATGTACTCATTTCAAAATCCATGCACCAAACATGCACCCATTCCATTATGAATGCACAACTCATGCACTCATTCAGTCCTCCATGCACCACTAATGCAATCATTTGATCATCCATGCAGCTCTCATGCATTTATTCTAAAATTCATGCACCACACATGTACTCATTCTAACATCCATGCATCACTTAAGCACTCATTCCAATAACCATGTAATCAATCAATCAATCAGTGACACTTATAAAGCGCGCTACATACCCGTAGGGTCTCAAGGCGCTGGGGGGGGGAGGGTGCCGCTACTGCTCGAACAGCCAGGTCTTCAGCTTCTTCCTGAAGGAGAGGTGGTCTTGGGTCAGGCGCAGGTCGGACGGGAGGGAGTTCCAGGTCTTGGCGGCCAGGTAGGAGAAGGACCTTCCTCCTGTAGTCGCTCTTCGGATGCGGGGGACGGCGGCGAGGGCGTGGTTGGCTGATCGGAGGTGGCGTTTGGGAGCGTAGAAGTTGACTCGGCTGTTGAGGTAGCTCGGGCCTTGGTCGTGTAGGGCTTTGTGTGCGTGGGTGAGGAGGCGGAAGGTGATTCTCTTGTTGATGGGGAGCCAGTGAAGGTCTCTCAGATGTCCGGAGATGTGGCTGGATCGTGGGATGTCGAGGATGAGTCTGGCTGAGGCGTTTTGGATCCGCTGGAGTCTCTTCTGGAGCTTGGCGGTGGTCCCGGCGTAGAGGGCGTTGCCGTAGTCCAGTCGGCTGGTGACGAGGGCCTGGGTGACGGTCTTCCTGGTCTCTGTGGGGATCCACCAGAAGATCTTCCCTAGCATGCGTAGGATGTTGAAGCACGCCGAGGAGACGCTGTTGACTTGCCTGGTCATGGAGAGGGAGGAGTCCAGGATGAAGCCCAGGTTTCGTGCATGGTCTGTCGGTTTGGGTGCGGTGCCCAGGGCGGGAGGCCACCAGGAGTCGTCCCAGGCGGAGGGTGAGGAGCCCAGGATGAGGACCTCCGTCTTGTCTGAGTTCAGTTTCAGGCGGCTGGTCGTCATCCACTCGGCTACCTCTTTCATCCCTTCGTGCAGGTTGGCTCTGGCGGCGGCAGGGTCGTTGGTCAGGGAGAGGATCAGCTGGGTGTCGTCGGCGTAGGAGATGATGCTGAGGTGGTGTTTGCGTACGATGGCCGCGAGGGGGCTCATGTACCTCTCAAACTCACATTCTAACATCCATCCACCACTCATGCACTAATGCAATCATCCATATACATTTCATGCACTCATTCTAATATTCATGCAGCATCCATATACTCATTGTCATCCATGCACCACTCATGTACTCATTCAATCATCCATGCATCACTTTTTTACCCATTGAACCATCAATGTACAACTGGGTACTCATTCTAACATCATGCACAACTCATAGGCTCATTCTGACATTCATGCACCTCCCATGCACTTATTCTAACATTTATTCACCTCCCATGCACTCATTCTAAAATCTTTGCGCCACTCATGTACAGATTCAATCAGACATACACCATTCATACAGTCATTCAATCATCCATGCACCTCTCATGCACTCATTCCAACATCCATGCACCACTCATGCACTCATTCTAACATACATGCAACACTTATGCACTCATTCTAACATCAATGCACCTCTCAGACATTCATTCTAACATCCATGCATCACTCATGCACTCATTCTAACATCCATGCACTACTCATACACTCATTCAATCATCTATACACCACTAATACAATCATTCAGTCATCCATGCACCTCCCATGTACTCATTCTACATCCATGCACAACTCATGTACTCATTCAGTCATCAGTGTACCACCCATGCACTCATTCTAACATCAACAGACCACTCCTGAGCGCATTATAAAATTTTCCAACTCCTATGCACTCATTCTAACATCTATGTACCACTCATCAACTCATTCTAATACCCACCCACGACTCATGCATCCATTCAATCATTCATACACCACTCATGCAATTGTTCAATCATCCAAACTCCTCTCATGCACTCATTCTAACATTTAGGCACCTCTCATGCACTCATTCTGACAACCATGAGGCACCCATGTACCAGTCATGCACTCATTCCATCATCCATTTACCTCTCATCCACTCTTTAAAACATCCATGCACCCCCATGCACTCATTCTAATATCAATGCAGCGCTTATGTAGTCATTCAATCATCCAAGCCCCACTCATGCACTCATTCAATCAGCCATTGCACATCTCATGCACTCATCCTAAAATGCATATACCACTCATGCACTCATTCAATCATCTATGCACCTCGCAAGTACACATTCTAAAGCCCATGTACCACACATTCATTCATACTAACATCAATGTACCTCTCATACTCTCATTCATTCATGCACCACTCATACACTTAATTTCAATTTCAATTTCAAAGAATCTTTATTCGGTATTTAAAAAACACCATAAAAGCACACACATATATACACAGTAAAAAGTTATTAAACATTTCCAAGATCCTTTGTACAGAGTATAAACAATGCATAGATTACAAACAGTAAAACAGTGTATGACACTTAAAGGGATAAAACTAGAAACATTTCATTCTTCTCCCCTGGTAAGCCTTAAATGGACCGCTACCTTGATAAAATTCATAATACTGCACAATGTTAAGGGGTCCAAAGCTTTCTGTAAAAATACTAGTGCCTCCCTAGCGTGAACCAATTTGTTTTTTTTTAAGAGGTTTACAAGAAATCTGCGCCTAGGCATTGAATACAAGGGGCAGAGTAGGGCAAAGTGAAGGGAGTCCTGCGGAGACCTGTTGTCGCAGCCACAGGGCCCCTTCTGCTCAATTGGTGTGGCAAATCCTGCTGGTGATGCCAACATAAATGGGAGTACATTCAGCCTGAAACGGCACATCAAGAACCTGTCCTGTGCGTTATAGATGAGGTACAAGTATGGCTCCATACCCTCCATGCTCTTCATTAAATTATGGGCCCTCACTGTCTTTTTACACCCTTCCGCCTTAACTCTGTTTAGGTTTTTCCGCTCTAGAAACATTTTCCTTACTTGCAGCTTACTCTGGGCTACAATAGTTGCAGGGTTAGTAGAGAGGTTCCCAAAGCCTAGTTCCTCTAGGCTGTTGTTCACATAATGGAGCCAGGGGATACGCATACATTTGTCCCTCGCCAAACAATCAGATAAAATTTCTCTACTAAGTTACGCATCGGGATTAACCCAGATTTTTAACCAGTATACTATGGGCCTCAATTTTACCAGGTCTTCTATATATGGCCTCCCTAGCTCCCTGTGGGCAATCAATCCAGCAGTGCTTTGGGGTACCCTCAGGATTGATTTCAAATATTTGTTTTCTTCCCGTTGGATTCTTGTTGTGTTGACAAAGCCCCATACTTCTGCCCCATAAATTACTTTGGAGCATGATACAGAACTGTACAGGTTCATCACCTGTTCCGGGAACCATCTTCCTAGCCTCCTGCCATAGCTAGCTATTGCCCCGTTAGATGCGATCATTTTGCCACAACGCTCCTCCACCAAGGAATCAAACTGTAAGGCACCATCAAATTTTACACCAAGATAGGGGAACGTTTTAATCTCTTCTATAATGTGACTCCCTATTGTGTAAGTAAATTTGGAGGTAGATTTTTTCCCCGCCAGGAGCACATAGGATTTACCCAGGTTAACAAAGAGGTCCAGTGCACCCATGAACTCGACGAATCCATCGATCAAGATTTGTAAACTCCTGGGTGTACGTGCAATCAGCACCGCGTCATCTGTGTAAAGCAGAACAGGAATATGACGCAACCCGACCCTTGGGCAATCTTCCTTTAAACCTAACAGGAACTGCTCCAAATTATTAATATAAAGGGAAAACAGAAAGGGGGCGAGGATGCAGCCTTGTCGAACCCCACTCATACAGGGAAACGAATCAGTCAGTCCCCCCTCTGTGGAAATTAGCAAGATTAATGTACATAAGCGGCGTTCATTTGCCTTTTCCCATTCCTCTCCCTGTAGGCACCACGAATACCGTGCAACGTTGACCGCATCATTCCACCAGTAAAAGCCCGTGCCCATATGTACATGACAGCCATTTTAGGCACCATGGCCCTTTTTTTGCCCGCTCATTGGAATCCCCAGCTTCCCTCCTGCGCGCATTTGAACACCCCCCCCAAGTCTCACATGCATGAACCATAAAACCCTCTCCCTCTGCGCGACCCTGCTCTGAAAAGTAACCCTCCTGCTTGACCCACGCACCTCCCCATTTTCTCTTGAAGAAGCATCCTTCGCCTCAGCTGACATAGCCCCCCCAGTGTGGAATTTTAGTACACGAGCTGAACATCATCTGCGCCAGCTTGTCACCCACGTACAACATGCATGACAGCCATTTTAGGTATCATGGTCTCCCTGTCCACGATCGATCGCCAGCGTGCTCCCCTGACCCTACGAGCATCCTCCGCGCACCCTGGCTTCCCCCCCCCTCCCTCACATGGGCAAGTCATAAACCTTCTTCTTCTGCATGACTCTGTCCTTGGGAGTCACGCTCGCGCCTGACCAACACCTCCTTTCTTTTCATGAATACCCCTCTGTTGGTAAACTCTCCATCCACGCTTGATTGTCCACGCGGCATGAATACCTCTCCTTTGATGACCCCTTCCCCTGAGTCCGATTGTCCATACAGGTCCGAGGCCATCGCCTAAGCCGGGAGATACAGTTTACTGCCCCCTATTGTATGGAGTCGCTCCTCTTCAAAGGACTCACTATTGATCATGGCCTCCCCAACCCCTGGGATACGATCAGGCGCACACATCCTAAGAATCGACGGAACACCCAGCTGCGTGATGGCCCCCTCCTATTATCAGCAGGGTGAGGACCTCTATTGTGGATGCATGTGGGGGTGGGTCTGACACGAGGATTACGGGGATGTCTTTTTATAAGTTCAAAGAGTTCTTATACAATAAAGAATGTTCACATGTCATAAACCAGGGTATAAGAGGCCAGGCCTCAGAGAGGCTGTTAGAGCACCTCCCGAAAGACACTGTGTTTCGTGCCGAAATGACAGGCTCTCCTCATGAGAAATAAACTCTGTTCTTGTATTCCTGCTTCCAGCGCCCGTCTCTTTATTTGGTAACTATTCAGGATGGGAACTAAGAGGCGTCTTGCGCCAGCAGCCTGGGCATCGATTGTAAACTGGGCTGACTTTCCACAATTGGCGTCCCAACGCGGGGTCCACCAGTGACACAGGGTCCAGTAAGAGAGGTCCAGACGATGGGGTGAATATCTAAAAAATTGGAGTATACCTGCCTTGAGAGGGCCCTCATCCGGCTGCCGATTGAATGAACTTCACCGATTCTGAACGGACCTCTCTCAAGTGCCCTATTGTCCTGGCTGGAAGCCCACAGGAATGCTGCATGGAGTAAGAGAACGATCGGGCGCTGGAAAGGGAAGACGAAGAACTGTGCACATGGTCCGGTCCGGGTAAGATTAAGTAGGGCGTTCTTCACGCCTGATTGGTAGGATGGCTTTACCCATCTGATTGATTGATTGATTGATTGTATTGGAATCGGTATTTAAATACTGATATTGTTCGCTTATTGGTTCATTTAGCTTTGGTTGCTACTTAAAATATTGGTTGTCTTCTTGAGACGAGACATTCTCTGTTTGCAAACAGCGGCGAATAGGAACGTTCGTCTCTCTTTGCAGATAGAGAAGGGTAGGTAATGCAGACTTTTGTCCCCGTTGTAATCCGTCATGCCTACCTTTCTCCCCACTGATTGTTTGATATCGATTTATATCGATTGTTGCTCTTTGAGATCTTCCCTGTCTACAAACAGAGACGAATAGGAATATTCCGTCTCCCTTTGCAGAGAGCGAAGGACACGTAATGCAGACGTTTGTCCCCGTTGTAATCCGTCATGCCTGTTTTTATCCCCACGGATTGATTGATTGATTGGACATTTATTGTTCAAAGGAATAGTTCGTTTGAGGTATTTTCTGTTTGCAAATAACGTGGAATAGAGATATTCTGTCTAGTCTTTGCAAGTAGTAAAGGGTAGGTAATGCAGACTTTTGTCCCCGTTGTAATCCGTCATGCCTACCCACTCCCCACTGATTGATAATCTAGTTCCACCCGGACCATTTATTGGAGGTACATTATCCGGCTCAACCGGAGGGTATCCCTGATAAAAGGACATATAAAATATGAAGTGATCACCGAATCCTGTTAACAGAAACTTTAGCATGAAACACACACTAGAAAAGGAAGGAAAAAGAAGTCGAGCTAAGTCAGTAGCCCACTGATGAGTTTCCGACTTCACTAAAAATAAGAAACATTAGAAATAGTCCGTAATAAGAAATATAAAATGGCAAAAGAAGCCAAGCTTGCCGCCAAGACAGCCACGAGGTAGCTAGGCCCCGCCGCCCCCTCGCTATCCAAGCATGTCTGTTTCACCGCCCGCCACGCCCAAATAACGGTAACATGAAATAGATACAAATCAGCAGATACCTACCCCTATTCCGGAAGCTCCCGAAGTGCAACAGGTCCGCGGTTACGCCCATCCGGAAGGCGAGGCCTCAACACGTGCAGAGCAGGGCCTGGCTGGCCACCATCGGAAGGGGAGGCTGTGGGGCGGACGGCCCGAAAGTTGTAATGGTCTCCCCTTTCCCTTCTTTTGTCTGCCCTGCGGGCCACGGGGGGAGGGGGATGTCTTGCCTCTGCCTCCGACCACCCCCCCCTCTCTATTGCCTGCTCTGGCCGTCAGAAAAACGAAACCGGAGCCGAGGTTGGCAGCGCCCTGCGGCGATAACACTGGAGAGTTGCAGGCAGTGCCCTTCGACGACAACACTGGAGGGTTGCACACGGTGGCACTTCTTCTTTCCTTTTTGATGGCCCTGACAACGGAGGGGGGGGGATGTCTTGCACATGCCACCGACCCCCCCTCCCCCTCGCATCGCCTGGTCTGGCCGCTACGAAAAGTCCAGAGAAAACGGTGCCCTGCAGGTCACGGGTGGGGAGTGTCTTGCTGCCTCCGACCACCCCCCCCCTCTCTTCATTGCCTGGTACGGCCATCCCAAAGTGCTGGAGCCGAAAAACGGCGTGGGGTCACTGGAAGGGGGAGGCGGCACAAACGAGCCCCCCCCCCCACCTCCCCAGGTGGAGGCTTCCAGCGACACCCCAACGCTTCGATCAACAGGGTCCCAATCGAAAAGCGGCGCTTGGCCCAGGACCGGTGCACGTCCTGTGCTCTTCTCCTCAACCTTGAAGATTCTAAAAGAGCCGGGGGGCCGACCCCTCCACGGGCGCCCCCGCCCCCGTCCCCCGATGGAAACCACGAGACATCGGCGCACTCCTGCCGGCGCCAGCCTCAATCTTGAAATGACTAAAATCCTGCAAAAATACAGATTTGTTCAGTTCCGGTGGAACACCAGAGTGACCCGGTGGGAGAAATTGTTGCCTCCCTCCCCACTTTTTGACTGATGGTTCATATCGCCAGTCTGTTACCCTATTGCGAAAAACTCTTTTGAACTGCCAAAAGAGGTCCTGGTCCAACCACGAGTCAGTGTAGACAATCTGACTGTACTGGGACCTGCCTGACCTCGCCCAAAATGGCGCCGATACAAATGAAACTTTCAGCTCTTTGTTGTACCCTGATTGCTCAAGCCTTGATGTTCTGAGATATGTATGCAGTTTTTGGACAATGAAAGTAGATAAGATGGAAATTGATAATGTGTTCAGCAAAGGATGTGATATAAGATGGATATTGATTATGTGTTGAGACAATGAACTGGTGTAGGGTGGGTACCAATTATGTGTTAAAGCAATGAATTGATATGAAATAGGTACTAATTGAGCAGTCGGACAATGAATTGATATTAAGTTTCAATGCACCATGGTTATTAAAAGTTTGACTTTTCGACATTTATGATGCTTACTCCCAATGAATTTCGATACGATGTTATTGCACTTGCCGCACTTTATATTATGAAATAAATGGCCACCGACTCCGTTCCCCTCACGCCCGGCTCCAGTCTGCTCTGTGGCCGGCCCACTGGGTTGTAGGCTCGTATTTATGCACCAACATTTTTATTAAAGGTCTTTGAAAAAGCAAGTACAACTGTAGCAATTGCATTAATGAATTTCGAATGTGTTACTACTGTCTCCGATATAAGCGAAATGTAAGCAGCTTTATTAAGGTTGAAGGTTAAAAAGCCCAATACTTAAGCCGTTACATTATATGCCACAGGCAACAGGAAAAACGTTTTAGATGCCCTTAAGCAATACTGAAGAAACACCACCTGACCACCACCCTTGCGCATGATCTAAAAGACCACGCTCGAGTGATTCATGCGGATACGCAGAACACCAATGATTATGTTTCTAACACTACTGGTCCCGCTGGGCTTAAACGCCGAGATGGTAGAGAATGCACCGTGTGGAGATAGGTCGAGTATGTGGTAAGTAAAAACATTTTCGGATTTATGCGCGCTGATGTGTTTTGAATGTTGCCCCCACCCCCCTTCTTTCTCCTCCCATCTGCAGGTCACGTCGGAACATCGGCTGAAGTTTGGAGGAATGATGACCGAACGACCGACGGACGGGGAAGTAGGGAATTTGAGCATAGTGCTTATACATGACGAGCTTTGTGAGATGTAGCAACCCCCCCCCCTTTTACTTAGACATGACTGTCCCTCCCTCAGAACCTAGTGATTGGGAGGATGGACTGACGTAGATACTCGACGGATTAGTACGATATGACAGACTATGACTCGAACCAGCACGCCAGATAATGCAACTATGACGTTTAACTAGATAGGGAAAGGACAAGGAAAGTTCCGGGGTAAGGTTTACCTAAGCACCGCCCGTCTGGAAGACTAAAAATGTTGCTAATGTTTAAAAATGTACCACCTCCTTCTCGCACCCTCATAGATATAGCTAAGCTGTCCCACTGTTCTCCCGATTAATGCCCTCCGTTGCCTCAGCCTGGAGAACCTTTTCGCCAAAGGTAGAAAAGGAAAAATGATTCAAAGATCCCACCGTGAGTAGTAGCCCGAGCAGGTTAATTCCTGACCAACTGACCGAGGTGTAAGTATTAGCAACGGAGAACACTCGCAAAGATGGAAAACTAGAGGAAAAGGAGGAAAAAGGTAAAAAGAGCTCAGCGCGTAGATAAATAGGATACTAAGGGTGCGCAGCATGCAGAAAGAAATCTTTTTGGCCAATAATTGTTCTATGTTTTGTCGTGAATCTTTTTGTATGTAACACACGTACTGTCTTCCCTTGTCTGAGTTTGTGTGTATTTAATGTATGGGTCTATGTCCTCCCTCTGTTTGCGTTTCCGTGTTACCTGACCCCTGCCGTTCTGTGTTGTGAGCACACTAAATGACCTATTACCGTACACGTCTCTCTCTTTCTCTCTCCCTCTCTATCTTTCTCTCTCTCTCTCTCTCTCTACATCTCTACATGTCATACGTGTACCGGATGGCTCGTTTAGAATGCGGACGACTTTCACTCTCTATGAGAGACCCCCCCCCCGTGTTCCATCTTCCTTTTTGTGGTAAAATTGTGCCCCGCCGTCACCAGCCTAATTGGATACTTATTGAACGCGAAGGTGTTCAGCAAAATTGACAGAAACTAAAATGATTGCAACTCGCCATATTACTACCTCTCCTTTCTGCAAAAATGAAAGAACTTGAATTGGCTAAGATGGAAGGGACAGGTAAGACGGCTGATGTCCCCTAATCTGGCCCTTTTATAGGGGGACTATATGTCAATGGCATCCTATTTTTTCAGTTCGTTAGATATGCAAGCCCCAATGTCCAGATTGATCCCCAATGCCCAGATTGCCCCACCCCTCTGCACTCAAGCGCGAATGTCCAAAGTGTCCCCGCCTCTCCCTGACCCCTGCTCCATATCAGCTGTCCTCGAAGAATAGCTGATGACCTTGATTAACTGTCGCTCCTCGATGAAAGCCTGTTTTCCCCCCCCCTCTCTCGATGATAGCACCCCTGCCCTGTTTTTGAAAGGGTTAGCCGGAATGAACGATAAATAGACTTGGCACAAACACAGTAGGAGTGCCGACATGTGTACTTCATGGTGGTAGGGTTCTGACTATGACCGATGAACGTAACCCCCCAAATGCGTAGGATTGAGGGCGGAATTCAAATGCATAAATGTCTTCTCCTGCCAGTTCTCTAAAACTTGTTTTGTACCCATTCAAAGATATACGATCATCGGAGGAGAAGGGTCGGACGTGACGTACAGCCTGGCTGCAGATCTTGAGACACATGTGACCTCGACCAAAGGTGGAGCTGCAGAGCAACAAGATACGGGACGAGACAGCAATCTCAAACGTGGAAAAAGAAAAGATGAAGGGCAGCCCTGAAGCCCTCTGACTGCTAACCCACGTGTGCCTGAAGTTTTCGTCCCCTTTTGGGCCCGATTGATGGGCCTGTCTGCTCGTTTTCCTTCGCTCCCTTGGTCCCTTGATGTGTCCAAGAAAAGATCTGACCCCTCTCCGCCCTCTCTTCCCTCGACCATCCGACACCCCCTCTTTCCCACATGACTTTTTGACTCGGACAAAAAAGAACAGCATTCAGGTGAAAATGGGGTTTGCCACGGAAGAAAAAGGAAATGCAGGTGCCGAGCATAAGGCACCTCAAAAGGATTGATTAGGGAACAGGGCTGTGGTCTAAGAGCAGAGGAGAGACTACACCCTGCAACGCGTAAGATTAGATCCGAGCTGGACCTATAGCTCCACCGCCGGTGCTCAACAGCGCCAACGAAAGGACACGGACTAGAGCCTACCAGTGATGGCTCACTGCTAAAAGGACACTGTGACGAAGATATCATCCACCTGTCCCTTCACTGATTGCTTGTATTAAACTGAATTCCTCCCTCAACCACTTTGCATTGTTTTCAAAATGTTTATCGGTCACTTAAAACTGTAAAAGAAAGTCGGAACATTTGTACTATGTAGTGTATCGAATGCTAGGCCCGTATAAGTAACCTAACGAATGTAAAATTCCTATGTACTGCATTCTGTCAATCGCATCGACTGTTCCTGGTTATATATAATCCGATAGTATTGACAAACACCATTTCATTGATCACAATGCGACAATATGTACGCCCATCAATTAGGAAGCGTAGGAAAATGAACTTATGGTAAAAGCGGCGACTGTGGAAATTAGCAAGATTAATGTACATAAGCGGCATTCATTTGCCTTTTCCCATTCCTCTCCCTGTAGGCACCATGAATACCGTGCAACGTTGACCGCATCATTCAGCCAGTAAAAGCCCGTGCCCATATGTACATGACAGCCATTTTAGGCACCATGGCCCTTTTTTTGCCCGCTCATTGGAATCCCCAGCTTCCCTCCTGCGCGCATTTGAACACCCCCCCCACTCTCACATGCATGAACCATAAAACCCTCTCCCTCTGCGCGACCCTGCTCTGAAAAGTAACCCTCCTGCTTGACCCACGCACCTCCCCATTTTCTCTTGAAGAAGCATCCTTCGCCTCAGCTGACATAGCCCCCCCAGTGTGGAATTTTAGTACACGAGCTGAACATCATCTGCGCCAGCTTGTCACCCACGTACAACATGCATGACAGCCATTTTAGGTATCATGGTCTCCCTGTCCACGATCGATCGCCAGCGTGCTCCCCTGACCCTACGAGCATCCTCCGCGCACCCTGGCTCCCCCCCCCCTCCCTCACATGGGCAAGTCATAAACCTTCTTCTTCTGCATGACTCTGTCCTTGGGAGTCACGCTCGCGCCTGACCAACACCTCCTTTCCTTTCATGAATACCCCTCTGTTGGTAAACTCTCCCTCCGCGCTTGATTGTCCATGCAGCATGAATACCTCTCCTTTGATGACCCCTTCCCCCGAGTCCGATTGTCCACACAGGTCTGAGGCCATCGCCTAAGCCGGGAGATACAGTTTACTGCCCCCTATTGTATGGAGTCGCTCCTCTTCAAAGGACTCACTATTGATCATGGCCTCCCCACCCCCTGGGATACGATCAGGCGCACACATCCTAAGAATCGACGGAACACCCAGCTGCGTGATGGCCCCCTCCTATTATCAGCAGGGTGAGGACCTCTATTGTGGATGCATGTGGGGGTGGGTCTGACACGAGGATTACGGGGATGTCTTTTTATAAGTTCAAAGAGTTCTTATACAATAAAGAATGTTCACATGTCATAAACCAGGGTATAAGAGGCCAGGCCTCAGAGAGGCTGTTAGAGCACCTCCCGAAAGACACTGTGTTTCGTGTCCGAAATGACAGGCTCTCCTCATGAGAAATAAACTCTGTTCTTGTATTCCTGCTTCCAGCGCCCGTCTCTTTATTTGGTAACTATTCAGGATGGGAACTAAGAGGCGTCTTGCGCCAGCAGCCTGGGCATTGATTGTAAACTGGGGTGACTTTCCACACCTCCCTATTGTAACGGACCTTAGCCGTGGTGTCGCTGTGCAATTCTCTCAATATATTAATTAGGCCGCTCTCTATCCCCATACTAAACATCATGCCCCACAGTTTCTCCCTATTGACGTGATCAAATGCCGCTGCCAAATCCATGAAACCCATGTAAATGAATTCATCACTAGCCATGGTATATTTGGCAGTCAGCATGTAAACGTTCAGGCATTGGTCACTAGTAGACCTCCCTGTCCTAAATCCATATTGAGTGTCCGAGAAGATGTTCTTTTCTTCGGTCCACTCGGACAGTCTATTAAGAATTGCCCTTCCCAAGAGTTTTGCTGACACGTCGATCAGGGAAATCGGGCGGTAGCACTTGGGGTCGTCCCTGTTTCCCTTCTTAAAAATCGGCACAATTACCGCTTTGGACCAGGACGGAGGTAGGCCGCAGGTAATGGCAGTGTTAATGACCCTTGTCATTAAAGGGGCCCAAAGTTCAATACTACTCAAAAACAGATCTGGGGGAATTCCGTCGGGCCCCGGGACTTTATTTTTAGTCAGACCCTCGATCCCTGCAGTGATCTCCTTAATGGTGAATTCAACCGGTGGGGCCTGAATTGGAATAGCCGATAACTCTTCAGTAGTACCAGGCTCATGGTTATGCAGGCTCCTGTAATGCATAACCCACTGTTCTGGGAGGATGTTAGCCCCTATCTCCGGGGTGTCTTTTTCCTGGAAAGTGGGGTTGTTGATAATCGTCCAAAAGCCCGCTAGATCCTTTCTTTCCCCTGCTTCTCTTAGATCTGCCCACGCTTCTGCCTGCAAGACAAGTTTCCTCCTCTTAGTCTCTTTTTTATAATTTTCTCTGCACTCCTTCACTTTATGGGGGACCCTTGGTTTAGATTTAAGGCAGCTTTTCAACTCCCTCAAAGCTTTGGAGCAGTCCTTATCGAACCATCGGGGAATTCCGTGGTTCTTTAAGGGCACACTAGTCTTTAGTAGACCATCGATCAGTTTGGCAATCTGATCGAATGCCTCCAGAAGCCTCAATCCGTGAACTTCTATGTCTAGACAGTCATTGATGGCAAGTTTGCCGGTGTCCACCAGGTCATTGTAAAACTTTTCCCCGTCTATTTTGGACCACTTTAGTCTCCTGCCTTGATCTGTTGCCTTCTCAGTGGTTGTGCGTTGGACACTATTTCTTGGGCCCACCCTGTACAACAACTCCAAGACAAGGGGGTTATGGTCACTGAAACCACTCCATTCAATCCCTGCACTAGTTATCTTATTTATCAGAGATCTTGAGATCAGGATATAGTCTATAAAGGATGAGCATCCTCTGCCCTTAAATGTGGGTGGGAGTGTGCCATCCTCCTGCGTCCCCATCATGTTGATAGTATGCTCAAGGTCATACTTAGGCTGTGGGGTTTTAGGTTTAAACCTATAATAACTGATAAAACCCCACTGAAAGAAAAATAGCCCTCACCAGTGAAAACATATAAACACTGAAAAAACACCTGCACAACCACAAACTAAATGCCATTCAAAGAAAGGAAAAAGAAAGTGAAAGAGTAATTTTGTTCTTACTGAATGGGTCAATAAAATGTAACTTTGTTATACAAGCTAGCAGTAAGAAAGACTGGCTAACATTATTCTGCTTGAGTTTTGTTCTTTAGGGATGCCACTAAAATATTGTTTTTTCTTCCTTTTACTTTTTTCAGTTTTATGGCCTTTGGTCTAATGATGCAGGGTTTAGTTTCACGTTTTAGGTTTAGTTTAATTATTTTATAAACTATAGAGAATCAGGACATATCAAACTCACATTTGATATTTTTGCTGCATTTGATTTTTTCACTGATAGGTAAAATGGCTAGTTTCATAAAAATCTTTCCTAATATTTGTCATCACATTTACCCACAGAGAATGGGTAAAAACCCTTAATACATCAGACCATAGTTTCTAGTGGGTCATTATTGATAGTAGGTGAATTGCCAACACCTCAGGATTTAAACATTAAATGCTGGGTATAGTGACAAGTATATATATCACCAAGCATCTGGGATAGTGGTGAAAACGTGACACCAGACTTTTGGAAAACATGGAACGCAGTGTCACTTGTTATGCTCTGAAAAAAAGATTCTTTCCAAGTTCCACAAAGATTGGAGTGATATTGTTTGTATTTGTAGTGATTCAGCTACGCATACAAAAAATTTGTGTGATGACTTGTCAAAATTGATACCCGAGCTGAGCGATTCCCTTTAGGAGATCCTTGACACTTGTTAGATGGTATGCTGAAAGCATCTTTACAATCTTCAGAGTTAATGAGGGATGCTATAGACTTTTTAGTCCATTCTGGTGCACTGTTTTCTTATGCCCAGGAACTAAAACGCAAATATTTATCATTTTGTGCTTTATGTGGCATCAAAGAAAGAGTCATCCCTACTGTGTCCCTTAGCTGACGGTTCTCAGCACAAGCGGCTATGAATGCTGAGAGGGCCTTTTTACAGAAGTTTAAATGGGAAGGAAAGCGCGAGCGCACATGACCAAAGACTCACTGAAGAAGTATTGTATGGTGTACTACAATAAGATTAATTTGCAAAAATCTCTTTGGACCTCATATATACTATACGTACAGTGTCTATATACCAAAGACCCGATTCACAGAATGAACTTAAGACTCAATCCTAAACTTACTACTATTTTGGTATTCACAGAATGCACTTACTACTTTCGGCATTCACAGAAGTTAGGGTTTTGTCTTAAGTTTGTATTAAGACAGACTTAAGACAGACTTAACACAGACTGAAGACAGACTGAAGACAGACTGAACACAGACTGAACACAGACTGAACACAGACTTAAGACAAAATCCTAACTTAAGTCTATTTTAAGTCTGTCTTAAATTTGTCTTAAGACAAAATCCTAACTTCTGTGAATACCAAAAGTAGTAAGTTCATTCTGTGAATACCAAAAGTAGTAACTGCATTCTGTGAATGCCAAAAGTAGTAAGTGCATTCTGTGAATGCCAAAAGTAGTAAGTGCATTCTGTGAATACCAAAATAGTAGTAAGTTTAGGATTGAGTCTTAAGTTCATTCTGTGAATCGGGCCACTTGTTCTTTCAGTGCAGAAATCAAACAATGATAAAAGCAAAACATTCCAAAAACACCGGAAAAACACTTTTTCTGTTGTTTTTAGTGGCGTGAAAATGTGTAACCACTGATAAGAACAGTTTTTTAAGATATTGAAAACACTGAAAAAAACCCACCAGAATCTACCAAAAATAGAAACTGAAAACAGGACAGCCTAGTCATACTTGAGCCGGAGCGTACTGAAGGCTAACCCTGTCGGCGTATGGGAAAAGTCCGGCCCCTTCTCCATGGGGCATTGGGACCAGTCTGTGATTGTTTGAACCAGTGCCGGGCACAGATGACAATTAAAGTCGGCCATAACCAATTGTACATAAGGCTGCCCCTTTTTTTGGCCCGTTATTTCCTGACCCAACCTGTGGTCCAATTCAGCGGCAAGAGGGGTGTGGGTTCCCGCTGTCTCATTGTTATAGATATTAAAGACTGCAAATCTAAGCCCCTTCCCGGAGAACCTAACTGCCTGAATCCTATGGGAGTTCCAGTCTAGGCAAGAGCAGCTGCCTTGAAGGCCCAGGTCTATGTAAATAGATAATCCTCCCATAGCTCTCCCAGATCTTGATTTTTGGGCGGGTACAAAGAAACACTTATACCCTTGTAAATGGAAGTTATTCTCCAATGCCCAAGTCTCCTGCAGACAGATTACATGAAATTTCCCAATATAGTCAAGCCACTCTTTGTTATTAAATTTTCCAGCTAGGCCAGCTATGTTCCATGAGATAATTCTCATTGCCTCCGCCCCCTGCTCCACTCCCCCGTGGTGCCCCCTTTGTAACTCACACCCTAACTTTTCCGTAACCGGCCCATGACCGTCTTCTATACATCCTATGTCTACAGCCCTAAGTTCGTCCAGCACAGGCGTCAAGCCACAACTCGATGGCATTTGCTTTACCACAGGACTGTGCTCCTCCGACTCTTCTTTCGAGACACATTTACCCCCTTCTCCCCGAGCACCATTATCCACTTGTCAATCTACCCCTTCTAGGCCATCCAAACAGTGAAACCTATTAAATGTGCTAAGGGGTGGCTCTGGGCGGCTGAATGTTGGTCTGGGGTTAAATTCTTGACGATCGCCCCTCCGACCAACCCTTTCCCAGGTATCATAGGTTCGAAGTGTGTGTACAGGGGCAGGGGTAGGGGGAAAGAAGAAAGACACATGAAGGGTTTGAATGGTTGACACCTGCGATCTATTCTTTCCCTGACATATGTGAAAGACAGTTCCAGCGTCCCTGAAGCTCACCAATATGCAATCCCCTATAATGGATTTGCGTGTTCTCCCCACCCATGGGACCCTTCTAACCATTATAATTTCGTTATTAAGATGTACTGGTAAGGGTCTATTCAGATTTAGCCACTTAATTACCTTGCTTTTTAGGGCACAGAAATCCTCAGCTTCACCCACCCCTAGCGGGGGAACGCCCGCCATGACTACAGTGAAGTCATTTGCCTCTGGTGGTAAGTTAGGTCTACGTGGCCTGGGGGGAAGTTTCATTAATGGTGTAGGTGCGGCACTAGCTATAGGGTGTGCTGGGGGAGCAGAGTTTACCGGGGGGTAGGCCCAATAGGATTAGATGACTTCGTTGGGACAGGGTTATTAGTCTGGGATTGTGGAGGGGCAGCCACAATCACAGCCTGTGTCGGGGCTGAACTCATAGCGCTTTTTGGAGGCTGTTTAGGGGCTGTTAGGGTGGCAATGAGCTCAGGGGGCCTTCCTTGAGAGATGGCCGGGATTTTCATGCTACTTAATGTAGCCTCAAGGATGGTTAATCTAATTTCCACCTTTTTAATGCTTTCACTTATTGGTAACAATAGTGACCTGAGCAGAAATTCCAAGTTGCCTAGCGGGACGACAGAAAGGGGGGCATTAACAGCGGGATTAGTTGTATCTTTAATCAAAACTGGGGCCAAACCGTCCTGTGCAGCAGGTTTAGGATGTGACTCATCCACTGTTGTCACAGTCGGTATGGGGGGTTTAGATGACTTCCCAAACTCGGAGTGAGGGGTTTTGGGTTTATTTTTTCCCTGGGCACACCTCGTCTTCCTCCTACGTTTGTTTGGGGGGGGCCCAAATACTCCTTGTGCTGCAGCTGGCTTAGGTTTAGCTTTTCTAGATTTCGGGCTGGGGGATGTTGAGAAATTAGATCAATCGTCACCCTGCTTGGGCTTATGCTGCTCCCAGGGGTTAAACCCGTGAGTGACGCTAGGGGGGTTATTGTACAATCCCTCAGCAGAATTGGGACATCATCTATTGGGGTCAACACTTCACTAGGAGTGGTGGGATATTCTCCAAGGGGTCTATTTTTCAGGTTGTCTATGGAGAGTCTCCGCTCCGCCCTCAGCCGGTTTAAAGTGATCTCCTTATCCCCATCCCCCCCAGCCCGAGGAAAGTAATTCTCTAAGGTCTTATTTTTTGCTCCCCCCTGCTTCATGGGGTTGCTTTCTCTTGCCGGGGACCGCATGGCGTCTAAGGTTTAATAAAGGCTATGGGGCCCTCTATCCCTTGCTTAGACCAAGTGCCAGAAGACGAAACCAAGAGGGTAGGCCCAGCCCAGCCTACGCCGGCCTAGGACGGCCTTAGACGGTCCCGCCCTTGTCCCGGGCTTAGCTCCGCGCTTGGTCCCGCGCGCGTCCCGCGAGCGCGGTGCAAGTGCTCTCTAAATAGGAGAGGAGCAGGAGGGGACGGGAAGAGGACCAGCTGCGGCCAATCAGCGCCGCTGTGCACGCTGGTCCTCGCAGTCCCGCCTCTGTCCGTGTTCAGGGGAAAGCAGGTCAGATCGCAATTTCCAGAGCCTCGGGCGGCCAGGCGGGTTCCAGGGATCAAGTCAGCAGCAGGAATCAACAGCCACGAGCGGCGCCCGCGAAGCGGGGGCCGTGAGGCGTGGCGAAGTGGCCGGCAAAGACAACAAGCCGGCAAAGACAAGAGGGCAGAGTCCGCAGTTGCGAGATCCAGGTAGGGCCCAGCAAAGATTTCCCACAGGACTCACTCAACAGCACGCTCTTATCTGCTGGAGGGGGCGGGAAGAGGACCAGCTGTGGCCAATCAGCGCCTCTGTGCACGCTTGTCCTCGCAGTCCCGCCTCTGTCCGTGTTCAGGGGAAAGCAGGTCAGGTCGCAATTTCCAGAGCCTCGGGCGGCCAGGCGGGTCCCAGGGATCAGGTCAGCAGCAGGAATCAACAGCCACGAGTGGCGCCCGCGAAGCGGGGGCCGCGAGGCGTGGCGAAGTGGCCGGCAAAGACAAGAAGCCGGCAAAGACAAGAAGGCAGAGTCCGCAGTTGCGAGATCCAGGCAGGGCCCAGCAAAGATTTCACTCATACACTCATTTAATCAACCATGCACCTCTATGCACTCATTCGAACAGCCATGTACCAAATGTGCACTTATTCAAAAATTCATGCACCACTCATGCACTCATTTGATAATCCATGCATCACTCTTGCACTCATTTGTTCATTGATGCGCCTCTTATGCATTCATTTGTTCATCGATGCACCTGTCATGTATTCATTCTAACATTCGTGCCCCACACATATACACATTCAATCCTCCATGCAGCCCTCATGCACTCATTCAATCATTCATGCATCACGTGTGCATTAATTGAACAATCCAGGCACTTCTCATTCAATCATTCATGCACTTCTCATGTACTCATGCTAACATGCATACACCACTAATTCACTCATACTAACATCCATGCCCCTCTCATATACTTATGCTAACATCCCTGCAACACTCATTCCCTCATACTAACATCCATCCACCTTTCATGCAATCATTAAATCATCTGTGCACTTCTCATATATTCATTTGATCATCCAAGCAACACACATGCACTCCTTAAGTCACACATACTGCTGTCTTCTACTCATTCTATTGCCCATCCACCCCTCATGCACTCATTTAATCATGCATGCACCACGCATGCACTTATATTAACATCCAAGTACTACTCATCATAACATCCATGCACCACTCATGCACTCATTCGTTCATCCATGTACCTCTCATGCACTCATTCTAACATCCATGCAGCATTCATGTACTCATTCAACCATCCATGCACCACTAATGCCCTCATTCAATCATCTATGCACCTCTTATGCACTAGTTCAATCATCCATATCCCACCTATGCATTCATTCAATCCTCCAAGCATCACTCCTGCACTCATTCAATCACCCATTCACCTCTCAGGTACGCATTTTAAAACCCATGTACCACACATTCCCTCATACTAACATCAATACACCTCTCATTCAATCATGCATGCCCCACTCATGCACTCATTTAATGATCAATGCACTCATTTGAACATCCATGTACCAAATATGCACTCATTCAAAAATTCATGCACCATTCATGCACTCATTTGATCATCCATGCCCTACTCAGGCACTTATTTGTTCATCGATGCACCTCTCATGCACTCATTCAACCATTCATGCACCTCTCATGTGCTCATGCCAACGTGCATGCAACACTCATTCACTCGTACTAACATCCATGCCCCTCTCATGCACTCATTCTAGCACCCCTGCAACACTTATTCCCCCATACTAACATCCATCCAACTTTCATGCAATTAAATCATCTGTGCACTTCTCATGTATTCATTTAATCATCGATGCAACACTCATGCCATCATTAAGTCATCCATACAGCTGTCTTGCACTCATTATATTGCCCAACCACCCCACATGCACTCATTTAATCATACATGCACCATTCATTCACTGATAGTAACATTTAAGTACTACTCATTCTAACATCCATGCAATACTCATGCACTGATTCAATCATCCATGTACCACTCATGCACTCTTAATAACTTTTAGGTACCTCTCATGCACTCATTCTAACATCCATGCTGCACTCATGTACTCATTCAATCATCCAGGCACCACTAATGCACTCATTCAATCATCCATGTGCCTCTTATGCACTAGTTCAATCATCCATGCACCACCTGCTATGTTTCATATAGGTAACCTATTATAGGCCCTGTTACAAGGACCGTCCCCTGAAGCAGCAAGCAGTGATGATGTTGCGTCTCCCAGACAGGACATTTAATCTATAATTGGCCCATTGTTTGCTGGGAAAGAATTTGGATTCTCCTTTCTTCAAAACTTAACTAAATTGCAAACATTTCCTATAAATTGACACGTTCACACTGAAAAGCAAGGCCTTTTGGAAGCTTTTTAAAAAATTCAACTTTTATAAACTAACTCAATTAGGACTGTGATTTAAGGGACAATTTAAAATATACTAAATTGGTAGAAAAATATTTTTTCTCTCACCTTTTTCTCTTTTTACACTGTTTTTAATCGATTTAAAAAAAAATAGAAATGTTTTAATGGCTCATTGATAAATTAACATCTAGTGAAGTCAGTGGTTAACTTGCATATTATCATTATTGACTATTAGGAAGAGAAGTGGGTGTTATGTTTGATATAGGTAACCTAATATAGACCCAGCTAACATCATACGCCTTGACCTACATCACCTCCCCTACATTAAAAAGTAACAAGCCCTTTAGGCATTGAACACCTTTTATGGACTGAACCTTTTAGCTAGTTCTAGGCCTAGGTGCAGAAGGAGAGTTTGCCCTGAACAATATGGTTCTATGACTTCATCTTTATATAACACAGTATGAATACATATTCCTAAGGCTACTTGGAAACCAGGCAGGGGCTATACACCACCTTCCTAATATCTACTCACAAGGTTCATCACACGTCATCCTCCGACCCAACAATAGCTAACACAAGAAGAAGGGACAAAGGGACTCTATATACTTTTCTGTATAAATACAGCACCTCTTGCCAGCAGTAGTGAGAGGGAACCGAGACTTCCAGGCCAACACACTGACCAGAGACACTGAGGCTCCTGCATGAAGTCGCTCCATCTGACAACGGTCTGACAAATCCATTGCAGGGTGTCCAAATCGAGAACAAGAAGGGCTCTGACATTTCTCATACTTTAGGTAATGGGTTTGGACTAAATCCTTGAGAGATTCTTGGCTTTCACACCTACTCATATGCTAGGTACACTTAGGTACATCTAGAAAGGCATCGTAGGAGTAGGCACACTTTTATCATGCATTTGTATTTAGACATGCTAATTGCACTATGGTAGAACTGTACCACCTGTTTATATTCATAGTACTGCCAATTGTATATCTCTGCTACTGTCTAATGGTTACAGCTCATATATTCTACACGAGAATAACAACTGTTCAATAAACCTTTTATTGAAATGCCCAGACTCTTTATTCCGTGTATCTCTGAGATAAACGAAATGTGCACAAGTGACTAAGCGAAAAGTAGTACATTGTTTCCTCGATCTTGAGGGATCAGGGTTGTCATGTTCTAAGGCTGCCAGAAACTAATCTCACCCCGATAATAGGAGACACTAATGGCACCGAGAGCTAGCATATAGGCAAACGGGCTAACATATTAGTGGAGGTGCTCAGAGTTAGTCTGCCACCAATCCTACAGTTTATGTTATCCAAACGTGCAGGTCCTGCATGGGTACTATAGGAACTACATGACACACCTGTGCATTCATTCTATCATCCATGCATGACTCATGCAGTCATTCAATCATATATGTACCACTCATGCACTCATTCAATCACCCATGCCCCAATTAGGCATCCATTCTATCATCTATGCATCACTCATATTCTTGTTGAATCATCCATGTACACCTCATGCACTCAATGAATCATCCAAGCTCTACTCATGCAGTCATTGAATCATCCATATCCCTCTCAGGCACTCATTCTAACATCCATGCACCACTCATGTACTCATTCTAACATCCATACACCTCTCATGCACCCATTTACTCACCCATGCACCTCTCAATCACTTATTCAATCACCATGGACATACTCATGCACTCATGTTTTCATGCAGCTTTTTTAAACCATAAAATCAGTTCTGAAAGGAACTACTTTTTTGTTTTTACATGGAACTGATTTTTCTTTTTATTAATTTTCTATCATTTCACATATATTTTTATTTTATCAAAAGTAAAATGGGAAAAAGAGAATGTAATTCTGATCACAAACAGAAGGGAAGTGGCTCACGTGGATCAAAAAGGAACAGGTAAGAGTTCTCCCACTCTGCAAGATTATATCCATAGATTTTTCCCCAGCTGTTATGAAGGTGCTAATTTTGGTGACATTTCACTACATCTCCTCTCCACTTGAACTGGAACTTTGTCCCTCGGAGCAGGTGATGGAGCTCTGAAGGTAAGTGGTACAACATACTTGTACCACATGAGTATTTCTTTGCTGTCCACTGAGATAATGTCTTCTCACAAATGCTGCATTTGATCAATTTAGCTGTAGTCTTCAGTTCACTAGATGGAATGGTGAAGAATCTAACACTATGCTTTGTTTCTTCCTTGGTGGTTCTTCATCAAAAGACTCTTGTTATGCAGCTGGTACATCCTGTTCTTGAACAAGTTCATGCACTTGCTGCTCTTTCTCACCTCCTCCTGATGCAATTTCTTTTAAAAAGCCAAAAACAAAATACAAATCAGCTCACTTCTATAGAATAAGTGTGGTAGAGCTTCAATAATGATCCAAACAGCAACTGGAATGTTCAGGAAGGGAGAAATGGGTGCTTACTTACTTTGATAATGAAAACTGCCAAAACCAATGAAATCTCCTAATTTCGCACTCTATCAATCCCCGCGACTATCAATGTCATAGTGACTTTCGACGTCACTGTGAAAACATGAAATACATTTTAAAAGTGGTTTTCTCCACAAATTATTACAAAAAGAGAAGTTAAAACAATATCTTAGTAAACAACTAGAGTGAAACTTTATTTAAAGTATGTATATAGTATATATGTCTTTTACACGTTGTGAAAAGCACACAGTCTTCGTGACTACCAATGTCATTGTGACTTTCGGCATCACCTTGAAAATGGAAAATACATTTTAAAAGTGTTTTTCTCCAAAAATCATTAAAAAAAAAGTTAAAACAATATCTTACTAAAACCTTCAGGGCCAATTCACAAAGGCAAAGTTAGACAAAAGGCTAACTTTATGACTTTCGGTATTCACAAAGGGCATTTACTACTCGTAAATGCCCTTTGTGAATACTAAAAGTCGTAAAGTTCGACTTTCGGTATTCACAAAGGGCATTTACGAGTAGTAAATGCCCATTGTGAATGCCAAAAGTTCTAAAGTCGGACTGTTGTCTAACTTTACCATTGGGAATCGGGCCCCTAGAGTCAAGCTTTATTTGAAGTATGTGTATATGTATGGCTTTTACACTTTTTCAAAAACACTCACTCTTTGTGGCTTCTCCGTGGAGATCACAATGACGTCACGAAGGTCAACATTTTTTAACATAAAGGAGTGGTCCATAATACAGTTGTAATATACAATACACAAATACAAAAAAAAAGTTAGGGAAATCTTAGAAGTTAACTGATAAAAACAAAGATTATATGGATGTTATATTTAGGGAATAGAATTTTAAAAAAAACTTAGAAATTAGAGTGTACTGTGTAAGTGTGCCTGCGTTGGCACATGACAGACACAAATTGCACCAGTGCTTGTTTCCAGACCAGGAAGGACCTGGCCTAGCAGTTTGGGCTGGATTGTTCCCATAAGGAGCAGGTTCAAGACTGATTTGCATATACCTGGGTCTAAACTGGAATGGCATAATGTACAAATAAATGATGGATTTAGACCCAGATCTCTGTACAGAGGGTGAATGTCTGACATTGGTTCAGCATTCTGTCCATCGATTGTTCTATTTGTATTTATAACACCAAGTGGAAAGGTTATACCCAGACGTTGGTCCAATGCTCACCATGCCACTGGAGTTAAGCCAGCCTGGCTGATGACGGCTGATACCCTGAAACCAGTCCCAGATTCCTTGTTCCCATCCCAGGGTGGACCTGGCCCGACAGTTCCGGCTGGACTGTTACCAAGAGGAGCAGGGTCAAAACTGGATTGGCATGGTGTGCAAAAAAACAATAGATTTAGACCCAGATCTCTGTACTGGAGGTAAATGTTTAACATTGTTTCAGCATTCCATCCATCAATTGTTCTTTTTGCATATCTACTTTACACATGGCACCTAAGTTAAGCCTGACCGCTTTGTGCAAAGCTATAAGAGGGTTAGGCACAGGTTATTTTTGTGACTTTTGTGGTTGAACCTGACAAGGATTATGGTTGTTGTACAAGTGGGGCTTCCACCCCCTCACAAATGCATCCCATTTTTTACACATGTTCACTATTTCTATTGTATTTGCAATATTGTCTTCAGTTACTGTTAAAACTGTGAAAATAAAAGAAGTGCGGTGGCACTTAAGAAATTGTTTTTCTACTGGTTGGAAGGCCACACAATTTTGTGGATTTACAGCCTTGTTTTTTAGACTAAGCTCTGAAATCCTGAATGAATGCATATGGAATTAACCTTTTCGGTGCACAATTTAGAGTCTCACTTTCAGGAAGAGAAACACAAATCTTTGGGCTTGCTCCTCAGGTACACTCTTTTTTCGCAAGTAATTACATTTCTTATTGAAGGGCTTGTGCGAAAACACATGCGAGCCTGTGTTTTCACTTTTGTGAATTTGCAAATGTTGCTGGACTTAAGCAAATTTGTGTATGCTACATTTCCGGTTTAATTTTAGTATCGAAAGTTTCTACAGAGAAAAAACGATGAGACAGAACATTACGACTTACTTAATATCTTTCCCTTTCTCCTGGTGTCGGTATTTACTAGTGCTTCACACACAAAAGCTTGACATATCCGTGACAAACGCTCATGAATTCATCAGTTTCACAGTGACAAACTCCATTCTGCTACGCTATTTAGTCGGTGCTTCAAAGAACGTTGAAAGAACACGACTGACAAATACAAATTCATTTTTCGACTAATTGTGAAACATGTTATGAACTGTCATCTCAATACAGTCAGCGTTTAGTTTGTCGATGGAGCATTTTTTTCTCGGAAAACATCTTAATATAGAGGAGAAAGTGACAAAAGTAAACCTTGTGTGTCTCGCTCTAAGCCTTCAGGGTTCTGATGTTTCTTTAAGCTATCACTGCTGGTTGGTGTATTTCCTACGCACAGAGTTTAGGACCCGAATTGATGATTCCATCCACCTTACTGAGATACTTAGGGTTAATTGCTAAGGCAGCCGAGGAGGCTTCAACATAAAAGTGACTAGATGTACCATGTGAGGAGTCCTTTTGAGGAAGAAACTTTTAACTGAAAAACTAATTAATGCTAGCATAGCTTCTTCCAGGAACTAACTATGTGCATTTTAAATGTTATTAAAAAAAAAGGGGTACATATTCATTGTGCACAGATTCGTTTCCCTAACATGCTTGGGGTGACTCACAACATATCATAGACGCAAAAGACAAAGTCTCCTTTTACTATAAATTTCCTACAATTCAATAGAGTTATTCCATGGTGTTAACTCCACCATGTATGGCAGAGGAACAATCACCCTAAATTGGGTGGGTGAACCACCACCAAATTTGGCATAGTTAACTCTGGTATTAAGCAGATTCTAGGAAAGAGACAGTGCTGTGTACTCCAGTAGCATGTTAGTGTGAGGCGTGCAAGAATTGCACAACCTCCAACTCCATATCAGGGCCTCCTCATCTCTTCTTGAATTCCTCAAGAGTCTGAAGACCTGTCTTTTTAATTACCCAACCTACCTTAGGCATGGCTGAGCAAACACACTTGCTCAACTGCAGGATACTCTCGTGGATGATAGTGTACTTTACAAATACACATAACATAACATCTACAGCAATCTATCATTGGCGGGCACACTGCTGCGGATGCTAACATCGAAGCCTCCATTTCCTGCCAACATCCTTCTCTGCATTAGACCCAAAGGTCTCCATTTCCACATCATCATCAAAGTGCAATGAAAGGGCTGCTGTAGTTGGTCTTTACTTAGGAGGTGGCACATCCATGGAGGATAAGGAATCTGAAAGAGCTAAATCTACAATCATGTTAATGTAATGGTTTGTCAGGCGTCCTCACATGGCCAATTCGACATCTTTTAAAAAATGGTGTGATGGCCTGCTATCTCTAATTGGTCTGACTTGTGCAACCCTATGTCGGTCAACATCTTTATATTGCAATACAACTGTTCACTATATCTGCTGTCATGCATGTATTTTATTTTTATTTTTTTATTAGAAGGAACCATCACCCCAAATTGGCTTGGTATACCACCACCATATTTGGCATAGCGAACTCCGGAATTTAGCAGATACAAAGAAAGAGACAGAGGTATCCCACCAGCAGCATGTTAGTTCGAAGTGTGGAAGAATGGTACGACCTCCAACTCCATATCAGGACCTCCGCATCTGTTTTTGAATTCCGCAAGGATCTGAAGACCTGTCTTTTCAATTAACCAACCTACCTTAGGCAGGGCTGGGCACACATACTTGCTCAGCTGCTTAAGATGAACAGAAACCTCCAAAGTATCGAAAAGATAAAATACATTTATTACAGAAGACATACATTTAAGCACATCACCAAGCCGTCAATAAATAATGGTAAAGGGTATTGTCATAGATGCATAGCCCAATTTTTTAATATAGTTTGAGTTATTTAAAATCTCATAAAGGTAGTTGGGTATACCAAGTGCAAAACCTTTCCTAACTGGAGCCCATAGTTTCCCCAGTTTGTGTCTCTTGGGACTGAAGTGAATAATTGTGAATTCCAGATCATAAGAGGAAACAAACTCATGCCAAGAAAGACTGCAACTGGGCCCCGGAAATACACAGTTTGCCCAATGTGATTGCAAAAATGTAGGTCTGCACCAGGTTAGACGGAATAGAAGTCAGATGGCTGAGCATAATGAGCCTAGAGTCATAAACCACTTCCCCTCAAAGTAGAGGATTTAGTCGATGAAGTAGTGAGGCCCAGTATGATCTCAATAAAGGGCACCTGGCAACAATATAGGTAGTATCTGCACCTGGAGTCGAGCACTTAAAGCAATCAGAACACGGCCGTAGGCCAATTTTAAACATTCTATCAGGTGGGTAATATGTATTAAATAGTATCTTAAAAAATGGGCCTTCAATCCAGACACATTAAGTATTTCTTGAGAAAACTGGACACTAAAATTGATATCTCCCTCAGTCACCCGTGAGCCTAAATTCTTAGTTCACATATGTGCAAGCTATTGTGAATGTTGCGTTCTAGAACCAAAGGAGAGGAAGATGTTCAACAGAGTACCAATGAATGAAAGTTAGGTCAGGCTAAAGAACTGTTCCAGAAATGAATTAGGGTGCATAAATAAATCCTTAGCAGGCAAGAGGGTAAAAAAATCCTGGAGCTGAAGGTCTCTAAAAAAGCACTTTCGATCTGCTCCATGCTGAGTTTGGATTTCCTCAAAGGGACAAAATATACAGCTAGTAAACAGTTAGCCAAGTAACTCAATGTCAATCTGATTACAAAAATGAAAATACCCTTCTTGCAAGCACACAGGTAAGATAGAATTACTCTCAATTGAAATTCCACAGTATATCTTAATTGCATCCCACACCTTTTGATTAAGGCTCCCTGTTTTCCGTTTTTCCTGATTTTTACAGATACATACCGACCGAAAACCATTTATTTTCCTGTCTGTATTTATATGTAAATGTGGCTAAAAATGGAAATTAGGCATGGATTCATCAACCTAAATTGCGATCACAATAGCTGCGAAACAGCAATTGCAATCACAATTTCAGCTTCCGCAATTCATGAAGGAAAAACCCACCAATTTGCGAATTCGCAAACATAAATTCGCAGAATGAATGTGGACCCCCGTTAGCGAAACAGTAATAGCGATTTTCCACTAATTCTGCAAATTATTTTGCGAATTTGCAAAAAAATCGCAAATACAATTCATCAAACATCGCAAAGTGCGAAAAAAAACAAAATTGCTAAATGTGAGTCGCAATTTAAGGAGAAGTCAAACCAGGTGGTAACCATGAAGTTCAATTGGTAAAAAAAAAAAGAAATTCAAACAGGAACAATGGGCGGAGCAAAACAAACACACTTAAGGAGACACAGTAGTAGCATGAGTACATTCACGATGCCAGGTCTATACATCGTGGCAAGGGGGCTGAGGCTCGAGGGCACATCCCAGAACCAACGCAGGATTCAGGAGCGCATCTTCCGGCTGCGGATAACACTCCTGGGCCAGACTGAAGAGGAGATATACTCCAAATTCAGGCTAAATGGGGCAATGATTCACAAGCTCATCAGAGACCTTGACCCCCTGATGCAGCACCCAACAAGGAGGACCGATGCCGTGCCCACCCATGTCCAGGTCCTGTGCTGCCTGCACCTCCTGGCCTCTGGAAGCCTCCAGGAGATAGTTGCATATGCAGGGGGATCTCCCAGAGCACACTGTCACGCTGCCTATGGTGTTTCCTGAACGCCATGCTGACCCGGATACACCACAACATAACCTTCCCAGCCACCCAACAGGGCTTCAATCAAACAAAACTTGCCTTCTCCAACATTGCCCAATTTCCCAATGTAATTGGATGCATTGACTGTACCCACATCCACATCTGTCCACCCTCAGAGACAGAGTGCATGTACCGGAACCGCAAGTCCTACCACTCACTGAACATCCAGATGGTCTTAAATTCAAAGAAAATCATCACTGACATAGTGGCCCAATACCTGGGGAGCACGCATGATTCCTTCATCTTCCGGCACAGTGGCATACACACCCGCTTGGCCAGGGGTGACTTTGGCAAAGGACACCTCCTAGGTAAGTACACATGCCCACATACAGTACGTCGAGAACATGTAGCTGTGCATAACACGCACTGACCCTCTGCTCCTTTCATTCAGGTGACAGCACCTACGGGCTCCATGAGTACCTCCTTACCCCATACCTCAACCTTGCCACCCCACAGGAATGGCGTTACAATGCTGCACACATTAGCACTAGAAATTGCATCAAACAGACATTTGGGCTGTTAAAGAGCTGATTCCACATCCTACATAAGACTAGTGGGGCCCTCAAATACCAGCCTGAGGTCTGCTGCTGCATCATGGCAGTGTGTGCCATACTTCACAATATTGCTACCAAGCGGAGGATACCTGTGGAGATCTCTGGCAATGAGTCGGAGGGGGACAACTGCCCACCTGCACATGTGCATCATGCATGCGGTGAGAATCCTGCTGAAGGACACAGGTGCCGCAACAACATCACAATGAACTATTTCTAGTGCACCCATACCCCTCACACAACACTGCACTCATCCATACCAAATGAAATAATGACATGAGTCAGATTTACATTTGAAATAAATTCTTATTGTTTTCTGCACAAAAATATTTCTTAAAATTTCTTTTTTTTCACAATACATGAAAACTGTATTTCCTCATACAGCCCCATTAGAGCGAAGCAGGCGTGTTTGTCATATCAGCATGGCACTGCTGCTAGAGTACATGCAATCACTGGCGCCTCCGGCCAGACGCACCCAGTCGCCTCTCTACATCCTCCTCGCCAGTATTGGCCCGTGATGCTGCACTGGGCCTGGTGCTGCGGCGGCATTCGGTTACGACCGGCACGTACAGGCTGCTGAGACTTGATGTGCCCTCACTAGCATCATCCCCCCCCCCTTGCATGGCCATGGCCACACGCCTGCTAATTCTGGACTAGCACTAATCAAAAAATATATATATATTGTTGCTACACATTTGCTTGCTACACATTTCCCTTTGCCACTGCAACTTGGAGAAAACTTTTGAAAAAACATTTGTTGCACGGAGGCTCACTTGAGGAATAATGCACACGGACTACACGGACCATCAGGCCACGGGATGGCCCCGCCCACATGGGCGGTGACTCTTAATTGATTTAGTAGCTGTGCTCTTTCCTTGCAACGTACTGCTTCAGTAACCAGGCATCCATGAATAAGTGCGCCAGCACGAAACGCGTCGGATTGAGGTGATTACTTGCTTGTGAAGCCCTTTGCCTGTCGGAGAAACTGTTCCTGCATTAAAGAGTTGGCATATAACAAACTTACCGGTGTGGGCTCCTCATTTCAGGCGAACTCTGTGATGGATCACCATCGGAAGCAGGAAGCAATAGTAGCGGAGTTGGAGCATCCACGCTCCAACGCTGGGCAAGCTGGATTACCCGACGAACCCCCGACATTATCTTTCCTGCACTCCGGGGTTTTTGCGGTCCTGGGGACCCGAGGGAACAATGCTTTAGAAGTTTTCGACGGGACACCTGTGCAAGCGAAAACGGACAGCCCTGTAAACCGTGCCATGCATCCAATTCCCCCCCGCATCACCCACCTCACAGAAGAACTGCATTCTGGGATCTGCAGTGCATGCAGTGTCCTCGAGGCCAACAGGTGTGAGTGAAAAACTATCTGGGAGGCGGAGTTAGATGCTACCCAATCGGTGTGCGGCAGGACTGTGTTCTTTATCTCCTTTCGCCCACACCCCGCATATTGACTCTAGGCGCTGACGAAGGCTACCACGCCGAAATGCATCCGCCCTACATGAGTTTCAACTTCATTAAAGCGATTCCTGATATCCCCACTTGGCCTCTGCTTCTTTTCGTTGGAAGGGAGTTTTCTGCAATATATATATATATATATAATGAACTTTAATCACAAAACCATGCACGAGTGCACTGCCTGCATTACGGACTTCATATCCCACAAACCACCGTGGGACTGTGAACCTACACACGCCCACAGGAAATGGGGTTTTGGTAAATGCACAATAAAAACCGGAAACACCCTTGCAGGCACTTACGTGTGATGTTTTGCGCCCATGAAGAAGGGGAGCAGCCCCGAAACGTGTTGGCTTACAGAATGCAAGCGGAGAAGAAGGAAGGCTGCGTGACACTGCTGGAGGGCAGAGGACTGTTTGTGTGCTCTCTCAGATGCTACAGGGCATTTGGTATTTTGACATTTCTACACGGCAGCCTGGTCGTGGAGAGAGGCACCGTCACCAGTTGGAGAATACGACAATCACTAGCTGGGCGAGGTCGTAGCTCTGCACGAAGCGGGGCAAAATCGGCACAGTTCTCCATACGCGGATTAAGCCATCCTTCAACTCTGCAACCTACTAAAGGATAATAATGAACTTTAATCACAAAACCATGCACGAGTGCACTGCCTGCATTACGGACTTCATATCCCACAAACCACCGTGGGACTGTGAACCTACACACGCCCACAGGAAATGGGGTTTTGGTAAATGCACAATATAAACCGGAAACACCCTTGCAGGCAGTTACGTGTGATGTTTTGCGCCCACGAAGAAGGGGAGCAGCCCCGAAACGCGTTGGCTTACAGAATGCAAGCGGAGAAGAAGGAAGGCTGCGTGAGACTGCTTGTGTGCTCTCTCAGATGCTACAGGGCATTTGGTATTTTATATATATATATATTCACAGAAAAAACCATAGGTTTCACACCAGTTATAGTTAGCAGGAAGTTTTACTCGCATAAAACCATTGAAATTCCCACGTTATAGTTAGTTGGACTCACTATAACTTGCACGTGCAATGCACTGCTGATGACGTCACATATTACATCACTGCATAGCTGCTTCACAACAAGAACATTGGATTGTCCCAATGGGACAGGGCTGATTGTGACGTTCATCCTATGTTCGATTGATGTTATAAAAACTGTAAAACCTGAGACAAGATGATGCTTTGCAGGAACTGCTGCAGTTTGTAGGATGTATTCAGCAGGACGGGATGAAAGGTCAGATAAGAAGTACTCTTTTCATTGAATCTGCAATGGTTATAATACATGTATTATTTGGGTGATTTACTATCCTGATATTTACATTCTAAACGGTCTTATGTAATACGCAAATGTGTATGAACATATTTAATGTGACATTTGAGAAACTGGTAAATAAAATAAAAAAAGCATATATATCTGAATGCAATGATAGAAACATCAAAATACATGTCAGTCAGCACACTATGCTAAGCACAGATGCTTAGCTTATGTGTTTTAAGCCACTCTCTTAAGTACCCTAGCCTCGCCCCTTTGAGAGACCCCCTAGTTTTTTCATCCCACTTAAAGCCCTGCATTTATCCCCACAATCAATAGCCACTTGAATGGAAGACCTTAAGTGTCTCGGAGTAGGTAGTGGCCACACCACCAGTGGTGATGTCGAGAGTAGACAAGTCCTGCCACCATCCAAACCGGAACAACTCTTATAACACATTTGTGTCCCTCTCACAAGGTGTCTGAAATAGTATATTCTGTAATAGATGTCTGCACAGGGGGATTGACACTCTTCACAGAGCTCAAATGGTTTTTTTGGGCGGTATGGAGCTCATGAGAGATTCTTGGGCTGGCAAATTCTCTTTAGCCTTCTCAAAAGAACTGGCGCTGAGCCCCAAACTCTTTCAGGTGAAACAGGTCTGGCATTCTGTGTATTTTGTTGTGTGTAGAGTTCTGTCTATCTACCCGCCGCTGCAACGGTGTTTATCTATGAGTGCACGCTGTATGTAGTACCACTGCTGACTCCGTTAATGTGCTGGATAGACATAGCTTTTCTCTGTGTGTCGTGCTCTCGCAGCAGCAGGCATTTCCCAAATTCTGTTAGCGATGGCGATTCTGAATCAGCATCTCATACAGCTGACTAACAGGCTGATTGTGGCTGGTTTGGGTTCTGGCAGAGAGCCCCGCTCCGCTGGCTGCTAGCACTCCGCCGTCTCCGCCATGTTACTAAATCCCTTGCATGTATTCTAGTGTTAAAGGTGATGCAGGAATTTGTCAGGTCGAGGGCCTTTGGGAATTCCAAGGAACCCTTGTTGATAGTGCATAGCTACCATAGTAAGGGGGAATCATAGGGCCAGATGTAGGTAAAAAACATTTACCGATTTTAAAAGACCGAATTGTACCGATTCGGTATTTCAAAATCGGTAAATGGTATGTAGGTCTCAACATCTGGATTTGTTACCGAATCCTTAACAATTCTTTAATTACTGATTCGGTAAACACCATTCATTCCTATGGACTTTGAAGCCCATAGGAATGATTAGGCATTACCGATTCGGTATTTACCGAATCGATAATTAAAGAATTCACAAGGGTGCAGGGGGTGTCACTTTGACACCCTCTGGCACCCCCAAAACAGGCACAGGTGCCATGTGGCAGGCATACCTGCCCTAAAGGCAGGTCTGCCTGTCACATGACAAAGGTGTGCATGCACACATGTGCATGCACACCGGAATCAGTATTTTACCATGAAGTTGGATTTCATGGTAAAATACCGATTCGTTAAGGCCTTTGGGACTCAGAAGAGTCCCACCTACATATGGAATTTACAGAATCGGTAAAATTACCGATTCGGTATTTTACCGAATCGGTAATTTTACTGATTCTGTAAATGTAGATTTACCTACATGTGGCCTTGGATTTAGGCCCCTACATACCGATTGGCCATTTACCGGTCGGAAACGGCCGAAATCGGCCGTAACCGGTCGGTAAATGGCCTGAAACAGCCACCTACATCGGGCCCATAGTGATGCTATTACCATCACACAGATTTTGTCTGAGGATTTCCCAGGATCAGGAACGTCATGCTCCTTGGGATCCTTGTGCATTCCGTTGTCATCCTTCTTCCCACTACCTTGGCTTACAGAAAGCCTGTAATCTCATACCTGACATGGTCTAGCAGGCTGGAGAACCCATGATATTTATTACCTCATGCCATGAACAGAATTTTTCATTGTTTAACATTTCCTATTTTGTTTTATATACATATATTCAATATCATTTTGTGTATGTTTTTTCATTATATATTAAATAATTGTATATATTTTAATATTATTTAGTTTATACTTTACAATTTTCAAACATTTTTACAACATATTTCACATGTTTTACCTGATCAGTAATTCTTTACAGTTTGAATACATTTATTAAACATTTTTAAATTACTTCCCATTCATTTCTATGAGGATGTGGCGCAGCTGCCAGAGCTGCTGACTCGGAAGCTTGAATCCTGATTCGTGTCTCGGCATTGGTACAACATCCTGTGATTCTGTGCAAATCTCTTAATCTGCCATGCCCATGCACAGAGCCTGGATACCCTCAAGGGTAATAAGCTGCGCTATATAAATCTTCAAATCCAACCTAACATAATACAGGAATACATTACTAAAACAGTGAATGTACACAAAAAAATACACTCTAGTGAAAAATACTACTGTGTAAAATCCCAACAAACAATACTATTACTAGCCTCCAGAGCTCCACCCTACAACTTCCACCTTCAAAACCCTTAAGAAAAAACATCAGAAAGGATGAAGAGTAGTACCTTACCGCAACCGGACTCCCATAGACAAAAATATTGCCTAGAAGTATAAACTGGGTTATCTGGCCAAGCCGGATCGGGACAAAGTCACAAGTTCAGATTGACCTCTATGGAGTGTCAGCTGGATGCAGGGACCAAGTCAGACCCACTGAACAGAAGTACCGTAAACCTTGGTGAAACTTATTAAATGTAATAAAGTAACTCAATATTATCCTACAGGAGAGGTAGGTCTTGAAGTAGTGCGAAACACATTTTAGAGTTTTTCACTACCAGGACATGTAAAACTTAAAAGTACATGCCCAACTTTTGAATACACTGCCCCCTCCCCTGTAGGCTGTTGAGGGCCTACCCTAGCACTGGTTAGCAATGGTAAAGCGCACAGAGTGTTAAAGGCCAGCCAAAACAGGTTCAGAAAACAGCAGGGTGAAGGCAAAAAGTTTGGGCATGCCCCTCCAGAAAGGTCCAAGTCCAACAGCTTGCATTACTCCAGATTTATTATGCCACACAGAGTCACACAAATTAGCTTGGCGCAGCATAGTAAATCTGACTTAAAGGCTTTCGTTGCATCACATCGCGTGACACAAGGGAGACACAAGGGCAACACAAGGCCTTGATAAATCTTGCCCTCAGTGTCTCCAGTCCAAGAAATATAGGATTCTGAATCACTTCTTGTTTTGATGTGCGTTATTTCCACCAGATTTACCACTCAAGTGAAATAACACAACCCATTATGAGGGCCTACGTGTAGGATTTATTAGAACATTTCAAATAATGTTTTCTTTTTTAAATGTTTAATTGTACGAAACTTTGAGATTTGGATGTTCTTAGTAAGGTTATTTTTGAACATCAGTTGGACAAGGCATAATATATCATTCTCCACTCGTAAATGCCCAGTGTGCGTTTCCTCAGTGCCAACATTACCCATGGGGTAACGCAGCGAAATGTGGAAAATAACCTCAGTGTGGTGATCCATCATTCCTGCTTAATCAGTCTTTCAGCTAATTAGAAGTATACATGTGCATAATTGCATTTTAAAGAAAGATAATTACATATTGATCATATTTTATATTAATTCTTGTGACTTGTTGTTTAAGTATCTGCTTACTTTACAAGGTACAGCACAGCGGTTTAAATGACTGTTACTACCAAAAGGACCAAAAATGAAATATGGCAGTGCTGAAATAAAAGTGAAAATGACACATGCATGGAAATGGAAGAAACAGTGTACACATCTCAACCTGGGAAAGTGGGAAAGTACTGTTGAAATGACCTGTCCTTATGAGAGACTATTCACGGGCAGAGTCAGGAGTGTGATAAGGACATATTAATTTTTGGAATAGTTTTGAATTGTTTGGATCACTTTTCAGAAAGAGTTTTGGCAGCACAGTGGTAATCAAACTTAAGCACTAGCAATGATAATAGGTTTGGTTTTGTTAAGTAAGCAAAGTAAGTGTTTGATTTTTGTGTGCAAAATTTGCTTGATTGGTTCCCACATTCTCTTGGAGTGCATGGTCTTTAGGAAAGGGGAAGAGATAGGACCCCCTAAATATTTCTTGGGCACAGTAGAGCTTGAAATGTAGTTATTAATTCTGCAAAGGAAAAGTGATCCGGGAGGCCTTTAGTCGTGACACAAGGGAACCAAGGCTGAATATTTTTGAATGAATAAACAAACATGGCTCAGATCTGACTCAATAAACGCTTTATTATGTGATGATTTCCATAAATCACCCCAAGATTAACAGCACAGATGGCCCTCCAAACTTTGTTAATCCTGGCTGTCACCACTATCCTTCAATTAAGAATTGTTTATGGGTAATGGTGAGTTTCCCTTTTGCCCTGCTCCCAGACATGAGGGAATAAATATCATGGGTTCTCCAGCCTGCTAGATCATGTCAGGTATGAGATTTCAGGCTTTCTGTAACGCAAGGTAGTAGGAAGAAGGATGACAATGGAATGCACAAGGATTCCAAAGATATCTCCATCCCAAGGAGCATGTTGTTCCTGAACATGGGAAATCCTCAGACAAAATCAGTGCGATGGTGATGGCATCACTATGATTCCCCCTTACTAAGGTAGCTATGCACTATCAAGAAGGGTTCCTTGGAATACCCAAAGGCCCTCGACCTCACAAATTCCTGTATCTCCTTCAACACTAGAATACATGCAAAGGATTTAGTAACATGGGGGAGGCGGCGGAGTGCTAGCAGCCAGCGGAGCGGGGCTTTCTGCCAGAACCCAAACCAGCCACAATCAGCCTGTTAGTCAGCTGTTTGAGATGCTGATTCAGAATCGCCATCGGTAATAGAATGGGGGAAATTTACAACATACAATACTATTTAAATATGATTTACATTTTTGGATTGTAACTAGCACGGACACTGACCCCGCTTCTGAGGACGCCGCATCTTGGCCGGAGAACCTTCTGGCCCTGTGGACTTGTGGACTCTGCAGCCGCTCCAACAACTCGCCGCACCCGCTTCGCGGGTGCCGCTTCGCACTGCAGGGGGTAAAGTAGACGCTGTTCCCGTGAAGTGGCTGGGCAGCAAAGACAGGGGAGGAGCATTGCGCTGCAGGGACTCACTCTCCCAGGAGTCCCTGCATGGCCCTACACACCTGGCCTGCGCACCGTGTGAGCCCCGCCCCTGTACTGGCAAACAGTTCAAAGGCACTGTCATTGCTGCACTCCTCGAGACACTTTTTTTGGATTGTAACTAGCGCGGACACTGCCCCTGCTTCTGAGGACGCCGCATCTCAGCCGGAGAACCTTCTGGCCATGTGGACCTGTGGACTCTGCAGCCACTTCAACAACTCACCGCACCGGCTTCTCGGGTGCCGCTTCGCGGGTGCCGCTTCGCGCTGCAGGGGGTAAAGTAGACGCTGTTCCCGTGAGGCGGCTGGGCAGCAAAAACAGGGGGGGAGCATCGTGCTGCAGGGACTCACTCTCCCAGGAGTTCCTGCACGGCCCTACACACCTGGCCTGCGCACCCTGTGAGCCCCGCCCCCGTACTGCCACAATCCCTATTTGTTGGACCAATCTCACGATGCGCGGGAGCTCCGGGCTAAGCCCGGGCAAAGGGCGGGCCGTCTGTGGCCATCAGGGACTGGAAGAGCCTGGGCTGGGCCACCCCCCTTGGTCTTATCAAGGCCAATTCTCTACGTGGACTACAAGGTATTGTACATTTAACCATCTGTTATTCCATTAAATTACGACATGGTGGTCAACACTCCAGTCCAAACACGATCAAGCTCTAGACTGAAAAAGAATGGTACCACTCCATTGCCGACCCTTACAGCAATCGACAGGATGCTTCAAAAGACTATTGGTGTGGTTGTTACTGCCATTGAAAACACGGAGAGACGTCTCTCTCTGCCCCCTAACATGTGTCTGCAAAAAATACACTCTGACACCATGGTGACACAGGCAGACTACTCCATTTCACTACTTGCGGATTCATTTATAGAACTCCCTAGAACTGATCACCACTCTAACAATCCAATTGACCTATGCTCACAACACATCTTAGCAGGTCAACAACACCACACTAGTAGTAGTCTATCTCAAACACCTATCCTGCAGCCTTCTGCTGATCTAAGTACAGACCTCTCCCTCTCCCCAAATTCCTCATTATTAGGGCCAGCCCTGCAGGCTGAGTCACCTAATGCACTAGAGGGATTGACGCTGTCTCACACTAGGGAGGGCACTTACAGATCAGGCACTCCTGAACAAATAAATGTGCAAGAGTCTGGCCCATCAACTGACAGTGGTTCATCTGCCCTAGCCAGCATACAAGCCCCAAAGCACAAATCTATTAGGGATACTACACAAAAGAATAGGTCTAAAGCCCTAAAGAAAAGGAGACAACAAAAAGCCGTCAAAACGATGAACCCCCCATCACTTGATCTAGGCGTGCAGGTAGCTAAAGCACCAGTAACATCCGATACTGTACTAGCACCGCTACCAAAAACCCGAGAACAAACCATGCAGAGAAGGCCCCTTTAGCTTCCACAGAAGAAGTAGAAGTGTCAATGGTGCACATAGAAAAAGTTGTTAAATCAATTATTCTCCCTCTCCTCGAAAGGATTAAAACAGTTAATAATAAGTTGGAGAAACTTGAACAGATAACCCTTGACAACTTCACTTTATTAAGAAACTTTATAAAGCTGGAAGTAAGAGGCCACACAAAGAATATGGTCCACGCCCCGAAAGACCCAGCCATCACTACTGTAGCACCCACAGTTGGTCCAACTGCAACCAAAACTCCAAGGGTGGCAGTCCAAAAGGGCCCTAGCACTAATAAACAAGTAAAAAAACAGAACAGCAAACCCTCTGATAAGTCTATACAACTCACCACGCCATGTAAAGTAAACGATGATCATAAAACTGATGCCTGCCCAAAAGAAGTAGGGAATAACAAAGAAAAGAAAGAGGCTAGCTTTACAAGAGCTCCCCTGGCCACAGTTGATTTACCACCTGAGTCCCTACCTTATGTCATTGTTCTCACGGGTGTCCCTGAATTAAAAAATGGGAGATCGGAATCATACCACGAACTCAAGAACAAGGTGACATTCTGGTTGAACAATAACAGACCAATTCCCATTCATTTGAATGGTGAGGTGATCCATGTTAGAAGAGCCAAATGGATAGGCAGGAAAATAAAAGATACCCAACGGGACATAATCATCGTTAACTTTAGAGATAGCAAAGTAGTGAGATTTATCTGTGAAGAATACCAGCATATGAATAAGGGCCCAATCTGTACGAAAGATCTTACTTATTTCTATAGACCAAGGGAAATGTGGCAGAGTAGGAATTGTTCTACTCCCTTCCAAATGGTGACTCTAGACGGCTATGCCCCCAACCCTTGGGTGGTTACAAACTATCGCACCACTCTATGGGTTGGAGGAGGTCTACTGACTGGGAGACACACCAGAAACGGGTGAAATATTAATGACAACAGATTACACCCATGTAAATATCAGTGTGTGTGACCCCACAGAATTAGCCATGCAGACTACAGATCCTACTCCAATGAGTAGGGGTGGAAACTCAAATCCAAATCTGCTAAATCCCAAAACTGTAGACAATACAACTATGATGGTTAGCCCAGCAGCCACACCTATTAGGGAGGAGGCCAACTCTAGGTTAGTAATAATATCATGGAACATTGCGGGAATTGGGAAAAACATACCAGACCCAACATGGCAGGAATACATTAACAAGGGGGAATTTATCCTGTTCCAGGAAACTTGGGCCCTAGAAAACATTTTTAAAGTAGGCTATAGATCCTTCTTTATTCCAGCCAGTAACCTAAACAGGGGCAGACCATCTGGTGGCATGTTAATTTGGGTTAAAATAACACTAGGAATTGCTGTGAAACAAATAGATTGTAACAATCCAGATATTTTGGCGATAAAATATAAAGATGGTAAAGGTTGGTCGGTCTGTATGATTAATGTTTATAACAGACCACAATCCCCTCACAAGGACTCGGAAACAGTCACACAATTAGCAAACTTCATCTCCGGCTTAGACCATAAAATCAAGTTGATTATTGGAGGAGACTTCAATAGGAAGTTTGAACCAGTTGTGGGGCCAGAAGACATCTATGGGGAGGAAGATAGTGCCAACAACATCCCCTGTATTGATACAAATAATAGGGCTGCTTGTCAAAAGGGGCTTTGCAATTACTAAAGCTAACAATGGAACATGGCTTGCGTGCTTGTAATGGACGACTGTTGTCGGATTGTCCAAGCAAACCTACATTCAGAAGAGGTGACTGTGCTAGCCACCTAGACTATATACTGGTCTCAACGAGCCTATGGCCAATTCTCCAAGACTTAAAAAGTGGATCATCGCATAGAAAGTGACCACCGCCCTTTAGTCTTATCAATCAGCCAAATATTAGCTACCCCCTCTGGGGAGATAAATCCTTGCAAAACCCCCCTTTCTGAAGATCCTTTAGAATCCAACAATCGTAGGGCCTTGAAATGGCCAGCAGTAATGGGTAACAAAAAAACCATTAAGAGAATTTACGACTCCTACGTAATCCTCATGTCCCCATTAATTGAAAATAATGGAGAAGGTATCCCCTTAGCTGAGCCATATAAGATCTTAATGGCACAGCTTAAAGAGATCTTCTCAAAAGAGACTAAGCAGGCACCTATGGGCCATACGAAGCCTAAATCGAAGGAAGGCCGTTGGTATAATAAAGCCTGCCGTCATGCCAAAACTGAATTGATAAACGCCATAAAAGATGACCAGATCAGTAACATTAGAGAGAAAGGTTGCGCTATAAAAAGACACTCGACCTTGCAAAAAGAGAGTGGGATGGTAGAGTCTGGTCAGATTTGCTCGCAGCATGTAAAACAAAAGACCAATCCCTCTTTTGGAAACTGATTGCGAATGGGTCGAAAGAAAACACTCCATCAAGGGATAGATTCCTTGAAGAAAGTGTTTGGGTCAAGCACTTTTCAACCCTGTATTCATGCAGTGGGGAAGACGAGGACGAGAGCACACTAGAGAACTTTCAAGCTAACCTGTCCACTACTCCCCTGACATTTAGTCTGTCTGAAACTATGGTTGCTATCAATGCAGTTAAACAAGGTAAAGCTCCAGGCCCAGATAGAATTCCTGGGGACCCTTGGAAACACGAAAATCTCCTTAGGGCCCCGTACATCAATCTACTTAGTAATGACATTCTGAGAGGGGCACCAATTCCGGAGACGTGGCGGAGTGCTGAAATTGTAACCTTCTTCAAGAAGAGTTATAGATCTAATCCGGCCCAATATAGACCAATTAGTCTTCTGAATGTACTCCAAAAGATCTTTGCACACCAACTCCTATACAAGCTTAACATCTGGATTGAAGATAGCTCTATCCTGACAAAATACCAGGCAGGCTTCAGAGCCTAAATTAGCACAGTGGATCAGGTTTTTAGATTTTTATGTTTAGTTTGGAAATACATTAATATAAGGAACTCCCATTTATATGTAGCCTTTGTGGACCTCAGGGCCGCCTTTGATTTGGTCCCAAGAGGCAAACTTTGGAAATCATTTAGAGACATGGTAGCTCCCACTGATATACTACACCAGTTATGGAGGCTGCATGAGGGGAATTACGCAAGAGTAAGGTGGGGGCCTAATGGGGAGTTAACAGGAAAAATTGACATAGAGAGAGGGAAGGCAAGGCTGTGTCCTTGCACCAACTCTCTTTTCTCTCTATGTTATTGACATCTCAGAGACCCTCTTGGGCTGCGAGCATGACTCTCCCAAGTTGAATGGTCAAGCCGTTCCGGCGTTACTTTTTGCGGATGACACGATTTTATTTCCCAGACCCCCAGAGGACTACAGAATGTATTAAATACATTTTACTCGTATTGTTTGGGCAAAAACCTTGAAATTAATTCCTCGAAAACGAAGGCTATGTCTATTAATCCTCACAAAGGTTTAAAAAAAGTTTTTAATGTAAAACGGAGAACATAGAAAAGGTCCACATTTTTAAGTATTTGGGTATCAGCCTTGACTCTAAAATGAATTGGACATCACAAATAGAAAAGTCTCGGCTAACGTTAATACAAACCCAGGCACCAATAATAGGGAAGCACAAAAGTAGCTTCCTTAAGGCAGTATCACCAGCCATTGAATTATACAAATATAAAGCTCAATCGGCTTCCCTATATGGGGCAGAACTATGGCGCCACGTAGTCAGAGACTCCTTTTCAATTCAGGACAATAGTTTTGCTAGGCAACTCCTAGCAGTTCCAGGCTGTACTCCCCTCATCCCTCTTTTTTGGGACCTAAACCTAAGACGCTCCGATGACCATGCCTCTCTACGCCCGCTACTTTTTTGGGTTTGCCTTTGGTCCACTGATGAACTAGTGGATTACAGACTAGCTCTTAAAGAAATTTTACAAATCAGAAATACTGTGAGAATTAGCTGGTTATTGCACATTGAAAAATGGCTCCTAAAACGTGGTTTACACCGATTTTGGACAGACCCCGATTCTTTGAACTCTTGTTCAAAAAAACTATTAAAGACACGTTATTGGGAATACACTCTGAGTCACCCACTCCATAATTCTAAAATCGGGAAACTGACTCTCAAATTTTTTGACATCAAAAGAAAATGTAAATTTGAATGTTTTATGGACGAAATTCTACCCTCAATGGCAAAAACACTGAATTTAAAGTACCCATATGGGATCTTACAACTAAAATCCAGAACTTCTAAATGGGCGTGTAGTTCAGAGTCAATGAACAATAATAACTGTGATCGCTGTGAACTTTGTGATATGAGCAATGCAGAGGATGAGGCTCACGTCATATTTATATGCCCGGCGTACTTGCAAGCTAGGAAAAAGTGGATCAAACCCATCTGCCTTCTTCTAGGTTTTTGAAAAATTACAGATGGTGAAAGAGTATTTAAAGGTGACACCTCCCAGACTATAGTATTTAGTTTGAGTAGGTTCCTTCATGCAGTTGCAATAGTGAGGAAAAAAAATGGACTAAAAATATAATAATATTTTAGTTTCTGTGACAATTGTGAGCACAATGGGACAAAATGTATTTGTATTATAGTAACCCCACCTAACCTAGCCTGAATCCTCTTTTGTAACATGTTCCCTGATGTTTTCCATAACTATTTTAATGTATATACAATGAATTAACTTTTTTCTTATACTAATATGAATTTCTCTGACGCTTTGAATTTTTTTAATTGACTGCAACCTGGTTCCGTGTGCTATTCCTTGTTTTGGTATATTTTAATAGCTCAGTAATACTGTGTACTTCAATCATTTGTGATCAGATTTCCCGCACCCGATGTATTAGTACATGATGTATATATTTTAAATGAATTGTATTCTTTTATGGTTATTTTAACCGAAATAAAGATTTAATGAATAATGATTTACATTTTTTATGTTATATAAAATTGCATTTAAAACTGATTTATTGTTCTTTATATAAAAATGTGTTTTGAGTTTCAATACATCTTAACACATGAATAAAACCAGAAAAAATTATTTTTATTCAATAAAATTATGTATCTAATAGTAGAATTTATTACAAACATACAGCTAGCTTATCTTTTATTATATTTCTAAAGATCAACAATAATAATGAAATAAAATAACCTATTTCCATTGCACGCATGGAAATTAAACAAAAGATTTCACACAAAAATTATAAAATGAAATAATCACACTCCAACAAAACAATTTTTACGAAAGTGTTGGACACTAAAGTGGTAACATTTTCTATTCCCAGTCCAATCCAAACCAATTTGGGAAAGCTGTTGGACACTAGAGGTGTAACATTTTTTATTCTCATTCAGATCTAAACCAATTTGAGAACGGTGTTGGGCACTAAAGGGATGACATCTACAATTTCCATTCCAATTGAAAGCAATTTGGCGAAGGTGTTGGAAACCAAAGTGGTAACGTTTATTATTCCCTCTCCAATCTACATTAATTTGAGTATGGTGTTGGACCCCAAAGGGGTAACTTTTACTATTCCCACTCCCATCTACACTAATTTAGAAACAGATTGAGTGAGTAACATATACATCTGCCACATGAATCAATACCAATTTGAGAAAGGTGTTGGACACTAAAGTGATGAGATTTGATGTTCCCATCCCAAACCAAACAAATTTGGGGAAGGTGTTAGACACTAAAAGGGTGACATGTACTATTCCACTCAAATTTAAACCAATTTGGGGGAAGTATTGAGCACTAAAACAGTGATATTTGCTCTGTGCACTACAATCTAAAATATTGTGGGCAAGGTGTGACCTTTGACCTACTGGTCAGGGAAACTGCTCTCCCCTCGTTCAGTTCTGTCATTGCGTCTCTGCCCCAGTGCCTTCTGGTCTCTAGGTAAGGTGTTCGAAGTCCTCCTCCACCTGGAGGCTCCTGCCTGCGCCTAATCCCTGTGGGTGGGTCCAGTGGGAGAGCCTTGCCAGCCTTTCTGTTGTTTTTCTTTGTTTCTCTATGTTTACCTTTTGTCTTTGTCTATTTGTGCCTTCTGCCTGTCTGCTGCCTTTTTGTCTGTGCCGTTTTTCTGTGGCAGCTTTCACTGTTTTGTTCCTCATTTTAACCGTAGCCTTTTCATTCCCTTTTCCTTGCGCTGAATTCCAGCGGTATCTGCACCGAGTTGAGTTGTTAGTAACAAACAGATCCCAGCCGAGGGCTGTCTTTTTATCGATACCCGCCAGAATGCTGCTTATCGTGCACAGGGGGTTATTGAGCACAAACCCTGTGGGGCATTTGTCAACAGAAGACAGATTGCAGCCAAGGATTGTCTCCCAATGTATACCTGCAAATTGTCGCACATCGTGTATAGGGGGCTAGTGAGCGTAAACCCCGTGAGGGTCATTTTTAATCTTCACCTTTTAAATTACTGAGAAATGCGTGGTGGCTAATTTCTAACAGCAAAAGATTATTTTCGATTATCCAGATCTGGAAGAATTCTTGATAAAAGATAGTCACGGTCGATCAGTATCCAGTAATCGCTAGACACGATATTGAGATCTGCATCGGCTTGAAGATACTGATGATCTAGAGTACCCGTTGGCAGTGCTTTCTGGAGACTTTTTGTGTTCTCAGACATTACAGATGTTTACTGTGATTGGGACTTTCATGTACATTTTCCTGAAGAAGGTGTTGACCAAAAATAAGAGCCTACCGAAATGCGTTGATGCTCTTTTGAAGAAAACTGTGTAAAATCTGTGGTGACATTTGTTTCAAATTTCAGCATTTTTATAAATTATTTACAGCTGTTACAATTGCTTCATGCATGATTTACTGGTTCTCTTTTGGAAATAGGAATTAGTTTTTCCTTTTTCTTTTCCCAAATTTTCTGTGCATATTAATGAGTTTTGTGCATAAATGTTCTATTAAATACAGATTATATTGTGTTGTATACTATAAGGTCTGAATATCATTATTCTGTCCAGGTTAGAAATTTTAATGTATCATGACATGTACGGTGCTTTTTTAATGAATACATTTGTACTTTTTTAGATTTGTAGTCTTTTAGATTCATCTTTTTTATTGCATCCCCTGTGTCGATTGACATCCTACTGGTGAGAGTCGGTTTGTGTACGAATGGTGTGATAAGTGTGCATTAATCCAATGGGGTTTCTTTTGTGACTTTGGTCCTTTGTCTATTTGTGCCTTCTGCCTGTCTGCTGCCTTCTTGTCTGTCTGTCTGTGCCGTTTTTCTATAGCTGCTTTCACTGTTTTGTTCTTCATTTCAAATGTTGCCTTTTCATAACCTTTTCCTGGCGCTGCTGCCCCTGCAACCCCTCCCCCAGAGTGTACCCGCTCCTGCCACCCTGCTGCTCTTCCTCCCCCTTTACCTCTTCTTAATGGTGGATGCTGCTCAGTCGCACTGCTAGCGTGCCAAATGTGCACCAAAGGCAAGCCCGTCTGTGCCCATCTGCAACCCGACCATGACCAGCGACAGAGACCTTGGCCCTCCGTCCTCCCGCTTCTACAACTCAGCAACCCGCCACGCACTCAACCCAAGATGCAACAACTGCCAGCTCTCGATGCCGAGCATCACCCAAGGCCAGTTCTCCTGCAGACACTGCCGCTGCACCTTTACCCACCTCCTGACCTTGACAGCCCCCGTCAACCTACCGCATGCCAGTACACCCAAACCCCTGAGCTGCATCCTCCTCAATGCACAGACACACAGTAGAAATCTAGGACCTCCTCAACACCCTCTCACTAATGTCACCTTCCTCACAGAGACCTGGACCAATGCCAGCTCCACACCCAACATTGCATTAACCATCCCGAGAGTTACAGGATCCAGGGGAAAGACTGCCCAAACCACCCCAGAGGAGGCATAGCTATCTTCCATAAAAGTCCCTCTGACTGACAACCTCCAACTCGAACTACTCCGCGCCCCTATGGAACACATCCTCTTCCAGATCCAGGTCAACCCCAGAACAACTCTATGTGGAACTCTCGCCGACAGACCTCCTGGACCACGCGCCCAATTCACTAACACCATGGCAGACCACATCATACCCCAGACTCTCGCCTCCATGAGCTACACACGGCTCGGAGACCTGAATTTCCACCTTGACAACCTTAATGACCCCAACTCCACCACCCTCCTAGACAACCTCGCCAACATCGGACTGAAGCAACTTGTCACCACTGCCACCCACAAGGAGGGACACACCCTCAACCCCATCTTCGCTGGAGGAATCAACATCCATTTCAGTCACACCGCACAACCCCTCTGGACGGACCTCCACTGTATCCACTTCTCCTCGAAACCCACTGCACACAAGCCAACGCCATGTCTACTGTGCAGGAACTGGAGCAAGATCACCGAAGAGCACCTCACCTCCGCCCTCAGATGCACTCCTCTCCCCACCATGACTGTCGCCAACTCTACAGCCAATGAACTCCAGAAATGAATTGCTGACTGCGCCAACACGCTCACACCCCTCCAGAACTCTGACAGACAACACACCACTAAAGCCACATGGTTCACCATGGACCTCTGAGAATCAAAGTGCTCACACCGATGACTTGAGATAGATTGGAGGAACAGCAAAACCCCAAAAGCGCACATCGTCTACAAGACTGCCACTACAGCACACCTCCAACTCATCTGATCTACAAAGAGGAACTTCATCCAGGACAGAATCTTCTCCAACTCCTGCAACTCCAAGGAACTCTTCAACATCATACAACAATTCACTAGACCCCCCTAGCAAAACCTCTGTCGTCCTTCCCTTCCAAGACCTCTGCAACAAACTCGGCTCCCTCCCCCACCACAAGTTCAGGACACTCTAAGACAACTTCGACAAACAGGACCAAGGCACCAACCCAACACCTTCCACTAGCAACTCCACTCAGCTGACCATCATCGCCTGAACCCCTGTCACAACAGAAGACACCACAAAGACCATGAGGAGCATACACTCTGGAGCACCAACTGACCCTTGCCCTCCGCATATCTTTCACAGTGCCGCCTCTGCCATTGCACCAGAGCCACAACAATCAAGTGCATCCTCAAAACAAGCACATTGACTGGAAATGACTGGAAATGTGCAGAAGTCAAACCCCTCCTTAAGAAGCCCTCCACAGACCCGACGGAGCTCAAGAACTACAAGCCCATCTCCGTAGTCCCCTTCACCGCCAAAGTCACCGAGAAGATCATCAACATCCAGCTAACAAATTTCATGGAATCCAACAACATCCTTGACATGTCTCAATCTGGCTGCCGCAGCAACCACAGTACTGAGACTGCACTCTTTGCCACCACAGACATCATCTGTACACTCCTTGACCAAGGGCACACTGCAGCCCTCATCCTACTAGAGCTATCAGCATCCTTCGACACCGTCTCCCACCCCACAACAGCTGCCAGAATCCACGATGCCAGTCCTCAAGCTCTGCATCATCCTCAACTCCTCCCTCTTTATGAACTGACAGATCAACAACGTATCTTCTACATGCTTCAACACCCTCTGCATGCTCTGCAAGACTTTCAAATGGATCCCCCCCAAATCCATGAAGACTATCACCTACGCACTCATCACCAGCAGGCTGGTCTACTGTAATTCCTTCTACACAGGAATCAACAAATCTCTACTCCACAAACTCCAGACCATCCAAAACACTGCAGCCAGACTCGTCCTTCATATTCCAAGACAAGACCACTTCACCCAGCACATTTGAGTACTCCACTGGATCCTCATCAAAAAAAGAGTGACCTTCAAGCTGATCACACACAATTACAAATCCCTCTACAACACCTGACCCCATACCTCAATTAAAGAATCTCTTTCTACGCCTCCAAGTGAAACCTCTGCTCCACTGACCTAGCCTTGGCCAAAATACCCCGCATCCACGGAGTCAGAACAGGAGACAGATCCTTCTCCTACATCGCAACCAAGACCTGGAACAAACTCCCACTCATCATCAGATGAAGCCCCACACTGCAAGCATTCAGAAAGAGCCTCTATACCTGGCTTTTTTGATGATGGGAGCTGCCCGAAACTCCCCCCAGCGCCTTGTGACCCTCACGGGTGAGTAGTGTGCTCCACAAATCCCTGATTGATTGATTGAGTATACACAATCAATACTCCAAACAAGCACATACTTTTTAAACAATAAAATAAATTATAAATCACTTCACACGGTAAGCCAAAATACAAACATAGTTTCATAATTGAACATTTAGATATATTAGATTATTCCGATTACTATTACCTAATTAATATATTTTTAGAATATTTAATACATCCCTAAAATTTTTATAGTAGAAAAAACAATATCATACTCCAAAAACAACGATGATGACATTTTTACAAATGTAATTTCTTAAAATGTTGTTTAAAAAAATACAAGTTTAAATTTAATAGATTTGGGATCATATATTCTCAACAACCAAACTGATTCCAATATTAAACATAATAAAAATATTTGTATTGATTTTTTGTTAAATAATTTTTCCTAAATGAACCAATAACATCAAAATATACAACTAAGTATAAATATATACAGTGTAATTGATATTTATATAAGCATATCATAATTAAATATTTAGAAACATTTTCAAATAAATGTAAATATAAAAATAAAATTTGGCCAAAAGTTTTTTACATTTACTTATAATTTTCAATATATAAAAAATTGAAAATATTGTAATTTCTACAAAAGTTTGAATTTTACATTTGTATTTAAAAACAGAAAAAGTAACATTATTAAATTATATTTTTAATATATTTTCATGTTTTCATGTTTCATAATTGTATTACTTATCGTAATGTTTACTATTATTTAATATATTTTTAAATACATTTAATATCTATATTCAAAATTATTATAAACTATTATTTATTAAAATAATTTAACAAAAGAAACTTAAAATTTTACTTATCATTCAAGTAATAAACATCACATTTAGATTGCATAGGCAACTTTTTAATAACCTCCCTACCTTATCTGTAAAATCCAATTTCCAGCTACTAAAAAGCATATAAATCGATTATTTTTAGACATTGAAACAACTAAAATGCTAATTACAATTTCATAATTAATAAATTACCCTCCCAAAACACAAGTATTTTTTTATTAAGCATATATTCTCAAACAATACAATAAATGATATACAAAATAACACTTACAACCAATATTTTTTACAAAGGTAATAAAAACAAAACTTAAAACAAAATTTTACATCCTTCTCAGTCGGGTTTTCGCTCAGGCTTATCCACTGAATCTACACTATTGGGAGTCTCGGAAACTATTAGGCATCTGGTGGATAGAGGGGAAACCGTGGCACTTATCCTGCTGGACTTAAGTGCCGCATTTGACACGGTTTCCCACTCTATCCTTATTAACACCCTCAGATCTATTGGCATCTCCCATCGTGCCTTAGAATGGCTTACTAGTTTCCTGAGCAATAGGACGTTCCAAGTTTTCTCAGCCTCATCAGCATCCAAAACCCATACATCAGCATACGGGGTTCCACCGGGTTCCATCTTGAGCCCCCTTCTCTTCAATCTGTACGTGAGACCTTTGGCTACGATTGCGGAGCAAGCGGGGCTCTCCATCTACTCGTATGCTGATGATACTCAGTTAATCTTTTCATTATCCACCAGCCACACATCCCTCGCTTCTTCCCTACGTCTCGGGCTTAGTAAAATCTCTGCTTGGAGGTATGAGAATAAATTAAAACTGAATGGAGGGAAAACTGAGCTTCTTCTGTTTGGAACTAATTGTGATCTATGAGGGCCCTCTCACTGGCCTGACCAAATGGGCACCCCTCCCTTGCCCTCCAGAACTGCTCGAAATTTGGGCATCATTTTTGATGACCAATTATCAATGAGGGACCATGTTGTGAAAGTCTGCGCCACGTGTACAGTCATTCTCAAGTGGTTAAAGAAAATCATCAGGATGCTCCCTCTTGACACCCAGAAAACCGTAGTCCAGGCACTAATCACCTCCCGCCTGGACTATGGGAATGTTCTCTTTCTGGGTGCCGGCAGGGAGATTGTCCGGAAATTGCAGACTGTTCAAAACATGGCAGCTCGCCTTCTTGGCAAACTCCCTAACAGGTCTTCCATCTCCCCCTTTCTACGTAGCCTTCACTGGCTCCATTTTGAGAGCCGGGTTAAGTTTAAGGCTATGTGTTTTATACACAGAATCATTTCGGGCAACGCCCCACAATACCTTAAATCTTTTATTCTTTCTTATGTTCCTTCCCGTACCCTTAGATCATCCACCCAATTCAAGCTTCTAATTCCAAGGATCAAGAGAGCAAGAATGGGAGGTCGCTCCTTTTCCTTCTTAGGTCCATCCCTGTGGAACTCCCTTTCTCTCGGCCTTCGGACTGAGCCCAACTATCTGAAGTTCCGCAGGGACCTGAAGACATGGCTATTCAACCAGTAATCTCTTGCAATCTCATACCTTTATTGGTCAGCGCCGGGAAACCTTTGGGTAGCTGTGCACTTAATAAAATTAATAATAATAATAATAATAATAATAAAATGATATTGCTGTCGACAATATTTTTAATCGTTCCGATATTCTTGACACAAAACATTTGTATCACAATATTTTTAATTTGTTATTTGGTCCAAACATCCAGCTAAGTGATGAGAGTTTTTTAAACAATGGTCTTCCTAAAATTAAAAGTGGCTTCATGGTCTTGTAGCTTACTGGTAGTTCATGCTTAATTGGGATGCTAGTTACAGTCACTGCTGAAAAGCATCCAGCTGAAGACGTTTACATTCCAGTTTACTCTCATGCAACACAAAGTGCATTGTTTAACCAAACTTTTCCATTACACTTTTAAAAAATCTACTTTCACTTTTAAATTAGATTGTTGACAAAAAATTAAAACAAATTCAAGCAAGTTTCTATTATTTTCCTTGCTTAACCAGTAAAACTAAATTATGCCTGTACTTAAAATGTTTAACTTGGCCTTCACAGTGTCAAACAGGGTTTGCAATTTTTTCACTATGTGGGCACAGACCTTTTACATCTAGCATGAACTTCTTTCATACATTTAGCACGCATCCTTGTCTATGTTAGAAAGGCCTACTTAGTGGTGAGTCATCTAAGGAGTAAAAGTAGGTTTCATGTATGATATGGCTAAGCACTTTTACTTGCCATGTGGTACTGCAGTGTTTTGAAACCTGTGGCCTATCCTGGATACCATAGTGTTCCCTAGGGCTACACAATTTAGTAGGTAGTGTAAATTAACAAAGTTGCCCGCATTTAGCACTTGGCTTACAATCACTGGAGCATTTCCAGCACCAATTGATCATGGCCTTACTCTAAAATTAAATAAGGCAATTGAATGTAGTCATTTTTACAGCTCAGGATGAAGGCATAAGGTACATCTCTTGACACTGAATGGGAGTGTCACTAAGCACAGAGATCTAATACTAGCAAAACCAAGAGAAATGAGTGGAGCGACTGGTACACAAATTATGTAATTCCTTTCAGTTTAAAGAAAAACTTTATTAGACATAAAGAATGCAATGAAAAAATAATATGCAGTATTAATGTCCAAGACAATGCAAGTAAAAAATCGTAGGTAATATAAAGAGAGAAAAGGGGAGGAAGAGAGGGGGAAAAAAGGAGGGGAGGGCGAAACAGAGGGACAGGGACTCAGCAATTATAGTACAGGATGCATACATAAAATGTAATATTTTGGAAACACTTGCAAATTGTCCAGAAACATTAAATTAAAGAAACAAGGAACATGTAGAAAAAAAAATTCAAGCAGGAAACATATCAAGGAGGTTTGGGTACGTCCTCAATACGAGGCGAAAGCAACATGGGGGATTGAGCCGAGAAGTCTAAGAAGGTACTAAAGTGTGGTAAATAAAATATTACCCTGTCGGAATTTCTATACTTAAACAAAGGGTCATGCATATAATGAGAGGCAGAGTCTGTGGTGTCCGATTCAAAAGGGCTTTATTTCAGTAACTCGAGTTAAGGGAGAATCGGGTTCCATCACCACAAAGGTTCAGGAAGGGTCTTCATCTGAACTTTATTCACAGAGTACATTATTTATACATTAAACATACATTGCGTTGCATAGAGAAGGCGGAGCGCTCCAGGCGGAGCAAGAGGAAAAGAGAGATAAGAGCACATGGGTGTGCAAAAGGGCGTTCCCTTGAGGAGTCATAGGTGGGTGGATACATGGAGGGGGTCTGCACGGTCAGCTGGAACCTTTACCCTACTTGTGTGCGCCACTTGGTCATGACGTGCAATTGACGTGTAACTGGGGAACGCTGGGGGGAGCTGACTTTCGTTCTAGTAGAGAAGCCTTGAGTGTCAGGACGACCTGCATGCCTGGTATTATCTGATATCTTAAGTTTGGAGGATGTATGGTCTGAAGTAAAGGTCGCTCGAGCAAAAGTGGCTCATCACTAAGAGCCAGTGTATGCATATATTTCTTCGTGCATTGCGTGGGGGCCATGGGCTTTCTATGGATGCGAGCCCTGTAAATCACTTAAACGGAGACAGAAAGGCTGGGCTCTATCTCTGTGGACGGGTTTTGTTTACCTTCTTCGCTGGGCAGGAATGTGTTTCTGTGGAGCAGAGCAGATAACTGTGAGCAAAATACTGTCTTGGCAGGCCGGACTGGGCCCCTCTCGGCTGAGCAGAAAGTATGCGAGAGGTCAGGGATACATAGCTGAGCTGCAGCTTTCAGAGTGTCTGGGAGGCATGATGCCTGAATTCGGGTCCTGGCTCGGCTGAGCCACAAAACGGGTTCATCTCGACTTTTAAACGGCACCATGCAAATACATTGGCAACATTGGCAACATAGGCCTCAGTGCAGAATTAACGTTTTTTTCATGGAAGGCTTGGTAACTGACACTCTAACATGGGACAGAAATGCAGAGGCATCATTATTACAGGCATGAGAGGGAAAGTGCATGGGTAACATGAACATACGCTAAACGTGGGGTACATGCAGGGGACACATTGGCCACGTAAAATTTCTATTTCCTCATTCCCTCCTTGTCCCCTACTGTGCCCTTCAGGACACATCTATATTCATGAGACCGTATATCTGATCATACCGTATCATTTGTTTGTCTTTATTCTTTTGTATACATGGATGGGGAATACATGCAGTGGCACACAGGCCGCAAATCGCCGGGCCACATTGTAGACAGAGACAGCAACTGAATATCATAAGCAGTATAATTCCTAGGAACGACAACACTTTCCATCCTCATGCTGATATTACATTCCAGAGCCAACCGGACCAAGTCCATGTGCCTGGGTCTTGATGTATCTCGTGAGCTATCTTATGGAGCCTTGTTATTGCTGCGTACACAGATGGCGCGTTATTTGGAATAAACACGCAACAACTGGAGCCGATCACTCTACAAGCCCCGCCCCTATCTGCCAGGATGACGTCAAGAACAAGGCGATTCTGAAGAACAACAAGTTGCATGGCAAACTGCTCCTCTGTCAAGTTCGTCAAGGCAGATGCAGTCTCATTCACTACTGCTTCTATAGTTCTTGTTAACCTGCGTATTAGTTTACTGTTTTGGACGGGACCTATGAAGAAAAAGAATCCTTTATTGAAATCTGTATATTGCTCCCAAGCTGTCTCAGTCTGATCAATCACTGGGGAATCGGTCTCCCTCCTGTGTCTGACATGCTCTAATCGTGAATCTCGATGATAATGGGATGGGGCTAGAAAGACAGGTGGCAGCAGGAACGCTATATAACACATCCCACCCCAGTTTAAGGGCAGACGTACATAGGCTGTCTGACCGAAAATGAAATAGGAATGGCGGGAAGCTTTGAAAGTAGACTTTCCTTTATCAGTAAACTCGACTACAGTATTACAATCACTGTGTCCCAAATGTACTGATCCTTTCTTTCTAACGCACAATTTACCTTTTACTGGTAGGACTGATATAAACGGTGGACCTGTATTTTTCTCGGACTGGACATTCAGAATCATAAAGTTAAGGGAAGCATTTCCTTGTTCATAGACTTAATTTTCTAGATCGGTCCCCTTCCTTTGGGGAAGACCGTCTTCGTCTGGAAAACATGCCTCATTCATTACTTTATTCAAATCTCCCCATATCCAATCGCCCTGGGAAACTGCGTATTTTCTGTCTAGTGATGACATTAAAGCAAACCATGCTCCGCACGAACCATTGTGCGAGAACGGAAAAGGAAAAAGCGGCAGAACTCCCTTCATTTTCTGATAAGGTGGGAGCCGGCCACATACTCAGCAATTTGTCACATTGCTGGTCTGATGAGAACGGTGCCACATTCGAATAAAAGTATTGTTGCGCAGGGCTAGTCGATATGACAGTTCATGGGGTGGCAGATCACTGAATGTGTGCTCTATGGTAGAGTGTATATGTGAGGCAATAGGAGGAAAGGAAACATGTAGTGCCAAGCTGATACATATTATAGTGATGCACAGAAGAGACATAAAAATCAGAGTTACTATACATCTACTGCGTAATATCTTGCAGTACTTTTCTTTCATTTCTCTCTTTCTACTATTCTGGTCTACGATCTTGTACATGTCAGGAACCTGTCTAACTGATTCACCACCTAGTGGAATTAAACAATTAAACGCTGTCTGACTTACTAGATCGTAATTTGGACTTATAATCTTGTTGCGGGGTCTTTTCTAGCAAAGGGGGCTTAGAGTCTGTACTATCGGGACAGTCCTTAGTCTTTATCAAAGTTCCAGAATCTCCAAAAGATTTCTTGCAGTGTTGCGCGTGCAGCTATCCCCTGCGTCCCTCGACCTTGACGGCAGTCCTCGTGGTCAGCAGTACTAATTTCGGTGTTTTCCAGCGCGGCTCAAGGGGGCTTGATCGATCAAAATTCCGAACGTAAACGTGGTCACCAGGGACGATGGTGTGCTCCTTGACTTGAGTGTTGTCAGGGAAGGCGGTGGCAACCTGTGAACGACAAGAGAGTAGTGCAGACATCAAGGAAGCCAGGTAATCTGTCAGCATGTTACTGTCAACATCAGTTATTTTCTTAGTCATAGGCGTACCCCACATATTCGGTGGTCTACCAAAAACCACTTCGTAAGGAGATAGGCCTGTTCTGGAATGAGCCACCATACGCATGTAAAAGAGGGCAACCGGCAAGGCTAACATCCAATCCACGCCTTTTTCTGCACAGACTTTCGCTAATTTCGTCTTAAGTGTCTGATTATGGTGCTCGACAAGTCCAGCTGCTTCTGGGTGTCGTACACAATGAAACTTCCATTGATATCCTAACAGAAGGGACACTTGTTTCATTAATTCAGAAGAAAACCATTGTCTGAGTACACGACACGGGGCAATCCGTATCTGGGAAAAAACTCACGAACCAATTGCCTGGCGGTGGTCACAGCAGTATAATCTGGGACTGGGTACGCTTCTGTCCATCTAGATAGTGCACATACAACTACTAGGACATACTTGTGACCTCTACATCTATCCATCTGGATATAATCCATCTGGAGGACTTCAAAAGGATGGTCAGGAGGATGAAATCCACCTTGTTCCACCGGAATGCCTTTGCCTGGATTGAACTGGCAACAAATCATACAGGTGCGTACTTTCTGTTTCGCGGCTGCACGCAGGTGCTTGTTAAACCAGATATTCTGTAAGCTGTCTAGCATTGCCTTTTCTCCCAAATGTGCTGGACTATGTGCTGTGTTTATGATGACTTATACCATAGAGTCTGGGAGAAACCATGTAGCTTTGCCTTTTGTCATCCAACCTTGGTCAGTCCATTTCTTTATTTCATCTGGAGTGGCATGTGTCTGTATGTCGAGTACATCTTGTGAAGGATCCCTGACCGTCATGCTGTTTGTCAGTAACGGTACCTTTGTCTTTGTCGTGTCTGTTGGTGTCTGGGCTGTAAGTTTAGCTGTTCGGTCTGCCAGGTCGTTACCCTGGGAAATGGTGTCTGTAACTTTCGTATGTGCTTTGCATTTCAGGATGGCTATGGCTGTAGGTAAATGTATTGCTTCTAACAGAGCCTGAATAAGGGGACCATGCTGAATATTAGTCCCATCAGAGGTCAGGAAACCTGTCTCCCTCCATAATACTCCGAAATCATGAACAACACCGAATGCACACTGTGAATCTGTATAAATGTTCACTTTCAAGTTCTTGGCTCTTATGCAGGCTTATGTCAGAGCGATGAGCTCTGCTGCTTGTGCTGACAGTGTGTCTATTCTTTGTGTCTCTATGACTTCAGTATCAGTAGTCATGGCATATGCGGCCACTAACTCTCCTGAGCTCGTTCTCATGCATGAACCATCTACATAAAGTGTCAGGTCAGGGTCTGGCAGTGCAATGTCTGTCAGGTCTTGTCTTGGTTTTGTCACTGTAATTATTACTTCCACACAGTCATGTGGTGCAGTGTCTACTGAGCCTGAGGGCAAGAGTGTAGCAGGGTTGAGAATATTGCATCATCTGATCTCTATGTGTGGCTGGAATAACGTCAGTTCATATCCTGTTAGTCTTGCTACAGTCAGATGCTGTGTCTGTGTCCTGTTTAAGAGAACCTCCACTGCGTGTGGAACCTGTACTGTCAGGGGGTGTCCCAACACTATGGAGTCACTCTGTCTTATAGCAAGGGCTGTTGCTGCAACTGATTTTAGGCACGCAGGCAGAGCCTGAGCCACTGGATCCAGTGTACTAGAAAAATAAGCACAGGGCTTGCGTTTTCCTGCTTGATCTTGTGTAAGGACAGATAATGCTGTTCCATCTTGTTCAGTGACGAAAAGCGTAAAACGTTTGCTGTAACAAGGAGTCGCTAAAACTGGTGCTTGACATAAGGCTCTTTTCAATTCTTCAAATGCCAGGGTATGTTCTTGTGTCCAAGGGAGGACAGTCGAAGACGCTGCCTCCTGTGTTGTCAACTGTATGAGTGGTTTTGCTAGATAGGCATACTGGGGAATCCACTGTCTGCAGTATGAAGTGAGGCCAATGAAGGCCCGTACTTCCTTTTGTGTCTTGGGCTGTGAAAGGCTAGCAATTAACTGAATACGTTCTTGTGTCAGCTGTCTACCCCTCTTGAACAGCAAGTGTCCAAGGTACACCACTTGCTGTGCACAGAATTGCAACTTCGAAGGGGACACTTTGTGTCCCTTGTCTGCCAGGAAGTGTAAAACTGTCAGTGATGCATTTTCGCAGTCTGGTTCTGATCGTGCAGTAATTAGGATGTCGTCAACATACTGGAGCAGTGCAGTGTTGACTGGCATATGAATACTGTCTAGTTGTCTCTTTAATGCTTGGCTGTAAATGCTAGGACTCTCTGTAAAACCTTGGGGAGCTCTCGTAAATTTAAAGCTGCGTCCATTTAAACTGAATCCGAAAAGATACTGACTATCTGGATGAATTGGGACACTGAAAAAGGCCTTCTTCAAGTCAATTACAGCAAAGAACGTTGCCTCAGAATCAATAGCAGTCAGTAATGAAGAAATGTCTGGGACCACTGGGTATTGAGGGACTATACATTTGTTCAATTCTCGAACGTCAACCACTAGTCTGTAAACTGGTGGTGCATTAGGGTCTGTTCGTTTAAGAAAAGGGATGACAGGTGAATTACATACATTCGAGTCAGTTTCCACTACCACCCCTTGTGCAATGAGTTCATCAACAATTTTCAGTAAGGCTACTACGCATCAGGTGGTAACTTGTATTGTCGGATTCGAGGTAATACTACTCCTGTTTTGAGAGTGACACGATGTGGTGTAATGTGCATGTAACCTACGTCAGTCGGACCTTGTGCCCATAAGTGCTGTGGTACATTCTGGAGTCTGCGGTCAAAATCAAAATCCTTCAACACATAATGTCCCTTAAAATCACGTAAGAACAGTCGTACTCCTTCCAGAGAACAACATATAACTGCTCCTAGTTCTTTCAATGTCTTTATACCAAGCAAGTTTTCTGGACATGACTTAGTAAGCAGCAAGTCTGTGGTGGGGACAATGGACCGACCCCTAGGGAAACTGGTTTCGACACTTCGTTAACAATAGGCTTTCCTGAAAATCCCAGGGAAACATTCTGTGAGCCTGAGAGGGGTGCCCCTGGAACCTCGTCATGGCTGATGGTAGTTCTGCTCGCCCCTGGTCAATCAAAAAATTTCTGTCTTTTCCCAATACACAACTATGTACATGGGGACCCTCTTGATCTACAGGAACCTCAATGAGGGGCAAGCCAACTTCCCTCTCTAGGCTGTTTCATGAGAACTGCTGGAATTCTGGATAATCCGACTGTGTGTACTGGTACATTTGTTGTGTGGCATGTTGTGTGGCAGGTGGTGGTGGGGGTGGAAAATTCGCTACTGTCTGTTGTGTGTTCTGTGGGGTGCTATTCTGCCTATGAGGATGTGGTCGTTCTTTTGTCTTGCCTGTAGCTATATTGTGTTTCAGGACAGCACAATCTTTTACAAAGTGACCTGGCTGTTTGCAATAATTACAGTTCCCATTAACAAGTGTCATGCCCTTTTTGTTCGCATTAACTGGTACGGTTTGGGCAACCAGCACTTTCATTTTCGTATCTTTCATGCGTCTCTTTTCATGATCCTGTTCCTCTCTAATTCTGTTCTGGTGATATTGTAACATTTGCAACATTTGTGAAGGGCTATTTGCTTGCCAAGTACTCTCAACCTTCAGTACTCTATTCTTGATCTGGGGTAAGGAATTCTCTACTAATTTGCTCACGAAAAGATGTGGATATGACTCACTACTGGGCTTAAGGCCACTATTAATAGAAAAACATTTCTCGAATGTAGAATAAAAATCACTTGTGTCCTCGTCTTGTTTCTGTTTACAGGCTGAAATAGCCTCCCAATCTTCCTTTTTAGCAATCAATAGTCTCGGCAGAACCTGTATTAGGAGTTCAGGTAGTGCTTTAGCTTTGTCCCCAAGACCAACACCAGGTTGCCGTCCTTTATCCTCTGCTTCCAATTCTGCCCAACTTAACTTTTTCTCTCCCACCTCCCAGTCCTTTTCCTTAAGCTTTTCGTAAATACCAGCAGGCAACAGTACTTTCAATAATTTTATAATGTCAGCGTACGTGTAATCCCCTATGCGGAGAATGTCTTTTAACTCTCGGTGAAACCCCCCCGGGTCTTTATCATGGCAGAGCAGCATCTTTTTCATTTCCAGTATTTCTAATTTCGTTAAGGGTGTGTAAACATACACTCGTTGAAGCTCACCCGCTGTATTCTTGACAGGATGTACCTCTCGTAGGGGGTTCTGTCTGTCTATGTGTAAGTTCTTTCTATCGTGGTGTGGGGTGGGAATCATACATGTGGTCAGAGAATGTAAATACTTATGTCGTTGGTCCAGAAAAACATTAATTAATTCAGTACCTAGGTCTGTCCATCTTTCTAGAAGTATATCGTCCAGTAATTTATACAATGGACCGGGATCAGAATATTGACTCTCATACAACGTGATCAAATAGTGAACCATGTAAATACCAGCCAAGCGCTGTTCGTTCGGCGGAAGACTCAAAAAGGTCTGGGCTACTATGTCATTGCTATATATCTTAGAATTAGACACCCATTGGACGGCTGACCGGGCCAACTCCTTTTCGTGTGGGGTGTGGGATCGCTCGTTCTCTACCCGTCGTTTCAATGCGTTTTCAGTAGCTTGAAATAAATTTTCAAGGGAATATCTTTCTTTCATAGAATGTCCCTGTTTGCGGTAGTCGAGACACTTGGGCCTGTCAAACTGTCGTGCTTTGCCTACGTAATTCATTTTGTCCTTTTCCTCCGTTTCTGGCTCAACATCTTCCGTTGATGACTCATACTGCCCGTCAGAGTCTTCCTTGTGTATTTCTATGATCTCCTTTCGTATTTTTCTGTACATACTTTCTGTCTGTCCCTGTTTGTCATACCGACCGGCAGCTATGTTGTCACTCCAATCTGTCAAACCTTTCTTTACCTCTCTGTCTGGTCGGTCTTGTTCCCTGATCAGACAGTTAATCAAAAAACATAAAATCATGTTCTTAACATCCACCTTTCTTTTTTTCCATGGCCTCTCCTTTACTCTCGGGTCCTTCCCCCGTTCTAATGAAATGGTATATTTTATCTAGGTGTTCCTTCATGTCTGGTAATGTGATCAAATAGTCAGTGGCCTGTCTTAATCTTAGTGAAAACACGAGCATTGAACCTTCTCCTGGTACTGGATCGTATATACAACGTGGGACTGTTACAATATACTTATATGGTGTAGATGTCATTTGTGGCGTTCGTGGTGGCCCTAGCCCTAGCGGGGTTCGTGTCAGTGGCGGTGTTCGTGGCGTTGTCGGTGGCCCCCCTCCTACTGCCCCTTCGTCCTACGTCATCTTTCACGGTCTGCTGGAGCTGTAGGATCTGAGCCGCTGATGGGGGCGGAGGGAAATCTGCGTTTACATAGTCCGGTGCGGGCTCTTCTAGGTAGGAGGAAATAAAAGCTTCAGAGGCTGTCGGCTTCTGTCTACGTACTCTAAAAGGTACTGGTGGTGGCGTACGCGACCTACGCGATTTTTCTGTAGGGGTCACTTTAGCTAGTTCTTCTGAAAGGACGGGATAAATACCAGCAACGAGGGCATTTCTTTCTCTATCAGCTTGTTCTGCCTTGACCCGTTCCCCCCCCTCCCGCAGTTCTTTTTCTTTGACTTTGTCCGCTGCTTGTTTACTTCTTTCTACTTGATGGAATTCTTTCTCTGCTCTCCTATGCGCTTCTTTACGCCATAACTCAATGGCATCTTTCTGAGACGGTCTTACTTTCCTTTTCCATAGCGCTTCCTCTACTTTCATAATGCATTCAGAATCCCATGTTCCTGAAGCAGGCCATCTGTACTTCTCCTCTAAATCTTTCGTGTAATCTACCCACAAGTCTAAAAACAATATGGCATCTAGCCCGTGTTTGTGGTACATGAAATGACCAGGTGTGTCTCTAGGCGGGACGGGAACTGACTCTTCGAGTATCCCTTTCCTGGTCCCTATCTGACGTAATTTTGAAAACAGTGGCATGTTGAAATGAACGTAATGAAAACACAATACACTAAAATAGACTGACTGAAACAACCATTCATACTACAACACTAAAACACTAAAACAGATACATTTAGACTGATACATGGAGAAAACATGAACTTGAAAACCATTAACTTTATGCACTGGAATACAGTACAACCATACCGCTCTCATAAAGAGACACGTCTTTACCGTGTCCACCGAAATGGACCCGTCTTTACCGTGCCTGTGTGACCAGACACGTCTTTACCGAGCTCAATAAATGAATCCGTCTTTATGCGTTCCCAATAACGGTACTCACCGGGAAGCAGAACTTGAAGGCCTCGGAAACTCGATACTGCGTAACTGCGGTGCTGCGCATGCGCCTCGGAACAGGTGGGCCTCTGGATACCTCAGACCTTGCTCTCTCACAGCTTGGGCTCTGGTTGGGATAATCCGCAGTCCTCACCGCCTCGTGTGGATGCCTGGTCGCAGTCCGTCTCCTCCGTGGGCCTGAGGGAGTAAGCAGGAAAGCAGGAAGTCCCGCTGGCGTGTACACTTTGAAGTCCGTCGCGGCTGTAGAAGGGGGCAGGGGCTGGACCTACATCACCGGCGCGTGGGGATGGGGACTAGTCCCTGTTCGGGCGCCAGATTATGTGGTAAATAAAATATTACCCTGTCGGAATTTCTATACTTAAACAAAGGGTCATGCATATAATGAGAGGCAGAGTCCGTGGTGTCCGATTCAAAAGGGCTTTATTTCAGTAACTCGAGTTAAGGGAGAATCGGGTTCCATCACCACAAAGGTTCAGGAAGGGTCTTCATCTGAACTTTATTCACAGAGTACATTATTTATACATTAAACATACATTGCGTTGCATAGAGAAGGCGGAGCGCTCCAGGCGGAGCAAGAGGAAAGGAGAGATAAGAGCACATGGGTGTGCAAAAGGGCGTTCCCTTGAGGAGTCATAGGTGGGTGGATACATGGAGGGGGTCTGCACGGTCAGCTGGAACCTTTACCCTACTTGTGTGCGCCACTTGGTCATGACGTGCAATTGACGTGTAACTGGGGGAAGCTGGGGGGAGGTGACTTTCGTTCTAGTAGAGAAGCCTTGAGTGTCAGGACGACCTGCACGCCTGGTATTATCTGATATCTTAAGTTTGGAGGATGTATGGTCTGAAGTAAAGGTCGCTCGAGCAAAAGTGGCTCATCAGTAAGAGCCAGTGTATGCATATATTTCTTCATGCATTGCGTGGGGGCCAAGGGCTTTCTATGGATGCGAGCCCTGTAAATCACTTAAACGGAGACAGAAAGGCTGGGCTCTATCTCTGTGGACGGGTTTTGTTTACCTTCTTCGCTGGGCAGGAATGTGTTTCTGTGGAGCAGAGCAGATAACTGTGAGCAAAATACTGTCTTGGCAGGCCGGACTGGGTCCCTCTCGGCTGAGCAGAAAGTATGCGAGAGGTCAGGGATACATAGCTGAGCTGCAGCTTTCAGAGTGTCTGGGAGGCATGAGGCCTGAATTCGGGTCCTGGCTCGGCTGAGCCACAAAACGGGTTCATCTCGACTTTTAAACGTGCACCATGCAAATACATTGGCAACATGGGCAACATAGGCCTCAGTGCAGAATTAACATTTCTTTCATGGAAGGCTTGGTAACTGACACTCTAACATGGGACGGAAATGCAGAGGCATTATTATTACAGGCATGAGAGGGAAAGTGCATGGGTGACATGAACATACGCTAAACGTGGGGTACATGCAGGGGACACATTGGCCACGTAAAATTTCTATTTCCTCAAAAGGGTAACCACAATAAATCACGTTTGATAGCAAGTGTAATGGGATAAACATATGCTCTATCTAGTCTATGATTAAAACAAACACCATACCACCAAGCCAGAAAGGAAATGGACGATGCGTCCTTCCAAGCCTTGGTAATTTGCTGAAATGCCACTGCCAGGAGGAGGTCAATAATAGAAGTATTACAATCAGAGGAGGACAATATATCAGAAAGACTACCTAGAATAATGTGGGTAAGAGAAAAGGGGAAATCAGTAGAAAAAATAGTGTTAAGTTGCTGCCATACTTTAGACCAGAACACACGAACCATAGGGCATGAGAAAAGCATGTGTTTGAGATCCGCCCTCTCTTCCGAGCAGGACCAACATTTTGAAGGGAGAGAGGAGTTTATTGCATGTAATTTAGCAGGGGTGATCAAGAGGCGATTATAAATAAAAAACAAAGTTTGGGTAGAATTAGCTGCTCTAGAAGACTTCCTTATCCTATTCCATATACTCTGCCACAAAGGAATAGAAAAAGACTCTTCCAAATCAAGTTCCCACTCTTGTTCAACTTTTGATTTATCTCTATCAGAAGAAGATTCATGTAGGCTTTTTATAAACTTCCGAGGTAGAAGAAGAGGGTAACAAAAAGGGTAAATTCAGAGATGAAGAGGGACGACGAGGAATTGTGATGGTAAGGGAATCATAACGTGTCCGAACAGCAGTGATCAATAAATTATAATTGGAAAGGAAGGAAGAAGGAAGAGAAAAATGGGATTGAAGAGTAGAGAAGGAAATACAAGCACCGTCATGAAAGAGTAGATGAACCCAAAAAAGGCCTTGGGCATGCCAAGCTTTCCAGAAAAGAGTTCTGCTTTTAATTTTAATAAAAGGATTATACCAAATATGGGATGGCAAAAATTGTGTACGCTCATCAAGGCCATCTAGGAACAGTGGAAGAAAAAGTTTCCTGGAGTGTTTGAGAATAGGCAAAGACATCTTCTTTGGAGCACAAGACAATAAAACAAACTCTTTAAAGGTAAAAGGGAGAAAAAAGGAGGATTCAATGTCCACCTACAATCGAGAAGAGGCGACGTCAAGTAATGGATCTGATAAAAAAGAAACCGAGTGAGAAAGAAAAAAAGGAAGTATGGTAAGAAGAAAAATCAGGAAAGTTAACTCACCCCAAGTGTTTTGGACATTTAAGCTTAGAAAAAGACATTCTGGCATGTTTATTTTGCCATGAAAATAATGAGACAAAATAGAGTAAATAGTTTTATAACAAGAATTTGGAATATTAACAGGAAGATTAGAAAGGAAAAATAAAATAATAGCTACTAACATCATCTTAATGGAATCTAGTCTACCCCACCAGGAAAGAAATAGAGGGTGCCATCTTGTTGTGGAATCTGTTAAAGTGGTTTGGAAATGTTTGATATTAAGGGCTACAGTGTCTTTATTCGAAGGAGTAAACCAGAGACCCAGATATTTGATTTTGGTAGGGCTCCAATTAAAAGAAGTCACTAGAAAATCAGCATGGAAACAAAATGTATTAAGGGGAAGGATCTCACATTTATCAACATTTAATTTATAACCTGATACAGCCGCAAAGTTTGAAACTTCAGAAAGAAAAGCAGGAACAGAAATTTGGGGATTAGAGATAAAAAGGAGAATGTCGTCAGCGTAGGGAGAGAGCTTGACTTGTTTTTCACCATAAGAGAAACCAGAAATATTGTCATTGAGATGAATTTTTGTTAGGAACCGTTCTAAAGCAAGAATGAAAAGAAGGGGTGAGAGAGGACATCCTTGACGAACTCCACGAAACAGGGGGAAGGAAGAAGATATAAGACCTTTAGGAAAAATAAAGGACCTAGGAAAGGAATATAATAAAGAAACATAATAGAGAAATTGAGGTCCAAAACCAAACCATTTAAGGGAAGACAAAAGAAAAGGCCAATTAACCCTGTCAAACGCCTTTTCTGCATCTAAAGCGATGGCAGCCAAGGATTGAGCAGAGGTCTGAGATTTACCAAGAACATTGAAGAAAAGTCGAGTGTTATCTGAAAGATGACGTCCTTTGATGAAACCACACTGTTCCTTACCAATCAATTGGGGAAGAATTTTATCTAAATGTAAGGCTAAAATTTTTGCAAAAATGTTATAATCAAGATTGATCAAAGAAATAGGTCTTTAATTTTTACATAAAGTGTGGTCCTTGTTATCTTTGGGGAGAAGACAAATCAACGCCTCCTGAAAAGAGCCTTCAGATTTTTGAGAGGATGTAAATAAGGAGAATAGTTGATGTAATTTAGGAACAAGAAAAGAGGAGAAATGAGAATAAAATTCAATGGCTTCCAAGATGTCTGTGGGAAAAATCTCTTTGTCTAAAGAGGAGAAATCGACATCAGACACTGAGGGAGAGGGAATGGAAGATAAATAGTGGTCAATGTCGGAAGACAAAGGAGGGGATTCAGGAGTATAGAGAGTCTGATATCTTCATCTTTATGAAGAATGGTATTGGAAGAGGAGACAATCGAATCAATCTTCATTCATTCCTTTTTAACCTTGAGATAGTTCGCGAGCATATTTCCAGCTTTATTTTGGGTTAATATTAATTAGCACTGGATTTAAGCAAAATTAGATTAGCAGATTCAGTGGATATTTTATTGAAGGAAAGTTTGGCAGTGATAAGATTATTGAGATCAGATTGGGATGTAGTGAAATAATATGAATGCTCTAATTGTTTAATTTGAGAAGTGAGTGTGGACAAAGATTGTGTGGCTAAACGTCTCTTTTTGGTAACATATGAAATAATGAAATCTCTAGAGGCAGCTTTAAAAGTATCCCAAATCAATTGAGGAGATGACTGGGGAGATTCAATGTCAGTAAAAAACAGAGAAGCAAAGTCAAGAAAAGCAGTGGAGAAGGACTTATCCAAAAGTAGGGAATTGTTGAATCTCCATCTCCTAGTTCCCATACTAGGAGGAAGTAAATCAAGCTGAAGGGAGACCGGGGCATGATCTGAAATTAAAATGAAACTTATATCAGAATGTGTAATGTGTTGGGTGAGAGCTTTGGAAATAAAAAGATAATCTATACGGGATTGAGAAGAGTGGACAGGGGAAAAATAAGTATACTCTTGCAAAGTAGGATGACAAAGCCTCCAAGAATCAACTAGGGTTCTTTGAGAGATAACAGAAGTAAACTGAGCATGCATTGGGGAAGTAGAAAATCGGGAATTGGACTTACGATCAAGGAAAGGATCCATGATCATATTACAATCCCCGCCTAAAATAAAATAATCATCTGTGTATTGCATTGTAGAAGAAAGAATGTGAGGCCAAAACAATTTATCAGGTACAGAGGGAGCATATACATTAAAAACAGTTAAGGGAATTTTGTTAACCAACAACGGTACAACAACCCACCTGCCCTCCGAGTCATTATCTTGCTTGACAAGTTGAACATTCAAACGTTTATGACAAAGAATAGCTACACCATTACGCTTTCCCGTCCCAGGCGATGCAAAAACATGACCCACCCAGTTACAGCGTAATTTAGAAACCTCAACATCTTTGATATGAATTTCCTGTAATAATACTATATCTCCTTTCAGATGTGCTAAGTGAGAAAGAACACGTTGTCTCTTAATGGGAGAATCCAAACCTTTAACATTCCAAGAAATTACATTAATGGACATTTAAAACTCTAAGAAGTACATGAAACATATGAATAATAACCAGCTTGAAAAACCAATAGCGGGTGATAACTGGAACAAATGCAAGCAATACATCCAAATGGTGAAAAAGGAAAAAGAAGACACAAGGAAAAGAAAATATTGAGATGTCATGAAAGTAATATAGAAAAGTAGAAAATCGTAATGAGATAAAGAGAAAAATGATGAGAGAGAGTAAAGAAAATAATTCAAGGGGAGAGATATAGGAAATAACGGTGACATATCCAGAAACAGAGAAGAAAAAGACAAAACACGCAGAATTAAAAAGAAAAACATAGGTTATAAGAAAATGATGCAACAAAGACATACCACAAAAAGACGGTAAGAACAGGGGTAGAGAAGCCACATGAGGGGAATGGGATGCCGGAGCCGAAAGCCCCACAACGAGGTTACGAGGACAGGAAACATCTCCAGGAGAAACTTCAGGATGGGTAAAAACGATGAGGGACCATTAAGTAACTACCTAAGAAATAAACAGAAAGAAAAATTATGACACAGAAATACAAACATTATAGAAACAAAACATCTACTATGAAATAGAGGACACAATTATGAACACTCATTGGGCAAAAACACATATAACTTGAGAAAAACATATAACGCGATCGAAAGAACTCCATTAATTAAATGATGTAAAACAAAGGAAAAGCATTAGAATAAAAATACAATACCAACAACCAGCATAAACAGACAAAAAACTAGTGGAAGAGTCTCATGACTAAGGAATATCCATGGCTTCCGATTTGCAATTGTTCAAGAACTTTCGAAGTAGTTCAGGATCTTCATAGGTGGTGGTCTTGTTATTGTAGGTGACTTTAAAAAGTCACGGGTAAAACAGAACATATCTGGCATTCAAGTTACGTAATTCTGGCCTGAAATCCAAAAATCTCTTCCAACGGTCAGCTGTATCTTTTGCATAATCCTGAGCAAAAAACAGATTTGTGCCATGCCAGGTGATCTTCCCACGTTGTTTAGCTGCATGAAGAACTTTCAGCAAATTGGTGTATTCCAAAAAATATAAAATAACACCTCTTGGTTTAGAAGAAGACGATGCAGAACGAGGAAGGGGACCAAGACGATGAGCACGCTGGATATTTAATATAGAAGTGTCAGGAAGCCCCAAAAGCGTTGACAAAAAGGACTGAAAGAAAGTTATTGGAGTCGGCCCTTCAAGACCTTCCTCCAAGCCATAAATACGGAGGTTGTTGCCCCTATTACGATTTTCCAACTGTTCAATCTGCTGTTTAAGATGTAGAACCTCATTGGATAACCTGGGAAGTTGATTAGTGAGCTCCTGTACCTTATCGACACGAGACTCCAAGACCTCAACTCTCTGCTCTGTGACCTTCCAAGAAGACTCCAGGTTTTGCAGACGTGTGTTAGTCTCTTCCATAAGTGCACAAATTTCTTCCAAAAGAAGTTCCATTGAGATGGATGAGGAAGAATTGGTAGGGCATGGTGGGTGCACTTTAACATGCTTTGTCACAGGAGAAGTTTTAGCATTTGGCTTCCCCCCTGTTCGGGAGAAAGTTCCTTTAAAGGGATTGAAGTCTTCTAACACTGCCTCAGAGGGTTGAGGAGGCATATTTCGATTGGCACGGGCCATAGTCATGAGTCCACACACCAAAAATAAAGTAAAGAGAGTGAAAGTCACCAAAATTGTATCCAAAGTAGTAGTCGCAAAAGGCTAGACCATTAAGTGGTTAGAAGCATGAGGTTATAGAGAAAGAAGCTATTATGAACATGGCATCGTGCAAGCACAGAAAAAAGAAACTCCTATTTGTCTGGCCTCCTGTGAACGTTGGAAAAAAGACAGTTATTTGATATACAGTTTAAAAGCGCAGAAAAAGAGAATTTTCCTGTTGTTTGGGTGCCTGGAGAACACAATTGGAGACCTGGAATTCACTGAGTTGTCCAGAAGTGCAGAAAATAGACTGTTTGTAATTGGACCGCATGCAGGCGTTGAAAGAATTTTTTTATTACATTGGACAGCATGCAGGCACAGAAATAAGAGGTTCTGTCATGCTAGTCATCAAATAGCAAAAGAAACTGGTAACTTTGTAGTGTTGGTGTAAAATCACATGTTTTGCAGGAAATACAGAGTTAGCAGGTAATTGAGGCAGAAAAAACAGCAAAGCCAACAATAACAGCACGTCCAAATACCTCAGGAAGCAAGATAAGCTTCCTCTACATCGGCGGCAAAAACAAAATGGCGGCCGCAACATTCCTGAGAGACGCGGATATAAAAAAGGGAAATATGCCACGCTGGGCTCACCCTGCAAAGTCCTCTTCAGAGCGCCAGGTAGCGCTCACATTCCGATGCTCGAAAAGCAAGAAAAACGGTTCCAAAATGCAAATAAAAGGTCCCGGAGACGACGACGGCCCTCACTCCTCGGCGGAGCTCCCAGTATCAGCAGCCATTCCGGTAGGCTCCAAAGCCACGCCCCCAAATTATGTAATTCCTTACAGTATGACATCACAACTCCTCTGGAGGAAGCCTGCAGGATTTCTGCACTGCTATAACTGTATTGAAAGACAGTGATAATCGGATTAGAAAATGGCTATCAGCCTAACAGCAAGGACTCCTCCTTCTGGCGAACCAAGAGTTGTATAGCCAGGCATTAGACTTCATTGAGCCTTGAACAGGCAGATTCTCAGGCTATCAATGCCATGCAGTCTACCTTTAACAGGCACCTACACCCACAGTTCTCTGTAGGCAGCAATTCGGAGATGCACAGTACATCACAAATAAGAACATATGGCAGCGAGAATCTCTTGAGGGAAATAGTGTCCACTTGTGGGAGGTTCTCCAGGTGGCACGAAAGAGTCTAGATCAATGCGAGTACCCACAGAGTGCAACATTAGCACCAGGCCAGTGACTTCACCAAGACATTCTGGCGAGGGTCCATTTCTTCAGTGACAAGGACCTGATAACAGAGCAGGAATGCCACGGGGTCCTATATCGTACAATGCCTTGCGAGTGCAAATATTCCAAGACCTATCCACTGTGATGTTGGAGAAGCAGAAAACCTTCAAACCTGTCACTGACCACTTGCGGTAAGAACATATTTGGGACATCCCTATAAACTGATGTTTCAGTGAGAATGAAAGCTTCATTCAACCTCTTTGTCTGCAGCAGCTCAGCTCAGTCTTAACAATTTAGCCACTATCATCTTTTCAAAGCACTTGTTTGACTGCACCCATCCAACAGGGAAAAATGGTAAAGAATTGATGTCAGAAATAGTCCACATAAGGCAGAGATAGATTAAGAAGCATAGAAATGCTTAGACATGTTGCTTCAGAAGCTCTATAGGAGGACCAGTGGGGGGCACCAATCGAAGACCAGAGGACTAGCTAACTGATTCTCTGAATACATTGCTGATATAGGAGGTAGGTAGGTGAGAGCAGAGAGTTAAATATAAACCATGGGTGCTTGCTATACAGGTGGCGGTGGTGCTTTTAGCAACGTAAGCTGCTGAGGTGAGTTAAGAAAGATGGATGGGAGTAGAGTAATCTTTACCTTTTTTTAATCTTAATACCTGCTGATCTTTTCAAAATATATGAGCAAAGTGTCCATAGCAATGATCACAGTGCTTTAAAAATGCAACCCTTGAATATCATTAGGTGAATTGTTAGAGTTGGAGACAAGCATCACCACATTGGTGAGGGAGTGTCATAGGCATAGGCAAGGGACAGTTCAGAGGGATATACACAACCAACAGGAAACATACATTTACAAAGACCTCATTTTACAGAAGATAATTCCAAGAGTATTTGCGGTAGACACTACAATCCAGCACCCAGATTAAAATGTGGCAATGGTATTGACAGTGGACACAAGTAAACCTAGAAGTTATTAACCCCGAGGCTCCCTAAATCCCTGTTTTCTGCATTGGAAAGCCATCCTGAAAGCAGGCATTGCTCCACGAAACACATTTAAGACACTTAAATTAGAGCAGGTGGTGGTCCAATCATTTCCCGAACCAATACTTTTTACCAGCCACAAAGAAAGCGTCAGGGCTGGTGACACTACTGAATCTATGTCAGTCCTTTAAAGAGCAGGCAGTCAAGAGGGATAAAGAGAGGAATTCAGTGAATGTGAAATGTATAGAAAACCTATTCTCATTCACATCAGTATATGGGCCCAACCGGAGCAAAGAAATGTCTGAAATAAACCCAAAGACAAACAGTGGAATTGGATATGTGGAATATAATATCAGAGAAAGAGTGGGTCAGGGCAATTTATATAAAATGGAAACATAATTAATTCAGCTTTGCATGGCATAGCTACTCCCGTGGCATGAACTTTTCTCATTTCTCTGCGGGTACACAACACATGTGTTAGGAATGGCCTAGTCGTAACAGACAAACAAGAGATAGGTACACCGGATACTGCAGACCAGAGCCCAGTGACACTCTCTGATCATGGTCCAGTCAAAAGGGGCCGTGATTGGTCAGAGGTGGGGGAGACGAGAGACAGGACCTGAAAGTTAAATGAGTAGTTACTAAATTACCCAATAGTAATAGTAACAGTCAATGAACAAATTAAAGTGCACCTAGCATTTAGTGGCATGGGGGAAGTCGGAAAGAGCGCAGTCTTGGTTACCGTATGGGCTGTGATTCATAGGTTGTTCATCAAACAAGATGTGTGCTCGCAGGCAATGAAAGAAACCTGATTGGCTATGATCGCACATGCGCTGTATGAGTAAGAGCACCACACAAAGCCAATCGCTCCAGAGAGATATGGTGTAAATTAAAGGTCATAAGGCCAAAGATCTGCTGCTTAGACAAAGAAGGGGCTACGTTTGGACATGTGTTTCTATGTAAATGGGAAATAGGTGAGTAGGCTGTTGGCTAATAAACTACAGGAATGCCAGGCCCAAGAACATACTGTGGAGGTCATCAACGTGAAGAGAATTCTACATGTTTTTGAAGGAGAAAACCTGTGGGCCTTCCAGTCCTTCATTCAGTCATGTTATACAGCAGGAACCAAAGACAAGCAGGCCAGGCAACGTTATCTGGATTCAGTGAACCTTTCGAAATTAGAGAGATCAGATGTTTGGATACTACAAAGGAATACATGATATTTGGCAATTAAAGGACTGAAAGTGGCGAAGGTGCTAAGGCTGTCTGGCTTAGTGGCCAAGTTTTATAAAATCTTCAGACCTCGACTGGTTTTGATACTGAATAGAGTATTTAACTGGTTTTGAGGCTTACAGGGAGTAATGCCATTGCTTATTCTGAAGCAAAGTAAAAATCCAAGCTGTTCAGGTGACCAAACTCATCCTCGACTTTGAAATCTTTCTCAAGGTGTTAGCTAACAGGTTAGATGGCATTCCACTCTCATTAGTACACACTGATCAGGTCGATTTATTCAGAGAACTTAATACTGGTGATAGAGAGCACAAAAAAAACTACCCCTCAAACACATGGTCAGGCGAGAGGGGAAGTAAACAGTGTTTCATCCTGGACAATGGAAAGGCTTATGATTAGGTACATTGGGAGGCCACGACTAACATACAATGATTTGTGAAATTTAGAGTGCACATTTCAGGCTGGATACTAACTAATTAAAACAAGCATTTGCAATGCAATTGGTCTCGCCTTTTGGACCATATATGTATTTAGCTATGCCGCACATTAGCCTGGTTGCTGAAACATCTACTGTTCTTTATCATGGAGGAAAAGTAAGCACCAAACTGCGGAACACGCCAGGTAGGGGAACACATGAAGAGACATACTGCCTATGAGGGGGAAATTCTATTGTCCAAAGCTCTGTTTTTAATATAAAACCAGTACCTTCGGTGGTCATATCAGTCAAAATACAAGATTTGAAAAAAGGAATCTAGTTAATGCTAAAGTGAGTCTGGTATTTTACTGACCTCTGCTGGTCGTTTTTAATCAGAAAAGTTAAATAGAGGCAGTTGCCAGAAAAAAATAAAAAAGGAAAGTTCCTAAGAAGAAAGCAATTCTGCCATTTTACTGACCTCTACTGGTCGTTTTCTATCAAGACAGTTACATAGAGGCAGTTGGACTGAAAAAAAAAGTCCCTAAGCAAAGCCGGAAGCAGACAAGTCCTAGGGATGATCTCCAGAACCAGCAAAGTAAATACAACAGATGTTCCTGACAGTGCATTCACTGTCTTGGCCCGACCTAAAAAACTAAAGGCCTGTTCATCATAAATGAACAGCTTCCAGAAAACATTAAACATACAGAGACGCCACACCATGGTGTCCCTTATTGTCCACTGTTCCTCTTTTCAAACTCCGATATTGTTTTTTTGCTTTATTTTGAAATGTAACACAGCTTCATCTTATAACCATGTCAAGATATGATCACACACAAAAGCCATGCTGTCTTGTACCTCGTATTATTCTCTTCTCTTGTATTGTAACTCTGAAAAAATTGTTAAATAAAGCTTTAAAAAAACAACAGTGTTTTGAATTGGGATGGACATGTTGGATGTGCAATATATTGCAATACTTTATGATGTGAGGAAATAAATCAGTTCTGGGCATGGAAAGGGTGGTATATCGCTAGTGTGAAGGACAAACAGAAGGGGAAGATTTACAGCACATAGCACCCTTCTCAAGTACAAAGCATTCCACTGTAGAACCTACCTTGGCTTCAGTTGAAATCTTTCACAAAGGCTGCTGAATCTTGGAATTGTACTGCAATGAATGAGTATAAAAGCTTTTAGTGAGAAAGTGGACAATTAATGCTGCACTCAAGGTGACCAAATGTTCCTCCTAGGATTCCAGAGAAATTTGTTTTTGTTAAGATGGGGACAGCTACAAAGAATCTTATCAATATATGGACTAGGATGTGTGCAGGTGATGCTGTGCTGAACTGTGTTTCTCACACAGAGAGGGAGCTCACAGATTCCTTGGAGTTCTATGTTTTGCGGGATGGTCCAGGCAGACCAATAAGAGCCAAGATACACTGGCTGTAGTGAGTGAGATATTAACTCAAAGTGGCATCAGACCACAGAGGAAAATAATTTGGATGAACTATACCTCCACGATCAGAGTTCTACAACAATACTGGCATTAAATATCGTCCTGATAAAAATCCTAAACAAAATGCCATATAGTACAATCTCATGAAGGTAAATCTAGGTTTACTAATTTTAATCCTGTATCTATGTATCTCTCTCTTTAGATGTGGCAATATGGATGACAACTCTATCCTTGCCTATATATACATACTTTCATAACAATACAGCAACCGAAATTCTGGGTACAATATTCCATCAGGCCCATATTTAGTCACTCAATTGTGATAATTAGAATGGTCTCTGTGCCACCGATTGATTTCTTGTCTCTCTCACTTCCCTGCTCCTGATTCAATGTTTTTCCTACCTGTTCTTGTTTTCGTCCTGCCCAGCAGTATTTTGGTGTAATGGTGTTTTAATTGGAAGGTGTAGCCTTCAACTGCAGTGCTGACACAGACCTTCCTTTGCAGTGCAGGAGTTCTCTCTTTCCCCTCCCTGCTCCCCTCATATTCATGCCTAATCCCTCCCCCTTTTAAAATTCCCACCCAGCGTCATGTTGCTACCCTCCCCCCACCCCTGAACCTTTTCAGTGCTGAAAAGGCTGTCTGCAGGCATCCATCTCAAAATTATTTTTGGTCGTTCCAAGATGCAGTCCACACGGGTTCATGCACAAAGATGACCTACAGGCATCGAATGATGAGTTTTTCATTATTTCAACAGATCCCATAAGAAGATGGTCGCCACAGATAAACACACATTACAGAAGCTACAGAAGCCACTTTTGAACAGGATTTGTTGAAATCAAACTTGTAAAATTCAAAATTGTCACCAGTTTATATGTGTTAAGTACAGCTGCCATCATTTAATGCATTTATTCAAAATATGTTTCCATCCTTGTTCCAAGATGGCTGCTGCAGTTGCACATGCATGTAAAGCAGCATTTAATAAAGCATTGCAAAGACCAATAGGTTCTATGGTAATTTACTGATAGTGGCTTTGCCAATGTTTGTTTTATTTAGGCGAATGTGACCAGTAAAACCGTTTTGTTAATTGTTAAGGGTAGTCGTTGAGTTTGTTTTGTGTGAATCGTGCCACCATTTTTATTGTGAATGCCTACTATTTTCTTTCTGTTTACCACCTGGAATGGTACGTATTGTGTAAGCATAAACCAAGCAAGCTATTGCAAGGCTTTTAAAGCTCTCTAGTGATGTGTTATTTTAGGGGAAAACAATGCTAATGCTTTCTCCTCGATTTGCATCGTCCGAAATCAAGTCCAGTAATGGCTGGCATGGATCAGGAGTGGGGGGTAGGATGCAAGAAAGAAGACAATTAACCTTACTCCTTGTTATGTCTCTCCTCTTCATCTCTCCGCTTAGTCCGGACCAGGAAGAACCCAGCTCCTGTAAGCCAGCCACAACGCTGCAATGCTCAGATTGAAACTGGGAGCCTGGGCATGTTCTCCACCCACGCTGCAGTGCAGCCAGGGTGAAGAACGTGCACAGTGTCCAAAGAAAGCCAGCCAAACATTCATGCACACTTACAGACGGCCCGCCACGTCTCCTCCTGCTCCTCTATCAGTAGATGAGCCCCGTCCTGCCCGCAAAGCTGCAGCAGCAGCAAAAAAGTAAATGATAACATTGAGTTATTATCATTTTATTTTTCCTTTATTTACACTTCTGAAAGCAGTCGGGCGACACTCCTCCGCCTTAGCGAAAGAACCGCCACTGTTGCCGGATTGTGCGTAAATAACATTGAACATGCCTCGTGCATCTTTAAACCCGCTTTGTTACACGTCTCTTGTTGGAACGTTTGAAGGTGGAGTCTATCATTATTTTTCTGGAGTTAGTTGGATCAAATACGAAAGACCATGGCACACTTTCCTTATCTCCAAAGTTGTTACTGCAGGGTACAAAAATTGATAGAATTCATGGGATTTTCCGCGTGGAAGATCAGGTACAAAAAGCTATTATATGCAAAATGTCGATCCTGAACTGTTGTAGTCCTCCAGCGCCCATAAACTAGGAAGGCTAGTATTAAATTCACTTGTTTTATTTTCATCCCGAGAGGGAAGGTTGAATATTATCTTGTGCTTCCAAGCCTTCGCTTCTTTTTGAACCTGCACGAGTGTATGATTGCCATGTAATCAATGATGACTGAACGATGGCCTTGGATGAGTCCGCAATGTTCTTCTGTCATTGCAGAGTGCTCTCAGATTGTCAGTGACAACACTTGCAGACAATTTATTCTACCAAGAGCAGATTCAAAGTCTGTTATCTAAATTGGAATTCACCTTGTACTCCTTTCATGTAAGCCCCCGTACTGTGAGCTAAAATGTTCAACATTGTTGTCACAGAGCGTCCATGATGGATTCAAACAAAATAACCTATCTCATTCTTCATCAGTGCGTGCACTTAATTAACCCCTTCCATGCTGATGATGGCCCCCAGCCGTCATGCACTACGGTGCTCGTGTGCTGATGACGGCTGGGTGCCGTCATAAACCCGCCCACTCGTTATGGTTTCATGCAGGCCGCTCCTGGTACAAAGTTTATAAACACAGGGGGGAAATCAGACTGTCACATTTTCCTGCCAGTGGCATTAGGGCGAGTGTTGGCATTTGCATAAGATTGTAATATTAAATGACAGATGCTTCGCTTACAAAATACCGTTTTTTTTGGAATATAGATTGCACATATTTTGGGGCATGTTTACCAGCCCCTATCGCCACCTCAATATAACTTTTCAGGATGTTTTGGTGGAAATAGGAGATTTACCTTATTTACAAAGCAGCATTAAGCCCCTTAATGTGGCTTATCATTGCCTTGTAAATAAGGTACAGTTTCACTCTATACTTGGCGTGAATGCTATGCACAGCGTTAAAGGGGAGGGCAGTGGATGTTGCTGTGAACATTCCACTGCAACACCCATTGATTTTGACGCTGCCCAATATTTACAAGGGTGCCGTAAATATGGGGCAGCACCAAAATTAATACCATGGAAAATCTGGACTTACCCTGCGTGCGAGAAATGTTTAATTTTTTCTCATTTTTGCTGTTTCCATGTGTGCAGCAAACATGGAAACAACAAAACATCAATGATTGTTTATGTGCAGGAAGGTGTCCCTTTCTGCACATAAGAATGATTTAAAAAAAATGACGTTTTCTAACTTCTATGTGTGCTGCATTAAGCAGCACACATAGAATTTTCAAAGCAACATTTAAAGATTGTTCATGTGCAAGAAGGTACGCCTTCCTGCACATGAACAATCTTCCCCTGCATGACAGGCACCCTTGCAATATGGTGCAAGGGTGCCTGCCTTACCACTAGGCAGCTAAATTTGGCATCAGCGCAGGAGGAAACGCAGGGCTGCACCATATTCTGGTAAATATGGTGCAGCCCTGTATTTTTAAAGTGACTGAGCATGTTGTTAGCCTTCTTGGGTTAACGACACGCCTTGCCCATTTACTACTAAAAATGTCCCTTTGTATAGGACCTGACATCCTTGGCATGCATTCCCCCCAACATCTTGCCTTCACTTTCTTACTGTGCTGAACACGCTTTTTTGGCATTAGGACTTTGCTCACTTTAAAGCTGTTAATCAGTGCTAAAAGACTTGTGCTCTCTCTTTAAACATAGTACATTTTGCGTACACCTGATTGGTACATTTAATTTACTTTTAATTCCCTATTAATGTTACTGTCTGTGCCTGGGGCCTGTAAATTAAATACTACTACAGTGCCACAAAGCTCATTATGAAACCTGCTAAAAAAATGTCAAAGGTCTGGCACTGCAGCCTGCAGGGAAGTTCAAACTGCTGTATTAATCTGGCTTAAATAAGCATTTATCCAGTCAGAAACAAACCTTTTTAATACTTATAAGTCACACCTAAGGTATTGCATAAATGCTCACTGGGCAAGGTAAATGGTATTAAAAAAGTAGGACATGTGTGTATAATATTTAAAAATTCCTGACAGTGAAAAATACTCCTAAAATAATTTTTCACAGTTGTAAGGTCTGTCTCCCCCATAAACTTTCATTGATGCCAGATTGGTAGAAGATAGAGGTATGCAGTTTACACTTAAATAAATTGAAATTTAAAGTCGTCTTAGATGGTAAAGTAGGATTTTAAGTTACAGTCTGGAAATGCCACTTTTAGGAACAGTTGGGTACGCAAGTGCTGTGCCCGTTTATGGAGAACTTGGATATTAGCTGAGATCGGGATGGTTCTTACGGCCACATGATTCAAAGTTAGCTTTTGCGATTTCTTAATTGCAAAAATTAAGCAATCGCAATTAAGAAATCGCAAATTGCTATGCATCAAAAAATCGCATATTTATTTGTGATTTCTAAAAATTCCTTAATTGCGATTCACAATTTGCGAATCGCAATTGAGGAATCCTTTCCACTTGATTCCTATGGGCCAAGAGGCCCATAGTAATGAATGGGAAGGCATTCATAAATTGTAATTAGCATTTTGCGAATCGCAATTTGTGAATGCATTTTCAAGGGTGCAGAGGGGGGTCCAAAGGACCCCCACTGCACTCCTGAAATGTAACTTTAAGTGCAAGTTTCACACACACATGTCCCAAGGACATGTGTGTGTGTAACTTGAAACTTTCAAAAATGCATTTTTGAGCATTTTTGAAAGTTTTCGCAAATTAGCATGAAGGTCAACTTCATGCTAATTTACCCCTTCCTATTTGCGAATTCGCAAATTAAAAATGTTCATGCATTGCATTTAAGAAATCTCAAATTGCGATTTCTTAAATGCAATCGCAATTTTAGAAATCGCAACATGGTTGCGATTCCTAAAATTGCGAAAAGCATGATGCATCTCAAATTTGAGAATTGCATTCTCAAACGGCCGAAAATTGCGATTCGTACCGTTTGCGAATGCAATTCTCAATGATGCATGTGGGCATTAGTCACTGTTTGCAGGCCCTGAAAGCACACACTTTCAAGTTTTAATTAAGAACAAATAAAGGGAAGGAGTGCACTCTCACTTTCAGTGTTTTGCTTTGCAACATACCGTCTCATTAGAGTCTGCACCCCATGGAATACATTAGGATTTTTCAAAAGAGACAGCGGAACCATAGAAGACTTGAAGTGGATTTTAAGGAAGCAACATCTTTCATGTGGACACCTACATTCCATAGTATGGTGGCTGAACTTCAACTGCTCAAGTGGTTTCTTTTCAACTATTTGAAATTTTAACAATATTGGATTAATTTACAGACCCTGAGGATGTTACTGGTGTTTGCTGTTTTTGCACAATTTTGATGGTTTACATCGTAAATTTACCTTTACTTTAACGCATTTAAGTTTTTGAGATGTGTGGGTTGATTGGGGGATGGAACAAGTGCATTTTCATTTTAATATGTTGGGTTGGTTGTAGGGATGAGTATTGTGGGATTTAAAGTTAGTATCTCAATTTTTTTCGTACAGAAGCACATTTCACAGGGGGCACAGGCACAGTTTGAACTAGCGAATCATAATGAAGGAAGAGGTTCGCGTGGTAGAGCGCACGTTAAATAACGGTCAGAGTAACAGGGAGAGTTCACCAGTTTCTTGACGGATTGAAGCACAAGAGGTGGCCAGGCTGCCAGTCGAGGCTTGCAAAAGGTAAAAAAGTTAAATGATAGATTCTGAGGGATAAGGGGCAGGCAGGTTGGTTTGGCGGTTGAGGTTGAGTGGGGGAAATCAGTGGTTATGATTAGTGGGTACAGCGTTTGAGGTTTTTTTGATTAATTGTTATTAGTTATTTCACACATTGGATGCACTTTTGATGCACACTTTGTTTTGAGGGATGGAGGATGCAGTGGGAATGGATTCATTTTAGTTTGAATACACGAATGCTGGTTAATCATAAGGGTGAGGGAGGGGAATAGGGGTGTTTTGGGAGTAGGTTGTGTCTGATGCAGTACTTTATCTTTTACAGAATGTTCGAATTGAGTAGTAAATTGAGCTGTTCTTTTCGTGTGTTACAGTGACTCCTGAAGAAGAGCCAACGTGGCTTGAAATGCATTGGGTATGATACAAAGAGCCTTCTCAGATGTATTGTTGTATTTATGTGTCACTGATGAAAACCTGGATGGGCAGCAGGAGGCATTTGAAAATGACGAATAAAGCATTCAAGCACAACCATTCTGTATCTGTGGTAATATATGAAGGAAGACTGATGTAATAAAGATTGGTCAAAAGTTTGGTATAAGGTGATATATAATGGCAACTTTTGGATGAAGTGACTTACCATGAGGGTTTATTTCCCACCCAGCAGTGCGACAGTTGGGTATGCGAGTGATGTGCCCCTTTATGGAGAAATTTGATATTAGCTGAGATCCCGACGGTTCTCAGGCACTGGTCACACGTACTACAAGCACACAATTTCAAGATTAAATTAAAGAACGAATAAAGGAAAGGAGTGCACTCTCAGTGTTTTGCTTTGCAATGTACCATCCCATTAGAGTCTGCACCCCATGGAATACATTAGGATTTTTCAAAAGTAAAGACAGAGAGTCTATTATCACGGAGACAGCAGAAACATAGAAGACTTGGAGTGGATTTTAAGGAAGGAACATCTTTTATGTGGACAACTACCTTTGATCAGTATGGCGGCTGAACTTTAACTGCTCAAGTGATTTCTTTTCAACTATTTGCAATTTTAACAATACTGGATTAATTCATAGACTTTGAGGATGTTACTGGTGTTCACTGTATTTGCACTATTTTTATGGTTTACATCGTAAATTTACCTTTACTTTAACGCATTTCAGTTTTTGAGATGTGTGGGCTGATTGGGGTATGGAACACATGCATTTTCGTTTTGATATGTTGGGTTGGGTGTAGGGAAGAGCATTGTGGGATTTAAAGTTAGTATCTCAATTTTTTTCGTACAGGAGGCACAGGGCACAGGCACAGTTTGAACTAGTGAATCATAATGAAGGAAGAGGTTCGCGTGGTAGAGCACACGTTAAATAACGGTCAGAGTAACAAGGAGAGTTCATCAGTTTTTTGATGGATTGAAGCACAAGAGGTGGCCAGTCTGCCGGTCGAGGCTTAGAAAAGGTGAAAAAGTTAAATGATAAATTCTGAGGCATATGGGGCAGGCAGGTTGGTTTGGCAGTTGAGGTTGAGTAGGGGAAATGAGGGGTAATGATTAGGGGGTACAGCGTTTGAGGTTTTTGGGATTCATTGTTATGAGTTATTTCTATTTCTCCCTGTGTTTGGTCAGATCACTCTCTGATCAATTTTTCTCTATCCCTCCTCTCATTCCCCAAGTCCATCCCCGCCAAAAACGTCTGGGCACGATCATGGAACCGCGTTGACGTAGAGGCCCTATCTGCCACACTCTCCTTATCCAGCCCCGACCTTTCAGGGCTGCCATCTTCTGGACAAGCTAAATCTATTAACAGCTGGCTGCGGGCTGACTGCGACTCCATCGCCCCTCTGAAGCGCATCTCGTCCAAACGCCCCAAAGATGCTAACCGATGGTTTTCCAACAACCTGAAGACTCAAAAACTTAATCTCCGCCAAGCGGAACGCCTTTGGAGGCGGGATTACTGCCCTACTTCTAGAATTCGCTATACCACTCTCCTAGCACAATACAAGAAATCCATTCTCGAAACCAAAAAGACTTATTTTTCATCTAAAATTCAGCTCGCGGAGAACCGGCCTAGAGAAATATTTTCCATCGTTCAAGACCTCGCCTATTCTGATAGAGCCTCACTTAAACCCTCTCCATCACAACCACTTTGTGATTCCCTTAATTCCTTTTTCCTCGACAAAATTAGCACGATCAAAGCTAAGATCCCTCCCCCATCCCCCTCCTTCACTGACCCTTGCTGTCCCCCAGCTGCAGCACGTCTTGATTCCATCCCCCCCTCACGACTGATTCTCTCTCCTCCATTCTTCCGCTGGTTAAATCCGGCTCCCCCCTGGATCCCTGCCCTGCCTACATCTTGAAGCAGATCTACTCCTATTGCCCCTCACCGCCCCTTACGTTTCTTAACAGCTCCTTATCCCAGGGTATTGTTACTCCATCACTCAAATCGGCAGTGATCGTTCCTATTTTAAAAAAACCTGGGGCGGATCCTTCGGACCCAGCCAACTACCGCCCCATCTCTCTCCTGCCTTTCCTGGCAAAGGTACTGGAACGTCATGTTGTCAGAACCTTGAGTGCATTTGTGGAAAGAAACAGTGTCTTGGCTCCCAGGCAGGCTGGATTCCGCCCTGCACATTCAACTGAGTCAGTAATTATATCTGTCCTGGACAACCTCCGAGAGGGCATGGATACTAGTCAGCCCCAGGCCCTGGTCCTCCTTGATCTCTCCGCTGCATTCGACACGGTGGACCATGCCATCTTACTTTCACGTGTCGAGGCGGTGGGAATCGGAGGGACTGCCCTTCTATGGCTATCCTCCTTCTTGAGTGGTCGCACTCAGGCGGTCCGCCTGGGTGAGTACTCAGCTGACTTTCGTCCTGTCCAGTGCGGGGTCCCCCAAGGATCCTCTTTGTCCCCTCTGTTATTCAACCTTTACATTGCCCCCCTTATTTTTGCTTTACAGCAGCTGGAGGTCTCTGTGTACAACTATGCAGACGATCTCCAGCTTATCTTTTCTCTCTCTTCCTCTCCCGAGTCAATATCTAACTTTCAGTTCATCATGACTTTTATCCAGGACTGGATGAACTTCAACCACCTGAAACTCAATCCCGACAAAACGGAATTGGTGTTGACGGGTGGTTGCTCCAGTCCCTGGTCCCCTTCCTTTTGGCCCCCCTCTTTAGGTTCCCCACCCACTCCAGTTTCCTCCGTCAAGACTCTTGGGTTCAAAATCAATAATCAACTTTCCCTCCACTCTCAAGTCAGTGCTGTCGTATCCTCAGCCTTCCTCTCCCTCAGAACAATACGTAAAGTTTCACGATTTTTCTCTTCAGCCGCCCTCAAACCAATACTCCTGGCCATGGTGACGTCTCGCCTGGACTATGGCAATGCCCTTTATCACGGCATGCCTGCGTACCTCGTGAGGCGCCTCCAACTGGTTCAAAACCAGGCCGCTCATCTGGTTTTTAATCTACCTAAATCACAACATGTCACACCCCTTCTCGTATCCCTTCACTGGCTCCCTGTCCGGCAGCGTGCCCTATTCAAGCTTGGCTGTACCATCTTTAAAGCCTGGACTGGCTCTGCCCCGTCTTTCATTAATACAGCCATTCAAGACTACATTCCACCTAGAGAACTGCGCTCTGCTACCCATCATCTCCTTGTGGTCCCTCGCTTCAAACGGAAAAAGTGGGGAGGTTCCAAATTCTCTACCACGGCTCCCGCTTTTTGGAATTCTCTCCCACTCCATTTGAGATCCTGTTCCCAGTACCCCCTGTCCCGTAAAGGCCTCAAAACCTTTCTTTTTACCCAAGCCTTCCCCTCTTAAATTTGCCGTATCCTTCAACCTTTCTGCCCCCTGAGTAGCAGTAGTCACACAGCACCAAGAAACCGCATGGTGTATGCGCGCTCTACAAATTCCTTAAACTCAAACCCCTTAAACTCAAACTCACACATTGGATGCACTTTTGATGCACTCTTTGTTTTGAGGGATGGAGGATGCAGTGGGAATGGATTCATTTTAGTTTTAATACACAAATGCTGGTTAATTATAAGGGTGAGGGAGGGAAATAGGGATGTTTTGGGTGCAGGTGTTGAGTGAGGCAGTACAGTGGCGTCGCTAGGAGGGTGCGGGGGTGCGAGCCGCACCGGGTGTCACCCCATCTGGGGTGACACCAATCTAGTGTGCGCTGTGTGCAGTTGCGCACCTTCTTACAAAACATTAAAATACTGGTGCTACTACTGTACTGCAGTCAGTGCAGTGAGTGTGTCTGTGCACTCACTGCAGCAGCACGTCGCCATGCATGCACGCACCAGTGCAGGTGATGATCGTCACTGCTGGTGCGATGCGGATGTGCGCGGCATACCCAGCTGTTTGTGAGTGGGTCCCAGGGCCGTCAATGTTTAGTGCTACCAATGACGACCCTGGGACAGCCCCCGCGTGCCGCTGTGCGCTCCTGCTCTGACGCATAACGGCCCGCCAGGGAGGAGAAGAGAGTGCGTGTGTCGTAGAATAAAGAAGATTCACCGATTCACGAGCGCCGTCGTGGTCTGGTCTCCTCTTCAAATTTGGGACTTGACTCGGAGACTGCGAGGCAGTCGGTGAAAGAGAGAGAAATAATATAATCGTGAACTAAGTAAGTTAAAAAAATGTGGCAGTGCAGTGGCACACAAATGAATTGAATCAGATTCAGTAGTAAATGCTTTTTTTTTCTTAGGCGCACAGGCACATTCGCACAAACGAAAACACGGCCCTCTTCGGGCGGGTCTACTAGTGCAGTCAGTGCACCAGGCCCGCTAATCAAAGCTTTCTTCCTTCTAGGGCAGTCACAACAGGCCTGCCCTGGGGACTACGGTAATGGCATTTTGTTTGCTTTTTGATACTTGCACAAGTGCCACCATTACCATTGCCTACGTAACGTTTGTTCTTTTGCTTGAGTGTCTACCATATATTGCAGTATTATACATCTTCTAATTGTACTTTGTTTTCTCTCGAGCAGACTTAACTTTCAAATAGTTTATTGGGATTAGACACCTGGTGCAGAGATCTTTGTGTTCCCAACAAATTCCAAAGCATTGTTAGATAACTTTGGCGGTGAATACATTTGCTGGCGAGATCTGTGTGCAGTCTAGTTACAGGCCTGCGCCTGACTCATACAAAGTATGAGGAGCTAATGTTCCAGCTGCAAAGTGAAGCATGCACCATGCAGGTCACAGATTTGTATTTTACGTAGGAAGCTCAGCGAGTTACTGCTTTCGTTGCAGACATTCTTGAGTGAGATAGGTCTCTGGTTGCCATCCTTGTAATATGCCTTAATGAATTATGAACCACTTTTAAGGAATTGCATGCTAACTGCAAGGTATAAGTTTAGAAACAGTGCTTTTTGCTCAGGATTTCATTATTCAAATTTTTCACAAAAGTGTTCCATTAGTAATAAAGACGCATTAGTAATTGCTTTTATACACTGTTATTAGTTTAATTTCTCTTGTAGATAATGCATCTGGCATTCAGACAGTGGATGTGAAGCTCTTACATTCAGGGATTGGAAAATTGAAAACCTGCCTTCAGTCATAATTTATCTTTTAAGCACTTATTTATTTACTTTTTTTATTTATTTTATTTTGCAATTTGTTAAGCGCGAACGATTGCCCGGGGGCACTTGTAACCTGCATACATGTCACTTTTTCCTCCTGTAATGCACCGTTTGCAACCTCATGTATTTTGTTTGCTCACAGTTGTCACTTTTGTCTCTTGTAACTTGACGTTTGCTTTTGTAATTTGTTCACTTGTAATTTTCTCCTCATGTTTCATTACTGTTCCTATTGTGAAGCGCTCTGACGCCTTTGGGTAAAGTCTGCGCAATATAAAAATGCCTAAATAAATAAAAGACCTTGTCTGGCCGCGCCCTTCCAGCCTCCTAGGCTAGTCCTAACCCGGGGCGGTGCATTGTGCTTGCAGTTGCACACGGCCGGCTGCGTCATTCATTGCTCAAGGCAGGGAGCAGGCCAGGCCTTTTCTTGAGCTCGTCACTTCACTTGCAGGTTGTTCACTTTGGCCTTTGTAAATATAGGAGCTAAATTTACAAACCTTACTAAGGATTCTTTATGGTCCTGTTATTTGCCATCTGTGTCCACTGGCGGACTCGGAGCTGAGGAGGTCCATGCCGTAAGTTGTGAGGGGGTGACACCGGAGTAACCCGCACCGGGTCACACCAATCCTAGTGACGCCACTGAGGCAGTACTTTATCTTTTACAATATGTTCAAATTGAGTAGTAAGTTGAGCTGTTCTTTTCATGTTTTACAGTGACCCCTTAGGGAAGAGCCAGCATGGCTCAAAATGCATTGGGTTTGATACAAAGAGCCTTCTGAGATGTATGGTTGTATTTACGTGCCACTGATGAAAGCCTGGATGGGCAACAGGAGGCATTTGAAAATGATGAATAAAGCATTCAAGCACAACAATTCTGTCTCCGTGGAAATATATGAAGGGAGACTGATGTCATAAAGTTGAACACATAAAGTAGCCAACAGGCCACAAACTGCAGGACCACACTGAACGCATAGGCAGCAAGAGAATATGATGGATAAAATTGCTCCAAGGAACGTTAAGATCTTCCATCCCCAAGTTGACAATATTTCCTAAAACCTTCCCATAAAAGACCAATCTCCTTCGTCCTGATGAATCGACTCGGAGACAGTGTGCAATTTGGAAATGGCTTGGTATACTGCCGGAGCGTCATCTGGAATATAATTGCAGAAACTAGATCCGCTAAATCTACAGACACTTCCTCGGTCTGCTAAGATCACATCTAGCGCAATTCGATTTTGCAACGTCATAAGACGGTCAGCCTGTAGTTCTGCTGTAATGTTACCTATCGCACCTGCAGTAACATTAATAGTGGACTCAACCATTCGAACCAGTTGCCTGATGTTTCTGCTGTTGATCATCGGGCCCCAAAAGGGAAGGAATCCTTTAAGGAAATCTCCTCCCTCTTGTTCTGCAGTGTCTTTGGCATCAAATACACCTCTGCTATGTCTAACTCTGTGGAGGTCTGACGGAGCCGTATATTTAGGGGGAAGGAGAAAAGCTATGTAACAAGTTCCAGAAAAGTTGGAAGGTAGCCAAGTATAAGCTCGATCATTACAGACAAAATATGTTCCTTGAGACGGAATAACGGAGGGAAATCAGGAGACGAGAAAATATATGTGTATGAACATTTCTGATTGACGTCAGCTTTCTTACTGTTGAATTGGAGACAAAAATTACCTTGATGGGGCACAGTCCACACTGGGGAAGACTCACCCTTTCTAGTTTTGTCGCCAAGGATAGAAACATAGTGGGTAACATTCCATCCATCATAGGCTCTCTTCTCATCTAATGGAATTGTATTCTTTTCTATAATCTTAGCCATCACCACTATACCTTTAATTAAAGAGCTATGACTGAAATCTAATCCATTCCCAGAAGTTCTCACAGGGCTTCTAAGTCTGTTGTGGTATGCGGCTGAAAACATTGTCAAATAGGCCCAAGTTGAACCTCCGTATGAGAAAGGGAGAACCAGATATGGCATTCCCTTTTGTGTATTGTGTGGCATGAGTCCGCACACCCAACAAATAGTCATATTATTGGCCAACTGATGTTGGTGCAACAACTGAAGAAACGTATTTGTTATATATATTCGGCTCTCTTTATCTGTTCATGAGGGGGTAGAGTATGCATTTTGTGTGAAAAGACAGAAAGACGAGAAGGCAAAGAAGTCGTAGAATTAGCAACATTTCTTGATTGCAAAACATGTATGATCCAACCTGTGCAAGCTGATAAAATACACAAAAACATAAGAACACACACAGTTACGCCAAATCGACTACGCAATAATTTACAATACTTTGATCTCATTTCCTGCTTCCTATTTTCCCTACCTACGATAGTTGTACCATCCATCTTTATCTAAAAAAAATGTCGCTCACGGCAATCTTCCTTAATCACTCAGCTACTCACTTCTGTATATCCTAAGGCACTAGCCACTTACTAAAAGAACAAAAATCAGGTTACAGTCTGAGTCTCCTACCGTGACCCTGCGACGAAGACAGATGGCCCATCTAATACTAATATCACATCAAAAAGCAAGCAAAAAGGACCAAAAAAGGAATGTCTTTAAGTAGTAAAAATGTCAAAATATTCCGTTTTCCTTGTTAGCTCTCGGTCTTAAGTTGTAACGTGTTTTGCTCGGCACGGTCTGATCCTTGAACAGAGTTTCTGGATTGGTGGTGTCTATTCAGCAATGCACAGGCACAGCGGCTTGAAGAATATCATCATCTGCTTTTTCAGACTGAGTCCCATAAATCTGAGCATCACTGAAAGGAACAAAACATGGAACTGCTGCAGTGTCCGATTCCCTTACACCACTGCGAATCCACTGATCGAAAGGTAATGGAAGTGGCACCTTTTTACAGTGCACTCCATGCACCCAGTTACGCTTGCCAACCACTTTCACAGCCGTGTGTGTGACGAGCAGAACTTGCGTAGGTGTAGACCAGCGAGGCTCCAAATTCTTAGTCCGTTGAAAGTTCTTGACGCAGACCCAGTCACCGGGCAAGATGGTGTGACCTGGGTCTTTGGAGGCCTCCAGCAAAACACTTTATACCTGTTGGCGAATAACACTTAATTTAGTAGTCAAATCATGCAAATAGTCAATTAACAGAGGGTATGGTATGTCTGAGTATATCTTGGGGCGGGGACGCCCCAAACATTAGCTGGGCGTCCAAATACCACTTCATATGGGCTAAGTCCCATACGAGAGTGCACAGTAGTTCTAGTTGACAAAAGAGCTAGGGGCAACGCATCAGGCCAAGCAAGACCTGTACTGGCTTGAATCTTCGCCAGCTTAAGCTTGAGCGTACCATTGTAACACTCAACCAAACCAGCTGACTGTGGATGGTTCGCCGCATGGAATTTTTGTCTAATACCGAGACCAGAACACACTTTCTGCATAATCTGGCCCACAAATTCACTTCCATTGTCACTCCAGACAATGCGCGGCAAACCAAATCTAGGAAAGAATTCCTTAATCAGTATTTTAGCAGTCGACAGAGCAGTGTTTTTTTTCAAGGGGTAGGCTCTATCCAACGGGAAAAGGCACATACACCCACCAGAACATACTTGAGGTTGTTGCTGCGATCCATGTGAATGTAATCGATCTGCAATACTTCAAAGGGATATGACGGGGGAGCAAAATTACCTGCTGGGGTTGGGGTACCCTTTCCTGGGTTATGCATAAAACAAACAATGCAATGCTTAACCACATTTTCTGCACATTTTGGGATTCCTTCATTCTGCCACAGAGGAGCCAAAAGCTTACATATGCCTTTTGCACTAATGTGAGCTGGACCATGAGCCATAGTCACGACCGGTAACACATAAGCGTCCGGTAACAACCATCGCTGATGTTCCGACAACTCCGTCCAGCAACCCATTGAATCTAACATTCCCGTACTTTCTTTCCATATACTCAATTCCTTCTCAGTAGCCTCTCCCTGAATTGTTTTCACTCTCTCAATCGTGTCTTCACACATTCCAATTTCTCTCACCCAGTTTGCAGGACCTGCCACATACATTCGACTAGTGATGTTTCTAGCTGTAGTTTTCGCTACTTCGTCTGCAAACGCATTTCCACGACCCACATCATCTGTGACTTTCTTATGTGCACTGCACTTTATGATCGCTATCTGTGCAGGTAAGGTAAGTAACTCAAGAAGTTCAGTCACTAACTGACCATGCTGAATCTTTGGCCCGTGGGCAGTAAAGAATCCTCTTTCCCTTCACAACTTGCCAAAACTATGTGCAACACCGAAAGCGTACTGACTATCCGTGTACACATTCACTCTCTTTCCCTTCGACAGCACACACGCTCTAGTCAAAGCTATCAATTCAGCTGCTTGGGCTGAATTAGGTCCAATACTTGCCGTCTCAACAATTGTGCATAAGGTGGTGACAGCATAGGCAGAAGTGGTTTCTCCATTTGGAAGCCTAAAACAAGAACCATCCACCCATAGGATCCCGTCTGGGTCCTTGAGCGTAGTGTCCTTTAAATCAATCCTTCCCTTCGTTTCTTCTTCTGTTCGAAGTAAACAATCATGCTTTTCCTGATTGTCTATCTCATCTGGGAGTGGCAACAGTGTAGCTGGATTTACCGTGTTACATCTTTTAATATATATATGGCTCGCTAGAAGTGTCAACCAGACAAACGAGCACTCGTGAGATGTTGCGTCTTGGTTCTATTTAGCAAAGTATCCACTACATGTGGAACCATAACAATAAGTGTGTTATCCAACACTAATCCGGCAGACTATCAAATAGAAATTGCGGCAGCTGCCGTAGCTCTAAGACAACTGGGCAAAGCTTTAGCTACTGGGTCTAATGTAGAGGCAAAATAGGCACATGGCCTCTGCTTTTCTCCGAATTTCTGTGTCAAAACTGACAACGCACAACCTTCTCTCTCGTGAACGTAAAATGTAAAGGACTTACTATAATCTGGGGTACCCAACACTGGAGCAGAACACAAAGCAGTACATAGGTCAACAAAACTTTTCTGACATTCATCCGTCCAAGGGAGCGGATGGGGTGTATCTTTCAACGTTAGTGCCAACAATGGTTTCGCCAAAAGTGAAAAATTGGGAATCCATTGTCTACAGTAGGAAGTGATACCCAAAAAGGCACGCAATTCTCTTTGTGTGGTGGGTACAGACATCTGTGAAATAGCATGAATACATTCTGGGGTCAATCGCCTTCCCAATTCGACAAGAGATGACCTAAATAGGTCACTTCTTGTCGGACATACTGCAACTTGGAGGGCGATATGATGCAACAACGCAAAAGTCACATTCCTACACACATCTTCCGTATCAGCAGCCACCAGTAAATTATCCACATACTGAACAAGCGTAGCACCTGGAGGCAAAGAGAAAGTATCAAGTTGACATTTAAGAGCTTTGCTATAGATAGAGGGACTTTCACAATAGCCTTGAGGAGCTCTTTTAAATCGGAAACTTCGGCCACCCAGAGAGAAACCAAAGATATCCCTACTTTCTTCAGCAATGGGAATGCTAAAGAAAGCGTTCTTAAGGTCTATCACCGAAAAACCAAGCCGCCGAAGCAGGAATCATTGTCAATAAAGCTGTAATGTCCGGAACAACAGGGAACTGTGGTACCACTATTTTATTGACTTCTCTCAGGTCAATAACAAATCTATAGACAGGAGGCTGTGAAGGATCCGTCCTCTTAAGGATCGGAAGAACAAGGCTGTTACAAACATTGCCTCTGGTCTCTTCGACCACACCTTTCTGAATAAAATCATCAACAATAGCCAACAGTGCTCTCTCTCCGTCACTAGAAATATGATATCGAGGAATGCGTGGCATTCTAACATTATCTTTAACTGTGACAACATACGGTGGGATCGCAAGATGACCCACGTCATTCGGGCCCGTGGCCCAAAGGCTTTCTGGGAGAGAAAGTAACTCAGGTGGAAACTGGTCTCGAGACAAATACATGGAAGACGTTAATTTCTTTCCCAATGTAAGATGTTCGCCAGAAGGAGAACAATACAATGGTGCATGTAGTCTTTTCAACAAATCCAAACCCAGCAAATTCTCACCACAACCAGTTGTCAAAATAAGTGAAGCATCCAAATCATAAGGGCCAATCGAAACAGGCAAAGGGCAAGAAACCGGATTATGGATTGGGGGGCCAGAAAATCCCACAGAGGTATTCATTAGGCCAGACAAAGGTGCCCTAGGGAGTTTAGAATGAATAATAGAACTTCTCATCGCACCAGTATCCGAAAGAAACGGTTCTGAAACACCCATTGTATTGACAGTGACATACGGCCCATTTTGATCTACTGGAATCGACACAACTCCCTCACTTCGTCCATGGCTGTCCTATTCAGTCTGAAAATTGTCAGTCCTCTCTTCAACATAATAATCATCATTCTAATACTGCGTAGACGGAACTGTCTGCTGATCAAAGTAATTCGAGGTAGATGGGGAAAAGAAGGCTGCTCCTGAGAGGACGCACCTCGTCCTCTACCTCTAGATCCTGTCTGAAAATTACCACGACCTCGGGAAGCAGACATCCCATTATTACGCTGTAAGAAAACCGGACAACTATTCTTGAAATGTCCTTCTTCCCTACAATATGTACATTGATTAGGACCTAATGAAGGTCGCGGCGTGAAATACTCAGGCTTCTGCAAAAATCTCTGAAACTGTGGAGGCTGCTGAAACTGAGAATTTTGCTGATGCTGTTTCGAGTGAGGCGGATACGCCTGCTGTAAAAGAACTTGTGTTTTCAATTCTTTATTTTTCTTCTCTTGCTTCTCCTTCTCCTCCTTATCCCTATTCTCGTAATACTGTGCAGTAGCCAATATTTTAGCAGGAGAAGAGACAGCCCATGCACTTTCAGAACTCTTTGGTTTATTTGATTACTCAGGAAGAAAATTATATACAAACTTGTCCACAAACAACCGCTGACCACCCTTTACACTCAAATCCTGACCACTGTGGTCTATAAAGGTTTCTTCGAAGCGAGTGAAGAAATCCGAGACACTTTCATCTTTCTTTTGCTTGCATGCGGCCAGCTTATCCCAATTTACTCACACCGCAGGCATCATTGTCTTCATCAATTCAATTATTATACCTGGAAGAGCCTTAATCAAATCCTCGGGTTTTGCACCACCCACCTGATTTGCATCCACAGCTCTAATAGCAGCCCAATCACCACCTAATTCAGCCACATGATTTTCCCTACGAATCCGTGCCCATATACCTTGCAGAACAACATTTACAAATAACATATCAATGTCGGCCAAATCCATAATAAAAGCGTTGACTGTTTGGGACAATTCTTTGTAATATCCAGCAGCATTTTTACGGGGGTTGGGAAGAGTTTGCTTGAGTGCCAATACTTCAGACCTTTTCCAGGGTTCGTGGACCCATATACGCTGGAAATGAGCTGGGACAGGAGGTGGACCAAGCACGCTTCTCTCCATACGGGAGGAACTTCACTCATTGGATAATTCTTACTACCTTGTTTATTGGCGGGATCAGCCTCGGAAAAGGACAGGGACAAAAACATTGTTCGAAACGCAATGAGTCTATTCACTGCCTCTTCAACTCGATGTCCTACAATAAAACCCTTATCAAAATCAGCTTGTAATTTCAGTAGTTCCGAAGGAACTATATCTAACTCCCTATCTTCCCAACCTCTAATAAGAGTTTGGCACATAATGTTGAAAACATATCTCTGCGTGGGCTCCCCCCATTGATGAAAGCAACTCATGATATCTTCAGTACTATATTCTGGTCCATGCTCAATCCATTTACGAGTGAGAGAACCCAAAACTACTTTCTCGTCCGCAAGAGGAAGTTGACAACGAGATTGTCGTTTAGAGAAAGCTGGAGACATTTTTTAAAGACCTAACAAAAGGAGAAAAGAAACTTGAAACAGCATCTGCTATCCTCCTCTGTGAAATAGGAGAATCCCTCGAGTGGATAGGAGGCATTACAGATGTAGAAGGCAACGGAGACTGAAATGTAGCAGACTGCTAAGTAAGAGCGGGAGAAGGTGGTGGCTGAATTAAAGACTGTGAGGGCGGAGCAGAAGCAGGCAAAGAAGCATTAAGAGGCTGAGCCTGTTGCTGGACAATCGGTAATTGAGCAACCACTTGTTGAGCGACGGGAAGGGGTAAAAAGGTGCATTATCATTTTGGACATAAGGCGGAGGAGAATTCAATAAACAAGACATTAAGACATCTTCTTCTAATTCCTTACTTTTATTTGAAGAGGAAGTAGGCAGCATCGGATAGCATCTATCTATTGCCATACGATGTTGTCTCTCTAGTACCTCCTTCGCACCATCTACTTCGTTGTCTTTAAACTGCTGGACAGCCTGTAAAATTGACATATCTTGTGTTTTCTTATCCTTTTTTACTCATTTGATTTCTTTCTGTTTGGCTTCTTTACGCCAAAGGCGAAAGGAGTCAAACATAGCCGGCCGGACTTTTCTTCTAAACAGAATCGTTTCCAAATTATCTAGTATAGCAGGGTCAAAGCTACCATTCTGGGGCCATCTCAAAATTTCACTATTTTTCGTGTATCGGACCCATGTCTCGTTAAAGGTAATGGGACCAATACCATGTTTCGAATAGAGCTCATAAGTGGGAGTTCCAACGGGAGGGATCGGACATGATTCCTCCAACTGGGAATCCCTTGTACAACCCAAACAACAAAATCTTTTGAACTTACTCAGCCCAGGAATTGTCACTTCTCTAGACTGATCACAAACAACAAGGGGTATAGATCAGTGAAACAGTACAATCGTACTTACCCCTTGGCTTCAGTTATTGCAATACCTGAATAAAAACCGAAAAGCAAAACAAAACAAAGGTCTGTGGGAGCGACCCACCAAATACTTAACTAAGAATCGTTCTGCACCAGCAAATGGTCCGTCTATCGTCTCGCTCTACCAAAACTCATCAGAAGGGTCCAAGGCAGGGCGACAGTCAGGCCAGCAGTCGTTAGCAGCCGTCAGAGAGGAGTAGCCGCGCTGTCAAAGACCTTCCGTCCACTTCCGACATACAGGGGTTGATCACGTGGTGCGCTTCCTCCTGATTTTTCTTGCGGGGCTCCTCACGACCCTCGGGCTCAACCACTACCGCTGAAGTCGCCCTACGTTGGGCACCAGTTGGAGAACAGCAGCTTTTAAGGCCCGGCTTCGCAGGGTACGCCTGAAATCCCCGGGGTTCACGTGCCTTGTCAAAAACAGAGACACAGACTCTTCGTCTGGCGTAGAAGATGGTATTTATTAGCTGCAGCTAGTACAGTGGTGTTAGAAGTCATCTGTACAACAAGGTTCAAAGGAGACTGCCACTTAACTCCGTGGCGCACAGGTTTATATACGATACAATACAATGCAAAATGCAATCACACAAGAGCATGAGCTACAGGCAAACGTTATAGCCAATGTTTTAAGACCAAAGCAACTCAAGTTCCCGGTTCTGTTTGTCACTCGACCCCTTAAGTAAATCACAAATGAATCCACACAATTCGATTTACAAGCAAAGAAAACAAAGTTGCGTGTTGTAGAAGGACAGTCGTGAAACAGGAGAATGCATGAGACATGTAGCAAAGGACAGCAGATAAGATAACTTAAAGGAAACAATGGTGTGAAGCGACATGTAGTCCGGACGGGGATTAATCAGCTCAGACAGGAATTAGTATACTCGGCCAGACCCTGACACTCGTAAGTAAACATAGGCGAGGAAGCCACCTGACACGTAAAGGCAGAAATGACAAAAACATCGCGCTCGCCGAGCTGCCTGAGTGAGGGCAACATAAAATGGCGGCGATCACTAAATGGAGGCTGAGCAAAAACCAATTCGTAATTTACAGAACCTCAATAGGGAGTCAGTGAGCTTTTTGAGGTGTGGGAACATGTGAGTGCAGGGTCAGATTGAGCATGGCCACTGAGGTTTGTGTGGTCTGGACTCTTTTGGTGACTTGAGCATTGATTCCATCATAGAGTGCATTGCTATAGTCCTGGTTGCTGGTGGTGAGGCCAATGGTGACAGTTCTGCGAGTTTTTTTGGGGAGCCATTTGAAGATCTTCTTGAGTATCCTAAGCATGCAGAAGCAAGAAACAGAGACTGTGCTTTCTTGGCTTGTGATGGTGAGTTGTTTGTTGATTACTAGTCCAATTTTTTTGTGTGGGTTGCCAGAAGATGTGTGGGTCTGTGTTTCTCAGGCCCAAAGAGAGGTGTCTTTGCTGGAGATTACTACTTCCATCTTGTATGTGTTGAGCTTGAGGCAGTAGGTTTTCAGCCATCTGAAATCTATATTTTGAATTTGATATTATGTCTAGTTACCCACTCAAACGTCCCGCATTCAGTCGAGATGCCAACATACATCAAGGTGCTTACCTGTTCCATGTGTGAAACTCACACAATGTCCTACCCTGTACGCTGCTTCGTAGGATGGTATCGTAGCCTCGCAACGCGCAGCATTAAATGTCCTACACAACAAGGGGAGTCACGGGCATGGCCCTCGTGGGGGTGTGGCCTTGTGAATAAACAGTGAAGATAGGTGGAAAGCATGCGTCAAAGCCAGTAAACACGGTGGCCATCTTCGAGTGTAGCTTAGTGTTTTAACATAGTAAGCTGAGACTAGGAAGCTTAGTAATGTGGTGGTACAAATAGCATATCACACCATCAGTTCTTGAACATATGGATAACAATGTGCCTAGATTGAAGGGTGGTGTCAGTAGGAATATAAAACTCAGGGTACAGCAATATTAATGGTAACGTGTTCAATAACACACATGGTGTAAATCTTCCTCCCACATTTTAGGCTGTACAGGGGTGAATATTAGAGCAAAGAAGCTGAGTGCGACCACGTGGTTGCTTAGGGGTGGATTGTTAAAACCTACTCAGCGTATTCTCACTCATCCTAGTTTGTGCATGAACCCATGGGGTGACGTGTGTGGCTGTATCCTGATGTGATGTGAAGCACAGCAACCATAGAGGTAATGTAAGACTCATAGCTAAAGAATATGGTTAAGTGTTCAGTGAGCCCCAGGGAATATCATCGTTTAGGCCACAGTTTGCTGCTTTAAGGCGGTGTACCCACCTCTGTTCTAGCCTAAACAGGGCTGTCTGTGTGATGGTCGGATGTGCTTCCAGTATAAGCCACCTGATGCTCTCCGGGGAATGTTTTTTCTCAAAATAATGTGTGTACAGCTTGGTGTTGGTTTTACCACAACGGATATTATGTTTATGTTCCGTTATTCTAGTTTTAGCTGCTCTCATGGTCCTTCCAACATAGTGATTCTCGCACGGGCATGTCAATAAATAAATGCAGCGACTGGTGTTGCAATTAGTGTGCCTCATTATTGCCCATGTAAAGGTGTCAGATAATTTAATTTGTTTCGTTGGTTTAGTTTGTGGGCACACGGTACTGGACCTGCAGGTGTAATGTCCAGTTACTGGGGTGAGGCCCTATAGGCATGTTTGTGTGGTTGTAGATTTAGTGCTTGGTATGGTATGTATTAGCAGATTTTTAAGATTGTTAGTCCTTTTAAAGGCAAATCTTGGTTTTGTTATTTTCAGATCCCCTGTCGTCAAAATTCCCCAATGTTTGTCTATAGCTTTCATAATTATCTTGAACCTGGGTGAAACAGTGGTCACGCAAGTGATGGTGTTATCAGGGACCTTATCTTTGATTTCCAGAAGCCCTTCTCTGTTGTTGTTGCGGGCGCGCTTCATGCAATTCATGACGGTGTGTCTGGATGTCGAATTCCCCCCCCCCCCCCCCCTCCTTTGCTGACCCCTGTAAGACGTTGCCTGACATCACCAGCCATGGCATTTTAATGGTGAACATCATTTCACCCATGAACTTCGTACCCTTTCTTTGTTTAAAAGTTTAACACTGCACACACAGGCCTGAGACATGTTAAAAGTGCTACTAACATGAGTGGCATAATCATTGCTGCAGGCCCACTAGTAGTATTTAATTTACAGGCTTGGGGCATATGTAATGCACTTTACTAGAGAGTTATAATTATATTAAATATGTCAATTATGGTTAAGCCAATATTACCATGTTTAGTGTACAGAGCACATGCACTTTAGCACTGGTTAGCAGTGGTAAAGTGCTCCAAATCCTAAAGTCAGCAAACATGAAGTCAACAAAATAGGAGGTCAAGAGGCACGCCAAGAATGCCAGGTGTAACAGTTTGCTAAGTATAGTAATGCACCTCTGTTGCCTGAATAGCCCCTCATGTCAAACTAGTTTAGAAAAACAAAACAAAATAGATCTAAAACCCTGCATTCTCGCATGTAGCCGCCAGTCGGCAAACTAAAAAAATTATCAACATGACAGGGATTACTTATTAATCTGCTTCAGCAAATCTCTCACCGCAGATGCGGAATACAGTAGCACGAGCTTATTTTATTAACAGAATAACGTGGAGAGAAAATACAGGTTGTCTTATCAGTATTATTCAGCAATCTTGATAGCAATATTAATCTATTACTATGTACATACGGTCTGGAACTATACAATGCATATATATATATATATATATATATATATATATATATATATATATATAAGCATATAAACATATATACGTATTGCTTGAATCTATGTGGGTTGGTGGAAAGAAGGATATGGTAGCAAATATATATTTTGTGGTTATTATAGTGAAGAAGGATATCTACGTGGTTACCATGACAGCAATCCTGAAAAGTAGATAAAATCACTGGCCTGTTTATGGAAATGTCAACATCGCTGAAGATGTGGCACAAAGCATCATTCTTTCTGACGCTCGACTCGCTTTTTCACAAGCGAGGGGGTCACTGTAGACACGCTTTATCAGATTTACAGTTATTTCCTAAGGTCAAATAGTAGACTACTTTCAAACCACAGAAAACACCGACAGTGTATAAAATTTGAAGTAGTGTGGCCTCTATATTGGGTTGTAATGAGATTACACTGATATCGAGGACAACATTTCATTAACACCCGAAGGCCCCAAAAGACATAAGTAAGACATCAGACAGTGATTCAGAGCTATGAATTGAGCAGTCCTTGGAAAATACAGATCTTATGCTACAATAGCTTGCGGTTCCATTTCCCATTCTGCTTTTACGGCGTCTGGGTTTTGCATCTGAAATTCTCGCAGGTGAAGCAGGTCGGCCTTTCTATTTTCCAGTGCTATTTGTACCAAATCGGTATCTCTTTTATCCAGTTTACATGGATTGATTTTATTATATCAGTATATAAAATCTATGTTTCAGGAACCTTTATCTCTAGAACTGAAGGGGGCTGTAGAGGAGGCTTTTAGAATTGGAGAATCTGGGTCATTCATGATTAAGTCGACTTGAAGGAGAAAGAGTGCAACCTGTCTTTTAACTCCACCTCTTTCGCACTACCTGAACCTCCAAATTAACCTCACTATTTGTTTACTAGCTCAACTCTATGTCAACCATTTCTCTCTTGCATAGAAAACGTCCAAATATTCTGAAGTGATATTTGCTATATAATACAATAAATTCTGATTCTTCTTTACTCAGAAATGTTCTGCTTAAGGTTTTGTGTTTTTAAATTCACAGAGACATGGCCTTCGGGTCTGATACCATATTCACTCATCACTAGAGGCATGAACAGCTACCTGAATGAACTAATGCGACAAGTGAAGGTAAGCAGATTTGTAACTAATTGATCAGCACAAACTCTCTCTTCCTTTGCTCGGACTTGCAGTGCTGCTGATCATCAATTGACCTCCCTGGTGGGGATCTCACTGCCTTCTGTGCAACCAGCTGTAAATAATTGCACCAACATCAGATTTCTGAGTAGGTGTCATATTTTTGTCGCTCCTCAGCAAAACGTTGTGTTTCTAAAACAAACTCCTACATTAGGATTTTGATTTAGAAAAAACAAAAAATCAATAGCCCTGATGTGGAAGGTGTTCCTCATGTAATAATAATAATAATAATAATAAAAGGGGTCTTATCGTGCGCAAACTTAGCCCAATGGGCGTCAAGGCGCCTAATTCCAAATCCAGCTCATAACAAAACTTCTGCAGCTCAACCTGTGTAGGCTCTAGAAAAGCACCACGTTTTTAAGGCCTTTTTAAACAGCGCTAGAGAGGGTAGAGTCTTGATCTCCATCGGCAAGATGTTCCAGAGCTGGGGGGCAGCGACGGAGAAGGCCCTAGCTCCCCACCTGGTGAGCTTGAAGCGAGGGACAACAATGTGGTGATCCCAGGCAGCAAAACCCAAAAATGGTTACCCAGTTCTAATTAGGGTGAGGTGACTGTCATTTTGTGCCTTATTTCTGCTTATTTTCCCCTTTTTTCTTTATCCCTTCTTTCCTCCCTTTACCTTTCCCCGCCGCTGCTGCCCCCGCGGCCGCTCCCCCCCAGCGCGACCGGCCCAATCCAGCTCCTCTACCCGCTCCCGCCTCCCAGCTGTCCAGCCCTCCCCGACCCCTACTTAATGGCGGCCACTGCGCTACCGCGCAGCACCTGCGGCCGTGGGCTGCGGGCGCGCCACTGGTGCACCAAAGGAGCGTCAAAGGCAAGCAAGTCTGCGCCCATCCGCGACCCGTCCGAGACCAGCACCAGGAACCTTGGACCTCCGCCCCGCCAACGCTACGATCCAGCAGCACTCCACGCACTCAACCCAGGCTGCAACAACAACTGCAAGCTAGCATCACCAGCCGACACCCATGGACCCTTCAGCTGTCACCGCTGCTGGCACACCTGCAGCACCGCCAAGAACACGGATCCAGCACAACCCGCCCACAAGAACACAACCAAACCGAAGACCCTGCAATGCATCCTCCTCAACGTCCTATCCCTCCACAAACACGCCACTGAAATCTGGGACCTCCTCGACAGCACCACCCCGGACGTAGCATTCTTCACCGAAACCTGGACCAACGCCACCTCAGGACCGGACATCGCCATCGCCATCCCCCAAGGATACAAGATCTACAGGAAGGACCGCCCCACCCACCCAGGAGGAGGAATCGCCATCGTCCACAAATCCAGCTTCCGCCTGAGCACACTCCATGACGAGTCCATAGAACTGATGGAACACCTTCACTTCAAGATACTGGCCAGCCCCACTGCCGCCCTGTGAGGAACCCTCATCTACCGACCCCCTGGACCCCGCGGACCATTCGCCAACTCCATCACGGACATTATCTCCCCGCAGGCCATCGCATCCACCAACTACAGCCTGCTGGGAGACCTCAACTTTCATCTCGACAATCAACTGGACCCCAACACCACGTGCCTCCTGGACATCCTCCACAACATTGGACTTTGCCAGATCGTGACCGAGCCCACACACTCAGCAGGACACACCCTCGACCCCCTCTTCACTACAGGAAACTCCATCACCTTCAGCCACAACACTGAACTCCCATGGACCGACCATCGTTGCGTCCACTTCACCTTCAGAACACCCACCATCCACAGACACCAGCACCTGCTTCCACAAAGAAAGTGGACCAAAAGCACCGACGACCAGCTTATCTCCTCACTCAACAACTCCACCCCAACCATTGAAGAAAACGACGACCCCAACACCGCAGCCCGAACCCTGCATAGATGGATCTCGGACAGCACCAACACCATAGCCCCCCTCAAGAAAAACAACAATACCCATGCCAAGAAAGCCAGATGGTTTACCACCAAACTTCGAGAGTCCAGGCGCACATGCCGCCGCCTCGAAAAGGCCTGGAGAAACACCAAATCCACAGAAGCCCACAACAACTTCAGAGCCGCCACCAACGCTCACCATCAACTCATCAGAGAAACGAGGAAAAAAGCGATTGAAGACAGAATCTCCACCCACGCACACAACAGCAAGGAACTCTTCAGCATCATCAAGGAGTTCGCCCAACCCACCAGCGAGTCTACCGACATCCCTCCCTCACAAGACCTCTGCGACAAACTCAGCACCTTTTTCCACCACAAAATCAAGAGCATCTACGAAAACTTCGACGAAGACAACCAACACACTGAACCCTCACCAACCACCCCCGACAACCGGAAACCAGCGATTGATGACTGGACAGCCCTCACCACCAAAGACACACTGAAGACAATGAAGTCAATCCACTCAGGGGCCCCCACTGACCCCTGCCCCCACCACATCTTCAACAGAGCCGCTGACACCATCGCACCCATGCTCTGCCACACCATCAACCGCTCCCTGGCGACCGCCTCGTTCCCCGACGACTGGAAACACGCCGAGGTCAACCCCCTCCTGAAGAAACCCTCAGCGGACCCCACCGACCTCAAAAACTACAGACCCATCTCCCTGCTTCCTTTCCGAATGAAAGTCATCGAGAAAGCCATCAACAGCCAACTCGCCACATTCATTGAAGAACACAACATCCTCGACACCTCTCAAACGGCTTCAGAAAAAACCACAGTACGGAAACCGCCCTCCTCGCCGCAACAGACGACATCCCCACCCTACTGGACAAAGGAGAAACAGCAGCCCTCATCCTCCTAGACCTATCAGCAGCATTCGACACAGTCTCCCACCGCACCCTAATACGCAGACTCTACGACGCAGGAATCCAGGACAAGACCCTCGACTGGATCTGCTCCTTCCTCTCCGGCAGGACGCAACAGGTCAGACTCCCCCCTTTCCTCTCACAACCCACACCTACCACCGGTGGAGTCCCCCAGGGCTCCTCCCTCAGCCCGATGCTCTTCAACGTCTACATGGCTCCCCTTGCCCCCATTGTCAGAACCTACGGACTCAACATTGTGTCATACGCATACGACACCCAGCTCATCCTCTCCCTATCCAACGAGCCCAACACCGCCGGATGCAACTTTCGAGAAGGCATGGAAGCCGTCGCCAAATGGATGAAAAACAGCTGCCTACAACTAAACACCAACAAAACAGAATCACGCATCATGGGCCCAAACCCCGACGCCTGGAGCGACACCTGGTGGCCCACTGCCCTCGGAAACCCACCAACCCCCACAGACCACGCACGCAACCTGGGAATCATCCTAGACTCTGAGCTCAAAATGGACCGCCAGATCAACTCTGTCTCATCTTCCTGCTTCCACTCCCCCCGCCTCCTTCGAAAGACCTTCAAATGGATCCCCCTTGAACACCGAAAGACAGTCACTCATGCCCTGGTCACCAGCAGACTCGACTACGGCAACGCACTCTATGCCGGAATAAACAAAAACCTCATCCGCAAGCTACAGAACATCCAGAACGCCGCAGCAAGACTGGTCCTCAACCTGCCAAAACACTGCCACATCTCCCAGCACCTGCGCACACTCCACTGGTTCCCTGTCGAGGCGAGAATCACCTTTAAGATGCTCACCCACACACACAAGGCCCTCCACGGCACCGGACCAGCATACCTGAACAGCCGGCTCAAATTCCACGCACCCCAAAGGACCCTACGATCAGCCCAGCTCTCCTACGCCGAGGTCCCCCGCACCAGAAAGACCAGATCGGGAGGCCGCTCCTTCTCCTTCCTCACGGACAAACCATGGAACGCCCTTCCGCTCCACCTCAGACAGACAATATCGCTCCCCATCTTCGCAAGAAACCTCAAAACCTGGCTCTTCGACAGACCCCCTCATTGATGGAATTGAACCTGCACCCCCGCCCCCCACCCCTAGCGCCTTGAGACCCTTACGGGTGAGTAGTTGCGCTTTAACAAACTCCTGATTGATTGACTGATTGCAGATTTCTTTTAACATTACTTTTTGGCAATTTCACCAGCTTTAGATAGTTGGTTAAAGGCAGTTAGGAAACAGCCCATTGTGGCTTTAAATTTGTTTCTGGCAAATGCAATCCATTTGTAAGTAAGTCTCTTTATTGACTGTGCGATTACTTAAAATCTTTACAGTATAAAACACATTAACATCCCCCCCGAATGCCCTTCACCCAATAAAACCCTATGTACATTTTTAAGATAACATGACGAATGTGTTCACTACTTTATGTCTTCTAAAACTTCTGTTAAAAAAAAAACATTTCTGTTTGTTTCTTATCTTCCCTTCTTCCCTCCTTCGAAAATTTAGAGGTTGTGTGGGAGTTCAGCATGGATGTTCTCCTCACAATGTCAATTGTCAGTAGGAAAGCTCTTCATAAGTCCCTTGACCAACCCTGCATTGAATTCTGGGTCCGATAATTCCACTTACTTGGCACGCTAAATTAAAATCAGCTAGCATGGTTGGGGTACCAGATGGTACTCCTTGCACAATGTCAGGACCCTTGGGATCTGTGGCCTTTTGGTGGAGCTCAAGTGCCATTCTGACTTGGTGGATGAACTTACTGACCCTAGCTAGTAGGCAGGTCGTAGTTTCCAAAAAGCACCAGTCCGAGGCCTCTCTACAGGTTCTGTAGCCTAGGTTCCGTAGGGCCGGGCGCAGCAGACGATGTCAATCGATGTCCATCTTAGTGCAGCAGCACAGAAGATGGAACCAGGATTCTCTGCGGTAGTTGCATAGCCGGCAGGCGATTGCTCAATCCGTGCGCGCCCATTTTGGGTTAAAGTCCACAATCCTGAGGGCCAAGAGGCGCAGATACAGAATTTTCTTCCTCGCTTGAATTGATAGTGAGTCTTGCAAGTATGGTTGAGGTTTGCCAGGAATATAAGTCTTATCCAGGTGCAGAGTTAGTGAATTGTGCCTAAGTGATGAGCAGTCAAGCTCGAACGAGATGGTCTGGACTTGGCGCTTTACGGCTTGGGCCCAGGCTGAATAGGAAATTTCATGAAGGGGTAAGCTCTTGCCCTCGGTTTTCAGTGAGGCAATACCTTTTTCCACCTTAGCGTGCCATGGGGTGCCCGCTTGTCCAAATATTATTTTTAAAAAATGTTTAAGGTTATTTTCGGGCGCTTTCAGCACTCTGATGTAATATTTTAACAGGTCCCCCTGTAGTACCAGCTCTGGGTGTTTCAAGTCTATTTCTAGCCTTAGCCTGTTATTCCTTGCCTGTTTTGGGGCTTGTAGCATGAGTTTATACGCTTTCACCTGGGCCGCTTTGATCACTTTCTCAAATGCTCCTGGATAGGCTATGTGGCCGTACGTAATAGAGGGAATCAGTTTTGCCCTAAGTACAGTCAACATAGGTTCTACTGAAGGACTGGCTACGCGATGGCTTAAACGTCTCAGGGACAGAATTATTTTGTCGATTCTTGGTTTTAGCTCCTTTAGATGTTTTGACTGCGGTGGCCCTCTCTGACACCCAGACACCCAGATAATCGTAGGATGGGCCTGCACTGATCCAGTACTCCCCCAAGGACCATGTTGCTTGTTTTTTATGGTGGTATTTACCGAAGATTACTATCTTTGTCTTGCTCTCGTTGATCCGAAGGCTATTTTCCTTATTGTTTGTTGCCAGACTGTTTAAAGCTCTTTGGAGCCCCACCCTGGTGTGGTCCATGACCACTGTGTCGTCTGCATACTGGAGGGTGCCCAAGACCAGCTTCCCCATTCTTGAGGGTACTAAGTTTACATCTTTCAAGGCTTGCCCCATGTCTGCTGTATACAGGTTGAAAAGAAGGGGAGCCAGAACGCACCCCTGCTTTAGTCCAGAGTTGGTGTTGATTCTTGCTGTTGTGATTGTTGGGCTTAATTTCACCTGGACCCATGTCCCTTCATAAAGAGCTTTTATGGCTTTAAGAAGAACTTGAGGGAGACCCCAGATCTCAAGCTTTGCCCATAATCGACTTCTATTTACTCGATCGAAGGTGGTAGAATAGTCTATCAAACAACAAAACAGGGGCAACTTATTCCTCATGTTGGCTTGCTTCGCAAGGTAAGAGAGGGCTATGATATTGTCCAAGGTGGAACTATTGGCCCTAAAGCCAGTCTGTGAGGGCAGGAGAATACTAATCTTATCCACCCAGGCCTCCAAATCCCTTAGTAGTAGGCGGGCTTATACCTTGGCTTCTATATCAAGAAGCGCTATGAGCCTGTAGTTAGCCGGGTTTGAGTGGTCACCCTTCTTATGTATAGGAAATAGGACCGAGCCTTTCCAAGATGTTGGCAGGATTGCAGTGGCGAATCAGTGATTGAATTGTCGGGTGAGTATGGTTGCAAAAAAGGCAGGGGCAGTTTCAAAGACCTGGGCAGGAATACCGTTTGGGCCGGGAGCCCCATCTGATCTTATAGCCCTAATGTACTTTAAAATCTCCTCCTCTGTGTACTTTATGGATTGGCTGGGCCCTGAAAAGTCTTTTGGCATGCTTTGAGTTTTTATAGTTACAGCAGCCGCCTTGGACCACTCTAAACTGCCTGGGTTAGTCTGGTTTGCCCCACTGGTGTACAGCCCCTTTGCGTATTCTTTCCACACAACCCCTGCAACACTGTTTTCCTTGTGCTCGCCTCTGGGGGTCAGGCTATTAATGTAACGCCATACCTTGCTGTTGTCTTTTTCTTTAATAAGGGAAAACACTTTGAGCCAGTTCTTTTCTGACCACTGCCTTTTCAGCTCCCAGACTTTCTTTTTGTGATTGGCTCGCAGGCCAGAGATAGAGGTCTTCACTGGCAGATGAATGCCTTTCTTTTTTTCCTAAATTGCCTTGTTAAGCACTTTCTTGCTTTGTGTCAAACTCCGTAGTTGTTTGCATCTTGGCCTAATGTTGTTTTGAGAGCTTCTTGGTTGGTTGCAATGCAATCCATTTACCAATTTCTAACAACGTGAAATATTGGTGGAAATGCTGGAAGAAATTTAGAAGATTGCTGCCAGTTCCAATGAAGGAACAGTCTCAGCTTTTTACTTAAAGCCAGAACCACATAGTTTTTCTTAAGCTTCCCTAGAGTTTTAAACATGTGTAATGCTGTCCTGTCTGGACATAAAATATTGACTTCAGACATTTTAATAAATAAGTGTAAAGACAAAGTGAATTATTGGTAATATACTGTGAAATACATGTTACTATTCTAAATTTATATCAAATAGGCTTTCTTTTCTGTATGATTTTGTCAACACATTCCCAATCCCCCACCTTTCCCCGGACTCTCTCAAGACTTTCCATCCCATTGCAGAGCCCCACCGCCCCCCCCACACCCTCCTCAATTCCATTAACAGCAAGCAGCAAACGTAATCAACTCCCAGCCATTGACTCCCAACCCTTACCTATCACCGGCTCTCAAGAAGCTGACGCTTGAAACACAACAGATGACGCCCCGCCTCATGTCATCGAACACCCCCAAAGGCAATTCAGTTAACTCCTTCACCGTGAGACACTCTGTCACTAGCAATCTCCCCCCTTCCCTGGATAGCTCCGCTCAGGACACCAAAAACCTGAACTCCACCATCCCCTCCCCTTTCATCATGACTCAGAGAATGACAATACTTGAAAACAAATTGGAGATCACAATACTGGGCATCATCAATATCCCATCATACCTCTCTGCACGTCTGGAGCCTTCCCTACACCCTCACCATACTCCCACAATTGCCACCACCAAACTCAAAAGATCACCCAAGGCTAAATGGCACTGCTGGCCCACTACCCCCTCCCTGAACAAACATCTAAAAGCCAAAAGAACAACTGCAGCAATGTCCATGAGTGAGGCAGTTGAACTTGCCAACTCCTATGAAGCTTCAATGTTCCAAAATCAAGGTTATCACGGGATTTGGAAGAGAACACCCCCACTCAAAATACTGAGGCCTCCAGCCATCCTCCCTAATGTCCACAGAACTCCCACAACGAAGATACTCAACATCAAGGAGCCATCCAAATGCATGCTTGTTAATTGCAGATCAGCCAACAAACATGCCACTGAACTGGCAGAAACCATCCTCACCAACAACATAGACATCTCATTTATGACAAAAACCTGGCTAAATGAGTCCTCCTTCCCAGTCATGGACATGCTCGTCCCCCTGGGGTTCTCTTTTTTTTTTTTTTTTATATTTTTATTAAAAGTTTTTCACCTTTTCTACCAATAATTATACATCATAGCACAGCTTTACACAGTGCATCCGAACCATAAAGACTTATATACAGTATAGATTAATTGCAGTTGAGGTACATTACAATGCGTTAAAATAATATAAACGATCTAAGCCAACCAAAGAGGAATCGAGCATTCCAACCTGGAGACACTCTTATTATAATAAAAAAGAAAAAGAAAACACAGAGATAACTAAGAGAAAATAGAGAATAAGCAGAAACCGGTATATACATCAAACAACTGCGGGTTCAGTTATTCCAGCCAATCAGGTCAACTCCAATCCCTCCTTCCATCTCCTAACAGGATCCCAAATTCTCAGACCAAGCTGCCTCCCTCTCCTGCCTTTCCGTGTATAGATTGATTTTTCCAAATTAAAAGCAGCCAAACGTTTTGACAACCATAATTGTAATACCGGTGGTCTTTTATCCAGCCAAGACCTGGCTATAACTAATCTATAGGCTGCCATAGCTACGAACATAAATTCCCCTTGGGGGATGTTGACATCTGGACTGAGCCCCAATAGTATCAAGGTTGGTGTATGTGCTACTTGAATGCCTATTGATCTATCTAAGAATAACTCTAGATTTATAATAAGTGTATGTAGTTGAGGGCAGGTAGCAAAGATGTGTACAATATCTGCTTCTGGGAAATTACATTGTGGGCAGCAGATCCCAGAGGTACCACCCCATTGATCTATCCTTGCTGGGGGGAAATATAAAAAATATACTGTTTTGTAATGCTGTGCCTGCAAAGGAGCTGAGCAGAGAATTGTACAACCCAAGTCTAATGACTCCTGAAATCAGTGTGTGTCGATACTCAATTTCTCAGCCCATTTAGCGCTGTATTTACCTAAGTCATCCGGTTTCCCTGCTGCTAAGCTTGCATAGAAACTACAGATCGTACAGTCAACCCCTTTCCCTATTTTGTCCAGAATTTCATTACTACCAAACCCTACAGGCCCACCCTGTTTAGTATTTAAAAAACTTCTAACCTGTAGGTATTTAAAAAAACTCCTAGTGTCTATGCCGTATTTATTTATTAATTCTGTGAACTGTACAACCCCCACCAAATCCATTAGATCTCCGATCTGTACTACCCTTTTATCAGCCCATGCTGCCATAGTTGAGTCCGCAATGACCGTCTCTGGGAAAGATCTATTTCTGTACAACTGCGTGTACCTATTATATCTACCGAGACCACATTTTTTCAAAAAGGTAGTCCAGATCTTGATAGCAGCGCTAACCGTCTTGAACCACGTCCTCTTGTTAAATACGAAATCAGTGCAATTTAGAAAACAGTTTTTCCGCCTCTATCCCAAAAATCGCTGCATACACATTTGTGGAATTATTAGTAATCATATGATCTAAACCACCACTTCCAATCAATCCCTGCATATATTGTAGTGCCGCAGCCCAGTAGTATAACCTAAAATCCGGGGCACCCCACCCACCTCTATCTCCTGGGAGAGAAATAAACCTGTATGCCCTCCGTGTTTTACCATGAGGTCAAAATAATCTGTTCAAAATTGACTCTAGTGAGTTAAACCACCTAGCCTCGAAGTATAAAGGAATGGCTCTAAAAAAATAAAGAAATTTAGGCAAAATTAACATCATAATGACATTGCTGCCTATTAAGGATAGATGTAGATTATTCATTCTTTCTAGGTCTACCCTTACTCTAGCCATTAGAGGAGCCATGTTGTTCTCCACTACCTTATCCAAATCTGCAGAGATTTCCACCCCCAGATATACTGCAGAACTAGTAACCTGTGTATCACTACAACATGTATGGATATTTTTCACAATCTGGGTCTTAGTTCTATTAAGTCTATAACCTGAGACCTGCCCGAAATGCTGAGCTTCGACTTCCACCTCCCTGATAGCTATAGTCGGGTTTGATGTTAGAATGGCCACATCGTCTGCGTAAGCCAATGTTTTTACCTCCTTGTCATTTATCCTTAGTGGTGGAATATCAGGATTAGCTTCAAGGCTACGCAGCAAGGGGTCCATATAGAGTGCAAACAACAAGGGAGAGGAAGGAAAACCTTGTCTAGTCCCCCCGCAGATCTTGACCGCAGTTCAATACCCTCTATTAACCCTAATCCTGGCTGTTGGTTCTCTATATATGATCTTAATAGCCTTTACGTAGCCTTCCCCTATGCCATACCACCTCATTGCTGTCCACAGATAGTCCCAGGAGACCCTATCGAATGCCTTCACTGCGTCTAGGAACAACGTTGCCATAGGGTCTCCTGGGACTCCCACCGCATCAAACATTGTGAGTACCTGTCTGACATGCTGGGTAGTACTTTTACCAGGAATAAAACCATGCTGTGATGGGCTTACCAAGCTCTCAATAATTTTAGCTTGTCTTTTCGCTAGTATTTTCACCCCCCATAAATTAGGAATCGACTCCCCTCGCTGTGCCTGCATCATGATGTTAGAAAGATCAGGGATCAGCACTCCTTGGAACACTTTATAAAATTGTACCGGGATCTGATCTGGGCCGGCAGCCTTACTCGGAGGGAGGCTGCCCAGAGCTACCAAGAGTTCCTCTAGTTGAATTGGTAAATCTAAAGCCGCCTTATCTTCCTCGGGCAGGATCGGAGGTTGGATGTTTCTAAGGTACCCTGCTATGTCTGACACCCCCCTTCCGCTATCCGAGGTATATAGGTCCGTGTAGAATTACCTGAATACTTCTCTCACATTATCATGTTCCGAAACACAATTGCCCTGCCCATCAGTGATCTCCTTGATGTCAGACGAGGCTAGTCTCTGTCTAGTACGGATGGCTAGAATGTGGCCCACTCTCTCACTTAACTCATATGCAGTTTCTTTCTTAGTTAGATAATTCACTGCGGCTTTACTGGCGATGCGCTCTGAGGCTTCTGCTCTGAGCACCACAATTTTAAGTAAGTGCTGCTCTAGTGGGAGTTGCTGCTGAATATCTAAAGTTAACTCTCCTTACGCCTTAAGCAGACTTTTACTGCCCTAGTCTTTTCCCTCTTCTGCTTATGTAATGTAAAACTCAATGTCTCTCCCCTGATTCCGGCTTTGAAAGCATCCCACACCATACCTAGGGCTGCCGTCCCTCTGTTTATTTCCCAGAAATTCCTAATCCATACATCCATATGCTTAATATATGCCTCATCTTTCAGCAATGCTCTCTCAAATGTCCACTGCATACCCCGTCTTTGTGCCTGGCCTACTTTGATCGTTAAAACCAATGGACTATGATCTGAAATAACCTGGGCCGTTTTTCAATCTGGGAACCAGCAACAAGAGAGCTGGATATCAAGGAATAATTTTCCAGACTAACCATAACTTTGTGGATAGCCGAAAAGAATGTTCTGCAATCTATATGCGGGTGTAGCTTTACCCAAGGATCTACCAAGGATTTGTGCTGTACCATGTCTGACAATGCTCTATAAGTTTTCTTCTTCCTCCCTAAGTAGCGCCCCCCTACTTGTGTGAATGAACTAGCGGGTCATGGATATTAAAATCACTGCAACAGACAATGGGTTCAGGCCACTGAGCCAGCTCTGCATCTAGGAATTGAAAAATATCGGGATCATCCTCAGTAGAGCCATAAATTGTGGCCAGCGAGAACTTCTCTCCTCTATGAGTTAATTCCAACAACACCCACCTACCCTGTTGATCCTCTTTCTTTCTATTAACAACCACATCCCTGCTTTTACCCAACACTGCTACTACTCTGGATCTTGACCCCTGCTTGGTATTTGCCAATAGTGAGAACCCCAGCTGCTCCAAGAGATACTCCTTCGCCCCCTCTATGTGCGTTTCTTGTAAGCAGACCAGGTCCAAACAAAACGTTTAGAGAAGTGCAGCAACTCTAACTCTTTTGTTAACATCTTTGAGCCCACATATGTTAATCGAAGCAATTCTGCATGTCATTAGAATACATCAAATGTCTTGCCTGCAAGTGAAAACGTCTCATTAAACATAACATAACAAAACAAGAAAAATACTGTACTGTGAAAGCTGTGCAAACTGTTCGTGCTCCCCCTCCCCTCCTCCCCTCAGCCACCCCCTGCCTCCCGCTGTCCCTCCTCCCTGCTACGGGCAAATAGGTCAGGCATTACCTATGTGTGGTCGCTTTAGAATTCAGCCGTCGCCTCCTCCTCCCTCCCCCAAGTAACTCCAAACCAGGACCCAATCCTCCCCCTGTTCTGTGGTCTTTTACTGGCCCTATATTTACTACATTGAACCACTAGTACCTGAAACTTGACGTGCTTTACTTAATGCCCTCCGCCCTTGTATCCCCAGCACTTCCTCCATATATTCTTTCGCCTTGACTTCGGAAAAAAACATTCTCACCTGCCCTTTAGTAATTACTTTCAATTCAGCAGGATATAGCAGATAGGCTTCAGAGCCAAGGGCCTGTATGGGGGCAATAAGCTGCCGCATTCTCCAGCTACGCTCTACCGTAACATGGCAAAAAAGGAAATGTTGTTGAATGAGCGCTTGGCCTCTGGCTTAGCTTTCTCTAGGATTTCTTGTCTCAACAAAAAATTGCCTACATACAAAAGAATAGCTCTAGGCCTACCCTCTGATGCGTTCTGCCCTCTTCTAACCGTTAGGGGAAAGCGATACGCCCTTTGAATTTCGCTTTCCCAATGCCAGGAAGATAGATCAGGAAAAGCCCCTTTTAGCAGATTCACAACAAATGATCTACGATCTTGCCCTTCAAGACCCCCTGCCACACCCAAAAGTCTAATGTTGTTACGGCGCTGGTGATTTTCATAGTCCTCGAGTTTCCACTGCATATCCTCAGCCACTTTCTGCTACTCTTGCTTGAAGAACTGGAAGCTGTTGAAATCGTCCTCCAGTTTCCCTGACCTCTCTTCTACTTGGGTAACCCGTTCTGTCACCTCCTCATATAGCTTGTTCAACTTTCTTAAGGAGTTCTGGATCTTCTTCGTCCCCTGCCTGGCCCTACGGCTTTCAGCCCTTGCGTCGCTTTGCATATTTTTAAGGGTGCTGAATAGTTGGTCCAATGAAACTGGCTGGGGCTGGGGTGGAAGCTGGGGTGAGGCCTGGGCTCCTCCAGGAGGGAGGGTGCTACCATTAATGTCCTGGTAAGTCTGTGTAGTGGCCGAATAATCCCAATCTAGTTTTCTAGCAGGGTCAGAGGGGCTCCCTGAGGGATTAGATTTCCTCCTGGACCTGTGTTTTATTTGCGTGTGCTTCTGGGCATCGGTGCTGCTCCCTGCCTTAGAAGACTCCTCCGAGCTAATCTCGCTTGAACTTAGTGAGCATTAATCCTCATTTACTGAGAAAAATAGGTTCGGTGAGGATGCCCCCCCAGGAACACCACTCTCCAGGTACTTTGCAGGGTTAGCATCCTTAATAACTTGTTGATAAGCTAGCGCCGGATTGCTTGCCCAGGTCATCACTCCGGATCGTCCTGATTGTGCCCCTTCCAGCTGCAACGCTACCCCTGACTCACCCTGATACCTGCCTGTTCGGATATCGCAGTGCTCAAGGTGAATGTCCAACTAAGCCTTCATCTTCGCTTCCACCTAGCGCACTCTCGGCCCTGCTGCTTTCCTGAGCCACTCCATTGACTTCTCTTCTCCGATGAGACTGCGGCTGCATCTATCTGTTTCAGGTCATGCTCCAGCGCCTGCTCTGGTTGCCTGGATACCAACGTTGAAGCGTCCTTGAGGACTTCAGTAAGCTGGAGCCTCCACTGTAATTTCTCGCGCTGACCGTCACATCGTCCAAGGGCTCCACAGGTTTGGGTGCAAATGCTTCTGTCACTGTAGGCTGGCGGAATGTAATTTCCTTACCTTTTCCTTTATTCTGGGCAGATCGCAACGCGGAGGGATCACGAACAATTCTGGGGGTGGGTGCCGTCTCAGTATTGCCCCGTTGTTCACCCGACTTTTTCCCCAGAGGTTTCTTGATAACATTAGTTATTAGACGTCGCTTGTACAGCGGTACCAACTGGGGGTTTAGGCTCATTTTTCTCTCTTACTGTTACCTCCTTCTGCGTTGGCGAGTCTTTAGCCTCATTTTGTTTAGTTGCGCGTGGTGGCATGCCGAGGGTCACCTTTAGAACCAGCGCTGCGAGCTCCGCAATCTTTTTCTGCATGCTACAAATAAATCCTTTAGCAATCTCGTGCCACCACAGTCAAGCACCTGGGGTACTAGCTTCCCAGTTTCCACTAGCCCAGGAATCCGTTATCATTGCCTATGTGGGGAGGTGCATTTAAACCATCAGCTTGCCATGAAAGAGAGGAGGAGTGAGATGCGACTACTCGCTGCAACCACCAGTGGCCATCTTGCCCCCTCTCTCCCCCCGGGGTTCTCAATAATCAATAAAAATAGAACTAAACTCCGAGGTGGGGTCATTGCAATCATCCACAAGAACAACATTTCTATAACAGAATTAGACTCCCTCAAATATAATTTATTCGAACACCTAACCGCCATTATTAAGACGAGTGACAACAAAACAGTAGTCTGCCATCTCCCCTACCATCCTCCTGGCTATGCCCCTACATTTGGAGAACACCTTTCAGACCTGATAACCCTCTGCTCTCTCCAAGACTTCAAAAACATAATGCTATTTGACTTCAACCTACATTGGAACGATAAAAACAACTCTCTGACCCAATCCCTGAAGAAACTTCTTCTCAACTACAATCTTACCCAACACTGCACAGAACGTACCCATAACAGGGGTGCAATGCTCGATGGCATCATTGCCCACGAAGACACAATCACGATACGCCATATCCTCCCTGTCGCATGGTCAGATCATCATATTATCCTATTCCACATCAATCAATCATGACAAAGCCTACCCCGTACACAGGAATCCTTCCACTGGGTGAGAAATCTTAGACAAATCCCCACACCAACCTGGAAGAAAAGGTAAGCTCATTCCTTCGCATTACAGCAGACGAACCTTCGACAACAGAACTCACCTCGCATTAAAACTCAACAATGACCTCATGCTCGACTAGATTGCCCCCCTGAAACAAAAAAAAACAGGATCATTCCTTTAAGATCCTGGTTCAACAAAGATCTAAACTTGGAAAGAAGACAACTAAGAGCTGCAGAAAGACTCTGGAGAAACAACCCGTCAATAACCCCCTCGACCAACACAAATCTGAATGCAGGGAATATAAAAAACACATCAAGAATGAGAAAACCTCTTTCTTTTGGAATGCACTAAACAATGGCAAAAATAAACCCAAAGAACTTTTTAATATCACCAGACAACAAAGCTGCAAGCCCCCCTTTTCCACAGTGACGGCCTCTACAGAACTATGCAAAAAGTTTTCCACCTTCTTCAATGAGAAGATCAACAAGATTGAGCTCTCCTTGGACAACAACCTCCAAGGAACCAAAGTAAGCCCTCCACCCTGTAAAAAAATCCTCAATCCACCCAGCCACCCCCCCAACAACTGGAAATCCTTCGCCCCCATCCCAGAAGCAGAGATCTCTATATTGATTAGCAGCTCCAAACCCTCGTCTCACTTCTCGGACCCTATCCCTGCACAACTAGTTAAGGAACTCAATCTCACCCTAGCCCCGCTGTGGACCAAGATTATAAACATCTCTCAAAGAACCGGAGTCATGCCAGACTGTCTCAAAATGGGTCAAGTTAAAAGAGGCTCCGACCTTAATGATCTCTCCAACTTCAGGCCTGTTTCAAATCTCTCTTTTCTAGCAAAACTCTTAGAAAGATGTGTCCTCCTGCAATTAAAACAACACATTGAAAGCAACAACTTCCTAGTTCCTCAACAATCAGGCTTCAGTAAAGGTTGCAGCACTGAGACAGCGATCCTGACTGTCATGAATGACATTCACAAGTCACTTGACAATGATCAATGCTGCCTACTCATCCTCCTGGACTTATCGGCAGCCTTCAACATGGTTGATCAGAAAGTGCTCATTAATGTACTGCGGGAAAGGGTCAGAGCAGACGAGGTGGTAATACAGTGTTTCTCCTCCTTCCTGCAGAACCGTACCCAAAGAATAAAAATTAAAAACAATACCTCAGACTCACCACTGCCTCATCCTATAACTATCTGGGAGTCTGGGTGTCCAAGAGGGCCACTGCGGTCAAACACCTAAAGGAGCTAAAACCAAGAATAGACAAAATAATTCTGTCCTTAAGACGTTTAAGCCACCGCTTGGCCAGTCCCTCAGCAGAACCGATGCTGACAATACTTAGGGCAAAATTGATTCCCTCCATTACGTATGGCCACGTTGCTTATTCAGGTGCACTCGAGAAAGTAGTTAAGGCTGCCCAGGCGAATGCGTATAAGATGGTGCTACAGACGCCTAGACATGCAAGGAGTAACAGGCTAAGGCTAGAGATAGGCCTGAAACGACCAGAGTTGGCACTACTGGGGGACCTGATAAAATACTACATCAGAGTACTGAAAGCACCTGAAAACACCCTAAAGCACTTCTTAAAAACTATATTTGGTGAAGTGGGCTCCCCTTGGCACTCTAAGGTGGCACTAGGCATTGACTTATTGAAAATCAAGGGTAAGAGCTTGCCCCTTCACGAAATTCCGTACTCTGCCTGGGCCCAAGCCATAAAGCGCCAAGTCCAGACCATCTCGTTTAAGCTTGATCTCTTATCACTACGGCACAAACCATTAACTCTTGCCCTGGATAAGACCTATATTCCTGGCAAACCCCAACCATACCTGCAAGACTCACTAACAACCCAGGCGAGAAAGAAAATCTTGTATCTGCACCTCTTGGCCTTCATGATCGTGGACTTTAACCCAAAATGGGCATGAATGGACGGTGCCATTGCTTGTCGATTATGCAACTACCGCAGAGAGTCTCGATTACATCTGCTAAGTTGCTGTACAATGTTGGTCAGCGACCGTCATCGTTTGCTGTGCCCGGCCTTACGGAATCTAGGCCACAGAACATGCAGAGAGGCCTCGGATTGGTGCCTCTCAGAAACTACAACCTGTCTATTAGCCAGGGTCGGCTAGTTCACCCATCAAATCAAAATGGCACTAGACCTCCATCAAAAGGCCAAAGATCCTAAGGGTCTTGACACTGAGCAAGGGGCGCCGTCTGGAGCTTTAATGTTATCAGCTTACAGTTAACTTGGGGTGTTCCCGCATTGTAACAGATCTATTGGACAGAACTATTGGACCCAGAAATTAAATCAGGGTTGGATAAGGGTCCAATGAAGAACTCATCCACTGTGCAGTGCAGTGTGAATGTTCTTGCCGAACTTCCACACTTTCCCTAGACTCTAGAAGGAGTGAAGTTAAGGATTAAAACAAAACCCTTTGTTCTTTTAACAGAACTCTGATTGGACAAAAAGTATTTTATCTTAAAGTTGTACATATGGTTTTACTGGGAGATGGGCACGTCGGGGGGTGTTGATATTCCTTGTGTTTTATACTGTAAAGATTTTCAGTAATCGCACAGTTTCATGAATGATAGCTATGCACTCTAGCAATATGTCAGACTTACTCCCCGTAAACAGGGGGATTCCACAAGGATCAGTTCTTTCCCCGGCACTAATCAATATCTACATGGAGCCACTCACCAAGATATTTAACAAAGCCAACATCCCCTTCCACCTATATGCAGATGATACCCAGATCTACCTTGAAACTTCCTCTACTGAAGACATACAAAGACTGAACCTCACCCTGAAAGAAATCTAACACTGGTTATCCCTCAACCACCTGAAACTAAACCAGGACGAAACGGAAATACTCATCATATCCAACAAAGCACAGGCCCCCCAAGTCACAGAATGGCTAAAAAACAGTGATGCTCTAAACTGCAGCGTCATCCCAGCAGCCTCTGTAAAATCACTGGGAATCATTTTGGACCCTAATTTAGACATGGTCAAACACATCAAAAACACCAACAAGCTTCTCTTGATGCTGCCGCGCAAAATGAGTATTCGCAGACACTAGCGCTGCCCCAGGTGTCAGCGGAGTGGAATGAAACGCTCTCTGCGGCCTTCACCAGGGAAGAGGTGCTGGCTGCCATTAAGGCCTTGAAACCCCATAAGGCTCCGGGGGCGGATGGATACACGGCCAATTTCTATGAGACCTTTGCATCTGAACTCTGCCCGTACTTAGTCCGGTTGTTCAACAGCATGGCGGACGAGGGCTAGACCTCGGGCATGATGGCTGAAGCTCTAATATCTATCATACCCAAACCCGGGAAAGACCCAAGTAAATGTGCCTCCTATAGAGGCCTATTGCCCTCTTGAATCTGGATGCAAAACTGTACTCCTCCATCATTGCTCAACGGCTCAACGACCTGATGCCGGCACTCATACATCCGGACCAATCAGGGTTCATTAAAGGGCGACAGACCCACGACAACATGAGGCGGGTGATACACCTGATTGAAATGGCCAATAAGTTCAAAATCCCGGCAGTTCTGGTGGGGCTTGATGCAGAGAAGGCGTTTGATAGGGTGGACTGTTTTTTTTTTATTCCAGACGTTGACTGCCTTTGGCTTCTCCTCTAAATTTTTGACAATGATTCGAGCAAACTACCTCTCCCCCAGGTCCAGAGTAGTGGTGAATGGGCACCTGTCTTCCTTCTTTGAACACTCACGGGGCACTAGGCAGGGATGTCCCCCATCGCCTCTGCTTTTTGCCCTAAGCATAGAGCTGTTAGCATTGGCGGTGAGAGCCAACCCCGACATCCACGGCCTACCCTTCACTGGGGATTCACATAAGATCACTCTCTTTCTGGACGATGTCCTCCTCTCCCTGTCTGATCCGGCCCATTCCCTTCCCCACGTGCAAGCGGACGTGGATCGCTTTGAAGCTGTGGCGGTGTTCAAAATCAACTATGACGTCCTTAACCTCACACTCCCCCAGTCTGAAGTCCTCCATCTCAGGTCGCTAACACCCCTTCCGTGGGCCGACTCCTCTATTCAGTACCTGGGGATCCACTTGACCCCCACGCTGGGGAAACTCTGCTCTGCCAACTTCCCCCCGCTCTTAGCCAAGATTCAGGCTGACTTGGCCCGATGGAAGCCGATGTTTATATCCTGGTTGGGGAGGATTCATGCAGTTAAAATGTCCCTTCTTCCCAAATTATTGTACTTGTTCCAGGCCCTCCCCTTGCACTTGACGGGGAATTTTTCCGGTGCATGAAATCCATGATGTTATGCTTCATCTGTCAAGGGTTAGAGCACGCTTCTCCTTTGCCATCTTGCGCAGGCAAAGGAGGGAGGGAGGCGTATGGCTACCAGAAATTCATTTGTGTTATAAAGCGGTACAACTCCGTGTACTAGTAGAGTGGTCCCAACAAGAGTCAGAAAAACACTGGTTACACATGGATCGGAGCGTTGCAGGGAGGACGATCTTGGATTTGGTATGGAAGCCCAAGAGCGACAGGCCCCAAAATGCATATATCAGTACCCCCACTAGCACCACTCTGAAGGTTTGGGATTCAGTCTCTAAGGATGACAGGTGGACTACCTTCCCCTCTCCCTACACGCCCATACACTTTAACCCCGCCTTCCCCCCAGCGTTGACTGAGGGCCCCTTTGATGCTTGGAAGGAGGGAGGTTGTCTGGCGCTAACACACCTATTCCATACCTTTGACCCGCTCACCTTTGACAGCTGTAGGAGGGATTACGGGACTCAGGAGAATGAACGATACCACCACGCTCAATTACTTCACTGGGCGCTGTCCCCTCAGGTGAGCGATGCAGCTACACGGCCCCTCACAAAGTTCGAATCCTTCCTGACCAAGACTTACTCCATGAAGGGTGGCATTACTTTTATATATGGGTTCCTACTTTCCACTGTAATTTCCCCTAGGCCTCGATTCATGTCCATGTGGGAGGGGGTCCTGCAATGGGACATTTCTGATGCAGAGTGGACACACCTATGGTCAGATATAGCCAAGTTTAATCACTCCATGGAACTTAGGGAGGCGCATATGAAAACCATGATGGACTGGTACCTACACCCCGCCAAGCTGAGACAGATATTTCCTGGCACTTCCAATAGATGATGGAGGGGATGTGGGCTTTTAGGGGACTTTCAACATATTTTTTGGGACTGCCCCATTATCCGTCCGTTCTGGAAGGAAATTCTTGCCCAAATTAAGGATATGTTGGGATATCCCATTCCTACCTCAATGGCCTCTACCTTACTAGGTCTCTGTGATCCCTGTCTCGAGCATCAGACTAAGGCAGACAACAGGATTATGTGGCTCAGCATCGGGGTGGCCAAGATCACCCTGGCCGCGGCGTGGAAAAGGAAGGAGGTGCCAGCCACCTCTCCTCGCAGCAGTGGAGAAGACCAGAGAAATTCTCGATACAGGAGGATCAGTGGCAGTGGTCCTCCTGGATCTAAGCGCGGCATTCGACACTGTCAGCCACCAGGTCCTTACCAAAAGCCTAGAAAACATCGGAGTGAGAGACACGGCGCTGAAATGGCTCTCGTCCTTTCTTTACCAACGCTCTTTCCAAGTCTGGGAATGTGAAGGCCGCTCCCCCGCCATCCCCCTCCGGTGTGGTGTGCCACAGGGCTCATCACTAAGCCCCACGTTATTCAACGTGTACATGGCCCCACTGGAGGAGTTGGTTTCCCCATTCGGAGTCTCCATCGTCAGCTACGCTGATGACACTCAGTTGGTGGTAACTCTATCTCACCCCAAGCTAGAGCCTTCCAATCTCCATGACTGCCTCTCCAATATACATCAATGGATGAGCGACTCGGCACTGAAATTAAATGGGTCAAAAACAGAGATCCTTCTCCTAGGCCAAAAATCACTGACTCTACCCCCAAACATCTGGCCCGTCTGTATGGGTGAACCCCCCACCCCTAAGACGGAAGTTAAAAGTCTAGGAGTATGGTTAGAGAAAGATCTCACCTTCAGAACGCAGGCAAGAAAAACGGCCGGCATTTGATACGGCCTACTGAGATCATGTAGAAAGGTGCTCCCCCTACTCCCTTTTCAGTCCCGACTACTGCTGATCCAAGGCCTAATTGTGTCCAGGTTGGACTACAGCAACGCCATTTATTTAGGAGCCCCGGAAACCACTCTCCAAATACTACAAAAAACCCAGAATGCCGCTGCCCGGATGCTCACGAACACCCCAGCCAGAACGTCAGCCAAACCCGCACTGAAAGAACTACACTGGCTTCCAATCAGGGAAAGAGTGAGATTCAAGGCCATATGCTTGGCTCACAAAGTACTCCACAACGCAGGCCCTCCAATTCTCAACAACTGGATCATACCCTACAGACCGACAAGAGCGCTTCGATCAGACCATGAAAATCTTATTGTGGTTCCCAGGGTGAAAAAGGCCCGCGCGGGAGGCCGCCGCTTCTCAGTCCACACAGCGAAACAATGGAATGCGCTCCCCCTGAAACTTAGATCAGAACCCAACCTCCTCCGCTTCAGGAAATCCCTTAAAACCTTTCTGTTCCCATAAACTACTTTCACTCCCGTACCTTCATCCATCAGGACCACAAGGTTTAGCGCTGGGATACTCTTGGGTGACTACGCGCTCTATAAAAACCTAAAATAAAAAATAAATAAAAATATAGCATTCGCAACTATGGAGGCTATTGAGTATGGAGAGGATGGCTGACATCTTTCTGGATGATCTTAAGAACTTTGAATTCCGCTAGGGCCCACTGGTCGCTTTCCTCTCCAAGGGTCTTCCGTCGGCAGTGTGTCCTGCTAGCGTTAGAACCCTCCACCTATTTCAACTGTGAGCTCCTGACAATACACGTCTCGACCTTTGTCCTCTGTAAGTTTCTACCACCACTGGGGAGGGGGAGGGTTGTGGGGAAGGAGGGCATTTTATTGTATTCTGTTGTTGTCAATGTGACTTCCCTCATATTGTTCCTCTATGACATTGCCTGCCAAGGAATTGCACACAGGAAGTTTCCGATTGACTCAGCATAAGGTGGCGGCTGTCAATTCTTGCCTGGGGAACATAGGTTATCAGCTGAGCCGCTATGAGGCCATTCGCCCTGAACTTTCACTGATCTCCCACTTACATTTCAAGCTGTTTGGTATTCAAGCATAAATGTCAGGAACTGCACCTTCCAGAGAACTACTCTGTGTGTTAGGGGTCTGACTAAAGGGAGCTTTGTCCGGCGTCACATATTACATCACTCATGACATGGTCAGTGACATCACTCATGACATCATTGATGACATCTCAAATGACATCACTGATGACATCACTGATGACATCATCCTTGTGAAAGAATGGCAGACCTCCTCTCACCCTAATATAACCTTTGATAGACACATTCAAAAATAGAAACTAACATTTTCAAAAAAATGGAGATACCAATACCAGTTACAACAACCTATTCAGTAATACTACTGAACTGCTTCAAACACCTACACACTATGCATCCAGTGTTCTATCCACCGACAAACTTCTCTTTTATACATGCAATTCCCCAATCTGTATTCTTACCCTTCAAGTAAACACTATCATACTTCTGTTTCAGAATTGTAGTGACCAATCAGCATACACTCTTCGGAAAGAATCCATTTACTACATTAAAACACTAATCAGCAGATGTACAATAAGTGCTACATCCCCAGAGATATGCCACTTATACTGTGACATCACCTCCTTGTAGCTCAGGGCTTTTAAATGTGATCCAATTTCCAAATGTGTCACATTGTAAATACCACATATCATGGCACATCTTTTACACCACCAGTGCATCACAAAAGTGACGCAACACCTTTGTAAAAGATTCCCAAGGGATTTGTAAATCCACGCCTAACACATACAAATTCATCCAGGCAGTTTCACCAGCAGTGCAAATTGAAGCAAAGACTTATTTATGTGCATATGTTACAATCAAGTGCTTCGGAGGTACTACAGTATACTATAGGTAAGCTGCATATAGATTTATACTGTAGCACTTCCTTATAGTTCCACACTTTCACATTCATTATACACTAGTAATGTATTCATTCATTCACTTATAAACTTCACATTCATTCTGACAAACATTTATACACACATAGAAATATAGTTCTTTCTTTGACCAGTAAAGGTAGTTCTAAAAAGAAAAATATGGCTGTGTTCAGTAAATTCATTCAACAGGCACGCCAGAAACTGATGGCCCCGCATAGCTAGGCCACCGGTCAATTACCCTCTAATTATCGAGACTCACCAGCCCACATAGAAATGGACTAATGAACCTTTTTTTAATTGTGTCTTTGATTTTATCTATTTTTAAGTTTGTGCTTTTACTTCGGCCTGACAACCATGTTTATTTGTAGTTTGACGCCCTATTTTAATGGTTTTGAGTAACGAAAAATTAAAAAAATAAAAAAGGTTTTTTTATTCATTCATTCATTCATTCATTCATAGTTCTAAAAAGAACTGGATTTTTTGTGTTTTTAGTTTTCATTTTTTTTGTTTTTTCAACAAACCAAACAAATTGAACAGGAACTCAAAAAGTATCCAACACGAACAAAAGAATAATAAAAAAAAAAGCTAATGTCGAGGACAGCGATGCTCCTGCATCCATCCTGCGTTTCATCAGGTCAATAGACTGTTCCCCATAACACAAAAGTTTATCGCAATAAATGCATACAATTTTAACATCAGCAAAATCAGGATCAATATGTGGGTGTGGACTGCTTGCTGGAAATGCTGGTGCAGCAGTTGATGTACTTGGTGCACTAGCAGGTGGGTTGTCCTGCAAGCTCCGTCTTACAGCTCGAGCAAAGTTGTTCGGATGTAAGTTGTTCACGTGTCGCACCATATTTGCTGTGCCGAAGGAGTATTTTTTGACATGGATAACCCCTAGAAAGAGTTGTTTGGCAAATTTTACAGGTTACTTTTGGAGCATTAACCTTTTTTTTGCCCTTCTGGAAAAGTAAAAAACTTCTAAATTACAGCTTCTTTCCTCTTCTTTGGAGGTTCTTCAGGAATGCAATCTCCATCTGAAGAAAGGCTGAAAGATGAGAAAATTGCTGATATTATGGTGGTTTTCCTTCTATTTTACAGGATTCTCAGAAGAAATGATTCTTCTTAGAAAGCCAAACTAAATGATTAAAATGGGACGGAACTTTCAACATTTGCAATAGCAACTTTCTGAACCAATCAAATCTCTTCTTTTAAAGTCACATGGCTTTCCGTACCCTTACGCTGAGCTTCATGTGCTCTTACGAAGCGAGTACGCATGACGTTCCACCGCGATTTCTATAATCACTTTTAATATTAATATACGATTGTCCAAACTTTAAAAAAACTGCTTTCATAAGTACTCTAGATAATATACTCTATTAGTATGTTAATTAAATATATAAGTATATCTTTTTAAACAATTAAAAACATTTGTACCTTCCCCGTACAGGAAGCCGAACATGACATCACACAGAAACACGGATGTGACGCGTAACGTCCAAGCGTATTCGTAGCGTATGCGAGAGTACGCGCTGAGAGTGATTACCAGTACAAACTATGATGCAATCACTTTCTCACTGTCGTCAAATCAGAGCAAAGGGCGCGCTACGAGAATGGTTACAAGTGGTCACTCATTGGAGATCAAATTCTGGCCCTGCCTCTGCGCGTGTGAAAATTCCACCCATTTCTCTCTCTGTTGTTAATTATTGGTCCGCACACTCACACTTGCACATGCATGATACATGCCCGCCCACACTTTCCAAGATATCACCACGTAGGTTTCTTGCTATTACTAAGCCTGCAAAACAATACATTAGCCAATAGGAGGTCCCCCAGGGCCGTCATTCTTCTAGAACGCGAAAACGCCACCAATGACGGCCCTGGACTTAGTTTTGTCAACCCCCGCGGTTCCATTATAAAGCGGATACTAACGTAAGCATGCTATCTTTTGCCTGCGCTGCGGTGACAGACAGACTGTCATCGTAGTCGATTGTACTACGAATTGTTTGCTCGAGAGCAGAAGGACTCATGACACTCGACGTGGTGTCACTGCTGCTGCCGTCCAGCGAGGCCACCATAGCCTCAGTGTTGGCGTCGCCCACGCCCACACACCCAGGCCCAGCCAAAGCTCCAGCCTTTGAAGACAAGACAAGAGAGAACAGAAGCAAAGGTAGGAGAAGCCGTTACCATCAGCCTCCACTGTAAATTGTACCTGCATTTTTTTTTTTACTGTAACGTGACCCTCCAAGCTCTGTTTTCCTTTAGTTTCCTGCAACACCTACTTTGTACTTCATTGTATTTCCTCCCTCCTAATCTTCCCGTCACTTTTAATATTTATTACTGGCCTTCCCAGGCCCCTATTATTATTCCTCATATATGATTTATCTTAATGTATATCCTTCTGCATCCCAGAGGCGTCCTAGCCCCTTTCTACATAAATTGTGCGTACATGAATTTATGTATCTTATTTTTCAAGTGTCACGTGGTTTGTCCTGCATTCTTATAAATTGTGCGTTCATAATAGAATTACTTTTTGACTGTATATGTACCCTTCCCAGCTCTGTTTTGCTTTAGTTTTGTGCTCCATTTGCTTTGTACTTCATTGTATTTGCTCCCTCTTAAACCTCCCGTCACTTTTAATGTTTATTGCTACCTCACGTGGCCTTTCCAGGCCTCTATTTTCATTGAATATATATTGTTTGTCATAATTAACCTGTTTACTGCGACCATTCTTTCAGTGCAGTGTGCAGGTTCTGATCAGTGGGCTCGGCCCCGTCGGACGTTGAGCGTTTGCAGCACCAGCCAGGTACTGCTCAGAACGTTCAGCGGCCGACGGCACCGTCAATGGTTAAATAAATTGTGCGTGCATGAATTTCTGTGTCGTATTTTTGAATTGTGCCTCTAGTTTTAGCCTGTATTGGTCCAATTTGTCCATTCATATTGGTATTTTTTACTACTTTACGTGCCCCTCCCAGCCGTTTTACTTTACTTTTGTGCTCCAATTGCTTTGTACTTCATTGAATTTGCTCCTTCGAAATCCTCCTGTCACTTTTAATGTTTATTGCGACCTCACGTGGCCTTTCCAAGCCTCTATTGTTATTGAATATATATCGTTTATCCTAATTAACCCGTTTATTGCACACGTTCTTTTGGCGCAGTGTGCGTGTTCTGAACAGTGTGCTAGGCCCCGTCGGACATTGAGCGTTTGCAGCACCAGCCAGGTTCTGCTACAAACGTTCAGCGGCCCACTGCACCATCAATGGTTAAATAAATTGTGCGTGCATGAATTTCTGTGTCGTATTTTTTAATTGTGCCCTGTGTTTTAGCCTGTATTAGTCCAATTTGTGCATTCATATTAGTATTATTTTTTTAACTCCGTCACGTGCCCTTGTTAGCCGTTTTACTTTACTTTTGTGAGGCACATGCTCTCTGCTTCATCGTATTTGTGCCCTCCAAATCGTCCCCTAACTTTTTATATTCATTGCTACCTCACTTGGCCTTCCCAGGTCTCCATTCTTATTTGTTCCTATATGGTTAATCATAATATTTCCTTGTGCGTCACAGGGCCGTCCTACGCCTTTTTTAACAAAACTGTGTTTCAGCGAATTTCTATGTCGTGTTAAAACTGTGCCCCGTGTTTTAGCCTGTATTGGTCCAATTTGTGCATTCATATTAGTATTATGTTTTTTACTGCGTCACGTGGCCCTCCCAGCTCTATTTTCCTTTTTTTTTCTCCCATGATTCTTAATATTTATTACTGGCTCACATGGCCTTCCGAAGCCTGTTTTCTTACATATTGTAGTTTTATAAATATGTATGTTGCATTTTTGTGCTACGCCACGTGCTTTGTGTTTCAACATTTGTACTCTTTCGTAATCATCATATTTGCTTCCTTTTAATCCTCCCCAGACTTAAAATTTCTTGTTTCCCCATGTGACCTATAGTTCTTTTTTCTGTGCTGTAGTTGGCCTACTAAACTTTTGCCTCCTCTGACTAGCATACATTTAATTCATAATAATTGTTGGATTTATATCTTTGACACTAAGGTGTTGTTCTAGCCCTTTAATTGGCTTAGGCTAGCTAACCATTTTTATCGTACATCTTTTTATGACATACTTTCACCAAAATACATGTTTTCTACACTTGACCACTTCATGATCAGTCTTTAAGTGCAATTGCTCCCTTTTTTGAAACTGTAATGGTAATTGTTTCTCTATGATTAAAATGTTAATCTTGATAGTTAAGTATACCAAGGCTGCTCATGCAAATGCTACTACTGGGCCTACCACCGTAATTTTGCCACCCGCACAGGAAACTCTAAATATAAAAATCGCACCTATCACTGCACGGCCTGAGCGCCCTTTGTTAAACTGTCATGTTTTGAAACTGCATCCATTTCACAGGCCTAACCTCTGTATTAGTGTAGACTGTACTCTATATCTCTTGCTTAAACTTTCTACACACAACATTTTTTTTAAACTGCATTCATTTTTTATTTTATTTTGCATTAACTTTTTTTGTTTAAGAAAAGTTTGTGTTGGGTTATTAAACTAATTTCTTCCTTAACAAATGTTACTTTATCAAAACTAATTTGCAGGAACCATAACCAGTGATAATTCACCAACAACTCATCAATCTTCACAACCTGTACCAGGTACACCACGTTCTGCTACTTGTAAATAGTGTATACTATAGCTAATAGCGTATGATGTACATATTTCTTGCTCTTTAGAACCTTGTGTGCTTTCACATATTTTTACAACTAATCGATGCCGTCCCCTCAAACATATGTCTCTCAACACCAAATATATATATACACTCTATGTTTAATGAATTTTTTACCTGTAATTATGTATTATTGTGTAATTGTTCTAAATTGTATGTGCTTTTATGAGAACTGTCTCGAATAAAGCTTATACAAACAAACAAACAAATATATATATATATATACATATATATATATATATATATATAAATATATATATATATATATATATATATATATATATATATATATATATATTCATTCCTAGTACAGTTACTAATCTTTAACAAATAATTAGCCATACATGTGTACTGAAATTTTCTACTCTGAAACCTATGTTTGGTTTAACAGTCAGGTTCGATGTTTGCTCAACATACACATTTGTTATTATGTTATTCAGTTTGCAGAATGCTACCCAACTCGTCAGCCAGTAGCCCAGATTTTTACTAATGTAATATTTCTGAAGAATTATGGACTGAACATTGCAATAAACCTAATGGAGTCATCACATTTGACTTTAAACAATAATATTGACACCACTTGTGGTTTTCCTCTATGCTCTCCACATCTTGGTACATTCTAAGTCTATATATCCACTGTATAATCCTATTAGTTGGAGGTACTGAAAAGATGGTGTTTACGTACCCACCACCAGGGTAACAATAATATTCAAGACCAAAAAAGGCCCAGAATTATTACAGCTACACCAGAGCACACTCTATCAATATATCTGCAATCCTAAAGACAACCCAGGTCAGTGCAGAGAACAGACATCACTTTGGGGCAGTATCCCACCAGAAGTGTACTGGTGGGAGACTGCCCCACAGTGATCTCTGTTCTGTGGACTGACCTGGGTTTTGTTTAGGATTACAGATATAATGACAATGTCCTCTGGTGTAGCTGCAATAAATAGGTTTGACTTTAACATTTCAATGATAAATAAGGTCTCACACCCTAGTGTTTTCCTGAACATTGGATTCTTCTTTATTTTGTTTTTTCATACAAGATCTTTCATAGACAAAGACATATCATTACTTTTTAACAAACTATAGTAAGATATTGTCATTATAGTTGTGAATTTACAATATTGTTAGTAGTAAAGCATTTTAAATATGTTTGCAAAAGTTGTAACTGTCTCTAATCCTGGATCTGAAAAGACATAGACTCATACATAATATATTGCAAACTAAGTTTTCAATTGTTAGCATTGCTGTTACGATGTTCTAATGAACATCTTTTTTGTACATTTACAGTCTGTTGAAAATAATTGTTGTCTGCATCCAAGGTACTTCAACAACATACGTCCAAAAGTTAATGGTAAATACCATCAATGAGTGTAAATAGACAACATTAAAATTATTAAAAGTCCTTGGTGTCTTTAGAGCGCATTAACTCTACAGTTCACAATTGCTAATACAGGGAGTATGTAACTCTCACTCAAATAACTGAGGCATTTGCAAGGGTCTTTTTTAGTGCAGGGATGTGGAATTCCTATAGCCCGACACCCAGGACATATTGTTTGGGGTCAAGGGCAACACGTTTTTATGTGTATTATGTCCTTGGGACAAGTAGGCCCAACCCCCTGCAGATCAAACCCTTCGGCTACCAGTTTGCAGTACCAAATTATGGATCAAGAAAGGGCCCTGTCTGCAGTTAAGGTAACATTCTTGTCCATATGTTGATGCTGTTCAAACTTGTATTCATAGTTTATTAATTGAAAGCTTTATTATTAGGGTGAATGCTCTAAGTAAATGCTGTGAGCTCCGACTGCACTACTGACAGTGGTTCCAGTATAAAAATGTGTACACAGGTTTTCAAAGTATAGCAATATGAGGCTATGGATAATGCTCCCAGAATGCTCTCTGATTTGATACAAATATTTGCAGAACTTTGAAAGCAAGATTAATGATTCTTTACTTTCAAAATAAAATGTTCATCTAAAAATGAAAGTAGGAAAACAACATTTAGCTAAACTACTGTAAAATGTCAGGTACCATTTCTTTTCAGCATCATTTAGTGACATGTGTTTGTTGATGCATGCTAGTTTTCTCAAAAATATTCATTATGGAATATCAATGTAACCAGTTTCAATAAAATTATGGGAAACAAAAAAAAAACCAAGCATTGACAAAGCCAGTAGGTCTAAAATTGGTGGTTAGCGTTTTAGTTTTGTCAATGTGTGAATTGTTTTGGCTTAGTTTTTCTAAAACCTTAGTGGTGTGGGAGCTGCTGGGTCATCACCATTATGACAAACACTGGTAAAACCAAAAATAGTTTTTGGTCTCAAAAAACACACACTGCCGCAGTACTTACTGGCACTGAACAAAGCTACTTTGCGTGCAGGTATGCTCTTTTTGAAACACAATAATGCTGTCACTCACAGTGAAGCCAGCCAATATAGAGAGTGACAGAATTTTAATAAACACAAAAGGTCACTGTAAATGCCAAACCCAATTTGGGGCCCAAGCCTCAAAAGTGCACCATGGTATATGTCCTTGCATTAAGTACAGCTATACAGCTTTCATGAATTCCCCCAAATTTTACAGAAGTATGACAAGACATAGTACTCCAAGAAAATATTTCTGAACTGAGGGGCATATTATCAAGAAGAGTGTTAAAATTATCGCCGCTTTAGTGACAGGAAACTGCCGCTAAAGCCGCGAAAATGGGCTTGATAATATGCCCTTGCAAATTCCCATAGAAGCCCACGTTAACACGAGAACATGGGATTCTATGGGAATTAAGCAACCTATCCAATGGACAAGTAGATATTTTATTAAATTCTACACCCCTGTTTTAGAGTTACGTTCACTGTGTGCGAAAGCTGCCTATATACCCTTCCAACTTATGGACTCATTACCACGTTTCCACTAAGTGATGAGAGATAACATATAACGTTTTCATTTCAAACAGCTATTCACCTTTAAACAATGCAATGTTACTAATAACTTACTTTTCACTATTTTCCCAACAGGTCCAATGTTTTGAATGCAGCCGATGACTCCACCTTAACTTTCTAAATCCAAATGTAATTGTTACTTATCTTTTACTGCTTACATATGTAAAAAACTATTCTTGACAAACTTCTTTTAGCTATCACGATTTGCACAATCCTTTTAGAGTTGGACCACACTTCCTCTAACATTCCTACTTAATTTTCTTTTTGAAATACAAAAATTATTTTGTTAAGGTGTTGAAATATAAATTTGAATCTTCCTCCTCTTTAAAGGTGAAGAAGCAATACCGCTCCTCTACACATGATTGTTCAATGGTAGTCTAAAAAGTAGTGGTAATTCACTATCACTATGGTAGATATCTGACTATAGAATCTATGATATAGTTGCACAACTATTCCATAGTCCTAATCAAAAAGGTGTCTTTACACTCAACAAAAAGAACAATCATGCACTTTTTATGCTGGACAGTATTGCTTCTAAACACCCTTTGACTGCTTTCTTCCATACCTTCAAAAAAGATTTCATGGATTTTTATGCATACTCTTTCAGGTATGTATATCTCTAATGTAAAACAAACATACTTGTTTTTCTTTTCTCACTCACATATGTGAACTCATCAGTCACTCCTATGGCAAGGTTTTTCAATTGTGAATACTGAGTGCTACGTTTTGTGTGAGAGGATGCCCATGCATAACCAAGCTAAGTTTTCCTTGGATGCATGGACACATGTAGTGTAACCTGTCAAATACTTTAAAATGCTACCATCCCATTAGTCCTAAAGGTGGATGTAGAATTCAACCGTTCATCATAAAATAGAATTGGATGTCACTAAATACAAAGTATTTCTATATTATGTAAGCCCTAATGTGTCCCTTAAAGATTCCAGCGAAATCCAGACACATATTAACTGAAACACAACCTCCATTAGTAACCTATAACATTTACCAAAGAACTCTTTCAAGATGTGATCCATCCAAAAAATACTCCTTTGGCACTTAAACTTAAATTTCTCTGCAGTTATTGCAATTAACTTTTATGTTACGGGAAATAGTCTATCAACTTAATCAAAAATAAGAAACTGGAGCATCGCTGTCCTCCACATCAGCCATTAGACATTTATCCAGGTTTTTTGCTGTAAAAACTACCCTGTCCGAAAGCAGTGCTAAATGTGCAAACTTGCTGCCTTTCTTGGCTGGAGTTATAAATTATCCTAAAATTAATTCTAATTCAAAACTCAGACCCTTCATTCAGCCTTCTTGGTAACTACTAACCATAAATGGCAGTGAGTAATTTGCACAGTTGCATCCTTTCTTGAGTCCTTTGCACCGCACAGTGTGTGTACTTTCTGCACTTCCGTTGTTTGCTAAGATGTGACACCCATTTATCAGGCTCCCATCGCCAAATCCGACACACAGTCTGTGTAATGGACTGGAAAACCAAACACCCACTTCCTTTACAAAGCCCTGGGTAGTTTCAACGTCTGCTGCCTTTCTTAATTTTCACCTTATTCTGCATCCACTAGCACAATCACACCTACCTGCTGCCTTTCTTGACTGTCTTTGCCAACTATTATTCTAATTCAAAGTAGAGGCCCTGGAAAGGGCCCGATGATATTTTTGAGCACTACGGCCCAGAGTGGTAACTTAGTGCACTTGCATTGCTTCCTTAGATGTGGTAGTCATTTCTCAGCCTCCCACTGTGGAATCCAACACCCTGTCTGTATAATAAAAAGGATATCCAAAGACCCACTTCGCTGACAAGGCAGAGGGTAGTTTGCGTATCTGCAGCCTTTCTTATTTTTCACCTTATTCATCTTCTACTCGATCAAGACACCACCCCCACGTACACATACTCACCTTTTTTGACTGGGGTTATCAATTATTACTCAGTTTCATATTCTAATTCAAAGACAAGGGGCCTTTATCGAGCCTTTTTGTTGTAACTACTTCCCCAACTAAACACACTATGTAATTTGCACACTTTTGCTGCCAATAGAAAAATTGGAAACTTTAATTAAATTTTTTGTAGCTGGTCAGGTTTCAATATCAGGAAGAACTTTTGTAGCTGTTGGAATTATTTTTCATGATGTACCTTCTACAACAGGGGTCTCCGACCTTTTCTGTAGTGGGAGCTATTTCTGATCATTGAAAATCGGAGTGAGCTACCAAAGGCTAAGCAACTCGCAAGTTTTCCGAGAGACCGACCCACGCCCAGCGTCATTGACTTTCAGGCTGTCTCACACCTCATCATCCACCGTGCTGCATCCCATTACACATGTTAACCGCACCTTGGTGTTCATCAGTCAAGACATGGAAATGCTTCCCACACAGGTTCAGAAACCTAAGAAAAAACTTCCACCCTACACATGCCATAGCTTTCTCTCCATGTAAGTGAGTGATTCAGTGACATACATTGGGTTAGTAAGCAACATAATTCCTCTCTTTTTTTGTTATCAAATAAAGAAAGGGAGAAAAGTTATGCTACAAATTAATACATATGATGTTCCTTCATGTCCGGGCCTTTGCAGACTATTAAAACAATAAATATCCGATATTTGGAAAGGTGGCAACCCTTGTTATATTATGTGCTTTATTTCTTTTCAAATGGCAATGCATGCATGCTGGTCATGTTATGGTTCCATAGCAGCGAACTAAGTGGATTAATGTACCTGCTGCAGAAATGTGTATATGTGTTAATGCACCTGCTGCAGAGGTAGGCATGCAACCTTAAAGTCGCAAGTTCAAACCCAGTATGAAAGCTCAGGGGTTTAGTGCACTTGCTGCAGAGCTCCAGATATAACCCACAGGTTACCAGATATTGCGACAGTATGATAGTTGAATAGGTTAACTCGGGGCATCTCCCTACCTGCAGATCAGTTTCCTGAATATACATCGGAGATCAAAGCACCTCCTTCACTAATCTGTGTTAAGGAGTCCTGAACTAATAGGACAAAGACCTGATGAATGTGAGCGATGACTGGCTAGCTAAATGCAGAAAGTATTTGGAAAAAGGGTGAATGAGTCCGCCTGTGAAAGTTTAATCTTGTTTAAGTATCGCAAAAAACCATTAATTAAGCTATGATAATCACACCATTTTAGCATTCAGTACATTGGCAGAGACACCAATGAAAGTTCCATTAGTAACATACAGAATTTGTACTAGGCTTTTAGGTACTATAACTGACATTTTTCCCCCCAGCATAGGGTCACATGGCATAACTGAGTGGTGTCCATCTGTATTACGAAGGTCCCAAAATTCCCCCTTTTCACCCTCTGGGCCACATGACAAGACCGAAAGCTGTGTACACCCAGAGGACTCTTGGAATAAACTGATGTACAGCTATTTGTGAAACTCAACACTTGCGAGACACTGAAAAGTACATGTTGAATACAGAATTTAAAAAGAAACAAAAAAACACATGCAGCTACGGCCAATGACTTGCACTTCACCCAACACTTAAAGAAGCAAGGCTTACTTTCTTCCTGGGCGACCAACACTAAAGAACACCATAGAAATGGGAAACACGACTTTCCCCAGAGGCCAAACTGTGCTAAAAAACCATATTACGCTTAAAAGAGCACAAGGTCACATCAATCTCAGAGATTGAACCCTAAATCCAAAAACAGAAACACTGCCAGTAAGCAATATTAAACTATAGGTATAGTAGTTAAATCACTGAACACCCGACCGCTCCAACAAATGAAGTAATAACCAAGAAACTATTGTCAACATATCGCAAGACATAATATATGGAGCACACAGATTCATACAAATAAAGCACAACACTAGAGTGTAAATTCTATGCTTATGGTTGCGCATCGATGTTGAGACCTAATTGATAATGCTCAGTATTTACTGTCAACATACTGGGACTCGCTTACCAATCTGCTACTGTGCTCCGCTCCACGCAGGATCAAAAGGCAGCTTCTGTGGTTCTTGAAAGGGGAAGTACATCAATACTGTTTGCACCACCTGCATTACAGCTATCAGGCGTTCCGTCCTGATTATCTGCGCATATGTCTTGCTGGTTATAAAGTGTGAGCCAGCTTGGAAATGGCAGGTGGCGCAGTTCCTACTTGTTCTGGAGTTAAGAAAGAACGTCATGTTCTTCTGCCCACCCCGCTCCAGCTAAGCTCCGTTTCAGACAATCTGAGCTGCTGGTTTGGGTGGGGGCAGGCAAGCACTATCAAAAGGCTGAAGGAGAAGGAAAGGATAATAAATAGATGCAAGAGCTCAGAGTGAGGCCATAATAATGAAATGCGGGTGGGAGCTACTCCTGGAGGGTCGGCGAGCTACCGGTAGCTCGCGATCGACCGGTTGGAGACCCCTGTTCTACAACAACTGGACATTACACTGTTTATTTAAAATGTCTGAAAGGTTGGATACATTCTAATAATCAATCAGTTTTTAAGCAATGTTTGCCTAAAGAGTTACCAATTGTTAACTAATATTTTTAAAGCCAACATTTTAAGATCAAAATTTGACCTTTCAGGAATACTTCGGTTAAGGTAGATTAGTCTGGTGTTGTAGAGTATTTTGTAAGTAAGGGTGAGGAGCTAGAAGCTGATCCTATTATTGGTATTGATGCAGTGCAGCTGTATCAGGTTCTGAGTTATGTGGCTGCAGCAGGGGACATTGATAATCACTCAGGTGGAGGTCTTTTGGATATGTTGTAGGTGTTTGCCTACAATTCCTCTGTAGAGAGTTTTCCTACAGAGTAGTCTGCTGCTGATGAGGGACTGTGTCACTGTTCTTCTTTTGGTTAGGATCCATTTGTAAATGTTGCGGAGCATGTGGATGGTCTTATAGCAGTACGAATAGACAATGTTGACTTCTTTACACATTGAAAGGAAGGAGTTGAGGATGAATCCTAGGTTGTGGACATGGTTGGTAAGTGTTGGTACTGTCCAAAGTGCAGTCAGCTAGCACAAGTCGGCTGAAGGGGTGGGTCTGAGGATGAGTACCTTTATTTTGTGCGAGTTCATGTTTAGAAAGCTGCTCTTTATGTATTTGGTCACGTTTCAGCCTTTCTTATTTTTTGTATTATTCATCCTACACGCAATCAACAAATCATCTACACATACACACACCTACTTCCTGCCTTTCTTGGCTATTGTTATCAACTATTCTTCTATTTTGTATTCAAAGTGGAGGCCCTTTATCGAGCCTTTTTCTTGTAGCTACTACCTCGGCCGAAGGCACTGGGAAATTTGCACACTTGCAACCTTTTTTGGCTGCGGTTATCTATTATTATTCAAGTAATTCAAAGTTCCAGCCCTTTATTCAACCTTCTTGGTAACTACTACCCATGAATGGTAGTGGGTAATTTGAACACTTGCGTCCTTTCTTGTGTCCTTTCTACCGCACAGTGTGTGTACTTTGCGCACTTGCTTAACTCCTTAGATGAGATACCCGTTTCTCAGGCTCCCACTGTGAAATCCAACTAACAGTCTGTAATGAACTGGAAAACCAAAGACACATTTCCTTAACAAGGCAGTGGTTTGTTTCACCATGTGCTACCTTTCTTCCTTTTCACCTTATTCTACATCCACTACCCGAAACACATGTACCTGCTACCTTTCTTGCTGCCTTTCCCAAGTATTATTCTAATTCAAAGTAGAGTCCCTGAAATTAGCCCGGTGTTGTAATTTTTCAGCCCTACTGTCCACAGAGGTAACTTTGTGCTCTTACATTGCTTCATTTGATGTGGTAGACATTTCTCAGGCTCCCACTACGAAATTCGACGCCCTATCTGTATAATGAGGTGGAAATCTAAAGATCCACTTCCCAGACAATGCACTGGGTACTTTACGTGTCTGCAGCCTTTCTAATTGTTCACCTTTTTTTATCTTCATGTCAATCAACACACCATCTACACATAACACACACCAACTTGCTTCCTTTTTTTGGCTGGAGTTATCAATTATTGTTCAATTTCATTTTCTGATTAAAAGTAGTCAAGGCCCTTTATTGAGCCTATTTGTTATAGCTAATACCCCAGCCGAAGACAGTAGGATATTTTAACACTTGCTCCTTTTCTTCGCTGGGGTTGGCAATTTTATTTAAATTACGAAAAACCTTAGAAACAATATTTTCAATCAGAAACAAATTTCAAAGTAATCGTCTCAGTAAGACTACTTTGCCATGTTCACTCATTTCTCCAATTGATATATCTTGTAGAATAGTTCCACAATCCCCATCATTTGCTTTTCACATGTTTGTAATAAATTCCTTTTATTCAAAATGTAACCAAGTATTAACATTTCCAATGCTACATTACATCGTTTACTTATACTACCTGTGGAACAAGACAACAAATTGGAATATCACAAGCTATCTGGCGAAGCTTGTTGTGAAGACACTTGAAGAAAATGAAACTTCTCATTATTCATGACCTAAGCATTGTATCAAACGTAATGCTTGCCTTTGTGCATTTAAGAATGCAACAAATTCTTAAAACAGGGTATCACATATTACTCTCGTTTTATTTGAAGCAGAAACAATTGTACTATGTCTTAAGATTCTTTTAACGGTAAAAAATAGCATTCATCGATGTTTGTGTCGAGTAGTACCTTCAATCTACATTGCAGACAGCAGGGTTCACAACTTCAAATCAGCTTTGGATGTAAATTTCTCTTCAGTATCTGTGCTGACAACAGCTTTCAATTATTTCAGCACTGAGTACAGTTAACAACTACATACCAAGAACGCCAGCACTACAGAAAACGTTCAATAAAATCTTGATTTATTTCAAACAGAGACAATTGCACAATGTCCTCAGATTTTCTTAAAGTTTGAATAGTAGGAAATTCAGTCTTCATTTAATGCAGAGGGAATTCTACTATATGCTTTCACATTTTCTTTAAATAACTGACAAAAAGCATTCGTCTATCTCTTTGTCAACTGCCTTCAATCTACATTGCGAAAGGAACGTACAAGCTCAGCGCCAAAGATAATACTTACTCACTGCACCATTAATAATCACCAAGAAGAGTGAACACTTTTATGTTCTAGTGAAACATACTATTCCATTTAAATGGCATTGATGCAGAATTCAATCGACAGAAGATATTACTTCAATTACTGTTCCTCCCCCCAGATCATGTATCATCAAAGGGTACATTCAACCTCAGCAACGGTATTACTAACTCAGTGCACCAGAAATCATCAACACAGGACCGCATTGAATAACATGACTTATTTACAAAATATAAATATCCTACTTTTTAGAGATATAGTTCAACTTACTTCTCTGTTGAGACAACCAACATTAATTATGAAAACTTGATTTATTTTAAAGACTTTGCTACCAATGTGTCCTACTTGGACCATGCATAATCGCAGACTTCACAGAACTTTGTTCCTTCAGGTGCCACTAACTCATTCCACCACTTATCATCGCTGCATTCACACACACTAAATTACCAATATTGTGCAGCTGTAATTAATGACACGTAGTCATGAAGTCTCGGTAACCGCTACCTCCTACCATCACTACAAGTCCATATTCAGCCAGAATTTAACTGATTCTTCATTCATTACATATAAAGGACATTATCTAATAAATGAATCTACCTCAAATATACACAAAATCGCCAATTGCCCTTACTAAGCCAGAATTCACAAGACCAATAAAAATTACTATTAGTACATCCTACCCACACCACACTTCTTCGCAAGCTCCATAAACCTTGTTGTTTCAGGTACCACTAACTCAGTGGAAACTAAACTAAGTATAACACCTATTTCATATTCTGATTAAAACTCAACACCATTTATCGAGCCTTTTTGGTGTAGCTGCTACCCCGACCGAAGGCAATGGCAAATTTGCACACTTCCTGCCTTTCTTGGCTGTGGTTATCAATTAATCCTCAATTTCATATTCTAATTAAAAATCATGTCCCTTTATCAAGCCTTTTTCATGTAGATACTGCACTGGCAGAAAGCAGTGGGAAATTTGCGCACTTCCTTTATTTCTTCGAAGGGGTTATGAACTCTTGTTCAATTTCATATTCCTATTCAAAGTGCAGGCCCTTTATCAAGCCCTTTTTGTTCTATCAACTACCGTGACCGTAGGCAGTGACAAATTTGCATACTTGCTGCCTTTCAGAGACAATTTCACAATATCCTCAGATTTTCTTAAAGAAATTCAGCCTTCATTTTTTTAATTTAAAGATGCTTCTACTGCATGTCTTCAGATTTTGTTTAACCCCTTGGTCACGGCCACGATTCTGGGCCTGTGCGGCCGTTTTAAAGAGTGGGCAGGTTCATGACGGCCCCCAGCCCTCATCAGCTCACGAGCATCGTGATGCATGACGGCTGGGGGGCGTCATCAGCATGGAAGGGGTTAAATAAGTGACAAAAAGCATTCCTCCATGTCTCTGTCAACTATTGCCTTTGATCAACACTACAGACAGCAGGGTTCAAAACTTGAATTCAGCTTTCCATCTACACTATCCACAGCATTCAAATTAGCCTTCATTTATATAACGCAGACACAATTGTATTAATGGATGGCACAATAAACATTCCTCAATGTCTATAGTAAGTACTACCTTCAAAAGTGCCTACGAACAATAGAGTTTACCTCTTCATACCACGAGCACATCAGTACCACAGAAAACATTGAATCTATCCTTCCTTTATTTAAGGTAGAGACTAATGAATTTAAAAGAATGTGACAAATAGTATTCATCTATAACTGTGCTCACTAAACCCTTCAATCTACACTGTGGACATTAGGGTTCACAACTTGAATTCACCTTTCCATCTACACTAAGGACAACATTGAATCTAGCCTTGCTTTATTTAAGACAAACAATTGTACTTTGTCCTCAGATTCTGTTAACTGTGACAAAATAGCACTCATCAATCTTTGTGTCAACAACTGCCTTCAATCTACACTTTGGACAGCTGGGTTCACAACTTGAATTCAGCTTTAGAACTAAATCTGTCTTCAATATCAGTACTGACAACAGCCTTCAATATATTCTGCGGCCAGTAAAAATAAAAACTTGATAGCAGAAGCTCCACTACTACAAAAAACATTCAATTTAGCCTTGCTTTATTTAAGGTAGAGACTAATGGATTTTATGTCTTCCGATTTTGTAAAAGAATCTCACAAATAGCATTCATCTATAACTGTGCTCACTAGAGCCTTCAATCTACACTGCGAACAGTAGGGTTCACAACTTGAATTCACATTTCCATCTACACTAAGGACAACATTGAATTTAGCCTTGCTTTATTTAAGACAGGCGATCTTTGTGTCAACAACTGCCTTAAATCTATACTGTGGACACCTCAGTTCACAACTTCAAATCAGCTGTCCTTCTACATTAAGGACAGCATTGTATTCAGCCTTGCTTTCCTTAAGGCAGATACAATTAACCTGTGTCCTCAGATTCTGTTAACTGAGATAAAATAGCATTCATCAATCTTTGTGTCAACAACTTTCTCCAATCTGCACTATGGACAGCTGCATTCACAAGTTGAATTAAGCTTTTCTTCTACATTAAGTACAGCATTGTATTCAGCCTTTTTTTCCATAAGGCAGAGACACTTACACTGTGTCCTCAGGTTCTGTTATCTGTGACTAAATAGCATTCTTCAATCTTTGTGTAAACAATTGCCTTCAATATACACTACGATAGCTGGGTTCACAACTTGAATTCAGCTTTCCTTCTACATTAAGAACTGCATTATATTCACCCTTTCTTTCCTTAAGGCAGAGAAAATTATACTCTGTCCTCAGATACTGTTAACTGTGACAACATACCATTAATCAATCTTTGTGTCAACAACTGTCTTTAATCTACACTGCAGACAGCTGGATTCACAACTTGAAATCAGCTTTCCTTCTACATTAAGTACAGCATTACATTTAGCCTTGCTTTACTTATGGCAGAGACAATTATACTGTATACTCAGATTCTATTATCTGTGACTAAATAGCATTCATCGATCTTTGTGTCAACAAGTGCCTTTAATCTACACTGCGGACACATCAGTTCATAACTTCAAATCTGCTTCCCTTCTACATTAAGGACCGAGTTGTATTCAGACTTTTTTTCCTTAAAGCACAGACACTTATACTATGTCAAATCAAATCAAAATTAACTTTATTCGGTTTTCATTGTTTACAAAACCATAAAAGTACAGTTTGATAACATTTTTCTTTTGTCAACACATTTCAAAGATTTCCTAATTTAAAAGACAGTCGCATAATAACATTTAAGTAAAAACAGGTTCTTATGAATAATGATAGAGTCTAAGTTAACAAAAGCAGGATTAGATATTTACAGTACAGGTAGTTAAAATCCTAGGCAGGAAGGTAATGCTCTATTCCAAGTTTAATCCATGGCAAACAATACATTTTTAAAATGTAATTACAATCTTTATTAACCATTCCTCCTCCAGAAACTTTAGGAATAATATTGCAGGTTGACATCTCCTAAATCCCATATGTTTTAATACTGGGATAATCCAGAACTTTCTTGATTCACAATAAAATGTACAAAATAAAATTGCGTGAATAGTAGTCTGGATAGAGAGACCGTCACATGGACAAAAAGGTAAAGCTGTTGACCAGTCATTTCTTTTCGGGAAGGTACCGATTCGATGATAGAAATGTAATCTGAGCCGGATCAACAGAAATCTCTCGCAACTGGTGGTATTAAAGGTTAGGTATGGTTGGATAGAAAAAGTGGTCCGTATAGCCAGACTGTGCACAGTTGATCGTTTAGTGGCTTCTTTTGCCAATCGCAGGTCGTCTAGATGTATTAAACACTGCTTCTGGAATACTTTTCTTGATAGCTCATGAATTAAAGTAGGTGAATTGAAATATATCCCCAAGCCGGTATCATGCAGAAAGGCTTTGATGTACCGTAACCAACCAATGTTGTTAGCATTCTCTAAAGAAATGCAATCCATGATAAACCCTTGGGAAAAGGTGGTTCTATTGGATGTCCATATACGATGCCACAGGAGAAGTGGTTGTATTTTAATAATTCAGGAAACAATGAGAGAGCAAGGGTAACTAGGGCCTGTCCAGATCCCAAGGTATAGTATGCAGGTAAACAATGTGGACAAGCCCACTATGTGTTAGTTTTAGTCGCTGTTTTTGTGGCCCCAAACTGGCAAGGCCAGGATTCCCAGAGGTATTTTTTAACCAAACACTCACATCCAATCATTGCACCTACACCCGTACGCTGTAATCAGGCGTTGTAGCACAACCAGGTGGCACTCGGCCGCCTGGTTGGGGCCCCTATGATGAAGCATGACACCAACCAGGTTGGTGTGTGAGGGGCCTTTTAAAACACCAAGTGTGTCCCAGTTTGAGACCACGAAAACAGTGACTAAAACTAACACATAGTGGGCATGTATTTTAATAATATCAGCCAGATAAGGGAGGCCTAAATCCAAATGACAACAGTATGTTGCACTACTCCAAGGAAGTGCACGAAGATACCTCAGGAATCTATTTTCAACCGTTTCTAGGGCTTCAGTGTTTTCGTAGCCCCACACGCCTGCCCCATACGTCACTACGGTTAAACATTTGGCCTTATATATCGCTATTATTTCAACAGGTGGCCTTCTTCCTAGCCTTTGGTTGAAATTTACCAGAGCAGATGTAGCTCTCATGAAGAGAAGCTTTCTAGACTCTATGGCCAGTTTCCAGCTGATTGAATGGTCGATAGTGATCCCTAAATATGGGTATTTTTCTGTGCACTCAAGCTTTTCATTTTTCAGGAAGATACCCTTTGTTCTTTTCTTGCCAATTCCCGAGAACATAACAAAGGTTTTTTTAATGTTAATATTTAAGTCCAAATTAGCCATAAAGGAGGCGTATCTATCGAGGGCTAGTTGTAATTCAACAGGAGTACGGGCCAGAATCACTGCATCATCGGCGTAGAGTAGGGCAGGAGTTGGGCGACCATTGATATAAGGGAGGTCCTGGCACCCTTTGACCATGGCCCACTCCAAGCCATTGGTATAGAGTGTGAAAAGAAAGGGTGCCAGGACACAGCCCTGTCTCACCCCTCTCTCCACGTCGAACGATGCAGTTAACGCTTCATTTACCCCGTGCTGCACTCTCGCTGTAGCATTTGAGTATAGTTCATGCAAAAAATGTACAAACATCAGCTCTACCCCCATTTCTAATAGAACTGACCAGAGCTTTGCGTGGCTAACACAATCGAAGGCGGCCGACAGGTCAACATAAACCATGTGGAGGGTCCCGCATTCCTACATTAAGTACAGCATTGCATTTAGCCTTGCTTTCCTTAAGGACGAGACAATTATACTGTATTTAGATTCTATTATCTGTGACTAAATAGAATTCATCGATCTTTGTGTCAACAACTGCCTTTAATCTATACTGTGGACACCTCAGTTCACAACTTCAAATCTGCTTTCCTTCTACATTAACGACTGCGTTGTATTCAGCCTTTTTTTCCTTAAGGCAGAGACAATTATACTATGTACTCAGATATTGGTAACTGTGACAAAATAGCATTCATCAATCTGTATGTCAAGAACTGCCTTCAATCTACACTGCGGAGAGCTGCGTTCACAACTTGAATTCAACTTTCCTTCTACATTAAGGACAGCATTGCATTTAGCCTTGCTTTCCTTAAGACAGAGACAATTATACTGTATCCTCAGATTTTATTATATGTGACTAAATAGCATTCATCGATCTTTGTGTCAACAACTGCCTTCAATCTACACTGGGGACAGCTCCATTCACAACTTGAATTCAGCTTTCCTTCTACATTGAGGACAGCATTGCATTTAGCCTTGATTTCCTCAAGGCACAGACAATTATACTGTATCCTGAGATTCTATCATCTGTGACTAAATGGCATTCATCGACCTTTGTGTCAACAACTGCCTTCAATCTAAACTACGGACAGCTCCGTTGACAACTTCAATTGAGCTTTCCTTCTACATTAAGGACAGTATTGTTTTCAGCCTTGCTTTCCTTATGGCAGAGACAATTATACTGTGTCCTCAGATACTGTTAACTGTGGCAAAATAGTATTTATCAATCTTTGTGTCAACAACTGCTTTCAATCTACACTGCGAACAGCTGGGTTCACAACTTGCATTCACCGATCTTTCTGTCAACAACTACCTTCAATCTACACTGTGGACAGCTGGGTTCACAACTTGAATTCAGCTTTCCTTCTACATTAAGGACCGCATTGTATTCAACCTTTTTTCCTTAAGGCAGAAACAATTATACTGTGTCCTCAGATTCTGTTATCTGTGACTAAATAGCATTCTTCAATCTTTGTGTGAACAACTGCCTTCAATGTACACTATGAACAGCTGGATTCACAACTTGAATTCAGCTTCCCTTCTACATTAAGAACAGCATTATATTCATCCTTGCTTTCCTTAAGGCAGAGACAATTATACTGTGTCCTCAAATTATGGTAACTGAGATACAATACCATTCATCGATCTTTGTGTCAACAACTGCCTTCAATCTACACTGAGAACAGCTTTATTCACAACTTCAATTTAGCTTTCCTTCTACATTAAGAACCACATTGTATTCAACCTTTTTCTCCTTAAGGCAGAGACAATTATGTTGTGTCCTCCGATTCTCTTATCTGTTATTAAATAGCATTCTTCAATGTTTGTGTGAACAACTGCCTTCAATCTACACTACGGACAGCTGGGTTCACAACTTCAATTGATCTTTCCTTCTACATTAAGGACAGTATTGTTTTCAGCCTTGCTCTCCTTATGGCAGAGACAAATATACTGTGTCCTCAGATTCTGTTAACTGAGATAAAACAGCATTCATCAATCTCTGTGTCAACAACTGCCTTCAATGTATACTACAGACAGCTTCATTCACAGCTTGAATTAAGCTTTCGTTGTACATTAAGTACCGCAGTGTATTCAGCCTTTTTTCCATAAGGCAGAGACAATTATACTGTGTCCTCCGGTTCTGTTAACTGTGGTTAAATTGCATTCTTCAATCTTTGTGAACAACTGCCTTCTATCTACACTAAGGACAGCTGGGTTCACAACTTGATTTCAACATTCCTTCTACATTAAGGACATCATTGAATCCAGCCTTGCTTTATTTAAGGCACAGACAATTGTAGTATGTCCTCAGATTCTGTTTACTGTGACAACATAGCATTCATCGATCTTTGTGTCAACAACTGCCTTCAATCTACACTGCGGACAGAAGGGTTCACAACTTCAATTCAGCTTTAGAACTAAAATTATCTTCAATATCTGTCCTGACAACAGCCTTCAATATATTCTGCGGTCAGTAAAAATTAAAACTTCATAGAAGAACTCCACTACTACAGAAAAGATTGAATTCAGCCTTGCTTTATTTAAGGTAGAGACTAATGGATTTTATGTCTTCCGATTTTGTAAAAGAATGTCACAAATAGTATTCCTCTATAACTGCTCACTAGAGCTTTCAATCTACACTACCAACAGCTCGGTTCACAACTTGAATTCAGCTTTCCTTCTACATTAGGACAGAAATGCATTTAGCCTTGCTTTCCTTAAGGCAGAGACAATTATACTGTATCCTCAGATTCTATTATCTATGACTAAATAGCATTCATCGATTTTTGTGTCAACACCTGCCTTCTATTTATACTACGGAGAGCTGAGTTCACAACTTCAACTCAGCTTTCCTTCTACATTAAGGACAGTATTGTTTTCAGACTTGCTTTCCTTATGGCAGAGATTATTAAACTGTGTCCTCACATTCTGTTAACTGTACAAAATAGCATTCATCGATGTTTGTGTCAATTAATACCTTCAATGCACATTACAGACAGCAGAGTTCATGACTTCAATTCAGTTATGCATGTAAATTTCTCTTCAGTATGTGTGCTTAGAAGTGCCTTCAATCAATTCTGCCCTCAGAAGAGTTCACAACTAGATACCAAGACCACCAGCACTATAGAAAACATTCAATAATCTTGATTTACTTAAAACAGAGACAATTGCACAATGTCTTCAGATTTTCTTAAACTGTAAACACTAGACAATTCAGCCTTCATTTATTTAATGCAGACACAATTCTACTATGTGTCCACATTTTCTTTTGAAACCGCGTATTATATGAAAAAGGAAACTATAATAAATCTACTTGAGAAAGCTTAAGAATTATTTTTTTTTAATTTGTTTTAGTAATCAATACAATTTGATCATTAGATAAACTAATCCCTTTAATGAAGGTCAAAACTAAGTGGAAAAGACAAACAGAAGTAATTTTTCAGAAGTTTTTTTGGGTGAATGGAACCATAGTTCAAGTTCTGAGCCTTTTCTTAATGATGAGTTATCTTCAGAGTAATGATTTGTTGCATGCAGATGACACTAGTAGTCGTGCCTATGAAGTTGGAAATGCTTGTACTATTGTGAAAGACAAAATTGTTCCTAGAAATGCAAAAGAAGTGTTAGCTGAGGAACTTTTAGGTAGAGATCCTAACACCCCAGTGAACATTTCCAATTGCAGTAGTATTTATACTGCAAGTCAAGAATTTATTAATTTCTTTTATGCAATTTCTTACAAAACTATATTAAAAAAAGTGTTCAACAAAAGATTAACATGTGGCAAGGACTAGACTTTTGCACAGTAGGAAAAAATACTGCTTTCCAACGTCATTCTCTGGCTTGTCTTTCTAAAAAAGTATAGCAAAGTATTTTTCACCAATTCAGAATGTTACCAGTTCATCATACTCAAATCATGAAAATAGTTAGAACATTGTATTACGCAAAATTGCAGCACTAATGTTACAAAAAGTTGAACAGTACTCGTTTCCTTGCATCTGTATCAGATGTAACAAATGTCTCTGTTGAAATTCAGCTTACTTACTTTGATCCTCAGGAAGACAGTGCAGAAACTGAGATATTAATAGAAGAAAATGTGGAACAGAATATACAATGTTGTACGGTATAATAATCTTCAGTTTGTAATTATTCCTTCTGCACTGATGGTTTTGAATACCTATGACTCTATTCTTATTAAATACTGTGCATCCATTTCAGGCTATTGTTCGTATAGAGCCTAAGACAGGATAATTGCCTCCTTTTGACTTACTAACACCATTAAAGGCAAGAGTTCTATAATTGCCAGCAGATTGTTTTCAAACAACTGAAACAATTGGTGTAGGAAATGTAGAAGATGAGCCTCCTAAGAAGAAGAAAAAAGCTCTACTTTGCAACTTATTTACTATCCCTGAAGGGCATAAAAAGGTTAATGCTCCGTTAGTAACCTGTAAAATTTGCCAAACAACTCTTTAAAGGAGTCATCCATCCAAAAAATACTCCTTTGGCACACCAACTATGATGTGACATATCAAGAATTTGCACCCCAATAACTTTGCTTGACCTCCAACACAGACATTTCAGGAAAACCCACCTACTGCTGCACAAAGCACATCGATTGCTTTACCAGCACATTCAGCAGGCAATCCACACCCAGAAATTAACCTAATTTCGGTAAAATTAACATTGTATGCATTAATTATGACGAACTTTCCTCTTAAGGGGAACTTTCTATCGACCTAATAAAATTCAAGGAACTGGAGCATCACTATACTCAACATCACTTTTTTTGAAATTAGCTTGTAATTAGTATCAACTACCTCAGCCAAAGGAAGTGCTTAATTTGCACACTTTCTGCCTTTCCTGAGGGGGGATATCAATTATTCTTCAATTTCATATTCTGATTGCATTGTTTGCTTAGATGTGATACCCATTTCTCACCCTCCCACTGCGTAATCCGACACACAGTCTGTGTAATGAACCGAAAATCCCAATATCCACTTCCCTGACAAAGTAGTGGATAGTTTGCATGTCTACTGTCTTTCTTATTTTGCACCTTTTTCATCTTCCATTCAATCAACACATCATCGACAAACACACACACTTACTTGCTGCCTTTTTCACTGGGGTTATCAATTATTCTTCAAGTAATTCAAAGTCAAACTACAGGCCCTTTCTTGAGCCTTCTTGGTAAGTACTATGCATGAATAGCAGTGAGTAATCTGCACACTTGCGTCCTTTCTTGCATCTTTTCCACCTCACAGTGTGTGTACTTTGTGCACTTCCATTGCTTGCTTACATGTGGTACCCATTTCTCAGCCTGCCACTGCAGAATCCGACTCACAGTCTGTGTAATGCACTGGCAATCCAAACATCCACTTCCCTCACAAGGCAGTGGGTATTGTGCAGGTCTGCTGCTTTGTAATTTTCCCCCTTATTCATCTTCCACTCAATCAACCCACCATCTAAAAGTACACACACCTACTTGCGGCCTTTCTTGGCTATGGTTATCAACTATTCTATATCATATTCGTACTCAAAGTGCAGTCCCTTTATCGAGCCTTTTTGATGTAACAACTACCCCAGCCTAAGACAGTAAAAAATGTGCAGAATTGCTGCCTTTCTAGAACTGTGTTACTGTTTCCTGGAACTTTAAGGATACAGACTGGACAATTACAGATATAAAAGACAAATTTGCTGGTGCATAGAAGAGTGCATACGCAGTCTATAAGGGTTTGAACCAGTCCATGCATCAAGTCCCACTTTGCAACATGACTACTTCTGTACTACCTAAATTATTACAATTCTGAAAGAAGAATGTTTCAAACCATTTAAATAAATGTATACTTATAACATCTCATAACTTAATAGAGCTTCTAAAATAATTTCATCATGAATTTCATATTCCTCATTATCAGTTTCAAAAGTCATATGCTCATACTCGATGCCTTCTAATGGTTACAGAAAATCAATTCCCAAGCTTAACTCTGATAAATTACACCTAATATCTGCAGCATTTAGATCTTGCTCTTCATTATCGCTACTTGTAAAAAGTATTTTCAGCTCTTCTTTGACAATGTTACTAATTTCAAAAGTGTCTTCTAAATTGTTTTGTTGATTTTCCATACTGAATTTCTTATGCTGTAGCTCCTTGTACATAAACACTTCATTTTATCTTTACTGTAATATCAGCATATGTGGTGATTCATATGAATTATATTAAATATTTATTTTTCAAATAAAACAATATTTTGTACATGAGTGTATTCTATTTTAAAAACATTGCAAAAATTAAATACAATAAATAGTGTCACTCTGCATTGTGTTAAGTGCTTTATTTATTTATCCTACCTACTGTGTTGCAAACTTAAAACAGTCATGACAGCACCATCCTACTTTGACTCACCCCATTACGTTGTCAATTAGGGTGCAGGGAGGCAAAGAAAAGTAGTAAAATACATGTCTACAGTTGTACTGCCATATTCACAACACTGGATGAAACACTGAATAAACAAACTCAGATGCAAAAAAACTTACACAAAAGAATGCTGCACAAAAGCAAAAGTTACACAAACGAAAGCAACAGAAAGAGGACACTGAATCTTGAAAACAAACGGGTGAGTAGACAAGAGAACAAAAAAGCTAGCAACACTGCAACGGAGGCTACGCTGTGGAACTCATTCTAAAGAGAGTTGGAAACATACTGTAAATAAAACGAATTCAAGTAAAAAAAAAAAAACACATGCATGGATGACAAAGTCACTGGAGTAATACTCTGTTCCCCAACAAAAAAAGATTTTGGAAAAATCATATCTACGAATGTTTAAGGAGCTGCAAAAGAACCCATTCCCCAGGATTCAAAAAATATCATTAGGGAACGTGTGGGGAACACCAATACCCCCACGGTCCCAGCTGGCTCCCGGCGACCTTCGAGAGCCGTCATTACTTTATCAGAGACAGCAGTGTATATGCTGCTCTCTCTAACGAAAAGCAATCTGCTTTCCTACTTGAAAGACACACCAGCTTAACTTGCGCTCCCTTTCAAACACAAACCAGTTTGCTGTGCTAAAGAGGGAGCCACGACGCTCCCACCCTACCATTCAAAACAACAGTGTCCTGGGGGTAGACACCCCGGGACACTGCAAGAGTCGGCCCTGAGACATAGTGCACCCCAGAACAATCAAGAGCTCCAGGACGGAGGCCGAGCGACCCCTTCCTAACAATTAAAAGCCCCGAAAAGTGGTAATCTCCTGGGCTGGGAGCTCCATGCCGTCACAGACCCCCCCTATTTTAAATATTACTGCCCCAGTAAGATGGCGGTCCCCTGCTCATGTACGAGAGCCATGAGCCCCCCTGCATACTTCAAAATAAAAGATGGCTGCCAAAACTTCCTAGTTTGAAGTGTTGAAAGCCAACCAGCATGCACCTCCTTATTGTACAGATTTCCGTACGCGTACGCCGCGATTTTTCCATTGTTTAAAATCAAAAAATTATATAGCCTAAAAATCCATGAACGACCCCCTGACCCACCCTAGAGGATCAGGATGTTTCTACCCTGCCCCCTTTCCTTATTTCCCAACTTTCTTTTACTGTTTTCTTGTGTCTCTGTTCTAGCGACCAATAACAGGGCTGTCAACACTTCCTGGTTTGGAGTGTTGACAAACAGTTGACCGCCAACAAGCATGAAGCTCATGCTCGAAATTACACGAATTTCCATACGCGTACGCCGCAATTATTCTATTTAGGAGAATAATTTAAAAAATAGCCTGAAAATTCATAACCGAACCCCTGAGCAAGCCTAGTGGTCAAGATTCTTCTACCCTGCCCCTTTCCTTATTTCTCAACTTTTTTTACTGTTTTCTTGTGACTCCGCTCTAGCGACCAACAAGATGGCTGCCAACACTTCCTGGTTTGGTGTATTGATGGACAGGTTACAGCCAATCAGCATGCAGCTCGTGCTCGTAATTGTGCGAATTTTTCTATTTAAAAAAAACAAAACAAAAATAGCCTAAAAATTCATAACCGAACCCCTGAGCAAGCCTAGAGGGTCAGGATTCTTCTACCCTGCCCCCTTTCCTTATTTCTCAACTTTGTTTTACTGTTTTCTTGTGACTCGGTTCTAGCAACTAACAAGATGGCTGCCAACACTTCCTGGTTTGGAGTGTTGACAGACAGGTGACAGCCAATCAGCATGCAGCTCGTGCTCGTAATTGTGCGAATTTCCGTACGTGTGCTCCGTCTCTAGATATCGCTATGATTTTACTTCTACTTTTCTCAAAAACTACTGAACGGAATTACACCATTTAACAAAAAGCACAATCTGTGAACCGAACACTACCTCTCTGCCAAATTTGCTGTAATTCTGTTCAGCCGTTCGGGCGGTAGTCCTGGCTAAAGGTCTCTATGGAAAATTGCTGGGGGAAAACATGTTATGGACCCCCCTTTTTTCTCGGCCCTCACTTGACGAATCAACCCCAAACTTTTAGGGAAGGGGCGGAACCGAGCAGGCCATTTTCTTGGGGAGATTCACGAAGATTCGTCCACTGACGCCAAAGTTAATTCCAAATAGAATGTTGTAATTTACCTATGGAAAATAGGTCCTAACTATAACTACCTATTGGCGACCGCCAGTAGGTAATATATATATGAACCATAGGTTTCTGGCACGTTATAGTTAGGAATTAGCATTTAAAAAACCTTAGAAATTCACAGAAAAAAAAATAGGTTTCAGGGTGTTATAGTTAGATGGCCATTACACTCATACAAAATCATTGAAATTCCCCCGTTATAGTTAGTTCAGCAAAATATAACTTGCGCGCCCACAATGCACTGCTGATGACGTCACATATTAGATCACTTCACTGTTTTCACTTCATTACTCTTTGAGTTCTTTAAGAATCCTTTACATATGGTCTCTAAGTTAAGCCTGGCTGCTTTGGTGCCAAGCTACCAGAGAGTTAAGCATAGATTATTTAGTGACTTTGTGCTTCACGCTGGAAAGCATTGTGTTTCTTGAGTGGGGCTTCCACCCATCTTAACTAATAAACCAATTTCATACAAGGAATAACTAGACAGATTCTCATCTCTCCCGACACTGAACTCTTCTCCTCCTCTTTTTTGCATATGTACTTGCACGAAAACTTTGTTATTCGGAGGTAGTGTCACTTCAATAAACAATCTGTTTATAAACTCATCCTATCCTTCAGAGTAGCTCTCTTTCTCATCCATTCTCATTCTGAATATTATTTATCTTTTGTTTTCCTTTTGTCCTAATCATCAAGTAATTGTTGGAAAGGCACCCACAAATTCTAACACTTCTGTCACCATGTTTTCTTCAATAAATGCAATGCCACATCCAGCCAATTGTTGACAGCCTTTCTAACCTGGCGCTTACGAAATTCCTTACATGCTCGCTCAATCACCACATAATCCTATTCATTCAGGGTTTCATACTCCAGGGGTCTAGCCTGCAGCTTCATCTAATACATGACCTCCCTCAAAGTATCAATCTTTTTCATATCAAACATACTGGGCATAGGAAATTGAAACATTTTATCATTTTTTGTAATTTTATTCTATTCTTTAAGCCACAAGCAGGTATTTATTCCTGAGTTCACCAACATTTCATGAGAAAGGGTGGTGGGGGTGCTAGTGAGCCCTGTTGCAAGATGGCCACCTTCTAGGGAGCTTCTGCTGGTTGGAAAGATAATCTGGCAATACCCATAATTTTCAGGGGCATTGGGGCTGGTCTGGTGGTGCCATGGCTCATGGTGATATACTGCTCCAATTCTAAACTGGAATGGCATGGTGAGCAAATAAACGATGGATTTAGGACCAGATCTCTGTACTGGGGTGAATGTATGACATTGTTCAGCATCCTGTCCATCAATTGTTCTATTTGCATCTGTCACCCCGAGTAGGACTGGTATGCTCAGCCGTGAGTCCTGTGCTCTCCATGCCAATGGAGTCAGGCTATCCTGGCTGATGAGGGCTGAAAGCCCGAAACCCGTCCTAGGATGCTTGTTTCCAGTCCAGGGAGGACCTGGCCTGGCAGGTCGGGCTGGACTGTTCCCATTGGGTGCAGGGTCGAGACAGATTTGCATATGGCTGGGTCCAACCTGGAATGGCATGGTGAGCAAAAAATCAAAGGATTTAGGCCCAGATCTCTGTACTGGAGTGAATGTATGACATTGTTCTGCATTCTGTCAATCAATTCTTCTTTTTGCATTGGTAGCCCTGTGTGGGACGGGTATGCTCAGACGTGAGTCCCCTGCCCTCCATGCCACTGGAGTCAGGCTAACCTGGCTGATGAGGGCTTGAAAGCCCAAAACCTATCCTAGGATGCTTGTTTCCAGTCCAGGGAGGTCCTGGCCTGGCAATTCGACCTGGACTGTTCCCAATGGAAGCACGATCAAGACTGATTTGCATATGGCTGGGTCCAAACTGGAACTGCATGGTGAGCAAAAAAAAGATGGATTTAGGCCCAGATCTCTGTACTGGGGTGAAGGTATGACATTGGTCTGCATTCTGTTCATCAATTGTTCTTTTTGCATTTGTCACCCCAAGTGGGACGGATATGGTCAGACGTGAGTCCCATGCTCTCCATGCCACTGGAGGATATTCTGGCTGATGAGGGCTGAAACCCAGAAACCTGTCCTAGGACGCTTGTTTCCAGTCCAGGGAGGACCTGGCCTGGCAGTTCAGGCTGTACTGCTCCCTCCGGGCGAAGGGTCAAGACTCATTTGCATATTGCTGGGTCCAAACTGGAATGGCATGGTGAGCAAAGAAATGATAGATTTAGGCCAAAATCTCTGTACTGGGGTGAATGTATGGCATTGTTCTGCATTCTGTCTGTCAATTGTTCTTTTTGCATTTGTCACCCCGAGTGGGACGGGTATGCTCAGCCGTGAGTCCTGTGCTCTCCATGCCACTGGAGTCAGTCTATCCTGGCTGATGAGGGCTGAATCCCGAAACCTGTCCTAGGATGCTTGTTTCCAGTCCAGTGAGGAACTGGCCTGGCAGTTAGGGCTGGACTGTTCCCATTGGGCGCAGGATCAAGACTTATTTGCATATGGCTGGGTCCAAACTGGAATGGCATGGTGGGCAAAAAAATGATGGATTTAGGCACAGATCTCTGTACTTGGGTGAATGTATGACATTGGTCTGCATTTTGTCCATCCATTGTTCTTTTTGCATTCGTCACCTTGAGTTGGACAGGTATGCTCAGACGTGAGTCCCATCATCTCTATGCCACAGGAGTCAGGCTATCCTGGCTGATGAGGGCTGAAACCCCAAACCCTGTCCTAGGATGCTTGTTTCCAGTCCAGCGATGACCTGGTCTGGCAGTTCGGGCTGGACGGTTCCCACCGGGGGAAGAGTCAAGACTGATTTGCATATGGTGGGTTCAAACTGGGATGGCATGGTGAGCAAAAAAACGATGGATTTGGGCCCAGATCTCTGTACTTGGGTGAATGTATGACATTGTTCTGCGTCTGTCCATCACTAGTTCGTTTTGCATTTGTCACCCCAAGTGGGAGAGTGTGCTCAGACATGAGTCACGTGCTCTCCATGCCACTGGAGTCAGGCTATCCTGGCTGATGGGGGCTGAAAGCCCAAAAGCCGACCTAGGATGCTTGTTTCCAGACCAAGGAGGACCTGACCTGACAGTTCGGGCTGGACTGTTCCCAATGGGTGCAGTGTCAAGGCTGATTTGCACATGGTTGGGTCCAAACTGGAATGGCATGTTGAGCAAAAAAACGATGGATTTAGGCTCAGATCTCTGTACTGGGGTGAATGTATGACATTGTTCTGCATTCTGTCCATCAATTGTTCTTTTTCCAATAGAGCTTGTTGGCGTTGAGGAGGGAGAGTCAAGCTCTGATCTACAGCTGGGGCAAGCTGCTTTGTTCGCTGCCGGCCATGCCCACTCCAACAATACAGGAGCCTGTTGTGCGACTGTGAGGACCAAGGAATCGGCATAGTCGGTAGAGGGCTCAGGGGTGAGTTCTGGTGCGAGAAGCACTTGGTCCCTGTGGTGGCTTATAGGGCAGAGCTTCACTCTGCTCTCTGTTGCTCCGCTAGTGGTCTCCATGACTTAGACTGCATCACTAACAGCGAGCCCTGCTAACCACCTCTGGCCTGCTCATGCCCCCCGGATAGCCACCTAGGGGTGAGTTGGGGCCTAAGCCCAGGAGGCTACATTGACCTACTTGAGGAGCCCGGAGAGTGGTGGTGCTGCTGGGAGAGGTGGCCGGACCCAGCGCCGACTAGCTGATAGGAGTGGAGCTGCGCAGATCAAGCGACTTGCCTAAGCTAACTGGAGTTTGTCAGAAGAAGCCGCTGTCTTCTTCCATGGTTGCATCACGTGGTGCTGAGCATGCCTCCTTCTAAGACCGTACCCTGGACTTTGTGGCCTGCTGATTGCTGCTGGCCTTCTTGTGCCAGTGACTGTGCCCCCAGGGTGAGGTGGTGCCTGTAGGTGAGGGCCTGTTTTAGCAAACAGTCTTTGATTTGAAATGCCTGTAATTCTGCTAACTGATGAAGCGCAGGCCATATTAGGAAACAGACTTGCATGGAGGAACATAGCCTGCTTGAGCATGCTTTATGGAGATGCCTGACCGGACTTGTCTGCAGCCCTTTGTGGACACACTTGGGAAGTGGTGAAGCCCCATGAGCGCCAAAGCCTGATGTGTGAGCCTAGCATTCCCTGGTCTGTGGTGCACCCTTCCTGTGATTATCTGGTTCACATGCACTATGGGGAAAACAGACAATAAGCAATTGAAGTTGACTGTTCAATCACGTTGAGCATCAAGTACTACTGAATTTCACCCTGCTGACCAGATGCATGGTGCTCAGAACAGTGAAGGTCTTGTCCCAGAGCCGGACATTCGCTCCATGTGTCTGGATCTCAAGCAGAGTCAAAACCCCATCGACACAAAAATAGACATGTTTGCTGACCAATTTAACCACCTGAAAGAGAAAGTTGATAGCCACGAAGAGCTGATAGACCAACTTGAACACTGCACTTCACATATGGAGGATACACATTCCTCGGCTGGGGAGACTACTTCAAATGGAGAGTGCACTCAAGGCTATTGATAACAAGAATGTGAAACTAGAAGCACTCTTGCAGTAAAATCATTTATGAATTCTAGAAGTCCCCGAGTTGACGGTGGTGGGCTGCTTGGAGGACTATGTGAAAGCAATGCTACAATGCCCTTTCCCCCATGTTCATCATTGAGAGGGAAAGTGGATCACTGGGCCAGAGACCTCTCCCTAAAAAGTATGTGTGCCCAATTATCTCCAGGCTCTTAAACTATCGAGATAGGGATACTGCACTGCCCTTCGCTAGAGAACCTTGTCACCTCCAGTATCAAGGCAATGAGATCATCTTCTTCCCATATTTCACTGTAGACCAGTTGGCTCCCAGTGGTTTGCATCCTGTCAGAGCAGCCCCACCTATGATATGCTGGGCACTGTCCTGGTCTTGCTCCCGCATCCTTGATCTTACTTTCCAGATACCCAGCGGACAACTTTCTGGGAGAATGTTGGACTTTCTGGTCACCCCCTGGGATGATTCCCCTGTAGCTTCTTTTGATTGTATATGGGGTGTTGAGTGGTAGGTGGAGTGGTAAGGTTTGGCCCCATTGGGAGGGCAAAGTGGGTGGTGGGTTGCTGATTGGGGTAATGTTTTGAAATGTAGTTTATGTTTGTTCTCCCCCTTTTACAGCCATTCAGATTTGGGTTCTTCAACTTTTTGGTGACCTCATTTGATCGTCTATTGATACCTAATTTTTCACTCCTCCTCATAAATGGCATCTGTTAAATGCTTGACTTGGAACATTAGGGTTGTTCATGGTTGGCATAAAGCGCAACATGTCTTTGCATATTTACAACTCCACAACATTGACATCTGTCTACTGCTGGAACTGCATCTGACAGTATCGACAGATGCGCTTGAGGACAAATTGGGTAGTAGAGAAAATGTAGCATGTTATTCAAACTATGCATATGCAGTCACTGTGCTACTCTTTAGGAGCCTCCCTTGCCACATGCACTAGCACTTTGCGATAAGCTTTGTTATCCTGCAGGCATTTTATAGGGGCATCCCTTCGTGCTGGTCTCTGTGTATGGTCCCAACAATGATGATCCTCATTTCTTTGCTGAGGTCTGGTGGCAGGGTGGGCTGATGGGCCGGGGGGCATTGCTCTGGGGCCTGTACTTCAATGTGGTCCTTGACTCAAGTGAAGACAGGTCAAGCAATTCGTGATGCGCACACCCTCATGCCGCTGCACAACTGTGCACTATAATGACAGATAATAGCCTCACTGATATTTGACATTTGCACCATGTACACAGCACAGTGGGAACATGCATAATGTCTGCACATAACACCTGGTCAATAATTACCTACTGGTTGGTCACTGGAGATGTAGCTCCCTGTGCAGACTCCATTAACAGTGCATTCTGGTTTTGTTTTATACTGACCTGTACACTTCCTCTGAGCGACTGCCCCACTCTGACCTTTCACCCTATTTGGATATAACACAGCGGCTGTGGCTATAAGGACATCACCATTTTCTCAATTAACCAATAATGGTAGCGGAACTAATCCATGCACTTGGAAGCCTACCTTGGAGTAAAGCCCCGGCCCTTTATAACCTTACAGCTGCATTTTACAAGGAAAATGCACACTTACTTGCCCCTGATTTCCTCAATATGACCGAGGAGTACGTAAAGAGAAGGCTGATACCCCCCACCCTCTATGAAGCCCTCATAGTTACCATTTTGAGAGCCGATAAGGATCACCTGTGCTGCAACTATATACTCATATATGTCTCTCTATATGATAAACATTGACAACAAAATCTGAGCAATGCTGATCACCTCGTGCCTCCTCCTTCTGCTGACAAACATGGTCCAGCTTGACCAGTCAGGCATCATGCCTGGCCGTTCGACAGCTCATGACCTGCATACACATTTTTGCTCTTCCTCACATGATTGAACCCAACCTCAGTGCTGCCGCAGTGTTCTTAGATGCCACTAAGGCATTTGACTAGCTCGAACCACCCAATCTCTTCCATCTCTTAGCTCACCTTGGGATTGGTGCCAATTCTTATGATTCATATGCACAGTCCGTCACCCTTCACTTTAATTAGTCTTTATTCGATATGTTTCAATCATAAAAGACATTTTACACAAAAATTTGTTGTTTTTGTCCCACCCCCTCCCCCCAGCCCCACAAAGATACAGGATCCACAGTGATTTAATACAATAAATAAACAGAATAAAAAAGTCTTCCTATCTCATCCTATTTACATTTTTACATGATCTTAAAATATCCTATTTACATCTTTACATGATCTTAAAATATCTATTAAAATACCAAAAACAGTAAAATGTAGAAAGCTAAGTTCATTAATGCCAAAATGCAAGAGTAAAAAAGAAAATAACAATTACTTATATGGTTTGCATAGTTTATCATTAATTAATACTGATTAGCAATTCAAATAATCGCAGACAGTACGACAGACAATAACAATCCTAAATTTACTCCAAACACGTTTTGCGTGCCCGAATTATCCACATCCAGTGGAGAAATTTTGCCATGGCTATAACAACGGGCTGAGAGGTATCTGTTCTTAAAATCTTAACAGCCTCGTTTGCCGTTCTTAAACCTAACTGAATGCAAATTGGTTTGAGCCATGAGCGTCTGGGCATTCTATATTCAGGACAGGCAAACAACAAATGTCCGATGTTTTCATTATGATCCGGACAAAAGGGGCACCTTGGGGTTTGTACCTTATTCCATTTCACTATTAGGGCATTTAGAGGTAGTGTCCCCACCCTCAACTGATGGTACCTCTTCCGGTCCCCTGGGACCGTGATCCAATCCCAATAGGATTCGAGGGGCGGTGAGTGCTTGAGCTCCAAGTAATCGTATGTAAAGGAGCGATCAATATGATTCCTAAAACACTTAATCTCTAACATGCTCCAATAAAGTTCACGGAGTGTCTTTTTAGGTGGAAATACATTATTTAGGGGATCATCCCACAATTGGGATAAACCCAGTGCCCTATATAAAAGTTTAACCTCTTTCATCCAGACTATCTTACAGACAATATCCAGGGTTCTCACCTCTAGGAAGCCTTGGGCATACTGGGAGAGTTCTGGTGTTACCCATAACCTTCTCCAGTAGGCCACGATTCTGTACCTGGCCATGTCCCTAAAACTATAAAATCCTAAATCATAGTTTAAAGGTATCAGTGGGGTTGACATAGGTAAACCAGTAATGTTACGGAGAAATTTGTTCTGTGCTACCGTCAGCTTGGTAAGATTACTGGACCCCCAGAGTTCAGCTCCGTAAAGAACTGCTGCTCCAACCTTAGCATTGTAAATTTTTAGGACAGGTCTAATTGGTTTGGTATGAGATGAAAAAAGCTCCTTTGTGAGGACTCCTGCGAGTTGTGCATGTTTTGTATCTAGCTCATTTGTGTGCTGTTTCCAATCTAGATTGTAGGACAAATTAATACCGAGGTACTTAAAGACCTGGGTCTGTTCAAGCTGGACCCCATCCATAGTAACTCTACCTCTAATGTGTCTCCGCTTATGCATAACCATACATTTTGTTTTGCTTGTATTAATTACAAGTCCATGGTCAGTGCAGAATGATTCAAAAACCCTAATGGCCCTTTGGAGTCCCTGCTGGGTCTTTGATATCAGCAGGGTATCATCCGCAAACATCAACAGGGGGATCAGTCTTCCTGCCAACCTTGGGGCATCTGTGGGCTGATGTTCAAAATAACTGATCACCCTGTTGATGTATAACGAAAAAAGCGTTGGTGCGAGTACGCATCCTTGGCGTACTCCCCTCGAGATGGGGAATTTCTCAGTGGCACTACCCTGCTGATTCCACCGTACTTGTGCAAAGTTATTTTCATGCATTCTAATCAATAAGGACAGGATTTCTTTTGGGATACCCTGATCATGTAGGATATTCCACAACAGTCCGTCACCCACCTGAGGATCAATGGAGCAATAACCACTTCTTTAGGAGTATATAGGGGGTTCCAGGAGGGGTGGCCCCTTTCGCCTATATTATTCACAATCACCATGGAACCCCTGGCAGCCCTTCTGTTACAACACCATTATCAATGTGGACTGGAAAGATCCTAGTTTCAATGTACGTGGATCATGTTACCTTATATGTGAGAGACCCTTAAGCTTATTTAGATTCCCTTCTCCAGGAATGAATTTGTTTCTGTGGTATCACGACATTAACATCAATAGTGCAAATTCCATCTTGTTTCCCATAACAAAATCAACCCAATCCTTTGCCTCAAACTTCCCTATAGCGTATGCACATTCCCTGATTCACTCATTACCTGAGATTTTTGCTCAGTCGGGAGCTAGACGATCTCTGTAGAAAGAACTATGCCATCTTGATTACATGGATCGAGAACTGGGTTGCCACATGGTTGAAACTACCACTGTCCCACACAGGGAGATTGGTTGTCGCCAAAATTGTGATACTCCTCAAATGTTTCACATGTTCGTTAATTTTTCAATCCCACTTTCAGTGATCTTCCGTAAGAAACTTCGGTCCCACGTTATATCACTGATGAGTGGCATGGGAGATATTGATGCTTCCTTTCCAGCATGGTAGGGTTGGGGCACCTGATATCGACTTATATTTCTTTAATGCACAGGTACATTGTGAACATTACTGGTTGGGCTGCCCCCCACACAGTTTCAACCGCACACAGCACCTGAGCATGAACTTGCAGCCCTGTCTCTGTGTAGGCCCCCTAGAAGAGCATGGGACCACATAGATACGGTAGCCTGCTTGGCATCACTGTGAAATAAGTTGCAGTGGAGGGCTTGTCATTGTAAGAAGTGGGGCCTCTAGTTGGCAGAGGTATGCACCCTGTTCAAGTAAGGATCACCGCTCTAGTCAAAGTGAGTCAGATACACTGGGATGCGCACACACCGGATTACTGATTGTACCTGCGGCTGCATTTGCCACTTTTCTCTAGCTCCCTTGACCCTGGATCACTACACCAAGCACCAGGCCCTTTAATTCTGACCCCTGAGGGGAGGGAGGGGTCATTCCTGAATGGAGCACTGGGCACAGGAGCACTATAAATTTATTTGAGACGTCCGGCGGTGCGTTACATGCACAAACCGGATTACTGATTATACCTGCGGCTGCACTTGGCACTTTTCTCCAGCTCCCTTCACCCTGGACCACCACACCAAGTACCAGAGTGCTGATCGCTGACCCCTGAGGGCAGGGGTCATGCCGGAACTGAGCACTGAGCGCAGGAGTGCTATAAATTTCTTGGAGGCGTCCCACAACGCGGGACGTGCCCGGGCTTGGGCCGAGCCAAGACCGAGCCAAGATGGGCTCGTTTTAGACCATTATAGCCTGGAAAAGGCAGGGCTGGGCTGGACATACTCTTTAGGTCCTTGATCTTCAAAAATCACGGGCCAGGGTTTTTTCAAAGGTGATGGGAATCTAGGGCATGCAGTGATACGATTTGTTGGCGGTTGGACACAGCACCTGAGCCGTATGATTAGAAGACTGGGTTTGAAGTAAAGAGCTGGTTTCGTAATTATTTTGATTTGAATTTATGTTATATAATCTGCTTAATCCATATTGTCCTAGCACAAATATACACCAAGGCCAGTGGGCCAGACATTGGGAGCAGTGATATTAAATCCACAACAACATTGTTTGAAAGATGGGGAAAAGAAAGGCACCAACAAAACAGTTATCACAATTGTCAAAGCCTCACACTAATGAATTATCTGACTGGGGCGATGAGGGCCATTGAAAAGTAGATCATTGCTGTTGAAGAGACCTTGAATTTAGAAAAAGTAGGAGCAGCACCCACTGTCAATAATGAGTTACTAGCTGAAAATGAAACTCCACTACGGCGCATGAGGGGTAAACAAGCTGAGAATGGTTGTAAACAGAATATATCAGAACACATATCAGATAGTAATCAGGATTCTGATACACAACCACCTGCAAAGTGCATAAGAAATACAGAGGATATGGGAAATTCGACAGGTGTTATTAAGGCAGGGTAAAAACCCTTAAAGAAACCAGAGCCTCACCTATAAAGCCCCACAAAAAATCCACTAAACGCGTGAAATCATCAGCACGATTGGGGGCTGATCAAAAAACCAGAGCCCATCCTAGTACTGAAATTGCAAACTTTAGATTAAATTGGAAATCTAACCACTCATGTGGAAAATTTTGATTTATTTCTAAGAGTTTCACTGACCAAATTAAACAACATAGTTAAGCCCACTAAACATTTGATTCCCACAATAGTGAAGGACACCACAGGTATCCACTATTCAGGATGTCATGGAAGGGCAGCCTCAAGGGCCTCAATAGAAATTGCAAAGAACACCCCACCCCCAAGTCAACCTCAAGGTAGTAGGGATGATGCTATGAAAGATACTACAAAAAAAGTTTTTAGTCCAACTTATTTTAGTAGTAATAATAACCCCAAGATTGGGACACCTGTAGGTGTACCCAGACTTAATTTTTCCTCTCACCAGTTCTGTTTGGACTTACCACCTGCTGCTACTCCCTACACAGTTGTTCTAGCCAATGTCCCCAAACTTAAAGCTCAGGAAGCTGAACGTTGGAAGTCCTTAAGAAATAAGGCCCTTCATTGGTTGGGAGTTAAAACACTCTTTATGGAGTTTATTATGTCCCGGAGGGTGAGCTGGCTTGGGAGGGATGGCAAAACCTTTGGAGGGGATTGTGTGGTGTTAACATTCAAAACACCACAACTAGTGGAAACCATTTTAAGAAGACCAGGTATATACATGATACCGAACCAGGGCGTTAATGTGCGACCCCTGGGCTATTTCTACCAGCTGCCACATAATCTAGGGATGAATGTCAATAGGAGAGATACATATGAATTTGGTCTGCACACATACAATGTGCCGATTAAAAATCAGTTCGATCTCATCCCAACACTAGAGGAAAGAGACTCACTAAATACTCAGGCTACATGCTGAAGATCATTAGACAACCCTGAGTTCATAGTTGAAGCTGGCAGGATAAATCCTGTGTTTGGAACAGACTCAGACATAGACAATGGTACAGACAGAGAATCTGGACTAACTTTGTTAGGCAGTTTTAATTCAACTCTAACCCCAGACATCCCTCCCATTTTGAGTAACATCCAACCCACTTTAATAAGGACCTTTTACGAGGGGATTCGGAAAGCTGTGAGGTAACATTAGAGAGCCCACATGATAGAATTGGTAAGGCTGATAACCTTGACTTACTTTTTTGGAACATTGCAGGTATACGTACAAAGACTACGAACCTTATATGGAATGAGTGTATGGAAAGATTTAGTATTCTTTGCTTCCAGGAGACTTCGGTGGTGGATGCAATTCATGTTATTGGTTATAAGACCTTCCACACACCAGCTGTGCCCTCTCTATAGGGGAGACCTAAGGGGGCATATCTCAAACCTTGTAAATGCCTCTAAATTAGCTCTGATAATATCTGAGACCTAATACCATTTTATTACTATACACATCGATAAATCATAGTGTGTCATATTGATCCATTTCTATAATAATGCTCCGCCTGATCAAATTCCAATAATTTTGAAAAGAATAACTAGTGATCTCAATAAGTTACAAAATGGCACTACAAAATATGTACTTGTGGTGTGGGACAGGGATTTTAATACCCCCTTGGCCCTTTGATTGGAGGGAAAAATTGTGGACTAACGGCCGTTGATGATAGTACCTATTCTCATTTTCCCCATACTACCTACGGAGATTGTTTAAATGAGATACTATTTTCACACGACCTATGGTTTGCCAATAGCCTATTTTCCAACCTGTCCCATTTTGCCAGACCTTTAATAGGAGAGGTATGAGGGCCACCATTGGTTTGATCATTGTATCTAACAGATTCGCCTCAAGACTTAAAGATTATTAAATACATAAAATTGCGCTGAGCGACCACTTCACAGTGAGCGTGTCTTTATCTTCTGGAGAAAATGTCTTAAACTCCCACGGTAATTCACCACATCTGGTACAGAATTTATCATTGGACAAAAATAATAGGTATTCTTTACATTGGTCAAAGGTAGAATCAATGGAGTTTCTTAAGAAAATTATGACCAAGTGCCTGGAAAGTTTTTTAACTTGCCTGGAGCTGACAACTCCACAACATGTTATCTTAGAATCATATGCGCAAATAACATGTGAAATAAAGAACGCCCTGAGGGTGGAATATAAAAGGGCACATGAGAGCAAACAAGGGTGGTTTGACTCAAGATGTACACAAGCCTACACAAATTTGAAACGTGCACTACATATAACACCAAGAACCTGTCAGAACAGAAAAAACTGCTGAAGAACCTATAATCAGGCATTAAAGGCCCATAAAGGTGAACTGGAAAATCAGGCATGGGCCAATTTGCACGAAGTCAAGCTGACCCGGGATAATACAGCATTCTGGAAAGCGGTTAAAGCCCCATTTCTCAAAGCCCAAGACACACCTGCAATTGAGATAGTTATTGGTGAAAATCAATGGGTGGGCTTTTTCTAAAAAGTGTATGAAGAGGTTAAAGCTGAGAGCTCCGCAAACACCCCACATATACCTCACGAGACAATCACAATTTCGAAATATCCCATTGACCTCTGCTTTACCCTAGATAAAGTCAATTTTGCAATAAATGCCAGTAAGGCGGGGAGGCACCAGGTCCGGATGGTGTCCCTGTAGATCTTTTTAAATCAAATTGGTTATTATGGGGCCTCTTTTAACACACGTTTTAGCAGCCTGCTGCTCAACGGGCTTCATAGGGACCTGGTTGGAATTAAGCATGGGCGGAAAATCCGTTACGCTCGCGGTTTTGCGGATTTTCAGTAAATTCGCAATCCGCGAACGCTCGCGAATTTACCGAAAATCCGCAAATTCGCACGCAGCGGATTTTTTTTTCTTGGTGATACAATTTTGCGGCGTGCGGTGTAAGTTCGCAATTGCGAACATGTAGGTGCGGCGGGCAGCAACAATCTTGCACTCGCGAAATTACAAAAAATGCAATTCTGCACAAGAAATCTACTAGGAAGCAGCATAGACCTTCTGAAAATGACGATTTTTATCAGAATAACTCCTCAGGTTGACATTTGCCTGCACTTTTTTGGATTTGATGCCTTTTGATTTTCTTTGGATAACTTTTGGATTAGAAATCAACTTTCTCATATAAGCTTGGTGGGGCATTACAGTTGCTGTAATGCTGTTCTGCAGAAAAACGAGTTTTGCAAAAGTGAAAGCAGGTTCAAAAGTTCAAACTCATCATTAGTAACCGTTCCCTGTAGTGCTTCCAGACAAGGGCCCCTCCAGAGTTCAGTTGCTAGGTGCAACAATTGTATGACCCTGCTCTGACCCTCACAGCAGGCTCATAGAATAGCTACAAGTAGGCCACAAAGGTCCTGGAAAAAAAAATTGCACTGCAACAGAAAGCAAATTACAGATAAGGAAGCAGGTGCCAGACTGGAATTTTAAAACAGTGACACATTAATAAATCAACCCCAAATTAAATCATGTCAGTTGAAGCAGGCAGGTGTGCTTGCTTTTTCCCCCCATAATCTACAGTGATGATGAACCAGAGGGTGGCATTGATGTACCAGAGGGTGGCATGGGTGAAACAGAGGGTGGCAGGGGTGAAACAGAGGGTGCTGGGAACCTGTGATGATGAACCAGACGTAGAAACAACATAATCGTGACCATTGCGAGCTGACATGTAAGTTCGCAATTGCAAACTGGTATAAAACCCTCGCGAACTGTCAGAAATCCTTGCGAACTGGCAGAAATCCTTGCAAACACAAAAAAAAATCTGCAAATTCGCGAGAATTCGCGGATTTTGCGGATTGCGAGTTCGCAAATTTGCAAAATTCGCGAACGCCAGATTCGCAAAATTCGCCCATGCTTAGTCGGAATCAATATTGGTCCCAATATTCAATCCTGCCTGCTACCAGCCAATTTCACTGTTAGATTCCATGGTAAAGGTTGCAGGGCGCATAGTGCTAAACCGACTGCAGGACTGGGGAGAAAGAAGCAATATTTTATGCTAATTACAATTTGGATTTAGACAGGGAGTTGGCAAGGTGGAACAATGATTAAACCGTAATATTGTATTGGGGAAATATACTTTGACCAAACAGGGGAAACTATATTTGGCCTTTGTAGACCTTATGGCAGCTTTTGATAGTGTAATCCATGCCAAATTATGGAGCATATTAGCTGATATGGGGGTGGAAGCTCCACTAATACAGTTCCTTGGACAACTTTATATAGCGGGTCAAAAGCTAGGGTCTGCCACGGGGCCAAGGACGAATGCACTGCACCGTTTAACGTGGAAACGGGGCATAGAGAGGGCTGTGTCCTGGCACCGTTCTTATTTAAACTCTATACCATGGATTTTTGCCAGGTATTGGTGGAGCAGTGTCAAGACCTGCCCCAAATAAATAAATAACCTATACCTGCCCTTCTGTATGCTGACAATGCAGTGCTGATGGCCTCCACGCAATTGGGGCTCCAAAGGGTATTGACAAATTGGAATGTATATATGGAAAATTTGGTCCTTACAGGGAACATCTCAAAAACCTTCTTCATGAAGTGTGGGAAGGGCAGTTTAAAATGCAGGGACATACTCATCGACAACAAAAAGGTAGAATCGACCAAGATGTTCCCATTCTTGGATATTTTATTTCACCATAATGGGACATGGTCACAGGCAGTTAAATCTAGGAAGCTATTATTCATGAAGAGCACCACCACCCTAGCTAATTTTGCAAGAGAACTGGGTAGAATACGCTCAATAGAGTTTTTGCACATTTATGGAGCCAAATGTGTCACAACGGCTGTGTATGGTGCAGGTGTGTGGGGCTACTGTGATCTAAAGCCATACAACTGGTAGAAAACGCCTTTTTAAAATTTATTTTGGCGGTTCCTGGCAGCACTTCCACTTACGTTTGCCATTCTGAACTAAGGTTATTCTATATAAGAAAACTAATAAAACTTCAACCCGCCCTTCTGTGGCATAGGAGATCTAGATATCTTCAAGTACCTCTCTTAACCCTGACATCATAAAATATAGCCTTAAGCTGGAAAGGGCACTGGATATCCCATGGTTGAGTTACATTAAAAAAATGTCATGAATGACCTTGGACAGCCAGAATGTTTTGACAATCCGGTTTCTATCCATTAACAGAAAAGATTTCAAAATAAGTTGTATGATGGACCTGGAGACAAATAGATTTGCAGTCGAGACATTGAGAACATCGTTGCAGTCTAATCAGGTGGTACTTACTACCTACAGTAGCTATATTTGAAATCAACATTGAGTGGCTATGAAAGACTGGTCTTGACTCGTTCTAGGTTTAGAATATTCCATCTTTTAATACGTTTTCCGACAATAAATAATTGGTCTTAACCAATGTGTAACTGCCCATGTTATGATATGTCCTTGCTGTCGACAATGCATGTAACTTTATTTTGCAAATTTTACAAAACACAAAGAAGGAGATTTTAGGTTTACTGGGACTAATGACAATGCCGCACCACATTTTTACAATTGCAATTTCTAGACAACTAATGTTTTACAAGATCAATTGCATGTTTTTCAAAACGAGTAATTAAATATAGAAAATCTATCATGGAATGAAACTACAGAAAGCTTTGATATGAACTAGCTGTAAGTGTTGCGTCTTTTTAAATGCTTGTTTTTATTGTAATGTTATTTTATTCATTGAAGGTTTTGATCATGAAATCATATGTGGTTTGCTTGTGTAAGCTTTTATGATTTTTTATGCAAAAAATCAAATAAAGCTGTCTATTGATTGATTGGTTGATTGAAGTGAGATACACACCCTAAATTAACTTGTGCTCTACGTCTGGTAGTTTGTTGGAGAGCAGCTAGGCTTAACTAAAGAGGTAATGTGTAAAGTATTGTGCAACAATAGAAACAGTAAAAGAATGAAATACACTACACAAAAATAATCCAAAACAAGACTAAAATTACAAAAATTGAAAAAAGTTGAAGGCAACGCATTGTTGTCAAGCCACGCTGTCGACTCTGTAGAGTCTTCGAAGCAGTGATGCATTGGTTGCATCATAGACAAATGCGTCGGTTCCGACCTGCACAAAGCAAGCAATGCCTTGATTTTATAGCAACAGACAGTAAACTCACTTCTAAAGGCCCAGGATTGGATTGGTACCAGTTGGCAGGACATGACTCACAGTTGGCAGAGTCCAGGGGCTGTGGCAGGGTTGAAGGAAGACTTTGATGTCCCTGAGAATTCCGAACAGGAAGCAAGCCAGCAAGCCCTTGGAGTTTCTTGGTTCTGTGGATGTAGTGATTCAGGTCCAGTCCTTCTCACCACCAGGCAAGGGGCCGCAGGCTGCAGGGCAGGCTCACCAGAGCAGGAGTCCAGCAAATCCAGCAAAGTCCAGCAGAGTCTCAATTCTTTCTGCAGCACAGCAGTCCTTCTTCCTAACAGAGTGTGACCGGGTCTTGAGCGTACTGAGTTGGTGGTGTCAGGGGTCCAGTACATATACCCAGTTGTGCATTTGAATTGGGGAGACTTCAAAGAGAGATCCTTGAAGTCCATAAGGTCCCTGCTCTTCCTACCCTTGCACCAGACTCACTACAAGGGGGTATGCAGCTATTTGTGTAGGGACAGACATAACCCTATTAAGGTGCAAAAGTCAGCCCCTCCCGTCTAGCTCCAGAAGGCCCATCAGCCTGGTGATAGGCCCTCAGGATGGTAATCTAATACCCCACATCCCTTTGTCTGTTTCTGTCTAGAGGGAATGCACAAAGCCCATCTGTCCCCCACCCCAGATGTTTATTCAGAGACCGGCAGAGGCGCAGAATGGTTAAAGTAAGAAAAAAGCAACTTTCAAAAAGTGGCATTTTCAGACATACAATTTTAAATCCAAACCCACCACAAGTTGCGATTTTATATTGTGAGTCCAGAGACACCAATCTTGAAATTTCTAACTTCTCCAAATTGGTAATTCCACTTACAAGATGAAATAACCCAATCCAAAATTTTAACATGTGGGCAAGATAGGTCTTGCTGCAGTCAAAAATTAATTTAAGAGTTTTTTATTACCTGGCCATATAAAAATTAAAAGTACATGTACAACTTTTCAAATGCACTGCACTCTGCCCTTTGGGTTGTATAATGCCTATCTTACGAAGGGTTGGGCCAGGCAAGTGTGTGGCACAATCAGTGCTGCAGGCCCACTATCAGCCTTTAAACTACAGGCCATGGGCAGATTTATTGCACTTTACTAGGGATTTAGAAGTAAAATAGATATGACAAGTGTGGATAAGTCAATGCTACCTTGTTTTAGGGAAAGAGCACCTGCACTTTAGCACTGGTCAGCAGTGGTAAAGTGCCTAGAAGCCTAAAGCCAGCAAAAATAAAGTTAGCCCAACAGTAGGTCAGAAAGCAAAAAAGTCAGGGGAATCTATGCCAAGGATGCCAGGTCTAACAATAATCTATTTGCTTAATCAGTGCAGATTGTGGGCTAGCCTTTGCTGCCAATGGTGGTGGACACTGAGGCTTGTGCACTGCTGTGTAAGATGCAGTTGACATCCTACAGCACAGTATATCCGGAGGGTACTTTTGTCACCCCTCAGCAGGTATTTAATTACCCAGCCACTTCCCTCCTAGACACCCCTACCTACTATCAGCTCTGAGCATCCCTACAAGTTCTCCATGACACATTCCCAGCAGCACCTCCAACATTCCCTGTATTAGAAGCAATACTTACTGACTCATCCCCCCACAGGCTTATCATGCATCTATACACTCGTATGGTGTTGACCACATCACTCCACATGCCCTCAGCCTGACAAACCTGGTCCACTGACCTTAGTATCCCAATTAGCGATGAACAATAGAAATACTGCTGCTCCCAGTCCCGGCCATTCCCCCCGAGTTGCAGGCTGCGCTTGATGGATTTCAAAAACTTACATAGAGTTTACCACATACAGGGTTGGATACTTAGGATGGGCTTGGATGTTGATGCACGCTGCGCCTGCTGAGCTGAACACTGACTACCTGCACCTAGCATGGGACTGCCCTGATGTCAGGAGTTTCTGAATCGCAGTCTTTGCTCATGTTTCATGAATTACAGGCGATTCCCCTGAGTGTTCACCCTGTGTTGCTTTGTTGGGATATGTTAGAAAAGTCTTCCCAGAGATGTACATATTGACAGCAATGGTGCTGCTGATGGCCAAGCACAGGGTGGCGACACATTGGCGCAAATGGCCAGCACCTAGTAGGGACAAGAGACTCCAGGATGATGCTTAATGGCAGGGGGCAGCTTGACATATACTGGGCTCTGATGCCTATTGTGTCTTGCCCAAAGGGCAAATGGGACCCTCTGGTAACATTCTTAAGACTAAAGGACCACCCATATGACATTGCAGATGACCTCCAGACTCTGAATTTGGGTGCAAATGATTTTGAGTGACCTTCCTCACAAGGATCCCTGATAATTTGTGCTACTAATAGAAAGACTTATCAATCAAGCCTGCTGTTAGACTAGTCTTTATAATGCTGGACACCACCGTCTGTATTGATTATTCAGTCTTCTGAGTGAATCCCACCCTTTTCCCTCTTACCCTCCCCCTGATGCATTCCACTTGCTTTGGACGCATACGCTTTCTGTTTTTTCTGAAACTTGAATGCATACTGTCTTATTGTTATGGTTTTGTTGTCCACTGCAAATTCCAATAATTAGTATAAACATAAAAAAACATTTCTAGGGCAGGGGTACCAACTGGGGCAATGTCTCTCCTCTACGGGCACGAATAGCAGGCTTATTCACCCTTTGTAATCTCTATCTATCTTTCAAAATAGCCATACATATATCACAACCATTCACAGTGCGGTTCAAGAAAACAAAACAAAGTGGAACACAAAATTAGACAAAATACAGTATGTGATTTCAATAACCAAATCAAATAAAATCTATGTTGGGATACAGAACAGAAAATCCAGCTCATCACAGAAATGGGTGCTATCAATCATGCCATGATAGGCTCTCGGCCGGCGGTAACCTGCTCTTAGAGTCAGCTGGTTAATCCCAGTGCACAGGAATAAACAACTCTAATCAGAATTACTTCTAATAAATAGCTATCCTATTGAGGACTTCATAGGACTTCAACCTATAATCTAGCATGACAGCACACACCTTTCTTCACAATACTGATTAATAATATCTCGGATTTCCATTAAATCTGGAAACTGTTCCATATACATCCAAAGACCTTTAAGTATAAATTTCATAGAAACACAATATATTTTTTATCAAAATGTAAAAGATGCAAAGCTTCCAAAAGATTGGTCAACACATTAAGATGCAATATATAGAATACAGCTCTAACATTTTGAAATATGCGCAAGAACAATTACCATGGATATAAGCTATGCGGGCATGCAGGACAATTAGTTTCACTCCAAATCAGTGGTCTCAAGACAACACAATCATGATCCTGATTAGATAACTCACCACACAAGATAACTCATTACACAAAGTCCTATTAGTAGTCACAGAATGCAACTCCCGAAACAACCAACAGGTACACTAGCATTAATCCAACTGATTCCTGTCTGCCACAATAGCACGAAAATGCGTGGGATGAAGAGTACAAGCAGTACGCCTCAAATTACAAACCTACCTGTCCTTGGCCATAGGTCTTTTCTCATTTGAACTGGAGATTGTTGAAAGCCGGATAGATGCCATGCTAAAACTCATTGATACATCTGATTCTTGCCGTCCTCTTGTTCTTTCTCTAGCTTACCTTCCAGGGGCCACCCCCTCAACATTTGCAGATGTCCCTTTAGATGTCACCCAAATTCCCAGGCAAGATAGCCTAGGTGCTCCAGTAGCAGCGCTAACTGTGCAGACTCTTAGCAAAACACCAGGGGGGCATATTCACAAGGAGCTATTGCCAATTTAACAGCACTTTATTGCAGCCAGAGTTGTGATAAATTCACCATTCACAAGCAGGTGCTAATAGCCCACAGCACCAGTTTTCCCGAGATAGCAGCCGCAAAAAACATCACCACAGAGGACCCCCGCAACTATCGCTAATAAGATGCAGAGTAGGCGTTCCCTTGCAGAAAACTGTGACAACACCACACCTCAACATTCACAACAACCAGACAGACCGGCGATAAGAACACATAACATGCGATAAGGTGTGTTAGCATCAGGAAATTTACATCTGCTCTGACCTAATGTGAAGTCGGACGGCAGCCTGCACAACAGTAGGGAGCCCACCCCTGGGCATCATTGGAAGGGCAACAGATGCCATGGAGCAACTGAACATGGAGCTCGGACACCCAAGAGGGCCAAAACACCCACCCGGCACACTCCCCAGACCACCACAAAGGCAGCTCAGACAAAGAACGCGCCCCCCAGGAAATGCACTTGCCTCTCAGGCACAACATCTGACAATGTCACTGTCCACTACAGGCTGAAAGGGACAACTATTCTACGCATCCTGGGTGTCCTCGTCCAACAGTCCAACTGTACCAACATAGCGGACAACCAACATCCCACCCCTCACCAAGCTGCTGGCTGTGCTGCACCTCTTTGCCTCTGGCACACCCCAACCAACACCCGCCAGAGTCTTCAGAGTCTCACAGCCAGCCACATCCAAGTCCCTCACACCTGTCCTAGACATCACCATCACCCTGGCACGCCAGGTCCCGTACGGCCAACACAATGCACAGGAACCCATGGGGAGCAAGCAAAGACCATACACCATAGCCGGATGCACGCATGTGTTGGGGGCTATCCACTGCACACATGTCCCACCTGTGTCCCCTGGTGACACAGCACATACGCAGCGCAACAGGAATCACACATCACACATCAATGTGTAGGCAACATCAGAACACCATGGGACCTACACCAATGTCGCCTCCAAATACACAGCCAGTGTGCATGACCCCCTCACCCTCCGACAGTCCACCAGCAACCAGCCTTCCCAGGATGGGACCAACGGAAATGCAAAGCCCCTTGGCAAGTACCCAATTAACACCCAACTCAACTCAACTACACAACCATGCCATTCACAACTCTGGCAATGCACATGTCACAAAATCACAACCAACTTGCACAACAACATGCACACCCACCATGCACGATGAAACAGCTTACAATGGTAACCTGGGAAAGCCGTGAACATTACTAATCAACGGCATGGCACCTCAAGCCACACAGTAGACGAATGTGGGGAGAGGAGGCAACCAGAGCATGTGTGAAGGATGCAGTAGAACCATGAATGGGAAAGTACACAATGGCAAGAGTGGCGGCGGAGTGCTGGACAGAACACAGTATGCAGGACACACCCATATTTATGGCAACATACACGGAGTGTAGTGGACAGTGAATACAACCATGTCACCCCAGCCAGTGGGGGTCCTTGCGGACATGTTGCCTGTTACGCCCCCAGAAAGAGTGAGAAGAGTGGTATGGCCCGGTGTACGCAGGCCAGCATAGCGGTGTGAATTAAAAGCATGTAAACCTGGAAGTGGTCCTCTTCCAGAAAGCCCAACGTCTCTGCCAGTGCGGCGCCTCCCAACCCGCCATGAGGCTGATGCCATGCTCGTTAGCGGAGTTGCCTGAGATCCTGTGCGCCACTCATTCCCCGGCCCGCTGGCCACGAACCTGTCAGGCCCGAGCCTACGCAGCCAGGCCACACTGATCTGCATCTGATACCAGCGTGTGTCATGGAGGGCCCAGCACGTGCCTGTGTAAACTCAAAGACCTACACTGGCCCACATTACTTCTTCCTCGTTGACATATTCTACTGGCGTCCTTTGTGGCTCAGTGGGTTCCATATGTGAAACTGTGTCCTGGCCCCTGAATGGCAGTGACCCCAAAACCGGGACAGCAGCCACAGCACCAGACTCCCTTTGATCTGTGAGGCATAGTTTCATATGCGCATCTTGCGACATGTGGTGGCATTAACCCTGTTCAACACCATCAGGCGACACGTGTTGCCGCAAACCCTGTTCAACAACATCCGAAGACACGTGCTGCCACAAACCCTGTTCAATGCCATCCGACAACACATAGATGAGGTACCACGACTACCCTGGGGACTAGTAGGTCTCACATCCAGCACCTAGTCACGATTCACGAATGGCAGAGACCACCTGAGTGGTCTCACGGGGAGGAGTAAGAGGAAGATGCAGCTCAGGACGGACAAAAGCTGGGTCACTGTCACAGAGGTGACCGGATACGTAGTGCCACTGAACCTGAATGACGCAGGCTGGTGGGGCCACAAACCTATGCCGGCGACACTCAGTGAATGGCCCATGCTGACCGCTGCCTCATGCCTACACTGCGGTCCAGTAGGTCACAGAGTTATGATTCAGCAATGGTGGAGTACATATCAGTGTTCTGGTATCTGGCAGACTGCACCCCCAGTCAGCCCCGGTGCCACTAAGTCCCCGACATTCATGGACACTCTCTGGTCGACCTGTGGTGGCGTGTGAGCTTATGGCCTAGGGGGCAGTTTTCATCCTCATGTAGCAGATATAGAATTGGTGGTGGCAACGAGGCCGTGGCATTCCACTCCTCCAATTGGTGCTTCCGGATAAAATCAAACGTTTCGGCATCTTGGCCTGGATGATACCTTCCACTGTCCCCCAAAACCCTCCATAAATACACCCCGGACATTGATGGTAACCCGCTCAGGTCGCATGGCCCATCTGACTGCACCACAAGCCACCGTCCTGTTGCTGGGTGCTTGTGCCAGCTGCAGTACATCCGAGGCCACTAACTCTGTGCTGGTCAAGTCCGGGACCCCTTCTCCGGAGACATTGGATGGGCCCTGAAGTTTAGGCCTTGGGGTCATCAGCGCCATTTCTCTGTGGCCTTGCGCTGTACACAGCCTCCCGGCCCCCAAGTGTTCCACCAGGAATCACACACCAAAGTGGGTCCAGACCAACCTATTCTGGCGACACTCAGTGAATGGCCCGTGCTGACCCCTGCCTCCGGCCTACACTGCGGTCCAGTAGGTCAAAGAGTCATGATTCAGCAATGGTGGAGTTCATATCAGTGTACCGGCATCATCGCAGACTGCAACCCCTCTCAGCCCCGGTGCCACTAAGTCTGTTCCCCAACATTCATGGACACTCTCTGGTCGAACTGTGGTGGCGTGTGAGCCTATATACTAGGGCGCAGTTTTCATCCTCATGGAGCTGATATGGAATTGGTAGTGGCAACGAGGCTGTCGCATTCCACTCCTCCATTTGGTGCTTCCAGATAAAATCAAACCTTTTGGCATCTTGGCCTGGAGTACACCTTCCACTGTCCCCCAAAACCCTCAGCAACATACATCTCAGACATTGATGGTGACCCGCTCAGGTCGGATGGCCCATCTGACTGCAATGGAAGCCACCGTCCTGTGGCTGGGTGCTTGTGCCAGCCGCAGTGCATCCGAGGCCACTAACTCAGTGCTGGTCAATTCCGGGACCCCTTCTCCGGAGACATTGGATGGGCACTGAAGTGTAGGCCTTGGGGTCCTCAATGCCATTTCTCTGTGGCCTTGCGCTGTACACAGCCTCCGGGCCTGAAAGCGTCCCACCAGGGCTCACACACCAAAGTGGGTCCAGACTGGCCTAGATGATGGATCACCGCAGGAGGCACATGCCACCACCACTAGGACCACCTCCAACCGCCACCTGCCAGCATTGAAACGGTGGTCCTGACAGACTTACGGAATTTCTCAGGCCTGTTGTGGATGCCATAATCGGCCTGATGCCCTGCTCAGCACCCCAGGTGCCAGTGACTCAGTGCACCGCAGGCCATTGTCCGTTGCTGATTGTGTGTTGTGCTGTGGAGTGTTGTTCAGGGATTTCACCTCAAACAGTGTGGGGGCACTGAGACATTGATGGGGAAGATGATGCAGGTCTAATACACCCCACTGCATCTGCTTCAGGAATATATCAAAGGGACACAATACGATACTTTTTCTTCATTAGAGTGCGCTCATCTCTAGTGTCCAAACCCCAGTGCACTGCAACTCACGGACACTACTGTTTGCATGTTGGCTGTCCTCTGGACTTTCTCTGTCCCAACTTCATGTTGCTCAGCAGTTGAGTCTGTATTGCATGTGTTTTCTGTTTCTGTTGCACTGGTGTCTAATGTTCAAGTGTTTGCCAGCACCAGGCATTCAGTGTGGAATGGCTTACACTCACCCCACACACAACCAGCACAGGCATCACTGTACATGTGACCCTGCCAATTAAGGGTCCAGGTGCATTTGCCTATAGCCAGTTCAACATGATATCTGCATGTGTCCCTGCAGGCTTGTAGTAGGCATGTGGGCCCTGGACCCTACGACATTAAATTGTGCTGTGTACATCAGATGCAGACATATTACCGCAGGGAGCGATGTTGAGCTTGGACATGTAGATTTGTCGTCACCCACTAAATTCGTAAAGGGAGTGGCCAGGACCATCGTACGCACAGCCAACATGGGTGCGTGACTGCTATTTGAGCGCCCCTGGGCGTGGTTCTGTGCTGCACATGTGCATCTGCATGTGTCTCTCTGGCAGTGTGGGTCTCCTTAGTGGGGTGTGGGTGGGCCCTTAAGGGTAATAGACCCCCACGTATGTGTCCTTGTTTCCATTTCATGGGTTCGGCCCCCACCCACTCCTGTTGGGCCCCCTCCTTTGGGCATGCTGACACATGGCATGTCACGTGCCATGTGTGGGTGTGTGAAGTGTTGTGAGCCAGCTGTGCTTGAGGGTGCTTCCTGCTGTGTGGTCTGTTGCAGGCTCAGTGTTCTCCTCTGAGTATCTTGGCTGGCCGGGTCCTGGTAGGGGGTTGCATGGGATAACCAAGGGCTGTTGTAGGGCATTGGTGTCTATGGTGTAGTGGTCTGCTCCGGCATCATGGATGTGTTGTGTTCTGTGCTCTGCTGAAGGTGTTGTGTGCCCCTCTGGGATGTGAAGAGGAGGTGCGTGTTGACTTTGTGTTGACATATATGATGGTGCATTGTGCTGGCTTGCATGCAGGCTGTATTGTTGTGTTCGATTTCATATTCCGTATGCGTTTTCCGATTCATGCCCTTACATAGGTATAATTCACAGTTCCCTTATATAGGCATAGAAATCCAGTCCTTATTTAGGCAAATCCCATGCTACCGAAAATACAGGCATGGCTACTTACATCCGTTCACAACGACTTCTTGGACAACCAGACTCTTAAGTGGTTAGGGACTTCCCCTTGCCTGGATATTGATTTCTCCAAAAACTCACACATCTATTCCTTAGGGGTTCATTCATGACAGTCATATGCCCAACTTTTATGTCAATACTGGCATTCATAAACACCTTCAAGTTATAAATATACCTTCACTTGCTATGGCAAAGCACAGTGTAGTTCGGTGCAGTTTGACTACCTACTTGGACGACGCAGCTCGACACAGCAAGTGCCTAAGGAAGCCAACTCCCCAGCTGACACACTGACCAGAAGCTGTCATCCTCCTGCTGAGAACCCAGCTCCAGTATTTCTGACTCCCATTGCCGAGTGTTGGGAAAATTCGTCCAGGGTAAGAGATATCAACCTCTCTCATTCTACGGTATGGAGCTAATTAGAACCTTGAGAAACCTTTGGCAATTCTTGGAAAAACTAAACCTACGCTAAACCAGCACCTACTTCTTCCCTCATACTAGACCTAGGTTAGGTACACTGGGGTAGGCGTATTCTAGAAGCACCGGCTGAGTATTTTAGCCTGTGTTATTTATGTATGTATTTTTATATATGTCATAGCAACAGACAATGCTATTACAGTATTATTTTATATTACTGTTTGCGCTGTACGCATTATACTTGTAGCAGTTCATATCTCTTGCAAGAGAAAGAAGGCTGTTCAATAAACCCTTTTTATTGAAAAGCCCATCTCTCTATTTCTGTGCAACTATGTAGAAACAAAGCATGCACGATTGACTGATTGAAATAGTTATCTATTGTTTCCACGACTCTGAAGATATTATTCTGACTTTAAAGAAAACAAAGTTGTCATGTTTATTTGGTTGTCAGAGACTAATCCCTTCTTGTTTATTCGAGAAAGTTTCTAGTGACCTCTGAGTTAGCTGGCACACACAAATAAGTTTATTGTACTCGATAGAGACATTCTGACCTCAGTCCTATGTCAAATCTATAGTGTATATTATTCCAAAGCGCAGAGCCTATTAGGGATATAGGAATTACACTACAGTGGCGCCCGTCCGAGTTGGTAAGGCACTAATTTAATGCTAGATACTGAAGTAACTCAGTTGTGCTTTTCTCAGAGACCCCCTACTCATAAAACTCCAATAGACATCTGAAGTGGGTAATGAATAATATCAGCCATAGCTGAGTAGAACGAAAAATCCTATGTATTAGTTTTTGGTTTGTTCAATGTTGAAGGATACAGTGTTCCAAAATGCTCCAAAATATTGTGCACCTTATCTTTATTTCTTTGAAACTTGCTCTGCAAACTTTCATTGAAATGGCAGACAAGGATAGCACCTCGACTGCAGCTGCAGGCGGAGACGCCGTACCAGTTTTTAACTTAACAGCTTAACAAGAAACCGATGAGAATGCTATTATCATTCCTCCAAATTTAAGGAAGGCCATCACTATAAAACTTATAAAACATGGCCTAACATCAAGAGGTAGTAGGGCAGTTTTTTGTGAAAGAGGCACATGAATATCAACAAACAGAGGTATTTTATTCATGTATAGTCTTCCCTGAAGCAAATCCAGTAACTAAAATGTTTCACTTCGACAAAGAAGATGATCCACCGAATGAATATATTCCTTTCAAGGATATTGAAATTCCACTCAAATACCAGGAGCATGAGCTCTGGTTTAACAGCGCCCTAAAACATTTAAATCACATTACCATGCTCTGTCCACTAGGTAGACCAGGAGCAAGATGGCTGATATTAGCCGGCTATACACCTGACCATGACATTGACGCAATGTCAGACGATGAATTACTTAGTAATATACAAAGATTAGTAGAATTATACAGTTAAAATACAACTGTCTGAAAGTCCTGAAAAGGTCTTCACTCAAAGCACTCCAACCTCTACTAAAAAGAAGTGGGAAAATAGCAAACAAACTTCATAGGAGAAGTGTTCTCAATTTCGAGGTAGGTCTCCTCAAAAGGAGCCCTCTGAAAAGAGGTATAACCCCAGGAATAGTGATAATATGAGAAAACCTGATAGATACCAAGATACTGATACACGTTCCTCTCATACCTTCCCAACAGAAATCCGAAAGAAGAGGACAGTCAGAAAACAAAGAAGAACGCATGAAGTCCAAAGACGATCAACACGTTCAGAAAAACAAAAATACTCAATTCACGAAAAAGAAGGTAGCAGATCTAAAAATCAGACATGACGAGGATCTTGAGGACACAACTCAAGAATGGAGAATGGGCTCAGGCAATGTTGGACAGTGCAGCAGAAGTACCAATAGCTCAAAAGAACCTGAAGAGACTTCTGGAGACAGTGGACTTGAATGAAGACATTGAAGTTGAAACTGCAGACACCAGGGTTATCTCTCCACATAGGCTGTATGAAATAATACTCCAGATGGAGGGAGACATACCAGGAAAAGTGAAAGCACTCTTTTGGGAGCCACTTTCTAGGGGTTTTGGCAGAAAAAGACTGCTCACCGGAATTTGTCAGGGAATGCCCACATGGCGAAGACATCATTATGCCAGCCTTCTCTAATCATATCCCAATTCATTTAAAATATAGTTATGCCAGGAAATGGGCTGTTGCCCAAGCTCCAGCATTATACAAAAATCATGTAGGATGGGATGAGGATTTTCCTCAACATAAAATCCAGTTGAAAAATCAACCAACTGCGCCAAGGCAGTACCCAGTTAAGCAAGAAGCTAAAAAGCAGGTAAGAGAGATCTTTGTTCAACTTGAATGTCAAGGGTAATTGAAAAATGCACCTCATGAAGGAACAATCGTTTGTTTTCTGTATCCAAACCAGAGAACTAAACTCTTGTTGCAAAACATTTGCAATGCTAAAAGGGACACAGTACAGCATTAATGAATAACATGGTGCGTAAAAAATATAAAACCACATTAGATATTTCTAACCGTTTCCTTTGTAAAAATATTTAAACAGAAAGTAGGTATTTGACCACTTTCTCAATAATGAGGACATAGCGTCAATTCTGTCGCCTCCCTCAGGGATTCAAGTATAGTTCATGGTTATTCTCAGCAAGGGTAACAGAGTTACTACAAACTTATGATGACGAGGCATTGTCATAAGTAGATGATATTTACATTACAAAAGGATGGCCTGGATAGGCACTTGAACAGGGTGAACACCATTATACTTGGATTTGCCAATGAGGGGTATAAAATCAATTTTAAGAAATCAAGATTTTCCCACCTCAACGTCCTATTTCCAGGATACAAACTATCAAGTGAAGGCAAAAACCTGGCAGCCAACTTTCTAGAAAAATGTGCATTGTTCCAACCTCCAAAAACGCTGAAAAACTCAATTCTAGGTTTTCTAAATTTCGGAAAAACTTACATTCTTAACTACGCAGAAAGGGATAAACCTCTCTACAAATTAATCAAACCTGAATTTAAAACAGTACACACAGAAATGTTGCATTCACTCCAAACCGACATGTTAACAACAAAACATGCGGAAACGTACCCAACTTAGTGATCCAAATCATTCTGGGACAATGCGGATTCACCTACTTAACTTTTAACAAAGGTGAAAAAATACAGATAGCATGCAAATCACATCTGTATACACAAGCAGAAATGAAATTCACTTTTACAGAACTAATTCTGACAGCTGTTCTGTTTAAAGCACTGTAGCAAGGGAAAGAGCTCTAGCACAAGGGAAGCGCATTATAGTCGTAACTCCCGTGCCTGCCTTAGAGGCAGTGACAAAAGCAAGTATTCCAAATGCTAAAGCTTTATATCTGAGATGGATACAATGGGTTAATTCTCTTACTGCAACAGATGATGAATACGCTTTTGATCCTTATTTGAAAACACAGGCATTTCTACAATATGAACAAGAATGTCCTCTGCCTACTGAAATTCTGCCTCTAAACCAGTATGATTGTATAATTTATACTGATGGATCACCTCTACCCGCTACAGGGGGGAAACAAGCTTCTAGTGCTTCATGCATGACCGTTAAAGGTCGTATGTGCAATGGCAAATTCGGATCAATGGTCACAAAAACGCAATGTCTAGAAGATTGTACAGCTCAGCAAAGCTGAACTACAAGCATTCAAAATGACACTTGAAAATACGGATCGCAAATTCCTCACCCTCATTGTGTGTGATTCTTTCTATTTTGTGAAATCGTGCAATGAATATTTACAGAATTGGCTTCAAAACAGTTTCAAAGATGCAAAAGGAGGCACAATAAAGCATAAAACGCTTTGGGAAAAAGTAGTTCAATTGCAAGAAGGACTACAAAACACTCACGTGATACACACGCTGAGTCATCAACTTGAAGGTGTTCACGCTGAAGGGAATTCATTGGCTGATGAAGCCGCAAAGGGGGCTGTGCAATCGGCTTCCGTAGCTGCAATCACTCGTTCAAAAATTAAAATAGACAGGGAAATAATGCTGACTGTCAATGCTACATGCAAAGGCAGCGATGCAGTTTTACCTAAAGGGTCTCCACTCAAATACTCATATATAACTAATACAAATAATGTTCTGTTTGCTCGAATCCCTGGAGTGGGGGATAGGGTAATTTCAAACATGGAACGTAGATTAGGACTAATCCTAGCAGCACATGAAGGGTTAGCCTCTGCTCATGCATGTGTTTCCGCCACAGTATCATTATTAAAACAACGGTACTGGTGGCCAGGCATTAGGAAACAAACCCTGAACTATGTTTTGGATTGTGAAATATGCCAAAAGATGAAAGTCTCTATTCTGAAACGTCCTGCACAGACGCCCCTGTTGATTTCAGATAAACCATTAGCTTGTGTTTACCTAGACCTATGCGGTCCCTTACAAATGAATGGTAACTATAATTATATCATGGTTGCAGTGGATTCGTGTTCAAGGTTCATTTGGATGTGGTTTTAGCGCTCGGCTGACGCTCGAACTTTCTCGGCACATACGCAATTGGCATGCTACATTCTGACTAGAGTCCTGCGTTTATCCCTCAAGCTTACAAAGAAGCCATGGCCAGTTTGGGTGTTGCATTGTGGTTTTCTAGCCCATTCCATCCTGAGGGAAGTTTGGTTGTGGAGAGAAAAAAACGGTACATAAAGCAATCTATTACAGATAGGGTATTAGGTTTGGGTGATGGATGGGTCAAACATTTAATTAGTGTCCAACGTAGTCTTAAAAACTTGCCAAGAAGTTCTCTAGGGGGTATCACTCCGTATGAGGTCCTTTTTGGGACACGAATGTTGGTCTCAGACCTTGATTGTCACACATCAGTGGTGGAACAAAAGCATTTTGATATCAAAGATCATTTGGCTGTTTTACAGTCCATAAATGAACTGAGAATGAAACAAAGCAACGTGTTCCTGAAGCCAACCACCACTGCTGAAAAACCAACCATCCCAGCAAGGCCTGTCTGGATCCCAAAGCTTGGGGATCTACTCCGAGAGAACATCGCGGACAAGAAGGAATTTGGAACTTCTTACAGACAACCAGTACCTGTCCTAGCCATCCAAGGATCATGAATAGTTTTGCTGCCGCCCCTTGCTGGTAAAAAGGTGAACAGGTTTGTGTCTATCGACCTGATCAAACCACACTATGTGGCCGATACTAAGCAGTAGGCCAATTGGACTCCGACCAAGTAGCAGATGCACTCCTCTAGCTACTATCCAAGAGGTTCAAACTGAGAGACTCCTCACCATTGAAGAATCTGCAGTGAGAAAAGAAGGACCAAGCAATAAAGCAATGGAACTCGTTCCTCTTGAGACCCAAATAACAGTTTGCCATAAAACACCTGTCTACAATGAAGTAATAAGTGTTCAAGTGGTCCTAGCGATTTCAACAAATCTGGATGCTATCCCAACTATTGACAGAACTGCCTCTGGCTATTTCATTAAATTTGATACGTTTTCTGAGGATCCCAGCGAACCTGAAACCACGCCAGTGAAAAGAACTTTATAAAGAACAAGCAACTGACTTCTTTCATCACCTGAAAAAGACTCATCTGGTTTCACCATGGATTGAACTTTGGATTGTGTTGGGAATCATTTTTCTTCTACTTTGGTTAGCTCTGGTAATAACTCTGGATATGCTGATAAATGGAAGATATGTTGAACACAGCAAGTAAGAACGTCAACTTACTCCTCAAACCACACAAATCATCTCATTGTGAACAAAGAGACTTGTCAGCAGTAAACATCACAGCCGTTCCTATACCTGATGGTATAGCCTGGGACAAAGCAGAATTTGACATTTTTGGTCCGTAGGAGCTGTTAAAGATTCTACACCAATTCAAGATTTCATTAAGTGACTTTGTTTCATCTAGTACCTTTTCTGATGGTTGGGACTTCGAGACTGTTAATAATGAAAGGTAGGGTAAAGAATACATCAAGACATCCTGGGAATTACCAAACACACACAGATGTTGGAGTGGGGGGCGTGAAGTGTTTCTTAGCGGTTCAAAGTGTGAAAATGCACTAAGCGGTTCTCTCCTTTGTCAGGGTATTAAATTACATGGGGCCTGTGATGGTTCCTCTAACAACATATCCTGTCACATGCAAGGTTCACCAGCTGCGGTGATTGATCCAATTTTGGGAAACTCTGAAATGGAACGATCACAGCTGCTGTGGCATGTTGCCAGGTATATGAATTTGTTTGTTTGCCTGCGTACAACCAATTTTTTCTACAAGATATCGTGTGTCTGATTTCCTTTGGGTTTCAATTTTCAATTTTCGATTATTTCAATACTTTCAGGTTGCTCCCTGGGGTGACGTTTCCGTCCGATAAACGTCTAGTAAATTAATATTGCTGAGTGCTTCCAATCACTTGGTTGCAACTCCCTTTGGGTCACTCCTTTTACGATCAATAAAGTTTTAAAAATTTCAAGCAAAATATTCATTTTTTCTTAATGTCGTTCATACGAAAGTGGAGTGGGTGTTTTGTTTGATTTTAGATTCCGTATGCACTTCCCGATTCATGCCCTTATATAGGTATAATTCACATTGCCCTTATATAGGCATAGAAATCCAGTCCTTATTTAGGCATAGCCCATGCTACCCAAATACAAGCATGGCTACTTACCTCCGTTCATCTATGTCACAACAACTTCTTGGAAAACCAGGCTCTTAAGCCATTAGGGACTTCCACTTGCCTGGATATTGATTTCTCCAAGGACTCATTTATTATGCATGAACATCTATTCCTTAGGGGTTCATTCATGACGTTCATATGCCCGACTTTTAAGTCAATACTGGCATTCCTGAACACCTTCAAGGTATAAATATACCTTCACTTGATATGGCAAAGCACGGTGTGGTTCGGTGAAGTTCAACTACCTACTTGCACGGCGCAGCTCGCTACAGCAATTGTCGAAGGTAGCCAACTCCCTAGCTGACGCACTGACCAGAAGCTGTCATACTCCTGCCGAGAATCCAGCTACAGTGTTTGACTCCCCTTGCGGGGTGTTGGGAAATCAATTCCCGGGAAAGAGATACCAACCTCTCTCATTCTAAGGTATGGAGCTGATTAGAACCTAGAGAAACCTTTGGCAATTCTTGGCAAAACTAAACATATGCTAAACCAGCACCTACTTCTTCCCTCATACTAGACCTAGGTTAGGTACACTGGGGTAGGCGTATTTTAGAAGCACCAGTTGAGTATTTTAGCCTTTGTTGTTGTGTATGTATGTTTATATATGTCATAGCAACAGACAATGCTATTACAGTATTATTTAATGTTCCTGTTTGCGCTGTATACACAATATACTTCGCATCCTGTCTAACGATTGTAGCAGTTCACATCTCTTGCATGAGAAAGAAGAATGTTTAAAAAACCCTTTTTATTGAAACACCCATCTCTCTATTTCTGTGCAACTGTGTAGAAACAAAGAATGCATGATTGACTGAGTGAAATAGTTATCTATTGTTTCCACGACCCTGAAGATATTATTCCGACTCTAAGGGAAACAAAGTTGTCATGTTTATGTGGTTGTCAGAGACTAATCTCTTCTTGTTTATTCGTGAAAGCTTTTAGTGACCTCTGAGTTAGCTGGCACACACAATTAAGTTTAATGTACTCGATAGAGACATACTGACCTCAGTCCGGTGTCAAATCTATAGTGTATATTATTCCAATGAGCAGAGCATATTACGGATTTAGGAACTATCCTACAGTATGGCAATGTACATTGTGACTGTTTGAGGGGTGCTGGATTCTCCTGCGGGTAAGTGTACATTTGGACTACATGACAGATGTGAGGTCGTATGCGAACATTTCCAGTTCACAGTTTCCCGCTCTGTCAGATGTAGTGGGCATGTATCTGTCCATCACCTGTTTTGTTTGCAATTGCCGCCATAAGTGCGCTGGGGATGCTCAGACGTGGGTCCCAGGCACTCCACACCACTGGAGTCAAGCTAGCCGGGCTGATGAGAGGTGTTATCTCGAAACCGGTCCGGTCCTCGGATGCTTGATTCTGTTCTGGGAAGGACATGGCTTTTGTAGTTCGGACTGGACTGTTCCCATGGGGCACAGGGTCAGAGCTGATTTGCATATCGCCATTGTCTAACCCAGGGTGGTGTGGAGTGCAAAAAAACGATGGATTTGGGCCCAGATCTTTGGACTGGGTTGAATGTGTGACATTGATCCACATTCGGTCCATCACCTGTTTTGTTTGCAATTGCCGCCATAAGTGCGCTGGGGATGCTCAGACGTGGGTCCCAGGCACTCCACACCACTGGAGTCAAGCTAGCCGGGCTGATGAGAGGTGTTACCTCAAAACCGGTCCGGTCCTCGGATGCTTGATTCCGTTCTGGGAAGGACATGGCTTTTGTAGTTCGGATTGGACTGTTCCCATGGGGCACAGGGTCAGAGCTGATTTGCATATCGCCATTGTCTAACCCAGGGCGGTGTGGAGTGCAAAAAAACGATGGATTTGGGCCCAGATCTTTGGACTGGGTTGAATGTGTGACATTGATCCACATTCGGTCCATCACCTGTTTTGTTTGCAAGTGTAATATAAACAGCATGTTATTTTTTGTTGACTTTCAAAATAATTTAATTTGATTCATGAATCTGATAATTGCATACGGATAGGACATCAGCATGAATATGGATTACTCTGTAAGTGATAAGAAATTGTCTGAGTCATCCACGGTGAGATGTGCAGCCAAAATCATAACGAAAACCATGAGTAATAAGAGTAGCCCAATCCTATCTAAATAAAGCTTTTTTCCAATGATATGCTAAGTGTGACAGGCATTAATGAAATTCGGAGTCAAAACCCAGCATGACAATATTCATATTTCTTTACTAATGCTTGCTGCGGTTCTGAACACACAGAATTCTGTGATCAAATGATACTCTTTCATGTATGAAGCTGTTGAGCATTGAAACACTCCCGCAGACAAATGTTCACTCGACTTGAGATTGTATGTACTTATCCCTACATGAGGTATATTTGCACGTCAATATTTTAAAATCATTTTACCCTGTGGGTTTGTCAAGAAGGCGAAATATATCAGAGCATGTCTTTCCTAGTTTCTAGTTTGTAAGTTACACTTTGTTACTTTGAAAATATAACTCCTTGTTATTAAAGAAATGAAACGAGATATATTTTTTTGTATATTGGCAAAGTCCTGTCAATAAGACGAATTACAGATGATTACATATGAACATTACATCAAGAAGTAAAAAAAAAAGGCATTCAATTCACAGTAAACCACAACAGAAAACAAACATATTTCTACCAAGGATAAAATATTCCTACAATTAATCAGTCACGACTTAACCCACGGTTTAGACTGAGTTACACTCCAACTGTGAGAGGCACTTGAAAAGCACAAATGAACAGCTATTCAAGTCTCACAATACAAATAAACCCTGTTCTAACTTTTTCTTTCAATACAACAACAAAGCTAATCAGATGGAAATTTCCCCCAGACTCCCACCTTTTTTAGAAACTGAGAGCACAGCTAAAAAAACAATACCTCTGTTGGCATTATGAAGTGAAAAGGTATTCGCTGCTCTCAATGTAATTTTGCTACATTAGGACCAATCAAAAAGAGCCTGGTGGCAGACTCACACTGTGTGGTTCAATTGATTCTCAAATCCCTTGCAGCTTAACTGTAGTGGGGTGAATGTATGTCATTGTTCTGCTTTCTATCCATCAACTGTTGTATTTGCAATTTTCACTCCGAGTGGGACGGTTATGCTCAGACGTGAGTCCCGTGCTCTCCACGCCCCTGGAGTCAAGCTATCCTGGCTGATGACGGCTGATAGCCAGAAACCGGTCCTAGGATGCTTGATTCGGTCCAGGGAAGACATGGCTTGGCAGGTTGGGCAGGATGTTTCCCGTGAGGCACAGGACCAAGGCTGATTTGCATATGGCCATGTCTGAGCTGGAGTGGCTTGGTGAGCAAAAAAATAATTGATTTAGGCCCAGATCTCTGTACTGGGGTGAATGTATGACATTGTTCTGCATTCTGTCCATCAACTGTTGTTTTTGCCATTAACATGAATGGGACAGGAACCAGCTTTTATGAAAAGTTTCACATCCTGGGACAGAGTCTACATATGTCCCCAGACATCAGTCTCATCATTCTGAATACCCCACCATTATGACTTCTCTCCAATAAAGAGCCAAGGATCACAATGTAACAAGGATTGCACAGTGTGAATTTGACACTTAGCAGCAAAGTACCGGCACGTGGAACAGCTGTCAGCTCTTTCTGATGTCCTAGGCCTGGACAAGGTCAATGAAAGCTGTCTCCCATTATCAGCCTACACTTTGGAATAAATTGGGTACCACCTGATCTAGATGGGTGCTATCCAACTCATACTTTGCGACAGCAAATCAATTGCACCATCACCAGGGAACAGGACCCCATGTTATGTTGTTTCGCTTTCGGTAACATGGGCTTTCAAAGTGTTCATTACAGTTCAAAATGGCATTAACAAATCTCAAAGCAACTGTGAGCATTGCGAATCCTGGATTTAAATTTGGGAAGCCAGTTATGCTAGCTTTAGGAATGCAACATTTTTTATGCATTGAGCATTTTCCCTTTCTTCTTTCTCTCTCTTTGTGGTCTCTTCGAAAGAGGAAAAAAAAGAACATTACATTATGCTGTTTCTCCGTAAGAGTAGGCTCTGCTAGGTGGAAAAACGATTAATAAACCAGGGGCACGGTGACATAAGCTGTAGTGCTGATTTCTAAGAACACAAGCCTCTCTACAGGCCCAATCAATACTCTCTTTAAGACTCAATTTCCCGTGAAAAGAACAGACTAAATAAAATAAAGTAGGTAAATAAAAGTGCATTGATTTCAGAATGTACCTTGATTTTTTTTAAATCCCTTATTCTCAGGGACTGTTAATAGTGTATGCTAATTCTTTGAATACTGATGTGTTCTTTGAGGCCCTGTTGCTGTGAACTTTCTTGGAACTGTCCGTATTTAAACTCCCATACTTTCGAGGGCAGGTCTTTCACGGCAAGCATTTTGGAACATGTTTAACTCCACGGTTTATTTCTTTCCCTAGGTTCAGTTACCTATGTTTCTCTATTTCGCAACCGCAAGTAATTTTTTTTTTTTAGAACACTGGATCGTGGTTAGAAGCTGCGTCCTCTTTAGCCATTGTTTATTGATCTTTATGTGAATTAAATGCAGACGTGTCCCAGCCAGGCACGAGCAAAATGAACAGACAATTACCAATTTCCAAGATGGCTGCTCTTTTAATGTCTACGTTTTCTTCTCACTCAAAAAAATATGAAATGCTTTGCAAACATCGGATGAAAAGATAAAAGATCAGGCCTATTCTGAACATTTCTTGATAATAAAAGCAAAAGAGAGTGAACTAATAGGCTTTTTCAAAGTTAATTTGTAAGGGAAAATCCTCTGGATTTTTGCAGGAAGTTTTACTTCTGAAGGAGAATTTACTGGTGGAATATTCTCTACAAATGAGCTAATTTGGGGAATGAAATATGGAAGATTACCACTCAGCACTAAGCGTATTGGCACTTTATGAAAAAAAAAATCAGAAAAAAACATGGTTGGCACATGCCAGAAGGTAAAGAGCACCTTTTGTTTTTCATCAGGATTTGTGGTGTTTTAGGCAACAAGTATTAGGGATTTTGCAAACAAAACAAATTAGACAAGGGATTGTTTAAAGAAAGATATACAATGTAATTTCAATGAAGGTAATGAAAAAGAGTACTGAGAGGTGAAGGGCTGAGAAGGGCACTCATTCTAGAAATGTGTTATCCTTGACGTGTCGATTTAATTGCCACATACACCTACTCCTCTGAGATGGAATCTATTTTGATCAAACATCTGATGTGAATGTGACCACACATTGTTGGAACCCAGAATTTGAAGAGTGAATCTCAAGTATTGAGTAATCTAAAATAATGCCAAGCTGATAATCTCGGTACAAAAGGGGTGGCGATGGACGGAGCATCTGAACCAATCAAACACTCACACCCAGTCAAAAGATCTGGGTTTGATCCATCACCGTTCTTTAGCCCACCGTGATGGATTAAACCCAGATCTTTTGACTGGGTGTGAGTCTTTGATTGATTCAGATGCTCCATCCATCACCACCCCCTTTTGTACAAGCTGATAATCTCGGCAAATAAGAAGTATGTAATGTTTTAGAGAAGTACAGTTCAAGATCAAGACAGATCACAAACCGCTGGCCAAGTTTTTATGGGAAAGAGGCTTGACAGAATTTCTAATAGAATTTGACACTGAAAATCCCTTGCTAATAAACCGCATTTACTTACAAAATATGTACAGCAGTTAAGAACTTTGAGACATATTACTTTTCACAGTTGCTTTGTGAAATTGAAGTATGGACAGAGAAGGATGTATTAAAACAGGAGGAGTATTGTATTTTAACGGAGGTTGTGTTGTTGAAGGTAGAGTGGAGATAGCAATTTGTAGAAGATTGGGCATTATCTAAAGGAGATCAGGTTGAAGGTGCTGAGTCGGATTAGTACTTGGATGAATAATTGAGTAATTTGATAAAGCGTTGCAATATGGACATTGCTAAGAGGATAGCATGTTTATTCCTTCTGTAAATGTGCCCAAAAGATTCATCCGTTTGGAGCATTAAGGCCATCTGGAGACAACTTCAATCAAATAGAGAATATGACTTACCATTGACATTCTTACCTAGATAAGCCAGTTGATAAGGGTGGTTGGGAAAAATCTAGCTTGTGCAAATCATGATGGTTAATGACCAAAATATAGTTTCAAAAATACTGTGGTGCAACAAAATTGTCTCAAAAATATTGTTGAGTTCCAAATATTGTGGGCCAAAATATAGAACATAGGCATATTGTTTGTTTAGGTATATAATATTATTTCTTAAATGTTGTACATAATATTGCTTACTTTTATTATAGCTGTCTTAAATATCAGTTTCAATTCATTTATTATATATTAAATATTATATTATGTGTTGGTATTAATATTGCAATAATAATACTATATTAATAATACTATATTATAATAATTGGTTTGTATATTTTTTAGTATAGTTTGTCAATTTAATGTGTAATTAAACATTGTATCTATGTTTTATATTTAATTAATACATCTATAGTTTTGTAGCAGGTTGTTGGTTTTGTAGGGGGTAGGAGGAAAGCTATTTTAAAGATAAATTATTTGTTGTTTTAATTTGTTTTTGTGCTTGTTAAATAGGTAATCAGCAACAATTATGGAAGTAGTACAATTCAATAATTGTTATTTTCATTCTCATAGTGTAATGTTTGATGTCTAATGTGTTACTTACGTTTTTAAAGTTCAATAATAATATGTAATTTAATAATGAGTTGTGAGATTTGAAGGGAAAAAGGGTGGGAAGTTATTTAAAAGATAAATAATTAATTTAATTTTAAATATTTTTTTATGTTAACTATTAACAATTTAATTTGTGTATGTGGACCCGATTCACAGAACTAACTTAAGACAAAATCCTAAACTTACTACCATGTTGGTATTCACAGAAGGCACTTCGGGCCCGATTCACAGAACTAACTTAAGACAAAAGTTAGGATTTTGTCTTAAGTTTGTCTTAAGACAGACTTAAGACAAAATCCTAACTTAAGTCTGTCTTGAGTCTGTCTTAATACAAACTTAAGACAAAATCCTAATTTCTGTGAATACCAAAAGTAGTAAGTTTAGGATTGTTTCTTAAGTTAGTTCTGTGAATCGGGCCCTTAATATTTTAATATTTAAGTGTATTTTCGGATTTCTAATGTTTAATTTATGTGTTTTAAAGTGTCATTACCAATTTGTAATTTAGTAGTGGATTGTTTCGCTCATAGGGAATTAGGGTGAGACCACCGTGTTTGTTCATCATACTTTGTATATGCCAATATGGGGAAAATGACTACCTCTGTTCATAAAATGCCCGGGACGAAGAGTACAAGCAGTATGCCTCAAATTACAAACCTACCTGTCCTTGGCCATGGGTCTTATGTCATCTGAACTGGAGATTGTTGAAAGCCGGATGGATGCCATACTAAAATTCATTGATACATCTGAGTCTTGCCGTCCTCGAGTTCTTTCTCTAGCTTCCCTTCCAGGGCCCCTTGGATGTCACCCAGAATCCCAGGCAAGATCGCCTAGGTGCTCCACTAGCAGTTCTAACTGTGCAGACTCTTAGTAAAACACCAGGTTATTTCCCACGATTCTCCTACAATCCCTCCTATGAATACCACAAATGTTCAGACTACTTAGACTTGTAAACAAATGCAGACAAAGGGGAAATGGAGTAATGATAAAACTCAAAAAGACTTTGTTGGTGTAAAACGACTTTGCCAAAAACAGGACACTTTGACTCCAAATTCCATTAGCAATTCCACACCAGGTGCAGGTTTTATTTCCATATTACAAGCAGTGTGAAAACCTTTCTTTGATAATTTAAAGGCTATTTTAAAGTACATCCAACAAGTTGCCCTTTCACAATTTGAATCATTAAATGACAAAGAGCAATACCTGATGGACCGCCTGCCCAACCAGCTCATGGCGCAAAGCAGTCTTTCCTTTCACCTCCCTCAGCCAACTCTGTCCCAACTCCAGATATGCAAAGGCAACCCCTTCCTGCACAATTAACTTTGAACCCTGTACACCTGAGTAGGCTGTATACCCAATCAACGAAAACTGCAGGGGGGGGCATAACCTTCTGCTAGCACAGAATGGCGTTTTGTATTCCCGTCCCTGTAGCAAATCATCAAGAAGGAGCTTTCTTCCCTCAAAAAAATACCCAGTGGATCTTCTTCAGCTCACACCAGAATGCATTCCATACGCCATCATATTAGAGGCTCCCCTTTATCTCCGAATTTTCATGAGAACAGTAAAGATTTTAAAACAAAGTCTCCCTTTGGTGCACTATAAAGTCAGGATGACCCACCAACCTCATTTATTACATTATACTAGCAAGAAGAATGGACTGGAACCAGCTTTTATGAAAAGTTTCACATCCTGACTGATTTTGAGGGTTGATTGTGTTGTTATAGATTTTAGATGCTCTCGACTTGTAAGTCAGTTACTGCTCAGATTAAATGATTATGTAAAAGTTAAAAGTAACTTCCAAACTTTGCCACTGGGTTTCTTCTGTCTCCTTACACATTTTAGACCAGCCTCTTGTACCTCAGTACATCAGGCACCTTGAACTACCCTATACCATGCTCCCATTTCAATATGTAAGTGTACTACATCTTTCATTTATGAAAATTGCTTTGAGCCCTTGGCCCGTTTGTTTGACGTTGATTGACTCTCAGGCCCGCACGCTTCCCTTACCAACAGTATTAGTCCTGAAAACCATACAGGGGTCAGTCCTCAAAATTATTCCCATGCACCTTTGATCACTCCTGTAAATTTGGGTGACACTGGATTTGATTGTTTAATGTTTTTTTCTTGGAATATTTTGGGCATGGTTTACAAGCAGGACAATAGAAATTGGTTAGAGTTAATCAAAGAGTATGATGTTGTCTTCTACCAGGAAACTTGGGCTCCTGAGGATTTCCATGTTAATGGGTTGCATTCATTCTGTGCACCCACAAAATCCTCTACCTCTTGAAGATCTAAAGGGGATTTAGGAGTCCTCATCTCAATATGATAGTGGAATTGAACATTTGAAAATGCTCTTATATTTTGAGAAAATCAGCTACTGGGGTTTTGAATGTTCTTTTTATTAATTTTTATTTTAATTAAATTTCTAATCATCCAACTCATCTGATCCCTGAAATAGACTAAACAATTTCTGACTACAGCTTGAGATACCCAGATAGGGTGCGAATGTAGGCAGAAATGGGGTCTGCACCGTGTCTGACTCAAATGAAGAACATCTCACACATGTCAGCCACTCTCCCTAATGGTCAACTCTAAATCAGTGTATTATGAAATGTAATGTCTTTTTTAACAATGATTTCTTTAAAGAGGGTGAACCGATTCCCTATACCTTCACAGGCAAAGGACAATGCTCTACTATTGATTTCATCCTGCTTTCCCCCCAGTTCGTGCCTTACACATCGGGCTCCTGTATATGTAACATTCCTTGTTCAGCGATCATAACCCATTGGCACTTAATTTCACATCTTATAGCACAATACTAAACACATGCAGCTCCCTGGCTCACTAAAACAGAGGCATTTGTCAAAGATGGGAGAAATTGAACCATAAGAAAATACTTAGTGATCTTATTTTTGCTGATTATAGTGTAGTTATGACCTGTTCAACATAAGAGCCCGCAGCTAAAGAAGTGACATCCACTTTTAAGGGACTTTCCAATTGTGCATCAAGCTTTTTGGTCATGAAGTCAAATTGCAAAGACTCATGCCTTTTCAAATAGTTTGACCTCACATGCACATCAGCACTTCAACAGCATAAAAAGTCCCTAAAGGAAACTCCACAAAACTGTGAAACTGTTAGGCAGTGTTGATGCACATATAAATCTATGGTTGTAGCCAAGAAACAGCATATCAGAACTCAGGCCTGGGAGGACCTCCAAGCCGCTGCTCAGTCTAGAGACATCTGGGCCATTTGGGAAGTGATTAACACATCTTACTTCACAGAGGATAATCCGAGTAAAGTAGAATGTCGCATTCCTCCGGAGCAGTGGGTTAGACATTACCCAATTATCTTCTCTCAAGTTCCACCACTCAAGTCAGTACCAGAGCTCCAAATTCCCACAGATTTAGAGATTGGAACCCTGTGTAGTTAAGTGAAAGTTGGCGATGTTACAAGGGCAATTTCACAATCAGCTACCGGGGACTCTCCTGAGCCTGATGTAGTACCTGTGGTATGTTTGTAGGCAAAGTCTTGCTTTTTGGGTGCCCCTTTTGACTAACGTCTTCCACTCTGCAGTGAAAGGTAACATCCCTGACTCTTGGAAGGAATCTACAATTGTCCCTATTTTTAAAAAGTGAGATAGAAGTAAACGTTTTCCCTCCTGGACTCCTCAGCTAAGATCCTGGGAAGAGTCCTGTTACAATAGAATAGTATTTTCTCAGACATACAATTTGGTTTTGCCCATGAGTCAGCATGGTGGAGCAATCCCCAAATCTTCTATTGATATTGGGCAAATAAGTACAAGACAGAGGTGAAGCCCCTAATTTGGCCTGTATGGCCCTCTCAAGAGCATTTGATCTGGTTGGTTAATGTAAACAATGGCTTATGATGAGTAGCGCTGGTATTGAACCAGCCCTGATAATTTTTAAGGTCATTTGTAGGCCTGACGGTGAACTTAGGTCAGTTCATGGAGTTTGCAGAGTTTTCTGCACTCCACACTCTGTGGAGCTTGCGGAGTGCAAAAAACTCCGCTTGGCGATGTGCAGTAGAGTTTTTTCCCCACTCGCGATTGCGAACGGTAAGTTCGTGATCGCGAATTTCTACCCAAGCGACAGGAATACCATCACAAACTGAAGTTCACTCTGCACTCCGACACTCGCTGAACTTTGCAGAGTTTTTTTGTAACTTAGCGGAGTTCCGCATAGCAAAACTCTGTGAACCACGCCCAGGCCTAGTCATTTGTACAGTGGGATCACAGCTATGGTGCACTTTATTCTAGGTAGGGATTGTACTGCACCCTTTAATTCCACCAAGGGCATACGCCATGGCTGCATTCTAGACCAATTTTTTCTCTATAACGCATTGCAATCCATATTGATAGCTAAAGGTAAAGACATCCCAGGAGTTGGCAACTGTTCAGTAAGCTATTACTATACATGGATGATGCGGTCTTAATCGCTGAAACAGTTTGCAATTACTTCTTGATACAATTTTATGAGGGATCTGAATTTGAAAATAAATCACCTGAAATCTCTTGTTATGACCATTGGCCCCAAAAAGACTCATTAATGTAATTTGATCATCCATGGTATACATACAAAAGTTAAAATCTTCCACAATCTCTGTGTTACTTTTTAAGGAAAATTGTCTTGGGACGAGCGCCTAAATCAAAGAGCATGCAAATTTGCCTGGGCAATCAATGGAATATTTAGGTTTTCAAAGACGTTGGGACAGAAACCATTTGAGGAGATCCTTTTTTTAAAAACATTATTTACCTTTTAACAATCAAGTCTCAAATCATAGGATCATGGTAGATGTAGTCTATACCATGTACATAGCAGTCAGCAGTTATGACAATTATGATCCATTATCAATGTTGAAATTATATCAAATTCACAACAACTAATAATCCTGTACCCTACATTTAAGCTCAGATCACACTTGTGTGTTTCTAAATAGGTGGGGTTCTGTGCATAAGTTTGGTTGAATCGCCAAATCAGGAATGTGGACAGTGCTGTCTTGTGTGTCTAGAAAGGATGTTTGGAGTGGTTGCCAAATGTCCCTAGGGCATGATGTAGGTGGTTGAAGTTGAGAGTATATGTTGCTGTTGGTGCTACAGTATGTCAAGCTAGCAATCCAGCATTTCAATGTCGGTGGGTGTTTGCCTTCCCCAGCGTATCACGATCTCACGTTTTGCTAATAGCAGAGCTAGTGCCACATATCTACGAACTGCTTTCGGAACATTGTGGACAAACTCGAGCAATGCTTGTTATGGGTTAGGTGTAAGTGTTTGGTTTACCATACGTGATAGTTCAACGTATATTGTAAATGTCCAAAGAACTGCATTTTTAGTGCAGGGCCAGGCCATATGGAGGTAGGGCATGCATGAGAGATAGTATTGTCCATACAATTCACCCTGTAGAGAGTCATACAAATTTAAAGTGCAGCAGCATATGGCAAGGGTTCATTGATAATTTACGCGTTGTGAGCAGCAATGCTTCCATTCAAAGTTGGATATAGCATGGCTCAAAATCCTGTTCCCATATCTCTTACACGAGAGTCATTAGTATGAAGTTTAGAGATGAGAAGTTCCCCCTGTGTCCTAAACAATTAGAGTCAAAGGACTAAATTCTGGTGGCTCAAGTGGGTAGCTAGGGATTTGTTCCCGTAAAGCGTTTTGTTGCCTGTGTAGGATAAAATGATCCATCTGTGTTGCGTTGTGAAAACTAGCCTCCTCTGTCCATGAAAATACATGCGCTTGGGGAAATAGATCCTCAAATGTGTCAAGAAGTAATTTGGACAGAGTGCGTTTAACGATTTCTTTTTGTGTAATAGGCAACCAGATGTTACTCGACAGAGGGAGGGCCAGGGAATAAAGGAGGTGGCCACCTGTGGATCTCCATGCCCAGCGAGCTGTTGAGACGGGTTGGATGTCTTGGGGATCGCATTTAAGGGCTTCTGATGGAGTTGCCGAAAGAGGTGTTGGTGTGTGAGATCCGCCTCTGGCTTGATGTAAGGAATTCTGGTGTTTGGATGATACCAGTACCAAGTAAAGCTGCATTGAGCCACTCAGTAATAAATCGGAAAATTCGATACACCAAATCCGCCACTCTTATAAGGCGCATCAGAGTTTCCCATTTGATCCTAGGCTGTTTATTACTCCAAACTAGGAACAGGAGTGAAGTCCAGAGTGTAAAGAATGAGGAGGTCAGTGGGATGGGTATGTTATGAAACAGATACAAGAACTTTGGAAGCACGACTATTTTAATTATAGCTATTCGACTCACCATAGGTATTGGTAGTTTTAACCAGTGGCCCACCTGACTAGGCAGGTAATCAAGTGCAGTACCGTAGTTTAGACACAGCATCTGTTCCGGATCTCCATGAATATATATATCCCTAAATATGTTACAGAGTCCTTTCATCTTGCCAGAAGGTAATTGATGTTGATCGTATGTGTGCAAGGAGTCAATGGGAACATCTCTGATTAACACCAGGTGATGTGTAGGCCTGATAGCGCCCCAAATCTTCCCACCTCTCTGAGGATAGGTTCGAGATTGTCGAGGGTTGTCTCACGTACAGGAGTATGTCATCTGCATAGAGCGTAATGAGTAGGGGACCGGTTTTCAATGTAAACACTCTATGGATGTCGCGTTGCTGTAGATGACGCACTAGCGGGTCCATAGCGATAAAAAACAACAAGCATGATAGCGGGCAGCCGTGTCTGGTCCCGCGTGTAGGCTGGAATGTTCTAGTTAAATTGTCATTTAGTCTGATGTGTGCAGTGGGTTTGGTATAAAGTAAACGAACAATGGAAGTGAACATCCTCGGAATGCCCCTTCTGTGGAGTGTTGCATAAAAAAGGGACATTCCAAAGAGTCAAATGCTTTTTCACCATCCAATAGAACAGCTGCGGCGGCTGATGATATTCTATGGACGGCTGCAAAGAGTGTACGAATGTTCAGCGCCGTGGATTTAAATCGAACAAACTCAGATTTTTGCTGGTGAAATGATTTGATCCAATAGGAGAGAAAGCCTGGTGGCCAGCATTTTAGCGAGATTTGATTATCAAAATTCAAGAGGGACAATGGGCGGTAGGATCCGCAATGTAACAGGTCTTTTCCTGGTTTATGGAGAAGTATATTCACTGCTTCTCAGAGAGTAAGAGGAAGGATGCCTTTTTCCATCACTCCTGTATACTTCTAATAGGTCGGGGGCAAGTAAGTTCTAATGCGTTTTATAAAAACAGATATTTTGGATGGAATGGTGCACCAGGAAAGTATTTATATATTTCTTTCCAACAAGATTCAAGGCGAGTTATCTTTAGAGAAAGCAGCTCATCCTTTATTTTCTCTCTTGAAACATACAGTTACACAAAAAAATCCAGCCAACGCATTTCACTCAGGAAAAATAACTTTTACAAACTTCTTCATGGCTTTAGACAACACATAAAAAAACACCTATAAATACAAATGCACAAAACACAACTACATTCCAAAATAATACGCATTAAGAAGAAGAGAAATAACAAAAAAGAAAAGAAAAAAATTGCACGGCATAGAAAACAACACAGGACTAGCACAAAAACCTGTACATTGTAATATTAAAACGAATGCATGTCAATAACCAAGGCTTCAAGGACAAAAGACATATACAAACACAATTTAGACATTTGACATAAATTACTAAATACGGGACAAGAGCACAAATCAAAAACCACAATCAACATCAAATCTTACATGGGATAACCCCAAGATACCAACGTTTGTTTCACCTCCCCACATTAACAATACGTTATAATGGTATTATGACTATTTAGGGTATAGAGATTACTTTTTGCACACATAATGTTTTTTTATTGGGTGTGCCTAAGTCGCTTATCTCTATATAATGAAACTTGTTCCTTGTAGCAGAAACTACAATTTTGAGTCCAATTTTCATAATTGAATAGTGAAATCTGTTTGCAAACCACCTCCCATTTCAGTAATTTAAACATACTTTATTAATATCTTGGTATCAGTAATAGAATGTTACTTCGGGGAAACTCCAATACGTATGTGGTCCATTTGGAATGTGCTCCCATCAAGTCCGCCTACTAGTAATATGTGTAAAAATAAGTATAAAATACAAAATAAAAAAAATGTAAAATTTCAAAAAATCACAAAGCGGATGGGGAAGGGTGAGTGATGGTAAAGGACAGCTAAAAGGATCATAGTGTATGCAAGTATTTTGAAAATACCCCAATGTTATCAAATTGTAATAGGAAATGGCAAGTTTCCCATAATCCATATTTTTAAAATACTTGCATACTCAATGACCTTTTTAGCTGTCCCTTACCATCATTCGCTCTTCCCCTTCCGCTTTGTGATTTTTTTTTATATTTAAAATGTTTTGGATTTGGTTTTTGATTAAGGTTCTTGTCCTATATTTAGCAATTGATGTCAAATGTCTAAATTGTGTGTGTATATATATATATATATATATATATATAGTGGAGCGTTCCAGAGACTGCTTCGGCTAGTTTACTTTCCAAGGGATTGGATTACTCAGTCCCACCCTTGGCGCGGAAGAAAATGGAGCGGTGAGGAGGTCATTGACTTTATGCTGGGTTAAATCTGACTGCCGCTTAAGCCCCCGCTGAACGGGTTTCCGGACCTGGTGGTTGCTGCGGTGTGGGGACACAGGAGAACGCCCAGGTTATTGCTGCACCACAGGTACTTGGCGCTTTCCACACCACGCAGTGCCCTGCCAAAGCCTGAAAAATCATTTGGCATTGTCCACTTCGGCATCACTTACCTGAAGATAACATGCTTTCTGGGACTGGTAGTTCACAAGGAATGCGTGAACTACTGTTGGTGAGCTACAACTTTAGGGAGGAGGCGAGCAAGGGGTGGGACACATATAAAGTAGTTGTTAAAAATGCCACCTGTTGATTATTTGGCGCTGACGAAGGCCGAGATGGCCGAAATGCATTCGCCTGCAGAGTTGAATTAAAGGTGTTCTCCTGTTCTCCCCCATTGCGGTCTCTGCTCTTTCTTGAAAGGAGGTTACTGTGATATATATACCACCTGTTTATTATTTGGCGCTGACGAAGGCCGAGATGGCCAAAATGCATTCGCCTGCAGAGTTGAATTAAAGGTGTTCTCCTGTTCTCCCCCAATGCGGTCTCTGCTCTTTCTTGCAAGGAGGTTACATGTGATATATATATATATATATATATATATATTATATATTACATGTGATATATATATATATATATATTATATATTACATGTGATATATATATATATATATATATATATATATATATATATACATATATATATATATATATATATATATTACCTACTGGCTATCGCCAGTAGGTATATATAGTTAGGATTAATTCCCTATGGGATTTCTGAAAATTCTATGTCTAATAACTTTGGCGTTTGAGGACGGAATCGGCTGAAATTTTCAGGAAAATGGCACATTATGTTTCTGAGCAGCCCCTGAAAATTTGGTGGAGTTTCGTCAAGGGGGGGCTGAGAAAAAAGGGGGGTCCCAAAACGCGTTTTTCCCACTCATTTTTCCATAGGGCGGTTGGACTCACTTTTAGCTCGAACGGCTGAATGGATTTGCACGAAACTTGGCAAAATTGTAGGGACTGTTAGCCCGATGTGCCTTTGCTAGGTCTCAATATATGTGCTCCAGTAGTTTTTGAGAAATTAACGTTCAAAACAAGATATATATCTGTAACAGCGCTCCGGGGAGCGATCCGGTCCGCTTACTTTTCGCGAAACGGAACTTTGCGCGCAGAAAGCTGATTGGCTCTCCGGTGTCTGTCAACATTCTAAACAGTCCGGAGCGGCCGCCATCTTATCTCTCGGTAGGATCGAGAGAGAAGAGGTGAAAAACGAAGGGGGAATTTATTGAAAGGGTGCAAGGTATACCCCTCTTGACCCCCTAGGATTGTTGTTGGGGTTATTAAAGGGTCCCGTGGGGAAAATAAAAAAATACATATTTTTCACGGTAGAAGCGTTTCCCGGGCCGCGAACTGGGCCGCAAACTGGTAGCGAAACGGGAATTCGCCATTTTGTGCTTCGTTTTAATTGTTTAGAGACAAAAATTATCGCCGCACATCGGCCACAATGCATGAATATCGCTGAAAAGTCAGCGATATTCATGCATTATCCAGCAAATGCTCTTAGCCATGTTATCCACCTTCCATTGGATAACAGAAAGCTGATTGGCTCTCCGGTGTCTGTCAACATTCTAAATAGTCCGGAGCGGCCGCCATCTTATCTCTCGGTAGGATCGAGAGAGAAGAAGAGGTGAAAAACGAAGGGGGAATTTATTGAAAGGGGGCAAGGTATACCCCTCTTGACCCCCTAGGAATGTTGTTGGGGTTATTAAAGGGTCCCGTGGGGAAAATAAAAAAAAATTGATTTTTCACGGTAGAAGCGCTTCACGGGCCGCGAACTGGGCCGCAAACTGGTAGCGAAACGGGAATTCGCCATTTTGTGCTTCGTTTTTATTGTTTAGAGACAAAAATTATCGCCGCACATCGGCCACAATGCATGAATATCGCTGAAAAGTCAGCGATATTCATGCATTATCCAGCAAATGCTCTTAGCCATGTTATCCACCTTCCATTGGATAACATGGCTAAAAACCGCTCTGTGCGTGAGCTTTTTTTTTTTTTTTTTTTTGCTGCGTGACGTTTGTTAACGTTCGATTCGATGGAAATCAGGAAGTGTTGAACACCATTTTGTCACTGCGAGTAAATATTTTGTTATAAATGAATCCTTATTGATAAACATTGTCTGCGCCATCTTGCGTTTTTGTCCAATGCCACAATTTTGTCGTGTACGGCAGCCATTTTAGATGCCTTGACCAGGGCCACTCTCTGCACGCCGTCGATTCTCAGCATGGCTCCCCACCCTCGCATGCATCTCCCCCACGCAATGGTCACCCCCGCTCTCTCTCTCATGCATGGGCCATATACTTCCCCCATCTGCGCTGCTCTTCTCTGAGAATCACACCCTGTGCCCGTTCGACACCTCCCTTTCACCCTATTCACTACCGCACCCTCTGACACTTCTCTTCCTCTGTGTCCGATTGTCCAGGCCGGACCTAGGCTATCACCTAGCCCTGCGGATGTAGTTTATGGCTCCAGCTGTAGAGTATCCAGACATGCCAACCCTCCCGATTCAGGTGTGAGACTACTGATTTCAGTGCTAGTCTTTCGCTTCCCGATTCCTGCAAGGAAAAACCCGGGGGCATATTTCCAACAACTAGAGGTAATTTTTGTCTCTAACTTGTTTAGAGACAATAATTATCGCCGCACTTCGGCGAATTTTATCGCACATAAACCTTGCTATTAGCAAGATTTATCGCAAATGCGATAAAAAACGGCCGCAATGCATGAATATCGCTGAAAAGTCAGCGATATTCATGCATTAGTCAGCAAATGCTCTTAGCCATGTTATCCACTTCCCATTGAACAAGCGCATGGTCTTTTAAAGATTTGTGAAGTACTCGGGGCGGCGGTGTGTGTGTGTCCTCTTTCAGGAGCGGGCGGGGGGGCACTGGCAGCAATTTGCAGGCCAGGCAGTGTTCAACACGTGCATCACCCTTTCTCTGCCTGCTATTGCGCTCCATGCTTCGGAAAGGTAAGAAAAAGAACGTGCATTTGAGTTTGAAATGTCCGATCTTGTAGCAGTATACTTGCAAAGCCCACACATGACAATAACCCGATTCAAGGCCCCATTCACCCGATTTTTAAAAAAAATATAGTACTCCAAGACAGTTACATTTTAAAAGTTTATTAATATTTAAATATAACGAACGCAACAAAAACTGTAAATATATTTAACCATTTTTTGAAATTAACCAGAACTATAACGATAACAACAACAACAACAATAATATAACTTTTATGCCTAAATTACGCAAACATTTAGCTAATCTGCTAAAGGGGGGAGTCGCCATTTCTTTACAATAAGCAATAATGAAAAATCCACATCAATAGGGTTGCCCGTTTTCTCGATGCAGCACTATAGTGCAATATACACAGCACCTGGGGTGTCAAGAGTGAACAGGTCTTTCTTTGTTCCTTAAGATGTTATCTCCGAGAATGCTGATGCATTGGTGTCTGTACACTTCTTTGTCAATTCTGTCAAGATGATAACTGCTTTATAAACAGACGATATCTTTGTTTAGTCATTAGTGTTAAGTGTGTCTGAAACTACAGTGCCCTTCTGTTTTTTTTTCTTCAGGCTCTACAGAGTTTTGTGTGTTGTTCTTTTGAGCGACAATTATTCCAGAGGTTTCAGGTTCACTTGTTTTGTTCTGCAGTGAGTTAACAGCTTTAGAGAGTTCATGTTTATTTGCTATGTCCTGCTGTTCGTGAACTGCTTCAGAGACGTCAGCCTCATTTTTTATGTTTCAGTAGATCCTGGACCTGCCCGGCCGCGCCCAAAATGGCGCCGATGTAAATGGGACTCGTAACTGCTTGTTCTGTACTGGTTGCCCAACCTTGATATCACGAGATACATATGCAGTTTTGAAGCACATGGCGGAGGCTTGTCTGCTGTAGTGGGGCGCCCCTTTATCGTTTCAGTCGCCATTCCGCCCGCTTTTGCTACACTGTGCCTCATCCGCCATTCAGCTGTTTACCGCCCGCTCTTACGGCTACAGCGTCTCGCTCACCATGTAGTTGAGTTGTTCCCACTCTTGCGGTGCAGCGGTAGGCGGCTGCCACAGGACTCTTAAAATGGCGGCCGGCTCTTCGGATTTGGGCCTGGTCCAGTAAAATGGCCCTGGGACACCTTGGAACTCGGACGCTTGTCTGCCAGGGCTTGGGTTCCATTCTCGAAAGCGTCCCCTCAGCCTTGAAGATTGTACAAAAGTCTTGGGGGCCCTCGACTCCCGCAGGCTTCCGGTGGGGAGCGGCTGCCATGATTGCTTGCGGAATGGCCACGACGGAGCTACGAGATGGTGGTGCTCTCATGGTGACGCCAGCTTCAGTCTGAAACATCCAGAAACAAGGTGGGGCTTTCATCGTTTGGGGAAAAAAAATGTTTTAATCCAATGAAAAGTGTTATTTTTAGGTCACATGACCTAGTCTTACATAATTAGGAAAAGAAAAGTAAAATGAACCAATGAAAAGTTTTATTAACAAGTCACATGACCTGTTATGCTTACGTTACGCGCTGCGCGGCGCGCTCTGGATCGTTTCCGGGAAGCTGCGCCTTGCGCACCGGAGCACTTCCGGGTGCGCTAACGCGTCGCGTCATATGACGCATTACGCGACAATGCAGGTGCAGAATATAGTCAAAATGTCTCCACCAACCAGCGGTCGGAATTCCACCGCTTTCAGCAGTCCAAAAAGTTCGGTCAAATCTTAAGAGCGGGAGCAACTCAACTACATGGTGAGCGAGACGTTGTAGTCGCAAGAGCGAGCGGTAAACAGCTGAATGGCGGAAGAGGCACAGAGTACCAAAAGCGGGCGGAATGGCAACTAAAACGGTAAAGGGGCGCCCTACGACAACGTGTCTTCAGGTGAAACGGATTGTGGGACAAGGTCCAGAATGAAAGATTCTTCAAAAGGGAAAAAATTCCGCCGGACCCCGGGAGCCGGCCGCCTATGCCGGGGGCGATCTCAGGCCTCACCAGGGCAACACGACTTGGGGAGGGGGCAGGAGCCAAGCGCCCCCTCTCAGTCCGCGCCATCTCACCGCCCCTCGGGGGCCTCCGTCAAGCGGTTTAGGGAGGCACCGTATCACATTGTTTTCCAATGCAGTCAGGTCCACAAATGGACCCCACTTACTTTGAATAGTGAAGCTGCAGCAGGTGCAAATAAGGTTTAAACAGTGTTACAAGAACTGCTTAGAACTCTGAAGTATGGCACTCAATAACCAAGACTTATGCCATTTATGTAAGGCAGTGACATGGAAGCAACTCAGGGACAAAAAGCATGAACGAACATTCACGTATGAAAATCTTATTTGGAGAAGGGGTAGAATCCAAACGCCCCCTGCCAGTTCGCGCCACTACACGGTATGTGGAAAATCTGAAGCCATCATTCTACAAACTCTCAACGCTTGTTATCAGTGCATGAGTTTCATGCTCGATCGATTGAGCTAGCCGGATCGGGCAATAAAAAGTATAAAATAGTTATGTAAATAGTTATTTAATAAAATGTTTTATTCTGTTTCTTTGGTGGTGTGTTGTGTATATTTATAATATTTGCATAGGGTTTGCCGTTATTTTGGGCGGTGTGGGTGGCGGAGTCGAGCTGTTTTGCAGCCCTCATGGTGTGGAGCTCAATTCATTTCACTATTTTCGTATTTCTCATGAAGGGTTATTCCTAATGTTTGTATTTTACCGAGGTTAAAAAGAGATCGAATTAGTGGTCTACTGATTTTGCTCGATTACTTTTATTTTTTTACACAATTTTTCACTATCTGCAAAGACTAAACAGAGTATTGCGACTTTGTGCTTGTTTGTAAATAGAGAATGATCCAAAGAGAACCAATTGTAAAACAGTAAATGCTTGGATAATAATCAATCAAATGGAGAGACAAGCAGGTACGACGGATTACAACAGGGGTAAAGGTCTGCGTTAACTACCGTTCACTATCTGCAAAGAGAGAGTACTACTAAGAGAAAAGAGGGGAGTGGGGGGGGGGGCAGCGTTCAAAGCACATCAGCGTGCATAAACACGAAAACGTTTTTACCTATCACGTACTTGACATTTGACAGCTTTTGATGTTTGCTATTAAAAAACCATTGAAATTCACAGAAAAAACCATAGGTTATACTCCATATATAGTTGGGAATTTGCATTTACAAAACCTTGAAAATTCAATGAAAAAACCATTGGTTTTAGGCCATATATAGTTAGGGATTTGCATTTAGAAAACCTTATTTTACTCGCATAAAACCATTGAAATTCCATATATAGTTATAAGCGCTAACTATATATCGCGCACCCGCAATCCACTGCTGATGATGTCACATATTACATCATTCATGACATGGTTAGTCACATCACTGATGACATCACTGATGACATCTCAAATGACATCACTGATGACATCACTGATAACATCTCATTTGACATGACTGATCACATCACTGATGATATCATTCATGTGATAATACCATGAACCTCTTCAGACTCTAATATAACCTTAGATACAATCAGTGTAAACAGACAGTCACTCATCCATGGAGTTACTCACACACCTAGTCAGTTATGCCAAAAATCAATCACACCTCTATTTTCTCAACTATACAGTTATACTCACCTTACTTATTCAAACATATACTAACACATATTTACTTTACTCTCTTATACAATCTCTGATACATGTTCACAATGATCCATACAGCCACTCACACATTCACTAGCTCTTATGCACAGTTATTTATAGATGTCAACTCTCACATGTACTGTGTTTTACATATGTACTTAATTTGACATGTAGCACTGAGATATCCATTCACTCACTAATACACTCATGCACAGTCAACCGCCCATACAGCTGTTTCCACATGCAGTTTTGAATCTATACATATAGTGAATCAACTACCCACACATCTATGTACAGAGTCACACACCTCCCAGCCACCCATACACACACACTCAGTTTCCCATACAAATACTTGGACAACCAATCAATAAACCATACAGTTACTCATATAGCTACTGATCAACATATGCAGCAGTTTGTAGAACAACAGATATAATGATGCACAAATTAAAACAGTTTAGTCACTAACCCATGCACTCAGTGAGACACATTTAATCACTCACTCAATCAGTCAGTCATGCACCTAGTAAATCCTTCATCCAGACACTTATATATCCACTCATTCTTCAATATGTAAAACATATTTTAACTTTACAGAAACATACAGTCACTGGATGTTGTAATCAGTGATGTCATCAGTGATGTCATTTGAGATGTCATCAGTGATGTCATCAGTGATGTCACTAACCATGTCATGAATGATGTAATATGTGACATCATCAGCAGTGGATTGCGGGTGCGCGATATATAGTTAGCGCTTATAACTATATATGGAATTTCAATGGTTTTATGCGAGTAAAATAAGGTTTTCTAAATGCAAATCCCTAACTATATATGGCCTAAAACCAATGGTTTTTTCATTGAATATATATATATATATATATATATATATATATTCCTAAGGATAGTTGTACTATATATATATATATATATATATTACCTACTGGTGATAGCCAGTAGGTATATATAGTTAGGATTTTTTCTCTATGGAACTTTTGAAAATTCTATGTCTAATAACTTTGGCGTTTGTGGACGGATTCGGCTGAAATTTTCAGGAAAATGGCACATTTTGTTTCTGAGCAGCCCTTGAAAATTTGGGGGGGTTTCGTCAAGGGGGGGTTGAGAAAAAAGGGGGGTCGCAAAACGCGTTTTTCCCATGTTAATTTCCATAGGGCGGTTGGCCTCACTTTTAGCTCGAACGGCTGAATGGATTTGCACGAAACTTGCCAAAATTGTAGGGACTGTTAGCCCGATGTGCCTTTGCTAGGTCTCAATATATGTGCTTCAGTGGATTTTGAGAAATTAACGTTCAAAAAAAGATATATATCTGTAACAGCGCTCCGGGCAGCGCTCCGGTTCGCTTACTTTTCGCGTAACGGAGCTTTGCGTAGCAAAGCTGATTGGCTTTCCGGTGTCTGTCAACATTCTAAACAGTCCGTAGCGGCCGCCATCTTGTCTCTCGGTAGGATCGAGAGACAAGAAGAGGTGAAAAACGAAGGGGGAATTTAATGAAAGGGGGCAAGGTAGACCCCTCTTGACCCCCTAGGAATGATGTTGGGGTTATTAAAGGGTCCCGTGGGGAAAATAAAAAAATTTTGATTTTTCACGGTAGAAGCGCTTCCCGGGCCGCGAACTGGGACACAAACTGGTAGCGAAACGGGAATTCGCCATTTTGTGTTTCGTTTTAATTAAATTACAGGGTATAAGGGGGTACGGGAGACGTATCCTGACCCCTTATGTTTTCTGAGGGTGGCTGAGGAGGCTCATATATGTTGATACATGTCTTCCAGCGGCTGTGCGTGAGCGTTTTATTTTTTTTGCTGCGTGACGTCTGTTAACGTTCGATTCGATGGAAATCAGGAAGTGTTGACCGCCAATTTGTCACTGCGATAAAATATTTTGTTATAAATTAATCCTTATTGATAAACATTGTCTGCGCCATCTTGCCTTTTTTCCAATGCCACAATTTTGTCGTGCACGGCAGCCATTTTAGATGCCTTGACCAGACCCACTCTCTGCACGCCGTCGATTCTCAGCACGGCTCCCCACCCTCGCAAGCATCTCCCCCACGCACTGGTCACCCCCGCTCTCTCTCTCATGCATGGGCCATAAACCTCCCCCCATCTGCGCTGTTCTTCTCTGAGAATCACACCCTGTGCCCACCCGACACCTCCCTTTCACCCTATTCACTAGCGCACCCTCTGACACTCCTCTTCCTCTGTGTCCGATTGTCCAGGCCGGTCCCAGGCTATCACCTAGCCCTGCGGATGTAGTTTATGGCCCCAGCTGTAGAGAATCCAGACATGCCAACGCTCCCGATTCAGGCGTGAGACTACCGATTTCAGTGCTAGTCTCCCGCCTCCCGATTCCTGCAAGCAAAAACCCGATTCCTCGGGGGTTTCAGCTGACAGGGCTTGGTATTGTGTTACGTGCTAATTCTTCCAGGAAACGTCAGAGGGCCGATGCAGGGGCTCTAGAAGGGGTGATAAACCATTTAAGCCTCATTAACAAGCGCATGGTCTTTTAAAGATCTGTGAAGTACTCAGGCGGCGGTGTGTGTGCCCTGTTTCAGGAGCGGGCGGGGGGGGCACTGCCAGCAACTTGCCAGGCCAGGCAGTGTTCAACACTTGCATCACCCTTTCTCTGCCTGCTATTGCGCTCCATGCTTCGGAAAGGTAAGAAAAAGAACGTGCATTTGAGTTTGAAATGTCCGATCCTGCAGCAGCACACTTCCAAAGCCCACACATGACAATAACCCGATTCAAGGCCCCATTCTCCCGATTTTTTTTTAAAAAATCTCCCACTTTGCTCTTCTGAAATGTTGGCATGTATGAGAATCATCCCTCTTCAAAGGAGTTACAGTAGATGAAGGCCCCCACCCCATGAGATCCGTCACACATACGGGTTCCTACTATCTGATAACCATCCTGTATTGTGCTTGGGGAGGGGATTCTCACTGTGAGGGTGTGTGGGTCCGAGCCTGAAGCGGAAGATTCCAGGGATGCCTCTTTGTACATCAAAGTTTTTACAATTATGTGTCACATTAAAAATATACTCCAACAAAGTAGTAGGATTATAACACTTTAATAACTTATAAATATATAGAACGCAACAAAAACAGTAAATACATTTAAACATTTTTTTGAAAAAAGAAGCAACAATGGTCAGTAGCTGTGTTTTGTGCGAATAGTCCCAAGGCAGCACAACGTGCTGAGTTCTGGACGGCACCCAGGTGATGTTACCTGGGTGCCACACTGGTTTTTGGTATCCTACAATGCAGCTCCGAAAAACGGCGTGGGGCGTCCCGGGGGGTGCGTGGGGAGGCCTCGTCAGTAGCGGTCTGTTGTGCGAATAGTCCCAAGGCAGCAGAACGCGCTGAGATGTGGATGGCACCCAGGTGATGTCCACTAAGTTGCCGCACTGGTTTTGGCATTCTACAATGCTGCTCCAAAAAACGGCGTGGGCCCCCCCGGGGGGGGGGGGAGAGGCGGCGTGAACGGCCTCCCCAGGTGGCGGCTCGTGTGCTGTAGTGGGGCGCCCCTTTACCGTTTCAGTTGCCATTCCGCCCGCTTTTGGTACACTGTGCCAAAATCCGCCGTTCAGCTGAGTTGCGCCTACTCTTGCGGTTCAGTGATAGGCGGCTGCCACAGGACTCTCAAAATGGCGGCAGGCTCTTTCCCTTTTGGGCCTGGTCCACTAAAATGGCCCTGGGACACCTTGGAACTCGGACGCTTGTCTGCTAGGTCTTGGATCCCATTCTCGAAAGCGTCCCCTCAGCCGTGAAGATTCTACAAAAGTCTTGGGGGCCCTCGACTCCTGCAGGCTTCCGGTGGGGAGCGGCTGCCATGATTGCTCGCGGAATGACCACGACGGAGCCACGAGATGGTGGTGCTTTCATGCTGACGCCAGCTTCAGTCTGAAACATCCAGAAACAAGATGGGGCTTTCATCGTTTGGGAAAAAAAAATGTTCTAAACCAATGAAAAGTGTTATTTTTAGGTCATATGACCAAGCCTTCTATCATTAGGAAACCAAAAGTAAAATGAACCAATGAAAAGTTTTATAAACAAGTCACATGACCTGTTATGCGGCATAGGGCTATAAAAAGCGTAGAAAATCCGTTGGCACGTGAGGCAGCGTCAGTAGCGGACCGATGTGCGAATAGGCCGAAGGCAGCACAACGCGCCGAGATCCGGATGGCACCGATGTGGTGTCCAGCAAGTTGCTGCACTGGTATGGCTATCCTACAATGCTGCGCCGAAAGTCGGCGTGGGGCGCCCCGTTGGCCTGTGAGGTCGCGTCAGTCAGTGGGGGCTGTGCGTCTCCCCCAAGATGGAGGCTCCTCGGCTGCAGTGGGGCGCGCCTTAGCGTTTCACTCGCCGTCCAACTGAGTTGCGTCCGCACTTGCGGCTACAGTAGGCCGAAGGCAGCACAGCGCGCCGAGATCTGGATGGCACCGAGGTGGTGTCCAGCAAGTTGCCGCACTGGTGTGGCCATCCTACAATGCTGCGCCGAAAGACGGCGTGTCCAGCTGAGTTTCTCCCGCTCTTGCGGTACAGTGACTCGAACGCGCCGAGATCCGGATGGCACCGAGGTGGTGTCCAGCAAGTTGCCGCACTGGTGTGGCCATCCTACAATGCTGTGCCGAAAGTCGGCGTGGGGCGCCCCGTTGGCCTGTGAGGTCACGTCAGTCAGTGGGGGCTGTTTGAGGATCTGACTGCATTGGCGATGCTGTGCGTCGCCCCCAAGATGGAGGCTCCTCGGTTGCAGTGGGGCGCCCCTTGGTGTTTCACTCGTTATCCAGTTGAGTTGCGTCCGCACTTGCGGCTACAGTAGGCCGAAGGCAGCACAACGCGCCGAGATCTGGATGGCACTGAGGTGGTGTTTAGCAAGTTGCTGCTCTGGTGTGGCCATCCTACAATGCTGCGCCGAAAGTCGCCGTGGGGTGCCCCATTGGCCTGTGAGGTGGTGTCAGTAGCGGACCGATGTGTGAATAGGCCGGAACCAGCACAAGGCGCCAAGATCCGGATGGCACCGAGGTGGTGTCATAGTTGAGAGTTCTGAGCAGTGCTTGTAACACTGTCTGAAGCTTATTTGCACCTGCTGCAGCTTCACTATCGCCCTGGTGTGGCCAAAGATCGCCCATGACATAGGCGGCCGGCTCCCGGGGTCCGGCGGAACTTTTTTCCTTTTCCTTTCTGCATCTTGTCCCACAATCCGTTTAACCTGAAGACACGACCAGGTCCCTGAATGTGTGCAGGGGGACGTTATTGATTGAATCAAAATGGCGGCTTCACACAAAGCTGAGTCAAGCGTTGCTGTTGATGCTACACAGACAAAAATTGGTTTTCAGTTTGTACATTCTTCAGGATTTTTTTTTCCATCCAAGGCTGGTTGAGAGTTTGTAGAACAATGACTTCATATTTTCAACATACTACTCTTCAACATTCTTCCTAAATGTAACAATGTGAGACTCACTAGGAGAACGGCTGTTTATCTTTCCTTTCAAAATGCTGCCAACAATATTTTCTGAATGGAAGACATCATCTTGTAGCATAAAGGGCCGAAAGGGGTTCTGGTCTGGCCGATGGTTGGTGGAGAAATTTTGACTATATCCTGGACCTGCCCGGCCTCGCCCAAAATGGCGCCGGTATAAATGGGACTCGTAACTCCTTGTTGTGTACTGGTTGAACAACTTTGATATCACGAGATATTAATGCAGTTTTGATGCTCATGGCGGGCGGGGACGAGAATTGATTGAATATTTCGACATCCCTATTGATATTAAGTTCTGATGTGTTATTGATTACTGTACTATTGAAAGTTCGAATTAACATCACCCATGGTACTTGCCCGCAAATGTATATCTAGATAATTTTATTGAAAGTGGCCCTGTCGTATTTTAATTACAAAATGTACGTCCACCGATTCTGCAACTGTTAGACACCTTAGTTCTTGCAACCTAATGGCCCGCTCGTTACGTTCTTCTACAATGTAAATGTCTCCTCATCATATACGATTTCAGTTTGCTCCGTGGCCGGCCCACGTGGTTATAGGCCCGTATTTGTATACTGACATTTTCACAATAAAGGTTTTTAAAACAAAACATGGTAGTAGTATTTACATTGGTAAAGTTTTTAATTTTAGTCACTGTTTTCGAATCAGTAAAAGGCAAGTGAAATAAAGCAGTCCAATTACATGACGGATAAAAGGTATAATACGCAGGAACGCAGTAAAGATAAATGGTCAAGGGCAGTTGTGTTTTCCACTCCTGCAACATAAAGTGATCGATAAGAATCTGATAATCAGGCGTATCGGCGACTAAGACAGCAGGCGAGCCTCTTTTACTCAACGGCTCCATCATGGGACGAAGAAACGCCCTTTTTCTCGAAAAAGGAATATATTTTACTTGCAGGACAGTTGTAAATTTTCCGGGAAAGTACATTAGCCTGGAACATTATAACATATATGTTTAAGAAAAAATAATGTTCGAAACCAATAAAAAGCGTAATTTTTAGGTCATATAACCAAGCCTTTCATCATTAGAATAACAAAAGTAAAATGAACCAATGAAAAGTTTTATTAACAAGTCACATGACCTGTTATGCTTACGTTACGCGCTGCGCGCCGTGCTCCGGATTGCTTCCGGGAAGCTGCGCTTCGCGCACCGGAGCACTTCCGGGTGCGCTAACGCAGCGTGTCATATAACGCATTACGCGACAACGTAGGTCCAGAATATAGTCAAAATGTCTCCACCAACAAGTGTTCGGAACACAACCCCTTTCAGCTTTCTAAAAAGTTCTGTTAAATGACAACAGAAGGGACAGGCAACAAGAACCATCAGTTAAAGAGGGGAGGGCAAGTTCTTCTCTACCGGGTCATGTTGGGGCGCTACCGGAACTGATCGAATTGGTAGTCTACAGTGTTTCTGGATGTTTCAGACTGAAGCTGGCGTCAGCATGAGAGCACCACCATCTCGTAGCTCAGTCGTGGCCATTCCACGAGCAATCATGGCAGCCGCTCCCCACCAGAAGCCTGCGGGAGTCGTGGGCCCCCAAGACTTTTGTAGAATCTTCAAGGCTGAGGGGACGCTTTCGAGAATGGGACCCAAGCCCTATCAGGCAAGCGTCCGAGTTCCAAGGTGTCCCAGGGCCATTTTAGTGGACCACGCCCAAATCTGAAGAGCCGGCCGCCATTTTGAGAGTCCTGTGGCAGCCGCCTATCGTTGCATCCCAAGAGCGGGAGCAACTCAACTACATGGTGAGTGAGACGCTGTAGTCGCAAGAGCGGGCGGTAAACAGATGAATGGCGGAAGAGGCACAGTGTAGCAAAAGCGGGCGGAATGGCAACTGAAACGGTAAAGGGGCGCCCCACTACAGCGTGTCTTCAGGTCAAACGGATTGTGGGACAAGGTCCAGAATGGAAGAGTCATCAAAAGGCAAAAAGTTCCGCCGGACCCCGGGAGCCGGCCGCCTATGTCGGGGGCGATCTCAGGCTACACCAGTGCTATAAGACTTGGGGAGGGGGTCGGAGCCAAGCGTCTTCTCCGAGTCTGTGCCATCACACCGCCCCTCGGGGGCCTCCGTCAAGCGGTTTAGGGAGGTACCATATCACATTGTTTTCAAATGCAGTCAGGTCCACAAACGGCCCTCACTTACTTTGAGAATAGTGAAGCTGCAGTAGGTGCAAATAAGCTTCAGACAGTGTTACAAGCGCTGCTCAGAACTCTGAACTATGGCACCCAACATCCAGAACTTATGCCATTTGAGCATGGCAGTGACATCGAAGCAACTCAGGGACCAAAACCATGAACGTACACTCACGTATGAAAATCTTACTTGGGGAGGGGGCAGGAGCCATGCGCCCCCTCCCAGTCCGCGCCACCACACCGTATGTTGAAAATCTGATGCCATCGTTCTACAAACTCAACCAGCCTTGGATGGAAAAATCTAGAAGAATGTACAAACTGAAAACCAGTTTTGGTCTGCATAGCATCAGCAGCAACGCTTGCTATCAGAGTGCATGAGTTTCATGCTCGATCGATTGAGCTAGCCGGATCGGGCAACAAAAAGTATAAAATAGTTATGTAAATAGTTATTTAATAAAATGTTTTACCCTGTTACTTTGCTGGTGTGTTGTATATATTTATAATATTTGCATAGGGTTTGTCGTTATTTTGGGTGGGGTGGGGTGGGCGGCGGAGTCGAGCTGTCTTGCAGCCATCATGGTGTGGAGCTAAGTTCATCTTACTAGTTTCGTATTTCTCATGAGGGGTTGTTCTTAATGTTTCTATTTTAGCGAGGTCAAAAACAGATCCCATTAGTGGCCTACTGATTTTGCTCGATTCCTTTTGTTTTTTTTAACTATTTTTCACTATCTGCAAAGACTAAACAGAGTATTGCGACTCTGTGCTTGTTTGTAAATACAGAATGAACCAAAGAGAACCAATTCTAAAACAGTAAATGCTTGGATAGCAATTAATCAAATAGAGAGAGAAGCAGGCACGACGGATTACAACGGGGGCAAAGGCCTGCGTTAACTACCCTTCACTATCTGCAAAGAGAGAGTACTGCTAAGAGAAAAGAGGGGGGGCAAGGGGGGGCAGCGTTCATAGCACATCAGCGTGCATAAACACGAAAATGTTTTTACCTATCATGTACTTGACATTTGACAGCATTTGATATTTGGTATTAAAAAACCATTGAAATTCACAGAAAAAACCATAGGTTTTAGGCCATATATAGTTAGGAATTTGCATTTACAAAACCTTGAAAATTCACTGAAAAAACCATAGGTTATAGACCATATATAGTTAGGAATTAGCATTTACAAAACCTTATTTTACTCACACAAAACCATTGAAATTCCATATATAGTTAGTTGCACTAACTATATATCGCGCACCCGCAATCCACTGCTGATGATGTCACATATTACATCATTCATGACATGGTCAGTGACATCACTGATGACATCACTGATGACATCTCAAATGACATCACTGATGACATCACTGATGACATATCAAATGACATCACTGATGACATCACTGATGACATCTCAAATGAAATCACTGGTGACATCACTCATGATATCATTCATGTGATAATACAATGAACCTATATATATATATATATATATATCCTAGTCCTGGTTACACAATCCTAGCAGGAAAAACCAGAGTCGAAGCCCAATTCAATTTCGAGTGCTCAAAGATTTATTTTGGCATGAAAAAACAACCCTACGCGTTTCGAGGTACGCCTACCTCTTGCTCACGGGTGGAGTGTCAATCACAACGCCAAACTTTTAAAGTGACACGTTAACATTTGCACATATCACGTGGTAATTAGCATGAAGACAGACTAACATCGATACTTTGTTACTGCCGCATTTACATTTTGTTACACTGTATACCTGATAAATATTTAGCACATAAGAGATGCATTATTTCATATGTTTACCAGGATGCCCTGAAATGCATTTAAACATCGACATGCATTCCAACCAAAATGATTATATCTCACAATTTGGCGAATATGTTACTATTCAAATTGAGTGTCCTGCAAATGTTTTTGTCAACCTGACAGTAAAGAGTTCAAATAATTATGTGTAAATTACACAAAAGATTATAATCAGGCGATTTTTGACCATAGTCCATAATTGTGACAAAGTCTATAACGCCCCAGTGGGCATAAGCAGTGTGAAATCACGAGCAGGTCATGTTTAACACATTCTTCATCTTTGTCACAATTATGGACTATGGTCAAAAATCGCCTGATTATAATCTTTTGTGTAATTTACAGAATGCATGTCGATGTTTAAATGCATTTCAGGGCATCCTGGTAAACATATGAAATAATGCATCTCTTATGTGCTAAATATTTATCAGGTATACAGTGTAACAAAATGTAAATGCGGCAGTAACAAAGTATCGATGTTAGTCTGTCTTCATGCTAATTACCACGTGATATGTGCAAATGTTAACGTGTCACTTTAAAAGTTTGGCGTTGTGATTGACACTCCACCCGTGAGCAAGAGGTAGGCGTACCTCGAAACGCGTAGGGTTGTTTTTTCATGCCAAAATAAATCTTTGAGCACTCGAAATTGAATTGGGCTTCGACTCTGGTTTTTCCTGATAGGATTGTGTAACCAGGACTTGGATATATTAAGGGTTTGGCGACCCTGTCGAACGCCCGCTGTACAAGCGGCGGAAGCACGCCATCCGTGTATTTTATATATATATATATATATATATATATATATATATATATATATATATATATATATATATATATATATATATATATATATATATATATATATATATATATATATATATATATATATATATATATGTAAAGGAGTCCCAGCCTGTCAGTGAGTGACAGGCAGCAGCAGGGTGCAGACCTCGCAGCGCCACAGCAGACAGTCGAAAGTAAAGCTCTCCAATAATCCAGACTCAAGTGAGTAGCAGGTTCAAAACGTTTATTATGAGGTAACGCGTTTCACTCCACTAGGGAGCTTGATCACACTACTGGTATATATATATTACCTACTGGCAGTAGGTATATATAGTTAGGATTTTTTTCCTATGGGACTTTTGAAAATTCTATGTCTAATAACGGAATCGGCTGAAATTTTCAGGAAAATGGCACATTTTGTTTCTGAGCAGCCCTTGAAAATTTGGGGGGGTTTCGTCAAGGGGGGGCCGAGAAAAAAGGGGGGTCCCAAAACGCATTTTTCCCATGTTAATTTCCATAGGGCGTTTGGCCTCACTTTTAGCTCGAACGGCTGAATGGATTTGCACGAAACTTGGCAAAATTGTAGGGACTGTTAGCCCGATGTGCCTTTGCTGGGTTTCAATATATGTGCTCCAGTGGATTTTGTGAAATTAACGTTTTAAAAAATTTATATATCTGTGACAGCGTCCTGGATAGCGCACCAGTTCGCGTACTTTTCGCGTAACGGAGCTTTGCGAAGCGGAGCTGATTGGCTCTCCGGTGTCTGTCAACATTCTAAACAGTCCGTAGTGGCCGTCATTTTGTCTCTCGGTAGGCTCGAGAGACAAGAGGAGGCCAAAACGAAGGGGGAAATAAAGGAAAGGGGGCAAGGTAGACCCCTTCTGACCCCCTAGGATTGATGAGGGGGATATTAAAGTGCCCCGCGGGTCCCCAAAAAAAAAAAAATTGTTTTTTTCGTGGGGTGCGCCCGGTTCGCGTACCGGAAAGCAGTCTGGGGAGCGTACTATAAGGAAACAAGAATAATCGACTTTTAACTTATTGTATGTTTATTGATTGTTCGTTTTGTTTTTGTTTTTGTTTTTTTTATTTACGTAGCTACATGTAGGTACCAATGCAGAGTCTATAATTTAATAAACGCCGTCTCCTTTGTAAATATCTTGCCTGTTGTTATAGAAGTTATTGTGGTATATGGAGTTCATACCATAGTCTGTCTGGAAAGCCGAAACAACATGGTGGCAGGAGATGATAAAGAGATGTTAAATACACATTGGGGATTATATAGTGGGAGAAAGGAAGTAACTATGAACAAAGCTAGTATGTAACACCAAAAAGTTGCACAGTATATTTTAAGTCTGACTTCACGTTATAATACATTTGCTACTAGTTTTCAATATACATATAAAAATAAATAATGTGTCAAACAATTTTTGAATTAAGAAATTAACATTTATTTTTCATTTTGTTTTTCAAAATTTAAAAGAAAATCTAAAAAATCGTGATAATTTTTTTCTTCATTTTTTAGTAGAAAATCTACTGCATCTACACATTGCACAAGTTCATTATTTATTGTGTCGTCGTAGAAATCCATGTCAACTTGTGTCTCAATTTTTTTTTCTGTTTCAGTTTTCATGTTGTTTTGTTGTTCTTACATTTTCAATTCTGAAAAATGAATTTTTAAAAAATATATCAGTACAGAAAGGGCATTGTTGGGTTTCAGTACAGATTGGCAGTTTGGTTATTTATATAGTGTTTTTTTCTTTGGGCAGTGTATGGTATCAAATTAGAAGTAGAAATATGAAGAAAATTATCAAATAAACTCTTAGTCAATTCTGAATTATACTATAGAAGTCTAACTCTATCCTTAATTCAGGGCTGGCGCTAGGCATGGGCAGCGTGGGCTGCCGCTCATGGTCTCGCACTCAGCACACCAGCATGGGGCCACGCACTGGTGATGTGTCCTTTTGTTTTCCTGGAGATCTATCATAAAGAAAGGTGTCGCCTGCAATTAAGGTCTATTGCATGGGGCCCCCTCCTTGGGCCTCTCATGGATGGTGTCAAGAGGTATAGGGGAGGGAGAAGGAGACGCTCCCTCAATTGCAAGGAGACCATTCACAGACACTGTGGTGGGCCCATTGTCCAGCATTTTTGCGCACCCACAGTTTTAACTTTTAGACCACAATCAATTCTCACACCTATGAAGGTGTGAGAAATGTGGCCCCCTCAGTGTCTGTGAATGTTCTCCTTGCAAGGGGCCACTTATGTAAATTGGAGGGGGCCTCACGCACGTTCCCTTTTAGCCCATGGTCTTGCAAATCCTTGGACTGGCCCTGCCATAACTAAAACAGAGAAGTCTATTTTTTTCTATAAGTATTACAGAGTGATAGAATAGAATTGTCAGAAAATGTTTTTCTAATTAGCTTTCAGTACAGAACATACTTCAGTTTTATAAATAATATCTTACCTTTTAAATATAAGTTGATGTTAACAGTTGATTTTTTGTTATGCACTTCACGAAGTAGTAGTCAAAATGGGTGTGTTTCTCTATCTTTGTATATATATATTCAGGTACATAACCAATGAAATGTCATGATATAATAGTAGAAATTGAAAGTAATCTTTTAATTGGTTGTCATTTCCAACACTTCCGATATGTTTTGTGAAGTAATTTACCTCAGGGATTTTAGAGAGTTCTACATGCTAAATGGTAAATGGTATTCCAACAATATTTGTGAAAATGGTAGGGATTGGTGTGTAGTATGAGCTAATGTTTAATTGGTGAAAGTGTCTCCAGTTGTTTTTCTGTAAATTACTTTCCCACCTTTTTTGAGCGAGTGCTTGTCAGTGTGTTTCCCGGTACGCGAACTTGCAGCGTTACGGGAGTCCTCCATTTTGTGTTTCGGTAGAATTGAGATACAAGATGGATGGTAAATAATGATCAGAATGGGTAGATTGGGGTAGTTTAGACGTATCCTGTCTCCCTAAGTTTTCTGAGGGTGGCTCAGGAGGCTCATATTTGTCGTTAATTTTTTTTTTTTTTTCGCGTGGTTAGCTGCCGGTACGCGAACTAGTTAGCGTACCGGGAGGCGAAGATAGGTGAAAATAAGTGAAAAAAGGAACATTCGAAATTTCAAAAGAGTACACTAAGTTAAGGTAGCTCTGAAAAGAGCTTTTGGGTTTTGTGTATGTTCTAAAAACTTATAAGTAGGAACCAATACACATTCTTAAATTTAGTATGAAAACTTTGTTCCCCTCATCTGAGAAATGCACGCCATCTCCTCTGTAGATATCTTGCATGTAGTAACGCAAGTTATTGTTGTAGATGCAGCCCATTCCATGGTCCCTCATGTAAGCTGAAACAGACTTATTTACATGCTTCCTCGATTTTTCTAATTGTGGACAAAATTGATTGGACCACCTCCATTTTTGTCTTTGGTATATATTGGAATATACCAAGGCAGTTTGAGGAAAAAGTGTCATCAAATGCTCAAAGGTGTCCTTTAGGAGCATTTCCAGACCTACCCCAGTCAAAGTGCCTAAATCGTTTCCGCCACAGTGCACTATTATGAGGTCAGGGTTTGGCAAATGTAAAAAGGTTTTCACCAATGGTATCAATTGGTGACATTTCAATCCTCTTTGGCCAATCCATTTTATTTCCACATTTTGTAAATTGAGGTTGTGTAAATTTCTGTTATCAGCATACCTGTGAGCCCAGTGGATGTAGCTATGTCCAAGAATCCAGACTGAACACATGGCTAGAGGAGTTTTTGCTGCAGTCAGATGAAGTGTGGGAATGAAATGGCAGTTGAAATAGTGAAGTTTGTAATGAAAAAAAACTGTGGAGTTTAAGTGCAAATGATTCATTAGCAGTGATTGGTGTATTTCTATTGCTGAAAACAGAAAGTTAGGGTGCATGGATGTGTTCTTTGAAAGATGTAATTTGAATGGTTAATAAAAAATGATGTTATGAAAGATTTCAGTGGATTAGCAGGTGTACTGAGAGTTCAGAGTTCATTTGAAACATTGTTGTGTGAACTTGTAAACCTGAGAGGTCTGGCAGGCGGTAGTGGCTATGGAAAAGAGGTAGAAAGGGCAGAGGGGGGAAGGGTGTTGATTTGAAAATAGTGAGGGAAGAGTTTTGATTGGCTGACATGAGAGATATGTGTGATGAATATCAGCCTTTCAGTGCCTTTGTTGGTTCCAGCCTCTGGAGTGCATACCTTTAATTCTGCTAAAGAATAATTGGTGTGTTTCTGAGTCTGTTTTGAATTTCAAAAAGAATTTGTAAAGGTGAGTTATCGTTTATATATTTTAGATAAAGACTAGTATGCTTCTTTGCGTAAATAAGAAAGTTAGCTGTGTATTTAAAATGATGTTTTGCGTCAAGTGTTTTGCATTCTGCTTTCAAAGGATTTTGGATTCTTTTACCAATTGTAATTGTAGATAATGTAAATTATTAGTACTGACAAGGTGTGTATGTACATAGGAGCTGTGCTGTGTTTTCAAATTATGATCGGAAAATCGTTTTTAAGGAAAAGGCATGCTTTAAAAAATTATGAGAAACTATGTACTTGTGATGTGACTCCTGCAATGCGTCGCTTTTGCGGAACAGATATATTATGCTTTTGTGTTGGTATTGTTACGGTGTATATGTAAAAAATGATGCATAAGTGTTGCACGGGCATTGTAAATACTCTCCTATGTGTGCTTAGCAATTTTAAGTCACTTCCCCCGGGTTCAAGGGCCTTGTAAATACGTCCCCATGTGTGTCTGGTCATTTGAAGTCACTTTCCCCGTAGTGCAAGGTCCTTGTAAATACGCCCCCATGTGTGCCTGAAAATTTTTCATTTTGATTGTTTGAGTTACATAGCCATGTTAAAAGTTATTGAAAAAAAGGTGCAAGTTCCTTAAAAAAACTTTTTGATGTGTATTAGGGCATCTTAAGTCTGTTCCGCATGAATGTAGGTGTATTATTGTTTTACATTAAAGGTTTAAAAACTTTGTTTGAAATCAAATGCATGCATACTTAGGGCCCGATTTAGGTGGTTGTTTCAGGCCATTTACCGACCGGTTACGGCCGATTTCGGCCGTTTCCGACCGGTAAATGGCCAATCGGTATGTAGGGGCCTAAATCCAAGGCCACATGTATATTTTAAATGATGTTTTGCGTCAAGTGTTTGCATTATGCTTTGAAAGGCGATTTTGCATTTTTTTACCAATTGTAATTATAGTTAATGTAAAGTATTAGTACTGATAAGGTGTGTATGTACATAGGAGCTGTGCTGTGTTTTCAAATTATGACCAGAAGAGTCCTACCTACATATGGGTGGCTTTAATACAAATATAATATAATATAAATAATATAAATATAAATTAATAATATATTAATTAATATAAATTGAATTTAAAAAATATAATACAAATATATATAAAATATATTTATGAATTAGAATAAGAACATATGTTACAGCTATAGATATTAGCTTTTAAAAAACCAATGAAATTCACTGAAAAACCATAGGTTATAGACCATATATAGTTAGGAATTAGCATTTACAAAACTTTGAAAATTCACTGAAAAAACCGTAGGTTATAGACCATATATAGTTAGGGATTAGCATTTACAAAACCTTATTTTACTCGCATAAAACCATTGAAATTCGCATATATAGTTAGTTGCGCTAACTATATATCGCGCACCCGCAATCCACTGCTGATGATGTCACATATTACATCATTCATGACATGGTCAGTGACATCACTGATGACATCACTGATGACATCTCAAATGACATCACTGATGACATCTCAAATGACATCACTGATGACATCAATGATGACATCTTAAATGACATCACTGATGACATCTCATTTGACATCTCATTTGACATTACTGAGTACATCACTAATGACATCATTCATGTGATAATACGATGAACCTCTTCAGACTCTAATATAACCTTAGATACACTCAGTGTAAACAAAAACTCACAGACTGTCACTCATCCATGGAGTTACTCACACACCTAGTCAGTCATGCAAAGAATCAATCACACCTCCATTTCCTCTACTATACAGTTATACACACATTACTTATTCGAGAATGAACTAACACATATTTACTCCCTTATACAATCCCTGATACAAGTTCACAATGATCCATACAGCCACTCACACATTCACTGGCTCTTATGCACAGTTATTTATATATGTCAACTCTCACATGTACTGTGTTTTACATATGTACTTACTTTGACATGTAGCACTGAGATATCCATTCACTCACCAATACACTCATGCACACAGTCAACCGCCCATGCAGCTGTCTCCACATGCACTTTTGAACCCATACATCTAGTCAATCAACTGCTCACACATCTATGCACAGAGTCATACACCTCCCAGCCACCCCCACACACACTCAGTCTCCCATACAAATACTTGGGCAACCAATCAATAACCCATATAGTTACTCATATAGCTACTGATCAACACATGCAGCAGTTTACAGAACAACAGACATAATGATGCACAAATTAAGACAGTTTAGTCACTAACCCATGCACTCAGTGAGACACATTTAATCACTCACTTATACAGTCAGTCATGCACCTACTAAATCCTTCATCCAGACACTTATACATCCACTCATTCTTCAATATGTAATACGTATTTTAACTTTACAGAAACATACAGTCACTGGATGATGTCATCAGTGATGTCACTGACCATGTCATGAATGATGTAATATGTGACATCATCAGCAGTGGATTGCGGGTGCGCGATATATAGTTAGCGCAACTAACTATATATGCGAATTTCAATGGTTTTATGCGAGTAAAATAAGGTTTTGTAAATGCTAATCCCTAACTATATATGGTCTATAACCTATGGTTTTTTTCAGTGAATTTCGGAGTCTACTCGGCGCTTGGCTGCTTGCAGCGTTTCTTGATCGTGGTAACGATAACTCCGGTGACTGCCAGCCAATTCCAGGCATGTAAAGATGGACTGAGGTATTTGACCTCGCAGGGTAATGTTGCTTCCACAGAGCAGCCCCCACCTTACAGCGGACCTGGAACGACCGGCCGAGCGGAACGAGGGGACCCAAGGTCACAGACGCGGACTTCTTAAGGGACCAGAGCATTCCTGCACCTATTTCCTGCTTGCCAACACGGACCTACCGTCTGTCCCACTCTCCCTTGCAACCAACCCAGCAGCGCCGACACAGTGCACTCTGGGACAGGTAGTTCCTTGCCACGTCCTGAACTACCAAAGGTGGGTCTATCGCTTCAAGGGGAGGGGCACCAGTGCTGACAGGTACTTACAAGCAGGAAATGACATTCTGGTGATGGACTCGTTACAGCGCAGGGCGCTGAGGAAGGCACTACTGCCGAAATGCATTCGCCGCCACTGTAACCTGAGAGAATAAAGCTGTGTGTTTGACCCTGGACTCCCCTCTGAACTCTGATTTCTTCCTACGAGGGAATGTTTTTGCCATATTTATTGCACTGGTCGAGGGTGCAACACGGAAGGCCTCGCTCATCAAGTGTCCCGGAGTCTACTCGGCGCTTGGCTGCTTGCAGCGTTTCTTGATCGTGGTAACGATAACTCCGGTGACTGCCAGCCAATTCCAGGCATGTAAAGATGGACTGAGGTATTTGACCTCGCAGGGTAATGTTGCTTCCACAGAGCAGCCCCCACCTTACAGCGGACCTGGAACGACCGGCCGAGCGGAACGAGGGGACCCAAGGTCACAGACGCGGACTTCTTAAGGGACCAGAGCATTCCTGCACCTATTTCCTGCTTGCCAACACGGACCTACCGTCTGTCCCACTCTCCCTTGCAACCAACCCAGCAGCGCCGACACAGTGCACTCTGGGACAGGTAGTTCCTTGCCACGTCCTGAACTACCAAAGGTGGGTCTATCGCTTCAAGGGGAGGGGCACCAGTGCTGACAGGTACTTACAAGCAGGAAATGACATTCTGGTGATGGACTCGTTACAGCGCAGGGCGCTGAGGAAGGCACTACTGCCGAAATGCATTCGCCGCCACTGTAACCTGAGAGAATAAAGCTGTGTGTTTGACCCTGGACTCCCCTCTGGCCTCTGATTTCTTCCTACGAGGGAATGTTTTTGCCATATTTATTGCACTGGTCGAGGGTGCAACACGGAAGGCCTCGCTCATCAAGTGTCCCGGAGTCTACTCGGCGCTTGGCTGCTTGCAGCGTTTCTTGATCGTGGTAACGATAACTCCGGTGACTGCCAGCCAATTCCAGGCATGTAAAGATGGACTGAGGTATTTGACCTCGCAGGGTAATGTTGCTTCCACAGAGCAGCCCCCACCTTACAGCGGACCTGGAACGACCGGCCGAGCGGAACGAGGGGACCCAAGGTCACAGACGCGGACTTCTTAAGGGACCAGAGCATTCCTGCACCTATTTCCTGCTTGCCAACACGGACCTACCGTCTGTCCCACTCTCCCTTGCAACCAACCCAGCAGCGCCGACACAGTGCACTCTGGGACAGGTAGTTCCTTGCCACGTCCTGAACTACCAAAGGTGGGTCTATCGCTTCAAGGGGAGGGGCACCAGTGCTGACAGGTACTTACAAGCAGGAAATGACATTCTGGTGATGGACTCGTTACAGCGCAGGGCGCTGAGGAAGGCACTACTGCCGAAATGCATTCGCCGCCACTGTAACTTGAGAGAATAAAGCTGTGTGTTTGACCCTGGACTTCCCTCTGGCCTCTGATTTCTTCCTACGAGGGAATGTTTTTGCCATATTTATTGCACTGGTCGAGGGTGCAACACGGAAGGCCTCGCTCATCAAGTGTCCCGGAGTCTACTCGGCGCTTGGCTGCTTGCAGCGTTTCTTGATCGTGGTAACGATAACTCCGGTGACTGCCAGCCAATTCCAGGCATGTAAAGATGGACTGAGGTATTTGACCTCGCAGGGTAATGTTGCTTCCACAGAGCAGCCCCCACCTTACAGCGGACCTGGAACGACCGGCCGAGCGGAACGAGGGGACCCAAGGTCACAGACGCGGACTTCTTAAGGGACCAGAGCATTCCTGCACCTATTTCCTGCTTGCCAACACGGACCTACCGTCTGTCCCACTCTCCCTTGCAACCAACCCAGCAGCGCCGACACAGTGCACTCTGGGACAGGTAGTTCCTTGCCACGTCCTGAACTACCAAAGGTGGGTCTATCGCTTCAAGGGGAGGGGCACCAGTGCTGACAGGTACTTACAAGCAGGAAATGACATTCTGGTGATGGACTCGTTACAGCGCAGGGTGCTGAGGAAGGCACTACTGCCGAAATGCATTCGCCGCCACTGTAACCTGAGAGAATAAAGCTGTGTGTTTGACCCTGGACTCCCCTCTGGCCTCTGATTTCTTCCTACGAGGGAATGTTTTTGCCATATTTATTGCACTGGTCGAGGGTGCAACACGGAAGGCCTCGCTCATCAAGTGTCCCGGAGTCTACTCGGCGCTTGGCTGCTTGCAGCGTTTCTTGATCGTGGTAACGATAACTCCGGTGACTGCCAGCCAATTCCAGGCATGTAAAGATGGACTGAGGTATTTGACCTCGCAGGGTAATGTTGCTTCCACAGAGCAGCCCCCACCTTACAGCGGACCTGGAACGACCGGCCGAGCGGAACGAGGGGACCCAAGGTCACAGACGCGGACTTCTTAAGGGACCAGAGCATTCCTGCACCTATTTCCTGCTTGCCAACACGGACCTACCGTCTGTCCCACTCTCCCTTGCAACCAACCCAGCAGCGCCGACACAGTGCACTCTGGGACAGGTAGTTCCTTGCCACGTCCTGAACTACCAAAGGTGGGTCTATCGCTTCAAGGGGAGGGGCACCAGTGCTGACAGGTACTTACAAGCAGGAAATGACATTCTGGTGATGGACTCGTTACAGCGCAGGGCGCTGAGGAAGGCACTACTGCCGAAATGCATTCGCCGCCACTGTAACCTGAGAGAATAAAGCTGTGTGTTTGACCCTGGACTCCCCTCTGGCCTCTGATTTCTTCCTACGAGGGAATGTTTTTGCCATATATATATATATATATATAAATATTTATTACCTACTGGCGGTCGCCAGTAGGTAGGTATAGTTAGGACCTAGTTTCCATAGGAAATCCACAACATTCTATTTGAATTTAATTTTGGCGTCGGTGGGCGAATCTTCGTGAATTTCTCCAAGAAAATGACCTGCTCGGTTCCGCTCCTTCCCTGAAAGTTTGGGGGTGATTCGTCAAGTGGGGGCTGAGAAAAAAGGAGGGTCCCAAAACCTGTTTTCCCCATGCAATTTTCCATAGGGACCTTTATTCAGGGCTATAGCCCGAACGGCTGAACGGAATTACACCAAATTTGGTAGAGATAGAGTTCGGTTCGCAGATTGTGCTTTTTGTCAGATGGTGTAAATCCGTTCAGTAGTTTCTGAAAAAATTACAAGTAAAATCATAGCGATATCTAGAGACGGAGTTCCACACGCGTACGGAAATCCGTTCAATTACGAGCGCGAGCTGCATGCTGATTGGCTGCGAACTGTCTGTCTACACTCAAAACCAGGAAGTGTTGGTGGCCATCTTGTGCCTTGGTAGCACCGAGTCATAAGAAAACAGTAAAACAAAGTTGAGAAGTAAGGAAAGGGTGCAGGCTAGAAATATTCTGAACCTATAGTCTTGGTCCGGGTGTGGTACATGGATCTTTAGGCTCAATTTTTATTTATTTTTAAGTAAAAAATGGCGGGGTACTCGTGCAGTACTTGTATGCGGTGGAAAAGGTGTACTGTCAAGCTTTTATGATAGCACTGGGACGCCCGAGGGTAGCTAAGCGCTCTAGAAATCCTAAATCAAATCAAATCAAAATCAAAGGTGAAAAAATACTAGTAGTCCGTTTTATTCATTCGGTCTCAGGGGGGCAAATTACGGGGGCAATTTTTTGCATAATGGGGGCTTGTAAGGTGCCCCTAGCACTGGGGAACGGCACTCCTCTGGTTTTATTTTGAAGTATGCGGGGGGTTACGGTCCTACACCCCGCCGTTTCGGGGAGCGGCACGCCTCGGGTGTTGCATTGAGCTGTCTCTCTCTCTCTCCCCATACACGTCGCGGGGAATGCCACCTTCCAAGGGCAGTAATATGTAAAATGACCTTCCAGCTCCGGGTACCTGCATTGTCTGTGTTTTTTTATTAATGTTGGGAGGGTGGGCTTGATAATACTTCCTTGTTAATTACCATAGAAGCCTATGTTCTGGTGTTAACATGGGCTTCTATGGGAAATACCAAGGCCGTATTATCAAGCTCATTACCGCCGTTTTATCAGCAGTTTTAGGCCAATAAAACGGCGAGAATTTTAACACCGGTCCTTGATAATATACACCTAATTTTACTGATCAAAAAAAAGAGCAATGGGCCATATTATCAACAAAAGGCGATACATTATCGCCGCTTTTATAGGCAGTTTCCTGCTGATAAAAGCTGCGATAATGTATCGCCTTTTGTTGATAATATGCCCCTTCATTTCTATGATAGTATGTAAAACTTTCCTTTTTTTTGTGTAGCAGTTGTACTCTACGCATGCGCAGCCTCGTTTCGAAGCCCACATTTTTTTCTTTTTCTTCAAGTTCAACAAGCAAACATTTCTTTATTTCAGGTAGTAAATTTGTCGCTTTGTTTTCCCGGGTCGTGTGTGTCATCCGCTGCTGTACTTTTGTAATATATTAATAATCATATTTTTTTTATATTTATTTGAAAGGTAGTGCCAAGGCGCCAAGCGTTGATTACGTACTCCGTCAACTGATATTTTAGTAGTTTTTCACCGTTATTTTTATTATATCTGTTACTTAGAACTCAGTAGTTTTCAATCCTAGTCTCGAATATCTTACTATAGAATTTCATAATTATTTTTATTGTGGACCGTTATAACCCTCCCCCAAAAAATAAAAGAAGTATGTGTTTTTTTTAAATTAAATTTTATTAAATTAATAAATGTAAACGAAACTGAATTATAACTATATTTGAAGCAACTCGAAAAATACCTTTACCAACAAACAATATTATAAACAAATTGTTAAATGGACTCCAAAAGATGTCCAATTGGTAATCTGCAAAACAAAAAATCAAATTAGAGTTTAGAATTATGTAGATGTGAGTAAATGAGCTAAAGCATTACAAGTTTTGTTAACTCTACGGTTTTACGTGTGCAGTGTGCCTTGTGCATTTCAGTTCTGTTATACTGCCACGTTCAAGTGGTGTCTATATGGAAGTGTCTACTGCGTTACTGACGCTCGTTATGCCGACTTATTTCTAATGCATTGCTATGAAGGCTTTGTAGATCTAGGCCTCTGTGCTTACCGTTGTAAAAACACTGCGGACAAATTCTTCGGCCAGTTGAATTCACAACTTCTTTTGAACAATTCTTCTACACGTCCAAGCAGACAGCAGTGTCTATAAGTTTAAGAGAGAAGGAGAAATGATGTCACAGAGAGTGAGAGGGAGAAAGAGAGAGAAAACAACATTAAAACTGTGTCGCAGCGTCTGGAGTTGAGATTTTTTCTTGAAAAGTCAGACGTAGATTTACAAGCTATTTGCATCACTGTACCCATGTTAAAAGTTACTCAAAAGTGGCGTAATAAGGTTGTGGATCTGTTTGTCAGACTGTTGTAACCTATCTGTTGTCACTGCTCGGAGGTAATTATAGATTTTACAGAGAAGCTGTTGTACACTACGCACTCTGGGCCATATTATCAACCCTGGGCGACAAAATTATTGCCACTTTATCGGCAGGAAAGTGCTGCTAAAGTGGCAATAATGGGTTTGATAATATGCCCTATGGAATTCAAATCGAAGCTCATGTTAGATGTCCTTCACATCTAACATGATATTAACTTGATATTATGACCCTCTCTCCTTTCACAAATAAAGGTTACACTACAGTTTTACCAGTGCAGTGTACCTGGTACATTTCACTCGTTATAGTTCTGCGTTCAAGTGGTGTCTATATGGAAGTGCCTACGGCGTTACAGACGTAAAAGTGGCATAACGGCATTGTAAATATGCCGATTTATTTCTAATGCATTGCTATGAAGGCATTGTATATGTAGGCTGCTGTGCTTACCTTGTATAAACAGTGCGGCCACTGGAGTTCACCACTCGACTTGAACTCTACTTCTATACATCAAAGTATATTCAATACGTTGCAGACAATTCCATTGCTGGTCGATAGGCCATGGTTGCTTCTGAAGGATGTTTGGTGAAGGAAACAAAAGGACATTTTGATTAGTCATCGTAAACTGTGTTTTGTAACTACTGTCAAAAGTGAATTTTAATGTGGGTTCTTAATATTCCGTAGTTAGACTGTTGCAGCTGCGCTTTTTTTATTGGAAGGAAACTGCCAATAAAGCGGCGATAATAAGCTTGGTAGTATGCCCTTGTGAATTCCTATAGCAGCCCAGGTTAACACAAGAACCTGGGGTGCTATGAGGAATTCACAAGGGCATATTATCAAGCCCATTATCATTGCTTTATTGGCAGACTCCTGCCGATAAAACGGCGATAATTTGAACACCGGTCCTTGATAATATGTCTGTTTGTATTCTAAATATATTCCGGACATTTCAGTGATTATAAAAACGTTACTGCTATTGGGAAAAAAATTAAATATGTAAATTAATACATTATATAGGAGTGCGTTTGTCTAACATTTTAAGTCGAATTTTTGTATGTAGTCAGCTACAACTCTTTGACTCCTTCTGATGCGTACTCAAGTGTCACTGCTCACCTTTTGTGGAAACAAGTTTCTTCATGATGTAGTCACGATCTTCAACAAAGAAGTCTCATAAGTGTTGCTGAGTCTTGATACCTCTATGGCTCACAACATACTTGTGCTCCCATCATCATCATCATCGCAGGTTCTTCACCCGCTCAGTGCTTCGGGCACTACTAACTCAGTGACCAAAGAGGGCACGCATGTAGTAGTGGGCCCTTTGTTCGGTGCTTTGGGAACAACTCTAAAATGGTGTACAACACGTGCGCTCCATCTTTTTTATAGATAGGGTCACATGTGTAGTGACGGATGAGCTGAATGGGTTTGTCAGGTGCATGGGCAGCGGATTAAAACTTCGACAAGATGCAGTCCATTCAAGGTCCCTACCAGCATTTCCTTGTTACAGCCAGCTATGAAGACTCATTTCCTTGACTCTGATTAGTCTGGCCTTGCGTTTATTGTCAGATGGTCGGCCGGGGAATTTCAAGATGGCCGCCATCCGATCCTCTTTGGTTTAGCGGTCTAGTTAACTTTGGTTTTTGAGTGCAGCTGTGAAGGCATTCGCTCGCCCTGTCAACTGCGCACTTCAACGAGGATTTCCGAGGTGAAGCAGCGTTTTCTTCAGCGTCTGCAATTTCTGAGAACAGAGTTCGAGTTTGGGCAGATATCAAGTGAAGTTCAAGAGAATAAAGCTAAGTGTACTTTAGAATGTGTTTTGGAGAAGCAATTTGGAATATTTAGTGAGCTGAGATAGCGAGTCAGAATTCTTGGGCAATGTATTTCAGTAAGTACTCTTCTGGAAAAAGTTCCGCAGAAATGGAAAAGACTAATTAGAATTTATTCGCCTATTTTTAAACTTTAGGGGTTATGACTTTTGAATAACCTAATTAGAGAGATACTCATTGCTTTAGGAAGCTAGAGACTTGTTCTTCAGAGAGACTACGGGAGTTCCAAGTCTATCTCTGAACCACGATTGGATTAAAGAGACTATTGCAAGTAGATATAATTATATATATATAATTGTACTTACCAACAAATTACAAATTCCTGTGGAATCTTCATTGTTGAAAAGATAGAAAGAAACAAGAGTCACTATCGTTATTTGGACAAGAAGTACAGTATTACTCAACGATAGGTGCAAGTGAAGTCAGGTAATTAGCATAATAAGAGAGAGACGGCAGGGTGCAATTTAAGACAAGAGTTACATGTTATCTGTTTTACAGAATTCACAAGAACAACAGACAGCTAATCTATGAATAAGTACAGAACTAGGTCCTCAGATTTATGACCGAATTCAACAAGAGAGCAGCTATAGCGCTGTAGAAGACAGGTATAAATAAAATCAGAAGTAGTTAGATATAACAGTGGGGTTTGGTTATTGTGAATACATGATTGTGTCTCTTGCAGGAATCCATAAGAAGAGTGAATCCAGTCAGAAGAACTAGAGGGCAGAAGACCAGTCTGAAGAATGAGAAACAGTGCTGTCGGTCTTTTTCTATTCCCCCTCTCTCCTACACGTGAGATTACCCTCGCTGGTAGGGGAATTGCAGAATTTACATCCGCTCCTGTGGATGCTACAGTTTGGACAGGTACTTAAGTGTCACCACACTTGACAGGGTGTGGTGTGGGTGTATACCAGCCATGAGGGAGTGTGGGTGTCAATCTGACAACTAGACCTGCAACTAAGAAAACACTACAATGGAAGTTTGGGCCTTGTACTTTCGTTGTGTTTTCCGGGCAGCGTAAGAGTGGCCTTCTTTTTTCTATGTGACGTTATAGAGTCACCATGTATGTAACCTATTTTGTGAAGCATTTTATTGTACAATGCGTTTGAAAAACTAGTTGTTTTTAAATTAAACTGTGTACTCTGGTTACGAGTTTGTTTAGTGCAGAAGTATATATATTTTTTTCTATTTTGTATTCTATCATAATTTTGCTGACTTTTCTGCTTTAGCGTGCAGTACTATATTATTTTATAAAATGTATACCAAACTGTTGAAATCATGTTTGAAATTAGAATGGAAGCATGTAAGCTGCTCTCTGTGAGGAATAGCAATGCCGGCTCCCGAATGATGTAGGGAGCCGGCTGGTACCGTGGTGGATTTGGGGCTCTACCTACGGTCTTGAACGATATATTTGAGGCTTGGTGGATAGGGTGTCCGGTGATTGTAAAAAATAAGTGATGTATGCGATTTTTATTTTTACGGTATATTTATTGTGCGCGTACAGTGCAAATTTCGAACGGTGTTCCATAAGTGTATGTAAGCAAGAAAAATGAATTAAAAATAAATATTTTACAGATATTTATCAAGTTAATGTGTTTATATCTTTGTTGCTTATAATGAGACATTTTTGCTTTATTGGTACTTATAAGTAAGTGCTTATGCATAGTCTAAATTTGTTGAGGAGCAGTGTTTTATACAGTGCTGAACTTTCGACCTCCGTTGACAGTTGACTTTTGCATGATCTGTTGGAGGTAGGGTGGATAGTTATGTCAGTTGGAAAGGTTTGGAATGTTAAATCAATAGAAATGTGTGTTTTGTTTTGAATTAATGTGTGCAGGATTTTAATTGGTTATTTATATGTATGTATGTGTAAAATGAGAGGGAAAATGTTCCATTTGACGGTTCTGCTGTAAACACGGAACTGGAGAGATTCTGTACAAGAATATCAGCTGTGTGAGTGGTATTCTTCTTAATCTACAAATCAATTTGAAAGCTGAGCTGATAAGTTGTATGGGAGTGTGTGCAGTGCATCTTTGTACATTAAGGAATTATTGGGTATATCAAGAATAGCGATAATATTATTGCCCCTTTATGGGTAGAAAACTGCTGATAAAGCGGCGATAATGTTATCGCCTGTCTTGATAATATGCCCCTATATTTGTCATTTGTTAAACGTTTTATAGTAGTAAATGTGTTTTGCTATAATGCATGCTGTGATGTTTTCTCGTTTAATATCAATTTGTGCGTCTCTGTACATTAAGGGATTAGGAACCATATTATTAATAAATGGCAATACATTATCACCGCTTTTATCGGCAGGAAACTGCTGGTAAAGCGGTGATAATGGTCTTGATAATATATCCTTGTGAATTGCCATAGGAGCCCAGGTTAACACTAGAACCTGGGCTGCTATGGGAATTTACAAGGGCCTATTATCAAGCCCATTATCGCCACTTTAGTGGCAGTTTCCTGACGATAAAAGCGGCAATAATGTATCGCCCTTTACTGATAACATGGCACTGACGGGCATATTATCAAGGACCAGTGTTAAAATTATTGACGTTTTATGGGCAGGAAACTGCTAATAAAATGGCAAAAATGGTCTTGATAATACGCCCTTGTTAATTCCCATAGAAGCCCATGTTCTGGTGTTAACATGGGCTTCTATGGCAATTAACACGGGCGTATTATCAAGCCCAGACGCGGCCCGTGGAGGGAGTGGCGGTGGGACAGGCGGGGGAGGGGCAGGGTGGGGGGTGATAAACAACGGAATCTGGATGATTGTAGGTAAGTAAACAATTAAATTAATAAAACAAATTTTGGGCCATATTATCAACAACATAAGGCAAAACATTATCGCTGGTTTTATCTGCAAGAAACTGCTGATAAAGCGGCGATAATATCGTTGATAATAGGCCCTTTTGAATTCCCATAGCAGCCCAGGTTAACACCAGAACCTGGGCTGCTATAGGAATGTACAAGGGCCTATTATCAAGCCCATTATCGCCACTTTATCAGCAGTTTCTTGCCAATAAAACCGGCGATAATGTATCGCCCTATGTTGTTGATAATTTGCCCCTTCGTTCCGTGCCCTAAATCACATTTTGGGATGCAGGGCGCGCTACGAAATTCGGGGCATATTATCAAGGACCGATGTTAAAATTATCGCCGTTTTATCATATTCGTAGGGTATGCTGAGAATGATTAGCAGTAGAAACTATGGTGCGATCACTCTCTCACTGTCAAACCAGAGCACAGGGCGCGCTATGAGAATAGTTAGAAGTGGTCAATTATTGGAGATCCGATTCAGCTGTGTGGCTTATTGTGCAATGTTAGCAGGCATCGCTTACATGATTACGGTAACTGAGCGTGTGGTTTGCTATAAAAAAAGTTGTGTTTACTCCTTTGCATGGAAAGCTGGATAATTCCATCTGGCCGTTGATTCCGACCTTGAAAGAAGAGTCAACCAAATGAGCCATATAAGAGCGCTATTGTCTCAAAAAGAGGTCGATGTTATATCTGCTACAGAAACATTTGTCCTTCATGTAGCAAACACCTGCACAGAAGTGTATGCTTTATTAAATACAGACGTGCCCTGGAATTTTAGGGAGTTAATTTAGACTATCTTTAATGCGTCCTCGAGTAGGGGGTTAGCTTACTTTTTTTAAGTTATAAGCATTGGCGTTGTGACTTCTGTAGAAACTATATTTGGTGTCTTGTCTGTTTTTCATGCAATTTTTTCCAGCATCTTTGTTGAATTGTGCGTAATGCTCACATTAGTTGCAGGTGTGCTTGAAATAATTTGTTTAGTTAAATATGGATACACGCCTGGCAGCCGACGACAATATTTCTCGGGTTTGCTGGTCGGCAACCGAATGCTTAGTTACTATGGAGCGCTGCCTCTTGCAACGTTGAGTGCAGCTTATGGATTATCGTTTCGATTCTCCTTTTTCACATGCGTTCAACCTATGTTCCATTGCCTGAGCTGTGATTTCGACTGGGCCCTGGATTTGTGTCTCTGCAGTACTGTGTCTCCCAACGGGGATTATGACCAGTTGATGAGTCCCTTAGAGGTTCATGACTTGCTCTGTTCTGGCGGCGGGATTATGGCATGCAGTTACATTGAAGATGACCTGAGTTCTCCTCCGATCGTTATAGAGGCTCCTGTCATTGAGGAACATGTATGTTTATTCTCACTATTGATTTGGGTGGCTGAAATGTTTTCAGATGAGAACAATGACTTCCTGTTGGAGGCTGTTGCAGCATACTGTGCTTATACGCTGGTGGAATAAGAGTGTTTGATTTATCTACCTATTCTTTATTATTAGTTACTGCTTTTTATCAAAGATCGAATCATTTTTTTTGCTAAATTGAACCTGACTGATTTCTAGGCTTGGACTGTGCGTTCGTAATTTGCCCACGTTTATATTATGTGCTTTGGTCAAGGAAATGTGTTGTGGGCTGGGCCTTGCACTCACACCGTGTTAAGTTAGCACGGGTTTATTAGAAGCTTAAACACCATTTTTGTTTTCCTGCTCTGCTTTGCACACAACACACACTTGCAATATTGTTTAGAGAAGGGTGAGTATTTTGCTTCATATGAGAATAATTTGATATACTACATTTGTAGACTCCCTCGCTACTTTAGTGTGTATAGTGAGAGCATGAAACATCAAGGTTATGTTGGATACTGTGTGTGTTATTCGGAATGACATTCGCACGTTCGAGCCATAAGAGATATGCAGCTGTGGCATCTCGTATACATGCGCGTTTAGTAATGAAGTGTGCAGGCATGATTACACACAGTTTGAGAACTTTCGTTTCTTGATAGTTTGATCCACTACTGCTGAGTAACAGAGGTATGGGTCTGCCTATGTAGTCGTACGAGATTTTCTGTAGTTATAAACTAACCTTCTAAGTAGGAGGGTGAAATGTAGGTATATTTTAAATCTGTTTCCCTTTTGCATTATAGGATGCTTTCTCCCTTTGTATTTTATGGAATAGTAACAATGCTGACAACTTTGTTTCTGATAATATGTTTGCTTTTATTATGTAAGGTACTGGGCATGAGATTACGGTGTTAAAAATAAACATTTCAAAGTTGCAGGTGTGTTTATTAAGTGCTTGTTTTGGACTGGTCTATGAATGTAACAAAAGAGTGCTCTTGTTATCTACCTTATCTGAGGTAACCTAAGTCGCATGTTGTGGGTTGATTAATAATTGGTGTTTTTGCTATAGGAGGAAGAACCATTGAGTCACTGATTGCTAGTCTGTTAGGGTGTTTGGGTACTAAGGTGGGGTTTGGAACACCGTAATTCACTGAGGTTGTAAGTCTTTATGCACAGTTGTGTGTAGGAGCAGAATCACTGCAACAGTAGTTACAACAAAAAGGCTTGATAAAGGGCCTTGAGTTTGAATCAAAATATGCAATTGAAGAATAATTGATAAGTGCAGCCAAGAAAGGGAGCAAGTGTGCAAATTTCATAGTTCCTTCGGCCGGGGTAGTTGTTATAATAAAAAGCGTTGATAAAGAGCCTGTACTTTGAATTTGAATTAAAGAATGATTGATAACGCCAGCCAAGAAAGGGAGCAAGTAGGTGTGTGTGTGGATGATGTGTTGATTGAGTAGAAGGCAGAAGGTGAAAAATAAGAAAGGCTGCAGACATGCAAACTTTGTACTTCTTTGTAAGGGAAGTGCCTGTTAAGTTTTCCTGTGCATATATATATATATTTATATATATATATATATATATATATATATATATATATATATATATATATATATATTTGAAAAATCAATAGGTTTCACATGCATTATAGTTAGAAATTAGCATTTTATAAACCTTGGAAATTCACTGAAAAAAACATAGGTTTCACACACGTTATAGCTAGGAATTGGCATTTAAAAAACCTTAGAAATTCACTGAAAAAAACATTGGTTTCACACACATTATAGCTATGAATTAGCATGTAAAAAACCTTAAAAATTGACTAAAAAAACTATAGGTTTCATACGTTATAGTTAGCTGCACATTTCACTCATACAAAACCATTGAAATTCCCCCGTTATAGTTAGTTCAGCTGACTATAACTTGCGCGCCCGCAATGCACTGCTGATGACGTCACATATTACATCACTCATGACATGGTCAGTGACATTACTCATGACATCACTGATGACATCGCAAATGACATCACTGATGACATCACTAATGAAATCATCCTTGTGAAAGAGTGAAACATTTCTAATGCTGCCGCCACTCGGCCGCGTACCATGTCGGTGGTCATCACTGCTCTATCTCATTAAATCCTTTCGGGTACTCGAAATCCATACAATTTCTTTATCTTCGATACCCTCGTTGGCAGTACTTTCTCACCCCTCAATGCCCACTTTGCGCCTACCTGATCACTAGTTCCGGAATCGGACGAGCCCTCTGCCTCAGTTCTCCTCCTTACTGTGATCGGGCTTTACTGCGGCATTTTCTCAGGCTAGGGGGGTCGCTCTCCGCAATCCCTTCTGGGTTATGCTTTGGTTTCCGGGTTGCCCTGTCGCCGGTGTCTCTTCTCTGGAGTTGCCCACTTGCAGGAAAGGGGTCCGTTACAGCCAAAATGAGACCATTCGGCTAAATATATTCCAAACCACCGTCACTCGTCCTTGGGAAGGAAAAAACGGAACGGACCACAGTAATGTGCCTTTTATTTCTTTATTTAGTCAGAGTGCAGAATCTCACCATTACGCGTTTCAGCCCGCTACAGGCCTTGATCACAGGACATAGAATACGCTTAATTGCCGTTATTTAAAGTAAAAGGTGCTCATCAATAAGTTTCACATGTGCAAACAGTACCATAGACATAAAAAACACATTCATGCCGCCTTATGCAATTAAAAAGATAAATGAATAAATATCAATATAACCTCATTATATATACATTCTATTGGGAATAACTTTGACGTCGATTGAGGGATCTGCCTGAAAATTTCCTGAAATTTGCCTCGCTGCGTTCCGCTCCTTCCCTGAAAGTTTGGGGGGATTCGTCAAGCGGGGGCCCAGATAAAAGGGAGGTCCCAAAACGTGTTTTCCCCATTTTAATTTCCATAGGGCGGTTGGACTCACTTTTAGCCCGAACGGCTGAATGGATTTCCACCAAACTTGGCTAAATTGTCGGGACTAGTAGCCCGATATGCCTTTGCTATGTCTCAAGATATGTGCTCCAGTGGATTTTGAGTAATTTAGGTTCAAAAAAATATATATATCTATAAGCGCGCCCCGGTACGCGCACCGAGGCGGTTATCAGCTCGCTACGCGAGTTCGCGCGCGGAAAGCTGATTGGCTCTCAGGTGTCTGTCCACATTCCAAACAGTCCGGAGCGGCCGCCATCTTGTGTCTCGGTAGGATCGAGACACAAGAGGTGGCAAAAACAAAGGGGGAAATGACCAAAAGGGGGCAGGTTAGACCCCCCTGACCCACTAGGTTTGATGTGGGGGCCATAAAAGGGCCCCGCGGGGCAAAAAAAGATAATTTTTTGGGGGATTTGCGTGGGGGGAGCGCCCAGTACGCGCACCAGGGAGCGTACCGGGGAGCGTACCATGGGGAAAAAAGAATGACAGTTTTTTTTTAAAATGTAGCATTTTTTTTATAAATTGGAGGTAGTTCTAAAAAGAACTATTTTTTTTATTATTTTTGTTGTTTTATATTTTTTTATTGTTTTTTAGGACATTTTGTTCTTTTTTTGGCTTTTATGAACAATTTTATATTTTTTGTTGGAATTTTTATGGGGACAAACAAAAAACAGGGAATTGTAAACGGCTCAACTGGAGCAAAAAAAATCTGTAAAAAATTAAGGTTTCTTTTGGCACTTGTGGTTGTCACCAGCACGGTTGATTAGTTTAATACTTTGCTCACCATAGCAAATTGTCCTTCCACAAAATTTGCAAACTATTTTGAAATCTCCAAACTGGGTTTGGATGTTTGGGACCATCTCACTTGTCTCTGGACCCGATGGAGTGGGTTGCTTACTTTGGGAGGTGCTTGGAGAAGATTGGGGAGGGTTTCTGGTCAGTTCTCTGACCTCTGCCGCAGCATAGTTGTTTGGGTGCCGGCGTTGCACGTGGCAAATCACGGTGTTGTTGCCAAAAGAATACTTTTTGGCAGGGTTCCCCCTGGAAAGTACAGTGCCACAGATCAGACAAGTAACCTTTGGCACATTCACTTTCTTGAGGCCTCTTGGGAATTTAAAAAACTCCCAGACTATGTGCTCCTTTGGCTTATAGGTGGTAGTATCTTCAGGCAGGTACAGCCTCTGCTCCTCCTCCTCCTCCTCCTCCTCCTCCTCTTCTTCTTCTCCACCACTGTGGTGTTGTGGTGGTCCTTGTGGTGGTAGTGGTGGTGGTGGTGGTTGAGATGCTCCTGCTGCTTCTGCTACTGTAGCCATTTCTTTGTACAAATAGGTACATATAGGTCTGCAAACAGGTATTCCTCATTTAAAGTAAAAAGTGAGAATGATTAAAAAAGGTGGGGGCTTTCATCATTTGGAAAACAAAACTGTCATGAACCAATGAAAAGTGTTATTTTCAGGTCACATGACCCGGGCTTTCATCATTTGGAAACCAAAACTGTCTTGAACCAAGGAAAAGTGTTATTTTCAGGTCACATGACCCAACGCGCTTACGCTACACGCCCCGGGTCGCTTACGTAGCGCGATCGTAAGCGCTCGGGTGCTTCCGGGTGCGCTTACGCCGTGCGTATCACGCGGACGCGGCTACGCAATACGTCACGATGATGTTTTCGTTCGCGGCAATAGCTCAAACGGGACGCTCACCGGTACACGCACCGGGGCGCGCTGAAAGACTGCACTTACCGGTGCGCTCACCGGTACGCTCACCGGGAGCGCTCCAAGGCAAAAATAAATACATTTTTTTTTAAAAAACATGAACAATATACATAAAAAAATAGTATTACATAAATATACAATATAGGGTTCATTATAAAAAATATTATAATTCAAAGCTATAGAAATTTGCTATTAAAAAACCTTTGAAATTAAAAACCTATGAAATTCACTGAAAAAACCATAGGTTTCACACCAGTTATAGTTAGGAATTAGCATTTAAAAAACCTATTAAATTCAGTGAAAAAAAAAACATAGGTTTCACACCAGTTATAGTTTGCTGGAAATTTTACTGACATAAAACCATTGAAATTTCCACGTTATAGTTAGTTGGACTCACTATAACTTGCGCGCCTGCAATGCACTGCTGATGACGTCACATATTACATCACTCATGACATGGTCGGAGAGAAAATTTAGAATTGAACTGGTTTCTATAAAGATGCCTTGTTTTGACTCTTAGGAAAGAAATATATAAATACTTTCCGGGTGCATCATTCCATCCAAAGTATCTGTTTCTATCTGTGATGCAGTGGTACCAACCGATGGCAGGTACAGGAATTCCAGTGCACGGGACATCCCTTTACTGAAATGTGGATAGAGGTGCAGGATCTAAGGTCCGCCATTGGTTCCTTTGATTTCTTTGACATTGTAAAAAAACATCCTGAGAAGCCATTTTGGCCTGGTGCCACAGAGCCATTCATGGTGTTAATTGTTTCTATACCCTCCTCTTCGGAAAAAGGTTCACTTAGAAACTGGCACTGTGCACTATCCAACCACACCATTGCTATTTCTCCAAATACCTGCCAATTTCCACTGTGCTCTCTGAGAAGCGGGAAGTGTATAAGTCGGTATAGTAAGGGAATATTGTATTCTGTATGTGGGTAGTATCTGTGGCCCTGGTACCATCAGGTTTTTGTAATGCTGTAATATAGGACTGATGCAAAAAGAACAATTTATGGACAGAATGCAGGAAAATCTCATATATTCACCTCAGTACAGAGATCTGAGCCTAAATCCATTGGTTTTTGCTCACCATGCCATTCCAGTTGGAACCCAGCCATAGGCACATCAGTCTTGACACTGTGACCAATGGGAACAGTCCAGCCCGAACTGCCAGATCCTCCCTGGACTGTAAACAAGCATCCTAGGACCAGTTTTAGAGTTTCGCCCCTCATCAGCCAGTATAGCATGACTCTAGTGTCATGGAGAACACAGGACCCCGTCAGGGCATACCCGTCCCACTCAGGGTGACAAATGAAAAAAGAACAATTGATGGACAGAATGCAGAATAATGCCATACATTCATCCCACTACGGAGCTCTGGGCCTAAATCCATCATTTTTTTGCTTACCATGCCATTCCAGGTTGAACCCAGGCATATGCCAATCCGTCTTGACCCTATGCCCAATGGGAACAGTCTAGCTCAAACTGCCAAACCAGGTCCTCCTTGGACTGGAACCAAGCATCCTAGGACTGGTTTATGTGTTTCACCTCTCATCAGCCAGGATAGCTTGTGTTAGAAGGTGGTTCTGACACTATGGGCCGCCCAGATTTATTTGAGCACCTATTTGTTGAGCTTTTACTGTGGGAGAGCCTCATAAGTTGGGACACACCCACAGTGAACTCATTATGAAAGAGACTGCATGTGGGTTTTACTGGTGTCCCCCTAGCTTGACTAGGCCTCTGGGCAGCAGAGGGAGTACGGGGTACTGGACTGGTTATATGCAGACACATGGGTACATGCGTGTGCACACGTTGACAGGTTGCGCAGGGGTAATTCCTGGCATCCGCAGCCCAGGAGCAGCTACAAAGTGAATGCTGTGGCAGGACTTATGCAAAATTGGGTAATGACATGGAATAGGCTTATACACTGGGAAGAAACATGCCAGGGAAAGTCAGTGTATTTTACTGTTTTCACTTCATTATTCTCTTATGGGGATGTGGCGTTCATCGGCTAGTGACACTTTACTAAGGCCTACAAATTCCAGACACGCACTAAAGTCCACTGTAACTGGTGTGAGAAGAAGTATTCTGCAGAATCCAAAGTCATATTTGTACTGCTTCAGGGTTATCCAGAAATGTTATATTTCTCTGAGTCAGCTCATAACCAGGGCCTGGATTGAGGCTAACTCTGCCAGGCTGATATAATGAAATGAATATGGAAGGGTGTTGCACACAATTCACACTATTTAAATCCTTAATCCGGTATGCGTGCTGCACTGGATTAGTGTCTGCTAACTATATTAAACAAATGAATGTGGCCTGGTATTGTGAGTCACCAGGACTCCAGTACGCACTACTTCAATACAATTTTTCTTTTAGTACATTCTATTTATTTTGTCAAAAATGAAAGATGAATCATATTTCACTTCATTTTTTTCACTTTTTTACAACAATGTCATTATTTATACCATCATAGTAGCATGGTGAATACAAACAGATTCATCGACTCATGAAACATAACAGTTAATCAACACCCAATGCATTTCGGGGCTCAAGCCCCTTCGTCAGGGGACTGTGGTTGATAAAGAGAAAAAAGAAAAGAAAAGAAGAAATCTCATTACTCATGATGCAAAGTGGAAACTACAATGGCTAATGTTGAGCTTTTATGATTAAACAGCTTCTTACCACAGATGTGGAAAAATTATTAATTCCAATTGAGAATCAACGTGCCCAAGAATTTTGTGTTTTCTAAAAAGGGGAATGTTACAGAATTTTAGAATGAGCAATCTATTTAACTTAGATCGACACCATAAGTGTCATGTTTCTAAATGCTTTTACCTGGATGTTTTTTTCGTGAATTATCTGTAAGGAACAAAAAAGAAGGGGGGCGAGGTTTTTTTTTTTTGTAAATATGAGGTAAATCAATTGGCAAAGAAAACAGCATACTTAAACTACATGAATGCTCATGGAAAGAGCTCACCTCTGCTGTATTTCGATCTCTTGAGAGCCTAAATGAAACAAGAGTCGTGATCAGTGCGCTGCATCAAATCGCATATATCAAGACTAACGAGCAGTTTGGTGAAAAGAGATTTACCTGCGAGCCTTGACGTTCTAGTTACGGTCTCGCCGGAGTCTCAAAGGAAATGCCCTGCCAATATAAAATAACGTCCGTTCAGAAATTATGGTCTGTTAGTGAGATGTCGTTTTTGAACGACCGTAGGCATTAAATCGTTATCCTCACTTACCGAAAAGTAGGAGCTCTACCACGCGTAGTGGCGTCCTACTCGAGATTTACAAACAGGGACTAGTCCCTTCTCTAATGTACATCCATCTCCCGATGGGTAAACAAAAACGAAGGACTTAGTCGCGCTCTCTGTTAGATCACTTCTAGCAGTGTTCTGCCTCTTCCCTAACTTTTTAAAGACGCATTGGAAACAGTCACTGACTCGAACTAGATCAAAAAGAATATTATTCACGAAGGAATATGCAAACTGTGATACTTATCATTGTAAGATCACTTCAATAATATTGCGGACGCAAAATTAGCCGCCATTTATAAATGGTGTAATACGTATGTTTATAATGAAACATTTCACGCTGTGTCAGAAAATCTGAAAAGCAGAAAGAAAAAAAAAGAGAAAAGAAGAAGAATGAGAGAAAGATGTGGGGAAGAAATAAATATCAACCCAAAAAAAAAACAATTTTTTGCAGATAATTATCACAACCTCAAGTATTTTAAAATTCCTGCCTATATACATTCTAGAGGAGTCAGTAATAAATCATATTTAGAAAACAACCTGCCTATTGCGTTTAACCAGCCTAACGCCTTTTAGTGTGTGTATAATCCAATGTGTAGGTATCATTGCGTGTCAGGCATCCCGAGGGTTCAGATATAATTGAATCACAGAAAACATATCATCTCCAATTTATCATTCAAACCATTCGGAATGAGTGTCTGCAATTTGCGAATCCAGAATGTCTCTCTCTGGAGAAGTATTTTCGCATTGTCAACACCTAATTTTTGTGGAACCAATTCAATGACTTGAATTCGTAATTGGGCAATGGAATGCCCCGCTTCAATCCAATGCTTAGCCAACGGAGAAGTGTGGTTTTTATTGCGGATACGACTTTTGTGTTCAGAAAGTCTTAATTTCAGTTTTCTGTCCGTTTTGCCAACATATAGTAATCCACATGGGCACTTGATGGAATAGACCACATGTTCAGAATTACAATTAGTTGTATGTCTCAGTGGTATCTTCTCACCAGTCCGTGGGTGTAATAAGGTACCTCCTAGTATTGCATTGTTGCAATTCTTGCAATTGTAACATCGCGTTGTGCCTTTATAGATTGGTGTTTGTTCTGTCATTTCTTTAGAAGGTTTGCTGAGCAGTTCCTTTAAGTTCTGTGATGTTTTATAGGAAAATAACGGTCTATCAGTAAACAATGCTCCAAAATCCTTTTCAGCGGACACAATCTCCCACCTTTTGAGAATTATTTTCTGTATGTCCCTTGATGCTGATGAATATTTTGAAACAAAGACCATCCTTTTGTTGATTGCCTTGGATTATTTTGCGAGAGATCTGTCCTTGAGATCCCTTTTATTTTATCCAGATGTGCCTCTAGCAATTTATTGGGGTAACCCCTATCCAAATATCTCTGTTTTTGTTGATTCAAACTTTTTTCACATTCTTCCTCGTTCGAAGAAATTCTCTTGATCCTCATAAACTGTGATGCTGGAAGATTGTTAATGAGGTTTGCTGGGTGAAAGCTCCCATACAGTAATGCTGTATTTTTGTCAGTCTCTTTTTTGAACAATTTTGTTTGAATGGATCCGTCCTTAAGTTCAACTAAGACGTCCAAGAATGGTAATGACGTCATGCTCACGTTGTGCGCGAATTGTATCCTAGGATTGGCCAAATTTAAACTGTTGATGTTTTGAAGAAGTTCTGCAGTGGAACGTTTCCATATTATGAATATGTCGTCAATGTACCGCCTGAAATATACAATTCTTTGCTGCCAAGTGAGGTCCTCTAGTATGTAATCCAACTCAAATTTTGCTATGAAAATGTTGGCATGAATACATGCCCCCGGAAATCCCATAGCCGTGCCTGTAAGTTGAGTGTAGAATTCACCTTGCCAAAGAAAGTAACTATTTTCGAGACAAAAATCCAGTAGCTGTAGTATCAGGTATTTGAGCTCATCTGGTTTATCTGATCTCAGCAAAGCCCATTCCATAGCTTCCAATCCTTGCTTGTGAGGGATTGATGTATACAAGGAAGCGACAACAATAGTGCAAAGTATCCAATCAGTGCTTCCATCAGTCATGATGGTTGCAAGACTTCTCAAAAAATCTGATGTGTCCTCCAAATATGTTGACCAGTTTCGAATAAATGATTGCATGTGTGCATCAATGAAAATGCCAAGATTCTCAAAAATTGAAGAACACCCAGACACAATAGGCCTGAAAGGCGGGTCATTCAAATTTTTATGTACTTTCGGTAGAAAGTAAATTTTTGGTCTTCTAGGATATATCTGCCTCAAATATCGTTTGGTGGTGTTATCAATCCAGTTTAATTCCTCAGCTTTATCCAAGATGTTATCCAGATTTTGGGAGATGCTTGTCGTGGGATCATTCTCAAGTTTAGCATATGTCTCAGTGTTCTGCACATGCTCGTCACCTTTTTGCTTGTAAATGGCGGCTAATTTTGCGTCCGCGATATTATTGAAGTGATCTTACAATGATAAGTATCACAGTTTGCATATTCCTTCGTGCGTCTTTAAAAAGTTAGGGAAGAGGCAGAACACTGTTAGAAGTGATCTAACAGAGAGCGCGACTGAGTCCTTCGTTTTTGTTTACCCGTCGGGAGATGGATGTATATTAGAGAAGGGACTAGTCCCTGTTTGTAAATCTCGAGTAGGACGCCACTACGCGCGGTAGAGCTTCTACTTTTTGGTAAGTGAGGATAACGATTTAATGCCTACGGTCGTTCAAAAATGACATCTCACTAACAGACCATAATTTCTGAACGGATGTTATTTTATATTGGCAGGGCATTTCCTTTGAGATTCCGGCGAGACCGTAACTAGAACGTCAAGGCTCGCAGGTAAATCTCTTTTCACCCAACTGCTCGTTAGTCTTGATATACGCGATTTGATGCAGCGCACTGATCACGACTCTTGTTTCATTTAGGCTCTCAAGAGATCGAAATACAGCAGAGGTGAGCTCTTTCCATGAGCATTCATGTAGTTTAAGTATGTTGTTTTCTTTGCCAATTGATTTACCTCATATTTACAAAAAACCCTGCTCGCCCCCCCTTCTTTTTTGTTCCTTACAGATAATTCACGAAAAAAACATCCAGGTAAAAGCATTTAGAAACATGACACTTATGGTGTCGATCTAAGTTAAATAGATTGCTCATTCTAAAATTCTGTAACATTCCCCTTTTTAGAAAACACAAAATTCTTGGGCATGTTGATTCTCAATTGGAATTAATAATTTTTCCACATCTGTGGTAAGAAGCTGTTTAATCATAAAAACTCAACATTAGCGATTGTAGTTTCCACTTTGCATCATTAGTAATGAGATTTCTTCTTTTCTTTCCTTTTTTCTCTTTATCAACCACAGACCCCTGACAAAGGGGTTTCAGCCCCGAAATGCATTGGGTGTTGATTAACTGTTATGTTTCATGAGTCGATGAATCTGTTTGTATTCACTATGCTACTATGATGTTATAAATAATGATATTGTTGTAGTGAAATATGATTCATTTTTCATTTTTGACAAAATAAATAGAATGTACTAAAAGAAAAATTGTATTGAAGTAGTGCGTACTGGAGTCCTGGTGACTCACAACACTAGGCTGATATATAAATACCTTCCTCTCCAAGCTGTGGCCTCAGAGGCCCAGCCCAGCACAACAAGCATTCCAAGGGCAAGGGCCTCCACGCAAAGGAGAGAAGATGGGTGGGGCTACAGGTTCATCCATCAGTAGCTGACACCTGGTGCCAGGCACCAGGCCGCTCAGGAGGGAAGGCCGCCTAGGGAAAAGGGTTCTCAGAGACTATGTGGCAGGAGACCCTGGAAGACGCCATTTTGAACAAATCCAGAGGCCTGAGCAGGAAGGAGGGGAGAGAGAAGTGGTGTGTCGCTGTGTGTTAGGGCAAACGGAGACTTCCTGCCAGCCCCCTCCCCAAATCTTTAAAAAGAACTTGCACATGAAGAGGATCTCTCTCTGGGGTGTGGTATGCTGAGGCGGAGGGTGCTGGAGCCTGGCGCAATGGGCAGTTGGAAGGAGGAACCCCCAGGCTGTCTCAGGATCCTGAACAGCACCAGGAGAAGAGACCAGTCCAGGACCAGTGCGCAGAAGCAGGGGTGTCTGCGCAGGTAGCATAGAGGCCCAGGAGGAGAGCCAGGCGAAAGCCTGGAGCCAGAGAAGGCAGCTCCCTGCTGAATCCAACCTCTGTGAGACCTAGAGGGTGAAGGAGAGTGCTCCGAGTGGCTGGGGAACGCCACCAGGAGCAGGAAGAGGCCAGAATCGCAAAGTTTGGAACCCTGGGGGCTGAGAAAGGCCCCCCAGAAGGTAGGCAACCTTTGACCTCTGAAAGGACCGACAACTAAGCGTGTGGAGTTCCACCGCCGGTCCACGATGTACCACCGGGGTTGGGTCAGGTCCCAGGAGCTGCCTCCAACATGAAGAAAAGACGGGGAGTTCCACCACCGGTCCACGATGTACCACCGGGGGTTGGATACAAAAACAAAGGAAGAGTGTCCGTCAGTGAAGCGTGGGTGTGATCAGGATAGCACGTATTAATAGGAGGCCAGCTGTAGTTGGTCAGAAGGCTGGACTAACTTTCAAGAAAAAAATCCATTATTTCTTCAAGAAACCCTCACTCACCCTAGTGGTGACATGCTTCATCATCGGGTCCACTCGGGAGATCGAGTACCTCCCGAGTGTGCTACGACGCCAGGAGACTGCGGAGCAGGTTGTTGTGAGAGTGAATGTGAAAAAGAGGGTGTAGTTAAAAATGTCAGAGGTTGTCCCAAAAAAATCTTTTATTCGCTGGTCAACTTGACATATTAAAATTAGGAGCTATGTGCAGGGAAACTATCCACAAGAAATACAGGTGTTTCCCTGTTAGGGGAAGGTCAACATGTTTCTGCCCTTTTAAGTGTGTGAGTTTACAGGGCTTTCGTCAGGACCAGTAAGTGGGTGTTACCTCAACAGGTATAGGCGCGCTAAGGCCTACCCTGCTGTAGGTAGTGAAAGTTAAAAACAGTGGCACTATGTGTAAAAATAAGTGCAAGAGAATACAAACCAAAAGGCTTGGGGATTTGCCTCTATTGCGAGGAGCCCAGAAGTTTGTACTCAGTATGAACCACGCCCCATAGATTCAGAGGGGGGGTGGGAGCGACAATGGCACACCGCCCGCAACGCTCAGCACCCTCTCGGCACCTAGCTGTCCCCGCTGGATCTCGTGGGTTAGGTCAGATCCCAGGGGCAGCCTCCAACATGAAGAAAAGACGGGGACGCCGTCGCACTCCCCCTGGAGGCAGCCAAGTGGAGAGCTAGGAGCCCACCCTGGCCCCCGGTGATATGGGGGGTGGGGAGCACTGTCACAACCCAGCGAAGAAAGTCTGAAGGGGCCCGTGCCCCAGCACCCAGAACACAAGCCGGGGAGTGCCATTGCCTGTGAAGAGCCTCCACCGGGGGGCCTTTGACCCAATGGAGCACAGTCACGCCCCCCCCCCCCCCAGGAGGGTTCCCTGGGGCCCGGGAACCCAACTCAAGGACCCGTTGCTGGTGGCAAAGGAGAGGAGGTCGGCCCGTCATGCAACCCCCTTCGGGACAAAGGCAAAGCCGGGGAGTGCCGGCGCACTCCCCGTGAAGGTGGCATGGAGGGCCCGGGACACCGGGACCCCTTCACTGGGACCAGAAGAAGAGGCAAGTTGGGGAGTGCCAGCGCGCTCCCTGTGAAGACTCGCTGGTCTAGCTGCAGTCACCGGGTCTGCCCGCCGGAGTGGGCAGACCAGAAGAGCAGTGCTGCACAGAAGAGTGCGGGCCAGACCGGGAGCCAGCCAGAGCAGCCGGAGATGAGCTCCCTGGGCTGCACTTATTTTATTTATTTTATTTTCTTCTATAGCGCAGGAATAAATCCCGTAAGGGTATCTCCGCGCTTTGCCAGCTAAAGAGTTATCAGGTAGAGCATCCTGGAAAGTTATATGGATAGAAATGCTTCTTGGTAGAGAAGGGTTTTTAATGTCTTTCTGAAGGACAGGTAATTGATGGTTGTTCTTAGGTCGATGAGAAGTTTGTTCCACAGGGCAGGGCCAACAGAGGAGAAAGCTCGGTCTCCTTGTCTGGATTTCTTTGTGGTAGGGGGTTTTAACAGGGCTTGGTTGCTAGAGCGGAGAGACCTGCTGGGCTGATACAATTCCAGGGATTGAGATAGGTATTTAGGACTTGATCCATACAGGCATTTATGCACCATGCAGCAGATTTTGAAGTTGATACGATGCCGTATGGGAAGCCAATGCAGTTCTTTCAGCAAGGGCTTAGAGGGAGTCCTGGCAGGTGCACCCATGACCAGTCTAGCTGCCGTATTCTGGACTACCTGCAAACGACCTACTGCATCTGCATTAGCTAATGTCAGCAGGCCGTTACAGTAGTCCAGGCGACTGGTTACCAAGGCTTGTACAAGTGTCTTTCTACATGTGGCAGGGAGATATGGAAAGACGCGCCTGAGTAGGCCAATGGTGTGGAAACACAGTCCTGCAATGTAGTTTGTGTGTTCTTCCAGGGTCAACTTTTGGTCCATCTTCACTCCAAGATTTTTTACATGAGGTTTGGGTATAGGTACTGGGCCGAGATCTATTGGCCACCAGTCAGGGGACCAGAGGATATTTGCTTTGCCAAAGAGCATGACCTCTGTTTTTGTTACATTGCACTGGAGGCAGTTCCTCGCCATCCAGTGTGACACCACCCTCATACCCTCAGCAAAATTATCCTTGATTTTGGGGCCAAGGGAGCTGAAAGGGTAGAGGAGCTGGGTGTCGTTAGCGTAGGAAACCGGTATGAACCCATATTTCCGCACGATCTCAGCAAGGGGGGCCACATAAACATTAAACAGTGTAGGGCTGAGGCATGAGCCCTGTGGCACCCCCTTTGTGAGCACCCTTGAGATGGAACGGAAGGGGCCCAGGCTGATGGATTGCGATCTCCCGGAAAGGAAACTCTCCAACCATGATAATGCTACGCCTCCGATTCCTACTCCCTGCAAACGGCTGAGAAGGGTGTTATGAGACACGGTATCAAAGGCTGCGGACAGGTCCAACAGCACTAGAATCATGGAGCCACCTCTATCTTGTGACATTTTGATCTGATCTGTCACGGAGAGGAGGGCCGATTCAGTGCTGTGGTTGGGCCTGAATCCAGATTGGGATTGGTCCAGGCCCCCTGTCGCCTCGATAAAGCTGGAAAGAGTGGTGTTAACATGTTTCTCTGCCAGTTTGCTGATGAAAGGAAGGAGAGAAATCGGGCGGAGGTTGGAGAGTGCTGACCAGGGCAGGGTGGAATTTTTACGTATAGGGTTCACTACCGCTTCCTTCCAGGCGAGTGGGAGCTGACCTTTGGCAAAAGAGAGGTTAATTAGTTTCTGAATATGAGGACCTAATATATCGTTTAATGGGGAGATGAGTTTGGCTGGTATCAGGTCAGTGGGAGAACCAGTTTTTATTTGGTTGATGAGTGTGGTCAGGTCCTCAGTGGATATTTCTGGGATGACCTGGAGAGTTTTTCCAGAGGTCAGTAACGGAGAAGTTTCAGGGACCTCAGTTTCCAAGGTATCTGAGACTGCAGTGATTTTTTGTATATCCCTTCTATTTTGTCCTCAAAGAACTAGGATATTTCTTACCTCTACCTGTTGCCAGGACGGAGGGGTGCCCTGCTGGGACAGGGCCCCAGCGAAGTGATGCAGGTTGCCCTGTCTTCCGCTGTGCTGGGGAGATCCGCTGTTCTAATATGCACATGGCTGAGGAGAAGCACCCCATAATGTCTTGCAGGCCCGAAACGGGCTGCAGGGGAGAGCTGCTTTTCTCTAATTGTTGTGGCCCCAGGAGGACGGGGTCACCACCACATGTGCGACAGAGTGCAGACGGAGCTGCAAGAGCAACACAGTCTCCCCCAGCACACGGGGAAGAAGTCTCTCCCTAAGTCTCATGGGGACTTTGATGAGTTCAGACCTCAGCAAGGCCTTAAGTGCAAAGGGTTCGCCCTTCTGTGCACGAAGTCCTCAGACAACACACGGAAACTGAAAATACAAAGACAAGTTTAATAAACCTTTAAAGATGGTACTACAGCCCACACAACACTCTACAGCATTGTACTGGGTAGCACAAAGAACTTAAGCACACAGTCCCCTTTTATACACAAAGAAGGGGCTCATACATGGGCGGGTACAACTCAGAACATGATTTACGACCATATATGGACATTTCTGAACATGATCAATACATGGGTGGAGTTAACGGTTCTTGAGGCCCGCGAAAATGCACTTTCCTATCTACGCTAATCAAAGACAGATGTGACTTCTACTGAGCATGTGCTAGATGCACAAGGCCTATTTATAGACTGTTGCTGGGCAGATCCTAAGGGCGACTAGCGAAGAGGTAGGACTCGTCACATGGCGAGCACATGGGAATATGTAGTAGACAAAATGGAGGACAGAAAACAAGATGGAGTCTGACCTTATTAAGAGTTTGAGCGGGAAAACACACAAAGGGGAATGCAATATCATGTCTTTAGCTAATGCTTAACATTATCGCTGTTTTATTTACAACAACTTGAAAAGAATAACCTCTCAAGGGCTCAGTCAGCATCTTAACACCTCCTGGGCTGGAACTTTTGTTCTACACCTGGGGGTGCCTTGAGAAGTGCACCAAAGGTGTGAAGGGCTGAGTTGGGGATGTCTGTAGAAGGACATCCCCTGGAGGTGAAAGGGTGTATTTGCACCTGTTGTGCATTTACTAATGTTTAGAGGGACTGAAGGTCACATGTGTAATGTGAAGTACCTGTGTAAGGTGATGTCATAAGCCAAATGGATGTTATGTTGCTCAGACATTTTTGCTAGGGTGTCTGGCTGTATATGCCTGATCATTTGATTTCATTTGTGGTGCCTTTAGGGGATGTAATTGCAAAACATTCTAATGTCCAACAAATGTGATGAGTTCTGTCATTCTAAAGTGATGCTTAAATATGTGTTCTTGCTGCTGGGCTTAGGTGAAGAACCCCTACTGTTAGCCCTTAAGATGTAGAGGTGTATACTTCATGGTCAGTAACAAATGCCCAGTCAGGGTTGTGTGTCACCAGGGCAGGTGTACCTATTTTAAATTCTTGTTGAGGTAACAGGGTGGGTTAACGCAGGGATGATGCCAGTGCGCAGGGCCCTCGCTCCAGGTTAGGTTCAACTAACTGCATTTGGGGGTAAGATGATGTGCATACATGGGAGTGGTGGTACTAGACCCCAACCCCCATGCGGGACGGGTGGAGATGTTATGCATTTTCACAAAGTAGTTCCAACAGCTTATTTAGATTTGTAAATTGGTGTATAGTATTGAGTAGTGTGTGTGTTTAATAAATGTACTCTTACTTTTATAAAGCAAAATACAGACTGGATAATCAATTATTGAGTGTTATTGTTGAGCACTTGTAATGGCGGTTACTAGCCCACACCACCTGCCTTGAGTAAGCCTCAGACTGCTCTGCAACACTACCCTCTGAGAGTCAGGCGCTACAATTCGGTGTTTGGTTCCCAGTGAAGGACAAATGTAGTCATGTTATTTGTGCAGCCCTCAAACATACTGCCTTGTTTTCCAACAGCTTGACTCTAGTGGCATGGAGAACACAGGACCCACCTCTGGGCATACACATCCCACTTGAGGTGACCCCAGGACTTAGTAACTAAAATGGTGGTACATCTTGTTGCGGAGGTTGCAGAGACAACAAGAGGGTTGACTCAGACACTGACCGAAAGTTTCGGTCCACTCCTCTGCCTGATTAATCCATGGGGCAAATTTGGCAACAAGCCAACTAATGCTCTAAGAGGGAATCCCCCTCACACATGTAAAGCACCTTAGTGAGTGCTACACATTTTTCAAAATTACACATTCACTTAAAATTATGTACTTTGCACCTACACACTTTGGTTCTGAGGAAAGCCAGTTTTAATCATAAAGGCCTGGCTGAAACATGTAGACCACACCTGGATGTAGGAGAGCCTAATTAACACTCCTGTAACATCCAACAGCCTTTTTTAATGCTAACAGTGACCCAGTTATTAAAATATAATTTACCCTCTGGTACTGGGATCCCTGTATAGCTTTAAAATTTTCACTTTCACGTCACTACACTGCATACTCAGAAACATACCTGCTCTGCTGTATTCAGGCATCGAAGCACACCCGGGACACACTCTGTGTCACTGGGTGGGCCCGATGATGAAGCATGCCACCAACCAGGTTGGTGGGTGAGGGTTTCATGAACAATCAAAAGGATTTGTACCCTGTCTTACAGTCTTCAGTCTATATAAATTCACAAATAGGCTAGTCCTTTTTGATCTCACATATAAAACCCCCGGGATAAGGACTAGCTACCTAGTCCTCTCTCTCTCCTTTGATAGTGAACCAAACAAGTCATAAAACCTTGTTATGAAGTGTCTAAAAAAGGAGAAACCTCCTTATTGAACAAAACGGTTACACTTATGTTTGGGCTTGAGATAGTGTCTACTTTCTCAGCATTATCTATCATTACACAATACGTTTTACCACTGTATAAAGTATCACAGTACAGTAGGGATTTTCTCACTACGGTTGCAAGTATGTTATAAGATTCATTTTATTCATTAAAACCACTGTATATATTCATGTCCACATTTGTATACCTCCCTATGGGTTACAATCTAGTTATAAGATTTTAAAGAAAAAATTTCCGTCCTGATGAAGGTGAAAATATTCGTCTAACACTGAAACGCTGCGTCAACTGTTGTTTTTAATTTTCTATGTATGTTTGAAATATCTGCATGATTTGGGTTTTACGTCTTGTTTGGAGGAAAATAGATCTACACTGGCAACAGAACCTGAGTCCGGGTGTGACCTTGCTCGGGCGGTTGGTATTTGCATGAGATTTGTTTTGGACAGTGCTTGACAGAACTCCTGCACCTCCGCTGGTGTGTCAATAATACAAGCCCTACCGTCAATGTCCACCCTAAGGCGTGATGGGTATAGCATGCCGTATCTCAGTCCCAAGTTCCGGAGGATGGCCTTGACTCCAGTGAACTTCCGGTGGGCCTCCTGGACCATGATGGTGTAATCCGGGTAGAGAGATGTTTGAGCCTTGCCAGTGAAGCAAACCTTTTTCTCGTGCTTGTCACAGTGCGGTGTCACAATCTCTGAAGTTGAGCAAGCAGGCAATGATGGTGCAAGGTGAGCAGCCAGGGTTCGGGCGAGGTCCAAGCAAGTGTGGGCTCTCTCCACAAAGAGTGCTAGGGAGAAGGTCTCTCTTCCAAATAGATCTACACAAAGTTGTTCCTGAAAGCTTTCCAGGTGACCCGCGTGGGTGGATTTGGGTATGCCAATTATCCGTATGTTGTTGTGTCTGCTCCTGGATTCCAAATCTTCATTTTTCATGGCGACAATCTTTAAGAGCTTTTCAACTCATTCCAGACATTTTGTCGTTTGTGCTTCTCCATCGTCAAGGTCCAACACCTTGCCTTTCACCGTGTCCAAGCGGCCATCATGTTTGTCTAGCAGTGAACCCATTTCATCTAAGCCCTTATCTAGAGCATCAAGTTGAGTTTTCAATTCTTGAACCCTGTGTGCAGTTCTGCCAAAACTCAGGGTCGGTCACTGCTGTGTAGCCTTTTTCAGTGTTCAGATTGTCCCCTCCTTCTGCCTGTCCGGTTGCGCCAGCTGTACGCCTAGTCCTCTCAAATCTTAACTTGCACTGCTATGGGTCGCTTTGAACCATGACCTAGCCCACTGTTAATGGTGAGTGCGTGGTGCAGTGTCTTTGTTCCAGGCCATGCTTTGGAGATGGGTTGGTAAGCATTTGAACTGCTGGACAGGAAAGTTCAGGAGTCGTGCAGTAGCCTGGAATATTGTTGCATTGATAAATGTCCCTGCGAGGAAACCAGGTGGTCCATTCAGGGCAATAACCAGGCCTGGTGGGGTGGTCTTAATCAGGGAATGTATTCAGGGCTCAGGTACCCCTCCGGCGTATGCTGCGCCACTCAGGTGACCCCCCCACATGCCCCACTGCACCAAAGAGGACAGGATCAAGGCACATGTGCACCACAAAGGGACAGGCAATTAACATTAGTGATGTCCTTCTCAACTTGCTCCGCACTCTGGCTAGTTTGGCGTTATTCTGATTTTCCACATGGGGCTTTTATTATGAAATATATCCCAGGGTGGGTGTCTCCCAGGTGGGATTTACTGCAAAATAAAGGCTAGTGGGTGTTGGCAGTTGAAGACAACACTGGGTGGCCATAAAGAGTTAAGGAACTCCTTCACCTATTTAAATCTAAATATCTACCCCAGGGGTATTATATAGGATTACACCATTCCCATTAAGCTAAAAAAAATGAAAAGGTGTTCTTTTGCAGACTTTTAGCAATCCCTAATTGCTCAGTACGAGGTCAGACTTCATTTTTTAGGGTATTTGGTCAAGTTATGCCTTTATTTATTTGGGTGAAGATCTGCCACTCACAGCATACCACTTTTTCACGTGAGGTCTTAGGTGACTGTTTAAAACGAGATCAAGCCTTTTCCATCCCCTGGCTTGCTTGTGTTAGGAGGGGGCTCTCAGACATTAGTCTATCACACATTTCCAACTCCCTGAAAAAATTATTAAGAGCACTAAACGTATAGTAAAATCTCTGTTTACACAATATAAAAATGAACATAGATTTACCAAATTCCAATGTATGAGTTCTGTTTTTCGGTTACTTCGATTTGCAGCATCTAAAAGGGACAGAACACTCCTTAACATGAGTCACTAATTCCGAGCATAGATTTTGTTTGACACAGTTGAGACTTCGCCCTTAGCACTTTTTGGAGGCCTTTCCCCATTAAAGGCTCCAGGTTACACTCATTACCGCTATGTCTTTGTGACAAAAGTTCCCAGCATTCTTTAGAACATTTTATTTTCTTCTGTAGATTTTGTCTACCCAAGATTGCACAATTTGCCTCCATTAGTATGCACTTTTGGCTCAAGATCTAATAAAGAATTTTTAGAGTATCCCCAGCTTTAAAATCCTTGGTATATGCCTCTATCAATGATATCTAAAAAGCATGGGGCAAATGTACGACAGTTTTTACGACCGCAAAAAATGTTGGTGGTAATATGTACAATCGCTATTTTGAGAGTCGGCGACTCGCTAAATAGCGTTTACGAGTTGCTATTAGGAAGGGGTGTGCCATGGGCATCCTTTCCTAATAGCGAGTCCAAATGGTTTGTACCACTGTTCGGTTGCAAAACACTTGCAGTTTACCACCTACTTCAAGTAGATGGTATGCCACTCACAAACGGGAATGGGGCCCCAGGGGATCCCTTCCCCTCTATGAATGTATGTGAAAATATTTTTTAGGAGCAGGCTGTGGTCCCATGGACCACTGACTACTCCTAAAAAAATGAAACAAACGTTTCATTTGTATTTTTTAAATGCATCCCGTCTTCCTGAAAGGAAACAGACTGCATTTTTTTTTAAACTGCTTTATTTACAAAGCAGTCACAGATATGATGGTCTGCTCATGCCAGCAGGCCAACATCCCTGCGAATGCTGGCCAACCCCAATGGGTCACAAATTGAGACTTGCTTCCTGAATATTGATGAGGAAGGTCATTTGAGACCCCATTAGGAATTGCAAACGGTGTCTGAGATACTGTTGTACATTACATTTTGCGAGTCGCAAGTTGCTAATCGCAAAATGACACAATTTGCGACTTACAAAATTGAAGGGTCTTACATCTGGCCCCATATGTCTGTTGATATTTAGCTGTATTCGGATTTATTCTGCTGGTTGATCAAATTATCGTATTATTGTACTACGTATTTATTCATTGATTTTTATTGACATTTCACGTATTTTTAAAGTGTGTTCTTCATTATATTCTACTTTTATGGATATTTAGCCGAATAAAAGTCTTTCATTGATTGATTAAGACCCAAGGTGAAACTTTTGACTGGCGTATTACCCCATCCCCACTCAATTGGAGTGACTTGAAAGCACACCTACCTACTGATCATTAGATTACATTAATTTTGATTGGTGCTGTGCCATTTGCTTTCACTCTGGCTATTCAAAATTTTGAAATCCATATCGCTGGAACCTTGAATCCTATTTTATTAAATTTGTGACATTTTGGCCCTTAGATTTTTTTTCATTTATTTTCTAAATTAGTTAGGCCTTGTTTTGTATTGTTTTCACACCCTTAATTATATTTTGTACTGCGAGAACCTATAATGCTTTTCTGTGTGGAAAAGCCTTTTGCTTGTTTGATAATTACCGGGGTTTGAAAGGAGTTTTCTAACTGAACTATGTTGCAACCTTATTGTCTAATCAACTTTGAGAGGTACCTCCCCTTCAAAAATAATAAGTTACTTTGTCACATTTATGTAATGGTATCCATAATATATACCTTCTCCTTTGTTGGTCACAAATCGCTTATGCCTAAATAGTGCCAACTGGTTCTAGATGTGCATTTTTAAAACTTCACATGCAGTAATCCTAGTTTTAGTGAAAAGGTCCCCCATTTATTTGTTTATTTATTTATTTGTGGGTTTTATATTGAATCACTCCGACAGGAGTATCTCTGCGCTTTTTGACCGGTAAATCAGCAGACATGATGTGAATATGGAATTAGATTTCATTTTTGAATTGGACAGTTTTTAGAAGTTTACGGAATGTTAGGTGCTCCTTGCATTGTCTTAAAGCCAGGGGTAATTTGTTCCACAGCTTGGGACCAGTGGTAGACAGGGCTCTACCTCTGTGTCTGACCTTTTTGACATGGGGGACCACGAGGAGGAGATTGTTACTTGATCTGAGGGATCGTGCTGGAACATAGGGAACAAATCTCCGCTCAAGATAGATCGGCCCCTGTCCATTCAAGCACTTATGGATCAGGCAGCATATTTAGAATTTTGCCCTTTGTCTAATTGGAAGCCAATGTAATTGTTTAAGGAGGGGTTTGGAGGCAGTTCTCGGGGGGGCATTCAGAACAAGGCGGGCTGCCGTGTTCTGAATGACTTGTAGATTATCCAGCACTCCTTCGTTGGCAGAGAGTAACAAACCGTTACAATAATCGATCCGACTAAGGATCAGTGCTTGAACAAGGGTTTTCCTTACTGAGTTAGGTAGGAGAGGAAAGACTTTGCGGAGCAGACCGATGGTGTGGAAGCATATCCCTGAAATATAGTTGGTATGTTGTTTTAGTGACAGGTCGTGATTGAGCCGAATTCCCAAATTCTTCCCGACCTGTTTAGGTTCAGGGACTGCTCCTAGTTCTGATGGCCACCATTCCGGAGTCCATAGTATTTTAGCCTCCCCAAATAACATGATCTCCGTTTTGCTGACGTTACATTGGAGATAGTTGGTAGACATCCATTTTGCCACTTCTTTCATGCCTGACGAGAAAGAGTTCCTAACCTCAGTGGAAAGAGTTTTGAAGGGAAAAAGGAGCTGCGTATCATCTGCGTATGATACGGGGACAAAGCCGTATCTACGCAACACTCCTGCCAGGGGTGCCACATAGATATTAAAGAGCGTAGGGCTCAAACATGAGCCCTGTGGCACCCCCTTAGAAATCTCTATTTCCGCAGAGCGGTATGCACCCATGGTGACTCTCTGGGTGCGATCAGCTAGGAAACTTTTTAACCAGTCAAGGGCTTTGTTCTTAATGCCAGCGTTCGACAACCGTTGAGTCAGGATGGAATGAGACACGGTGTCGAACGCTGCCGATAGATCTAATAGAACCAAGATGACTGAGAGGCCCTTGTCCTGGTAGGCGTGGAGATCATCAGTAACAGACAATAGGGTGGATTCTGTACTGTATTTGGGGCGGAATCCTGATTGGGATTCATCCAGGGCTTTTACTTGTTCAATATGTCCGGATAGGTGGCGATTGACATGTTTTTCTATAATTTTCCCCAAGAATGGTAACAGGGAAATAGGTCTTAGATTTGTCAGGTCAGACCACGGTAAGGTGGTGTTTTTCCTTATGGGCCTGACAAGAGCTCGCTTCCATTCCTTGGGGACAATGCCTGAGCTTTGCACTGTATTTTTTCTACCGTTAAGAGTTTTGGTGGCTTTACATTTCCCACTAGTGGTAAGGAAATTACCAGATAAAAGGTCCCCACTATTTGGTCAGACTTACCAGCTGTACATGTTGCAAAGGTAAAATACATATTCCACATGGCAAGATGTTTTTCCAGGTCGAAATTATATACCTTCCCATTCTTGGAATGATGTTAACAAAGTTTGTACTCTCGATTGCCACAGATTTTCCATCTTTACAACCACTTTTCAATTTGCATTTTTTCACGATATATTTAGGTTGTGATATGGAACCTTGTACTAGAACTTTGAAGCTGTTGCAGTAGGCCATTTTACTGAGACAGGAGTTTTTTGGGCACGGTGAAATGCAAGGCAGGCTGCAAGAAATTTTATATCTATTATAAGGTGGAATTGTAAAACCGTAAAATGATGAAGCAGGAAAAAAACGTGACTATCACTATGGGCCATATGGTGTGGGAGCGAGGAGCATTGAACGGCCCATGCATACCTTTTTCGTTCATTTAAATGAGTATATATTTTCCTCTGACTTTCTTGCAGAGAAAAAAATCGATGACTGTTGTGAGCCTGAAGAGAAAATGTTTATGCACATTTTTGGTAAGTAGCCCAATCAACTGTATAACATTTTAAAACGGTAGTTCTCTAAAGATTACAGAGACGAGCGGAGATCCAAAGAGTGAAAAGAAAGTGTCTAGTTCTTGGTTGCATTTTAATCATATCGTACATTTCCAATGCCTGATCTTTTGATTTCAAATTCGAAAACGTTTTCTGACAGTTTATGTCATTCACTAATCTTTGTTTTTATGATGCGGACATTCCGATCAGAGCCACGAGCATCCCTGAACATAACACTGGGGTAAAACATTTAAAGATTTGATATATTTTGACATATTTGCATTCCCTTGAACCCCATTTCGAAACAGAACTGTCAACATCTTGAAGCCATGTCACCAATAAAATAAAGACAAACCACTTCAAAAATCGGTATTTTAACTTTTCTTGAATTAAGTTGAAAAGTTGTCAGATTCGTTTTGGCATATCAAGCGAGAGTGGTAAATGGGATCCTTAAAAGTCATTTCCGTTGGGACAGGCATACAGTCTGTATTTATTTCGCTTTTTCGCTAAAAGATGTTCTGTAAATGGGGACACACAAAAACAGATTTTGTGAGACTACTGAGGTGTGTTTGAAGTGCATGTCATACAAAATAGTAAATCACTACTGTAGGAAAGTGCCACTTTTGGCATGGTTACCCCCTAACTGTTTGCCAGATACCTGATGGCAGGTGGACTGAGTGTGCCCTGGGTACCTCCCAATTAGGCCTCGAGGGCCTGTGTTCTTTTCCAAAACGTTACTTTTGTTTCCACAATTGGAACACCCCTGGGACATATGTAAGTCCCTGTCCCTTGTAAAAAGGTACACCTATTACCAAGGGCCTTGTGACCAGAGAGGGCTTCTGAGGGCTCCAGGATGTATTATGCCACCCTCAGAGGCCCCTCATCTTTAGGCCCAAACACTTCAGTTACAGGCTTCCTGTTTTTGTGCAGACTAAATGGAAGAGTCGATATGGCACCCCTGCTCACCAACACTACCTGTGGCATGGGTAAGTCACCCCTCTAACAGGCCTTACAAACCTAAAGACAAGGTGCACCATACCACAGTTGAGGGCATAGCTGCATGGCAATGTACCCATAGTGTGTCTGTGCAATTCATAGGCATGGTAAGTGCAGTGAAGCTATTTTTAGTACAGGTGCTTGGAGTTTGTCATTACGAACTCGACAGCCCCATGATGGCTTCACTAAAAACTAGGAAGTCTACTACCAAACTTCGCAGCACATTAAACCCACACTGATGCCCATGTTGGATTTAATGTAAAATGCACTCAGAGGATGTCCCCTGAAAAATAACCAGCTCTGTGTGGTTCCTGACTGGCTGCCTGCCATCTGCCACCATCAGACAGGTTTCTGGACACCTAGGTAGAGACCCCCCCGCTCTCTGGGTCCTGAAACTAAGCACATCCTGGGCAAAGTTGTCATGCCTCCTCCTCCAGGATTGTCAAGAAAGGAGGGGTTTGGCCCAAAGGATTAGTGGGTAGGTAGGGCCAGTTATACTACATAAGAAAAAAATTACCCATGCCTTTAGTGACTTCACAACACTTATTCATATGAAGTAAGATGAACGAAAACTAATACGTTAACCTTAGAAGTAATTTCTGCCTTTTATTTCATTATTTTTTTTAATTAATATCTTTGATGACAAAAAGAACACATAGTCAACTAAACGAAATACCTCATTAGTTCTTACACGGTGAAAATGAACAACGTGTAAATGTGTTTCGACATACAATTACAAATAAACTCATAATAGTCAAACATCAATACAAACGAATGAAATGTCACAAAGAACAATCAATACATACACAATACAAAATACAAAGTTGTCATACAAAATGATAAATTAGACAACTAGCACCCTTATATTTGGTAAAAATCAAAATTCTCGGAAATATCAGGGACACAAGGGGGTGTATTTGCAATATTTCACCAAGGAGTTGAGTTCCTTTGTCTGCCGCCAACGCGTTTCGAGTGCCAGTTAAATCAATTGCCGCACTCTCATCAGGGCTGGATTATTCTTTCTCACAAACAGACTGTTTGTGACAAAAAGGGGGGAGAGGAGTTTGAGTTTTTATTAAAAAAGGCGCTTCCCAAAACCCTAATTCTTTCTCCATCTGCACAAGTTGGTGGTCACATACCTGCATTATTCCGGTTAGATGTGACCATCAGCAATGTGTAACAAACAGTGGTTGCCAATCTGCAATAAAATACATTATGAACGATTTAGCTTATGGGGCGTAATTCTTTTGTCTGATAGCTATGTAAGGGGGAAGGAAGGAAAAAGTTACCTGGTTTTCAATATTATGTGGCCAAGACGATTTGTAAATATTAGACAGCAATTGTAGGTCTTTACTTCTGCAAGAGAGATAGTACATGCGATTTCGCGGTGTCTGTTTATATAAGTTTGCAACGTGACAACTGAGCGCAAGTTATTTACTTACTCGGGGAGGGGGGCCCAAAGGCGTGGCCCCGCAGAGGAAGTGTCGTGACAATTGACAGTCCTTCACTCACTTTAAAAATAATTTGTGGCTGCAGGGGCAAAAATGTAAAGGATTTGTAAAAAATGGTTTTTGGCTGGAAGCACTTGTATTCAAGTGCAAATTGTGTGTTGCTCACCTAATAAAGCTTCAGGCTCAAGGTTTCAATTGGGGATCTGCCTCCATTGTTGCTAACAGCTCAGCAAGCAGATTCACACGTCATGTGATGGTGCATCAGTGTCACGTGATGCGTTTCTGACCAATCACGGGAGGGGATGATCAAATTGCATTCACAATGACTTCTGGGAGATGTAGTTTTAGCCAGGTTTAGCAGATTGTCTGATCTACAGTAGATTTATATAGTCTGGTCCAATTGTATTAGGTATTCTTTTCCCACCCTCCTTCAGCATGCCTCCTTTCCTATCCAGTATCCAGTAGAAGTTCTTTTTTACACACGCCTGCCACGCCACCCAGCCCGATATTATCTACCCACAAGCACCTCCTCAACGATTGCTGCTACCACGCCACCCAGCCCGCTTCTTCCTACCCACAATCTCCTATGCAGTGACTGTCTCCACAACCCACAGCCTGGTCCACATCCAGGTCCACTGTGACTCTACCCTTAACAACTTCTCTAGGGACAGCCCTTCCCCCTCTGCACTGACTCTCTTCTTCCTACCCCTCCCTCATACCACTTTCCCCCTTGAGGCTCACACTCCCTTCACATATCTCCTTTTACCATCTCTCCTATTGTGCTGCCTTTATAATGGAACCCGCAGGCACACACTCCTACAACATAATTTACCTCTCTGACCTCACAAAAAAATCAGCCAAATGATTCAAACATAATTTCATAAAACGGCACCCGGAAACACTCTTTGCCGATCCTTATTTTTCAACACACAACGGGACTGCAACCACAGACCTTTATCTCCATACAAAACGAAGAGCCCAATGGAGGAAAGAATTCCTCACCTCTCTCGATCTCTTCCTCAAGTAAAACCGTGCATGGCATTAGCTTATATATTGTGCCCTCCCACTTCTTCCAAGCGACAGCAACCATCACCATTTACAATAACGGCATTATCCTTATCCAAGCCACAGACCACAATCTTTCTCTCATGGACAACATCTTCCCTACCATCAAAAACCTAGTGTCCAAACCTCATGTGGGTTCCCAATCTCTAATTCAATCCCCTTCCAGTACCATCACTCATGGATTTTTCTCACCCAACCACTCTGACATCTTAGACCTCCAACCCCCGCCCCCTTCAGTCATGTCCTCCCCGTTCACCTCTGGTGTCTGACTCTTACGTTATCCTCACCCAGGTGAATTCCTCTAACCTCACACTCCACAATACCACAACAATCCTACTCATTCGGTCCCCCGATGCGACCGATTCTGCACTTGTCCCATCAACAGATACTGAACCCCTACATTACAAGAAGATAGCTATCCCCAACCTAACGCCAACACCTCTCATATCTCGACTCCCTTGGGCTTTATTGCCACCCCTCTCAAGCTCTCACCCCGTATCAGCCTCCCCATGCAAAGCCATGCCTTGCCACTTGTCCTGACCTCACAGGAACTTAACGTCAGCACACTATCTTCTGAGCTCCCCATGCCCTCATCTAACCTCATCACTCCTACATTACAGCCAGCCACCCCATCTTCTCAGCCACCTACATCCTCCAACATCCCGCCGGTTTTGGAACCGCTACCCTATATTGATTCTCATCACACGTATTCTCCCCTCAACATCCACCCCCTCTGAAGTCCTAGTTTGGCACAGGTCGTGTCCTCACACTACCGGGATGAGAATACACTACCGGACGCACACCCCGCCCCCTACTTCCCCCTCCCCACCCACCTTTCAACCACCCACCCCTTCAACTCAGACCGCTCCAGCCCCCTCTCACCCACCCTCTCTCACAATATTACATCCAACTTTATCCTTACCCGCACCTTTGCAGCCATCCACATGCAGATCACAGACTCCTACCCCAGTCATACCTGACCCGACCTTAGATTTGAGGAAATAATGTTGGTGCTACTCCATATTAAAAAGGAACTCCAATCTTTCAAGGATCTGATAGCCAGCCAACCTTGGCGTAACTTTTCCTCAAGAGCCTCTAACCGGAACTACTGATCAAAACACATAACTCACACCCCTAAACTTATTCCACCCAATCGGAATTCAGTTACCCTCCTCAGTAGGCATTCTTGTCCTAGGCGAAGCGTCAATCCGTTCTCTGAGAGTGATATACTATCTCTTCTTCGATCCTATGAACCCTCTCCCACTAATTGCATTGCCACAACTCAGTCGACCATCCCTACTCTCCACCCTAACCCACTCAGAGGGGCCAGACACAACAATAGAGGGATCGCCGAGAGCAACCTTAGAAACGTCCCTCTCACCCAAGACCCCTCCTGCTCCCTCCTGAGTCCCCGTCTCAAATGCACACTCCTAAACTATAGATCTGCTTCCAGACATGCTGCGGATATAGCTGAGCTCTTCATCTCACAAGAACTAGACTTGCTATTGTTAACGGAAATCTGGCTAACTGATTCCTCCAACCCACTGATGGACATTCTAGTTCCCCCGAACTACGACATCATCAGATTAGACAGAATCGGTAAGATAGGTGGAGGTATAGCCTGTATTCACTATAGTGACATCACTGTAAATAGAGCCACGTCCCCGGTCTTCACATCTTGCGAATACGTCTGCCTAGACCTTAGCAGCGACGGCAAACAAGCTTGCTCTCTGCACATCATCTATCATCCACCAGGTGACAATCTAATTTTTTTGGAACAACTCATGGATATGATTTCAACTAACAACGGTATGAAAAACAACAACATTTTCCTCTGCGATTTCAACCTCCACTGGAATGACAACAACAACACAATTGTCAACTGCCTCAGAAGCTTCCTGGATGACCTAGCGCTGACCCAAACCTGCATTGGCCCTACACATAAGAAAGGTTCAACCATGGATCTAATAATCTCCAAAACGGACGTCATTCAACGGCAACCGATACAACCCTGCGACTGGTCTGATCATCACATCATTACCTTCTTTATCAAGGAAACAGTAAAATTCAACTCAGTTCAGGCCACGAAACTTAAGATCTGGAAAACAACTCAACATAAGCAAACTACCTTCCTCAAGCTACAACCTTCTATTGCCTCCTGCTAGCACCACAGACGTGCATGATCTCACCAACCACTACCTCAACTTGATGACCGCAATAATCAATGAGGTGGCCCCTCATCAACTTAAGATAGTCTCCACTTAAGGCTCAAAACCTTGGTACAATAGCCTACTCAACGAAGACAGACGCTCTCTTAGAGTTGCTGAACGCAACTGGAGATCAGGCCCGTCGACTATTCACCTCAAATTACTAAGGAAAGAGAGAAATGCCTATTACAAGAAGATTAAGCGCACCAAAGCAGACTTCTTCAAATACCAACTAGAGCAATCTAGAAATTGCCCCAAAAAACTATTTGAGCTAATCAAAACTCAATCTAAGGATGCCCCTCAACGGTTTCAAGACACCGCCCAATCTCAACCCAACTGTGATCAATTCTCTGCCTTCTTTACTCAGAAGACCCTCAACATCGAGAACGATCTCTTAAAGGACCGATTACTTTATTCTGTGCCACATTCACAAACCCCTGCGTCACCACCAACCACGACACACCACAACCCTTCAATGTGTGGCTCAAAGAACAAAGCTGCCTGGTCATCCTTTGACACCTACTCGGAAGAGGCCTTGGGTAAGATTCTAAATGCCTTGAAACCTTCCAACCACCTCATCGATCCGCTCCCCCCTAACCCCATGGCTGCTTCCGCTTTGGACCAAAATCATCAACAGCTCACTCCAACAAGGTTCCATTCCAGATACCCTCAAAGTCGGCCAAGTCTCTCCCATTCTTAAGAAACCAACAGCTGACCCCACAGATCTTAACAACTATCGTCCTATATCCAATATCCAAACTGTTTGAAGAATTCGTGCATCACCAACTCACAAAACATATTGTGCGCTTTGACCTCCTTGACAACCAGCAATCTGGCTTCAGAGCAAGACACAGCACAGAATCAGCCATGACTCACATTATTGATGATGCGCTTCAAATCCTTGACCAGAACGGCTCATGCTTACTCATCCTGCTGGACCTATCCTCAGCTTTTGATACAGTCAAACATGAGAGTTTGCTTGATCTGCTCAGACTGAGGATGAGTCTATCAGGCCCAGTGCTAAACTGGTTCACCTCCTTTCTTCACAACCGAACACAACAATTCAAGATTAACAACACTCTTTCCAACCCTGTTCCAGTAAGGCTGGGCGTCCCACAAGAATCCTCACTCTCCCCGACATTGTTCAACTTGTTCATGGAGCCGCTTACCAAAATTCTCCAAGTGTCTAACATGCACTATCATATGTACGCTGATGATACACAACTGTATCTAAAGATTAACACCTTGGAAGACATTAAACAGCTTTACTCCACAGTCAGGAACACCCAAACATGGTTGGCAGAAAATCATCTCAAACTGAACGCTTTGAAGACCGAATTCCTCCTTATAGTCCCCCCACTAAAATCCCTCTGATGCAAAAATTAATCCGACATCTCACTGCACTCAACGTGCAACCAACTATTGTGCACTCAGCAAAATCATTGGGAATAACTCTGGACAGCAATCTCTCCATGCAGAAATACGTCAGCCACGCTACAAAGGGAGCAAACTTCCAGTTAAAGATTCTAAGGAAGTTGAAGCCATTCTTGCCAGTCGACGACTTCAAACAGGCCGTACAAGTGCTAGTTATCCCTCGTGTGGATTATGGTATTGTTTCTTTATGCAGGTATCAATATACAAGGGAACCCGTAATAATGGCCAAGGACCACGGGTAGTACTACTTATTTATATTTGACAAAGGTCCTAGGCTTTTGTAATACTTAGAGAAATGATTTTCATAGGCGTGAAATAAGGACTGTCTTTTCCTTCTTAAGTGTCCAGCCGGACCTAGAAGTATTTATTTTGAACACAATTTTTAAGTATAAACAGGGTAAGGTGAGACAAGTCACAAATTAGTAACTGGGCACAATCCTGTACCAAGTCAAAGGAAGACAATACATAGGAGAAAGAAACAGAATAAACAGGCAAACAAGGAGAGCAGGGTGGCCTATAATACAATGCAAAATTTAAATAAGCTCAAACCCACAGTAACTGCCATGGAAAGTGTAAGTCATAGAACAAGCAGTACTGCAAAACAGTCGACGAACGTTTCGATCCCTATCTCCAACAATATAGTGGGGTCATCTTCAGGACTAAAATGAGCTTTTGCCTGATTGGTCAAGTGAGCCTGTAGGGTTTAAACAGGAAGAAAAAGGGGGAAATGAGGAAGGGTTTTCATCAATTAATTACATAGTGAAAGGCTAAACAACTAGTCAGAAACCACTCTTTTCATGCAGGGTGCAACACGTGCACATGCAGTTGTTTGTTCCAAAGGGCACGGGTGGAAATGTGCTCATATTTGGATTGTGAAAATGGCCGAGTTAAGTGGAACATACCACGTTGGACCCTGAAGGTTTTGTGCTCGGTGGTGGGATACACGGTGCTTGGTCAGGAATTAGAGCCTGCTGAGGGAAGCAGAGGCAGTGACTAAGGGTGGTGAAAGAGCAAAATATTACCGTTGGAGCCTCGTGTTTCTAGCGTAGGCTAGACGGGGAGCTTCAATGAAATGGAGCCTGTGAAAAAATACACACATGAGGAGTGGAAGGTTCGAGTGAGTGAGGGTGAAGGCGGCGAGTGCAAGCGGGTTATTACCATGAATTGAGGCTTGTGATCTCCGCAGGGCGCTAATTAGCGTGGGCCTTTTCCGTGCGAGCCTGCAAGGAAGGAATATGGAGGGCGCACATAAGACATATGGGACTGAGAAAGGCCCTCGTTGGAACCAGGGTAGTGCATCAGAACCAGGCTTACCGCAATATGCTCGTAGTGGGGCCGAAATAGGGTTCCCGTCTGGAGGCACGATGGCCGAGTGCTGGGTGCCTGCATGCAACGCTGCCTAATGTGATCCTCGATTTGGGTGATGGCAAGTGAGAAGGGACTGGTCGGGAGTGATGACAGTGACTCCAGGAATGGGTGCCATCTTGGAATGGTGTGACCCAGAAGTGAGTAAAACAGGTGCATGCAGGACGCGGTTTTTAGGGGAACAAGGTCACAAAAAACAACTGGTGTTATGAAAATGGATTAAAATGAGCACATACGATTATATTGGCTCATGTAAATGTGCGTTCAGGACGCAGTCTCAGGGTAACAAGGTCACAAGTTATATATTAAAAACAACTGACATTTCGGAAGAGTTAAAATGAACACAGACAATTATATGGGCTCATGCAAAATGAAGGAAACAAACATCGATAGCCAGCTTATATTAAGCTAGTCCAGTCCTCTGTTCTGTTGAGGCCATCCTGAATAGAGTTGAACTGTATGATGGACTTCAGCTCTTCTTTATTGAGTAACTGTCCCATGTTGCCACCTCTCGGTGGAAGTCTCAGCACTTTCAAGACAGTCCATTTCAGATCGCTATCAGAATGTTTTTTGGCTGCAAAATGTTCCACCAAAGGTGCGTTGGGAGTACCGCATCGGATGCGACTTCTGTGTTGCCCAATGCAAATTTGTACTTTCTGGCTGGTTTTTCCAATGTACACTTTTTGGCACGGGCATAGGATTAGATAGATGACATTGCAGGTGTTGCAGTTGGAAAAGGAACAACATTGTATGGTAACATTGTTAAAGGTGAAACATTTTCCTTCTATAGTGCTGTCACAGTTATTACATCCACCACATTTAGCATGCCCAACAATGGGGGACAGACCCCATACATTATCAAGTGTAACAGGAGGTAGAGAATTAGGTAAAGCAGCCCTCACAAGGTGGTCTCTAAGGTTCCTGCTCTTTTTGAAGGCAAAAACTGGTTTTTCAATGGAGAGGACACCTGTGCTTAGTATTAGCCAATGCTTGAGAATAGTCTTTCTCAGTTGGTTGGAAATTGGTGAGAAAGTAGAGACACACGCTATGCGCTTTGAATCAGTCTTTTCTTTGGGTGTAAGCAAGGCTTCCCTAGGGCAGTACCAAGCCCGCTTGGTAGCGTTCTTTACTAATTTCTTTGGGTACACCCTTTCCCTAAGTTTGGATGCTAGGGTGGCAGCTTCTTGAAAATAGTCATCCTTACAGGAGCAATTCCGCCTGATTCGCAAAAATTGCGAGTATGGGAGGGAATCGCGTAGTGCTCTCGGATGATTACTATTGTAGGCCAAGAGGGTGTTCTTTTCAGTGGGCTTGCGATACAGGCGTGTCAATAAGGAGCCTTCGCTGTGATAAATTGTAAGATCCAAAAAGGAGATGGAATCATTATTGGTGGTAATGGTGAATGTGAGCCCTAGACAGTTATTATTCAACCAATGTAAGAATTTGATGCACTACCCTGGTTCCAACGAGGGCCTTTCTCAGTCCCATATGTCTTATGTGCGCCCTCCATATTCCTTCCTTGCAGGCTCGCACGGAAAAGGCCCACGCTAATTAGCGCCCTGCGGAGATCACAAGCCTCAATTCATGGTAATAACCCGCTTGCACTCGCCGCCTTCACCCTCACTCACTCCGAACCTTCCACTCCTCATGTGTGTATTTTTTCACAGGCTCCATTTCATTGAAGCTCCCCGTCTAGCCTACGCTAGAAACGCGAGGCTCTAACGGTAATATTTTGCTCTTTCACCACCCTTTGTCACTGCCTCTGCTTCCCTCAGCAGGCTCTAATTCCTGACCAACCTTTTTTCAGGTCAAAATTGAACCGACCAAACCGGTTAGTTGCCAGTAACTTTCCTGACGCCACGCAAAACTGCTAGTCGAATCCGGTAACTTTATTCCGTTCCACTTTTGTTTTCTGTTTTATTTAAACCAGTTATTTGCAAAAACTTACGCCAAAAATACCTTCTTGTAGAACATATTCTGCATCAGCCAAATTGAAGCTTGAATGCCAACTGAGTTGTGCCAGCCACGTCTGGCCCACTTTGCATCGCTCGTGGTAACTAGAAATCTGTGTACTACGGTTAGCTCACAACGACATTCTGGCCAACACTCCCCCACCTTGTCAATTCTTGCACAAGCACCGTGCATCCCGCCACCGAGCACAAAACCTTCAGGGTCCAACACGGTATGTTCCACTTAACTCGGCCATTTTCACAATCCAAATATGAGCACATTTCCACCCGTGCCCTTTGGAACAAACAACTGCATGTGCACGTGTTGCACCCTGCATGAAAAGAGTGGTTTCTGACTAGTTGTTTAGCCTTTCACTATGTAATTAATTGATGAAAAACCTTCCTCATTTCCCCCTTTTTCTTCCTGTTTAAACCCTACAGGCTCACTCGACCAATCAGGCAAAAGCTCATTTTAGTCCTGAAGATGATCCCACTATATTGTTGGAGATAGGGATCGAAACGTTCGTCGACTGTTTTGCAGTACTGCTTGTTCTATGACTTACACTTTCCATGGCAGTTACTGTGGGTTTGAGCTTATTTAATTTTTGCATTGTATTATAAGCCACCCTGCTCTCCTTGTTTGCCTGTTTATTCTGTTTCTTTCTCCCATGTATTGTCTTCCTTTGACTTGGTACAGGCTTGTGCCCAGTTACTAATTTGTGACTTGTCTCACCTTACCCTGTTTATACTTAAAAATTGTGTTCAAAATAAATACTTCTAGGTCCGGATGGACACTTAAGAAGGAAAACACAGTCCTTATTTCAAGCCTGTGAAAATCATTTCTCTAAGTATTACAAAAGCCTAGGACCTTTGTCAAATATAAATAAGTTGTCTCTTTATGCGGCCTCCCAAAATCGACTACAGCCCCCCTTAGAGCATCAATAAAGTCTGCAGCAAGACTCTTCACCGGCTCGAAAAGAAGTTCCCACATCTCCCCTCACCTAAAATCCTTGAATTGGCTCCCGTTTGAAGCAAGAATCCAGCTAACAATTGCTTGCATGATACATAAGGCCTTACACCACAAGGCACTCATTTACCTCGCTCAGGAATTGTCAATCTCTGGTGGCTCAAGGTCCTCTAGGGGTGCGGATAACCTTCTACTAAAACCTCAAAGTTTCAATTAAAAAAAACATATAAACGATCCTTCTCTGGGATGGCGCCCAGGGTTTGGAATACTCTTCCCCCTGAAACCAGATTGAATTCTTCTTTCGCATCTTTCAAAAAGGAAGTAAAAGCGATTCTTATGGCAAAATTTACCTGACTACTCTACCCGGTCCTGAACCTTTCTCATCCATGACTCGTTGCTTAGGTTCTAGTAACAACTATGATCCCAGGCTTCGGTACTTTACGACTTTTTCTATGTGTTTTATTTTATTTATCTCATGCTTGTTCGCTATATTGTGTCTTGCTATTCTTTATGTATATTCTACTCTGTTCATTGTAAAGCACTGTGATATCTGCAAAGATCTTGATCGTGCTCTATAAAACCTTTTAAATAAATAAATAAATACATTTAACATTTCCGCCATAGGATTGCATTGTAGTCCTATATATTACATTGTACTGTCTAATCGTTTCACTGCAAAAGCATGCTACTGTTTTTGATTGACATTTACAGAAAACATTCTTAATACTGCAAATTATATAAATACATTTACAAGACATTACTGCATTCTTGAAAAGTATTGCTATTTCTACAAACTGTAAAACTTACCTGCACTAAGTGATTCTTGCTTCTAGAGTAAAATAACAAAGCAACAACTATTTAACACAAACCAATTTTTTGGGATTTAGTCTTTGAGTGTGTGACATCATTTCGTGCCTGATTGTGTACAATAAAAGCTTGACACTACCCTCTGATACGCATGACTGCTCAGCCCAGCAACCACAAAATTGAGAGTAAAGTATTATCTACTTTATCCTCTGCCATACGTTTGGGGACTCACTGTGTACATTACACCTCTTTTTGGTATAGTATATACAGTGCCAGCATCCTGCAACTACTTTTCACAAATATGTGTATTCAAAATTACAGAGTTTGCATACCGGAAAAAGCTGCAAGTCAGTTACTATTGCTTTCACTGCTCTCAGTTTTAATTACAAACTGCTGAGAAATATCTCAAACAAACATTTAGGATGTTTAAGTAAAGTGTTATTAAAGGACTTTACAATTCCTTTCATGTTTTTTCAAAATATGTAGAGGTGTGTTATACTTTTTCTTTATTGTTGCCCTACCATTCCCAAGATAAAAACATGCAGATTTACTACTTAGGCCCTGCACGTAATTTTGGTTGTAATTCACCGCTCAAAGCAAATACTGGGGGCCTCATTTACAAGCCCATTGTGTTGCAGGTGTGTTGACTTTTCATGGCCTTGTAAATATGGGCCCCTTTGTAGTGTATTTTGTAAAGCGCACAGCTACCCCAACGGGGCGTCCCGGCGCTGTATAACGCTGTGGAACCCTTCCTGGCTCTCCCTGTGAGATGCCCCTCTTGGGCACACCCAAGGTGAAGCCAGGCATCCCAGTATTGTAGGGGCCGTTGTGGAGATTAAGCAGGCTATTGCCCAGAGTTGCAGCGTGGGACCCATGATTAGAGTAGGCGTCGAGGCGAGAATTATCGAGTCCTCAGACATTGAGCCCAAGACCCTGCCGCGTCGGGACTTGAACCCTGGTCCCAGGCCTGATCTCTGCTTCAGAGTCTCCTGCACTAACTAGTGAGCCAATCTTCTCCTTTCATGTATTACTCTGTGTGAAAGGGGCGTTCCGTGGGTGTTCCATGGGTGGTGCTGTAGGTGTTCCCACACAACAAGCATGGAACCTGACACATTTCGAGATTTACAACTTTTTGTAAAGCTGGGAATGCATCTGGACCCTGCATTCGAGGGGAGGAGTAGAAATCGTGCAATGAGAAGAAATACTTATATTTCTCCAAATATTTTCCTATTTCTTTGCACGTTGCATTCAGCAGCATGCATAGAAAGAGGAAAATGCCACCAATTGTTGTTTTTGTGCAGGAAGGTGTCCCTTCCTGTACAAAAACAATCATACCCATATTGCAGGCACCCTTGCAACATGATGCAAGGGTATCTGCATTGGCGTACAGCTGCTCTTTGTACACCGGCACAGGGTAGAATGACAGGAATGCGCCAGAATGCACTGTATCTTGTAGATATGGCGCATTCCTTCCCTTTTATTTCGATGCAGAGCAGTGCAGCAGGAAGGCTTGCTGCGCTGCCCAGCGTCAAAAGAAATGCACAAGTATGCACCGTATGTATATGAGTGCCTGTGTTACAGACATGATTGGTTTTGAGCAGAGAGGGACACCTTCCTGCACAAAAACCATCATAATAGGTGTTTTCTTCTTTCTATGTGTGCTGCAGACAAAGGAAAAACGAGGAGAAATAAAGGTATTTCTCCTAGTTGTGCCTCCCTTATGCCTTTCCTGGGGAGGCATAGGAATCTGATTAATTCCCAGGTTTATGAAACCTTGTAAATCTGGGAATGTATCAATTTCCATGAGTGTTATGTGGAATAAGCACAGCCACACCCATGGAACACCCTTTCACGCAAGGCAATCAAAAGCCACGCAGAGTGGATTTGCATGGCCTTGTAAATATGGGTCAGCACTGCTCCACTGGAGGTTAAAAAAGGACAAAACATTCACATATTTATGAAGAATACACTGTTCAGTTGAAAAAGTTGTAGAAGAAGAAATTTCAAGGCTGTGCCTGAAAAAACACATTGCATAATCATGTACACAGTTGGCTTGCGGCTCCCAGGAACTCAGTGATACTGATTATTGAAAACAACATATTAGCCACTCTCCTCATACTGTTGAATTCAAATGTCTGCCTTGGTTCACTTCTTAATCTAAAAAATATGAGGACTGTGGGGTCATAGGACAATAAGTTTTACTAAGAATTTTAATTAATAGACATCTTTCATCATGGTGAACAAATGTAGTTAATATGCTGGTATATACGGTTATCATTACCACAAAAGAAAATAACATGGTATAGCATCTCCTAATGGGGGTACCCAGTCAGATGTAATCTAAGGCATCTACCAGTGTTGAGCAATGGGAGTAGCCAAGCCATGTCCTTGGAGTATAGAGTGTGGTTGTGGCAGAAATTGAAAACAAAAACGCAAAGCTTAACCATAAATAACACAATCTACAGCAAGTTACAACAACAGAAGGGTCAGGATGCATGTGTGTCGGCAAGAAGTCCAGTTTACCTCAAATAACCAACTACTTAAGTGAGTGACAGCAAATCTGTCCTGAGCCAAGAGAGGTGAAAATATTGAATCAAACACAGTTCTCGTCAATGACCGTCATGATGACGTCAGTTACGGGATATCACTTTACCAAGAGATGTGATTTGTTTTAGCTGTTTAAACTTTAACAGATCACAGTTGGAGCAGAGCCTACATACAGCATTGCAATACTTTGTATAGCCAATCTGGTACTGTCAGAGCTAAGAATTAGACCTGCCTATTAAGTCTGGGCTAGACAATCCATGTGCCATATTGTAGAAACGTATTGCGTTTAATCGGTGGGCTTCAGCCCACCTCCAGGCTTACCATTTACTCGTTTCATTGTCTGTCTCATATTCTTTGTCACTATTTAGCCCTGGCATGCATGGTCATCTTGCAATCGTGCTAACACCAGCCAATGGCCTTGGAGCGTTTTGAGTGCTCACCAGTTACATTACACAATGGCAAATTTATTGTCGTATGCAGGGGGAAGCATGAGTGAATTGCCAAGAATCACAGTCTGTTCAGGTCACCCCAAGATTCAAACCTGGTTCACAAATCCCCTGTCGGCAGCTCCGGCTGTTAAACCACATCCTCATTTCACTCCAAAGCTCCTTCCCTGTTACTCACTATCGCTTCCACATTTGTTCAGCAATACCCTATCAACACCGAACAAGCATTGACAAAGCCAATAGATCGCGGCATGCTAGCAGCAGATGGCCTGCTAGAAAACATTCACATTGAAAAGGCATTGGTGAGACCTATTCATTTTGCCAATTCTTGTTTATAATCATCTGCATGGGGGAGCAAGAATAAAATTAAATACCTCGGTTAACCCACCCCTACACAATTTTAACTGTGTATGGTTCTTCCCAAACTCATTTCCTGTTACATCAGATGAAGTACCTGACATACAAGGACATGTGTGACTATCATGACGTCAAAGGGGATACTTCCCAGTACAACAGGTAATCTGATGATTAAGCATGCCGAATAGGGACCTCTAGCTTATCTTCCAGGTAACGGTATTAGGTTCTCATAAATAGAATATGTTGTGATTTGCAATTGCAAAATCAAAGTTTGAATGTACTATAGGGAACTGTCAGTCACAACTCTATTTGAGACTCACAATGTATGATATTGGAAATCATTAGGAATCATTAGGACAAAGCGATGTGAAATGGGCATTCCCTTTCACAATAAGATGTACCAATGTTTCCTGACTTAAGCTGTGGTGGCAACTGATTGGATTGATTGAATACTGAGACACAGAAGGGGATGTGTTTCCATTTTCAAAGGAGAAGTTAGGACAGCTTCCACTTTATAAATGTAGATTATTGAAATTAGGGGAACACTTCTGCACGTGTTGGGAAAAGTTACAAACTGTGAAGCTTTAAAGGTTTCGATTTCCATAATAACACGCATAAGGTAATTATTATCTACATATGTTGGAGAGATTAAAAAGTGTTACCCGGTAAACTGTGTCCTTTTCATTCTCATGATTAAAAACATCTAAATAGAAGATATAAAAATAATTATTGTTTACAATAGAAGAAAAAAAAACATATTATTATTAGTTATCACTATGCTTTTTAATTTAAAAAATGCCAGCATTTGTAAAGCATAAAGCTACCCCCGGAAAGGTGTGCCGGCGCTTGGGGCTTTGGGAAGATTAAGCAAGGTGTTACCTACAGTGAGAAAGTGGTGGGCTAAGATGCTGATGGACTTTGGAATCGAACTGTGAACGCTGTTCTTGAAACTCAGGTATTATAGGTGCTGCATCATACTTTTACCACACATATGTTAATTTATGCTAATTAAGTTGAAAATATTCTTACTGATTTTTACAGATAAATAAAGAAAGAAAAGTATTTATTTTGCTCTCTGTATTTATTTTAAAGTGTGGATCAATACAGAAATTGAGTTATTTTTTTAGCGTTTGGAAATGCTGTCAATGATGAGTAGTAGGCCAATAGGTCTGTTGTTTTAAAAGTAAAAGGGTAAAAACAATAAAATACATTTAGTAAAGAGCCTTAAAGAGCAATATATATCCTTGTGTAAGAAAACTTCAACATTTTAATATAAAGGTTGAGTATAGTTTATTATCTAAGAGTGTTTACATGAGTGAAAAAAGGTCAGTCTTTCAGCCATGAGTGCATATTTATCAGTAAAATAAATGTGGAAATATACTAATTTCAGATTCATTTTTTTACAAAACCCGTAATATATATGGATAAATACACATACAATTATTTTTTAAAAAGTATGGATAAATATAGATGGAAATGTCCCAGAAATAAATACCATAAAACCAGGAGGTATAATTATAAGTAATAAAACACTACTGTTAAGTTTGTTTTTACTAATAAAAGTATACACGTGTTTTTAAATTTTACTTAACAAACACTATAGGTTATAGGGATATTGTAGTTAGATATTGACATTTAAAAAAACCTTGCAAATTCACTGAAAAAACTATAGGTGTCAGGCAGGTTATAGTAAGGAATTATCATAAAAAAACTTAGAAATTAATTGAAAAAAACATAGGTTTCAGGGGTGTTAAAGTTAGCCGGACATCTCACTTAGACAATATTACATCATTCATGACATGGTCAGTGACCATGTCATTGACTCCTATTACCATTTTGTAATTACGAATTGGGTAACATTTTGGCTTTGTCTATCCATCTCCATTTCTAACAAGAGGGATCTCCTGGGATCATTAGCTTGGGGGGCTACCCAGGTGGGGATTCATAGAATCTAGCAGAATCATGATGATAATCCAAATTGTTTTCTGTTTGAATAACATATCAATTTATGATGTGATGAATGTAATAATTGTTGCTTTCTCTCTAGGAACATCTATCAGCACACCCATTTTTTATCCCAGCTTGGGTTTCGACATTTTCCAGCACTTAGCACTTTATTCACTTTCTTTGGCCGTTAACCGTAGGTAGGACAAAGTTTGTTTAGCAAATGTATTGGGTATATACTTATGAATGAGATGTCAAATGCAATAACTTTATCTTGGGGCAGTGGTATATTGGGTATTGATTATCTCTGTATTTGTACTGTAATTCATTGTTATGATTTTGAGTATTTATACTGTAACTATACATTTTATATAAATAACATATTCTTTAGATTATAATGAATTTGGTTACATGAGGATAGTATTTGCACTGTCATTTACTTTATTGCTGCTGCTGTCAATACAATTTGCTACGCTATGTATGTTGCCAGGATCATATAGTGAACTACAAATAGTATTTTTTCCATGTTCAATATTAGTTGAGTGTCGGCCCATCACATGACCTTCTGGGTGGGTTTTAAATACTTGTATATCACAATGGCGTTTATGTGAGCAAGGCGACATGGATCCCCGAAATGCGTCTTACGAATTGTACTGATTGAAGAATAAAGAACTTTGCATGGCACCAGCAACCAGCGTATGAAAGTGTCTGTTACTCTCCTGACGGTGCTCGTAATAGCATTTGGAGTGTTACCTGATATATATATATATATAAATTAGCAGTTAAAAAAACTTTGAAATTCATTGAAAAAAACATAGGTTTCAGAGGCGTTATCGTTAGTTGGACATTTCACTCTTACAAAACCATAGAAATTCCTCCGTTATAGTTAGTTCAGCCAACTATAACTCACGCGCCCGCAATGTTGATGATGTCACATATTACATCACGCATGACATGGTCAGTGACATCACTCAGGACATCATTGATGACATCTCAAATGACATCACTGATGACATCACTGATGACTAAATATGGGCGGAAAAAAAATTCCGCTCGTGGAATTTGCGCATTTTTTGCAATTTTGCAATCCGCGAATTGCACGAAATTGCCCAAAAAATCTGCAATTTGTGAGTTGGCGGATTTTTTTTTCTTGTTCGAGCTTTAAAAATGCAATCTCGCGCACGCTGCACTGTCTTACCATGATTCTGCGTTCGCTGATGAGTTTTCCTTCCTGTTCGCATGCGCTGCGAGATTTTGGTAGCTGGCCTAACGATGCTGCGATCGTGAACACGTCATTGCGATCCAAAACAGGAAATTTCAAACGCGAACACGTCATTGCGTCCCGAAACAGGAAATTGTGAACGCGAACACATCATTGCGACCAGAAACAGGAAAAAGGCATTGCGAGCAGGCTGGTTAAGTGGAAACAACATGTTCGCGACTGTTGCGTGCGCAAGTACTCGTTCCCGAACTGGTAAAAAAATCTCACGAACTGGCAAAAAAAAAAGAATTTGCAAGCTCGCACATTTTTGCAAATGAAAATTCGCAAATTCCGCCCATGCTTTCTGATGACATCATCCACTAAATATGTGTTTTTCTGAAAACTAAATATGTTTTATATATGTATATCTCAAGGTCGATGGAAGAATAAATGGGTATATAAGTGTCTAAATTTATTGTAGAAGTGACTGATTAAGTGAATCTTAGTGAGTACATGGGTTAGTGAGTAATGTTCAAATATGTAAATATCTGTATCAGTCTCTCACTTTGTGCATAAGTGACTGCATGGGTTGGTGAGTAGCTACATGAGTGTCTATATGGGTTATTAGTTGGTTTTTGGAGTATCAGTATGAGTGTGAGTGTCTGTGTGGTTCGCTCGGGGTTATTACTTAGTACATAGATCCATGAATAAGTGAGTCACTGTTTGTATGTGTTGAAGACAGTATGTGTGCAGGACTGTATGGGTGGATGAGTGTGTGTATGGGTGTCTTAGCGAGTGAATCACTGTCTTGATAGTGCCTTTATGAGTAACTACATATGTTTCAAACTAGTATATGTCAGCATTTGTGTATAAAAGTGAGTATATGTGAGAGTGAGAGTTTGGAAGAGTTCCAGTTTAAATAGGTATGCGTTTTTATAAGTGATGGTTTAAGAGAGTAAGTATGTGTAAGTTTCTGTAGAAGTAAGTGTGGTGGTGTGTGTATAACTGTATATGCAAGTAAATGGATGTTTGATACTTTGTTTGCATGTGTGACTATGTGTGTGAGTAACTCTATGGATGAGTGGTGGTGTGTAACAGGATGTATGGGTGTATGAGTAGATATGATGAGTGAGTACATGTATGAGAGACTGTATAGGACTGTTGGTGAATGAGTGGATGTGTGTATAGATTACTGAATAGTTGTGTTGTAACTGGTATTGGTATGTCCATTGTTTTAAAAATGTTAGTTTGTATTTTTGAGTGTGTGTTTATCAAAGGTTATGTTGGGGTGAGTGGAGGTTTGCCACTCTATCACAAGGATGATGTCATCAGTGATGTAATGTGAAATGTCATCAGTGATGTCATGAGTGATGTCACTGACCATGTCATGAGGGATGTAATATGTGACGTCATCAGCAGTGCAATGCAGGCGCGCAAGTTATAGTTAGCTGAACTAACTATAACGGAAGAATTTCTATGTTTTTTTTATGAGAGAAATGTCTAACTAACTATAACACCCCTGAAACCTATGGTTTTTTCAGTTAATTTCAAAGGTTTTTTAAATGCTAATTTCTAACTATAACGTGCCTGAAACCTATGGTTTTTTCAGTGAATTTCAAAGGTTTTTTAAATGCTAGTTTCTAACTCTGCCTACAGAGGTTGGACATGTGAAGAAAGAAGAATAATGCACAGAAAGAAGCAAAAGAAATGCAGAAAGAGGCAACAGAAGTCCACAAAGATGAAAAAAAGTGCAGGAAGAAGCAAGACGTGTGCAGAAAGAACCAACAGAGGAGCAGAAAGAGGCCTTGTTGCAAAATCATCCTGTGCCCACAACTTTTTCAGACGGGTACTGGTGGCAACTGACTCTAACTAACCAGGCCTAGAGCCAGTGCTATGCTAAAAGACACTTAGAATAAAGTGAAAACACCTACATCCACTGGGGAACACTATGCGTTGGGGTACCCCTGTGATCACCATGACCTCCACTGTAAGACCCTAGTACATAATAGGGCATGGGGATTAAAACTTCCTCTTAAAACACGCCACGGGGCGCATTTGCACACTTGTGAGGAGAGGGGGTCCCTGAGGTGAAATGTGTGCAAACACGCCCTGTGGCCATTTTAAGTTAGGGATAAAGGGCCCTATGTATCAAAAAGTAATTTTGCGATTCTCAAATAGCGATTTTTTGCGAATCACTATTTGAGAATTGCAAAATGCTATGTATGTAAGATGTGCAATACATTTTGCGAATCCTACATATTACTTAAGTTGTGAATCTCAAATTACGATTCGCAATTAAGGAATACCTCATTCATTCCTATGGGCCTAGAGGCCCATAAGAATGAATGGGAAGAAATTCTCGAATTGCGATTAGCAATTAGCGATTCGCAAATTGAGAATGCAATTTCAAGGTTGAAGGGTGTCAAAAGGACACCCTGTTGCACCCCTGAAATAAGCATGGGTGCACATGTGACGCACATACAGGCCCTAAGGGCATGTATGTGCTTTACATTGCACTTTGAAAAATGCAAAAAAGTGAATTTTTCACAGAAATCGCAAATTACCACCAACTTGAAATTGGTGGTAATTTGCGATTTCTTAAGGCCAAATTGCACTTTTTTGGTGCCTTTTACATTGCATTTAAGGAATCACAAATTTGCAATTCCTTAAATGCAATTGCAAAATAATGAATCGCAATTCCTTATTTTGCACGCAGATTTGCCTCATACATATTTTGAATTTCGGCAATTGCGATCGCAATTTTGCTTGAGACATATGGCCCGAAGTCCCCTTGAATCCTGAGGGGCCGTGGGGGCCAACTAACTCACCAGGCATGTCCCGAAGGTGCCACAGAGTTGCATTGCAGAGAGGTGTAAAATGGGGCATGACCTCGGGCCACCTCTCTGCAACGCAGCTCTGTGGTGGTTACTGGAGGTACATGGTGGACTTGTTGGACCCAGGGACTCTCAGGATTCAAAGGGACTAAATTCCCCAACTTAAAATGAGCCACAGAGTTTGTTTCCACACATCACCTCTGGCCCGCTTCCTCCCTTTACCAATGCATAAAGGCGCTGTGTCACCTTTTAAGTTGGGGGATTAAATCCCCTTGAATCTTGAATCGGCACTCTGGACTGTGCAGGAGGTGGCCCAGGGGGGTGGAGGTCCCCAGGGCCATCAAGGGCTCCAGGAGGGGGCTGCACGGCCCCCCTCCCAAACATTTGCAAAGCCCCGGGGGTGGTTGTCCCCGGGGCTTGGGGGTCCATCCCCAATTTTAAGAATTAGAGCCCTGAGGAAGTGGCGGTCCCTGGTGCGTGTGGGAGGTTCCAGTCCCCCTACACAGGAATCATTTTTAAAATACCAGCCCCGGGGATGGCGATCGCTGGGGCAGCGGGGGGCCATATGTCCCCGTAAATATTATAATAAAAGCCCCAGGGTGATGGTCCCCAGGGCTTGGGGGGCTTGGATGCCCCCCACATTAAAAATCAAAGCCCGGGAGGGTGGTGGTCCCCGGGGTAGTGGGGGGGCAGTGTGCCCTCACAAATATTTTCGCAAAGCCCCTGAGGTGGCTGTCCCCGGGGCAGTGTGGGGGGGATTGGGCACCACCACCATTTTTTTCTGCCACTGGGTCCTCACCCACCCGGGGGCTTTATTTAAATGAAGCGCTTTGTTTTGTTTTTTCACGGCTGGATCCGCGGATCCAGCGTGCAAACCGTGATATAAAAAAAATAATATTTTTTTGGCCCTGGGGGTCCTTGTGGGACCTAAGCAGGCCTAGGGGGTCAGGGTGTTTCTACCCTACCCCCTTTTCTTTTTTTTCACGTATGTTTTACTGATTTCTTGTGCCTCGGTTCTACTGAGTCGCAAGATGGATGCCAACACTTCCAGGTTTGGAGTGTTGACAGCCAATTAGCATGAAGGTCGTGATAGGGAGGGTGCACGGATCCTGCGTGCCTCTATATACCAATATTTTTTTAATTTTGATTTTCTCAGCAACTACTGAACGGATTTACACCATTTAACAAAAAGAGTTCTTTCTGAACCAAGGGCTACCTTTATTCTCAGACCCTGTTTGCCGAATCACCCTGAAGATTTTAAGATAGGAGCGGACTGGAGTGGGCCATCAGTTTTAAAAATCTCACGAAGATTCGTCAATCGGCGCCAAAGTTATTGGGAATAGAATGTTGCGATTTTCCTACGGTAACTAGGTCCTAACTATTACAACCTACTAGCGACCGCCAGTAGGTAATATATACATATTCACTGAAAAAACCATAGGTTTTAGGGACGTTATAGTTAGTTGGACAATTCACTCGTACAAACCTGTAGAAATTCCCCTGTTATAGTTTGTTCAGCGAAATGAGAATCGTGAGGGTTCCTAGGTTCCAACTAGCCCACTGGGTACCTCCAGTAAGCGCCACAGAGCTGTGTTGCTGAGAGGTGTAAAAAGGGGCGTGGCCTCTGAACACCTCTCTGCAATGCAGCTCCCTGGCACATCCTGGAGGTATCTGGTGGGCTAGTTGGCCCCAAGGGACCCTCAGTATTCAAGGGGAAATAATTTCCCAACTTACAACGCGCCAAGAGGCATGTTTGCACAGAAGTGAAGGGAGGGGCAGACCTGAGGTGACGTGGCGCATTTTAAGTTGGGAGATTAAGTCCCCTTGAATCCTGCGGGTCCCTGGGTGCCAACTAACCCACTAGGTACCTCCAGTAAGCGCAAAAGAGCTGCGCTGCACAGAGGTGTAAGAAGGGGCATGGCCTGTACCACCTCTCTGCAACGCAGGCTTGTGGCGCCTACTGGAAACACCTGGTGGGCTAGTTGGCCCCCAGGGACTCTCAGGATTGAAACAGAATTAATTCCCCAACTTTAAACGCGCCACAGGGCGTGTTTGCACACGTCACCTTAGGCCCCATCCCCTCCCTTCACCATTTTGTAGTCCTTCTTCTATGTTTGCTGAATGTCCCTGTTTTTGTTTTTAAATTCTAGTCATCCTACTTAATGGTCTCCTAAATGCATAAAGCTGTGCTACACCCGTCCTTGGTGCATCAAGCCACGTTGCACTTACTCAGAGACCTTATAAAACGTTCAATATTTTATATTTCTATAATATTTCGTTTCATTGGAATGATTAAAAAAAGTAGCTGGGTCTGAGGCCAGCTAAGCCTGTGAAAGGAAGGAATGGTTTTCAAACTTTGAAGCGAGAATTATTATGATAAATAATGATCACCCTTTTTACTAGTTTCAACAATAACGCTAACGTCCATTTCTTTTGAAGAGATTGAAATCTTTGGCTGTGCGTATTACAGTAGGGATCCTAACATTATAAATACAGATTTGGATGCAGGAAGAGGGGAAATAAAGTGGTTTATGTAGGCCACTGAAGCAGAGAGATGACCAGTGCTGTCTGTGCCCGATTCACTCATATAAATATTCTTAGGCCTCAAATTCCTTCTTTTTGATGTCATGAAAGCTTTACAACTGGAGGGGATTTAATAACACATTATCAGGCTTGTGTTTTTGTTATTGTTGGTTCATATTCTGTCAGTATCTTTCAAAACACAACATTTCAATAAAGGTGTGAGTCTCTGCCATTCCCGCCATTTTCTTGCAAGGAAGCTGTCTTAAACTGTTTCCAATATCCAGCAGGCAAAAACCTGCATAATTCCGAATAACCAATTGCGAAAGGCCCTCCCTCAAAAGCCTTATACATAATACCTTTAATTGAACATGAACAATCATAGTTTACAACCTCTCAATAAATAGTATGCAGATTCCGATCCACGGTCTAGTCTTTAAATCTCTTTGCTTCCACCAAAGACCAGGGTTTGAGTCCCAGGCTCGGGAGGCGAACAATAAGTAATTTTTCTCCCCTTGTTTGAATGTAATAATGCAGTAAAGCACTGCCCCCAGCAAGCACTGCCACCATCATTTTACCTCCAGTGACTGGATACTCTGACGTGCAGCACATCTGCTGCTAACAGCTAATTCATAAATAGGTGCACATATGTCCCTGCACAAAACACACAATGTATGTTATTCTGAGGCCCGAATACTCCGTTTAAACTCTTCTATCCAGGTCAGGAAGGGAGGGGGGGAATGCCCGTGCACGTAGCAGGACAATGCAAATCACCAGCTAAGGAGACGGAAGCATAAACACACAGGAACTTGAAAGACAAATGTAGACAGCTGCGTGTGAACAACTTCACATGTCAGCAGAAACACGGCTTCAGAGAGAACAAACGCACACATATAAGACAACAAAATGCAATGTGCGGGAAGCAATGGCACACAGTAAAGCTCTCCAACCCGCCATTTTAACCTTCCTGCGTTTGTCAGTAATAATAATAAAAGCTCAACAATAAAACTTCCCACTGTCCAATTTAGAGGTGGGCAGTGTGTAAGTCCCTGGAGAGAAAACGTTTGAGTTGACCTTGCTAGGGTTGAAACTACTAACAATGGGTCACAAACAGGTGTCAGCAGAATCAGATGGTAACTGCTTTGCCATTTGCCAATTCATAAAAACATGCACATGAACGTTTACGTTATAGGGCATATGCCGACACAGACACACACATGAGTGGACAGGAATGCATACCTATGCAGAGAGAGAGAGCGAAATACACACAGACGGGAACATAGAAATGCACTAGAGCACGCAGACACACAGATATAAAGGCAGAAAATAACAGACATGCTTGAAAGTTACACAGAAACACAGAAGTTGAACACAGGCCCCCATACACGTGCCCAAGCATATACATACAAGCACATGTACAATTCAACTCGCGTGATTACAAAACAAACAAGCCAGTTTCCCCACAGGCACACTCACACAATGCTTGGTATCCCATGTACCCACAGGATGCACAGGCAGCCCTGCACTGCCCGAGGCGTGCAGCAGGGGGAGCCAGAGGATTGAGACGGAGACCTCCAGTCACAATCCCAATAATCAAAGCGCAGATACTACCAGTGTCTGCCCAAAAGACCCAGCACGCATCCTGCCGACCCCCAAGCCCTGTAAAAGCAGCGTGAGGACAAAAAAGGGGTGTGTCCTTGGACCACCTCTCTGCAATGTAGCTCGGTGGTGGATATTGGAGGTACCTGGTAGGGTTAGTTGGCCCCAAGGCCCCCTCAGTATTCAGGAGAAATTAATTACCCATCTAACAATGCGCCAGGGGGTGCGTTTGTGGGGTGGTAGAGAACGGGGTGTGGCCTGTGGGGAGATGCCAGTTTTTTGTATTTTTTTACTAGAGGGTGTGTGGCCCCCCTTCTTTTACATTCGATTGGCCCTGGGGACCCCATCCCTCAGGGCCTAACCCCTCTTTTAAAAAAAAAATGTAAAAGAAATGGGATGGGGGCCTCGGGCCCACATCCAGAGGCCAATTTCAGCCCCATGGACCCCATCCCCCGGGGCATGGCCAAACTTTTATAAAAAAAAATGTATTTTTATGGAGGGGGCCACCTGGTCCCGCTACTCTGGCCAACTATGGCCCCGGGGACCCCATCCCCCGGGGCTGGCCTTTTCATTTAAAAAAAAAATGTTATCAGAGGGGATGTGGGCATGTGGCATCCCTCCCAGGCCACTTTTGGCCCCAGGGACCCCATCCCCCAGTACCTGGCCCCTGTGATTGGGACCGCGGGGGGAGTCCCAAGGCCTGTATTATCATGGAAGTGGGGGGAGGCAGAGTGAAAATCCTTTCAGTCTCCGTCGATAACTTTGTAATCAGAAAGTGCATCCGTAATTTTTACCCTCAGTCCGAACCCAGACTCAATAAAGAACACTTGTCTGGTTTTCTGACATTTTAACTTTCACACCACTACCCCCTCACTTCCACGATCACTACTGCCTTAAACCTTAAGGCAAAACCTCCTGGTGGAGGGTGCACAAGACAAACGAATGACTCAATGATTACGCACGCACGTGTAGAGAAGCGGGGATACAGTATATACCGCAAACGAGAAACCATCACTACCAACATACACGTGTATGAGAGTCATTCAATTTGGGAGAAAAACCAGGTCCTCGACTTGTGAACCCAAGGTTTAAGCAGGACCAGTGATCCTTTCCCCTTCTGATTACAGAGTCCCAAGGCCCCCATGATCCTGCTGGCTCACCGACTCCTGCAAGAGCCATCACTGCTTTTAAACAAGGGGGGGTAATGACATGGAGCTCCCCTTGCTCAAAAGCAATTCTGCTTTGCTTCATTGAAGCTGGAGCAGTTTTCCCGGCTCTCACTTCAATTAAGCCAGGCAGAGTTTGCTATGGCAGTGCGGGAGCCGTGCTCCCACCCTGCCACAGCAAACAGCAATGTCCAGGGGGTGGGTACCTGGGGACATTGCAGGAGCCAGCCCTGGAGGGTGGCGGTCCCAGGGCCATCGAGGGCTCCAGGAGGGGGGCTGCACATCCCCCTTCCCTTCATTTTAAAAGCCCCAGGAGGTGGTGGTCTCAGGGGCTTGGGTCTCTGTAACGGACCCCCAACTTCAATATTTAGTGCCCCGGGGAGGTAGTGGTCTCTGGGGCATGAGTGGGGGCTCGAGCCACCCCACACATATATATTTTTTTTAAACAGAGCCCGGGAAGGTGGTGTTCCCCGGGGCTTGGGTGGCCCACGAAGCCCCCCACCCAAATTATATTAAAGTCCGGAGAAGTGGCTGCGGGGGGGCTGCATGCCCCCTGCATATCATAAATAAATCCCTGGCGAGGTGGCAGTCCCTGGAGCTGCAGGGGCCCCTGCGGGCCCTGTTACATATTTAGGCATACCCCCGAGACCTGGCCCACCGGGAGGCTTAAATACAACGAATGGCAATAGCCTATGCTTTGTTTTTTTTTTCTCGCCTGGATTTGTGACTCCAGCAGGAATTTGGCTGATTTGGAAAAAATGGGAAACATAACTTTTTGGGGCCCTGGGGATCCTTGTGGGACCCCCGGAGCAGGCCTAGGGGGTCCGGGTGTTTGTTCCCTGCCCCTTTTTCATGTTTTTTATCTTTGTTTCAGCCTTTTTCTTGTGACTCGGTTATCGAGTCACAAGATGGCTGCTAATAGTTCCTGGTTTGGAGTGTTGGCATCCAATCAGAGTGAATTTTGTGCCCGGGAGGGTTCGCAAACCCTCCTTGGTGCTCAGATATCGATAATTTTCTTTTTTAAATTTCCTTGGAATTACCGGATGGATTTACACCATTTAAAAAAAGGGTACACTCTAAACCAAGACCTACCTTTTTGCCAAATTTTGTTTAATTCCGTTCAGCAGGTCGGGCTGTAGCCTGTAATAAAGTTTCCTATGGAAAATAACATGGAGAAAATGTGCTTTTGGACCCCCTGTTTTTTCAGCCACAGCTTAATGAATCAACCCGAAACTTCTAACACACTAACTGAGCAGTCCAACCCTATTGTTGGGAAACTTCCACGAAGATTCGTCAAACGGCGCCAAAGATATTGGCAAGTCAAAAAATGTTTTTCCTATGAGATCTAGGTTGTAAATATCATCATCAAAGTCTTTATTTCGATATTTTCAATCACTAAAGACACAGTAAAACAATACATTACAAAACATTGATTTCCACTAATACAAACTGTAATGTTACAAATGGTAAAAAGGTTGGATTAAAAGATCTTAAAATGTTAAAAAATATTTAAAAAGCGTTTGACATTTTATGATCTTGCACTTGTAATGCCTAATATAAATTATTCAGTCTTAGATATACAATTTTTCATTCCTCAGCTGGTAAAAACCGACCTAGAGGGCCAATGAGACTTGAGTTTAGTACAGCTCCAAATATCCCCAATTTACAGTAAATATAATCATTTAGAATTGTTGCAGGCTAAGCTGGCATTCGTGACACCCAGTTTCTTCATGTTGTTCCTTCGAATGTCTCACATCCAGCTCAGAAACTGTAATATGTGACGTCATCAGCAGTGCATTGCAGATACTACCAGTGTCTGCCCAAAGGACCCAGCACGCATCCTGCCGACCCCCAAGCCCTGTAAAAGCAGCCTGAGGCCAAAAAAGGGGTGTGTCCTTGGACCACCTTTCTGCAATGTAGCTCGGTGGTGGATATTGGAGGTACCTGGTAGGGTTAGTTGGCCCCCAGGCACCCTCAGTATTCAGGGGAAATTAATTACCCATCTAACAAAGTGCCAGGGGGTGCGTTTGTAGGGTGGTAGAGAACGGGGTGTGGCCTGTGGGGAGATGCCAGTTTTTTTGTATTTTTTTTACTAGGGGGGCTGTGTGGCCCCCCTTCTTTTGCATTCGATTGGCCCTGGGGACCCCATCCCTCAGGGCCTGACCCCTCTTTTAAAAAAAAATGTAAAAGAAATTGGATGGGGGCTCGGGCCCACATCCAGAGGCCAATTTCAGCCCCATGGACCCCATCCCCCGGGGCATGGCCAAACTTTTATAAAAAAAAAGATATTTTTTTATGGAGGGGGCCACCTGGTCCCGCTACTCTGGCAAACTATGGCCCCGGGGACCCCATCCCCCGGGGCTGGCCTTTTCATATTAAAATTTTTTTTTTATCAGAGGGGATGTGGGCATGTGGCACCCCTCCCAGGCCAACTTTGCCCCCAGGGACCCCATCCCCCAGTACCTGGCCTCTGTGATTGGGACCGCGGGGGGAGTACCAAGGCCCCCACGATCCTGCTGGCTCACCGACTCCTGCAAGAGCCATCACTGCTTTTGAGCAAGGGGGACTAATGACATGGAGCTCCCCTTGCTCAAAAGCAATTCTGCTTTGCTTCATTGAAGCTGGAGCAGTTTTCCCGGCTCTCACTTCAATTAAGCCAGGTAGAGTCTGCTATGGCAGTGCGGGAGCTGTGCTCCCACCCTGCCATAGCAAACAGCAATGTCCAGGGGTTGGGTACCTGGGGACATTGCATGAGCCAGCCCTGGAGGGTGGCGGTCCCAGGGCCATCGAGGGCTCCAGGAGGGGGGCTGCACATCCCCCCTCCCTTCATTTTAAAAGCCCCGGGAGGTGGTGGTCTCAGGGGCTTGGATCTCTGTAACGGACCCCCAACTTCAATATTTAGTACCCCGGGGAGGTAGTGGTTTCTGGGGCATGAGTGGGGGCTTGAGCCACCCCACACATATATATTATTTTTAAACAGAGCCCGGGAAGGTGGTGTTCCCCGGGGCTTGGGTGGCCCACGAAGCCCCCCACCCAAATTATATTAAAGCCCCGGAGAGGTGGCTGCGGGGGGCTGCATGCCCCCCGCATATCATAAATAAAGCCCTGGCGAGGTGGCAGTCCCTGGGGCTGCAGGGGCCCCTGCGGGCTCTGTTACATATTTAGGCATACCCCCGGGACCTGGCCCACCGGGGGGCTTAAATACAACGAATGGCAGGAGCCTATGCTTTGTTTGTTTTTTTCTCGCCTGGATTTGTGACTCCAGCAGGAATTTGGCTGATTTGGAAAAAATGGGAAACATAACTTTTTGGGGCCCTGGGGATCCTTGTGGGACCCCCGGAGCAGGCCTAGGGGGTCAGGGTGTTTGTTCCCTGCCCCTTTTTCATGTTTTTTATTTTTGTTTCAGCCTTTTTCTTGTGACTCGGTTATCAAGTCACAAGATGGCTGCTAATAGTTCCTGGTTTGGAGTGTTGGCATCCAATCAGAGTGAATTTTGTGCCCGGGAGGGTTCGCAAACCCTCCTTGGTGCTCAGATATCGATAATTTTCTTTTTTAAATTTCCTTGGAATTACTGGATGGATTTACATCATTTAAAAAAAGGGTACACTCTAAACCAAGACCTACCTTTTTGCCAAATTTTGTTTAATTCCGTTCAGCAGGTCGGGCTGTAGCCTGTAATAAAGTTTCCTATAGAAATTAACATGGAGAAAATGTGCTTTTGGACCCCCCTGTTTTTTCAGCCACAGCTTAATGAATCAACCTGAAACTTCTAACACACTAACTGAGCAGTCCAACCCCCCTATTGTTGGGAAACTTCCAGGAAGATTCGTCAAACGGCGCCAAAGATATTGGCAAATCAAAAAATGTTTTTCCTATGGAATCTAGGTTGTAAATATCATCATCAAAGTCTTTATTTCAATATTTTCAATCACTAAAGGCACAGTAAAACAATACAATACAAAACATTGATTTCCACTAATACAAACTGTAATGTTACAAATGGTAAAAAGGTTGGATTAAAAGATCTTAAAATGTTAAAAAATATTTAAAAAGCGTTTGGCATTTTATGATATTGCACTTGTAATGCCTAATATAAATTATGCAGTCTTAGATATACAATTTTTCCTTTGTCAGCTGGTAAAAACCGACCTAGAGTGCCAATGAGATCTGAGTTTAGTACAGCTCCAAATATCCCCAATAACAGTAAATATAATCATTTAGAAATGTTACAGGCTGAGCTGACATTCGTGACACCCAGTTTCTTCATGTTGTTCCTTCGAATGTCTCACATCCAGCTCAGAAACTGTAATATGTGACGTCATCAGCAGTGCATTGCGGGCGCGCGAGTTATAGTTAGCTGAACTAACTATAACGAGGGAATTTCAATGGTTTTGTATGAGAGAAATGTGCAGCTAACAATAACATGGATGCAACCTATATTTTTTTCAGTGAATTTCTAAGGTTTTTTAAATGCTAATTCCTAACTATAACGTATGTGAAACCTATGGTTTTTTCAGTGAATTTCTAAGGTTTTTTAAATCCTAATTCCTAACTATAACGTGGCTGAGACCTATGGTTTTTTCAGTGAATTTCTAAGGTTTTTTAAATGCTAATTCCTAACTATAACGTGCCTGAAACCTATGTTTTTTTAAGTGAATATATATATGCACAGGAAAACTAAACAGGCACAGTACAAAGTTGCATGGTTCGGTGGGGATATTACTTAGCACATAGATACATGAATAAGTGACTCACTGTTTGTATGTGTTTTGAACACAGCATGTCTGCAGGACTGTATGGGTGGGTGAATGTGTGTATGCGTGTGTTAGTGAGTGAATGACTGTCTCAATAGTGTCTTTATGAGTAACTACATATGTTTTAAACTAATATATCTGAAAATATATGTATATAAGTGAGTATATGTGAGAGTGAAAGATTAGAAGAGTTCCTGTATAAATAAGTATGTCTTTCTTTAAGTAATCGTTTAAAAGAGTAAGTATGTGTACGTTTCTGTAGAAGTAAGTGTAGTGGTGTATGTATAGCTGTATATACAAGTAAATAGATGTTTGATAGTTTATTTGCATGTGTGAGTATGTGTGTGAGTAACTCTATGTATGAGTGTAGGTGTGTAAGAGGATTTATAGGTGTATGAGTACATATGATGAGTGAGTCCATGTATGAGTGACTATATAGAACTGTTGGTGAATGAGTGGATGTGTATGTACATTTTAGAATTACTGTATAGGTTGTTCTAACTGGTATTGGTAACTCCATTGTTTTGAAATGTTTAGTTTCTATTTTGAGAGGAGGTCTGCCACTCTTTCACAAGGATGATATCATCAGTGATGTCATCAGTGATGTCATTTGAGATGTCATCAGTGATATCATGAGTGATGTCACTGCCCTTGTCATGAGTGATGTAATATGTGACGTCATCAGCATTGCATTGCGGGCGCGCGAGTTATAGTTAGCTGAACTAACTATAAAAGGGAATGTCAATGGTTTTGTATGAGAGAAATGTGCAGCTAACTTTAACATGGGTGAAACCTATGGTTTTTTCAGTGAATTTCTAAGGTTTTTTAAATGCTAATTCCTAACTATAACGTGTGTGAAACCTATGTTTTTCTCAGTGAATTTCTGAGGTTTTTTAAATGCTAATTCCTAACTATAACGTCCCTGAAACCTATGTTTTTTCAGTTAATATATATATGCACAGGAAAACTAAACAGGCACCTCCCTTACAAAGAAGTACAAAGTTTGCATGTCTGCAGCCTTTCTTATTTTTCACCTTCTTCATCTTCTGCTCAATCAACACATCATCCACACATACACACACCTACTTGCTACCTTTCTTGGCTGGGGATATCAATCATTCTTCTTTAATTCAAATTCAAACTACAGGCCCTATATCAATGCTTTTTATTAAAACAACTACCCCGGCGGAAGGCACTTTGAAATTTGCACACTTGCTCCCTTTCTTGGCTGCACTTATCAATTATTCTTCAATTTCATATTTTTCATTCCAACTCAAGGCCCTTTATCGACCCTTTTTGTTGTAACTACTGTAGCAGTGATTCTGCTCCTACACACAACTGTGCATAAAGACTTACGACCTCATTGAATAACGGTGTTCCAAACCCCACCTTAGTATCAAACCCCCTAACAGACTAGCAATCAGTGACTCATTGGTTTTTCCTCCTATAGTAAAAACATCAATTATTAGTCAACCCACAACATACGACTTTGGTTACCTCAGGTAAGGTAGATAACAAGAGCACTCTTTCGTTACATTCTTACACAAGTCAAAAACAAGCACTTAATAAACACACCTGCAACTTTGAAATGTGTATTCCTAACACCGTAATCTCATGCCCAATACCTTACATAACACAAGCAAACATATTATCAGAAACAAAGTTGTCAGCATTGTTACTATTCCATGAAATACAAAGGGAGAAAGCATCCTATAATGCAAAAGGGAAACAGATTTAAAATATACCTAAATTTCACCTCCCTACTTAAAAGGTTAGTTTATAACTACAGAAGATCTCATATGACTACATAGGCAGACCCATACCTCTGTTACTCAGCAGTATTGGATCACATTGAGTTCTACACAAACTGTCAAGATACGAATGTTCTCAAACTGTGTGTAATCATGCCTGCACATTTCATTACTAAACGCGCAAGTATATGAGATGCCAGAGCTGCATATCTCTTATGGCTCGAACGTGCGAACAACATTCCGAATAACACACACAGTATCCAACATAACCTTGATGTTTCATGCTCTCACTATACACACTAAAGTAGCGAGACAGCCTACAAATGTAATATATCAAATTATTCTTATATGAAGCAAAATACTCACCCTTCTCTAAACAATATTGCAAGTGCGTGTTGTGTACAAACCAGAGAAGGAAAACAAAAATGGTGTTTAAGCTTCTAATAAACCCATGCTAACTTAACACAGTGTGAGTGCAAGGCTCAGCTAACGACACATAGCCTTGACCAAAGCACATAATATACATTGCCTTGAACAAAGCACATAATATAAACATGGGCAAATTACAAACGCAGACTCCAAGCCTAAAAAACAGAGTCAAGTTCAATTTTGCAAAATAAATTATTCGATCCTTGATAAAAAGTAGTAACTAAATAATAAAGAATAGGTAGAAAAATCAAACAGTGTTATTCCACCAGCGTATAAGCACAGTATGTAGCAACAGCCTCCAACAGGAATTCATTGTTCTCATCTGAAAACATTGCAGCCATCCAATTCAATAGTGGGAATGAACATACATGTTCCTCAACGACCGGAGCCTCTATCACCATCGGAGGAAAACTTGGGTCACGCAATGGTTGAACGCATGTGAAAAAGGAGAATCGAAACGATAATCCATAAGCTGCACTCAACGTTGCAAGAGGCAGCGCTCCATAGTAACTAAGCATTCGGTTACGGACTAGCAACAAACGAGAAATATTGTCGTCTGCTGCAAGATATGCATCCATATTTAAGTAAACAAATTAATACAAGCATACTGGCAACTAATGTGAGCATTAAGCACAATTCACCAAAGATGCTGGAAAAAAACAAATGAAAAAACACAGACAAGACACCAAATATAGTTTCTACAGAATTCACAAGGCCAATGCTTATAACTTAAAAAAGTAAGCTAACCCCATACTCGAGGACGCATTAAAGATAGTCTAAATTAACTAACTAAAATTCCGGGGCACGTCTGTATGTAATAAAGCATACACTTCGGTGCGGGTTTTTGCTACATGAAGTACAAATGTTTCTCTAGCAGATGTAAGAGCGACCTCTTTTTGAGACAATAGCACTCTTATACGGCTCATTTGGTTGACTCTTCTTTCAAGGTCGGAATCGATGGCCAGATGGAAACATCCAGCTTCCCATACAGAGGAGTAAACACAACTTTTTTATAGCAAACCACATGCTCAGTTACCCTAATCATGCATGCGATGCCTGTTAACATCGCACAATAAGCCACACAGCTGAATCGGATCTCCAATAAGTGACCACTTCTAACTATTCTCATAGCGTGCCCTGTGCTCAGATTTGACAGTGAGAGACTGATTGCACCATAGTTTTTACTGCTAATCATTCTCAGCATACGCTACAAATACAATTAAACGGGGATAATTTTAACACCGGTCCTTGATAATATGCCCCGAATTTCATAGCGCACCCTGCATCGCAAAATGCGATGCAGGGTACGGAACGAAGGGGCATATTATCAACAACATAAGGCGATACAGGAAACTGCAGATAAAGCGACGATAATGGGCTTGAAAATAAGCCTTTGTAAATTACCATAGCAGCCCAAGTTCTGGTGTTAACCTGGGCTGCCATGGGAATTCACAAGGGCATATTATCAAGGCCATTATCGCCGCTTTATCGTCAGTTTCCTGCCGATAAAACTGGCGATAATGTATCGCCTTATGTTGTTGATAATATGGCCCGAAATTTGTTTTATTTATTTAATTGTTTACTTACCTACAATCATCCAGATTCCTTTGTTTATCAACCCCCAACCTGCCCCTCCCCCGCCTGTCCAACTGCAACTCCCTCCACGGGCCGCGTCTGGGCTTGATAATATACCCTTGTTAATTCCCATAGAAGCCCATGTTAACACCAGAACATTGGTTTCTATGGGAATTAACAAGGGCGTATTATGAATACCATTTTCGCTCTTTTATCAGCAGTTTCCTGCCCATAAAAGGTCGATAATTTTAACACCGGTCCTTGATAATATGCCGGTCAGTGCCATATTATCAGTAAACAGCGATACATTATTGCCGCTTTTATCGGCAGGAAACTGACGCTAAGGCGGCGATAATGAGCTTGATAATAGGCCCTTGAGAATTCCCATAGAAGCCCAGGTTCTAGTGTTAACCTGGGCTTCTATGGAAATTCACAGGGACATATTATCAAGACCATTATCACCGCTTTACCGGCAGTTTCCTGACGATAAAAGCAGCGATAATGTTTCGCCCTTTATTGATAATATGGCCCATAATCCCTTAATGTACAGAGACGCACAGACTGATATTGAACAAAAAAAATAACAGCATGCATTATAGCAAAACACATTTACTACTATAAAACGTTTAACGAAGGACGAATATAGGGGCATATTATCAAGACAGGCAATAACATTATCGCCGCTCTATCAGCAGTTTTCTACCCATAAAGCGGCAATAATATTATCGCCTGTCTTGATATACCCCATAATTCCTTAATGTACAAAGATGCACCGCACACACTCCCATACAACTTATCAACTCACCTTTCAAATTGATTTGTAGATTAAGAAGAATACCACTCACATAGTGGATATTCTTGTACAGAATCTCTCTAGTTCCGTGTTTGCTGCAGAACCGTCAAATGGAACATTTTCCCCTCTCATTTTACACATACATACATACATATAAATAACTAAATTAAAATCCTGCACACATTAATTCAAAACAAAACAAACATTTCTATTGATTTAACATTCTAAACCTTTCCTACTGACATAACTTTCCACACTACCCCCAACAGATCATGCAAAAGTTAACTGTCAACAGAGGTCAAAAGTTCAACACTGCTCCTCAACAAATTTAGACTATGGATAACCACTTACTTATAAGTATTACGTAAGCAAAAACGCCTCATTACAAGGAACAAAGATATACAACATAAACTTGATAAATATCTGTAAACAATTTATTTTTAATTCATTTTTCTTGCTTACGAACTCATATGGAACAACTTTCAAAATTCACACTGTATGCGCACAATAAATATACCGTAAAAAAAAAATAGCATACATCACTCATTTTTTACAATCACAAGACACCCCATCCACCAAGCCTCAAATATAACGTGCAAGACCTTAGGTAGAGCCCCAAATCCACCACGGTACCAGCCGCCTCCCTGCATCATTCGGGAGCCGGAATTGCTTTTTGTCAGAGTTACTACCTTACATACTGCTCTCCAGACCCGGTTCTAGCGTTTGGGCCGGGTGGGCCAGGCCCACCCAAACATCGGCGAAGCCCACCCAAACATAAACATGGGCCCTGGCAGTGACGTCAGCAAAGCCAGCAGAAAATGGCCACTGCAATTTAAAACATTCTCTGAACGTTATTTGTCTTCTTTCTTTAGGAGTTGTGTGATTGGGCCTGGGCTCGCACCCCCATCACGTATCTGGTATTGGAAAGGTGGGCTTTCTCTCCGCCCACTCATGCAGGTATATTTGGTGCATGGCAAAAGTGATAAATCCTTTCGTTGGCACTGGATTTGTGTACCGTCCTGCTGCGTGGATACTTCATTCTTTTCAGCTGGTGAAGAGGAGTTTGTTTTTGCCGATTCATTTTCCTGACCTTCCTGAACCCTTGAGCTGTTTATCAGATCGGGCTGTGCAGAGTTCGTAATTAGCAGGTAAGAGACTGTGTGGCTATTGTTGTGTTTTTAAACCTGTGAGCAAGACACAATCTTTGTGTGCTGCGTATACTTCATTTAAATCTTTTTTTTATATCGTATCATTATCATTCAGGACTTGTTCTGCAAAGGATGCACGGCAACTAAATGTCCAGATAACTCTGTGGGAATAGTATACCGCTGGTGAGCAATCTTTTGTCTGTTTGACCTGCATTCAAACCAGAATGGTATAATTAGATTTTTTTTGTTTGTTTTTGTATTGCTAGTTAGCTCGAATTTTCCCAGTCTTTCATTATTCTAATGTTGCAAATAAGAGTTTGGCCAGATATACATTCTAATCAGTAAAGCCAACCACTGTGGTATGCTTTAAATCCTGTGTGTGCTTCTACAGACCCAACACTCTTAAACATATTCCCCAGCAGCATGGATGACATGTGATTCCTACACCTGGTAATCCTCATGTGACATTCCCTATAGGCTGAATAAAATGCATATGAGAGAGAGGCTATGGAGAAATGATCGGCACTGTTGGAGGGTGGCAATTAGGGAATCCGAGGAGGACATCATGCAGGTGGGGCTTTGGAGGGATGAGTGGCACTAGTGGAGGTTGTTTGTGAGGGAATCTGAGGAGGAGGTCATGGGGGAGGGGCTTTGGAGTGATGAGAGGCACTGGTGGAGGGTGGTAGGGAGGAACTCTGAGGAGGAGGGTGGGACTCTGAGGAGGAGGTCATGGGGGAGAGGCCATTGAGCGATGAGAGGGAAGGGGCTTTGGAGCAATGAGGGGCACTGGTGGAGGGTTGTAGGGAGGAAGTCTGAGGAGGAGGTCATGAGTGGAAGGTCATGGGGGGCTTTGGAGTGATGAGGGGCACTGGTGGTAGAGGGGGAGTATGGGAGGAGGGTTGCAATGAGGGAATCTGCAGATTAGGTCATGAGGAAGAGGCGCTTTGGAGCGATGAGGGGCACTGGTAGAGGGTAACAGGGAGGAAATCAGAGGAGGAGGCCGAAGGGGGAAGGGGCTACGGGGGGATAAGGGACACTTGTGGATGGTGGTAGGGAGGAAGTCTGAGGAGGAGTGTGGCAGTGAGGGAATCAGAGGAGGAGGTCAATGGGGGAAGGGGCTATGGAGCAATGAGGGGCACTGGTGGAGGGTATTTGTGAGGGCATCTGAGCAGGAGGTCATGGGGAGGGCCTTTGGAGAGATATAGTGCACTGTTGGTGGGTGGTAGTAAAGGTGTCTACCAAGAAAAAGGTCAGTGGTTGGACGCCAATAAGTACTTTCGCACCAGCATTAAAACAGACCCTGTAATAGCCTTTCTGTTTTCGCTTATTTATTTAGAAGTTGGGTCATTAGGGCCACAGTGTAACATATTTTTTAAGTGTGTGCTAATTATATTGACTGATATATTCATGGCTTTGAGTTTGAATGTGATTTTACTAATGTTTATTTAGTGGGAATAAGGAAAATGAAGCCGGGTGGTGGCTGATATGGGGCTGGGGACCAAGGTTAGCTGTGAGATAAGGTGCACGGTAGACGGATGGTAGAAAATTGATAATCAGTCCTTGAAGGGAGTGAGCTGAAGAGTGTGGATCAGGTGCATGTATTAATGAAGAGAGATTCTCTCTGAAGGCTGGCAACAAGGGAGGCTGAGTAGTGTTACTTGCCTGATAATCCCACCTCAGAAACCTCCTCTTCCCATCAAAGGGACCTTACATGGGGAACAAAACACTTTTTGAGAGTTTTAACGATTAGAAAGATTTGCAAAATAATGCATTTTACTGGGCCTGGCCTGGCATGTTTGGGTGGGCCTGGCCCACCCGGCCCAAATGCTAGAACCGGGTCTGGAGAGCAGTATGTAAGGTAGTATCTCTGACAAAAAGCAATTCCGGCTCCCAAATGATGCAGGGAGGCGGCTGGTACCGTGGTGGATTTGGGGTTCTACCTAAGGTCTTGCACGTTATATTTGAGGCTTGGTGAATGGGTTGTCTTGTGATTGTAAAAAATGAGTGATGTATGCTATTTTTTTTACGGTATATTTATTGTGCGCATACAGTGTGAATTTTGAAAGTTGTTCCATATAGCGTTCGTAAGCAAGAAAAATGAATTAAAAATAAATCTTTTACAGATATTTATCAAGTTTATGTGTGTATATCTTTGTTCCTTGTAATGAGACGTTTTTGCTTTATTAGTACTTATAAGTGAGTGCTTATCCATAGTCTAAGTTTGTTGAGGAGCAGTGTTTTATACAGTGCTGAACTTTTGACCTCTGTTGACAGTTAACTTTTGCATGATCTGTTGGGGGTAGTGTGGAAAGTTATGTCAGTAAGAAAGGTTTAGAATGTTAAATCAATAGAAATGTGTGTTTTGTTTTGAATTAAGTAGGCCTTGCTAGATATATGGGCCCATCTCTAAGGGTGGGTGGGACAACAAATTAACAGAAAGAGCCGAGGCAGTTGAGAAATCTGTTTGGCTTGGTTCAAAGACCCTGGCAACAAGCCGAGAACTGAAACTTTACACTGTAAATTGTACAGCATACCGCCTGTGAAATCTCTTCAATATTAAAAAAAGTCCTTTCTTAAATGTTGAAGACATTTTCCAGAGGGGTAACATCACTTCTCTGGAGGAAACAGGTTCTCTGCATTGAGAGTACCAGCACTTCTAAGAAGCAAATAGTTTCTCCGGAAAGAGATTACTGCATGTTCTCAGGAGCAAATAGTTACTCTGAATAGAGAGTACTACACTACTCTGGGGCACATAAGTACTCCGAAAATAGAGCTCCTGCACTTCTGAATTCTTGAGCTCTTGCAATGCATCTTAGTCCTGATTTGCAGCCCTGCTATGTCTGCATTAATAATCACTAAAGTCCTTTACATTACATTGAAATAGTGACTTGTAGTACTCCTGCTTTGCCGTCTTGAAAACTGCCTCCAGGCAGATTATTGCCCTACTGTTTTTGTACTTTTAAATACTCACATGTTAAACCTCACTCACAGTTCACTCGGTGCACATCAACTAGGATTCTTGGCTCCAGTGCCATTTCTGTATTAATCAAATCTGAACTAAAAGGCCAGCTGTTATGCGTGACCTACTTGTGGCTCAGACTCTTACTGCAGAAGAAGCATTATTATAGTACACTAAATTAAACAGAAAAAGGGTTTTCTATGGTGCACAGCTAGAACACATGTATTTGAAGGTGCACTCGTATGTGATGATGAATAAAGGAGGGTCTTGGAAATAAAGATTTGGCTCGGATAACACAATTGGGTCAAGCATGGAAGTCAGGATTGATCCCAGATTTTGTAGTTTCACATTGTGCAATTCAGTCAATAGATAGGTGTCACACTCTCCTGTTTTGCATTACAGATTAATGCTTTACCTTTCATACTTGGCATATGACATTACAGCCTGGGCAGCAGGCAGAAGCCAAATGAAAGCTAGGCTTGTTTTGGAGCACGAGGATCAAAGAGTAGCTTGAGCTGAACCAGGCATCTGGCTCAAACTTTAAGTGACTCTTGCAGCAGAATTAAATGTTTCAAAACCATTGTTAAAAAGAAAGTCCCAGATGGTGCAGATGTTGCCACCATTTGTGAACTGGTATGTGATTATGCTGAAGCTTTCCCAGCACTTCATGAAATGTATGTATCTGTGCTGGTTATAGGGGCTTCAACCGCAGCCTGTGAGAGCTCCTTTTCAAACCTATCCCGCGACCTCACACCTTTCCGACGCAAAATGAATTGTGATTGGAAACAAAATTTGACTATTTTAGCACATGAGAAAGAGCTCACGGCAAAACTATGTATGGATGAGTTTGTAAGGGAGTTTTCAAAGAACAATAGAAGATTACCTCTGACTGGAACCGCAGTTTTGAAATGGTCTGTGTGAATACTGCTGGAAGTTTTCAAAAATCCTCCTTTCTCTTTTTTTAAATGTGTTACCTTTTTTAAAGAATTTTTATATATGAAAGTACTTTGCAAAAAAATTACAAGAAAATAAAATGTATAAAGTTACATTTGTGCAGAGAAATAAGTGTTGGGCAAATTGCAACAAGTAAATTGCCAGCCTTTCTAGTGCAATGGTGTCAAGGCTTTCGTGCAGTAATAGGGACTTCCTTAATCTTGAATGCTTCATAATATGCTTAGCATTCAAGTACTTGTGTTGAAGCCAGGGAGCTGTATTTCGAGAGTTTCCAGTTAGGTCCAGACATTGCTCTTACTGCCTGGCCAGCTGGAATTTTAATGGTTTGCAGTTAGGTCCAGACATTGGTCTTACTTTCAAATAACTCTCCACATGCTCTGGGTACACACAGAAGCAATCCATTGTCTCATGCTGCCTGTTTGCAAGTACATATGTTGTAATCTAGGGCTTGTAGGCTACCTCCAGAAGCGACAAATTGGGCCCACTGTGGCCCACACGAATGCGCCCTTGGCCCACCCAAATAAAAATTCCTGGAGCTGAGCCTGCTGCTCTCTCAGATGAAAAACAATCTGCTTTCCTACTTCAAAGAGAACTCTCGCCCAACCATAGCAAACAGCAGACTCCGACGAATAGGCACCCTATAACAAGAGCCGACCCTTGGAGACGGTGCTCCCCAGAGCCATCAAAGGCTCAACAAAGGCCATCAAAGATTTTGAACTTGGACATCATTGTAAATCCCCCAAAGCAGTCCTATGGGATCAGGAAGTCCTATAGCAAATAGCAAACTTTTCCAATCAAACTACACACTAAATCTACACACATATCTAAATAAATAAAAAATCACATTTATTCCCACATTAAATTCAAAACGAAACACATTTATATTGCTTGAACTTTTGCAGCCTTTCCAACTGACAACATTTTCAACCCGTCCTCCATTCCACAATTTGTCAGTTACCATAGAAGCACTTCAGGGAACACCTAACTCAGCACACAGGTGAAAAGTTCATCATACATTGCTTCACTTGAGAATATACCAGCTTATTTTATGTAACGTTGTTTTGCTAACACTTATTCTTAACCAATAAAAATCAGCCTTTTAAAACACAGAAACATTCATCATAGCTCAGTGCAGAATGTTCTCGAACAACTAATCAATCATTTTTTTTTTCAAAACTGCATGTTGTCCACCATTTTAGAAAAAAATCTAACTTTTCAAACTGCCACTTCATTCACAGAGACCTTCATAGTGCATCCAGACCTCTCTTCAAGATGCTTACAGTGTGGATTCCCGAGGACCTCATCCCCCGGGGCTCAAATCTAATGTTGCGGACCGTGGGAACAGCCGCAAGGCCTCCACAATCCCAGCCGGCTCCCCACTTCCTGCGGGAGCTGGCATTGCTATTCCTCAAACAGAGCAGCTTACATGCTTCCATTCTAATTTCAAACATGATTTCAACAGTTTGTTATACATTTCATAAAATAATATAGTACTGCACGCTAAAGCAGAAAAGTCAGCACAATTATGATAGAATACAAAATAGAAAAAGAAAATATATACTTCTACACTCAACAAACTCGTAACCAGAGTACACAGTTTAATTTAAAAACACACCCTACCACAACTAGTTTTTCAAACGCATTGTACAATAAAATGCGTCACAAAATAGGTCACATACATGGTGACTCCATAACATAACACAAAAAAAGAAGGCCACTCTGACGCTACCAGGAAAACACCAAAAAAGTACAAGGCCCAAACTTCCATTTTAGTGATTTCTTAGTTGCAGGTGTAGTTGTCAGATTGACACACACACACTCCCTCATGACTGGTATACACCCACACCACACCCATTCAGCGCATCACTCACTACACACATGACCCTATCTATAAAAAAGACAGAGCGCACATGTTGTACGCCATTTTAGAGTTGTTCCCAAAGCACTGAGCAAAGGGCCTGCTACTACATGCCTGGCCTCTTTGGTCACTGAGTTGGTAGTTCCTGAAGCACTGAGCGGGTGAAGAACCTGCGATGATGATGATGATGGGAGCACGAGTATGTCGTGAGCCATAGAGGAATCAAGACTCGGCAACTCGTATGAGACTTCTTTGTTGAAGATCGCGACTACATCATGAAGGAACAAGTTTCCACAAAAGATGAGCAGTGACTCTTGAGTACGCATCAGAAGGAGTCAAAGGGTTGTAGCTGACTACATACAAAAAAGCAACTTAATATTTGAGACGAACGCACTCCTACATAATGTATTATTTACATATTTAATTTTTTATCCTAATAGCAGTAACGTTTTTATAATCGCTGAAATGTCCGGAATATATTCACGCAACTCAGTTTATGATGACTAATCAAAATGTCCTTTTGTTTCCTTCAGCAAACATCCTTCAGAAGCAACCACGGCCTATCGAGCAACAGCAATGGAATTGTCTGCAACGTATTGAATATACTTTGACATATAGAAGCAGAGTTCAAGTCGAGTGGTGAACTCCGGTGGCCGCACTGTTTATACAAGGTAAGCACAGCAGCCTACATATACAATGCCATCATAGCAATGCATTAGAAATAAATCGCCATATTTACAATGCCGTTATACCACTTTTGCATCAGTAACGGAGTAGGCACTTCCATATAGACACCAACTGAACGCGGCACTATAACTAGTAAAATGTTACAGGTACACAGCACTAGTAAAACTATAGTGTTACCTTTATTTGTGAAAGGAGAGAGGGCCATATTATCAATCGTTGGTGACAAAATTATCGCCACTTTATCGGCAGGAAAGTGCAGCTAAAGTGGCGATAATGGGTTTGATAATATGCTCTATGGAATTCCAATCGAAGCTCATGTTAGATGTGAAGGACATCTAACATAAGCTTAGATTGGAATTCCATATAGCATATTATAAAACCCATTATCGCCACTTTAGCTTCACTTTCCTGACAATAAAGTGTCGATAATTTAGTCGCCCAGGCTTGATAATATGGCCCAGAGTGCGTACTGTATAGCAGCTTCTCTGTAAAATCAGATACGTTACAACAGTCTGACGAACAGATCCTCAACCTTATTACGCCACTTTTGAATCACTTTTAACATGGGTAAAGTAACGCAAAGGGCTTGTAAATCTACGTCTGACTTTTCAAGAAAAAATCTCAACTCCACATTCTGCGACACAGTTTTAATGTTGTTTTCTCTTTCTTTCTCTCTCTCACTCTCTGTGACATCATTTCTCTTTCTCTCTTAAACTTATAGACAGTGCTGTCTGCTTGGACGTGTAGAAGGATTGTTAAAAAAACGTTGTGAATTCAACTAGCCGAAGAGTTTGTCCGCAGTGTTTATACAACGGTAAGCACAGAGTCCTAGATCTACAAAGTCTTCATAGTATTGCATTAGAAATCAGTCAGCATTACGGGTGTCAGTAACGCAGTAGCCACTTCCATATAGACACCACTTGAACGCAACAGTATAACAGAACTGAAATGTACGAGGCACACTGCACACGTAAAACTGTAGAGTTACCAAAACCTGTAATTCTTCAGCTCATTTACTCACATCTACATATTTCTGAACTCTAATTTTCTATTTTTCTTTTGCAGATTACCAATTGGACATCCTTTGGAGTCCATTTCACAATTAGTTTATAATGGGTTTTTTAAAAGTTATCTTTCTACTTGCTTCTAATAGTTATAATTAAGTTTAAAGTTATTGTTTAAATAAAAGTTAATAAAAAACTACATACTTCTTTTATTTTGTGGGGGGGTATGACGGTCCACAATAAAAATAATGTTGAAATACTATAGTAAGATATTCAAGACTAGGATTGAAAACTACTGAGTTCTAAGTAACAGATATAATAAAAATAAAGATGAAAAACTACTAAAATGGCGGTGAACGGAGTGCATAATCAATGTTTGGCGCCTCGACACGACCTTTCAAATAAATATAGAAAAAATATGATTATTAATATATTACAAAAGTACAGAAGCGGATGACACGCACGACCCGGGAAAAGAAAGCAACAAATTTACTACCTGAAATAAAGAAAGGTTTGCTTGTAGAACTTGACAAAAAAGAAAAAAATGTGGGCTTCGAAACGAGGCTGCGCATGCGTAGAGTACAACTGCTACACAAAAAAAACCCGAAAGTTTTACATACTATAATAGAAATGAAGGGACATATTATCAACAAAAGGCGATACATTATCGCCGCTTTTATTGGCAGGAAACTGCCGATACAGCGGCGATAATGGGCTTGATAATAGGCCCTTGGAAATTCCCGTAGCAGCCCAGGTTAACACCAGAACATGCACTTCTATGGGAATTAACAAGGACGTATTATCAAGCCCACCCTCCCAACATTAATAAAAAACTCCAGACAATGCAGGTACCTGGAGCTGTAAGGTCATTTTACATATTACTGCCCTAGAAAGGTGACGTTCCCCGCGAAGTGAACGGGGAGAGACAAAGAGTTCTAAGTAACAGATGTAATAAAAATAACGGTGAAAAACTACTAAAATGGCGGTGGACGGAGTACGAAATCAACGTTTGGCGCCTAAACACTACCTTTCAAATAAATATAGAAAAAATATGATTATTAATATATTACAAAAGTACAGAAGCGGATGACACACACGACCCGGAAAAAGAAAGCAACAAATTTACTACATGAAATAAAGTAAGGTTGCTTGTTGAACTTCAAGAAAACGAAAAAAAGTGGGCTCCGAAACGAGGCTGCGCATGTGTAGAGAGTACAACTGCTACACAAAAAAAAGGAAAGTTTTACATACTATAATGGAAATGAAGGGGCATATTATCGACAAAATACGATACATTATAGCTGCTTTTATCGGCAGGAAACTGCAGATAAAGCGGCGATAATGGGCTTGAAAATAGGCCCTTGTCATTGTAATTCTTCTTTCGACATAGTGTCAAAATGTATACAAATATCAACCAAAACGGGAGATAAATCTCATTGACGAAGATATGCAGAATACTATATGGCATAGTGCCCATAAAATCTCAGAACAACGTCCTATATATCCATATATATACCTATAAGATAGACCAAGATGTATTTGTTGATAGCATGAATATTATTCCTTGTAACAAGTGAAAACAGAAGAAAGAGAATAAAGTGCAGTAAATTCAATAAATTCTTATCTGAAAACAGGACCCTTGGAAGAAAGGGGTAGGTTATCCGGAACGGATGAGACAGTCCACAGCTCAAGTAACCTTTCCTTTCCTCCTGTGTTCAAAATAAATGAATATTAACACCTACATGAATATAAAATAGTCATATGATAAACGATTGCTACATAATAAATATTCATATTAGTAAAAACATGTCAATTGTATATCACATAGGCAAGAAACATGGTTGCAGAAAATCATTATTATACAAAAACTCATTATTGCAGAAAAACACCAATGTCAGACCAAATAACTAATCTCTTAAGTGAGAGGCCAGTTCTTCATCAAGATTGTGGCCTTTGGGGTATTTGGTCTCGAGATCAATTATCCACTTTGATTCTCGTTTGCGTAATGCCAAAGTTCTGTTACCACCCCTGGGACCAATATGAACTTGTTCCAATGCAAAAAAGCTTAACAGGTTGCTATTGGATAGATGGGTAATCTCAAAATGTCTGGCTATGGGATAATGCGGGTCCTTATTATTTATGGCCCGCATGTGCTCAAGTACTTTCTTCTTGGTTGTTAGGGTGGTACTTCCAACGTACCTTATCTTACAAGGACACATTAGTACATATATACAATAGGTAGAACTACATGTCAAAAATTGATCAATCACTTTAGGTGTACCATGACCTGGAATGGAGACACATTTAACCATACTGCTGTTGCGACAGGCTTTACAGTACCCACAGGGATACAAACCGTTCAATTGATGTTCACTATCTGATCTTCTAGGTGTAATATCGCTATGAACAATGATGTCTCTAATGCTCCTCCCTTTTCTGTATGTTATTTTAGGTCTTCGTGGCATCGTTGGGCCAATAATAGGGCCACTAGTTAGTACATCCCATTTGTCTGCTAGTATTTTAGATATTTGGGTAGAATTACTACTGTAGGTAAGTATCACCCTAGTGATGTCTTCTGACTCCTTGTTGTTAATCTTAGTAGTTTTCTCTTCATTCAGGCTAAGCAGTGAGTTACGATCTACAGTTCTAACTCGATTTATAGCTCTAGTTAGTACCCACTCTGGATATCCTCTTTCTCTAAATCTTTTGATCATGATATCCATTTCATGTTCGAAGGCAGAGATACTGCTACAATGTCTTCTCGCCCTCAGCAGCTCCCTGTAAGGGATACTCCACTTGAGGGTATCCGGGTGGCTGCTGAGAGCGTGAAGAAGTGTATTTCCCGCCGTGGCCTTCCTATAGAGGCTAGTTTTAAGAGTGTTGTCTTCGGATGTTATACCAAGATCTAGAAATTCAATCGATGTATTGCTGATCTGACTAGTCAGCTTTATATTGTAGCTATTAGTATTTAAGATGTTAATGAACTCTACTGCTTGTACTTCACTGCCTGTCCAGATTAAAAACAGATTGTCAATATATCGGAGCCACACTTTTACTTTAGAAAAGTAAAAGTTCAAAGTGTGGTACGACCTATTCTCCTCCTCCCACTTGCCCAGGAAGAGGATGGCAAAGCTTGGGGCAAATCATGTGCCTATAGCAGTGCCACGGATACGTTGAAAAAGAGTACAATTGAACATAAAAATATTGCCCGTCAGACATAATGACATCATGTCCAACAACATCCTAGTATGTTCCAGATATTGTATGGGTCTTTTTCGTAAGCAGTGATAACTTGCCTGTATACCGTCCTCATGATTTATAATAGTATACAGGGATGCATATCGAACATATCATATTTTACAGGTATAACCATGATGTCGTAGACAATTAGTCTGTTGTCCATTTTCATTGCACTACCGTTTGCACTGTCACTTTAAAAATCACGTGCTTCCCCATGTAACTTGACATGTGATCAAGGTCCGAGGAGGACCAAAACGCGTCATGGTGGAGATACTGGGTGAAAAACAATAAAAATATTGCAGCACGACTTTGGCTACGCTTCGTCTATGTGGACATTGTATTCCTGTGGTTGAGACGAGTACAAGGATATACATATATATATATATATATATATATATATATATATATATATATATATATATATATATATATATATATATATATATATATATATATATACATATACATACATATATATATTCACTGAAAAAACCATAGGTTTCACACCAGTTATAGTTAGGAATTAGCATTTAAAAAACCTATTAAATTCACTGAAAAAACCATAGGTTTCACACCAGTTATAGTTAGCTGGAAATTTTACTGATATAAAACCATTGAAATTCCCACGTTATAGTTAGATGGACTCACTATAACTTGCGCGTGCAATGCACTGCTGATGATGTCTTATTAAGCCAGTTAACCAATCAATTTTTAAAAACCATCCATTTAGACACTTATTTAAACATTTATTCTTCCATCAACTTTTACACATACATATATAAAATATATTTATTTTTCAGAAAGACACACATTCACTGGATGGTGTCATCAGTGATGTCATGAGTGATGTCACTGACCATGTCATGAGTGATGTAATATGTGATGTCATCAGCAGTGCATTGCACACGCAAGTTATAGTGAGTCCATCTAACTATAACGTGGGAATTTCAATGGTTTTATATCAGTAAAATTTCCAGCTAACTATAACTGGTGTGAAACCTATGGTTTTTTCAGTGAATTTAATAGGTTTTTTAAATGCTAATTCCTAACTATAACTGGTGTGAAACCTATGGTTTTTTCAGTGAATTTCATAGGTTTTTTAAATGCTAATTCCTAACTATAACTGGTGTGAAACCTATGGTTTTTTCAGTTAATTTCATAGGTTTTTTAAATGCTAATTCCTTTGTATATCGAGTTTCTAACCTTTTTTTTTTTTACAATTTGCTGTTTTTTTTTAAGTATTCATTTTTTCTTATAATTTTTTTCTTTTGCGCTCTGGGTGCGCGCTCCGGGAAGTTTTCAGCTAAGCTCTCCTGTAAGCTTCTCTGAGAGCTCATCTGAAAGCGCACCCAGAGCGCAACTGTCGTTCGTGAAAAAAAAATATGAATGAAAAGTTAATAATAATGCAAAACATTTCGTACCATACAAATAAAATTTGTTTTTTTTAATATGGAAAATGATTATGCATTTCTATAAAAGATTGATGACGTCACTTCGGCGCGCAACGTAAGTGCCCTCGGAAGCGCATACGTGCGCGGCGCATAAACGCACGGAAAAGCGCCTACGATCGCGCCACGTTTGCGCCCCGGAAGCGCCTACGATCGCGCTGCGTAAACGCACCCGGAAGTGCTCCGGAGCGCGCAGCGTAAACGCGTCGGGTCATGTGACCCTAAAATAACACTTTTCATTGGTTGCTAACAGTTTTTTTTTACAATGAATGAAATCCCCACCCATTTCCTTCACTTCTTCTTTCACTTTTGTGACTGAAAGACCTGCCTTTTTTGCTGCTCCATATTCCTGGATTCATCATGGCTGCCAGACCATCCAGCAGTGAAGATGACTTCATTGATGAAGAGCCTCCTACCCCAAAGGTGAAGGAACATTTCATCTGGAAATTTTTTAAGTTTCCAGAAGGCCAGAAGAAGGTGAATGCACCAAAAGTAGAGTGCAGGATCTGCAAACAGGTCCTGTCACGGGGTAACCCCCAAAAAAAATACTCTTTTGGCAACTACACCATGATTCGCCATGTGGAGAGGAGGCACCCCCAGAATTTTGCCCGGGAAAGTGTCAGGGCTCTGGCACAGGAGGTTCCCAGAGATGGGGCCTCTACATCAACAGGAGGAGCAACTTCTTCTGGAAGAGAACAATCTCAGGGGCAGGTAGCAAACATTCAACCTGCATTCAACCATGGGGTCGTCAGATGCAGATACTGCAATCAACTCCTCACCTATGGGGAGCAAAGTGTCCTGCTCATGGTTCGGGCATTGGAGAACCATCACTGCCCTTCCCACCCCTAATTTTTTTCTTTTCTTTTTGCTCCTGTTGAGCAGTTTCTATTTCCTGTTTTTGTTCCTCTTCAGTTAAAAGAAGAAAACCAAAAGTTCTTTTCAGAACTACCTCCAATTCTCATCAAAGAGCTATAATCTTAAAAAATGAAGAGTAAGTGAAATATAGTGCATTGATAATTGAAAGGAGAATGAGTAAGAAAGAACAGAAAGGTATGAGAGGTGAAAGGAAGTGAAGTAGGAGGAATGAAAGAAGGTGAGTGTTAGAAAAGAAAGTTATGACACAGTGAATAAACTGGAGTATTTCTGACATATCTGTAAACACAAAAGTAACGCATTGCAGGAGTGCGTCACAAAAGTGACGCAACTCCAGTAATGTGTCCTTTCACATGGAAAAAGCACCATGTGAAAGGTTTGCTGTGAAGCAGGCGCAAGATTTTTGCGCAACTGCATCCTAAAAGTGACGCACTGCGTCATTATTACCAAGCTTTTTGCAAGGCACACCCCCTCTGCATGCATTATACCTGACACTATTTTTTAAAAAGTGACGCATCTAGGTACATGGGTCACTTTTTAAAACTCTGCGCCATATTGTATCTGCAACATGATTCGTCATACATTAAATATGACACATCTGGAATGTCATAAGGAGTGCGCACAGAAAAGTGACGCATAACACCAGCAGTGTAATAAAATGTACCTCGTTGCACTATATTTAAAAAGTGACGCATCTAGATAGATGCGTCACTTTTTAAATATTGCATAACAATGCGCATTTTTTTACACCGCTGGTGCGTCACAAAAATTGACGCACAGGAAGCGCAAAACTAACAGCGCAAGGCCTTCATAAATATGGTCCTGGATTTTCCCCGTGCTTCAACGTACTGAAATCTATGAGATTTCCCTGCGTCACTTTTAGGATGCTATTGCGTCAAAATTTTGCGCCGGCCTCGCATCACTTTTATGTTTACACATATGTCAGAAATACTGACGTATCTGTAACTCCTTGCAACATGATTCGTCATACATTAAATTTGACACATCTGGAATGTCATAAGGACTGTGGACAGAAAAGTGACGCATCACACCAGCAGTGTAATAAAATGTGCCTCGTTGCACTATATTTAAAGGATGCAACAGCATCCTAAAAGTGACGCAGTGAAATCTCAAACATTTCACTGCGTCGCTATTACAAAGCTTTTAGTGGGAGAACACCCCCTCTGCATGCATTATACCTCACGCATATATAATGTGGCGCTTGATTTTAAAAAGTGACCCATCTACCTAGATACCTCACTTTTTAAATATAACGCAACGCGGCACATTTTTTTACACTACTGGTGCAATGCGTCACTTTTCTGTGCGCACTCCTTATGACATTCCAAGTAACGCATTGCTGGAGTGCGTCACAAAAGTGACGCAACTCCAGTAATGTGTCCTTTCAAATGGGGAAAGCAGCATATGAAAGGTCTTGCCTCAGTCTAACACCTGCTGTAAAGCAGGCACAAGATTTTGACGCAACAGCATCCTAAAACTGACGCAGTGAAATCTCAAAGATTTCACTGCGTCGCTATTACAAAGCTTTTTGCGGGAGAACACCACCTCTGCATGCATTATACCTGACGCTATTTTTAAAAAGTGACGCATCTAGGTACATGGGTCACTTTTTAAAACTCTGCGCCATATTGTATCTGCAACATGATTCGTCATACATTAAATATGACACATCTGGAATGTCATAAGGAGTGCGCACAGAAAAGTGACGCATAACACCAGCAGTGTAATAAAATGTACCTCGTTGCACTATATTTAAAAAGTGACGCATCTAGATAGATGCGTCACTTTTTAAATATTGCATAACAATGCGCATTTTTTTACACCGCTGGTGCGTCACAAAAATTGACGCACAGGAAGCGCAAAACTAACAGCGCAAGGCCTTCATAAATATGGTCCTGGATTTTCCCCGTGCTTCGCCGGTGCGCGTACCATGCGCTTCCCCCGCGCAAAACGAAAAAAAAATTTTAATGCCCCGCAGGACCCTATTTTAGTCCCTACATCAAACCTAGGGGGTCAGAGGGGGTCTACTCTTCCCCCTTATGGTCATTTGCCCCTTTTTTTTTCAAACCCCTTGTGTCTCGATTTTACCGAGACACAAGATGGCGGCCGCTCCGCACTGTTTAGAATGTTTACAGACAACTGAGATCCAATCAGCTTCCTGCGCGCAAGTCGCGTGTCGCGCCTGGAGCGCACTCGGGTGCGCGCACGGGAGAGCGCCTATAGATATATATATTTTTTTGAACCTAAATTACTCAAAATCCACTGGAGCACATATCTTGAGACATAGCAAAGGCACATTGGGCTACCAGTCCCTACAATTTTGCCAAGTTTGGTGGAAATCCATTCAGCCGTTCGGGCTAAAAGTGAAATCGACCGCCCTATGGAAATTAACATGGGGAAAACGCGTTTTGGGACCCCCCTTTTATCTCGGCCCCCGCTTGACGAATCCCCCCCAAACTTTCAGGGAAGGACCGGACCGCCATGAGACCATTTTCCTGAAAATGTCAGGCAGATTCGTCAACCGGCGCCAAAGTTATTCAAAATAGAATGTTGAGATTTAACATTGAAAATTATCCTAACTATAACTACCTACTGGCGACCGCCAGTAGGTAATATACATATATATATATATATATATATATATATATATATATATATATATATATATATATATATTTTTTTTTTTTTTTCACTAGTTGGCTCCCCTTTCGCTGGATATTGTTGGCGCTTATACGGCATTTTAACGAAAAATTGAATACCCTGAAAATGAAGTGGAAACAGGCAGAAAGAAAATGGAGAAAGTTTTATGCAGACAAGGACAAAATCGCATGGAAAATGGCCATATCTATTTATAAAATGAAAATATTGACCACCAAAGCGGAATATTTTACAGAGATTATTATGAACTCACCAAATAAGTATTTTCAAAATAGTTGATGACATCACCAATCCGAAGTGTTCACAAAACAAAATGCAGCTAACCCAAGATCTTTGTGATAGTTTATCGACTTTTTTCGAAGAAAAAATTAGCACTATCATTAATGGTCTCTAAACAAATTTGGCAGTAGAGGAAGTTTTGACTAGTGGAGTAGTAGCCTCGACCAATGTTGTAGAAAAGGTATCTTGTGCAGGAAAACAGCCTGATGTAGGGACTGCCAATATGAGACTCCTGGATAACTTTGAGCTTCCTTTGGAGGAAGAATTTGGCAGGTTTGCTTTGGGTATCTCCTCTGGCTCCCCACTGGACCATCTTCCACATAAAATCTGGAAGGAATTTGCCTTAGAACTCTTTCCCAGACTTCAGCAGATTTGCAATCAATCGCTATCCAGTGGGGTTGTAATATCTGGCTGGAAACAGGCCGTGGTTACGCCACTACTGAAGAAGGCAACTCTTGACCCAACCTGTCTGGGAAGTTATCGGCCCATATCTCTCCTACCCTTCCCAGTAAAGATCCCTAAACGATTGGTCAGCAAATCTCTGTCACAGTTCCTAGAACCAAATAATAAGTTGGCAGATGTACAATTTAGCTTCCGCACGGAGCAAGGAACAGGACTGCTCTGGTGACCGTGATGGACGATCTTTGTTTATTGGCAGACAGGGGACAATCTGCGATACCTATTCTGCTTCATCTGTTTGCAGCTTTCGACATGGCTAACAATGGCATCTTGCTGACCTGTCTAGAGGAGGTAAGAATAGTGGGCACTGCCCTGGATTGGTTTCGATCCTATCTTTCCGACAGGTGTCAGGCAGTCGCTCTTCCTCTTCCTCCATTCAATCAGCCTTTCCCAACATCTGGCACGGAGTTCCTCAAGGGTCTGGCATCAGCCCAATTTTGTTCAACATATACGTGAGCCCATTGATTAACATGATTCGGGCTCACAATTTGAAATTGGTCAATTATGCTGATGACACCAAGATTATCTTGTCCTTGGATGGAACCCAGTCTAACCCCTTGGAGGAATTTCATGCCTGTATGCATGATACTGCACAGTGGCTACGGATCAACTTTTTACAATTCAACTCGGATACGACCGAAATTTTACACTGTACAGTTGGGAAGGTTCCTTTTCCTCTCCCTCATAACTTCTGGCCCCTTGTAACTTGTAAATGTGGGAGTCTAGTTTAGCGCCAACCTGTCATTGGAGACGCAAGGGAATAAAACAGTGGGGTCTTATCAGAGTACTGGGAAAGATCCTCCCATTGCTTCCAAACTCAGCCAGAGCCTCAACAGTATGAGGCATTATTTTAAGCAGACTTGATTATTGCAACGCCCTACTGTTGGAGTCACCAAAGTATCTGATTCAGCGACTGCAACACGTCCAAAATGCAGCTGTGAAATTGGTTCTGTCCAGACCACGAGACTCTTCTGCATCATTGTGCTTAGCTGAGCTACACAGGCTCCCATTGCTGCAAAGAATACATTTTAAGTCATTATGTATAGTGTTTAGGGCTCTGCATGGATCTGGTCCTAAGCCTCTATAGAAGAAACTGGTTTGGTACACTCCCACTCGGAGAATCCACTCCTCCTCTGCTTGTTTGGCGTAGGTCTCAAGGTTTAACAAGGTTTGAATGGGATGGAGGGCTTTTAGCACTGCTGCTGTGAGGCTATGAAATAAACTGCCACTTGAAATTAGACAATGCAACTTCTTGTCTCTGTTTAGGAAAAGGATCAAAACATGGCTGTTTCCCAGAAACTGATCTCTTGCCTTTCAGTGCTGTCTATTCGGGCTCTACCCTCTTAGTTCCATGATGGTTTGCGTCTCGTGCCATAGTGCCAGGGTACCCGTAGGGTGATTATTGCACTTTATAAATGGTATATACAATACAATATAAACAGTTCCTGTTACATTGCTCCGTGGCATTGTGGTATTTGTAGTGCTTAAAAAAACATTATAAAGCGCAAAGTGCAAATCAGATCCATAATAAGGGCAGTAATGATCATGTATATAAATACTTTCTATTGAATTTATAGCAAACAAATATGTCAATAATTATTAGAAAATGATTTTGCAAATTAGAGCAAAATTACATTTCTACAAAGCTCTGCCGGGTTTTGTCGATCTGGTAGTTGTTAACCTGTATAAAAGACATATGACAGATGATAAAATCTCCCGAATGAAACAAGGCTTAAACTGTTGTCCAGACAACCATATGGATTTTGCACAGACTCACATTTATACAAGTACATAAGAAAAATAGGGCTGGCAGAGATCTTTGCAGAAAAAACAATGTGAAAAGACTTTGAAAAGAAACAGTACAATCCAATGTGGATCTGAATTTGGGAGATTCCACTAGCCTGCTAACACTGAATTGGAAAATGATGAGCAGGATCTAGGACCTTACGAGTTAGACAACTACCGCCCACGGATGGGGGCGGGCATGAGTGGTAAAAAATCCAAATCTTTCTTTATCCACAATTAACACCTGGTAACAAAATTGGTCTGTTACACGAGTCAGTAATTCAGGACATTTACAAAATGAATAAGAAAAAGTATACTGACAATCTCACATTGGCAGAAAGACAAGCCCTTTTTGTCGCGCAAGAAGAAGAATCAATTGAGATTAAAATAGCTGACAAAGGTGGGAACTTAATGATTTTGAAAAAAGAGGATTATATCAAGGAAACGTTTTCCCAACTTGAGAAAAAGATCTATTATGTGAGGTTGAAAACAAATCCAACAGGGCAGTACAAGAACGAACTTGACAACTACCATAAAGAGCGTACAGAAAACTACTTAGTAGATGATGATGAATGTAAATATCTTACAAATACTCACCTGTGAGAGTTTGCCTACCCGACCTTACCGACTACGACATCCAGGCTCCTCTCGTCTATCTTCGCAGGGCTACGACCGGGGATACGACCCGGAAATCCCTCCCCCGAAGACGGGAAACAGTTCCTCAGGACCAATAAGAGGGGAATGGAATAACTGTTACGGGAGAGAAGGAGGTGGAACCAGGACAACGTGGATGGAAGACGCGGGACCCGAATTCAAGCAGGAAGACGCAGGACCCGAATTCAAGCAGGAAGACGCGGGACCCGAATTCAAGCAGGAAAACGCGGGACCCGAATTCAAGCAGGAAGACGCGGGACCCGAATTCAAGCAGGAAAACGCGGGACCCGGTGTAAAGCAGGAAAAAGACGCGGAACCCGACCGAAGAGAGAATTGGGCAACCGGAGCCAACGAGGACGAAGAAGAAACGTGGTCCGAAGATTGGTGGTGTCCGGAGGTGGCTGGAGAGCGGCCGTGACTCAGGAGAGTTACGGCGGAGCCAGGTTAGTGATTGTAAACTGGGAACAGAGGGGAGAGGGTGGTAACGCATGGGTAGAGGTAGCGTTCAACAAAGTGGTAATTTAGGCGTTCTTTGTGAAGTTAACACTGCCTTAGGCTGAGCCTACGTTATTGCAAACCCATCCTGACAAACGAATCTTAGAACTAAATAATAGGAGAATATTGGTTTTGAGGGTGATAAAACCCTATTGTGTTTTGTTTTAGTCCTTACTGTGTGCAGGACTTTTCGTTAAACACGCTTAAGTAGCAACGTTAGGATGTTATAAGTTTTCGGACCTAAACCCTACTTGATTCTAACAGCTCCTTTTCATTTCTTCTTTCCTATGAGCCTCCGGGGAGAACATCACGATCACGGACACAACGAAGATCGAACATCTACATCCTCGTCAGACTCGGATGACGCCGTACAATCTCAAAAACCTATAACTCAACAACCTTCAACTTCTTTACCAATCCTTAATAAACCTTCTTTTAAACCCATTCTACAGCCTCCTCGCCTGTTTATCAAGCCTGCCCTCCCACAAGTGGTGTCAGAAGTGGGATTTGAAGGCGTAATGGAGGCCGACCTAGCCAAAATGGCTGAAAACCAAGAACATTTGGGAAAAGTAATGGAGCGGTTCCTAACGGTCGTAGAGGAAGACCGAGGGAAACTACAAAAAGTACTCACCGACCAGGAACAAACACAGGGAACCGTTGTAGACAAATTAACCGCAGCACTAAGTCAACAAAGAGGGCCAACAACTTTACCCTCGGTAGTGTTGCAACGGTATGTTGCAGGGGAGGACCCAGACTTTTTCTTCAGTAACTTCGAACGCATGGCCAACGCGGCATCATGGCCGCCGGACAAATGGGGACAATATTTGGGACCGCTGCTATCAGGTGACTTGCAGGCGGCTTACCAAGCTGCGACTCTTCAGGGAACGGTTCCCTACGCCGACATAAAAAAATGTATTTTGGAAAGACTCGGAATAGATGATGAAACATATCGAATCAAGTTACGGCAAATGAAAGAGGGACCACAAGAAACTCCACGTGCACTCTATTTTAGGGTAAAAGACATGGCCGATCGTTGGTTGAAACCAACTACTACAACTAAGGAAGGGATTATGGCGAAAATATATTTAGAACAATATTTAACATCTCTGCATCCACCCATTCAACGATGGGTACGGCAACAGGCAAACCTCACTCTGGAAACAGCGGTTGAAATAGCCAGTGCATATAGCAGAGCCCAGGACTTTCAAAAAGGGAAAGAGGACGTAGGAAAACCCGTAGGTCATTCCCTTCATAGGCCGAACAGACCCCTTTTACCCAAGAAGCCTGAACCTCTGGCCTTGGTGCCAGGTACGCCCACAGTGCCTATACCCAGTATTCCACTTAACAGACCTCCTCAGACTGGGCCTCAATGTTTTCAATGTGGAGGGTTTGGCCACATAGCCCGGTTTTGCTCCCAAAGAGAAGAACCCATGGAAATTGGGTTGGCACGCAACTATTATTGTTCTCCCCCCGCAAAGAAACTACCTCCATACAAATGTACGGTTTCAGTAAACGGACAGACCATGACCGCATTAGCCGACACAGGCTGCTTACATAGCGTGGTCCGACCCCAAGATTTGGGAGACCGCATAGGACCCATTGACGGGATGGTGGCCATTAAGTGTGTACACGGCGATGTTAAACCCTATCCGACTGCCAAGGTCTTAATTCAACATCCCCAAGACCAGGGAACATCCTTGGCGGTGGGTTTGATACCGCGACTTCCCGAACAGGCTATTCTTGGCAATGATTATGAGAAATTACCCCAGTTATTACATGAGACAGGCACGGAAGAAACCAGAGAGTGGCTGGCGACAGCTCCTTTCGCCACAGACGTCGAAAAGGTTTAGCCTCCCTCCAAAACACGGAAAAGTCTGAATCAAAGGAGGGCCGAAAAAGGAAAGCCACCTGTGGTAATGCCAACCATTCCTGTGGAAAATCCATGGGAAACCGATCGTAATTTTCATGCTGCTCAACGGGAAGACCCGGTGCTACAAGAGGCTTGGAAGAACGCCCGCGATGAAGAAGATCCACAACATGTAGGTCCTTATTTTTTTATTAATAAGGGATTATTGTATAGAAAGAGTCCTGATCAAAAAGTGCAGTTGTTAGTACCAGAACCATTTCGGGAAAAAGTGTTATATTTAGCCCATAGTCACTTATTGGGTGGGCATTTTGGGGCAGATAAGACGGAAAAGACAATACTTGACAATTTTTATTGGCCAGGTATTTATCAGCATGTAAAGAAATATTGCAAGGAATGTCCCATTTGTCAGCGACATAGTCGATACCATCCCCCCTGGGCACCATTGTCTCCATTACCCATTATCAATGATCCCTTCAGTCGAGTGGGCATGGATATAATCGGGCCTCTCTTACCCTCGCGAAGTGGTTATAGATATGTCCTGGTGATTGTGGACTATGCCACAAGATTCCCTGAAGCCTTACCTCTCCGTCGTCCTGACACGACCAATGTAGCTAAAGCCATGATTGGGGTGTTTTCCCGAGTAGGATTTCCCAAAGAGATCCTAACGGATCAGGGAACTCCTTTCGTTTCCAAACTAATGAGAGACGTGTGCAAAGAATTGGGGATCCATCAGATCCGAACATCGGCCTACCATCCACAGACCGATGGTCTGGTAGAAAGATATAATGCTACGATCAAAACCACACTGAAAAAACTGTTAGATCTAGAAAGTAGGAAATGGGAAGACATCTTACCTTTGGCTCTTTTCGCTATCCGGTGCAAGGAACAAAAGAGTACTGGGTATTCTCCCTTTGAATTACTCTATGGCCATAAACCTCGTACTTTCTTGGATATGGCTCGAGAACACTGGGAAGCTGAACATGATAATAGCAAGCCTCTACCCGAATATGTCACGAATCTAAAAACGCATTTAAGCCAAATGCGAGAAATTGTCCGTAACAACTTAGAGGAGGCACAAAACCAACAAAAGACACAATATGACAAGAAAGCCAAACTCAGAACTTTTCAGGTGGGAGACCTGGTACTACTTATGATGTCCTCCTCGGATCAGAAGTTATTAGGACAATGGCAGGGTCCCTATCCTATATTACAACAAGTTACACCCGTAACTTATCGAATTGAGGTAGACAGTAACAAAAAAATCTCTCAAATATACCATGTGAACTTGCTTAAGAAATGGGAGGGACCAGCACCGGCAGCAGTTCACTCTGTTGAGCTTCAAGAACCTCTGTTCAAACAGTGCATCGATCCAGACTTGCCAGGGTCTTTAACCAGGGAGCTAGTGGAAAAATTACGGTCGCATGAGTCCGTCTTTTCCAGTACACCGGGTGTGACTAATCTAACGGAACATGCTATAAGAACCACCCCGGGAAAAAAAGTTAGATTAAGACCCTATCGAATACCCGAAGCCAGGAGACAGACAATAAGAGAAGAGGTACAAAAAATGTTACAGATGGGTATTATAGAAACATCCAACAGTGAGTGGAATTCTCCCATAGTACTTGTGCCAAAGCCTGATGGATCTATCCGATTTTGCATAGACTTTAGAGAGGTGAATAAAATTTCGGAATTCGATACCTACCCGCTCCCTAGAGTGGATGAAATGGTTGAAAGAATAGGTAAAGCCAAATACCTTGGACTTATGCAAAGGATATTGGCAAATTCCATTGAAAAAAGAAGACAGGGAAAAAACAGCCTTTTCCACACCGGATGGGTTGTATCAATTTCGGATGTTACCTTTTGGGTTACACGGAGCTCCTGCCACTTTCCAGCGGGCCATGAATACAATACTAAGGCCCTATGAAAGATTCGCAGGAGCCTATATCGATGATATCATTATATATAGTGATACGTGGGACCAGCATTTAGAACATCTGGCTGCAGTAGTACACACACTGGGTTCACAAGGACTGAAGATTAACCCCACCAAAAGTCATTTGGCAGCTCAAACCGTTAAGTATTTGGGCTATTTGTTGGGAGAAGGGGTTATACGACCACAACCTTCAAAATTGTCAGCCATTTCCCATATCCCTTTTCCCAAGACAAAGAAGGATCTACGGACCTTCTTGGGGTTACTGGGATACTATAGAAGGTTCATCCCACGATTTTCACAGATAGCAGCTCCATTGACTGATTTATTGCAAAAACAGTGCAACACCGAGCAAATACTACAAAGTCCCCCCAAATCTGTTCAACAGTCCTTCGAAGCCCTAAAACAAACTTTAACGTCGGACACTGTCCTGATTAGTCCGGACTATTCACGACCGTTTATTTTACAAACGGATGCTTCAGATCAAGGCCTAGGGGCTGTACTATCGCAAGAAACACCACAAGGAGAGAAACCAATTTTGTATATTAGCCGCAAGCTGTTTCCTCGAGAAAAAAACTATGCCACGATAGAAAAAGAAGCCCTTGCCATCAAATGGGCTATCGAGACATTAAGGTATTATTTAGAGGGAAGAGAGTTTACTTTGTTCACAGACCATGCTCCCTTAGAGTGGTCCCCGGGAGCTTGTTTCCTTCCCAGTGTAAGAATTGGCTTCTGTAGTTTGGTTTGCCCTGTTCCCATCATGCACTGGGACAGGAACAGACTAATTTGCATACAGCCAGGTTCTGAAACTGGGATGGTGCAGTGAGCTAAAAAACGGTGTTGGATCTAGCCCTGATCTCTTGACTGGGTGAGAGCTTTCTGCTTTATTCAGAGACTCTGTCCCTCACCACCCCTTGTTGTAAATATTTTTGTCCACCCTAAGCGTGGAAGGGTATTCTCAGATGTGAGACCCTTGCTCATTGCGCCATCAGGATTCAAGCAAACCGGGCCGAAGACGGCTGTAATGCCAGAAACCGGTCCCCGGGAGCTTGTTTCCTTCCCAGTGTAAGAATTGGCTGCTGTAGTTTGGTTTGCCCTGTTCCCATCATGCACTGGGACAGGAACAGACTAATTTGCATACAGCCAGGTTCTGAAACTGGGATGGTGCAGTGAGCTAAAAAACGGTGTTGGATCTAGCCCTGATCTCTTGACTGGGTGAGAGCTTTCTGCTTTATTCAGAGACTCTGTCCCTCACCACCCCTTGTTGTAAATATTTTTGTCCACCCTAAGCGTGGAAGGGTATTCTCAGATGTGAGACCCTTGCTCATTGCACCATCAGGATTCAAGCAAACCGGGCCGAAGACGGCTGTAATGCCAGAAACCGGTCCCCGGGAGCTTGTTTCCTTCCCAGTGTAAGAATTGGCTTCTGTAGTTTGGTTTGCCCTGTTCCCATCATGCACTGGGACAGGAACAGACTAATTTGCATACAGCCAGGTTCTGAAACTGGGATGGTGCAGTGAGCTAAAAAACGGTGTTGGATCTAGCCCTGATCTCTTGACTGGGTGAGAGCTTTCTGCTTTATTCAGAGACTCTGTCCCTCACCACCCCTTGTTGTAAATATTTCCCTTAGAGTGGCTAGCACGAAACAAAGGACACAACGAGAGAGTGCTGAGGTGGTTTCTCTCTTTACAACCTTACCGATTTCAGACACGACATAGGAAAGGTCAAGAACAAGGAAATGCGGACTATTTGTCCAGATACCCACAAGAAAGGCTTCCCCTTAGAAGAAAGACAGCAAGGGAAAGGGGATGTGAGAGTTTGCCTACCCGACCTTACCGACTACGACATCCAGGCTCCTCTCGTCTATCTTCGCAGGGCTACGACCGGGGATACGACCCGGAAATCCCTCCCCCGAAGACGGGAAACAGTTCCTCAGGACCAATAAGAGGGGAATGGAATAACCGTTACGGGAGAGAAGGAGGTGGAACCAGGACAACGTGGATGGAAGACGCGGGACCCGAATTCAAGCAGGAAGACGCGGGACCCGAATTCAAGCAGGAAGACGCGGGACCCGAATTCAAGCAGGAAAACGCGGGACCCGAATTCAAGCAGGAAGACGCGGGACCCGAATTCAAGCAGGAAAACGCGGGACCCGGTGTAAAGCAGGAAAAAGACGCGGAACCCGACCGAAGAGAGAATTGGGCAACCGGAGCCAACGAGGACGAAGAAGAAACGTGGTCCGAAGATTGGTGGTGTCCGGAGGTGGCTGGAGAGCGGCCGTGACTCAGGAGAGTTACGGCGGAGCCAGGTTAGTGATTGTAAACTGGGAACAGAGGGGAGAGGGTGGTAACGCATGGGTAGAGGTAGCGTTCAACAAAGTGGTAATTTAGGCGTTCTTTGTGAAGTTAACACTGCCTTAGGCTGAGCCTACGTTATTGCAAACCCATCCTGACAAACGAATCTTAGAACTAAATAATAGGAGAATATTGGTTTTGAGGGTGATAAAACCCTATTGTGTTTTGTTTTAGTCCTTACTGTGTGCAGGACTTTTCGTTAAACACGCTTAAGTAGCAACGTTAGGATGTTATAAGTTTTCGGACCTAAACCCTACTTGATTCTAACGGCTCCTTTTCATTTCTTCTTTCCTATGAGCCTCCGGGGAGAACATCACGATCACGGACACAACGAAGATCGAACATCTACATCCTCGTCAGACTCGGATGACGCCGTACAAACCTCAAAAACCTATAACTCAACAACCTTCAACTTCTTTACCAATCCTTAATAAACCTTCTTTTAAACCCATTCTACAGCCTCCTCGCCTGTTTATCAAGCCTGCCCTCCCACATCACCCTATTACACCAACTATGTATTCTCTTAGATGAAGTTCACAAACATGGGAGATCCATAATCTCAGGGAAAGGGGCACGTTTTGAACCAGTCGCCAACTACATTGATTTTTGTTTGTTGCCCTTTGTACAAGATCTAAATTCCTACTTGAAAGATACAAGTACTTTTTTAAGACATTTGCAAGAAATTCCTTGGCAAGAGACTTTTAAACTGTTTACAATGAATGTAATGTTCTTGTACACGGACATTTATAATCAAATTTGCATTAAAGCTTGTGAATATTACCGCATCAAAAGAAACATACAGTTTGCCAGACATAATGAGATGCTACTCAAAATGTTTCAACTGTGCCTAACCCAAAATGTTTTTTTTGTTTGGAGATGATCTATTCAGGCAAGTGAAGGGGACCGCAATGGGTTTTCCCTTCTGTCCAAGTTATACCTGTTTAAGAATGGGATGGTGGGAGCAACAAGTGGCCTTGCAACCACAGTTTGATCAATATGTGAACAAAATGATTATGTGGTTGAGGCCCATAGATTACCTCTTTATCATCTGGGATGGAACGGAGGATGATTTTGAGGAATACTTCAAGATCTTAAATTCAAATAATACCAATTTAAAGTTTTACATACACAATAATTCATTCTAGAGTCATGCTTTTGGGCACAGAAGTATACATCCATGAGAACAAAAATCAAACTGCCCTCCACGAAAAAACTGGAGCAAAGTCACTGAGGAATATCTCCTCACCACCCTCAACCATGTCGCCCCCGCTACCTCAACTGATGCCAACCTCGCAGCCAAAGAACTCCACAGATGGCTCACCAACTGTGCAGACTAGCTTGCACCCCTATGTAACCCCTAAAGACAGCGCCCCAGAAAGGCCACCTGGTTCACCACCAACCTACAAGAATCCAGACTCACCTGCAGAAGAACTGGAGAAACAGCACTGCCTACAAGAATGCCATGACAGAGAACTACCAACTCATCAGATCCACCAGGAGGACAAGATCCTGGCCAAATCCAGCAACTCTAAGGAACTCGTTGGCATCATCTAGGGATTCACCAAAACCTCCAGCAAAAACACCAACATCACGCCATCCCAGGCCCTCTGCAACATGCTTGGGTCCTACTTCCAGCTGAAAATCAAGGGCCTCTATGACAATTTCAATGACCAGACACAGGACGCCGTAACCACTCCTCCCTCTAGCAACGCCAGTCAGCCAACCTTCTCCTCCTGGACCCCAGTTCCCACCGAAGACACCACATCGACCATGAAAAAGGCATCCACTCAGGAGCCCCCACGGACCCTGCCCTCTGCACATCTTTCACAAGGCGGCCACTGTAAAATGCACTAGAACTACGACACACCATGAATGCCACCTTTGAAACCAGCATCTTTCCTGATGACTGGATATGCGCTGAAGTCAGACCCCAACTCAAGAAATCCCTCAGCACATCCAAAGGACCTCAAGAATTACAACCCATTTCCCTCCTCCCCTTTGCGGCCAAGGTCACTGAGAAGACCGTCAAAGTCAAACTAATGCAATTCATTAAAGAAAACCCCATGCTCAACCCCTCCCAATCCGGATTCCGCAGCAACCACAGGACTGATACCACCTCTACATGCCGCCACAGATGACATTTGCACTGTTTCTCTCTGAACCCATAGAAATCAACTGCAGAGTACTCCAAGGATCATCTCTCAGCCCCACGCTCTTCAACATCTACATGGCCCCCTTGCTGCCATCGTCAAACAGCATGGACTCAGCATAGTATCCTACGCCAATGACACCCAGCTCATCCTCTCCCTCCTGAAGGACCCCCTCATTACCAGACTCAACTTCCCGGAAGGAATGAAGAACATTGCATCCTGGATAAGCAGCAGCTCTCTGAAACTCAACTCGGAGAAGACAGAGGTCCTCATCCTCGGACCCTCCCCCGCTGCATGGGAAAATATTTGGTGGCCTTCTGCCTTCGGCTGCCCCTCCACCCCAAAGACCACACCCGAAACCTGGTCATCGTACTCGAATCCTTCCTCTCCATGACCTGACAGGTCAACGCCATCATCTCCACCTGCTTCAACACCCTCTGCATCCTCCAAAAGACCTTCAAATGGATCCCACCCAAATCAAGAAAGACCATCAACCACGCACTCAAAGCCAGCAGACTGGACTACGGAAATGTCCTCTATGCCCGGATCAACAAGTCTCTGCTCCAAAAACTCCAGACCATACAGAACACCGCAGTAGGACTAGTCCTCAGCATCCCTCAAAGTGAACACATCTCCCAACACCTGTGTAACCTCCAATGGCTCCCTCTAGAAAAGAGAGTAACATTCAAGATACACCCCCGCACCTACGAATGCCTCCACAACACCACACCTCAATATCTCAATGATAGAATCTCCTTCCTCGTACCCAAGAGGAACCTCTGATCCTCCAACCTCGCCCTCACTGAACCCCCGCACATCCACAGAGCAAGAATGGTGGAAGAACCTTCTCCTACATTGCGGCCAAGACCTGGGACGAGCTCATGATCAGTAACAGACACACCTCAACCCTGCACAACTTCAGGAAGACTCTCAAGACCTGGCTGTTCCACTGACCAGAGCTTCCCTCCCAAGCACCCTGAGACCCTCACAGCTCAGTAGCACACTTAAAACACCCTGATTGATTGATTGACAGAGAACAGACTGCAAAAATGTAATCCTACATGCACAAAGTTTTCATAAAACATCAGTAATAAATAGTATCCCATATGGGGAGTTTTAAAGAGTGAGTAGGATTTGCTTACAGGAGGAAGAGTGGAAAAAACAGAGCAGTGCAACTTTCCAAAGATTTAAAAGTAGGGGCTATAAACAGGAGGTAATTTCATTTTCCCTCCAAAAAATAACAAAAAAACGAAGAACAGAGTTACTCAAAAAGAACAGAGATGAAAGGAACTCCAAACAATTGGAGTCTATTCAATTGATTACAACATATTCGGCGGAGGTGAAAAAAATCTAAAGAATTCTAAGAAAAAATTGTAATACCCTACGTTTAGACTAGACAGTGGCTAATATCATGGGTCATCACCCTACTTTGACTTTCATATTTTCAAAAATCTTGAAGGACAAATTAGTGCACAGTCACTTTCTTTAAGACAAGAAGATAACCTCAAACTTGTTGAAATAACTTAACTGGTTTCTAAAAATGTAGTCATTGTAAAGTGTACCAGAAAATGGAAGGGTATGCAGTTCCTAGGGTAGAGTCGCACAAGGGGGAACAGTAAGAGAGCTAGGAAGTGTTCAATTCCCTTGGGGATGAGGTGTCCTGCGGGAAGATAAATGGAAGTGGAGGAGGGGGAATTCCTCCTTACGGAACTAGTGCCCTCACAGACCCAGCCAGCTAGGTGTCGTGCTTCATCATTGGGACTGCTCCTCCTCAGGTCGGCGCTACAATATCCGATGGCCACCCAATGAAGGGGCTCTTTGGCGGAGATCTTTTGTTCCTTGCCGTTTGGTGAGGTGTGGGTGAGGGGCCTAGACTAGCTTAGATGTATTGTGGTGAGAGTGTAAATTAAAACAGGTTAAGTAGTCCAAAACAGTACTTTAATAATGTGGCTCCTACCTGATTAAAATGAAACTAGAGTGGCAACTTCATCTTAAAATGTATTAATTAAAGATTGTAGTGCTCTACTCTACAATGGTCAACATATTTCTTGCCATAGCATCTACAAGATCAGACAGCAATTCATCAGGACCAGAATGCAAACTATCTACACTTTGTGGTGAGTGACTAACACAATCTACCTACCACGTAAATCTATTTAGGGAAGGTACCTAAATGAAGTTGGGGGTAATCAATTAGAACCCTTGTTCATGCCTCAACAGTACCAGCGGGGCTATGACACATCGAGGATAATTATCCTGTAAGTCAGCGTCACTGCGCCGGGTCACCTATCCCTGCTGCTGGTCCGGGAAGGCCTGCCCGATAAGGAGCAGTCCGGATGATGAAGCATGACACCTAGCTGGCTGGGTGTGTGAGGGCACTAGTTCCGAAAGGAGGAATTCCCACTCCTCCACTTCCATTTTATCTTCCCCCAGGATACCTCATCCACTAGGGAATTGAACACTTCCTAACTTTCTGTACTCACCCATTCGGGTGACTCTACCCTTGGAACTGCATACCCTTCCTTTTTCTGGTTCATTTGGGCAAGTATGCATGACCTGACAAAAAGCCCTTTCTAATCCCCTTTGTTGATGGTCATTGTAAAGTGTGCCAGATTGCCAAAGAACAGAAACAGATCACATTGGTGAATAACAAAGTATAGAAAATCAATCAATACATCACGTGTAAAAGCCAGTTCGTAGTGTATATAATTGAATGTCCAAGTGAGTTGAAATACGTGGGAAGTACTCTATGCGACCTTAAAAAGTGCATTTTAGAACATGTGAGAGCAACCACAAATAAAGATCGAAGTAATGCAGTTGCCATGCACATGAAAACCCATCATGACAGCGGTTGGAAAAAATTGAAATTTTATGCCATTGAACAAATGGAATGTCATGATCGGGGGTGATCATAAATGAAAATAGAGGTAGCATGAAACATGACACATCCTAAGCTTACGGGCTCTACTCCACATGGCCTAAATCAGAATGAGGAACTGTAGATACATTTGTAATGAATTATATTATTTTATCGCTTTTCTCGTTTTGATTTACATTTGATGTGCCTAACTGCTAGGGTGGCCAAACTCGAATCTCGGGATCTGGGTTCGAGTCTCAGCAATGGCGCTTAACATCCTGTGATTCTGGGCAATCACTTAATCTCTCTGTGCCTAACAAAAATGAAGGTGTCCTCATGTAATGCAACTGGTGCTATGTAAAGCGCTCTGATACCAAATTTGGGTCAAGTTTGCGCTATATAAAACTATTTTACTGTATTATGTGGATGGATATTGTATTTTTATTGATTTCATGTCAAATAATTTCAATAGTAGTCGGATGATTGTACCTTAACTACATGCTGGCCATAGAGACAATAGGAATTTGAACCACGGCAATGGGGAGGATGCCTTTGAATTATGGAAATTTTCATTGATAGTTGGTTTGGGTACATTTCAGTAATATGCAGTATTTGATTTGTTGATTTAATGAGTTGAATGAAATCCGCTGGAAGTGTGTCTGATTATGAGCAGGAATTATCTATAAAGGTAATAATCACATTTCTTTTAATGTGAGGCATGCATGTAACAGACAAAACCCGGCAGGGCTTTTTAGAAATGTAAATTTGCTTAATAATCATAAATTTGAAAAACCATTTTCTAATAATGATTGACCAGATTTGTTTGCTATAAATTTCATAGAAATTATCTATATACATGATCATCACCACGCTTATTATGGATCTGATTTTCACTTTGCACTTTGTCATCTTTTTTAAGCACGAACAAATACCATGATGCTGTGGGGAAATGTAACAGGAAGTGATGTCATCAGTTTTTGGTTTTACAATCGGAGTTTATAACTGTGTAATTTACCTGTGAGTAAGATCTTGGTGAGACAGAAACACATAGGGCATTTGCCTAATCCCTGTCGACATGATCTTGTGGATTGTGTAATGTAAATCGTTTGCTGAACCTTACTTGTGAGTGCTGCCAGACTTCTTTGAAGTGGTTGGTGAAATATTGTTCTGCGTGGTTCTGCCATTTTACTAGCTCCCACTGCTGCTGAAGCGCCCAAAATATCCAGAGAAAGGGGAGCCAACTTGTGGGAGAAAATATATATATATATACGTCATGAACAAGGCTGTCCTGGTAGTTATTGTTAGGACCTATTTTCCATAGGAAATCCGCAACATTCTATTTCCAATAACTTTGGCGCTGGTCAATGATTCTTTGCTAAATTTTCAAAAGTTATGGCCGGCTCTGGTCTGCTCTTATCTTGAAAGTTTTGGGGTGATTCGGCAAGCGGGCCCGAGAAAAAAGGTGGGTCCTAAAATATGTTTTACCCATGCAATTTTCCATAGGAATCTTTAGCCGCGATTACGGCCCGAACTGCTGAATGGAATTACTCCAAATTTGGCAAAGAGGTAGCCATTGGTTCAGAAAGGTGCCTTTTTGTTAAATGGTGTAAATTCGTTCAGTAGTTGCTGAGAAAATAAAAAAAACGGATATATATCTATGGGCATGGAGTATCTGCCCACCCTCCCGATGACCAGCTGTATGCTAATTGGCTGTCAACACTCCAAACCAGGAAGTGTTGGCAGCAATCTTGTGCCTAGAACCCAGGGACAATAAATCACTCAAAAAAGTGTGCAAAATTCAAAAAGGGGGCAGTGTAGAAAAACCCTGACCCCCTAGGCCTGCTTAGGGGGCCCCAAAAAATGTTTTTACTCTTAAAAATCGCGGGAGGCGCTCATCTCGCCATGAAAAAAAAATGAGGCGTTGGCTCCCGCGCTTTATTGCTAATTAGCACCCGGGGGGCCAAGTCCCGGGGGCTATGGCTTTAATGTAATGGGGGGTCCAAAGAGGCCCGCTGCCCCAGGGACTTTTCCCCTTGGCTTTTCTGAATTATGGCAAGCTCTCAGCCCCCCCACCCCAGCCCCGGGGACCGCCACCCCCCGGGGTTTCAATATACATGGGTGGGGGGCTCAAAGGCCCCCCAAGCCCCAGGGACCGCCATCCCCAGGGCTTCGTGAGAATATATGTGCGAGGGGCTCATAGCCCCCGAAGCCCCGGGGACTGCCACTCCCGGGGATAAAAAAAAAAAAAGACTGTGGGGGGCTTGGGCCCCCCACATGCCCCGGGGACCGGCATCTCCCCGGGGCACTACGAGTTTACATTTGGGGGTCCATTATGCAATTCAATTGATGTTTGTTACTTTGTTTGCATGTGTGACTATGTGTGTGAGTAACTCTATGGATGAGTGTCCTTGTGTAACATGATGTATAGCGGCATGAGTACAGATGATGAGTGAGTACATCTATAAGTGATTGTATAGGACTGTTGGTGAATGAGTGGATGTGTGTGTAGGTCTTGGAATTACTAAATAGGTGTGTTGGAAGTGGTATTGGTATGTCCATGGTTTTGAAAATGTTAGTTTCTAGTTTTGAGTGTGTGTATCAAAGGTTATATTAGGGTGAGAGGAGGTCTGCCACTATCACAAGGATGATGTCATCTGTGATGTCATTTGAGATGTCATCCGTGGGTATCATGTGTGAAGTCACTGGCTATGTCATGAGTGATGTAATATGTGATGTCATCAGCAGTGCATTGCGGGTGCGCAAGTTATAGTTAGCTGAACTAACTATAACGGGGGAATTTCAATGGTTTTGTACGAGTGAAATATCCAGCTAACTATAACGCCCCTGAAACCTATAGTTTTTTCAGTGAATTTCAAAGGTTTTTTAAATGCTAATTTCTAATTATATCGTCCCTGAAACCTATGGTTTCTTCATTGAATTTCAAAGATTTTTTAAAATCTAATTTCTAACTATAATGTCCCCCAAAAACTTTTCTTGGTTTTTTAATTGTTATAAAAATAATGTAATGCTTTCTCTTTTCTAGAATATAAATATATATATTTTTGTGGTGGATTTGCATACTGTTTGTGTACATGCCTCGGTGGGTGCACGAATCCACGCCGCCATATTGGTTAAGCCGTGTAGGACGTGCATTTGGTAAGCGATGGGTGCACGAATTTCAGCCTGTGTATTGTCATGCACGAAGTACCAGGGGTCGTGCCGGGTGCCCGAATCCTTCGCAAATCTTTACGTTTTAAAAAGATATGCATATGAATTTAATATGTATATTATTGCAAGAGATTACATAATATAATTATAAAAATCATATATTTGTAACAGGAATAAAGGTAAATTATTGTTAAATACATTTTTCATGAATCGCACTGATTGCTCGCCGGGTGCTCGAATTTCATGTGACTTTAAAAGAAACAATTTCATTGGTTAAGAACCTTTTGATTCTAGAACTTGAAGGACCCAACCCAATTTTTTCATTACTTCCAGAGCATCTCAGTAGATACACCTATAGTTTATTGATCCTCTTTTTTGCCTTTTTTGTTGTTTTCTTCACTAATTTAAAAATGGCAGCTGGAAATTATCCTTAGCCGATTCCACCTGAAGAGGAAGAAAAGCTGTAAGAGCCAGTGGAAAAAAAGTATGAAAGCATTGTGTGGACATTTTTCTCAACACTACCAGGAGAAAAAAAAAGTAAATGCCTGAAAAGTTACCTGCACCATTTGTGGGAAGGTTCTCTCACGTGGTTAGATAAAAGCTATTCCTGCGGGACATCGTCAATGCTAAAACATTTACAGACTATGCCTCCTCAGCGTCTCACTAGAGAACAGCAACGACGGGAGGAAGAAAAGCAGAGAACTGAGGACAACACTGCTGGACCAAGAACATCATGTGCTTCTACCACGACTAGCACTCCAAATATCATGCCTGATTTTGCTAGAGTGAAGCAGCATTGCTTGAAATGTCGCAAAAGTCTATGTTTTGGTGAGTAATCAGTGGATGCCATCCTGTTTGCTATTAGGAACCATTATTGTTAATTTTTTGTTTTACTAATGCAATGACTTCCTAATTACATAGGTTTTTTGATAATTTTCGCAGTTGGTTCTATTTAGTTTTTTTTAAACACCAAAAACTATTTAAAAAAGTTCAAAAAACACAAAAAAAAGAAGAAGAAAGAAATGGTTCTTTTCAGAACCACCTATTTGCTTTAAAAAAATATATTTTTTAAGTGTTATATGAATTGTGGTAAGTGGTATATATGGAGAAGTGTACATGGAGTGTATATATGATTGAAGGAGTGCATGTGTAATGCCTGAGTGATTGCATGAGTGCAAGGGTAGTGCCTGGGTGATTGGAGGAATGCAAGGGTAGTGTGTGGTGATTTTGTAAATGCATGGGTTATTTCTAGGTGATTGCATGACTGCGGACGTAATGTGTAGGTGATTGGAGAAGTGCATGAGTAATGTCTCAGAGATTACATGAGTGCAACAGTAGTGCCTGGGTGATTGGAGTAGTGAAAGGGTAGTGCATGGTGATTTTGTAAGTGCATGGGTTGTGCCTAGGTGATTGCATGAGTGCAAAGGTAATATGTGGGTGATTGGTGGAGTGCATAGGTAATGCCTGAGTGATTGCATGAGTACAAGGGTAGTGGCTGGGTGATTAGTGTATGGTTAATGCCAGGCTGACTATGTGAGTGCAAAGGTAATGTGTGGGTGATTGGAAGAGTGAATGGTTAATGTAGGAGTGACTGCATGAGTATATGGTTAATGGCTGGGTGATTACATGAATGCATGGGTAGTGCCTTCGTGATTAGAAGAGTGCATGGGTTCTGCCTGAGTGATTGAATACATGCATGGGTTATACCTGAGTGATTGCATGATTGCATGGGTAGTGCCTGGGTGATTGCATGAGGGCTAGGGTAATGTCTGGGTGACTGGAGGAGTGCATGGGTACTGCCTAAGTGATTGAAGGAGTGCATAAGTAATGTCTGGGTGATTGCATGAGTGCATAGGTAGTACCTGGGTGATTGCAGAACTGAATGGCTAATACCTGGGTAATTCCATAAGTGTAAGAGTAGTGTCTGGGTGATTAAAGCAGCGTATTGGCAATACTGGGTGATTTCAAGAGTGTAGGAGTAATGTCTGGGTGTTTTCAGGAGTGCATGGGTACTGCCTGTGTGATTAAACGTGTGGATTGGTAAGGCCTCAGTACTTATGTAACTGCATGGGTAATGATTGAGTGATTGAAAGAGTGGATGGGTAATGCCTGGATGATCGGAGAAGTCCATGGGTACCGCATGCATGATTGGAAGTGTGCATTGCTAAAGACTGGGTGATTGTATGTGTTTAGAGGTAATGTCTGGACGATTGAAGGAGTGCATGGCTAATGTCTGGGTCAGTCGATGAGAGCAGGGGTACTGCCTGAGTGATAGAAGGAGTGCATGGGTAATGCTTGAGTGTTTGCATGAATGCAAGGGTAATGTTTGGGTGATTGGAGGAGTGCATAAGAACTACCTGGGTGATTGCATGAGTGTATCGGTAGTGTCTGGATGACTGGAAGACTGCATGGGCATTGCTTGAGTGATTGCATGAGTGCATGGGTGATTGGGAGAGTGCATGGGTAGTGCTTGGGTTATTACATGAGTGTATAGTTTCAAGGAATGCATGGGTAATGTGTAAGTCATTGCATGAATGGAGGGGTAATGTGTGGGTTAATGGTTGAGTTCATGGGTAGTGTCTGAGTGATTAGATAAGTGCATACATAGTGCTTCGGTGATTTTATAAGTGCATGGGTAGTGGCTGGCTAATAGGAGGAGTACATGGATAGTGCCTGGATAACTGAAAGAGTGCAAGAGTAGTGCCTAGGTGATTGCATGAGTGCATAGGTAGTACCTAAATGGTTCAAAGACTGCATGGGCACTGTCTGAGATATTGAAGGAGTCCATGGGTAATGCATAGGTGATTGCATGAATGGAGGGGTAATGTCTGGGTGAATGGAAAAGTGCATCAGTAGTGTCTGAGTCATTAGACGAGTGCATAGGTAGTATTTTGGTGATGTTATAAGTGCATGGGTAGTGGCTGGCCAACTGGAGAACTGCATGGATAGTGTCTGTGTAATTCCATGAGTGCAGGGGTAATGTCTGGGCCATTGAAAGAGTGGATAGGTAATGCATAAGTGATTGTATGAGTGCATGGGTAATGTGTAGTTAATTGAAGGAGTGCATGAGAAATATATGACTGATTGCAAGGGCGCAACAGTAACCTCTGTGTTGTTGCATGACTGAACTCATAGTTTGTGGGTGGTTGCAAAAGTGTATAAGTAGTGTCTGGGTGTTTTTTTAAGTGCATGAGTACTTGCTGAATAATTGGAGGAGTGCATGGATAATACCTGCAAGATTGCTTGAGTAGATAGGTACTGCCTGGTTGATTTTATAAATGCACAGGTACTGCCTGAGAGATTGAAAGATTGCATGGGTAATGCCTGGGTAATTGTATGAGTGCAAGGGTAATATTATGGTTTTTGGAAAAGTGGTTGTGTAATGCCTAAGTGAATGCATGAGTGCAGATTAACGTCTGTGGCATTGCAGGAGTGCATGCCTTATACCTAAGTGATTGTGTGCATTCCAACATAATGTCTGAGGGAATTAGAGGAATGCTTGGTTAATACCTTGGAAATTGCTTGAGTTTAAGGGTAAGTCTTGTTGGTTGCAGGAGTGTAGAGGTAGGGCATGGGTGATTGAAGGAGTACATAGGTAGTGCCTGAGTGATTTTAAAACTTTAAGCATTCTGTTTGGATGGTTGGAGGAATACACAAGTAGTACCTGGGTGATTGGAGGACTAAATAAATAGAGCTTGGGTGCTTTTAAAAGTGTCTCTGTACTGTCTGAATGAATAGAGCATTGTATAGATACTGCCTGGATGATTGAAAGAATGCAAGGGTAGTGTCTAGGTGATTGCATCAGTGCTGGGATACTGTTTAGGGGAACAGAGTAGAGAATAGCTACTATCTGGGTGATTGGAAGAGTGTTCTCATAATGTGTAACTGATTGCATGAGTATACAGATAGTACCTGGGTGATTTGAAAAGTACATAGGTAGTGTCTGGGTGATCTTGTAAATTTATGAATACAGGCTAGGTGATTGGAGAAATACATGGATAGTGCATGGATGATGGCAGGAGGGTGGGAATAGTCCCTAATGGTATGGAGCAGTGCATGGGTAGTGTTTAAAAAAATAGATGACTGCAATAAAAGTGATTGTGAACATTACTTCATATTATTATGTGTATGTGTGGAGGGGGAGTGACCCCTGGCCCTCCTGGTAGGTCGCTCCCCCTCCACACAGCTCCCCCTGCGTGCCCCTGCTGCCGCCGCTAAAGGATTCACTGGTTAGTGTGCCCATCCTCAGTTTTTTTCTCTCTGCGCCTCTTGTTTTTCCCCCTCATTTGTGCCCTGTTTTCTTTGCTTTGCTCTGGGACACTGATTTCCCCTCTTCTGTGCCCCGCTTTTTGCTCTCTGTGCCACTCGTTTTCCCCCTCCTTTTGCCCGTTTTTCTTACTCTGTGCTACTGTTTTTCCCCTCTTCTGTGCCCCGTTTTTTGCTCTCTGTGCCACTCGTTTTCCCCCTCCTTTTGCCCATTTTTTTTGGTCTGTGCTACTGTTTTTACCCTCTTCTGTGCCCTGTTTTTTGCTCTCTGTGCCACTCGTTTTCCCCCTCCTTTGTGCCCGTTTTTGCTCTCTGTGCTACTGTTTTCCCCTCTTCTGTGCCCTGTGTTTTTGCTCTCTGTGCCACTTTTTTCCCCCTACCTCTGTGCCCTGTTTTTTTGCCTTGTGCCACTGGTTTCTCCTCTTCTGTGCCCTGATTATTTTTTGCTCTGTGGCGCTGTTTTCCCCTCTTTTTTGCCCCATTTTTCTTTCTGTGCCTCTCGTTCTCCCCACCACTGTGCACCCTGCAGCCTCGCCCTCTGCTTACTCGCTGCTCTGCCTCCCGCCTCCCAGCTGCCCCTCCCTCCCACCACCCCATATATGCAGGACGCTGCAAGATTGCCCGCAGAGACCGCACCGACGGAACTGGAGGAGGAACAGCCATCATTCACAAGTCCAGCCTCAAGGTCTCCACCGACTCACATGACACCCTGAGCACCGCCGAACACCTGCACTTCCGGATCCACGCTGACCCCAACACCACCCTCAGAGGAACACTTGTCTACAGACCCCCAGGACCTCAGCCACAGTTTAGCAACTTTATCGCCAACCTCCCCAGCGCCCATGCACTTGCCTCTACGACTACATCCTCCTCGGGGACCTGAACTTCCACCTTGAGAACAACAACGACGCCAACTCCGCCACCCTGATCGACAACCTCGCCAACCTCGGCCTCAGACAAATCATCACCGCTCCCACCCAAGCCACCGGCCACACGGTTGACCCCATCTTCTCCACAAGCACCCACATCTCCTTCGACCGCACCACAGAACTCCACTAGATGGATCCCCGCTGCATCCATTTCACCTACAAGAAGCCCACCACGTACCACCACACCCAACAGCTGCCCCGCCGCTGCTGGAACAAAGTCACCAAAGAACAGCTGGCCACCACCCTCGCCCAGAACCCGCCCAATGACCCCACCAACCCAGACGCCGGCGCCCGCAACCTCAGACAGTGGATCAACAACTGCACCAACACCCTCGCCCCGCTCAAGAAAACCTCCAACAGCCACACCAGCAAGAAAGCCACCTGGTTCACCGAAGAACTTCAGACCTCCAAACGAGTATGCCGGAAATTGGAGAAGAAATGGCTCCACGAACGAACACCGCCACGCAGCCCATAAGGATGCCACCCGCAGACATCACCATCTCATCAGATTAGCCAAGAGATCATTCTTCAAAGCCCGCTCGGACAACAATGCACACGACAGCAAAGAGCTCTTCAGCATTGTGAAGGAACTCTCCAACCCCTGCACCAATGCCAATGATATCCCGCCCTCACAAGAACTGTGTGATTCGTTAGCCACCTTCTTCCACTGCAAGATCGCTGACATCCACGACAGCTTCAACACCACTACGACCACCCCGACAACATCAGACTCCACCCCCCTACGAACACCACCCGCATCAACCGCCTGACCTCCTTGACCAACGTCAACAACGACAAAACACGCAAGATCATGAACTCCATCCACTCAGGATCACTATCAGATCCCTGCCCACACCACATATTCAACAAAGCAGACGCAGCCATTGCACCCCAACTACGGAAAATAATCAACATCTCCTTCGAGACAGCTACATTCCCGAAACCTGGAAGCATGCTGAAATCAACGCCCTTCTCAAGAAGCCCATGGTGGACCTCAAGAATTTCTGGCCCATCTCCCTGCTCCCGTTCCCGGCGAAGGTTATCGAGAAAATCGTCAACACACAACTGACCCGCCACCTCGAGGACAACGACATCCTAGACCCATCCCAGTCTGGATTCCAAATAAAACCACAGCACAGAGAAAGCCCTCATCGCTGCCACAGATGACATCAGGATCCAACTAGACAACGGCGAAACATCAACCCTCATCCTCCTGGACCTATCAGCCGCCATCGACACAGTCTGCTACCGTACACTAAAGACACGCCTCCAAGAAGCCAGAATCCAAGGAAGGCCCTGAACTGGACCACATCCTTCCTCTCCGGCAGAACCCAGAGCGTCTGCCTTCCCCCTTCCGCTCTGAAGCCATCAACATCATCTGCGGTGTACCCTAGGGCTCATCCCTCAGCCCGACGCTGTTCAACGTCTACATGGCCCCCCTCGCTCGCGTCGCCCGCCAGCACAAACTCAACATCATCTCCTATCCAACGACACCCAGCTCATCCTCTCCCTAACCAAGGACCAGCACACCTCCAAAACCAACCTCCACGAGGCAATGAAGGCCGTCTCCAAATGGATGAGAGACAACCGACTGAAGCTGAATTCGGACAAGATGGAGGTCCTCATTCCCCGGATCCACCCCCTCAGCTTGGGACGACTCCTGGTGGCCGACCACACTGGGAACAGCACCGACACCCACCGACCACGCACGCTACCTAGGAATCATCCTCGAATCCTCCGGCGGCAAATCCTTCTCCTTCCCCGCAGCCAAAATTTGGAACACCCTCTCTACCCACCTCATACGGCAGACCCAAGACCTGCTCACCTTCAGAAGACTACTCAAGACCTGGCTCTTCAAGCAGTAGCAGCCCCCCCCCCCCCCCCACCAGCGCCTTGAGGCCCTCACGGGTAAGTAGCGCAGCATTATAAGTACCTTTATTGATTGATTGATTGATTGATTGATTGATTGATTGATATTACATCATTTCATCTTACGTTCTTTATTAAAGTAGATGCCAAACACATTGAAACTATTTCACAGTAGTTTTATTGTAAACTGAATTAAAAATCATTACAAGCTTTAGTATTACTTTCTGTAAAAAAAGAAGAAAAACTGTTTTTGCTTATAGTTTTAAGAACAAAACATAATTTTAGAATTACATAACATATTCAGTTTCCCTTTTCTTACTGTTTTCAGATTGTATTGAATTTCACCATTCACAGTGATTTCAATGTAGATCATCATTTAACAGCGTTTAAAAAATACAATCAATGAGATTGTAAATAAAAAACAAATCTGCATTGAAAATATTTACAAGTGCAACTACCTGTTCACCTATGTAAAGTTTCTAAATTATTTCTTTCTCTGAAATACATTTCTGAAATATACATTTTCTTTTACATCGTATATAATTTAAAGATCAAATATATAAACTATTTCTTTGAAATACAATTTTGGAAATGCAATAACAATTAGCAAAGAACAATAATAGGCAAATATGGTACAAGTTATGTGCTGCTTTTCAGAAGCATTTAGGTAATTCCAAAAATGGATATTTCCGGTATCTCTCTCCCCTCGTCTTCACTTCCCCTGAGTTAAGCAATCATGTAACTTGAGCTATTACTGGTAAACTGGGAGGTTGGGCTCTAAAGATTTAGCGTTTCCTTGGAAGAGAATTTTGCTAACGAGCAGTCATCCATCTACTTTCAGGCATAGTGTTCTTCTCAGTATGAGACGCAAGCCCTGCATTATTTAATCTGTGCTAATCTTATATGTTGCAGTTTTTCCTGGTAGTTTTCAGTGGAGGTCTATAAGTTATCACACTGTTCAGTAGGTGCTATTTGGACTTGTGATTAGGAGGCTTACAAGGTCATGACTGGTACTCTTTGCACTCTCTATTGTCGTTGCCGAGCTAGGATCTGAATGGTGGCGGGTGAAGCAGCAAACCTTTTATGTGGCTCACAAAATCTACAAGACATGCATGAAGGTCTCACATTTCTGTGTACATCGGGCTTTGGCCTGAAAAAGCATGACTTATACAATGTGTTCGTATTACTTCATCAAGATTTTCAACATTTAATTTTGCATTTTATTGTAAGTACGCCTACTTTTGCCTTGCGAGTGCTTACTTACTCAAGAAGAAAAGCTTAGTATGGTATGTAGTCGGGTACAAAACGTGTGTAAATTAGTGGCAAGACGCAGTTTCAGAAAACTTGTGGGTATACCACACATCCTGAATCAGCACAAACTAGCATCCGCGACAAAAGAACTATGCTCGTTCGTGGGTGAAAGCTAAGTAGATGAAGGCCAAGAATTCGCATCTACGTTTACCTCACAAATCTTTGCTGGCAACTGGAAACTTAGGGGCATATTACCAAGGGAGGCGATAGGTGATTATCACTACTTTAGTTGCCATTTTTGGCCGCTAAGCGGCGATAATTCTATTGTCCTATTAGCAAGCTGTCGCTAACTGACGTTAGCGACAGCTTTTAGGCGATAGCGAGCGGTTTAGGGCCCGCTTTGCATGTCAGCGATTTATCGCTAATGACATGCAAAGTGGGCGTACCCAACCAGTTATCGACTGAAAGCAGTCGCTAACGCCCCTATCGCCTATTAGCAAGGCAGGCATAGCGTTGGAAATATTCACGCTAAGCGCGAATATCTCCAAATACTAACACCTGCCCAGGCCAGTTCTTAGCCATGTTATCCAATGGGAGGTGGATAACATGGCTAAGAGCATTTCGTCGCTAATGCGTGAATATCGCTGTATTTTCAGCGATATTCACGCATTTCGCCACTATCGCTGGATATTTTTAGCACAATGGAGATAAACGTTGCCAATAGCATGTTTTTTCCGCTAACATATCCAGGAATAGGCAGCGATAAAAAAAATCATTGCTAAGCCCATTTAGCGATAAATATTGCTACTTGTTGGTAATATGCCCCTTACTTCCGTGTCTTCTGGCACAACCTTCATTTGAACCTCTTCTGAATGATTCTGATAATTTATCTACCTTTAATGCCTATATCCCAGTGCCCATCACTTTTGCCAGATGATTGGGAAATTCTGGTCCTGTTTTGTGGAAAGGCTCACATGAAGTTTTTCAGAGAGTGAATTTTAACAACCAAAACCCAGGCCTTTATTTCTTCATTTCTGTTTTTTTTAAATATATTTTATCAGCAACAAAATATTATTTGCCTCTTTTCTTTACTGCCCCTTTTTTAGGTTTCGAACCTGGCAAGGGGCTTGCCCCTCCCAGTTTGAAAACTGTTGTCTTCAGTATGGATGTCGGCACAGCCTCTGCCTCTCATTGGCTAGCTCCATAAATGGACGCTAGCCATTGGGAGACAGAGGCTGTCAATCGCGCTTTCTCTTGAAAACGCGATTCGGGGCGTTTCTGGTGCTTTTTTTAAGCCCCGCCCCTTTGTCCCGGGCCGCGCTGCGATTGGCTGCCGGCCCGGGACACCCCCGTGACGTCATTCCCGGGCCGCGCTGTGATTGGCTGCCGGCCCGGGACACCCCCGTGACGTCAGCCAATCACAGCGCGGCCCGGGACCTGTCCTACATTCTTAGCAACAACTCAGTGTTTATACATGTCCTTGCTTTTTGCGCCTTACATTGTTGTACTCTTTCAGTATCTCGGTGCCATACGTGCTCGACAGAATCCCAATCGTCATACATGTCATTGCATGAGGTGCCTTACAGGTGTGATCCCGGGAAGCCACTGTATACACCCCCTGCATCCGTTTCTCCTATATGCCAACATTTCGGTGTTGTGGAGGGAATTATCATAATGTAAACACTTGCCCCGTTCTTGAACTTGACCCTTTTAGGTTTCATTGGCAGCGCCTCGGGGTATAAAAAACCCTCTTCCTGAGCTCCATATGCAGGTCTGTGCTGGGGCTGTTCATACTTTTTCAGACGGATACAAGAGAAGCGTTTCCAGGCGGAAGCGCCCCCTGTGACCTTGCATTTGTAAAGTGTGGGGGCGGGGTGCTCTGTCTAAGGATGCTTTAATGTGCGTGTCCTGCATCTCCCCATGGGTGCGGTGGGATTGTTGACACAGGTGGGACATGTAAGTGTATGGCCTGGAGCGCTCTACGTGGGCGTTTCTCAACACTGAGCCAGCGCTTCGAGGTCCTATTCAGCACGCTGCTTCTTTTCTATCATGTATTGAAGGCGGCCAGATGCGTCAGTGGGATATACCTGTTGCAAGAATCTATAGGTTAATGGTTTAACTTCTGGGATCGCCAACGCAAATTTCTATACTTTCATGATAAATAAAACCTAACTCTTTTAGGTTGGGTAATAGGAACATTTTAAGTACTATGCAGGCCGTGAGAGCACGTGGTAAATAATGCAATGCACACCTAAAAAATAAATAAATAAATAAATAAACCTACTTACAAAAAAAAAAGATTTTCAGCAAAGTGCAGGCGGTGGTAAAAAGTGGTGAATGTACGTGCAAAAACACCCAGGGCCAAATGTGTGTGCAGTGTTAAATATTGGGTCGGGTTTCCCAACCCCATCTCAAATCCATGTTTGTGCAGGGTTCGGACTTGCAAGTTGAATTGCGTTTACTGCACCTGGAAATTTCCGGGTGCGATAAAAACCACACGTATTGTTAGATTTCGGCAAGGTACACCGTCTGGAATTCAAAAGAGGAAAGCATACAGGTTTTAACATGGCATGCAGATTTTGGTGCAGCAAACATTAAAATCAGCTCGTTATTCATCGGAAGCCCAGAATAGGTATAATGTATCACACCTGTTAAATTAAAAACCCGTGTAAGTCTGATTTTATTTGCAGCGATAAATTGTACCTTCCTTCCAACCCGCTCATAGTTGGAAAATGCGGGAGAATGGAAAGATGCTAGTTTGACCGTGGAGCACAGGCAGAGCCACTGGAAAAACACTGTTGGCAGCGGCGGTGCTTTGGACATAAATACACATTTCCTGCACTAAACACATAATCCATCACCTGCTGCATAAATTGCAGATTTTAACGAACGCGTTTATGTGTAGCTCAAAGGGATCAAAAGCTGTGAAAATTGCAGGACATGGTGTGCATCAGCAAGCCTGACACTTTGCAGAAGTTAGCCACTTTCAGCTGCTGATTACTGTAATTAGGCATTCATATACGTGACAGTGTTGCTCCGATGGTGTAAGAATCCCAGTTTGATGGCCCGTGGTTCAGTAATTTTTTCTGCAACACGAGGCAAAACCTTTTAGTGCTTGACTTTAATTCAGAGTTGATACTGATTCCTTCTCATTCCAAGATCTCACCGGAACTGGTTAGCACCAGGAAAAACTACATACAGATCTCGAGCATGGTCACTCTGGATTGGTGAATCCACATTTTAATCCCTTTCATATCCTGGCTGCGGCACAGCAGCAGTACAGTTGCTTCATCTGAGGCCAGAAATCAAACTGGTATAATCCAGAGACCATAAACTCATTGACAGAAAGCCTCTACATGAGGCCATGAGGCTATCGCAAGGCTTCAACACTAACCCTATCTACTACTAAGCAATAGCGTATCTGACATGGGTAATTAATTATACTGTCCGACACAGAGAAATTCAAGTGCTCAAGAAAAAACCCTCAATCTCATGGACGGCTTTCAATCTCATCACCACAAATACACTAAGATTAGTCTTCTTGAACACCAAGCCATCTAATTTTGCATCAAGCTCTGTGCCTCCATCTCAGACCAAAGATCATGTAGATCATGGGTACTCACAAACTTTCTCTCTGGGATAAATTTACAGTGTGGTTTGTGGCCGAGGGCTGCACTGGTGGGGGCGGGGTCATTGGGGGTGGGGGACGGGGCTAGAGCAACAAAAAAACTGTGACCATGAGGTTGAACACAGGTCCCTGCAGCGTACGCCTTCGTCCACTGAGCCACCAGACCCGGCATACACACATATTTTTATTTTTTATTTTTGTAGTTTTCTATAGCTCTAGCCAGACCCGGAGGTATCGGAGCGCTTTACAACATTGTTATAAACCGATTACATTGTTGTAAACGGATTGTTACACCAAGAGTGCCCAGGTAAATAGTGAGTCCAAGGTCTAAGGAGGTTCGTTAATCCGCTTTGACGTAGTTTCTGGGTCTTTTGTCTTGTGGTCGGGAGTTAAAGAGGATCCGTTTTTACTTTGTGAGGATTTGATTGAGGAAGAGCGTTTTGAGCTGGCTCTTGAAGGCTCTGTAGGAAGAGTTCGTCCTAATATGTATGGGAATGGCATTCCAGATTTTGGGTGCATTTCCGGTGAAGGACCTAGATAGAGTCTTTTGTTTGCAGGTTTTCGGAGGGATGAGAAGCACTGAGTTAGGTTTCTTGTCTGTCCCGCTTTCTTGAGTTTGGCAGCTAGATAGGTGGGTTTGCCAGTGTGTAGAGCTTTGTGTGTGAGGCAGGCGGTTCTGAAATTAGCTCGCATTTCTACTGGGAGCCACTTGAGTTTAGTTAGCGCGGGAGTGATGTGTTGATATTTCTTCACTCCTACACCATTCTGGCTGCTGCATTTAGTGTTGTTCTAAGTGGAGCTAGGTGTAGTTTGGCCGTGCCTGTGAGGGTGGCGATCCCGTAGTCTAATCTGGATAGGACAAGTGACTGCGTGGCTTGTTTGAGGTCCGTTGGTGGGATGAAGGGTTTAATTTTACTTAATAGCTTTAGGTTGAAGAAGGCACCTTTTGCAGTGCTCTTGATGTGTTTAATCATATCCAAGTTAGGGTCCAGAGTGATACCCAATGACTTCACTGAGTTTGCTGGGATGAGGGTGCAGTCTAGAGCATCAATAGCCTTTAACCATTCCGTGATTTGCGGGTTCTTTTCCTTGCTGGCTAGGAGAAGAATTTCCGTTTTGTTTTGATTTAATTTCAGATGGTTGCGGGACAGCTGCTCTTGTACTTCTCTTAGGGTGATGTTTAGTCTTTGCATGTCTGCTAGGGCGGAGGTTTTCTAGGTATATCTGGGTGTCGTCGGCATGGAGATGGAAGGGAATGTTGGCTTGTTTGAGGATGATGGTGAGTGGCTCCATGTAGATGTTGAATAGTGCGGTGATAGCACTGACCCCTGGGGGACACCTCTAGTTATAGGGTGTAGGTCGGACGTGAAGTTTCCTATTTTTATTCTTTGAGATCGGTTTTGTAGGAAGGAGGTGAACCACTGTGCAACCACCCCATTGGCACCTACCCTATCTGTGAGAATATTTATGAGCAGTTTGTGGTCGACCGTGTCAAAGGCCGCCGAAAGGTCCAGGAGTATGAGTAGACAGCAGCGGTTCTTGTCCAGTGATTTGTGCATATCATCTATGACATTTTGGAAGGCAGTCTCTGTGCTGCATCCTTTCCTGAAGCCTGATTGGTGTGGGTCGAGGAGGTTGTTGATGTACATGTGGTGGGTGAGTTGATGGAGAACACATTTTTCTAGTAATTTTGCTAGGAAAGGAAGATTGGATACAGGTCTGTAGCTGCTAAGATCCTTGGGGTCAGCACCAGCCTTTTTAGGTTTCGACCTGGCGAGGGGCACGAAGTGCCCCTCCCAGTTTGAAAACTTTTGTCTTCAGTATGGATGTCGGCACAGCCTCTGCCTCTCATTGGCTAGCTCCATAAATGGAGGCTAGCCATTGGGAGACAGAGGCTGTCAATCGCGCTTTCTCTTGAAAACGCGATTCGGGGGCGTTTCTGGTGCTTTTTTAAAGCCCCGCCCCTTTGTCCCGGGCCGCGCTGCGATTGGCTTGATGTAAATATATAATTTACCCTCTTAATTTCTATGCAGGTAAGTACTTAATCAATAATAACTCAGATCGGAAAGAAAAAACCAGAGTCCGTGGTGTTAGAGTTCTTAGGGGTTTTATTCCTCAAAAGGGAATGGTCAAGACCAGAATATCATGTTCTTCCCACCGCAGGGGTGGAAGAAGGGATAGAGCGCTACATTTTATTGACAGTACATAGCTTATATACTTAATTCATGTCATAGAAAACAGTACAGTAGGCGTAACAGCTGAGAGAAGACAAGATAACAGTATACACGTGTTACTAGTACGTAATCAGAAGGCGTGGACTAGGCGTGAACTGGAGGTGTGTGCTAGAAACGTCACAGGTAGGTGTCACAAGGGGGTGGCACTAAACAGAAATGTTGCAATGTCAGCAGAAATCGGAAACTTGGATGCGCGCAGCTGCATGACGTGTGATTGACGTGAAACTGGAGGGTGCAGGAGATTTGACATTTACACTGACGGAAAGAGACAGGAGTCTGGCATGTCAGATCAACTTGTACTTCTATCATATCTGATATCTGATGTTTGGGAACCATATTATCTGGACGGAAAGGTCTCTGGGGCAGAAGCTATTCTATACTGACTGTGAGTGCGTGTTTAAGCGCCTAAGTGTCTGCATGAGAAGCGTGGGGCATGGGGCCTTCCATGGGAGCATGGTAACGGAGGCTATGAATTATTTGCACGGAGACAGGTCGGCCCTTTGGCCCCGTAGCTGAGGGGGATGTTTACCGAAGCTAGCAGGCAGGAATGCAGTTTCGAGGAGCGGAACAGATAACTCGAAGGTTATAGTCAGTCTTGGCAGGCAGCAGGCTGAGCTGAGCGCGGTGGGCCGCGCTGGAAGTAAGTCAGAGTTCACGGGTACAGAGGCAGCCTGGGCTGAGGCTGTCAGAGTCAGAAGCCAGAAAAGAGGCTCGATGGCAGAAATTCAGGGCCTATCTTGCCAGAGCTGAAAAAAAACATGTAAGGTACACTACAAAAAGACGTTGGCATAGCATACTTAGGAACGGACTATTTAATCCATTCAGGGTGGATCTGAAAGAGGACAAGTTAACGTTGGACGCAAATGTATTTGCGTCTTCATAGCTGGCACAGGAGGGAAGTTACATGCACTTTAAGCTGGTACATGGAGACGGTGGGGTACGCGCTAGGGAACACAATTTGACCATAAAATTTATATTTCCTCAGGCTGCCGGCCCGGGACACCCCTGTGACGTCATTCCCGGGCCGCGCTGTGATTGGCTGCCGGCCCGGGACACCCCCGTGACGTCAGCCAATCACAGCGCGGCCCGGGACCTGACTTGTTAGGATTTTGTCTTGTAGGAAACCACAGTGGAAAGGACTTGCTAAAAAAAATTCTCTGCACCAGGAAACCCCTTCGCAAGACGAGTTTTAAAGATAACAAAGAAGGAAACTATTTATGAAGGTATTTTTGGGGATAGCTGTACCTGCTTTTCGGGGGAACCCATAGTTTCAGCGGTTTTCCATTGAAGAATGAAGGTGAGAAGCGGCAGTCCTGGGGTCTCCCGAGGTTCAGCGCGAGCCCAGCAGTCCCTAAGCATGTGGCGTTTCAGCTCGCGCACTGCGCAGGAACTGTGTCAACAGAGGTATGCGTGAGGAGAGTCCCCTCGGGCTACAGCAGCCTCCTGCAAGCACCGGCCAGATAGGGAGAAGACAGGGCGGGAGAAGCGGCGAAGAATAAAAGCAAAAGACTGCTAAAAATACAACGTGAGATCACGCTCCTCTCTAAGACAGACCCTCCCCTTGCTTCCCAAGATCACCTGGTGCAGGGGCCCCGCACCTTCATTTTATAAACTGTGTAGCTGCCGCAACGCCTGGTCTGAACAGCAGAATCCCCTTCATACCTGCTATAAGAAATATTGTGCTGTAACGTTTAGTGGTACTAGCTCGCCTACCAGTGAATGAACGTGACCATGCATGGGGATATTTCACAACTCAATGGTTTTAGTTAATGTTTGATCCCTTGTCAAGAGTGAATAAATCAGCTACCTCTGTTTTTTTTGTGGCCAAATGCTCTTGGCATTCTGGGAATTGTAGTTTCGTGCACAGTGTGACTGGTGTATTTTTGATCCATGTTCAGCTTATTAGTACACAAACAGAACACATGTAATCAGTGCCATTTTGCATGTGGTGAGTTTTGTATCTATGACAGTTACATTTCACCACGTTCTAAACAACTGTAGGCTTTTCAAATTCCATGACACCACTGTTTATTTGGAAGAGGCTCGGTAAGGTAGAGAGTAGCAGAGACTCAGTAAGATAGAGAGTAACAGAGGGTCACTAAGGTCGAGATTAGCAGAGGCTTGCTAAATTAGAGAGTAGCAGAGGCTCAGTAAGGTAGGGAGCAGCAGAGGCTCAGAAAGGTGGAGAGTAGCAGAGGCTTGGTATGGTAGAGAGTAGCAGAGGATCAGTAAGGTAGAGAGTAGCAGAGACTCGCTAATGTAGACAGTAGCCGAATTTCGGTACGGCAGAGAGCAGCAGTGGCTCAGTAAGGAAGAGAGTAGAAGAAGCTCAGTAAGGTAGAGAGGCTAAACAAAACTCTTGCTTCGACTTCCTTTTGGATCTCATTGTGACACTTAATGCTACTCCTCGCAGCTTACCTGAGCTGATCGAAAATATCAGGTTCATAAACTGATATCTAATAATAATGATTTCGTTTTTTTTACTCCTTTAACCTCCGCTAAGTCAGCAATTAATCTTAAATCCATGTCTTTATATGCCTGTCTTGCTATCCTTCCTTAGTAAATTAGCAATTTGCATTACTGGTCCAGCTGGTTGGTTAGTACACCATCTTGTTACACAAACACGTTTAAATTTGGTTTGTAACAGAGGTATGTATGTGTGTTAAGATCCAGCTTGTAGCGGTCTGTTGTCAGGACATATTGTGGACAATACCAAAATTTAGATTGGGCTTTAGGTCCGCTCATTGATGAGCATTCAGTGGCGTTCTTGTCTATTTCATTTGCTTGCTTCTTATCCATCAAACTTTAATGCTGCGAAACCTATTGCATTGTAAATGCTTGTTTTAAAGAGTTATAGCATTAATTTTGTACATGTGTAAGGCAGCATCTTTTTAGTTGGAGATTTATATAGAAAATGTGCCAATCCTTTTTGAATTAGTCAATGCAGCTATTACGTAGCCGCCGAGTCAAAAGTATAAGAAAACAAAAAGACAATGTAAATTGACTCCTACCCCTTGTATTTATCCTCTCCTTGAGGTCGATTCTTTCAACGCTGAATGCTTTTCTTAAAGATCAAGAGGAAACACACAATACATATAAAGAGCTTTCCAGGAAGAGAGTAGTCATTACAGCAGTTGTTTGTTTTGCTCACAGCTCGAAAGTGCTCCACGTGTGAGTTGTGGGCGTGCAGCTACATGTATTTCCTTTTGTGTTTACATAAAATACAGTTTGAAGCACAAAGTCACTGGACTACATCTTTGTTAAGGCCTTTATTTACCGCACAGTACCTACATGCCAGTGAAGGATGGAGGGGCAGAGGGAGGCAGGGGGTGAGATTGAAATGACAGACAGGAAGGAAGAGTGAAGAGTTCCCATTTGCAGGGGGTGATCATACCTCAGATGCTGAGTACTGTGACGAGGAAGAGGAAGTTCTGAGTAATGGAGATGACTAGTATTAACTCTAATTATAGCACTTCTCCTGGAGCATCTGGCTGACTGGCTGAACAGCACTTGTACAGGTGCCTGTCTACAACATTCAAGTGAAGCAAGGCTGGTTTATACTGTTACAAAGAAATAAATGCATTTGGCATAAGATAGCAATGTAGTACATCTTAGTTGTAAATGAGCTCATCAGAACAGTGTGAGGGACCAGAACCATAGCGCTTCTAACTGAGTTATCACTATACTTGTGTGCATTATTCACAGATATATGCACAAATGCAAATGCAGCATGTGAACATAATGTGAGAGGTTGTATTCCATGGCATAAGTAACATTCATCCCATGCTTACATTAAAAAGACATGCAAATAAGAAACTAAAAACCACAAGATGAAAGCTTCAAGCTATGAACCTATTTAAAAGCCTCCTTTGCAAAGAATATGTGACAAGTCTTGGACCTGGAGGAGTATACTGAGTTTATAGAACACGATAAAATTGGAAATAACTGAAATTGTAAATGATCAACTGCGGAGGGGCGTGGCTTGGACGCCGGCCAAGATGGCGGCGTAGACCGAGCGCTCCCTCACCGGCCGGCTCCCGTCTCCTCACAAAGGGCATTATGTCGGTGAATTTATCAATTCCGATCATAGCCCCGCAAATCGGAACGCGAGTAGAGCCCGGCGCCCTCACTATTTCCGTTTTTTGCGGGCCAACGAAGGAGCTGCCGAAGGGTTTCGTCTTGCAGTTGCTGCCGCCATTTTGTACGCCGGCCGCGGACCACAGCGGCGGCCGGCTGCTCTTCTGCATATCTCTTCATTCGGACGTTCCTCGGCTCACGTTAAAGAAGTCACACCTTAATTTAAGAAGTGCTGAATTTGCAGCTACGCTCCTTGGTAAGCCTTCTATCTTGGCAATTCGCTTTTTGGAGCGCCCTTCTCCTCAAGCTTCTCCTGCATTACGCTATGTGGCATCTCTAGGCTATTAACATTTGTGACCAACAGCAGCAGCGCTTCATAACGCTCTCATTTACGCCTCTACTGTACTTTCTCTTTAATGCCTTCTCAGGAGGTCTCTCAAATGCGGTGCAAGCTATGTTAAGGCTTCATTCTTTTGCCTTTAGTCACAAATTCCTGCGCAAGCTGCATGAGGTCTTGTGTTCATCCTTCTGCCAACGCATTGCACGTCAGTGGTGTTTTCCTCAAAGAAGGCTGCTCAGTACACGTGTCCTTATCCTCTCATACTCAATTACGCTCCTCTGCAATGTTTGTCCTTCATGATGTTACTCTCTTGACTTTTCCTGAGGCGCACTTTTTACTCATGCTCTGCCAGTGACGCATTTAAGACCTATTTGGATCTACTTGCTTCCTTTCAACCTCAACGGTCGCTATTTACAAGAACTTTGCCATACGCTACTCTCCTGCAGCGCTATTTCTCACTAATTGGCGCTTCTGTTTTTTCCATGCATTGAACATTCTGACAAGACTCTTCCTCTCACCAATTGCCTTTAGTCCTGCGTTCTTGGCTGATTTTCTCTGTGTGGATTGTTTCTTCTACGCAATGTGACCACTACTCATCACAACATTGATGTTACGGAGTTTCTCCTATCCTCCTTTTGCTCCTGGTTTTTGATTGCCTTTTTATGGGGAAACTCCGTACTTTGAAGCTCACTTCTCTGCCGAAACTACCATCTGGATCGGATTCTGATTCTCCCAACCAGGAAATGGAGGAGGGCAAACCCTCGAAATCTGACTCAGCCCATGGGGCTATTCCTAAAGCTCAAACTGGAGGTAAGGCACAACCTCATCTGACCTCTTCTAAGCGGCTGAAGAAAGATCCGCCATCACCTGGGAGTAACTCTTCTTCCTCATCCATGGATCTCATTCTGGAGGAACTCCGTGCCTTCAAACCCTTTATGGAAGCCACCACAAAAAACATGCAGGCTATGCAGGAGAAGTGGACATCTTTGGACTCACGTGTCACGACTTTGGAACAATCCTCAGACTCTTTACATTCTTCCTGCTCCCGCATTCCTTCAATAGAGGCTGAAATTTTCCTCCTCAGGCGTCAGACTGAGGATTTGGAAAATAGAAATCGCAGGAACAACCTTCGCTTGTACGGCCTTCCGGAACTTTCAGAGGGGGCTAATCCTACCGTCTTTTTCCAATCTTTCCTTGCGAAGATACTGGACGCTCCGGCCTTATCCTCCATTAATATTCAGCGAGCGCACCGTCTTGGCCCCAGGGTTGCTACCAAGCCTAGAGGTGTTATTATGCTGTTTTTACAGTATACTGATCTCCTACATGTCCTCTCAGCCGCCAAACTCAAGAAGCAAATCATGTGGGAAGGTCACCGTCTCTATCTTTCGCAGGATGTTTCCAAGGCCACAGCAGATCGAAGGAAAAGGTTTTTAGACTTGAGGCCTCAGCTAATAGCTATTAATGCTAGATACGGTCTCCTACACCCCTGCCTCTTCAAGGTTATGTATAAAGACAAAACCACCACATATGAAGATCCTGCGGCTCTGCAAGCCTTTCTTCGCCAGCTGAATCCGGATGTTATGGATACCTCTAAACCTGGCTGAAAAGACTTCATGTCCACTGTCTGATACTTCTGCCTGATCTCGTCTGATTATGGTTCTACTTTTTCTTACTTAGTGTTGTTTATTCTGTTTTAATTGTTGTTTCTTATTCTAATAGCTGTTTTGTTAACTTATTCTACTGCTTTATATACTTTTATACTTAGTCGAGTCATGTTTTCACTGTGATTTCTTATATTATTCCCTAATGTATATCTCCTTCCTTTAGATATTTCCCTCGTCGACCCTTCTTGATGCTTCCTAATGTTCTTTGTCTTGCCCATTGAATTTCTACATATCACTGGTTGGTTACTCGCTCTGGTTGTTGACGTCATCATCTCCCGCAACCACAATCCCCATTCCTGTCTGAGTTTTTCCGTTTTCGTAAGTATGTCTTTCAGTTGTTCGTTTCGAACTTGTACTATGTTCATTTTTGTCCCTTTCTTCTTTCCCTTTCTCTTTTCTTGCATTCTCTTATACCTTTTCCCTGGGCTTTTCTTTCCTTTTCTTTCCCTTTTCCTGATGTCCCTTCTTCTCTCTATCACATCTGACATCTCCTCACACATCTACTCCTTCTCCTTTTGTTCTATCTTCCTTTTTCTCTTCTTTTTCTCTTTTATCTTCTTCATCTTTCTTATTTTTCTCCATTGTATTTTTATGCATTACTGTGCATGTTGCACTCAGTTGTTTTTCTGAATTGTTCCATTCCGTGTCACCACATGGAATGTTAAGGGATTAACAAATCCCATTAAAAGACAGAGGGTTCTCTCACACTTAGCTAGACTTAAAACTGATGTTGCTCTTCTTCAAGAGACTCACCTTGCTGAACCAGAAGCTTTGAAACTTAAACGTTGCTGGGTGGGTCATGTTTTTTGTTCTCCTACAGGTTCTCGAAAAAATTGTGTTGTTCTTTTGTTACACAAAAAATTAAATGTCTCCACGATTATCTTTGAATGTGATGTTGATGGCCGTTGGCTCATTGTTAACTTACTTATTGATAACATTCCCCTCACCCTCTTTACTGTATATGCTCCTACTGGAATCGATAAATCCTTCTGGCCTACTATCGCTTCTAAAGTATCCTCCTCCCCTAGCGATTATATAATACTCAGAGGAGATTGAACCAGGTTGTTGATCCATTCCTTGATCGTCATTCGAAAGCTCCTTTTGTTCCCTCCAGAATGCACACACAGTTTGTGAACTCCCTTCAAAATAATGCCTTAGTGGATATTTGGAGATTATGCAATCCAGATGTTAGAGAGTACAGCTTCTTTTCCCCTCCTCACCAGTTCCAATCCCGCATTGACCACATTTTTCTTAGTAAATCTCTTTCCCAACATGCCATCTGCTCTGAAATTGGCTCTATCTTACTTTCTGATCACGCCCCAGTTTTTGTAGACCTTGACCTACTCCCATTTTCCCCTCACTCTGGTAGGTGGAGTTTCAATAATATTTTACTTTTAGACCCCTCCTTTTGTACCGAATTCACCTCCTTTGCCAAATAATTTTTTCTTCTAAACCAATCCCCTGACTCTTCTTTTGTTTCAGTTTGCGATTCATTTAAAGCAGCCTCTAGAGGTTTTATTATTAATTTTGTATCCCGGCGAAAGAAACTTCGAGAGGCCAAGTCGGAGAAAATTTTGACTGACATCAAGGCTCTAGAGCTTGCTTATTATTCTTCTAAATCCGACACCTCCCTTAAGGCTCTTATTGATGCCAAAATTTTGTTTAACAAATTTACAACAGATGCGGCTTCTAACATCTTACTAAAATGTAATTCTAGATATTACGGGGGTAAGAACAAGCTGGGGAAACTTTTAGCCAATTATTTAAAGATTCGTAAGGAACGCACAAAGATTCAATCTATCAATACTTCCTCCGGTGAATCCACATTTAAAGATAAGGATATTCTTTCTGAATTTGTCAAATTTTATGATTCTCTTTATACCCCTGAACAAATACCATCGTCTGATGACCTTCTTTCTTACTTTCAATCTCTTCCATCTCCCTCCGTTTCACATGTTGACTTCAACTCTTTGGAACAAGATATTTAACTTTCTGAAATCTCCCATGCTGTATCCAAACTTCGTCACGGTAAATCTCCGGGCCCTGATGGGTTTACCATTGAATTTTACAGTCATTTTGCCTCTCTTCTTCTTCCTAAACTATTACTCTTATTTCAATCTTTTTCTGCTACCGGTTCCTCTAGCGGTTCTTTTCAACAAGCCTTAATCTGCTTAATTCCAAAAGAAGATAAAGACCACTCTTTGTGCAAAAATTACAGGCCAATATCTTTAGTTAACGCTGATTACAAAATTTTGGCAAAGATACTAGCTCTTCGTATGGACCCCCTTTTGCCTGATCTAATTGGTCCAGAACAATCCGGCTTTGTCAAAGGACGCCTCGCCTCTGATAACTCTCGAGTATTTCTTAATATTCTTAGCAAATCTTCTTCCTTGACTCTGCCCTTTGCGGCTATTTCCCTAGACGCGGAGAAGGCTTTTGATCGGATAGGGTAGGATTTCATGTTTCAAGCTTTACGTTGGATTAGTATTCCTTCTAAATTCATTTCCATTATTTCTTTGCTTTACTCTAATCCTCAAGCTTCTATTTTTGTTAATGGAATGTCCTCGGACTATTTTTCTTCACACAGAGGGGTTCGTCAAGGTTGCCCCATGTCTCCTTTGCTTTTTGTTTTATCCTTAGAACCTTTTCTTACTAAAATACGATTGGATGATACTATTTCTGGCTTCCATTTTGGTTCCCAACAGGTCAAACTTTCCGTTTACGCTGATGATATTCTTTTTTATTGCTCCGACCCTGCCATCTCCATTCCTTCTTTTCTTCAACAGGTCTCTTCTTTCTCTGCGGTTTCCGGATATCGCTTGAACGCTGACAAGTGTGAAATTTTGCCTCTGAATCTTCTATTTCAAAAACATCTTTTTTCTTCTACAGGTTTTTCATGGCAACCATCTAAAATCAAATACCTAGGGGTTTGGTTTGCTCCTCTTTTATCCGATACTCTTAAATTAAACTTTGATTATATTTACAAGAAAATGGACACAGCTATTTCTCGCTGGCATCCACTCGTTTTATCCTGGTGGGGTCGTCTCAATTCTATTAAAATGATGCTATCCCCCTTACTTCTCTATACCATTTCCATGTTTGCTTTACACATTCCTCTCTCTTTCTTCAAAAAGATGGTCTCTCTGTTACTTAAACTTAGACGTCCCCGAATAGCTCTTGCTTCTTTACGTAAAGACAAAAAATCATTCGTTTTCCAGACTTCAAACAGTATTACCGTGCTTTTTCTTTTAAGCAATCGATCCGTTGGTTTTCGTCTTCTCAACCTCATTATCCCCCTGTATGGCTAAACATGGAATCTTTTTTCATCTCTCCCTTCATCTTTCGCGAATTCTTATCCTTTACTTCTTCTCTCACCCGCTTTCGTACACCTATTCTTTCATATTCTCGTACTCTTCTCTCTCCTTACTTAACTTCTTCTTATCCATCACTCCTCTCCATACACGAGCAGCCAATTTGGAATAACAACCTTCTAAAAATCTGTAACCGTACCATTTTTTGGAAGACCTGGCATTCTCGTGGAATTTGTTGGATTTCTCAGCTTCTTAATCAAGGTACACTTCTCCCTTTCAAGGATCTTCAATCTCTTTTTTCTCTAACTGCTTCTGCTCGTTCGCAATACAATTCCCTTTCTCCTGCTTTGATCTATTATCTTCACTCTCTTCTACCCACCAATGAGATTCCCATAGACCGTAGGTCCACATCCCTTTTGTTGGAGACCACTCCTTCTGCATCCGCTCTATGTAATTCTTTCTGTCTCATCACTAATAGATTGAAATCTCGTGTTGAACTTGCGTGGGAGTTGGATTTTTCTCAGGATTGTCCTGTACTTCTTTGGGATAAACTTTAGACCAAACTTCATAAAACATCTAGAGCTGCTAACACCACCCAAACTTTGTTTTTCATTTATCACAGGACTTTATTTACACCACTTGCCATGTCCCGCTTTTCACCAGACACTCCCTCTACATGTTGGTCCTGTCCCTGCCCTTCTGCTGATCTTAAACATATGTTGTTTAAATGCCCCCCTACTTCTCAGTTTTGGCAATCAGTCTGGTGGCAAATACAAAAGATTTTCCATTTTCAGGTCCCTTTCTCACCATCTCTAGTATTTCTTGGCTTCCTCTCATCAGAGCTCCTTCTTTCCCCCACACATTATCCTTTACTAGACCTTTTCATTGCTGTTGCCTTCCATATTATTACTTCAAACTGGAAACAGGCCACTAATATTTCATATCAGTCTTGGTGGAATGCAATCTGTTTTAATCATCGTTTAGACACAAATTATGTCTCCCCCATCTCACTAGCTATCAAACGTGATCTGATTTGGCTCCCTTTAACAACGTACCTCTCTTCTCCTGCTCCAGCCCATCCCTCTCCTGATCCTGATACAGTTGAAGTTCACAAACCTCTGTGATTTTATTATTCATATTTGTACATTTTTCGTTGTCTATTATGATTATTATATCTCATTATCTTGTATATTATCTACTGCAATTATTACTCTTATGTTATGCTCATATTTCGTCATGCTTGTAATGCTTACTTTTTTATGCAATGTGTATTTTTCATTATATTGTATATTGTTTATTTTATTCACTCATTGTAACTCTTCTCCCCCTTCCCCCTCCCTTCCCATATTTTATCCTTTACCTTAATAAATCAAACTTAAAAAAAAAGTAAATCATCAACTGCAATAAATTCCTCCTATCACAATCTATGCACATGAAAATCAGCCATAAAACACGAATTTTGGTGGATAATTGACCAAAATTCACATGTGCAACTGTTTTCTTCCTGGGAAGCTTCAGCAGATTTGAGCTGCTGAAATTTATCTGGAGGTGCAGACTTCATTGCCCTGAAAATTACTGTACAGTAAATCCAGCACAACTTGCAATTTCATCAGCACCCATGCAAGAGGTGTACGGAACTGTTGCCGCTCAAATAAATCCACGGAATCTTGCAGAGTTTTTAAGTAAGTAAACGGAATTCCTTGGAGTGAAACTCTGCAAGAGTCCCCAGAGTTCTGTAAGGGAATTTCAGTATGTTGCGCTGCTTGCACTGATTTGTAGTGCTGGGAGCTAGTCCCACGCTTTAAAATTAGTGCGAATGACAACACAAGGTGCTTGAGAGGGTGCTGCTTCTTACTTCTGCTCGAGTAGATTTTCTACTCAAGTGGCACCATTCTCAACGCGAGCAGCAATTTTTTCAATGCAAAGAGTAGCGACATGCTGAGGCCTCCCTCGTTAAGAAATCATGCCAGACCTTGTCCTAGCGCTTGATTTTCTTGCACCCCAACTTAAAATTGGCAAGCCGCACGTGAGAAAAGCTCTGCCAAGTGGCGGTAGACAGAGGTTTTCGAGAAATCTGTTCTCCATGCGGACCGAAGAGTGGGCAAAAGTCAGTGAACTAAACCAGCAGAGTGGAGTTTACCACCCACCTATTTGTGCAAGCGGGTCCAAATTTATAGGGACAGTTGTAATCAAGTCCATAGTATGTTAAGGAAAGAGTCTTTCCTGAGATTCTAAAGGATTTCAATGTCATTACAACCTCCAAAGGTGGCTCCAACATAGCCTAGACTCACGCAAGTTCCGAGATTTCCTTACATGTCCTTAGCAAAAAACGGTACTTTGAAAAATACATTGGGGCAGATTTATGTTGGGAATACGCCACGTTTGCGTCACGCAACTGCAGCGTAAACGTGGCGCATCCCGACGACCCATTTACAACGTGACGCATCTAGGCAGATGCGTCACGTTGTAAAGCCCTGCGCCACTTGTGGGCGTTCCGGCGCAGGGTGGGCGTTCCGGGGCACGTGCGCCTCGCAAAAGTGGCTTAGTGAAATCTATAAGATTGCACTCAGTCACTTTCAGGCCAATGCTGGGTCAAAACCCTGCGCCTGCTTGAAGCAGGCGTAGGTCTTGATGCAGCATTGTAAAGATGGGGCACCACCAAGCCTTGCTGGAGCTGCGTCACGCTGGCGACGCAACTCCAGCAATGCGCCATCTTTACGGCACAGATGCCGTTTTTGCCCCATGGTGCGCCGCATTGTAAATGCGGTACAAAAGAGGGTGGTGATAGACAGAGCATCTAAATCAATCAAACACTCACACCCAGTCAAAAGATCTGGGTTTAATCCATCACCGTTCTTTAGCCCACTCTGCCACCCCAGTTCAGACATGGCTATATGCAAATCAGTCTGACCCTCTGCCTCATGGGAACAGCCCAGCCCGAACTGCCAAGCCATGCCTTCCCTGGACCGGAAACAAGCTTCGGAGGACCGGTTTCTGGCATTCCAGCCGTCTTCAGCCCGACTTGCTTGAATCCAGTGGCAAAGTGAGAAAGGGACTCACGTCTGAGCATACCCTCCCACACTTATGGTGGCCAAAAGCAGTACAAAAGGGGGTGGTGATGGACAGAGCATCTGAATCAATCAAACACTCACACCCAGTCAAAAGATCTGGGTTTAATCCATCACCGTTCTTTAGCCCACTCTGCCACCCCAGTTCAGACATGGCTATATGCAAATCAGTCTGACCCTGTGCCTCATGGGAACAGTCCAGCCCGAACTGCCAAGCCATGCCTTCCCTGGACCGGAAACAAGCTTCCGAGGACCGGTTTCTGGCATTCCAGCCGTCTTCAGCCCGGCTTGCTTGAATCCAATGGCAAAGTAGGAAGGGACTCACGTCTGAGCATACCCTGCCACACTTATGGCGCCCAAAAGCGGTACAAAAGGGGGTGGTGATGGACGTTTTTGCCCCATGGTGCGCCGCATTGCACCATGGGTGGCGGAGCAGCGGTGCAAAATAACTGGTGCATCCCTGGGGATGCGCCAGTTATCATAAATCTGCCCCAAAGTACTCTGTAGCCTCACTCCACAACTAAGCACAGAGCACTCAGATAGTAGGTGGGTCAGAAAAGAGAGGACATTTATGCTGTAAGACTGATAACACCATGCAAATGATTGCAAGTAACAAGTATATCTATTTTGTTAATGTCACACATAATATGTAGTGCTGTCAGTCATATGAGGTGTCACAGGTCGGTGGGCTTCAAACAAAAAGCGTAGAAATGTCAACTCACTAATCCATATGTGATTAGGGAACATTTGTAGCAGCAGTAAAGACTACCGAGCCAATGCTGAATCCATTAAGCATAAGGAAGGTGAGTTAATGCTGGCAATGGAGAACAGGAGCAGAGCACTTCCTCAAATGCATAATGGGAAGGGAAAAGAGAGAAAGCTGACAGCTAAATGATAGAGCAAATAACCTAGTTAATAAAAGCTCCGGGCTGCAGAACCACTTAATGAATATGCTGCTTAACTGTGTAACAGTTTAGGCAAAGATAATATCTTCCATGTTAAATTAATAAATATGGAGGCGGTGAACAAGCTACCGGGCCAGGAAAGCAAAAGAGAAGTACAAGAACATCACATACTTTTACATGTGGGCTCACATGGGCCTATAGGACATCCAGACAGTGCCATTTAGAGCTAGCATGATAGGTCTGTATGTGGGCCGGATTTTTGGTGTTTTGTGGCCTTGTTTTATGGTTTAGTGGAACAGTTTTACAGTTTTTTCCCCTGGTATTACCATAAACATTGTCTGTAGCAAGTTCAAATGCATGCTATCTCCCCCACTTTAAAAAACACTCAGACAGTATGTGTTTGCAGTGCAAAACTGCCCTATTTGCAAATATGGGCCTATTTTTTCGCTATCTGGTTAGCTAATGTGGGCCACTTTTGTTTTTCCTCTCCCAGTCCAACCCTGATTACACTGATATAAGGCAGATGGACTTTTAAAGGTGCAATCCCTCTAAACCTCAGAGAAATAAATGTGATGCTTTAAGAGCCAGGAAAAGATATTTTGTAGACGTCAGTGATGTAGGCTGAGACTTACCACAGAAAGAGAGAGGATCTTCTAGATTTCCCTTTTATTATTTTCTCATCCATCTCCTTCCTCACCACTGTCCTCACACCACAAGATGGGTCCACCTCCCACAAAACGCAGTAAATTATTAGAACCCAGAGTCTGCTGCAAAGAAAACACCTTCACTCCCTTTGAGTAACTCCTTTACTCTAGAATGAGCTATCAAGGGGCTTCACAGCAATAACTCCTCCCCCTTTCCTTGTGTAGCAAGTCTAGAAAAGTGGCATACCGCACTCACACCGAGTGTAAAGACTGCATCATACACTAACTACAGACCACAGACGTTTATTCTGATGGACTTCAACAAATAACTTCAATTTCATCCTTAGGAAAACCTTGAGAGTGTGATATCCCATATTGGATGAAAGTGCCAGACCAGTCAGAGCAAACAAAATTAATAATATGCTGTGCAACAAAATCATCAGATTCACATGAGGACTAAAAAGCATAATCAGAAGCACTTAATGCGAGTCATGGCCATTGTTTCAACAGGCAAATCCTCTCATACCTCGGTTAATGGATCCTTGACCATTGGTGTTATTCCCTACTTCCTCAAAATCAATTGACAGACCCTATGGGTACTAACCCCATGTCACAAGCCACTTTCCTGAACACTGGGAAGTTCTGATAGGGTGACGATGGAACCAGACTACCACGAAGGACCTTTTCTTGGTAGCAATGAATGGCATTCACACTGCCCCAGTGAAAGTTTCCAAGGGGAAAGGGGACTTGGGAATGAGAGACTAACAAACAGATCACACGAGTCTCTCAGAACACTGGATCGCCTTGGCTGGAGGGTAATGCTTAAGACCTCTGGAAAGAACAAGTTATGTTAATACACAATCGTTAAGCAAAAACAGATATTGACTAATTACTTTTGCTAATTGAACATTTGATTACCCTTTTAAAACAGTCCTTGGAGAGGACATTGGCAAATTAAAAACAGGGTTCTTTTAACTGATTTAGCAAACGATTCAGCCTTGGTCAAAACCAAACTTGGTTCTCACTGAATCCAGAGTTCTTTATATTTACAATGAAACTGTCTTAACAAATCCTTAGATAGAGTTTTGTATATCTAGCATAAATATGCTTTTTTCCAAACGAATCTAAGAGATAAGAGTTGCCAAGAGTATATGCAAGACACAGTTCACTCCGGTCTATTTATCTATCTGTTTCTTACAATTTAATTATGATTCCCAAAATTTATGAACAGTCATTTTGTGTCTTTCGTTACAAAATTCCAAACTCTTGCACTGTTCTATTTGCGCCTCCCTTTAGAAGAGGAATTAGTTTACCTGAACATCGATTAAGATCTGATCATCAGGTAGCGGTTCCGTGTGTAGTTCATCTTGTTTTTTCTTTCCTTTTTTCTCTTTGCCTGGAGGAAGACTGAGTCAGCTTGGGGAGGAAGAGCACAGCTGACAGAAGGTTCAAGAACTGAGTGGTTGATGTGCGGGCCTGGAGGATGCTGGGCCGGGTGACAAGCAAGACAACAGGAGTTGCTGCGATGAGAAGAGCTGGAGCTGCTGTGAGAAGGTGAGCAGGATTCAAAGCAGGAGAAACCCGGAGCTCAGATGAGTGGGTTTGAGCAACAGGCTAAGCACACATTTCAGGTTTAAATAGATAGTAGGTGCAAGTGTGGTGCCAATGAATCTCCGGAAATTAGATTGGGCCACCTTGAACCAATCAGCAAGTCATCAGTAATTACCAATCAGTGAGTCATCCACAATTACCAGCAGGAAACGATCAGTGAGTCATCAGCAATTACTGGCAGGGAACAATTAATGGCTGATACAATAATACTGCAAATACATGAATGTCTCATAAAAACTTGCTCTGATTTTTTTTTTAAAATATTTTTTATTAAATTCCCCCCCCCCAACATTTTTCCAATTGATCCAATACATTTTTACAGTACAAATATAACATACACATAAAGACCATCACTCGAGAGAAAGAGCAAAAAAAGTCGAACACAAAAAAAAAAAAACAGGGAAAAAACAGATTATAACGCCTATTTCCCCCTATTCTTCCATTGCTCCATAAGAAACCAAATCCTACCCCCCCAATGCCCTTGCCCTTCTGCCTTTTCTATCATAGATGTCTTTCTCCATATTGTATGTGGAGAGAAGTCTTGCTATCCATGTCTGGAATGTAGGTGCCGTCTTGTCTAGCCAGGCCCTTGCAATAATAATCCTGAGGACTGCGGTGACCATAAACAAAAATTAGGGTATTCGGTATTATCCCCTACCCTTACCCCTAGCATTATCAGCTCATCTGTTAATTTAATCTTCAGCCCCAAGGAGCCCTCCAGAAATTCTTTGATTGCCAGTTTTAATGTATAGAGTTGAGGGCATTGTGCAAACATGTGTGTAATATAAGCTCCATTTGAGTTACACCTGGGGCAGGTTATTCCGGTGCTTCCCCCCCACTGGGCAATTCTAGCCGGTGTGTGGTACAAAGAATAGACTGTTTTACAGTGCTGGGTTTGTAACTTCGCTGAGCACAGCACAGACCGACCTAAGTCTAATGAAGCTTGTAAACCCTCAGGGTGCGCCCCCACTTGTTCCACCCACTTATTGGCATATTTTTCTCTATCATCTGTTTTTAGTACATAGAGCTCTGCATACAGTTGCCTAATCGTGCCGCGTATGCTATTCTCCAGATAGTCCATAATCCTGCAGTGTGATAACCCTATTGGACCACCCTCCTTCTTATGAAAATAGCTCCTCACTTGAAGGTATTTAAAAAAATTGTTACCTGTTATCTTAAATCTCGTCTGAATGTCCTGAAACTGTAAGAACACCCCTTTTACATCCAACAAGTCCCCTAATTTCTTAATCCCCTTACCATCCCAATCCCTCATAACTGAATCCCTGAAGACATCTGCAGGAAGATCATTGTTTGTATACAGCCTCAAATACCTATTGACTCTGCCAATTCCTAGCTTTTTCCCCACTGCCTTCCAGATTCTATATACTGCACTTAGGGTCTTGAACCTAGTGTGTTTGTAGTAGGCATACTCCACTGTGTTTAGTAGGGCATTCTCTGCCTCCTTCCCCAATAATGCTTCATAGATGTTCACACAGCCCTCTCTCTCACCATTCTGGACCCTACCACCTAAAAGCCCTTGAGAATATTGAAGGGCAACTGCCCAATAGTACAGCCTAAAATCGGGCGCCCCCCCAGCCCCCCTTCTCCCTTGGTAGTGTCAAAAAGCGGTAGGCTCTTCGTGTCTTCCCTTGTGCCCAAATTAACTTATTCAAAATTGTTTCTATCCTATTGAACCATATGCCATCAAAATACAGGGGAATCGCTCTGAAGATGTATAAGAATTTCGGGAAGGTAACCATTTTAATCAGATTGATTCGCCCCATTAGCGTCAAATGTAAGTTGTTAATTCTCTCCGTATTTCTTTTGACCTTCCCTAAAAGTGGCTCCATATTAATCTCAATTAATTTGTCCAAATCCGCTGACATCCTAACCCCCAAGTACATTGCTTTCGACACTACCCTCGTATCCTGGAATACTGTGAACCTATTCTGCACTACCTGTGTCTTTCCTCTGTTTATGAGGTAGCCAGAAAATCCCCCAAACTTCCTTGCCTCTTGCTCTATTTCAAGCAGTGCCCCCCCGGTACTGGAGTTGTAATGGCTACATCGTCCGCATAAGCGAACAATGCAGCCTAACTCTAGGAATCCTATAGTTATGGGCGAGCATTCTTAAAAAAGGATCCAAATAAATGGCAAACAATAGAGGCGAGGCCGGGCATCCCTGCCTTGTCCCTCTCCTAATCTGGAATGCCTTCGTATAAGATTTATTAATTCTTATCCTGGCGGATGGGTATTTATAGAGTGCCTGTATTGCCTTTATAAATCCATTGCCTATTCCTGCCCATTCCAGGGCCTTCCACAGATACTCCCAGGAGACCCTGTCGAAGGCCTTCTCGGCATCTAAAAAAATAGCGGCGACAGGGTCTCCTGCACTTACTTCACTATATGTGGAGAATGCTGTCTATTGGGGTTTCTGGAATTTTCATGTATTCAGTTGAACTACTCCAGGATTTCTAACCTTGTCTTTTTCTTGTCTTAAACAGATTTGCTGAGTTCATAAACCCTCCTCAATTCCTTGGTGAGTTTCTAACATATGTACATAGAATTGACATTTCTATTGCTGAACTGCGTGTTGTCCATATTCATTTATAATGTCTTTTTCTTTTGTTTCTTCGCAGGTACTACCAAATGACTGTAATCCTCTTTTCCTTCAAAAAATGAACGGTAAATTCAAGAGATTAAACTCGTACTAAAAGTCTATTAATCTTTCTTTCATCACTTAGCTCTATTTGTGTCTGTGTTCCAGCGCTGAACTTCGTCGCTCAGGAACTGTCTCTTTGACCCTGCCTCGTCCGGGAGCGTCAATTAGCTCTCCTCCTCCTCTTTCTCCGCTCGACGTCTTGACACCTCCTCCTCTGAATAACCACTTGATAACGGCTCCTCTCAATGCCGCTCTCCGAAGACTTGGCAACCCGCGTTTGAATCGTGCGCCGGGTTCCGAAGCTTAAAAGACGTATTTTCAGAGTTAAACTGGGGGCATGAGATTAACTCTATACATCTGTCACCTTTCTGACAGGAATTAACTGCTAGTCGTGAAAATGAACTTCTCTCGCGGTAGTCTTTAGTGAAGTGCGCATTTCTCCGGGCGTTCGCGCTTCACATTGGTTCACAGAAGCTAAGTGCCTGAGAGACTAGCGCCCCTACCATGGCCACAGCGGCAGCCATCTTGAGTCTCCAGGTCTGCATCTTCTTCAACCAGGCATTACGTCCAGTGAGCTTTGTGGTTGGATTGTAGAGGACGGAACCCAGGGTTTGGGTCCTGACAGTACCCCCCAACAACGTAGGTCCTCCCATTCCTGGCTTGGTGGGAAATCGTGGATGAAAGGATCTAATTAACCTTGGTGCATTTACATTCTCCACTGGTTCCCAGGATCACTCTTCTGGGCCGTAACCCTTCCAGTCTATTAAATAGTACAACTTCCCTCTCAATCTCTTGGAATCCAACATTTCTTTCACGACGTACTCAGTTCCTGTTTCCAGCTGGATTGGTTTCAGGGGTAATTGGCACCTCAGGGTTGCAGGGGCCTTCTTTAACAATGAAACCTGGAAAACTGGGTGTACCTTGAACCTTGGTGGTAATTTCAGACGATAAGTTACTGGATTGATTTGCTCCTCGATAGGATAAGGACCGATAAATCGAGGTTGAAACTTCCTGTTTCCCTTCAACCTCAAATTTCTGGTATTCAGCCAAACCTGGTCTCCATTAGTCAAGGATGGTTCCTTGCGTCTTTTCCTATCGGCGTATCTTTTATACTTTTCTTTGGCTACTCGTAGATTGTCTACAGCTCTTTGTTGAATTTGAAGCAGGTGCAACATCACTTCCTTGACTGCTGGGACTTCTGCTTCCATTTGTCGTATGGTAGCATTTGGGTGCCTACCATAGTTCAAGAATAAAGGGGAATAGCCTGTCGAAATGTTTCTCACATTATTGTGGGCAAATTCTGCTGTCCACAAATAATCCGACCAGGTCCCTTCCTCTTTCAACAAAAACAATTGTAAATATTGCTCCAGTTCTTGGTTCACCCTGTCTGTCTGCCCATCTGTTTCTGGGTGGTAACTAGTGGAGAATCTGACTTCTGTTCCCAACCCATCCATAAAGGCCCTCCAAAAATGGGACACGAATTGGGAACCCCTATATGAGATGACAATCTTAGGAATCCCATGTAGTTTGACAATCTGGGAGCTAAAGTGGGCTGCTAACTGTTTGGCTGAAGGAACCCATTTTAAGGCTGTAAAGTGGGCCATTTTTGAAAAGGCGTCCACCACCAACAGGATGGTGTCATACCCTTGACTAACAGGTAGGTCCGTGATAAGATCTAATGTAACTGTGTGCCATGACTGGGGAGGTGTGGGTAGAGGTTGTAATAACCCCTTAGGAGCCTGCCATTCAGATTTCCCCTGTGCGCAAATCTCACAAGACTTAACATACTTCTCTATATCTGTTGTCATCCTAGGCCACCAGTAATGTCTTTTAATTATCTCCGCGGTCTTAGCTTCTCCTTGGTGACCAGCTAATTTATCATCATGGCATTCATGCATGACTTGCTGCTGCAACTCTGTGGTTGGAAGATACAAAGCGTCTTGATGATAAGGCATTTGTTGAATGATTTTTCTGTTGGCATCCTCCTCCGCCCAACTCTGCATAGCCTCCGGGCTCATGATGTCCGCAATCGATTCTTGTAGTCGGATGGATGTGATGGCTCCTATGATTTTGTCACTGGGAATGATTGGCTGAATGTCGGGAACGATCTTCTGCAATTCTGTACCAATCCTTGACAAGGCATCTGCCTTTCCATTTTGGGCTCCAGGACGGAATGTGATCACGAAATCGTAGTCAGCGAAATACAAGGACCATCTTAGTTGTCGTGGTGTAAGAGTTCTGGCTGTTTTCAGAAACTTCAAATTACGATGATCGGTGAACACTGTTACTTGGTGCCGGGCTCCCATCAAGTAGTGCCTCCACTTCTTAAAGGCGTCTTTAATAGCCAACAACTCTTTCTTAGTGATCGTATAGTTTATCTCGGCCTGAGTCAACTTTCTTGATTGGTAAGCTACCGGATGTAGTTGGCCTGTGGTCTTATGTCGCTGCGATAACACTCCTCCTACAGCTAGATCCGATGCATCGGTCTCTACATAAAATGGCTCCGATGGGTCAGCATGCAACAAGACTGGCGCTGTAGTGAAGTCCTCTTTTAAAGATTGAAAGGCCTCCTCCGACTCCTTTGTCCACTCAAATTTAGTTCCTTTCCTCAACAGTCTCGTGAGGGGAAGAATTTTCCTGGAGAACTCGCTAATAAATCTCCGATAGAAATTGACGAATACAATGAAACTTTGAACTTCTTTTACGCTCCTCGGGGATTCCCAGCTCTTCACCGCCTCCACCTTACGTTGATCCATCAGAATTCCAGAGGGCGACAACACGAAACCCAAGAACTCCACCTGTGATACGTCAAACGCACATTTTTCTAGTTTAACAAACAATTTGTTCTCCTGCAGCTTCCATAACACTCTCTTCACTTGTTCGTGATGCTTCTCCACGTCAGAGGAATAAATGAGGATGTCATCAATGTACACTATCGCACACTGGTCGATGAATTCCTTCAGGACGTCGTTGATGAAGTGCTGAAAGGCTGCAGGAGCGTTACACAGTCCATAGGGCATCACTTGATATTCAAAAAGCCCAAATCTAGTTCGAAATGCCGTCTTCCACTCATCTCCTTCTCGCATTCGAACCTGATGATAGGCTCCTCTCAAATCGAGCTTAGTGTAGACTTGCGCTCCCTTCACTTGGTCCAAAAGCACTGAAATCAATGGCAATGGATACCGGTTCTTCTTAGTTATCTTGTTAATGGCTCTGTAGTCAATGCACGTTCGCAATTCTCCCTCCTTCTTCGGCATGAAAAATAAGGGAGATGAAACAGGAGACCGTGACGGTCGGATGAAACCATTGGCAAGGTATTTATCCAGGTACTCTTTTAGATGTTGGTGCTCTTTCTTGGTCAAGGCATAGACACGACTACATGGCAAGTTGGATCCTGGCTCCAGTTCAATCTTGCAGTCGTAAACTCTATGCGGAGGTAACTGTTCTGCTTCCACCTCGTTAAAGACGTCCGCAAACTCTTTATATTCTTCAGGTATCTCCTGAACGTTAATCACTCACACAGAATGCTCGATGGAGCATAAGGATAAGGCTGGGTTGTTCCTTACCCGTTCAGACTTGGAATCTAAACAATTCTCTCAACAGTAACTTGAATCCAATACTACAGTTCTGGAACTCCAGTTGATGGTAGGATTATGCTCCGTCAGCCACGGGAGACCAAGAATCAGCTGAAACTGGGGAGCATCTATTAAATGAAACTGGATCTTTTCCTGATGACTGTCATTGGCCGTCAATTGGATTACTTCTGTGTGACTTACGATTGGTCCTGAAGAAAGATTCGTCCCATCCACTGCACGAACAGGCTCGGTCTTTAACTTTTGGATTGCCTGGATTCCCACCTTAGCGGCAAACCTTAGCGGCAAACTGTTAAGGTGGTTTGTCCGAACTTCACTTCCATGGTCATGACTAAATGCGGGGCCGCCGACTGTAGTGTATTTGCCACTTGATACTCATGCGGAGTTATTCCTTGAATCGCACTCACCTGCTCAACTCCTCCCACAGGTGGTACAGTTAGTTTTCCTTCGGCTTGAAGGTACTCCTGGGCTTTCCTGGGCAATCTCGAACTAAATGGTTTCCGGACCCACAATACATGCAATGATTATTTGCCCTTCTTTTCTCCTTCTCTTCCTTGGTCAATGGGCCTCTTATTGTTCCGATTTGCATTGGTTCAGCTCCAGAGTGAGTCTCTGAGGTTCTAGCTCCATCTGACCGAGCCCGATCAAATCTTGGAGGTATCACCTTGAAATCCCTTTTCTTTTCTCCTTGTCTCTCTCCCTGGCAGAAATCGATTTCCAACACCAAATCTATGAGTGCTGATACCTTGGTAGGCCGATTTGGAATCTGGGCCAAGGTGTCTTTTAATTCATCTCTCAATCCATGATAGAATATCGCCGCTCTCTTGCTTTCTGGCCAATCGGTCTCCACCACTAACTTGTTGAACTGAGCCAGATATGCGATTAAGTCTCGGTTTCCTTGTCGTAAGTCAAGCAATTCGTTATACACCACTTGAGAAATTCTCCGTCGGTCAAATATCCGTAAGAATTCTCTTTTGAAATCTTCAAAATTCCTCAACAAAGGGTCATCCCGTGTGACTAATGGCATGGACAACGAAGCCGCATCCCTGCTTAGATAAGAGAGTATGAAAGCTACTCTAGACTGCGCGTCTGGGAAGATTGAAGGGCGGCACATGAAGTGTAATGAGCATTGGGAGAGGAATATCTGCGCCTTCTGTGGGTCCCCACTAAATCTCTCTGAAGCTGCCAATGGTATAACTGGGGAGAGGGAGTGTATAACTTGTGTGGTTGTCCTATTGGTGGTCTCTAATACTGGATTCATGGCCTCCCTCTCTAAACTACTGGGTTGACGCAACCTTAACGCCAATTTGGCTGTCTCTTTTCTGGCACTAACTACCTCTTGTCTCAAGTTTCGATTCTCCTCCCTAACCACTCCCAATTCCTTTTGTATTGCATCTAAGATTGTTCCTAAGGATTGGAGATCAATTCCTTGCGCCATCTCTGTTCGGGTGTGAAGTCAACTTGGGCACTTCACTCCGTCAGGACCTTAAACTTACTCTTGACTCTCAGCTACAGCACAGGAACAGAGATGCTAAAACCCAAGCCCCTCTTGGCAATGCTGGTGGATCTTTACACAGAACCCTCCATCATTACCTCAAGGGACGGGGGAATTAGATAAAATAACAAACAGAGAAAAGACTGGTCCTGCGTTGGCCTCCTCGTTCAGCTACTCTTGGTGCTGCCTTGCAGATGGAAACCTAGAAATAATAATACATCATTATAATCCTAACCTCCTACTCTCCCTATTGAGTTCTAATCCTTTATTTTCTCTCACCCACCATTTTACGGTTGAACCTTAGCTCCTCTTCTTATATGTGTTGTGAATCTGTTCTCCTCCATTAGTTTTCACTAGTGAAAGAGAAAAGAACAAGTATCGATTTATATATATTTATATCTCTCCCTCTAATGATTCCTAACTGATTGGGGTATTGCTCACTGTAAGTGCACTTTCTTCACTATATGTGGAGAATGCTGTCTATTGGAGTTTCTGGAGTTTTCTTGTATTCAGTTGAACTCCTCCTTGATTTCTAACCTTGTCTTTTTCTTGTCTTAAACAGATTTGCTGAGTTCATAAACACTCCTAAATTCCTTGGTGAGTTTCTAACATATGTACATAGAATTTACATTTCTATTGCTGAACTGCGTGTTGTCCATATTCATTTATAATGTCTTTTTCTTTTGTTTCTTCGCAGGTACTACCAAATGACTGTAATCCTCTTTTCCTTCAAAAAATGAACGGTAAGTTCAAGAGATTAAACTCGTACTAAAAGTCTATTAATCTTTCTTTCGTCACTTAGCTCTATTTGTGTCTGTGTTCCAGCGCTTAACTTCGTCGCTCAGGAACTGTCTCTTTGACCCTGCCTCGTCCGGGACCGTCAAATAGCTCTCCTCCTCCTCTTTCTCCGCTTGATGTCTTGACACCTCCTCCTCTGAATAACCACTCGATAACGGCTCCTCTCAATGCCGCTCTCCGAAGACTTGACAACCTGCGCTTGAATCATGCGCCGGGTTCCGAAGCTTAAAAGACGTATTTTCAGAGTTAAAACTGGGGGCATGAGATTAACTCTATAAATCTGTCACCTTTCTGACAGGAATTAACTGATAGTCATGAAATGAACTTCTCTTGCGGTAGTCTTTAGTGAAGTGCGCATTTCTCCGGGTTCTCACGCTTCACATTAGTTCACAGAAGCTAAGAGCCTGAGAGACTAGCGCGCCTACTTAGCCCCTACCATGGCCACAGCGGCGGCCATCTTGAGTCTCCAGGTCTGCATCTTCTTCGACCAGGCATTACGTCCAGTGAGCATTGTGGTTGGATTGTAGAGGACGGAACCCAGGGTTTGGGTCCTGACATCTCTGATCCCAAATAAATCACTTGCAGAATGCCAGAGGGGTTATCTCTGAGCCAGAATCTCTTCAACATCTACATGGCCCTCTCGACACCATTGTCCGACAACACTGCCTCAACATCGTATCCTACACTGATGACACCCAGCTCGTCCTCTCCCTTAGCAAAGACCCGTCCACCGCCAGACTCAACTTCCATAAAGGAATGCCGGACGTTGCAGTCTGGATGACCAACAGCTGCTTGAAGCTCAACACTGAGAAGACCGTAGTCCTCGTCCTTGTAACAACACCTTCAGCATGGGACAACACCGGTTTGCCTCTGCCCCAGGAAGCCCACCTACCCCATTGGACCACGCCAGAAACCCCAGCATCGTACTCGTCCATTCCTCGCCATGAAACGACAGGTCTACACCGTCATCTCCAGCTGCTTCAACACCCTTTTCATCCTCCACAAGACCTTCAAAGGTAACTCCCCGGAGTCAAGGAAGACAGTCACCAATGCCCTCATCAACAGCAGAGTGGACTACGGAAACGCACTCTATGCCAGCATTTACAAATTCATACTTCGCAAACTCTAGACATTGAATTACATCGCCACCAGACTCGTCCTCCGCATCCCCCGGCACAAACACATCAGCCAACACCTATGTAGACTCCACTGGCTCCCTGTGGAGTAAAGAGTCACATTCCAAATCATCACTTACGCCTACAAATGCCTACACAGCAACGTAACCAAATACCTTAACAACAGAATCAACTTCCACATACCCAAATGAGACATCAGATCTTCTAACCTTGCACTGTCCTTAACCCCGCACATCCACAGAGCCAGAGCAGGCTGAAGACCCTTCTCCCACATTGCATCCAGGACCTTGAACGTACTACGGGCAGACATCAGAGGTGCCCCCTCCCTGAACACCTTCAGGAAGACCCTCAAGACCTGGCGCTTCAGCTAACAAATCAGCGCTCCCCCGCCCCCCCCCCCTGCGCCTTGAGACCCTCACAGGTGAGTAGCGCTGTTGGACAGGCCACGTGAAGGGCCGCTCCCCCTCTGCCCGACCAGGCCCGAGCCCGGTCCCTCAAGTGTCACACACCACCACTTCACGTTTTCCGTCCCCTCCGGGACCCTTGCCTCTGAACATATCGACCTCGTGGGCCCGATCCACTACCGGCCCGCGCGCCCAGCCTGGGCGCCATCTTGGACACTCCACCACGAGGCCGCGTGGCCCCCGATCGACCCCAACCCTGGGCCTGGCCAGGCCTCAGACATCCCGGCACCACCATCCACCCAGGAGGTGAGCGGACTACTTGGCAGGTCAATGGGAGAAAGAGGTGTCGATGGCTCTCCCCCGCCAGGTACCGCTCGCCCACAACCTCCCCGGGCGCTGGCTCCACCCCCCTGCTGGGTGTCTGGACTCCCTCATCCTGGACCTCCCGACCTCCAAGTGCGAGGGTCCGGACATCAAAGGGCACCAGCCCTATAACTGGGGCAGCTCCAGAGCAGGAAGACAGTTGTATCCTGGAGTCGAGAGACGCAGAGAAGAACTCATCCTTGACGGGCTACTGGCGCTGCCGTAGCTCTGCCTTGCGAACTATCGTCCTGCCTGCTGGCGCTGCCGCAACCTTCGTAAACCTTCATCGTCGTCGGGACCTGCTGGCGTGGCCGCGGACCGTTTGTAACTACCATCTCCATCGGGACCTGCTGGCTCCGCCGCGGACCGTCGCTTCCTTCATCCATCCCGGGACCTGCTGGCTCCGCCGCGGCCCGATCATCTAGAACGCCGAGCTCGAGGATTGAGAGCTATTTTCATCTATTGGTAACAAGACTGTCCCGCTACCCCTTTTCCCAATCCAGAGACCAGAATCGAGGGGACCCCTGAGTCCAGACCTCCTTGTATCATTTTACCGTACTTAAAGAATTGCTTATAAAGTATCGGTAAACCTTATCCTGGTGTGGTGTCCGTCTGTGGGGGGGAAGTTACTTGTCTGTACGATCGCTGGAGACGGCTCTCCCCGGAGACCTCTCCCCTTATCCTCGGCCGACCCTTCCGGTCCGTCTAACATTGGTGGCCAGCGGCGCGATCCGAATCACCGCATAATCGTACAGAAAGTAGCTCACCCCACGACGAAATCACGATGACAACCAAAGAAAGCGGATCCACCGAGAAATTTCAGATGGAGAAATTGGACGAGTACAGCCATCGTGAATTAAAACAATTCTGCATCGAACTAGGTATCGCTACCACCGGTCTAAGTACCAAAGACGATTTCAAGCATGCCCTAGAGTCCTGGGCAGAAACCGGGGCCGTCGGAACCACCGACCAAAACATCGCAGCAGTAGAAAAAAACACCACGGCCCCCGAGGAGCGAAGAACGGGTCTCTCGCAAGACGAGATCCAGGAACGAGAAAGAACACGACTACATGAACTAGAAATGGCCCGGCTCAAAATGGATGTTGAACTTAAGTTGGCCGAACAAAAACTGAGCTTAGAGCACCTGCGTCTCCGAGAAGAAAGAGAGGAAAAACAGAGACAAAGGGAGCTCGAGGAAAAGAGACTGGCATATGAACACGAGCGCAAATTAGCTGAGATAGACTTACGCAAGCAGAACAAAGAATTAGGGGTGCCCGAGCAACCCCACACCCCAGGGACAACAGATAAGAAGGTACACATCCCCAAGGATGTCGTTCGAGAATACTTCCGAGAGGACGACATCCAGCAATGGTTCAAGGCCTACGAAATCGCTATGACCGCCCACCGGATCGATCGAAGCGACTGGGGAGCCGGTCTATGGGGGAGATTCCTCAATGAGGGCCGCGATGCCCTGCTACAGCTCCCGGACCATCAGATGACCTCCTATGACCACATGAAAGCTGCCCTCCTCACCCGCTATGGGCTCACACCCGAGATGTACCGTCAGAGGTTCCGAGACTGCACCCGCATCCCGGGTACAACTTGGGTGGACTACGTGAACTATTTTAGCCGAGCCTTCGAGGGCTGGATCAAAGGAAGCAATGTCACAACTTACGAACAACTATTCAATCTCATGGTGTGGGAGCATCTATCAAACAATTGCTTCATTGAGCTCCGGCAGCACCTCCTCGACAGCAAATTGACTGATCCACGGCAGCTCGCAGCCGAGGCTGACCGGTGGGAAATCACCAGAGTGGGCCGAAATGGATCCTATGAACAGAACCGGAACAACAACGGTCAGCACCGTCCCCGAGGAGGAGGAGGGGGCCAAGGACGAGGAAGAGACAACGCTCCGGTCGCCCCCGCTACCAGCACCAACCCCCCGGCCAACCGGGGCAGCACCCCGGCGCGACCGGGATACAGAGCCAATGTCACGTGTCACCGATGCCAACGAGTCGGCCACTATGCAAACGACCCAAATTGCCCACAGTACCAGAGCCCAAGACCCCGCCAAGTGGCCGCTGCTGCCCTGGGGGAAGAACAGATCTCCGAGGAGCAGGAAGAATATGAGCAAGAGCATCAAGAATGGGAGCCAGCCGCCATGGCTCTAGCATGCTTAGGGGGGAAAGACATGGTCCCGCGGGTCCCCCTACCCGCTAACACCCGGAAGTACAGCCAATGGGTGAGCATCAATGGACGCCAGGCCGAAGCCCTCCGTGACACCGGGGCCAGTGTAACAGCCGTCCGCTGTCACCTGGTGACCCCAGAACAGTTCCTACCAAACATTCTCTGCCCTGTCCGTTCAGCCGATAACTCAGAAAGTCTGTGTCGGATGGCCTGCGTCCCTTTCGAATGGGGAGGGGTCTCCGGCATGTTGAAAGTGACGGTCCGGGATGATGCCCCCGTAGACTGCCTCCTGGGAAATGACCTTGAAAGCTCTCTGTGGGCAGCCGTAGAACGAAGAGAACACCTGGGGATGTTAGGCATCCCGGACTGGGCGTGCGTCACCACCCGGTCCATGGCCGCCCGTGCCAATCCCCGACCGGAGGAACCCGAATGGCCGGCGCCTCCTCCCCCGGTCGCCCCAGTCGAAGACACCGACCGTGCCGTCCCCCCAGAACCAGCTCAACCTCCGGACCTCGCTGGCCTCGACCAGTGGCATCAAGAGGGGGGGCCCACACAGGAGCAGTTTCGCCAAGAGCAGAAGACCTGTCCCTCCCTCGAGGGACTCCGCCAACAAGCCCTCGCCCAGAGCGCAGGGGATACCTCCGGAACACATTGGATCTACTGGGACAATGATCTGCTATACAGTGAACAAAGGATCGCGGAGCTGGGGGCCAGCCGAGTGCTAGTGGTGCCCCTCCGTTTTAGAGACTTCTTGCTAAACCTGGCCCACGATGTCCCCCTGGCTGGACACCTGGGTCAGGATAAAACCTACAGCCGCCTAGTGACCCACTTCTTCTGGCCCAAAATGAGGAATGATGTACTCCAGCATTGCCGATCTTGCCCCACGTGCCAAGCCAGTGGAAAGAGCGGCCGCAAACTAAAAGCCCCCCTGCAACCATTTCCCGTGGTCACCACCCCGTTCGAGAGGGTCGGGATAGACATTGTGGGGCCCCTGGACCCCCGTACAAAACAAGGACATCGGTTCATCCTGGTACTGGTGGACCACGCCACCCGCTACCCCGAGGCTGTTCCCCTGCGAACTGTGACAGCCCCGGTAGTCGGCCGGGCCCTGATGGGGATCTTCTCCCGTGTGGGCTTCCCCCGAGAAGTCGTCAGCGACAGAGGCACGAACTTTATTTCCAAATATATGAAGTCCCTCTGGCAACAGTGTGGGGTCACCTACCGATTCACGACCCCCTATCACCCTCAAGGAAACGGACTCATTGAGCGGTTCAACCGCACGCTCAAAGGGATGATTGGGGGGTTGGAAGAGCCCCTCCGTCGCCAGTGGGATGTGCTGCTGCCGTGCCTCCTCTTTGCATATCGAGAGGTCCCCCAGAAGTCCCTCGGCTTCAGCCCGTTTGAATTATTGTATGGACATCCCGTACGGGGGCCTCTCAGTCTAGTCAAGGAAGGCTGGGAAATGCCCCCTCTAAAGAACCCTCCAGATGTCTTCAAATACCTCCTAACCCTCCGCAACCAGACCCGACGGTTCAGAGAGCTGGCAAAAGCAAACTTGGAGGCCAGTCAAGAGGACATGAAAAAGTGGTATGACCAAAATGCCTCCTCCATCGAATTTGAACCCGGACAACAGGTATGGGTGATGTCCCCCACCGAACCCTGCGCCCTGCAAGACAAGTGGACGGGGCCCTTCAAAGTAGTCGAGCGCAAGGGTCCTGTCACCTATCTCATCGACATGGAATCTTCACGGAACCCCCTCCGAGTCCTCCACGCTAATAGACTGAAACCCCACTTTGTACGTTCAGAACTCAGCCTCCTGATGGCCACAGACAATGGAGCCGAAGAAGACTCCGAACCCCTCCCTGACCTCCTACGGACTCGGGAGAAAGATGGCTCCGTGGATGGGGTCCGACTCTCGGAGGCCCTCACCCTGGAACAACGCCAAGAATGTCGAGACCTTCTGTTGCAGTTCGCCGGCCTGTTTTCCCTCACCCCAAGGGTCACTTCCTGGTGTGTGCACGACGTGGACACGGGGGACAGCCCCCCTATCCGCCACCGGGCCTACCGCGTGCCAGATCGGGTACGGGCCTGCATCCAGGAAGAAGTAACCAAAATGCTCACGCTCGGGGTCATTGAGCCCTCAGACAGCCCCTGGGCCAGCCCAGTAGTACTGGTCCCCAAAGCAGCCCCTCCCGGCACCACACCGGAACTCCGGTTCTGCGTCGACTACCGGGGCTTGAATGCGGTCACCAGAACGGACGCACACCCCATCCCCCGGGCAGACGAGCTAATCGACCGCATGGGAGCTGCCCGCTACCTCAGTATTTTCGACCTGACGGCGGGCTACTGGCAGATCAGCCTCACACCCCGGGCCCAAGAACGATCTGCATTTTCCACTCCTGATGGCCATTATCATTTCAAGGTCATGCCCTTCGGCATGAAGAATGCTCCAGCAACATTTCAGCGGCTCGTCAATCAGGTCTTGGCCGGGCTCGAAGGATTCAGCGCCGCCTACCTAGACGACATCGCTGTGTACAGCCACCATTGGTCCGACCACCTCCACCACCTCCGAGCGGTGCTACAGGCCCTTCAGCGAGCTGGCCTCACGATCAAGGCCAGCAAATGCCAAATTGGTCAGGGGTCCGTAACCTACCTCGGACACCAGGTGGGAAGCGGCCTGGTGGCCCCTCTGCAGCTCAAGATTGCCGCCATCCAGTCCTGGCAGCCCCCCATCACCCAGACCGAGGTACGCGCCTTTCTGGGACTCACGGGCTATTACAGACGGTTCGTGAAAGACTATGGTACCATAGTGGGGCCCCTCACAGAACTCACGTCCAAAAATCAACCCAAGAAGGTCAACTGGACCCCATATTGTCAAACAGCCTTCGAACAACTGAAGGCCGCCATGTGCTCCGCCCCTGTGCTCCAGGCCCCCGACTACAGCCGGGAATTCGTCGTCCAGACGGATGCCTCCGACCACGGCATTGGGGCGGTCCTGTCTCAATTGAACACCGAAGGCCTTGATCAGCCAGTGGCCTTCATCAGCAGGCGACTCCTACCTCGAGAACAACGCTGGAGCACCATCGAGAGGGAGGCCTTCGCCGTGGTATGGGCCCTCAAAAAGCTCCGGCCCTACCTCTTTGGCACACACTTCCGGGTGCAGACCGACCATCGACCCCTGCAGTGGCTGATGCAGATGCGGGGGGAGAACCCAAAACTACTACGTTGGTCCATCTCCCTACAAGGGATGGACTTCACTGTTGAACACCGGCCTGGGCCAGATCACGCCAACGCGGATGGCCTGTCCCGCTTTTTCCGCCTCGACGAGGAGAGTCCCCAAGAGGATGGGTGACTCTCCCCGCCTTCAGCTGGGGGGGACGCATGTTGGACAGGCCACGTGAAGGGCCGCTCCCCCTCGGCCAGACCAGGCCCGAGCCCGGTCCCTCAAGTGTCACACACCACCACTTCACGTGTTCCGTCCCCTCCGGGACCCTTGCCTCTGAACATATCGACCTCGTGGGCCCGATCCACTACCGGCCCGCGCGCCCAGCCTGGGCGCCATCTTGGACACTCCACCACGAGGCCGCGTGGCCCCCGATCGACCCCAACCCTGGGCCTGGCCAGGCCTCAGACATCCCGGCACCACCATCCACCCAGGAGGTGAGCGGACTACTTGGCAGGTCAATGGGAGAAAGAGGTGTCGATGGCTCTCCCCCGCCAGGTACCGCTCGCCCACAACCTCCCCGGGCGCTGGCTCCACCCCCCTGCTGGGTGTCTGGACTCCCTCATCCTGGACCTCCCGACCTCCAAGTGCGAGGGTCCGGACATCAAAGGGCACCAGCCCTATAACTGGGGCAGCTCCAGAGCAGGAAGACAGTTGTATCCTGGAGTCGAGAGACGCAGAGAAGAACTCATCCTTGACGGGCTACTGGCGCTGCCGTAGCTCTGCCTTGCGAACTATCGTCCTGCCTGCTGGCGCTGCCGCAACCTTCGTAAACCTTCATCGTCGTCGGGACCTGCTGGCGTGGCCGCGGACCGTTTGTAACTACCATCTCCATCGGGACCTGCTGGCTCCGCCGCGGACCGTCGCTTCCTTCATCCATCCCGGGACCTGCTGGCTCCGCCGCGGCCCGATCATCTAGAACGCCGAGCTCGAGGATTGAGAAATATTTTCATCTATTGGTAACAAGACTGTCCCGCTACCCCTTTTCCCAATCCAGAGACCAGAATCGAGGGGACCCCTGAGTCCAGACCTCCTTGTATCATTTTACCGTACTTAAAGAATTGCTTATAAAGTATTGTTAAACCTTATCCTGGTGTGGTGTCCGTCTGTGGGGGGGAAGTTACTTGTCTGTACGATCGCTGGAGACGGCTCTCCCCGGAGACCTCTCCCCTTATCCTCGGCCGACCCTTCCGGTCCGTCTAACAAGCGCGCTTACAATTCCCCTTGATTGATTGAGTTATGATCATTTGAAGATTGTTCGCTTCTGCACTGCTTGAGATGGTGGCGCAACACTCTTCTACCATAGCAGTCGAGATGCCACTGGGGGTGCGCCATCCACGTGTGATAAGCATGGGCGACTCACCCCTGGCCCTCCTGCGCTACGCATCAAACCTTCACCTTGCCTGGACATTGACCCTGTGGCGCAATCCACTGCACTCTCTCCAAATCTGTGACTCAGCCAGCAGAAGCCTGACCCAGGTGTGATTTCACTGGGCTGGGTACAGCAGTCACTGCGTAGTCAGCTGGTGGACCCCCTGATGCAGTTGATGCAGCAGGGCTCCCTTAGGCGAGTAGTTGCAGCACTCAGACAACACAAGTTGGGCGTAGCACAGGGGCCTCACCCTCCACAGCGTCTAGCCATCCCAACATCATCCGTCCTATGATGCAGGGAGACGGCACACACCGTTGGTAATCCACTCTGTGCACACCGGTGTTGTGGTGGACTGTAGTATGCGATGCAAACCTCACTATGTTGGTGCGCAGAAGCACCTCTACCATTAACTGCTCCAAGGTGCGCAAAGAGGACTTCTCGCACAGGTCAGCAACGTGTCTCCATGCAACCTGCCAGACTTCACCACCAGGTACGGGCGATCGTCGAACATCAATAGGTCATCAACTCCACTGCTACTCCACATCCCAATCCAGGCACCAGATACAGGTCCAGCAGGCATCCAGGCACCAGACGCAGGTCCAGCAAGGCATCCAGGTGCAAGACACAATTCCAGCGAGGCATCCAGGTGCAAGTCCAGCAGGAATCCAGGCCAGGCGCAAGTCCAGCAGGCATCCTGGCACCGGACGCAGGTGCAACAAGGCATCCAGGTACCAGGTGCAAGCCCAGCAGGCATCCAGGCACCAGACGCAGGTCCAGCGAGGCATCAAGGCACAATACACATGTCCAGTGAGGCATCCAGGCTCCAGGCGCAAGTCCAGTGAAGCATCTAGGCTCTAGGGGCAAGTCCAGCGAGGCATCCATGCTCCAGGCACAAGTCCAGCAGGCATCCAGGCACCAGACACAAGTCCATCTTTATTTATTTGTATTTTGTAAAGCGCATGGTTACACTAGCAAGTGTGTCCCTGCGCTGGAAATGCCTCAGTTGTTTCCAGGAAGTTCATGGTATGACTGTGAAAAAGATTTAAAATCCGGTATAGTCCTTGGGGAAGAGGACTGTTTTCAGGTCTCTTCGAAAATTTAGCTCAGAGGGTTCCAGACACAGTTTTTCTGGCAACTGGTTCCACATCCTAGCGGTCATGACTCTAAAAGACTTTCCATCCATAATGGCTGTTTTGACCTTCGGGACTTGTACTTGCCCTGTGCCGCATGATCTAAGCTGACGGCTGGGTTCGTACCATTTCAGAAGCCCATGCAGATATCTTGGGCCTCTACCATGAAGGATGCAATGTCCTACACATAGGGCTTTAAAGGTCATCCGTTCCCTAATCGGGAGCCAGTGAAGGGTTTTCAGTGCTTTTTTTGATGATGCTCTCCTGGGTAGTTGCAGGATCAAGCGGGCTGCTGCGCTTTGTATTCGTTGTAGTCTTGAGAGGGTTTTTATGCTGGCCCCTAGATACAGCACATTTCCATAGTCCAGCCTAGATGTTATGAGGCTATGGACCAGGGTCTGGCGTACTGGTATGGGCATAAGGTCCAGCGTTTTCCTAAGGACCCGCAGTATCCCGAAACAGGTGCCTGCCACTTGTTTGGTTTGGTGGTCGAACAATAGGTTTTTGTCTAGCCAGACCCCTAAGTTCTTTACTAGATTGCTGGGTGTGGGTAGTTCACCCAGTTCTTCCGGCCACCAGGCTGAGGTCCACACTGATGGTGATTTACCTATAATTAATACCTCCATCTTATTTCCATTAAGGCGGAGGCAGTTGTCTGCCATCCACATTGCCACCTTCTGCATACAAGACGCGAAGTTGTTAGCGCTTTGCTCCTCTGGTTGCGTTAGGGTCACAATCAGTTGCGTATCGTCTGCATACGATACTATCTCAACCCCATATGTGTCTGTGATTCCTCCTACTGGGGCCACATAAAGATTGAATAGGGTGGGGCTGAGACTTGAGCCTCGTGGCACTCCCTGATTTCGTTTTATTTCTTTGGACCTGAACTGGCCCTGAGCGACCTGAAAGGTTCGATCTGTGAGAAATGATTGAAGCCATTCCCAGGCTTTTCCTCTCACCCCTCCCTTTTTAAGACACTGTAGCAGTGTGTGATGCGCTACAGTGGTGAAAGCGGCACTGAGATCGAGGAGAATCAGTGCCACCGTCTGGCCTTCATCTGCATACCTTCGTAGAGCTTCAGTTGAAGACAGCAGGGCTGATTCGGTCGAGTGAAGAGCTCGAAATCCCAACTGTGAGGGGTGGAGCAGTCCCTGGGTTTCCACAAATTCCCAGAGTTGTTTGTTCACTGCTTTCTCAGCAATTTTTGCAAAGTAGGGGAGGAGGGAGATAGGTCAGAGATGATCCAGTTTTTCTAAGCTAATGTTAGGTTTTTTCCTCAGGGGAAGGACAATCGCTTTTTTTGCATGAGATAGGCACTTGTCCTGTACTAAAGGAAAGAGCCAGGAGATGACTAATATATGGCTCCAGGGTGGTGAGTCTTTCAGGGGTTGCTGGATCGCTCGGTGATCCTGATTTGATGCTACTTGCTATGTGGCATATAGATTCCTGAGAGGGTACAAGGAATGCCGAGAGACAATTATTCTCCTGTATCTTCAGGGTGCTGTCTGCCTTCCCATCATCTACTCTGGCAGTGTCTGGGAAGCCCGCGTAGATTTTGTCTACTTTGCTAGCAAAGAACTTGGCTATTAGATTACACTTTTTAGCTGATCCAGTCATGGGGGCCGCTAGTAGGGTGAGATCAGAGAGTTCCCTATAAACTAGGAACATTTCCTTCATGGAATTGTCAGCATCTTTGATTCTAGTGCAGAAGTAAGATGTTCGAGTTTTCCGGATGAGTGCATGGTATATCTTTAAATTATTCTTATAATCAACTCTTTCTGTCTCAAAGTAGTGTTTCCGCCATTTAACCGTGTTAAAAAGTGCCATCGAGGCATCCTGTCACCAGACGCAAGTCCATCGAGGCATCCAGGCACCAGACACAAGTCCAGCGAGGCTTCCAGGCAACAGGCGTAAGTCCAGAAGGCATACAGGCTCCAGGCGCAAGTCCAGCAGGCATCCAGGCATCCAGGCACCAGGAGCAAGTCCAACGAGGCATCCAGGCGCAAGACTAAAGTCCAGCTGTGCATCCAGGCTCTCATCCTGGTAATCCTTGATGTTGGGGGGCTTGAGGGGGTCGTTGATATGTGCTGCACTTGGCCCTGGGTGCCCAGATCTGCAATTATCTTTTTTTGTACGTCTTTTCTATGGTAGGTGGACTGATAGGCTATTTTTTCAAAGTCCACACTTGCGGGTTAGCGTGCCTTTTATTATCGCTAAAAGCTTATAGCTGGATTCTGCTTGCTATTGCCAGTTTGCCGATCGCCATCGAACAGCAGTTAGCAGCAGCTTTCACAGAAGCTATCGCCTGTTAGTGACTTGTTGATAATATGTCGCTAACAAGGCAAATAAAAAGGGCGATAGATGGCGATAAAAAAACTAACGCTAACCTAGGTTAGCGATAGTTATTGCCAGTCCTTGATCACATGCCCCTATACTCTCTTACACAATTTGCATCAGCAGTAACCTTTTTCTCATCAAAATCAATTAAATACCAACCAGATATTGTTCTTGATGGAGACAATGCAACATATGCCATGTCTTCTTTAAACACTGTAATCCAATATTTACCAAAGCACTGTCTACACTTAAACATTGAGATTTGAGAATGGTTACACATTAGCTAAATAAAGAATAAACTGTTTTCTACGAACATACAAGTCTTTTACGATCAAAAAACGAGCAGCACAATGTCCAATCTGATTTACCTCTTCAATCTGATCAAATTTAATCTTCAAAAATTCGATTCCATCTCCGTTCTGATGAATAACAAAATCAATAACTTTTCCGATTGCTCCATTTACGAAACCATTTTCTACATCCAAATTACGTCGTAAAATTACCAGACACTTTTTACATACATATAAGACTTTTCTAAACCAGCAGTCTTAGACACTGACTTTTCCAAAGAATTACATTTTGTCTGTAATTTCTCTGAGAGAAGAATTGCAACTCCTTTGTATTCCATTTTATCAATGGCTTCCATTTTCACTATTGGTTGTTTTCCAACTTTCAAAAGTTCATGATTGAATGTACAACACTCTTGCAGTGTTGGCACTTGACAAGCTATAGACTTTTTTTCTCCAATTTTTTTGTACATTATTTCAGGTGCAATGTTTTCATTTGTAAACAAATTTGTTAGTGGCCGACTTTGTAAAATGTCTTTTCCATGTTGTGCCAAAACTCCAATGCTTATATCTTGAAGAATGTTTCCATAGTGTTCATCACTTGCTTGTCGAATATTCTTAATTAGGCCTGGGCGGTGAACTCCGCTCCGTTCACAGATTTGCAGAGTTTTCTGTACTCCCCCTTCGAGGAGCTTGCGAAGTGCAAAAACTCTACTTCGCATAGTGTAGCAGAGTTTTTTCCCTGCTCGCATTCGCCAATTGTAAGTTTACAACCGAGCTGCTGCTCAAGTAGAATTGCTACTCGAGCTGCAGGAAGACCAGCGCATATTTTTCTTCATTTATATTTTTTGTAACATTTCTTTTAAAAATATAATGTTGTAGTTCTTGATAGAAGTAAGTAAATAAACATTTGTAGAGCGCGTGGTTACCCAAAGGCATTCCAGTGCTAGAAGCAACCGCACATGAACTAGGTGCAAAGTTTATGGGAACAAATGTTTTTGTGCGTTTCCGGAAGACCAAATGATTGGTCTCACATCGTATGTCAAGAGGGAGAAGATTCTATAACCTACCTGCATTATACAAAAAGAGGCGACCACTTGTAAATGCTTTCCGGATTTTTGGAACAGTCGTCGTCTTTTTATTGCCTGACCGCAAAGCTCTTTTAGGGTAAAAAAGGGAGATGATGGAGCAAATAATAGGCAGACCATTGCCTAACAATGCCCTATATGCAATGCAAAGCGCCTAGAACTGCACTCTATGCTGAATTGGCAGCCAGTGTATTGTGGCCAGAGTAGTCCTTGCTGACTGTCGGTTGAGAATTTTCATAGGCAGACGAGCTGCACAGTTCTGTACCGTTTTAAGTTTCCTGATAGTAGTGCTGGGAGCTCCCAAATAAAGGGCATTGGCATAATAAAGCCTAGAGAGTATGAAGGCCTGAACCACCGTTTTCCTGGCAGAGAAAGGCAGCAGGGGAAGAATTTTCTGTATAATCCTCAGCAACTCAAAACAGCTACCTGCAACCTTCTGTGCTTGCTCCCCAAAGTCCAAGTTACAATCCAGCCAGACCCTCAAACTCTGGATCTGTTCTTTGGAGGAAGGAGTAGGGCCAAAACAACTAGGCCACTGTAAACCTACGTTAGGCGAGGAGGGTTTACCGAAAAACATCAGCTCTGTTTTGGACCCATTGAGTTTCAGGTATGAACCTTCCATCCATGCCGAAACTTTTTCCAGGCAGCAGGCCAGATCAGGGCCAATATTGCTGAGCTAGTTAAAAGAAACAACCAATGGCGTGTCATCGGCATATGTGTCAATCTGAATGCCGAACGGCTTCACAACACCAGCCAGGGGGCTCATATAAACATTAAAAAGAGTGGGGATCAGGGACAATCCCTGAGGGACCCCATATCTAAGTGGCATAGTTTCGGAGGTAAATTCCTTGGAACACCTGAAATGATCTGTCTTCCTGGAAGGAGTAAAGACATTTAAAGGCAATACCAGTCAATCCTACCTCTCTGAGTCACTGAATAAGCAACTGATGGTTGACCGTATCAAAGGCTGCGCTAAGATCCAAGAGCACAATGGCAGCGCAGCCTCCGTTGTCTAGAATTTTCCTGGTTCCCTCAACTACTGCTAGGAGGGCAGTCTCTGTGCCCTGTTGAGGCCCAACACCAGTTTGAGAAAAATGAAGACAGTTTTTGCTTTCCAGAGACACAGAGAGAACAAAATTCACAAGCTTTTTGGCAATATTGCTAATTCCTGGCAATAGTGATATGGGACGGTAATTCCCTAGTGCCTCTGAATCCAGATTTGTTTATTTAAAAGGGTTTTAACCATTGCTCGCATCCATTAAGGGGGGACCAGTCCCCTCAAGAATGTATCATTAATCGTGTCCGAAATAACAGGGATACTGTATCAAAAACTTGATTTAAAATGGGGGGCGGAACTACATCCTTGGGGGGGCCTGACGTCAACTGACTGAGAATACCTTGCAGAGAGGGCCGATCTGATTTCCATTAAAAAGCAATCGCTAATACAACCTCCAATGTTGAATAATGGAGCATTTGATTGAACAGTAGCCTGAGGAAAAGAGGTATGAATATCTTGATTTTTATTGGAAAAAAATGTTACTGGTTCATTACAACGGGATGGTATGTCATCAAAGGAAGTAGGAGGAGGGGGATGTTTAAAAAGAGATTTCACTATGCGAAATGTTTCGCTGGAAGAATTGGAAGCTGAGCGGATTTGTTCTTCATAGTGAAGGGCCTGAGCATGTTTAATTTCTTCCTTATATATTTTTATGTCCTTACTGTAAATCATTTTATCAGTTGCGGAGAAGTCTTTATTCCATTTTCTTTCAGGTCGTTTACAGGTTTGCATGAGTTTGCGAAGCTTGGAGGAGTACCAAGCTGAGTGTATGGCCTCTCAGTTTTTGATTAAATTGAAGGGCTCCCATGCTGTGGGTCCACTCACGTGTTGCTGATAGAGAAACATCATCAAAATGCATATTAAAATCCCCTAGTAGGGAGAAGTTAGACAGGGGGCTGGCTAGAATAGCTGTGATCTCGGGTAGGTCCTTGCAGAATTGACCCAAGGACCCAGGGGGACGGTAAATTTAAATCCCAGAAAAGGTGCAAGTGTGGGAGAAGCCAATGGAAAAAGCCAGACTCTTGCAATCAGGTACAGGATATGCTGATGTGCAACAATTAAATTTGATTTTATAAACAATCGCTATGCCACTTCCTCTGGTATGCTCTCTATCAAGTCTTTGAATGGCATACCCTAGGAGGAGAACTTGATTGAGACCTGGGTCTGCCTTACTTGTTAGCCATGTTTCTGTTTAAAACAGAACATCTTGGCTCTCTTCCTCTAACAATAATCGAATTTCCATAGTGTGCTTAGGGATCGAGCAACAATTAAGTAAGAACATGTTTAAAGCAGTCGGAAGGTACGGAGTTGTGTGCTCCTTGATAACGGCCAAAGGTTAAAAGAACAGTGAGGGCATTGAGTTGCTTTACAATCAGGCCAAATAGGGTGGGCACATATACTCCTTACCGCCCCTCTATACTGATGGAGCTGGTCAGCCTTATAGGAAAATGTTTCCCTCGTGCAACCGGCAGGGATCCTGGCACCTGGGACTGGTCGGGCGTGGACTGGCACAGACGTGCTTGCTTTAGAGCCAGCTGCGCCCCTGCCTGCCACACCTTTTCTAGTTGGGCTTGCGTGCCGGCATCGGCGTCTGAGTCAGTGACTAGAATGCTGATCTCTGACAAACTATAATGTTGTAGTACTTGATAGAGACACGTGTTTTCCAGACGTGGACTCCTTTTAGGATAGTATGTATCCAACATATTTGTTTTAACAATATCTTTACTCTCTGGTTCATTTAATGCTAAATATTCAATTTCTTGTACAGATTTCAAAACTTGATTTTGTGTTGCAGTAAGACCTAGACTTACCCAAATGATTCCTCTTGAATTTGAGCATAAACTTGCAGAGATCAACTGATCTGAACATTTATAGGAGTCAAACTCTCGATGGGGAAGCATCTGCAAACTAAAGCTGTACAATTTGTTACTAAGAGTTACTAAGAGTCTTCTCTTGTGAAACTTCTTCCCACATTTCTTTCAACTCCATCTTTTCAGATTTGGTTATATATGATGTAACATGATTAGCACATGTATGCCAGAGTTTACTACCCCCCCACCCTAGCTCTCCCCCGCCCTGCCCCACCGCCCGGCGCACTCCTTCCAGGCAGCCACTACTGATGATGTCATGCCCGAGATGCAGACTGTAGGGTGAGATCGATGTCAGCAATGTACTCCCCTCTGCTTAAATCATTGTCTTTCTTAGGAGACCTTTCAACCAGTAAGAAAATAAGCTGCTTCCCAGACATAAATATATTTTAATTGCCAAAGACTGCACTTCTTCCGAGCTTCTCTGCAAGATGCCTCATTCATGGATCATGGTGATGTGTGTATTCTGAGACTGGTATAATCTGGTGGGTTATGTCACCATCCATTATGTCTTCACTCTATTATCGAATATTGAAAAGTTTATGGTGGTATTATTGGTCCCTTCCTGGATCAAAATGATTTAGTGGAGTGGTGTGGCTCACTGGTTAGAGGCGGCAGACCCGTAAGCAGAGAACGGCCCGGGACCAGGGTTCAATCCCGGACGCGGCAGGGTCGTAGACCAAGGTCAAACGGACTCGATAATTCTCGCCTCGGTGCCTACTCTAACCAGGGAACACACTCGGCAACTCTGGGCATTGAGCTTGTCTCATCTCTACAACGGCCCCCCACAGACGCCGGGGAAACCTTGTTTCACCTTGGAGATACCCAGAAAGGACCATCTCACAGGGAAAACCAGGACGGGTTCCCCAGCGGTCTTCAGTGCCAGGATACTCCTTGGAGTCACAGTGCGCTTTACAAGTACACCCACATTTACATTTAGTTTTCTTTCCTGTAGTATTTAATAAAAAAGAAAAGTGCGGGGAACCAACATTTTGCACAGAAGCCAACAACTGGCATTATCCAAATACTACGACTGCGTAGTTAAAATTCCACCTCATGCCTCTTTCTTCCACCACCCATCACTCCTTACTCCTTTATCTCACTCTCGCAGGTTCTTTTTCATCCTTCCTTTTTCCTTTTTCACTATTTGTCATCTTTCTCTCCCTCCTTCTTCAACACTTTTTTTATGTTCCCTCTCTTGCTCTGTGTCAAAGTCTGATGATGAGAAAAAGGTCTGGTATCCAGAAATGAGTACTGAGGGCCCCACATGCCAGGAATGGCTCAAGTTATGTGCTGCTTTTCAGAAGCATTTAGGTAATGCCGAAAATGGATATTTCCGGTATCTCTCTCCCCTCGTCCCCTCGTAAGCAATCATGTAACTTGAGCTATTACTGGTAAACTGGGATGTTGGGCTCTAATGATTTAGCGTTTCCTTGGAAGAGAATTTTGCTAACGAGCAGTCATCCATCTACTTTCAGGCATAGTGTTCTTCTCAGTATGAGACGCAAGCCCTCCATTATTTAATCTGTGCTAATCTTATATGTTGCAGTTTTTCCTGGTAGTTTTCAGTGGAGGTCTATAAGTTGTCACACTGTTCAGAAGGTGCTATTTGGACTTGTGATTAGGAGGCTTACAAGGTCATGACTGGTACTCTTTGCACTCTCTATTGTCGTTGCCGAGCTAGGATCTGAATGGTGGCGGGCGAAGTAGCAAACCTTTTATGTGGCTCACAAAATCTACAAGACATGCATGAAGGTCTCACATTTCTGTGTACATCGGGCTTTGGCCTGAAAAAGCATGACTTATGCGATGTGTTCGTATTACTTCTTCAAGATTTTCAACATTTAATTTTGCATTTTATTGTAAGTACGCCTACTTTTGCCTCGCGAGTCCTTATTTACTCAAGAGGAAAAGCTTAGTATGGTATGTAGTCAGGTACAAAACGTGTGTAAATTAGTGGCAAGACGCAGTTTCAGAAAACCTGTGGGTGTACCACACATCCTGAATCAGCACAAACTAGCATCCGCGACAAAAGAACTATGCTCGTTCGTGGGTGAAAGCTAAGTAGATGAAGGCCAAGAATTCGCATCTACGTTTACCTCACAAATCTTTGCTGCCAACTGGAAACTTAGAGGCATATTACCAAGGGGGGCGATAGGTGATTATAACTGCTTTAGCTGCTGTTTTTGGCCGCTAAGCGGCGATAATTCTATTGTCCTATTAGCAAGCTGTCGCTAACTGATGTTAGCGACAGCTTTTAGGAGATAGCGAGCTGTTTGGGGCCCGCTTTGCATGTCAGCGATTTATCGCTAATGACATGCAAAGTGGGCGTACCCAACCAGTTAGCGACTGAAAGCAGTTGCTAACGTCGCTATCGCCTATTAGCAAGGCAGGCATAGCGTTGGAAATATTCACGCTAAGCGCGAATATCTCCAAATACTAACCTGCCCAGACCAGTTCTTAGCCATGTTATCCAATGGGAGGTGGATAACATGGCTAAGAGCATTTTGTCGCTAATGCGTGAATATCGCTGTATTTTCAGCGATATTCACGCATTTCGCCACTATCGCTGGATATTTTTGGCACAATGGAGAAAAACGTTGCTAATAGCATGTTTTCTCCGCTAACATATCCAGCAATAGGCAGCGATAAAAAAATCATCGCTAAGCCCATTTAGCGATAAATATTGCTACTTGTTGGTAATATGCCCCTTACTTCCGTGTCTTCTGGCACACCCTTCATTTGAACCACTTCTGAATGATTCTGATAATTTATCTACCTTTAATGCCTATATCCCAGTGCCATTACTTTTGCCAGATGATTGGGAAATTCTGGTCTTGTTTTGTGGAAAGGCTCACATGAAGTTTTTCAGTGTTAATTTTAATAACCAAAACCCAGACCTTTATTTCTACATTTCTGTTTTTTTAAAATATATTTTATCAGCAACAAAATATTATTTGCCTCTTTTCTTTACTGCCCCTTTTTTTTAAAGAGTTATAGCATTAATTTTGTACATGTGTAAGGCAGCATCTTTTTAGTTAGAGATTTATATAGAAAATGTGGCAATCCTTTTTGAATTAGTCAATGCAGCTATTACGTAGCCGCCGAGTCAAAAGTATAAGAAAACAAAAAGACAATGTAAATTGACTCCTACCCCTTGTATTTATCCTCTACTTGAGGTAGATTCTTTCAACGCTGAATGTTTTTCTTAAAGATCAAGAGGAAACGCACAATACGTATAAAGAGCTTTCCAGGAAGAGAGTAGTCATTACAGCAGTTGTTTGTTTTGCTCACAGTTCGAAAGTGCTCCACGTGTGAGTTGTGGGCGTGCAGCTACATGTATTTCCTTTTGTGTTTACATAAAATACAGTCTGAAGCACAAAGTCACTGGACTACATCTTTGTTAAGGCCTTTATTTACCGAACAGTACCTACATGCCAGTGAAGGATGGAGGGGCAGAGGGAGGCAGGGGTTGAGATTGAAATGACAGACAGGAAGGAAGAGTGAAGAGTTCCCATTTGCAGGGGGTGATCATACCTCAGATGCTGAGTACTGTGACGAGGAAGAGGAAGTTCTGAGTAATGGAGATGACTAGTATTAACTCTAATTGTAGCACCACTTCTCCTGGAGCATCTGGCTGGCTGGCTGAACAGCGCTTGTACAGGTGCCTGTCTACAACATTCAAGTGAAGCAAGGCTGGTTTATACTGTTACAAAGAAATAAATGCCTTTGGCATAAGATAGCAATGTAGTACATCTTAGTTGTAAATGAGCTCATCAGAACAGTGTGAGGGACCAGAACCATAGCGCTTCTTACTGAGTTATCACTATACTTGTGTGCATTATTCACAGATATATGCACAAATGCAAATGCAGCATGTGAACATAATGTGAGAGGTTGTATTCCATGGCATAAGTAACATTCAACACATACTTACATTAAAAAGACATGCAAATAATAAATTAAAAACCACAAGATGAAAGCTTCAAGCTATGAACCTATTTAAAAGCCTCCTTTGCAAAGAATATGTGACAAGTCTTGGGCCTGGAGGAGTTTATAGAACACGATAAAATTGGAAATAACTGAGGGGCATATTACCAAGCAATAGCGATAATTATCGCTATTGCTTGGTTAGCGTGAAAAAAGTATCGCTGAGCTGCGCCGATTTTTATCGCAGATAAACCTTGGTATTACCAAGATTTATCGCAAATGCGATACAAGTCGTCTGCAATGCATGAATATCGCTGAGAAGTCAGCGATATTCATGCATTAGCGAGCTAATGCTCTTAGCCATGTTATCCACCTCCCATTGGATAACATGACTAAGAACTGCTCAGGGCAGGTGTTAGCTTTTGGAGATATTCGCGCTTAGCGCGGATATCTCCAAAAGTTGGTAATAGGAGATAGCGATGTTAGCGACTGTTTCCAGTCGCTAACATCTTGGCACGCCCACTTTGCATGTCATTAGTGATAAATATCACTGACATGCAAAGCGGGGCCCAAGATGGTCGCTATCTCCTACTAGCTGTCTCTAACTGGTGTTAGCGACAGCTAGGTAATAGGGAGATAATTTTATCTCTGCTTTCTTGGCTTTTAAAGCCAAAAAAGCGGAGATAAACCCCCTTGATAATATGCCCCTGAATTTGTAAATGATCAACTGCAATAAATTCCTCCTGTCACAATCTATGCACATGAAAATCAGCCATAAAACATGGATTTTGGTGTATAATTGACCAAAATTCACATGTGCAAGTATTTTCTGTGCTGTTTTCTTCCTGGGAAGCTTCAGCAGATTCGAGCTGCTGAAATTTATCTGGAGGTGCAGACTTCATTGCCCTGAAAATTACTGTACAGTAAATCCAGCACAACTTGCAATTTCATCAGCACCCATGCAAGAGGTGTACGGAACTGTTGCCGCTCACATAAATCCACAGAATCTTGCAGTTTTTTTAAGTCAACGGAATTCCTTGGAGTGAAACTCAGCTAGAGTCCCTAGAGTTCTGTAATGGAATTTCAGTATGCTGCGCTGCTTGCACTGATTTTTAGTGCTGGGAGCTAGTCCCACGCTTTAAAATTTGTGCGAATGACACCACAAGGTGCTTGAGAGGGTGCTGCTTCTTACTTCTGCTCGAGTAGATTTTCTACTCAAGTGGCACCATTCTCAACGCTAGCAGCAATTTTTGCAATGCGAAGAGTAGAGACATGCTGAGGCCTGGCTCGTTAAGAAATCATGCCAGACCTTGTCCTAGCGCTTGATTTTCTCGCTCCCCAACTTAAAATTGGCAAGCCGCACGTGAGAAAAGCTCTGGCAAGTGGCGGTAGACAGAGGTTTTCGAGAAATCTGTTCTCCATGCGGACCGCAGAGTGGGCAAATGTCAGTGAACTAAACCAGCAGAGTGGAGTTTACCACCCACCTATTTGTGCAAGCGGGTGCAAATTTATAGAGGTATTTGTAATCAAGTCCATAGTATGTTAAGGAAAGAGTCTTTCCTAAGATTCTAAAGGATTCCAATGTCATTACTGTTGGGATTACGCTCCACAGGATCCGGTTGTTGCTCATAGGGGTCCACCTCCAAATGTTACCAACTCCCTGACCTTAAAATACAGGGAGTTCGAACCATTAGGCGAGGGATAAAAGGGAAGGGGAAGGAACTGCTGGGACAATAGGCTCTGAAATGACATAAACATAAAAGACAGTGTTATGTAATGCATACAATTAAACTGCTACTCTCATATATTCTCGCTATGAGGAGGTATACCTGAAGGATTATAAACACACATCCAACAGAAGAACCATCACCAAGACAGCAGTTCAGGAACTATAACAAAATAGACAAGCAAGTTCTCAACTCCTGAAATAAAGAAAAACTCTGTTTTCAATATTGGTTGAGGCTTTTCCAGCAATCCATGGAATGATACAGATTGGCATGAACACAGATCATCTCTATAAACACTCTGATTCAAAGTTTTGGTTCCAGGAATATTGTACCATCATAATCCTGCAAGTTCAATGTACTTAGTATTCAACACATGTAGTCCTGTTGCACACGGTAGAACGTAGTGGCCACCACAGTCCTCCGCTGTATAAGCACTAAATAAATCTTCAAGAAAACACAGCAGCAAGTGGTCACCAAACACACCTTGCTCCTCAAAAATCGTCGAAAAAAAATATCCATAAACGGCAACGCATGGCAAACGTACACACAGCGCTCCGCTAATCATATAAGAAAACAATTCGATGTCACCGCAGCATGTAGACCTCACCACAATGCACCGCAACCTAAACAAAAAGGCCAAATGTATTCTGAGCGGTAACGCGTGGTCGCCCACTCACAGCGTTCCGTTCTAAGCCACAAGTACAGCAGCGCAGGAAAGACTCACTGATCCAGGGTACTGCAGGACACCGGGGTTCTGAACGGTAACGCGTGGTCAGCCGACTCACAGCGTTCCGTTCTATGCAGAAGGTGCAGCCGCACAGGATTAACTCACCAACCTCGGAGTACAATCCGGAACAAGGAAAAGGATTGCTTCATCAGACCCGGGAGCTCAAAGGGAAACGAGAGACCAGCTCTCCGAGACGCGAGAACAGGAAACAGGAAACAACAGAATAACACGCATCCGCTTCAGCGCGTGTCGTCAATATGTGCCTCCCACTACAATAGGCTCATGGAAGTTGTAGTCTTAGACATTAGGTAGGGGCCAAGGAAACACGATCCTGACAATTATAACCTCCAAAGGTGGCTCCAACATAGCCGAGACTCATGCAAGTTTTGCGATTTCCTTGCATGTCATTAGCAAAAAACGGTACTTTGAAAAATACATTGGATCAAAACGAATTTTGTTTAGAAGGTAGAAATGATCAAAGCCCTATTGCGACAACCCCAGATACATTGTACTCTGTAGCCTCACTCCACAACTAAGAACAGAGCACTCAGATAGTAGGTGAGTCAGAAAAGAGAGGACATTTATGCTGTAAGACTGATAACACCATGCAAATGACTGCAAGTAACAAGTATATCTATTTTGTTAATGTCACACATAGTATGTAGTGCTGTGAGTCATATGAGGTGTCACAGTGGGCTTCAAACAAAAAGCGTAGAAATGTCAACTCACTAATCCATATGTGATTAGGGAACATTTGTAGCAGCAGTAAAGACTACCGAGCCAATGCTGAATCCATTAAGCATAAGGAAGGTGAGTTAATGCTGGCAATGGAGAACAGGAGCAGAGCACTTCCTCAAATGCATAATGGGAAGGGAAAAGAGAGAAAGCTGACAGCTAATTGATAGAGCAAATAACCTAGTTAATAAAATCTCCGGGCTGCAGAACCACTTAATGAATATGCTGCTTAACTGTGTAACCGTTTAAGCAAAGATAATATCTTCCATGTTAAATTAATAAATATGGAGGCGGTGAACAAGCTACCGGGCCAGGAAAGCAAAAGAGAAGTACAAGAACATCACATACATTTACATGTTGGCTCACATGGGCCTATAGGACATCCAGAAAGTGCCATTTAGAACTAGCATGATAGGTCTGTATGTGGGCCGGATTTCTGGTGTTTTGTGGGCTTGTTTTATGGTTTAGTGGAACAGTTTTTACTGTTGTTTCCCCTGGTATTACCATAAACATTGTCTGTAGCAAGTTCAAATGCATGCTATCTCCCCCACTTTAAAAAACACTCAGACAGTATGTGTTTGCAGTTCAGAACTGCCCTATTTGCAAATGTGGGCCAATTTTTTAGCTATGTGGTTAGCTTTTGTTTTTCCTCTCCCAGTCCAACCCTGATTACACTGATATAAGCCAGATGGACTTTTAACGGTGCAATCCCACTAAACCTCAGAGAAATAAATGTGATGCCTTAAGAGCCAGGAAAATATATTTTGTAGGCGTCAGTGATGTAGGCTGAGACTTACCACAGAAAGAGAGAGGATCTCATAGATTTCCCTTTCATTATTTTCTCATCCATCTCCTTCCTCACCACTGTCCTTACATCAAAAGATGGGTCCACCTCCCACAAAAAGCAGTTAATTGTTAGAACCCTGAGTCTCCTGCAAAGAAAACCTTTACTCCCTTTGAGTAACTCCTTTACTCTAGAATGAGCTATCAAGGGGCTTCACAGCAATAGCTCCTCCCCCTTTACTTGTGTAGCAAGTCTAGAAAAGTGGCAGACAGCACTCACACCGAGTGTAAAGACTGCATCATACACTAACTACAGACCACAGACGTTTATTCTGATGGACTTCAACAAATAACTTCAATTCATCCTTAGGAAAACCTTGAGAGTGTGATATCCCATATTGGATGAAAGTGCCAGACCAGTCAGAGCAAACAAAATTAATAATATGCTGTGCAACAAAATCATCAGATTCACATGAGGACTAAAAAGCATAATCAGAAGCACTTAATGTGAGTCATGGCCATTGTTTCAACAGGCAAATCCTCTCATACCTCGGTTAATGGATCCTTGACCATTGGTGTTATTCCCTACTTCCTCAAAATCAATTGCCAGGCCCTATGGGTACTAACCCCATGTCACAAGCCACTTTCCTGAACACTGGGAAGTTCTGATGGGGTGACGATGGAACCAGACTACCACGAAGGACCTTTTCTTGGTAGCAATGAATGGCATTCACACTGCCCCAGTGAAAGTTTCCAAGGGGAAAGGGGACTTGGGAATGAGAGACTAACAAACAGATCACACGAGTCTCTCAGAACACTGGATCGCCTTGGCTGGAGGGTAATGCTTAAGACCTCTGGAAAGAACAAGTTATGTTAATACACAATTGTTAAGCAAAAACAGATATTGACTAATTACTTTTGCTAATTGAACATTTGATTACCCTTTTAAAACATTCCTTGGAGAGGACATTGGCAAATTAAAAAAAGGGTTCTTTTAACTGATTTAGCAAAAGATTCAGCCTTGGTCAAAACCAAACTTGGTTCTCACTGAATCCAGAGTTCTTTATATTTACAATGAAACTGTCTTAACAAATCCTTAGATAGAGTTTTTTTCTATCTAGCATAAATATGCTTTTTTCCAAATGAATCTAAGAGATAAGAGTTGCCAAGAGTATATGCAAAACACAGTTCACTCCAGTCTATTTATCTATCTGTTTCTTACAATTTAATTATGATTCCCAAAATTTATGAACAGTCATTTTGTGTCTTTCGTTACAAAGTTCCAAACTCTTGCACTGTTCTATTTGCGCCTCCCTTTAGAAGAGGAATTAGTTTACCTGAACGTCGATTAAGATCTGATCATCAGGTGGCGGTTCGTGTGTAGTTCATCTTGTTTTTTCTTTCCTTCTTTCTCTTTGCCTGGAGGAAGACTGAGTCAGCTTGGGGAGGAAGAGCACAGCTGAAAGAAGGTTCAAGAACTAAGTGGTTGATGTGGGGGCTTGGAGGATGCTGGGCCGGGTGACAAGCAAGACAACAGGAGTTGCTGCGATGAGAAGAGCTGGAGCTGCTGTGAGAAGGTGAGCAGGATTCAAAGCAGGAGAAACTCGGAGCTCAGATGAGTGGGTTTGAGCAACAGGCCAAGCACACATTTCAGGTTTAAGTAGATAGTAGGTGCAAGTGTGGTGCCAATGAATCTTCGGAAATTAGATTGGGCCAGCTTGAACCAATCAGCAAGTCATCAGTAATTACCTATCAGTGAGTCATCCACAATTACCAGCAGGAAACAATCAGTGAGTCATCAGCAATTACTGACAGGGAACAATTAATGGCTAATACAATAATACTGAAAAATTCATGAATGTCTCCTAAAAACTTGCTCTGATTTTTTAAAGGTCAAGAGCCATTGTAGGGGCAACAAAAGCACTAGCGAATAAAACACAGACATACTTGCATTTACACTACCATTGCTTTTAAAGAATACCTACTCCAAGTAACGTCTTAATTGGGGAGCGGGCCACACTAGCGACAATGACAGAAACGAGCGCTGGAACAGGACAACTGTGCCATGACAACCCCATTTGCAGTATGAAGGACTGCTCAGGGGAACAATCTTCATTCTACCTACAATTTGGTAATTTGAGAAGTCTGTTAATCTGCAATCATTTTTTCTTCACAATGTATAACAGATCAAGCCTCACTGTTCCAGGAGTCAAGACAGACCCCATTGTTGCACAGTCAGTGTTTTCCCAATTCCAAAATTGCATCATGAAGTCATGGATTTGGAAGGGCCGTAGGCCAGGTGATTTTTGGCAAGCTATTGTGTTTTATACAATACAACTGTAGTGTTGGGGAGGGCCCTAGGCCCGCATGGTAGATAGCAGCAATGATGTGGACACAGACACCAGTTAGGGGTAGTGGGAATGGCCACGAGCACGTGCGCTCGGCCCCTTTTATTGCCAGCGTCATGTGACACCATGACGTCTGTGGTGGGTGGGTGTAAAGAGGGTTACATCACTCCTGAACACTAGACCGTGTTCATGCTATGACTCTACATCCCTCCCATTTTTTAATCGCAAAAAACCCACATACAGAAATCAACCTGTGGGAAAAACAAACTGTATCAGGATGCAGTAAAGTGTTCCACTTCCGCTGAGTCCTTTTATCCGCCGCTGCTTGGAATCACAGACGATGTACAATCTGCTGCGGGGAACATCAGTTCACAGTGGCACCGGTTTGGGGGTGCTCGATGGAACCAGTCTATTGACGACTCTGCGACAAGATTGTCCTCACAGTCCTTCTTTTGCTCACTTCCATGGCGACGGGTGCAGTTAGAGTTCTTGTCGTTCGCCGGGGAATAATGCACGATTTCCGGTCTCGGCCTTAGCTTCACTTGTAGTCTGTGTCCTACTTGGCAAAAGGCAGATCCGTTGCAAGGCATCCCTCTCACTAGGATGACCCCTCTCGTCGGTGTTCCCCTGCCACGGGATATCCTTGAGGTCCTCTTTCTCGGATTTGCGCTGGGCTGGATGTGCCACATCAGGTTGCTCCTGCGCCGCCGTCAGTGGGGGTATGTAGCAGACCATGTGCCTCACCTCAGATTCCGCAGCCTCATCCCAAGGTAGCTGTTGGTTTCTGTCTTTGCTTGCGATGTCTTCGCCCTCCCCGGACCTTTCGGATGGGCGTCGGAGGACCGTCTCTCGTCGTGGGGACTGCGTCCCGGAGGCCTCTGCCCCTGAGTCACCACGGCTGGCATGTGTCCAGTGTCCGTGTGACCCCAAAGGTGGATGTCACAAACGGTCTCGCTTGCTCCTCTCCGCAGATCCTGGGTGTGCGGAAACATCGTCTGTCAGCTGGTCTTCTTTGCCACTGGTGTTCTTCCGGCCTCGTGTTCCTCGCACCGTTGTCCGGGCACTTGTCGCCGTCCTTCTCTTCGGGAGTGTGAGTGGTCTTCCTGCACTCCTCTCTCTTTCCTTAGTTGGTTCACCGTGGGGACGTTGCTTTGCACTGACTTCTCCTTCTACTCTTAACTGTGGCAACAGGCCACATGGATATGCCTCCTTCCTTTTCACGGTGGCAGACGTGCCACTCAGATCTCTCCTTTTCTTCCTTCCTTTTCACAGTGGCAGACGTGCCACTCAGATCTCTTCTTTTCTTCCTTCCTTTTCACGTAGGCAGATGTGCCACTCGGATCTCTCCTTTTCTTCCTTTTCGCGGTGGCAGACGTGCCACTCAGATCTCTTCTTTTCTTCCTTCCTTTTCATGGGGGCAGATGTGCCACTCGGATCTCTCCTTTTCTTCCTCCTGCTTCGCGACATCACTTGGACCGATCTTGTGTCTTCTCTCCTGACCTGGGTCCTCCATGCAGTGCGCGCACTCTGCATGTGTACCCCTGGTCTTGTCCCCGTCGGGGACACTTTCTCCTTCTTCCTCAGCAGCCAGAGTTGGTGTCGCAAACCTTCTTTTCTTGATGCTTTCTTTTCTTGATGCTTGTTGGTGACGTTCGGGGGTCCACACCCGTAGACCTTTTCATGGTTGAACGTCCTGGACCGGTTGGTGGTCCACTTCAGCCGATGCCTGGCAGGTTGCTTTCGGTCGTCCTGTCGGACTTTGCGCTACAACAATTCCTGGGGGACCCGTTGTGGGTCAGCACTTGATGGGCAATCATTCTGCGGATCGGCTCCTGGGAGGCGCCACGTCGTGTGGTCGTGCGTGATAATTGTTCTGCGCGATGGCGCTGCCTGCGCTCTTCCTTCGCTTGCGGTGGCTGTGCGTCGCCACGTGGCGCGTTGATTGCGCACTTACTGTTCAGGGTTCAGGGACACCTGTTGCGTGACGTTGGGTACTTGCTGCTTTGGCTGTCGTTAGGTACTTGATGCTTTGGACCGTTGGCGGGAGTAGTTGATGCTGCGGTGAGCGCCTGTGGCCACAAGGCGTCGCTGCTCTCTCCGTCCTTTGATCGCGGCAGTCTTTTCCCTGGACGTTCTTCCAGTGCTTGGCAGTCGTTTCCTCCAGACGTCAGTGTTTGGATGTTGAGTGAGACGTTCGCGCCTCTTCCCACGTCGCGTTGGAAGTGGCAGCCGCCGACTCCTTGCTGGTGTGTGTGGGTGTCTTCTGCGCTGTTGTGCACTTTCTTGCTGCGGGAGTTCAGATGCTTTCCCTGGGGGCGCTACTCAGTCTGTTGCCTCTAGATGCTGCTAATTTCTCTTGCGTTGTACAATGCTTGTTTTAGTACTGGTGGATGTAAGTGCACTTTTGCTTTTGGCCACTGGGTGGCAGTGTTACTGGATTTGTTAGCAGCCTGTCTTGTGGGTCTTGTCTTCCCTGAGGTGCACTCTACTGTTTCACTCAGTGCACAGGGGGCTGGGGCTGCTGCTGGGAACTTGTTTCAAACTGTCCTCCCGGTGAGTCTCTTTCCTTTTCACTTTTGGGGGCAGAAAGGCACAGGCGCCTCACAGTTGGTTGATTGCTGCAGAGGGGCACATGTTCAGGTTCTTGCCGGGTGCACCGGCACTTACACTTTCTCTATTTTGTGAGTGTTTTGGCAGCCAGGGTCCCTGGGGCACAGTTAGTTAGCTTCGGCGGCGTTGGCCGCTTACAAGCGCTTTATTGTCCTGCCGGGGAAACGAGGAGGTGGGGGCACACTCCTGTTGCCGGCGCCTGTCCTGCCTTCACTTTCCTCAGCCCTCCCGGCCCGCGGCAGCTTTCTGCAGTCCTCACGCGGGCAGGGGGGGGTGTGCCGATGCTTCTTTGCTCTGGCGGGGGGGGGGGGGAGCGCGTCGCTCCAGTCACTCTTCCCTAGGCGGGGGGTGCTTGAGGCAGGCCGCGGGTAGGCTCCGCCGGCTCTGCCTTTTTTAAATGCTGATGAGGCTCCGGTCTCCCGCCGCAGCAGCTTCACATTCCACACGCTGCGCGGCGTAGACCTGCCACGGACGTCGCAGGCCGCGGGTAGGCTCCGTTGGCTCTGCAGTTTCTTTCCTTTGGGGGGGGCGCTACCGGCGGGCCACGGGTGGGCTCCGCTGGCCCGGATCACATTGCGAGGGGGGTCGGGAGGCGGTTAGCTACTCCGCTCCCTCCCCCTCGTTGTTTTTGGTGATTGCGGGTCCGGCCGCACTGTGTTTCACGCCGTCTTCAGTCTTTGTGCCCCGCCGCTTCTAAGCACGCACGCGGTGGGGGCAGGGGACGACTGGGGCAGGCCGCGGGTGGGCTCCGCTGGCGCTGCTTATTTACTGGCACAGTTCATGGCGGGCACTTCGCCCCTGGGGCTCACCTTCGGCCAGCGGGCTAGATGCTCCGTCACGGTTGCGGCGGGTGGGCTCCGCCCGGCCCCTGCACCTCTCCGGTGGGGTTTTTCAGCCTCGCGGTCGTCGCAGGTGGGCTCTGGGCGGTCCGCTGTGGGGCTCGGATGTGCCCACCGGCTTCTCGGCGCGCTGCGCCCTGCTGCAGGGATGCCCTCTAGGCGGGCAGCTCTCTTCCCCTTTTTCTCGTAAATGAGCACAGAGTAGTGGCACGCATGGGCTACACTACCGGCCTCGTCGCTAGTGTAGTGTTGGGGAGGGCCCTAGGCCCGCATGGTAGATAGCAGCAATGATGTGCACACAGACACCAGTTAGGGGTAGTGGGAATGGCCACGAGCACGTGCGCTCGGCCCCTTTTATTGCCAGCGTCATGTGACACCAGGACGTCTGTGGTGGGTGGGTGTAAAGTGGGTTACATCACTCCTGAACACTAGACCGTGTTCATGCTATGACTCTACAACAACAACATTGTGTTTTATGGAATATAGGCAGGCTGGGAGAAGAAATTCCTTCAATTCCTTTATTCATGCTGTCTTGCAATAGTAAGGGTATATTCCGAAAGGGTTTTCTGGGGTCTGAGCCATTACATATTTTTAATAATTGGACAGTTATAAGGATATACAAGGCATATTGATTGTACTGGGTACATTTTCTTACCACCAGGCTTCAGGAAGAGAGAAAATTAGAAAAAATTGAAAAAATATGAAAATAATCTCGGAGCACTGTATAGGTCAGATCATGTAAACTGAGCAGGTGATGGATACTTTGCACCTGTGCTGGTGTGCATAGCATTTTACAGCGATTCATAGCAATATTTCACTGTCATTTGCACAATTGTCACTCGAATATAATCTAGTTTTTTATCTGGTTAGTATGAGCAAATCTCGGTGCAAATGTGCACTGTGCTGCTCACTGTTTCCCGGCATTGGTGCACAATATCCCTCTGTTAATGCTTTTTTTCACCTAGCTCTATAGGCAATTCCAGCGAATAACAAAAATGTAGTAAAAGAGTAAAAGAAACACAATTTGATGCAACATACTCTAAGTTTTCAAACTAACCATCCATTACAAGTTCCGGAGAAACAGTCAAAATATTAAAATGTTATTAGAAAATGCAAGAACTCTCAGTTGCTCGGATTCATGTAGATCTCCCTTGAGCTTATGGGCACTGACTCTCTACATTTTTTACACTCTCAAGTGTCTCGTAGATGCAAGAAATTAATGTATAGGGCAAACCTTATAGTGGGAAATACTCCAGTGTGGCGCATTTTCTGCTAGTATGGAGAGGTGTGAATCTGTGTGTGTCCAATGAAGGAAGTGGCATTGGGTTCTGTTGTTCAAAAATGTAGTTTCTGCCCCCGAATTTGTACATTCATGGGATGTCATGAAATATGTCCAATCGACATTTACATCAAATCTACACACTTGAATCTCTTGAAAAAAACTTGAGTAAGTAAGTGGTGTAACACAACGTAATGGGTGCAAAGTACATGGAGGGGCCCTACTGCTCCAGACCCATTCAGGAGCTCTCAGGCCAGGGGTGCGCTGTCTGTGCACAATGCTAGAGGGGGCCCCCTGGAGCTCAGCCCTCCCGCTCCAAAGGGGCTGCAGGGGCTATTGTTACACCACTGGAGTAAGTGCTCAAAATGTGTTTGCGAATTCTGTGGCATCTTCCTATATACAATTTGTTTGGAGGCCCAGCTATCTCCACAGGTACAAAATATTTTATATGGAGAAGAAAAGAAAACGAGTTACGGGGTCCTTATGAATCACCTGCCATAGGTATATTTTCTGTTCATAGTCCTTACCTGATTATCTAATTTTCAGACATGTGTGTAACTTTAAATATTTTTTAAATTCTATTATAAAAGGCATGGCGTACATATATTTAAATCTGCCTACAGTAGCTTTACAACCTTCAAAAATACCTTTCTGAATCAGACTCTTGAAAAAGATTTTCTCATTGTCCCTTTAAAAATGCTCTTGGTTATATCTGCTCTTCTAATGAGATGTAGGGCTAATATTCTTCCTTCCATTCATAGACTGACTCGGTTCCTTTGTTGAGCCACCTATTCGCAATGACATAGAAAAGCAATTAGGTTCATGTATTGTGAAAGATGAACAAGCCTTCCATGCTTGTAATTCAAAACATAAGTAGTTTGAGGGAAAAAACAGATGAAGCAATGCATCATATATAGAACTAAAGCTGGAAAATAGTGACTTACGGGGATGTTTTTTACCTGACATCAAATAAACAACCAGAGTGAAGCTTGAGTTGTCTATGATGTCACTCAGAACCCAAAAGTGCAAAACCTCCTTATCATTCTCTTTTTGCCCACCTATAATTTTATTTTATTTATGTGTCCTAAAATAATATACACATGATTTCAACTGCTATTGTAGTAGGAGATCCATACATAATATGGCTTTCGTTCACCATGTCAAAGGTCAATAAAAATCTCAGCTGGTGTCCTTGACCAACCCCCTGCACCTTCCCTGACTCCCATCCCCCTCCAGCTGCTGTGCTTTCTGCTTAAATTCAAAGCAGCCAAGCAGAGCTGACCGGCACTCAGAGCGACCTGTCAGCCTGGCCTGGAAGGAAATTATGAACGGTAACCATGCTGCTATATCATAGCATTGAGTTATGAGATTCAGAAACTGAAATAAACAATAGAAGTTTTGCTTGAGATCTATACATACCAATGCTTTAGATTTGTGGAAATGCAAATCTGAAATGATTTATTGCCTTATAAAAAATATAGGAGTGGGGCGTGGCCTGCAGGGCAACATGGCGGACGCACCTAGATAGTGCTCCGTACCTTGCTCCCCGCTTACCCGGTATATTTCTCCTGGTAGTGCCGACTGTGAAGTTGATACCGGAGCCTGGATGCCGGTGAGCGCGCTGAGTCTGGGAAGAGCCGTATTTAGCGGTTTGACCGGCGGGTCGCGGAGTACTGCTGCTGACAAACGCGTGGCGCTGCTGGCAGACGGGCCGCGCGTGGACATTTTGTGCACAGGACTGGCACACTGCAAGCGCTGTCAGTACTATAATGGTGCCGGAACCCAGAAGTAGGTTAGCCTTGGCAGCAGGAGTGTTCCCTCAACGCTGACATTCCGGTGCCCTGCTACGGAGCCCCTCAAGCCACAGCAACAAGTGAATGGTGAAGTTGTGCACGGGGGGCACCCTTGCAAGGCAGCGGAGGCTGGGTGAGGGGGACACACCCCCGTGTTGGTGCCAGGGACGGCCAAGCACTTGAGCACTACAGAGGAGGCAGCAGGCTCTCGCCCCGTCTGCCCACTGTGATAATAGCTGGGGACTACAGGTGCACCACTCGCATATCCAGGAGCTGTGGGCTGAGTGGGGTCAGTGACTACATGGCGTAGACAGTGTGTGGTCCTCTAGCTGCAGGCGTGGGAAAAGGATTGGTGTCCCCTGGGGTCCTGCACAACTGGATGGGGTGAGGCCTCAAGAGCTATGAAGACCTGTGAGACCCAGGTGGCTTCTGGAGTAGCCTACAGGCACGGAGGAGCTCCCCCTGACCTTTGGAGATTCGGTGCTCCACTGTGGTATACCCCTGTCCTCCCTGCTGGTGTGTGGAGGCCGGGGACTAAGAAGAGACGACACGCGCTTACCGGCATTTGGGGCTGAAGGTGACGGACACACCTGGTGTTGGAGTGCAACGCGCCCAGAGTTACGGGCGCAGTGGCTGTGGTGTTGCGCCTCTGTTCGAGTTTATCCCCTGCAGGAGACAGGCAACGCTACAGACACCCCATGTGTGGACCCTGGTACTGTGGCTGAGTGCAGCGGGTGGAGGTGCAGCGAGAAGATTGCCCAGGGCTGAGGCGGCCGCTGTGAGGGAGAGGCTTGGAATTGTTGGGGGGCCCCACAGAGTGGTGAGGAACTTGGCAGGTACCACTGCACAGTTATTAGGAGCAGATTGTTATTAGGGTCACTCTGGGGACAATCCTCTGACAGGTTAGAGACGACCTTGTGGGACCCTGTGAGGGCACAAAGGAGCGGAGACGAGTGTGGAGCGGAGCAGTTGGACCCGGTGGGATCATGTGAGGAGCCGCTGACCTTACAGTGGCCTGGCAGCGCGACAGGAGAAGTAGCAGTGGGACTCGATTTGCACAAAGGCTACCGGTGCGGCCCCGGACTGAAGCAAGTATTGAGATTGAGCAGGAGAAGTGTGGCTCACTGGTTAGAGCAGGCAGACCCTGAAGCAGAGGTCAGACCCGGGACCAGGGTTCGATTCCCGACGCGGCAGGGTGTTGAGCTCAAATGTCCACGGACTCGATAATTCTCGCTTCGGTGCCTGACCTAATCATGGGTTCACACTCTGCAACTCTGGGCATTAGGCTTGCTTAATCTCCACAACGGCCCCCCGCGGCGGGATGCCTGGCTTTCACCTTGGGGATGCCCTGTAGGGGCTATCTCACAGGGAAAAACCAGGACGGGTTCCCAAGGCAAGCGTGGAGACACCCCTTCGGGGGTCGATTCTGGCGCTATATAAGAAATACAATAACAATAATAATAATGACCAGAGGGGCACAAGTATGAGACATTACCCGAAGGAGGCAGTAGTAGTGCCTCATCTTTTCCCTCACCAGGATGCTTCTGATGTTGTACCGCTGCCTGCTGGAGACCTGATATTGGCTATGTCTTGCCTGTTCTGAGATGCGTACGCCACTGGCACTGGGTGCGCCACCACTACAGGTAGGTGGGACCTATTTGTCGACTGGTGGGCTGTACTGGCAAAAGAGATACACAGGCCCCAGGGTATAGTGTTTCAGTCACGACACACCGGAGGCGCGGAGAGAGTTGCCACTGAATGCCCACAGCGCAGCAACTGGTGATGGGCCAGATACGGGCCAAGACACAGCAAGGATACTTAAGGGCTGCAGCCTTGATCCTGTGCGGGGTACTGCGGAAGAGATGCCGGAGCCAGCGTCCGTGGCCCTAGTGGCCAAAATGGACTTTGTCCTCGTGACGGTGGAGCACACACTAGGACCTCCCTGGAGACCAGAATCGACAAAATCACCTCGGACTTCATTTTGCTTCATGCAGATCATTAGAAGCTCGCTGATAGAGTTGCCACATACGACCAAACCTTGAAGGAGCTCCAGCCCATGATGCAAATTCATGCTGCAGCGCTTCAGGAATTGATAGACCGTGTCCACATACTGGAAGATCGGGCAAAAGATTCAGAAGGACGCTCCCATTGCAACAATATTCGCGTGGTGGGCCTACCGGAAGGCGAGGAAGGTAGGAACCCAGAGCAATTCACGGAACGCTGGCTGCGAGATCTGCTGCCCCAGGGAACCTTGTCTGAGCAGTTCTTGGTCGAACAGGCTCACCGTATCCCGGCGCAGAAGCCGTAACCTGGAGTCAGACCGCGTCCCTTCATATTCAAACTGCTCAACTACAGGGACAGGGATGCGGTGCTTCGGGAAACTTGGAAAATGTAACCTCTTGTGCAGCGGCTTAAGAACAACTACACAGCGGTGAAAAGTCAGCTCTGAGCCCTGAAGCTCCCCTATTCGCGGCTGTTCCCTGCCCGGCTACGAGTGGTCACAGAGGATGGGGCCGGCTTCTTTGACTCCCCTGAGGAGGCGTGGGACTGGCTGCAGGAGTCCGGATTGTGGTCTGGCGTGCGGTCTTCGGGCACTCATGGCGACAATCTATCAAGCAGGAGACCGCGGCAATGGAGGGGACAACTGAAGACGACCAGCCCAGGGGCCTCGGCTCCTACCCTAGATCACATGAGGAAGGAACGACGAGACGTGCTGGAGGCAGGTGCGACCCTTTGATCCCCACATCCTCGTGAACGGACTGACTGTGACAGACAAGCTATGTTGGTATCCATGAGCATATCCTGGGCACACATGTATGATTAACAGTTGATACAATGTTGAAAGAAATGTTATAGTCAACACCAGTGGTTTTCTTGGGAGTTGTTTATGTTGAGATGTTCATAAGAAAAACAAATGCCAGCCGACACGTGTTTCGACAACAGATCAATGTCTGTGACTCTTCAGGGCTGAAATCTCGTCGAAAGGGGTATCGCAGAACCGGTGATAATTCCAACCCGGTGTACAGGCGCAGAAACAGTTGTGGAGTGGCCGTCAGGGAAATGGTGGATCAAACGGGCGGGTACATCCATGTGATTGCAGAGCCTGGTGGTGCAGGTTCCGGTCGTTGCTCGTCTCGCCGAAGGAGTAAATTGGTGTTGGTATCCAGCGGCTCCTCATCACCATCCACTGTAATCTCTGAAGAGCTAGGTCTGCCAGTGACTTCCCCGGAAACGGCTGATGACATCATTGCATGAAAGGAGGGACTGCTGTACTTTAATGCGGACTAGTCACGTGAGTAGAATGCCATTTACTGTACTGTATAATCTGGCTGGCTGGTACACTGGAGGGGGTAGGTACCGTTAGGCTGCGCATCACACATCCCTCACATTGAGCTGATGCCTTGGTGGGATACCTGTTTCTGAACAAACGTGGCTCTACTAGAGGTTCTGTGCATATGTCCATTTCTGTAGCTCAGATAGTTGGCACACTAAACACATTCATAACAAAGGAGAAGGCCAAAACATACTATCGCTAACAAGCAACTCCCATAGGTAACACATTGCCTTAGTTCAGGATTTATCTGTGTTTTAACAGTTTTGACGACCATTACGAAATGACTGCTCCAGATGTTCAGTTGTTTACTGTTAGTTCTCTGTGGTTCTATCCAGTGCAGCAGTTTGACACACTTACCTTCCTTGAGCCCCTGTGCCCCACGAGATGCTCCTCCTGAGGCCCTGTCCTGGTATCCCTATTGATCATTACAAGCAGGATTGGCGAGGTCTGATATAATCACATTGAATATACGTGGTATTTACATGCCTAGGCGCTGTTAATCCATCTATGCTTATTTACAGCGACACACTTTGCTGCAATTGCACTGCTGCAAGAAACACACATGACTCAGCTAGAACTAGATAGGCTGCGTAGGCGCTGGAGAGGGTACATTTATGGCACAACATACTTAGCTCATGCGAGGGGCACAATCATTTGGATAAGGGCAGGTACCCCATTTGTTTGCGAGGACACTGTGAAAGACTCTGATGGCGATACACCTTAGTGAAGGGTACACTTAATGGACAGCTGGTTCTTTTAGGCTCTATATATGCCCCAAACACAGACCAACCCTCGTTCCTAGCACTACTATCCTTAAGACTGGCACCTTACGCTGGGCTGCCCTGGCTGTTGGGAGGGGACTTTAATGCAGTCATCGATGTGCACATGGACAGATCCTTCCCGCCCCTTCGGTCAACGGCTGCAACCTCCAATGCGCAGGCGCTTGCAGATTGGTTGACGTACTGGGCAGTACGGGATATATGGTGTATGTTGCATCCTACAGACCGCATTTACTCCTATTTTTATGCAGCTCATGGTTTACATGTGAGGTTGGATCGGGTTTTGGGTTCCCAGGCTCTTGTCCCCTTGGTTGAGATAGCGGAATACCTAGGTAGGACGCACTCCGATCATAATCCCTTATGGCTCTGACTGAATTGGGATCCCGGTCGCCCCCCCCCGTACCCACCTGGCGCCTCCAGCCTGCTGCACTGGAGGACCCAGAATTCTGTGCATCACTGGAATCAGCTGCCCTGTAATATTTTGAGCACAACGAGGGGACCGCGAGCTCTGCACTAGTGGAGTGGGAAGCTTCGAAAGTAGCTATTAGGGGGCACTGTCTTGGGGCCACGCGGAATCTGCGTAAGCAACTATCCTTGGCGCTCACAAAACTGGAAATGCAGCTGCTCCAACGCCAAAGAGACAGAGAGGGTGGGGGTGGACACAGCATGCACACCTTATGGAGAAATTGCGCTGCCATAACTATGCTGCTCACACAGCTCGCACACACGCCAAAGCAGACTGGGCAGGCGGACTACTGCGCTGGCTGTTGAAACAGGAGAGTACGCATGCACCAATCGGGGCACTACACATGCCAGAGGGCTCCCTGGTCTACACGCAAAGGGAGATACACAGGGTGTTGACGGAACATTACACACGACTGTACCAATCTAGGGGGCGATGCTCCGAATCTGACCTGGAAAGATTTTTCGCATCACTTCAGCTACCAGTTGCTTCCAGGGCACATCAGGATGTCCTTAATGTTCCCCTTATTTTGGAAGAAATAGGGGGTTGATTGGGTCCATGGCATCCGGGAAGACGCTGGGTCCGGATGGCCTGCCCGCTGAGTACTACAAAGCTCACCGGGACATTCTGACCCAGCGTCTGCACACTATCTACTCCAAGGCCTTGACGGACAACGGGTTGCCATCGTCCATGCGGGAGGCTTACCTGCTGTCTCTGTCTCAAGCCGGGCAGAGATCCCGAAAGCCTGGGGTCATACAAGCCCTTGGCACTCCTGAATGCGGATTACAACATTTTCTCTAAGCTGCTGGTGGAACGCCTGGCACCGCTGGTCCCTGAGTTGGTCCATACTGACCAAAATGGGTTTGTGCCTAAGCGCAGTACGTCATTGAATCTGCGGAGGTTCTTTCAGTTTGCGGCAGACAGTGGGAAGGAATGGCCCAGGGTGGGGTGCCTGGTGTTAGATCTTGAGAAGGCATTTGACTGCTTGGAGTGGAGTTATCTGGCAGCGGTGTTGTTATGTTATGATTTAGGCTGGGGTTTCTACAAATGGTGGGCCTGTTATACCACAATCCCACAGTCCGGGTGCTATTAGGATCATTTATTTCCAAATGCATCCCGATATGTAGGGGAACTAGGTAGGGCTGCCCACTATCGTGGCTCCTGTTCGCGATGGCAATCGAGCCTTTGGTAGTGGCCCTGCGAACAGCATTAGGTGTGGGAATACCTCTGCGAGATGCAACACATCAGGTCTCACTGTAACGTCTTTTGTGAGTGATGTGGGGGCTATTTCGGCTTGGCTAGAAGACATCTTGTGTGACTTTGCTGCTCTCTCTGGACTCCGGGTGAACACCAGTAAATCCTGTTTATATGCATTCGGAGAGGACATTCAGGACCCGGGCTATGTCCTGGCTGGTGCGTTAGTGCAGTGGAAGTCTGACACGATCCGCTATCTGGAAATTCAGATCTACAGTGAACCGGCTGACCTCTTTGATGGTAATTTAGGTCGTGCGATGACGCCATCAAGTCACAAATGAACTTCTGGAAGTCGCTTCCTCTCACAGCCACAGGCAGGGTGGCGCTGTCTAAAATGGTGGTCCTTCCGCAGCTCCTCAGAGACTTCCTTTGGGGTAATGCGCGCCATAGGATAGCGCTAGCGAAGTTATACTTGCCCACTGATCAGGGGGGCCTAGCTGCACCTTGTTTTGAGCACTACTGTTTAGCAGCTCAACTGCAGTGGATAGCCCGATTGCTCACGGACAGGGGCAGTGAAGATATGGCTACCACAGCCCCTCCTTTCTCTTTGGATTCCATTAAGGGGCTCTTTCACCCGGCTGCCAAGTTACCAACACCGGCTCCCCTCCTCCTAGCGGTGGCCTACAAATGCTTCCGTCGCTGCCTGTACGTTATTAGAGACCTAGTCCCTTATGCACTTGCCATACCACTAGCGGGCTCTCCCAGTGGGCCTGGAGTGCTCACGTCCCTGGAGCTTCTGGAGTGACATGAAGCAGACATACAGAATCTGGGAGATTTGTACCGGGATGGCATGCTTCTGCCATTTTAATTGCTTACCGAAGAGCAGGGGCTACCACAGGGACACTTCTTAAGACACCGCTCTTTGATCACCACACTGGCCTCTAGATGGGGAGATATGTTGGAGAAGCCGAGGCAACACTTCACCATACAATATCTACATGTAATGGGTCGAGGCCGACACTTAATACGGTCGTTCGCGGCATCCCTTCGCATGCATGCAGCGATAAAATTACCCTCTTCTAGACGTGGGTCGGAAGAAGACCTGAGGAGGCAGCTGGAGGATAGAGACTGGGAAAAGATATTGAATCGCCCTAAGAGAATTCCCAGAAATATGCGGTTCCATCAAATTCAATTATTCAAAGTTCACAGGGCATACATCACCCCTGAAAAGATCAATAGGTACTTTCACAGTGCGGATGCAGCCAGTCCCCATTGTGAGGAGGTTGGCGCTGGCCTGGTGCACATGCTGTGGGGCTGTCAAACACTACACACCTACTGGCGGACTATTAGTGAAGCACTGGGTGCATGTACAAGTCGCAATATACCATTTGAATGGCCTACCTACTTACTGCACCAATTCAGTAGGACCCCGTCCACAAAAGTCACTTCTCGCTTCTTCGACCTTGGGCTAATCATTGCCAAGCGCCTCTTAACAAAGAGATGGAAGTCGCAATCCCCACCACACATTAGGGCATGGAGGTATTCCCTCATAGCATAGGCTAAAGCAGAAGGAATTGCCATCATACAGGAGGAAACACTGGGCTTGCGTAAGACGCCGATAGCAGCGCAATGGGAGGGTTCAAATTCAAAATTCAAATTCAAAGGATTTATATAGCGCGCTACATACCCAGAGGGTCTCAAGGCCTGATGCACATGGAAGGGGACAACTTAGAACAGTGGCCGCAAGCTGGGGGAGACTCCCCTGCAACTTGAGAAGGGGTGGGGGCACCCTCCTCCCGTCCCACAGGTAAATTATATTATCTACTGGCTGAGTAGTGATGCAATTGGGTATTGGCTGACGTAGCAGCTTTGCGGAGAGATGTGAGAAGGGGAGTGAGGAATGGGGCGGAGAGGGGGCGACAGGTGTAGTTACAAGAGGGGAAGGTGAGGGGACTCAGTGCAAAGTGAAAGTGGGTAAATAGAAGTCGATTTCAGCTGCTGTGTTTGGTTGGGTCTTTTTTTTAGTTACTGTTTGTTTCTATATAACATATGTGCATTCACACACGGTGTATGAACTGTAACACTCTGCATAATATGTTACCGGATCCACATTATGACGGCATTGTGGACTTTACCTCTGCTGAATCGACGCATATGTTGTGGTCCTTATGGAACTGTGGCTATAGGGTCATCAGAAAACATAGAGGCCACCTCAAGATTGTTTGTGAGCACTGTGCGTCACTGCCTGCAGACTCTAATTGTGGTGGTAATGAAATGCTGGATATTATCTTGCAAACACTTGTTAACATTGTGGGACACATAATAAAACAGATTTAAACAAAAAATATATATATAGGAGTAGCTGCTATTATGAATATAGTATATTTTCCTTGTTTGTGCTATGGCGCACCTTGTAAAACGTGTGCCAGGTGCAAACAGGGACAGTGCAGAATATTACAAAGAATTGTAAACAGAAAGAGAGGCAACCACAGTCAATTATTAAATATCATAGAATCAAGAGATGAGTAAATACGCATTCGCAAGTCCTGGTTGATGAGTTCATTTCTTAGCTTTACTTCATTAATTGTTTTCTTTTTTTTTTCTCACAACGGGTTTCACCTTGAAAAAAGCTTCATCAGGGCTGCAAGCATAACAAAAACATATATATATACATACAACTATACAGAATTACATATAAACATACAAACATTTACAAAGACAATCATATTGACAATCGCATTAAAAAAACACACACATGTGGATTTCTGTGACCCAGAACTATGTTGTGAGAGGAATTGGCCGGTGATAAAACCCTACATACATGTGAACAACTCACCTTACAAAACAAGACGATATGAACGAATGTAGCCCTTTGCAATGCAGATTTTACACCGTGATACATTCACAACGCAGTCGTTACAACAACTGCGTTGTTATCATGCAGTGCCATTACAGTGCAAGTCGTTACAACAACTCGCGCAAGATGGCGCGCTGGACTTAGGAATAGTATGATTTCCTATTTCAACTCCAGTTTGTGCTACAGTAGGGAAGGTGTTCGAATAGTAAATCATACTATTCCTAGTCTAGAGCACCATCTAGCGCAAGTCTTTGTAAGGACTTGCGTTGTAATAGCACTGGGCTGCTATGGGAATTCACAAGGAAATATTATCAAGCCCATTATTGCTGCTTTAGCAGCTGTTTCCTGCCGCTAAATCGGCGATCATTTTATCACCTTTCTTGATAATACGCCCCAGTGTTCCAAAAAATGTATGGTATTTTGGACAGCCACAGATGAATAAATGGATGTGCATGTCCAACCTTCTGTTTGGAGAACTCCAGACAGAAAGACTGAATCCCTAAAATATGAAGGTGCTGTTTCTCATGCAGACAGACCCATATTAGGCTTACTACCTAAGATGATCAAATAGTGTATACACAAAAGCTCAAATATTGAAAGATTTCATTCTCAGTGATCCATATACCATAATGTTTTAAACAATCTGGAAGAACAAAGATTTTCTTCAGTGTAAAGTCAAGTGTAATCAGTTAAAGTAAAAAGAGTCCAAGAACGACAATTAATATCGGTCTAGAACCGCTACACACATAGGGGAAGCATTATTCCCAAATGTTCAATACTAGTTTTCTCCAGAGTTCACAAACCTTTCAAAATTGCTATAGACAGTAACTCCACATTTTTCAACGCTACAAAATTCGCGAGGAAGTAGATCCAGTCATGCCCTCGCACCTTTTGTCACAGCCCCATACAGTTCAATACGTTTTTCAGTCACTTCTGTACAGGATAAAACAGGGGAAGCAGTTCACTTACCAATCATTCACAGGTTAAACCTATCATTGTATATATTACAGCTGAACGTCAAATTTTACATTCACTAATCGGCAATTCTCCAAATTTGTATATTATTATATTCTTAAATCACAAACAGGCCATAGAGACATATGGGGAGGTGCCATGAGGCCTTTATCAACAACATACTAGGAATTACATGTTACCCAGAGTTTCTTCAGCATGAGGGCCACATGCATCAAAGTAAGGAATTGCGATTCCTAAATAGCAATTTTTAAGAAATCGCTTTTTAGGTATCGCACTTACTTATGCATATTCCTTAATAGCAACTTGCAAATTGTGACTTATTATCAAGAAATACCTTCCCATTCATTCCCATGGTCCTAGAGGCCCATAGGAATGAATGGAAAGTCATTTGAAATTTGCGAGTACCAATTAGGTACCCGCAAATTGCAAACACAATTTGAAGGGTGATAGAGGGCTTAAAGGTCCCCCTGCTGCACCCCAAAATTTGGCATTTGTGCACATGTGAGGCACATATATGAGGGCATATATGTGCACCAAATGGCACTTTGAAAAATACACTTTTCTTCATTTTTCAAAGTTTTTGCAAATTACCATCACTTGCAGTTGATGGTAATTCACGTTTTCTAAATGCGAGGTCTCATTTAGGAAAGGCTTAATGCATCCCAAATAGGGAATCACAGTTTACGTTTCCCTAAAAGCATTTGCAATTCAGGTGATCGCAAAATTTGCGATTACCTATATTGCAAATAGGTTTTGGTTTGATGCAGCTCAATTGCCTCAATACTGGTCCCAAAAGAGTCAATTCTGCAAATCGACCCATTTACAACTGGTATTTAGGTTGATGCATGTGCCCCCATGAAACCTAACTGTGCTGCATTTTGCATAACCTCCATAATTGTACCTCAAACAAATATTGTGTCTTAGATCAGCAAGCCACATAGATACAGTTAAGCTAATTGTTTTGTTACGGCCCTAACGCTTCATCCTAATACCTGCCCATAGAGCAATGACAGGCATATGATTAAAAACAGGGGACTTAAAGTACCCAATCTCTCACTATGGGGATCATGATAGCAATTGACATCATGCCCAAGAAAATATCTCAAATGGTGGACACTTAAAGTAGTGCCAATACTGTTTATACACTCACCCAACTTAGACAGAGTGGTCAAGATATTCTTTCCTTCATTGCCGGTTCAAACGGGGCTCATCTATCTCGGCTTCTAAGTGAGTTACAGACAGAAAATATGCCTTTCAAAGTCACGCGGTCAGCACAACCCGGAAGCGTAATCTTCCACGTGGGGAGACGTCCATATACGTATTCCAAACACTAGACCGTATCAGTCTAGGACCCATTCTTGTGGGTCTTTTGCTTCTGTCATCATCACCCACAGGGCAGAGCATTCAAGTGAAATACCAAACAGCTGTTTAAAAGCTACTCCATGTTTTACAGTGCAGGCAACAACCTGCCAGCACTTTCAAGAAGGGATAGACAACCCATGCAGGTGAGTGCATTGAGTCACGGCAACGACCAGACGGAGAATGTCTGGGGGTCCATGGTACCCCCTTGCTCCTCTCCATAGGGCTGCCTTAAGGAGGCAAACTGAAAGGACACCACCTTTTTGTGGGACACTTTCAGTGTGCCTCCTAAGGGCATGCTTGCCACTGCAGCCATGTCAATATTACGAGTTGGATGCAGAGGCAAAGTAATTCCCTCATCTACATGGGGCGACGCCCCAATACAAATTAGGGAAAGCCCTCTTATGTTAGCTGTGGTGCAATATGCCTGCCAGCTCTATCAGTATTTCAGAAGGGAGCACAACACTGGTGCACAGCCTGTTGCACCACCGGGGCGAATGTAGAATATGACCCTAGATGACACTATGATTCAGCATTTGAAACCATTACATTGCTTTTCCCTGTGTACTAATTGAATTTTAGGAGTAGGAAAAGTTATTCGATCTTCTAAAATGGGATGCTGAATAGATACTGATTCATTATCTGGGTGGGGCCTACAATAGTCATCCTTCCCAATACTGAATCAATATCTTATATATCAATGCTTGGTAACCAAAATGAGGGTACAAAGTGTTGAAATATTACTGACACCTCAAAGAGGTGACAATCCATCGGCAAAAGGGAAGGGCTCCCTTAAGGACTCATTCCCGTTTGTGAATGAAAAGAAAAGTTTGTTCAAGAGTAGTCAGTGGTCCAGACGACCAGATCCTATTCCCAAATCAACCTTAAAAAAAACCTGTTTTTAAATGCAGCCTTGTTAAAGGAAAATGTGCTGAATGAAGAAAAATATACATTATTGGAAATCAAACACAGATTTTGTTATCTTCGGACCATTGCACACCACTATTACTGTGATTGTGGCACATTGAACTGTCACAACTTGCTAACGCCAGAATGAATATTTATTAGGTAGGGTTGAGACTCATTCTGACTGTGTTTTTATGAACCAACTTAATGGTCCCCTGGTCATTGCATACAAATATTTGGTTATCAGAAGAATATTGGTCCATCTGGCCCATATATTTTGAGTTTAAAACTCTCAATAAATAAAAGAATAATAAGGGGAGGGGGATTTTTTCTTTAAGATGAGCAAATTATATCTTTTGCTGAAGTGCTGTGATCGAGCTAGAAGAAACTAAGATTGAGTTATGGCTTTCCATTGAAATTTACAGGGGGGGTAGTCTGTATTTCATTTGTTTTTTTCAGGCTAGTTACCTGTTCTATTTGGTGCTTAAAGAATGATCACTAATATAGGCAGGTGAGCTAAAATGTTATGAAATAGAATTTCAGATATTTAAATTCACTAATCCATAACTTAAATATTGTCTCATATTCCTAGTATGAGCAATATGTAATAGACATGGGAAGCAACCTTGTTGTGCCTGGTGACTGAATGCATCTGACCATCAACAATACCAAAACTCATCCAGGTGACTGAAGGTCCTTCTCACTATGAACAAGATCAAAACTCATCCACGATGTAGCCCACACATTAGGGATGTGCTTCTTTTTTTGGGTTGGGTCAAAATCAATTTACATTTGGTTGTTGTCAAACTGCAAAAGTGATATTGGGCAAAAAACTATATAATGATGTTCTACCGAGTAGACTTCCAGATGGTTAGGGAGAATTGAATGATTCCCACCCATGATCTCATGAGGCCAAAATAAAAGCCGATTTATTTGACCTAATAAATCATCAGTACTACAATGACTATTATTGTAACTAATCTTACTAGGTCATACACTTTGTTTCTAATTCGGAGATTACACCTCAGACGTGGCTCGCTCGCAATGAACTTACAGAGACTTGTCATTTGCTTTAGAGGATAAATACGTTTACAGCTACAGCAGGTTTATTTATTGAAATGAGCCCACCTGCCTCTTCATGCGAAGACATACATTATTGCATCAAAATGTACCCCATAAGTATATCAGAAGAAAATGTAATGTACCATAGCAGTTTTCTGTCTACAACTCGATACCTCATTAGTCAGGAGGCCGGTCAACTAGCCCCTGATGTCACCCTGGAGTCCTATGTCAGATGCTGGTCCAGTCCTTCTCAGACAAACAAGAGGGCAGCAGACAGTAGGTCAGCACAGCGGGGTAGCAGTCCTTCAGAGCAGCAGTCCATTAAGTGGCAGTCATTCCGGTCAGCACAACAGTCCTTCTTGATGGCAGAGTATCCACAGGACCTGAAGTGTTTGAGGTCCAATTTTTATAACCAGTTCTGCCTTTGAAGTGGGAAAAGCTTCCAGAGGTCTCCCTTTGACGTTCATAGACTTCCGACCTTCCCTGCCCTTCACCAGACTAATGACTAACGGTGTTCAGCCCTTTGTGTGGAGGCAGGACACAACCTTCTTCAGTGTAAGAAGGGCTGCACCCAGCTGCACCATCTTATCCTGCCAGTGGTGGCCCATCCAGACAGGCATAAGGACTCCACTGTAGGTGGCTGTGTCGGAGGAATACAAAAAGCCCAACTGTCTTTTGACCAAGGAACAGGCCTCAGGCACTGTTGGAGAGTGGGTTATAGGTAAGGGTAAGTATGTACCTACCACCAGGTATAAAGCCACCAACACAATACAAGGTCAAAGTAAGGCTTTCAGGAATTTTGCCCCTTGCTCAAACCTTGGTAGCTGACTGCGAGCAGTCAGCTTGACTTAGGAGACAGGTATATAAAGCAATAAAAACATTGATACACTAAACAAGTAAAACACAACACACAATAAAAATCCCACAACCATATATAAAAATAGGAAATATTCTTATCTTTAAAATAACACCAAAACACAAAAAAACAATGTAGGGAACCGCAGATATGAATTAAAAAAAATTAACCACATTATAGTGACTAAAAACATATGATGCTCACTTGGGACACCTGTTTGCACTTGACCAGTGCAAAGTCAAAGTTTAAGCCAACCACGATGAAGCCCGGGTCAGATACACTAAGTGGGATGCCCCGGTCTAAATATTACCTTCACACTTTTTACTTCCAACTTCGGGCAAGTCACTTTGTCAGGCCTGATTCGGTGTGGGTTTGCCGGCTTGAGTATCTGCAAGACCCTGGTCAAATCCTGGAAGTCTGGAGCTCTGGAACTTTTAGTGGAACAGACCTGAAATGCAGGCTGAGTCACTCACGGTTTAAGGTGGCCGGCTTGACTCTTGAAGTTGGGTCAGTCACATTATCGAGCTTTTTCACAAAAGTTATCGACACTTCTCTAAACTTCTAGAAGTCTTTCCAGAAGGTTTCCTTGTAGTTCCAAGTGCCCAAAACACCAATGCAAATGTCTGTAATCCCCTACATGATCTCTGGGATTTCTGGACTACAGTTTCCACAATGCTTCTTCCCAAAGCCTTAAAAGACAAATGGACTCACTCTAGTCGGGGGACTCTTGATTAAGATAATGCAGGTGGGCTCTGTTAACCTGAAGCTTAGAGGGAGTCCCCTCCATAATCCTTCTTGAAGTAAGGCAAAGTCCTTAGTGTTGTAGTACTGATTGTGCAGCAAGAGCAGTTACTCACAGTGCAATCCTTTGGGCGCAGATCCAGATTCCACCAGGGCAGGGCAGTCCTTCTCCTTACAGTTTCAGACAGCAGACCATAGAGGCTATACAGCTCTCACATATTTATTCAGTGTCTAGGGAGACAAGCAGGGCGATGCAAGGTGCCTCCCAAAAGCATGATGGTTTCTTCCAAAGTATGTCATCTTCTTGTTCCACAAAACAATGCACTTTCAAAATCCAACTTGGATTAATTCTCTCCGGAGAAGTAAGCGCTGGCTAAACTAACCCATAATTGAGCTCCTTTCCTTTAGCTTTTCTCTTCTTGACCTCTACAAATTCCTGTCCTAAGCCTGCCATCTGGCTGAGGGTACAGGATGTAGGGGTATGTAGGCCTGGCATTCCTTTACTGTCCGCCTTGCTTTGAAGCCCTTGTTTTATTGCCCCTTCCCCTGTGTGGCCTGGCCTTTGCAGCTGCAGAGCTCCCACCATCAAATAACCTCTGCTTCGGCCAGACCACTTATCATTTAATCAAAGCGGCCAGTTAGAGCTGACCAATCAGAGGAGACTGCTAGAAGGCTGGATTTTGTCTCACGGAACAGAATGTCTTATAACTTCTTTTCTGTACTAGTTATGATATGACAAATTTGAAAGTGGCTTTTTGTAATCTCATCCACTTTGGAATCTAGTGTGGTATAGGGGTGGGTTGACAAGTCTTGAGGAATTGGACATGGAGGTATATGTGTGGGGGTGAGGCTGGGGTGCAGATATATTGGAGAGAAAGCATGAGAAAGGGTGGATTGTGGCTTGAATGACAAAGTGAATTAGGATAGGCAGAGCTCGTGAGATGGGTTCTGGGAGTGTCATTGGTTGACATAGGAGAAGCAGCATTGGGGTGAAAGAGGTTGAAGGGAAGGGAGCGATAAAGAGAAGGGGAGGGATGTTTGATTATGTAAGTTCGGAAATGTTACTCTCGGTGTTGGAAGAGTCGGTGATCTAGCGTGGTGGGCAGCGTTTACAAAGTCAGTGGTGGATGGTGGTGTGTTGGAGATGTCAAATATAATAGGAAAGGATGTGGCTGCAGAGGAGTCAGGGGTCGACAACAGTTTCTTGATGAGTGGAAAGAATTTTTCTAATAATTTAGGCTGGCTATCTGATGCCTGTATAAGGATAATGCCATTCTTGTAGGATGTGATGGAGCCCCCAACTTTGCATGCCGGAGAAGGGGCTACCAAAAGTTTGAGACCATGTGGGTTTTTCCTAGTGGTAGAGATCACAAGCATATAGATCAGGACTTTACTACATTGTGCGCACCTATATGTATGGAAAATGAGGTTGTTTATTATCATTCCTTTGTTGGTGAAAAAATTAGGGGTCAGAAAGCAGTGTTTCTGGGTGCGATTTGACAAGACTGTGTTTTAGGGTCTTAGAAACTTTTTTTGATAGAGTCTGGGGGTAAATAATTTTATGAGCAAACTAGGCTGAAGTTTCTAAGGTGATTTTGGTAGCATATAGTGGATCCATGTTGGTGATAAGGAAGTAAATGGGGGTTCTATATAAGAGGATGACATGACATGGCATAGGGTTTGCAGGTTGGATTTTTTCTTGGGAGATGAAGCAAGATTAAGAAAGTACTTAAACGAGTTGTCAGGGAGGGGTTATTCCTCATTCATCTTACATGATTAAATTATGAAAGTCCTTTTATTCTATAAATGATAGAAGATATTGATAGTTTTGAGTAAATTGTTGCGTTCTAATCTAGGACCCTGACCGATACTGTGACCTTATGCCCCTATTCGGCTATAAATCCATTTATTCCCTATATTGGCATAACCGTTCATGTGCAATATTCAGAAACTCGTCTCTGGCCTCACACGAACAGAGCCACATTTCAGAATAGCTTTCTCTGCCACTTCCTTTGCAACCAATTAGTGCAATGACATAGCAGAAGTTACTATCTGAGATTCCTAGATTAACACTCCGAGTTCTTCAAAAAGATAAAAACTCAGCAACCTGGAAATCCCCGCTTGCTGTGTTTTGATTAGTAATAGAACTCTAATGAGCACTGATAGACGATCACTTCCTAGTGACATCTTTATTGACGTCTTATGTCCAAAAACTTACGTCAAACAAGGCACCTTTCAGGTATAAATATTACCAACGTTGCCTTAAGCAATCGCTGTTGTGTTGCTGAAGCTATCAATGCCATCGCTGAAGAAGCTGTCATGCTGATGATACCATAGCTGCTATCGCTATTGCTATCGCTGCTAACTAGCGAACGATGGTGTGGTGAACTTAGGAGCTGAACAGCCGTCCCCTGCAAAGAGCCCAGCAGATGCAAGCTGCCCGCGGACGCTGCCCCTCCTCCTCCTCCTCTACGCGCTGAGAAGAGACGCTGTCTTTCTCCTGCAGAAAAATCCAGCTCCGGCGTTTCTAGTCTACCCTTGCGGGTGACTGGGACATCGACCCCCTGAAGGAGATACCAGACCTCCATCATTCTATTCCAGAGGTATGGTGTTGACTAAACCCTTAAAGAGAATTTGTGAAGCAAACCTTGGCAAAACCAACTTAACTTAAAGCTACTTACTTACTCCCCTCCCAAGTATTAGGCTTAGGTCAGGTACACTGGGGTAGGCGTAGTTAGAAGCACCAATTGAGTATTTTAGCCTAATGTATATATGAATGTATATATGTTTTATTCCTTTTAAACCATTGTATGGCTAAGAAACCATATCAATGCTTTTACAGTATTATTTTGCAATACTTATCTTACTGTACGTACTTTTTATAATAACAAGTCTTGCAATTGTGGCAATTCATTTCTCTTGTACGAGAAGAAAGACTGTTCAATAAATGTTACCCTTTATTGACAACGCCCGTCTCTCTATTCTCTACATATTGTGAAAGTAAACTGCACAACCACTGACTGAGTAAAATAACTGTCTATTGTTTCACACGACCCTAGAGATTGACTCTTGATCTGAGGAGCAAAGTTGTCATGTTGCACGGTTGTTGGAAAACTGAATCCCTTCTTGGCTGTGCCAGGGAAGCTGATCACGTCCTATTTTAGTCAAGAAAGTTTCCAGTGACCTCTGAGCTAGTTGGTAACAACCCCAATTAAGTTTAGCATAGTCAGTGGAGGCCTGGAAGATCCGCACTTCTACGTCGATACTACTGTTTATGTTATTCCAATGCGCAGGGCCTATTGGGAAAATAGGAACTACACTACATGGCGCCCAAACGTTTGGTAAGGCGATAAACTAACGCAAGACGTTAGAGTAACTCAGTCATGCATTTTTCACACAGACCCCTTTCTCCCGTAAATACTCCAATAGACGTCTGGAGTGGGTGAAAGGTTAAAATCCGCCCGAACTCAGTAGGAAGAGATTCCTTTGTAAAGCTCTGGTTTATTCAACGTTGAAGGATACAGTGTTCCAAAATATTGTGCACCTAATCTTTGTCTCCTTGGAGATCTATTCTGCAAAAACTTGTCTGACAATAAAATGGCAGACTTAGAAAACTGAGCTGATGCCGCAGCAGATGCGACTCAGCAGGGTCCCGACGGGACTACTGACCCGGATGCAATTATCATCCCGGTACATTTAAGAAAATCTATAACTTTAAAACTTATAGAAAACGGACTGACACCACAAGGTGGTACAGTAATTTTCGTGATAGAGGTACACGAATATCGGCAGACAGAGGTATTCTATTCATGGATAAACTTTCCAGCGGCAAACGCTAGAACAAAAGAGTTTCACTATTACAAAATAGAGAAACCACTGGATGAGTACGCTCCTTTCGAGGAGACTGAAATCCCACTAAAATTCCAAGAGCACCTGCTCTGGTTTAATGGCGCCCTAAAACATAATGATCATATTACCAGGCTCGGTCCACTAGGTAGACCAGGAGCAATGTGGACGGTTCTAGCCAGCTACACACCACATCCGGACATTGCAAAAATGTCAAAAGAAGAGCTGTTAGTATAGCTAAAAACATTAATTAAAATACATAGGCAATTAGTCCAATATGTAATGCGGACTGCAACAGTCCAACCAGCTGTTAATGTACCACAGCTGACCCCTCATCAGGGGAACACAAATAAAATTACACCACAGAACATACAGTCATGTCTTGGTAAAACACCCGTAAAACAGGAACAAATTCCTTTCTGGTTAGCGCATAAAATCACTCAAATAGAGGCAGTATTTCCGGATACTACCCCTAACGAGAAACACAGAATCTTGCCCATCTGCCTTCCTATGGGAATCGCACCACACGTGGAGGACTGTGACACTTGGGGTACAGTCGTTGCTTCCATTTACACAAAAACACATGGTGTTCCCTCTATGGCGGTAATACCGGATGTACTAAGACAGATTCAAAATGAATACGGTCCAGAACCTGCTTTAACTCTTGGTATGAAATTACTGAAAGACTTTAAGCAGGTCTCGGCTATATTATTAGCCAACATAAAGGGAAAAGCAGCATATGTGGCGATCCGCCAGAAGTTGAAGGAAACAGATATAACAGATCAGCCAATTGAGCTTGCCAAAATCATAGAGAAATGCTATGAAGAATTAGGTAGAGACAGCTTGGGTGGAAAACCAGTAAAGCCTCAACTGCTCGAAAATCCTGAAAAATTATTTATTAAAAATAATTCAAACACTCCTAAAAAGAGCTGGGATGGAAATAAACGATCCACTCCCAAGGAAAAAGTTTTCCAGTCCAGAGGAAGGTCTCCTCGACGGAGGGAAAGAACTCCGACTCGAAAACACCAGTCTCCCCAGAGGGAGCCCTCTGAGAAAAGATACAACCTTAGAAATAGGGATAATTTGAAAAAAACCTGATGGATATCAAAGTATTGATACACGTCCCTCTCGATCTTTTTCGCAGAAATCGTAAAGAAGAGGACGGTCAGACCCAGGAGAGCACACCAAGTCCAAACACAAGGAACCTGCTCAGAGTAAAAAATCACAATTTCCAAAAAAGAAGGTAGCCAGTATTAGAGTAATCAACCATGCCGAGAATACTGAGGACACAGTTGAAAAACGGGGAGTGGGCACAGACAATGTTAGACAGTGCAGCAGAAATCAGTATAGCCCGCAAGATCTTGATGAGTCATCTGGAGACAGTGGACACGAATGATTTCATTCAGGTTGAAACTGCCGACACCAGACTTAGCGAGCCCCATAAGATATACGAAATAACATTGCGTATAGAGGGTGATAAGGCTAGGAAAATAAAGGGTCTATTTTAGGATAAACTCTCAAAAGGCTATGATATTCTGTTCGCTGAAAAGGATTGGCCCTCAGAGTTTGCCAGGGAGTGCCCTCATGGCGAAGAAATGATTATGCCTGCCTTCGCGAATCAAATTACGATTCACAAAAAATATACTTATGCAAGGAAATGGACAGTAGCCCAGGCACCGGCATTATATAAAAATCATGTAGGATGGGATGAGGACTCACCTCCTCACAAAATCCAATTAAAAAGTGAACCAACTGCCGAACGGCAGTATCCTATTAAGCAAGAAGCTAAAAAGCAAGTCAGGGAGATCTTAGATCAACTTGAGTACGAGGGGGTGATTGAAACATGCACCTCTCAAATGAACAATCCTTTGTTTCCTGTCTCCAAGCCAGACAATTCATATCGTTTAGTTTTGGACTACAGACAATTTAATGCATGTTGCAAAACTTTTGCAGTACAAAACTCGCATAGTGCAGCCCTAATGAATAACATAGTTAGGAAAAAATACAAAACTACATTAGACATATCTAATGGTTTCTTTTGTCAAAACATTGCACCAGAAAGCAGGTATTTGACCGCTTTCTTCGTAATGGGGTCTCAGAAAAATTTCTGTCGACTCCCACAGGGGTTCAAGAACAGCCCAGGACTATTCTCAGCTAGGGTAACAGAGTTACTACAAATATATGATGAGGAGGCATTATCCTACGTAGATGATATCTATCTCACGGATGACGACTTGGATACTCACTTGAAAAGAGTGAACACCATTATACTTGGGTTCGCAGCAGAGGGTTACAAATTCAACTTTAAAAAGTCTCGAATTGCCCATCTGACAGTACTATTCTTAGGATACGAATTATCAAGTGAAGGAAAAAGCCTAGCGGACAACTTCTTAGAGAAGTGCGCTGTACTCCAAGCTCCAAAAACGCTGAAGAATTTACAATCCATACTAGGTTTTCTGAATTTCGGAAGAACTTACATTCTAAATTACGCAGAGAGTGTTAAACCTCTCTACGAACTAATAAAATCTGATTTTAAACAAATCAATTGGACTCAAAAACACACAGAAATTTTGAGATCATTGAAAACAGAGGTGTTAGCAAAAACAAAATTAGACACACGTGACAACACACGCGATCTTGTAATCCGAGTCATCCCAGGAAGATGCGGATTCACGTACCTGACCTCTAATGAGGGAGAAAAGGTACCAATTTCAATTAAATCTCACTTGTACACACAAGCAGAAAAACATTCAGTCACACAGAACATACTGTGAAAGCAGTGCAAATTGCATTAGCAAATGAACGAGAACTAGCACATGGTAAAAGGATTAATATCCTCATAGCGGAATCCGCCTTCGAGGCGCTATTCAGCCCAGTAAACATGCCTACAGTGTCACTGGATCCGAAATGGATACAGTGTGTAGATTCTCTAGGAGCGGAAGATGTGAAATACTATTTCGCCCCGCAATTTGAAGAACTGAATGATTTAGAATATGAAGAAGAATATCCTCTGCCAATCGAATTTCTGCCTCTCCCACAATATGCCTGTATAATCTATACAGATAGATTTGTACAGCATTTCAATGTAGAGAGCAAATCCTACGATGCAGCCTGTGCGATTGTTATCGGTCGTTGGCTGTGCGGTAAATTCAGACCGAAAGTAACAAAAACTGAATCAGTAAGAAACTGTTCGGCTCAGAGAGCTGAAATCAGATGTTTAAAGATGGCGCTTGAAAATGCAGAACGTGAATTCCCGACACTAATCGTGTGCAATTCTCATTTATGCGTCAACTCTTACAATAATAAACTGCAGAGCTGGATTGAAAACGATTACCAAGATGACACAGATGCCACAATAAAGCATAAATTGCTCTGGAAACAGGTAACTCTTTTACAGAAAGAACTACAAAAGACTCACGTGATACACGCACAGAGTCTTCAACGTGATGGTGTTCACGTTGCAGGGAATTCATTGGCTAATACAGCCACAGCGGAAGCAACTAAACCGGCTTCCGTAGCCACAAAAAAGCGTGCAGAAAAATACATAGACGGAGAAACCATGCTGGCAGTAAAAACGACTGTAAAAGGCGACTGTGCAGCACTGCCCGTGAACTATCCACTCAATTATGCATACATAATCGATGCAAACTCCGTTCCTTTTGCTCGAATCCCTGGAGTGGGGGATAGGGTAATTCCAAACACGAACAGGAGAATATTTTTAATAGCAGACACACACATGGGTTTGGGTCCTAGGCACAGAAAGATCAAGGAATCCCTGACTGAATTACAATCAGTATAATGGTGGCCGGGAATGAGTGTACAACACCAAATATATGCAAACAACTGTGAAAACTGCAACAGGGATCGCAGTAGTGAACTATGCTACCGGCTACCAATCAGAAACAGTGTAACGCTGTCTACACCCCATCCTGCGTCCTATTAATCCTTAAGGCTAAACACACTTAAAAGATGTGGCCCCAGCGCTCGGCTGACGCTAGAACGGTTATAAAAGATCTGCGAGTCTTTATCGGCACATACGCAATTACCACGTTCCATTCTGACCAGGGTCCTGCTTTCAGCTCTCGAGCTTATAAGGAGGCCATGGCCAGCATGAGAATTGGGTTGCGGTATTCTTGTCCGTCGCACCCCGAAGGGAATAGTGTGGTAGAAAGAAAAAAACGAGACATAAAGCGATCTATAACAGCGAAGGTATTAGGTTCAGGCGCTGGGTGGGTCAAACATTTAATAAGTGTCCAAACCAGTCTTAACAATTTGCCAAGAAATTCTCTAAAATATTTCAGCCCATACGAACTTTTGTTCGGAATTAGAATGAGAATTCAGGACTTAGATAGTCAGGTATCAGTGGTACAAGATAAGAAAACAGACTTTGACATCAAAGATCGTTTGGCTGTTTTACAGGAACTGAATGAAACAAGAAAATCCTTAAGCAACATAAAGTTAAAGCAACAGCCAGATACCACTGACGAGGCACCACAAGCAACAGCCCCAGCAAGGCCTGTCTGGATTCCAAAGATTGGGGATCTAGTCAGAGAAAAAATAGCGGTAAAGAAGGAATTTGGGCCTTCTTACAGAAAAGCAGTACATGTCTTGGCAGTCACCGGAACAAGATCAGATGTACTACCGCCCCTTGCTGGTAAAAAGGAGAACAGAGTTGTATCAATCGACCTGGTAAAACCACAAGCATGTGGCCTATAATCAACAGTAGGCCCAGTGGACTCCCAAGAAACAACAGAATACCCAAACTTGCAACAATCCAAGAGGTTCAAACTGAAAGACTAATCACATTCAATCAGCCTGCAGTGCACAGAGAAGGACTATGCAATAATGCCATGGAACGGTATGTAACTGTTACCACAGATTTTTTAGCACGCAGTACCATTACCACGGATCCATTACCACGCAGGATCCATTACCACGGATACCTTTACCACGCATTTTTTTACAACGCTGGTACTATTACAACGCATACCATTACATCGTAAGTGTAGGTAAGTTTAAAGGTAAGTTTTGGGGTATTGGGTTTGGGTTTTGGGGTACAGGGGTATTTTTAGGTTTTAGGGCTGGGTTTGGGTTTTGGGGTACAGGGGTATTTTTAGGTTTTAGGGCTGGGTTTGGGTTTTGGGGTACAGGGGTATTTTTAGGTTTTAGGGCTGGGTTTGGGTTTTGGGGTACAGGGGTATTTTTAGGCTTTAGGGCTGGGTTTGGGTTTTGGGGTACAGGGGTATTTTTAGGTTTTAGGGCTGGGTATGGGTTTTGGGGTACAGGGGTATTTTTAGGTTTTAGGGCTGGGTTTGGGTTTTGGGGTACAGGGGTATTTTTAGGTTTTAGGGCTGGGTTTGGATTTTGGGGTACAGGGGTATTTTTAGGTTTTAGGGCTGGGTTTGGGTTTTGGGGTACAGGGGTATTTTTAGGTTTTAGGGCTGGGATTGGATTTTGGGGTACAGGGGTATTTTTAGGTTTTAGGGCTGGGTATGGGTTTTGGGGTACAGGGGTATTTTTAGGTTTTAGGGCTGGGTTTGGGTTTTGGGGTACAGGGGTATTTTTAGGTTTTAGGGCTGGGTATGGGTTTTGGGGGTACAGGGGTATTTTTAATATATATTTACAAATATTACAATTAAAATTAATTTCATTAATATAATTATTTAACGATTAAATAATGAATAATTAAATTAAATATTACAAAAATAATTATTTAAAATATAATAATGAATAATTAAATTAAATATTACATAAATAATTTTTTAAAATATATTTATACTTACCTATACTTACGTTGTAATGGTATGCGTTGTATTAGTAGGTGCGTTGTAGTGTATTGCGTTGTAAGGGAATCCGTTGTAACATGACCTGCGTTGTAATAAATCCGTGGTAATGGTATGCGTGCTAAAAGTACGCGTGGTAACATCATATATCCCCATGGAACTCGTGCCTCTTGAGACACAGATTGAAACAGTTCGTCAAGAAACACCAGTCTACAATAATGTGGCATCAGAAAGTGCTACCGAAAGACAATTGACAGAACTGCCTCTGGTTATTTCATCGACTTCGACAACTTTTCCGAGGATCAAAAGTAACCCCGAAGTGATGCCAGAAACAAAAAAGACTTCAAAAGAAAAAGCAACGGAACTCTTTCATCAACTGAAGGAAATCTACCTTATTTCCCCATGGTTAGAGTTCTGGTTCGGCCTAGGTGTATTTTTCCTCCTGCTTTGGCTCATCATGGTACTTTGTTTGGGAAAATTCATTGAGGGAAAATATAGTAGAATGGACACAGCAAGTCAGAACATCAACTTAGTCCTCAAACCACACAGATCATCCCACGTGAAGAAAAGAGAACTGTCATCAGTAAATGTCACAGCCATTCCAATACCTGGTGGGGTAGTATGGGAGAAAACTGACTATGAGATCTATGGTCCAGTCGAGATCCTGAAGTATCCTCATCAACTGAAGGTTTCCTTAAGTGACTTTGTAAAACCTAGTACATTCTCTGATGATTGGGACTTTAACAGTATTAATGACATGATGTCTGATTTAGTAATGTCAGCTAGATTTACAGAACATGATTATTTACAAGGTTCGTCTAGTTATGAACAGTTGTTCTGTTTTACACATTATGGCGATCATTATTTGTATAAATCTGCACAGCCTAGAAATGTTTTTAAGTATAATCAATGGGAACATTGTGCTACACCACCTAAAAGCAGTTCTAAAACATTCTTTGAGAAATTCAAGTACTTCTCAGGGTTTAACACCAGTGATGCAGAAACGTTTTATTACAAACTGTTAGACAAAACAGGAATGAAAACAATGCTGACAAACACCAAATTAATATATTCAGAAGCATTTTATGAAAAAATGATGACATTTGGTTTTGATTATTGGAAAAATAACATTGAAACAAAAACCATTTGGGGTACAAAAGATTGGCAGGTACAAGGTCTAGAAGCACTATTCAGAACCTGCATGATACCAGAACAAATGATGTTTTTAAATGACACAATTCACCAAACATCCTGTCTTGGCCTAGCTAAGATCAAAGACCTAAACAAACCGTCTATTCCGAAGCCAATACCTGAGAATGCAACAACAGATATTGAGATAGACGTAACTAAAATTTTACATTTTAACAGAACACATCCTGATTGGAAAAAGTGGTTAATCTGGCCTACTGACACAAACAACTGTCAAGACAGATTCCTGAACAAAACACAGGGGTTAAAAATGACCAGACAAGACCCTAGATACTCCCAGAGACAACATCCAGGGATAGTAACAACATACAGTGTAGGAAAACTCTGCCTCGAATGGCTAGGATCATCCACACTGGCTGAAATTAAGCAACACTTTTCTTTACTTAAAGATGGTGCTGATTTGTGCGATTTCATTCTTGGACCACGCAAACAGCGTCAAAAGCGTTTCATAGCGACCAGTATCTATGCTGCATATAACGAGGCTTGGAAAGTCACACAAATTGAAACAGCAGAAAAAATACGAGAAATTGATCGTATTAATTTGGAAAAATCACTTTCTGTAGTGGACAATGGGTTAATGACTCTGTCCTCCAGAATATATTCATTGGACAATATTGTATCCTCTGCCTTTGACATATTAGACAGGGACTTGCTAATGTTACAGCATGGCCAGTCACAATTACGTTCTATTGTACAATTAGGCTGGATGCTGCAAAATCTTCGTTCAGGCTATGTGCCTTGGCGTTTAATCAACACAACGTCATTATTTTCCATTTTTAACCTTACTGATAAACAAATCAGCTTGGCACAGAAAGGAGCAGACTATACAATCCTGAGCATTGAAAAACTTGAGAGATTACCATTGACAATGTCAGAAAGTCCTGTCATTGAATGGATAATACACGGAATTATCACTATTCCGATAACAACTTTCCGATTTAAAAAGTGCCTTAAATACATACCTACTGGCCAGTATGAACAATTGGGTAAAGGATATGTTAAGTCAGCATGGAAATTACCATCCACACATTCATGCTATAGTGACAGCGACAAAAATGTATTTCTTAGTGGTGAAAACTGTAAACATTCACTAAGCGGTATACTTTTGTGCCAGGGTATTAATTTACACGGAGCCTGTGAAGGTAATTCTAACAACCTTTCATGCCACCAGCTTGTCACACCTGCAACGCAGATAGAGCCCTTCTTTATGCAACTCGCGAATGGGAGTTACATTCTAAGAACGGATCACAGATTTTGTGGCCTTGTGCCAGGGAAAAGTTATCTCGTAAGCGTAACTTCCATGGACAAATGCTGTATGCAAGCATTGTTCCCGAGCGGGCCTGGAGACATAGAGACTCCCATCTGGCCTCGTCTGAATCTCTATTCTATACGAATTGATACTTTAAGCAAAATGAAGTCTGTGCTTTTACAGACAACAGTGCCCATAACGTCATCAAAAGAGACGTATGATCTCCTAGTTGCAAGGACAGCTACGGAGGTTCATGACCTTTTATCAACAAATTGCCCCGTGCATTTCGTAGAAATGTTGAGCCAACTCCTTAACATGTCTAGTGCCACAGGCATCCCAGGCATATTTAAGACGATTTTTACGGGACTGCTAACACCATTTCAAGCAATTCTGGGAATCGTTCCAAATTTTATCCACTCTGTTTTTGGCGGCATACCCCTATTTTTGGGACTTGTAGCAGGGATTTTATTTTTGACCCTCCTGCTTCGTTATGGCAAGCCACAGCTCAGACATGACTCCTATGGGAATGGAAGAAACAATCCTAGCAGTTCGCTACCGGGACAGAATAACTAGAGTCCTTGGATTGGCCAGGCTGAGAGATCTAAACATGACCTGGTTCCTTTCATTCAGAAGGATATGGCAAAATTGCATCTTACCTGTACTACGATGTATGCTATGCGGAGATGAGTGCGTGCTTGTTGGACATCTGTCTTTCACTTCCATCAGCAGTACCAATGGATATCGATATTTTGCTCAGTCCAATAACGGCTCACGCATTGTGTTGTCCCCTGCGGCTACCAATCCTGATGATGGCATTCGTTGAGACTCCTGTGCTACGACTAGGTGGTAACAGTGGAGCGAGTGACAAAAGCAACATCACCCAGGTACGACCTTCTGTGAGCATTGCTGATCCCGACTTTGATGACAGCAATCATTCTCACACCTGCCAAGTTACAGCACTATCGAATTTGGTCGAACTGTCACCTGATTTTGTAGACCAATTCTTTGAGAGCCTGTCTGATATGATGTTCTCACCCGAACAGAAACAATAACTTTAGAGAAGCATTCCGACACACAGCGTTCCCATGAACTCTGAATTCGGCCTTCAGTTTTGAACAACAAAAACTGCTAAAAGCGTTGGAACTCTATTTTTCCCGTTCAAGCATTAATTCTTTTGAATTGAACACTTTTTAATATTCACCCTTTTGGCACGAAAAAATCTTTGCTTAAAGTAAAACTATTCATAGAGAACAGAAGCTTCAACTTCTATTTCTAAATACATCTAGAGACATAATAACTTTACACCAGCCTCTAGCACATTTTATTGCAATGCATTCATATGTGATGAAATTATCTCGCCCTTCTTCTGTTTCAGAGATATTTCATGTGTAATTATTTTTGCATAATCGTTCATTGATTTCATATGCTATAATTTTTGAATGATTTCTATGCTTCAAAAACGTACAGTACCTAAATTTTCACATATTACAAATACGCCTATTTCAAATGCATATATGTATTTTGGGGTGGGCAATGTTACACATGCATCTTATTGTCTAGTTTTAGTAATTTGATGGACATGAATTCGTGGAGTGGGTGTTGCGTTCTAATCTAGGACCCTGATCGATACTGTGACCTTATGCCCCTATTCGGCTATAAATCCATTTATTCCCTATATTGGCATAACCGTTCAAGTGCAATATTCAGAAACTCGTCTCTGGCCTCACACGAACAGAGCCACATTTCAGAATAGCTTTCTCTGCCACTTCCTTTGCAACCAATTAGTGCAATGACATAGCAGAAGTTACTATCTGAGATTCCTAGATTAACACTCCGAGTTGGTGGCAATAGAAGAAGCATGCCAATCCTAGTAGATATGGCTCTGTGCTGTGTTTCCCCCTCAGGACAATGCAGTGCAGACAGATAGGTATTCTTTAGTTAAATCTGATGTAATGGTGCACCATGTTTTAGACATTTATCACACAACACAGCACAGCAACCAAATTTAATGGATGGATGGATGGATGGTGGATGGATGGATGGATGGATGGATGGATGGATGGATGGATGGATGGATGGATGGATAGATAGATAGATAGATAGATAGATAGATAGATAGATAGATAGATAGATAGATAGATAGATTCCCTATCTCCTGACCCCCTGCACAGCCTCTTAGATCAATCAGGACTGGCCTGCTGTCAATCCCAAAGGTCAAGAAGGCCAGGATGGGTGGTAGGTCCTTCCGACTTTTGGCGGCCCAGAGTTGGAATAAACTCCCTCTGAACCTCCGGTTGGAGTCATCTGAGATGAAGTTTAGAAGGGATCTTGAAACTTACCTGTTCTCTTTTTAAAAGCTGTGCTCTGATGTCGTCCTTTGCTTATGGCTCTGCCACCTCCACTTACCTTAGCGCGGGGACACACCGATTGGCGTAACCATGCGCTTTATAAAATTCCTTATTATAATTATAGATAGATATTGAGTGTAATTGATGCAGCTTTCCTAATGGCAATCCACGTTTGCAAGATCTGTGCATCTTTCCTAAAAGAGTATCCCAACAATATCAAGGTCTAAAAATAAAGCTTCCATTGAATAGTTCAGGAAACAATTTTACACGTTTACTCTCAATCATTTTCAAAACATTATGCTCAGGGTATTTCATTCTGCGCCATGTAAAATTACAGTAGCTGCAAACCAAGTACATAGCTTTACTAAGGCAACTATTTATTTGTCCAGTCATTGCTCAAAAGAACGAAAACAAGACTTGGATAATCAATGAGGCCCTTGTCGCCTGCACACATTTCCTAGTGGAAAGATTGTATCTTATTAAGACGCTGAAATAAGTATACTCATTTACCACTCCAATGCTTTCTTGATTAACTTTCCGACTACATCAGTTTCCTAGTCCTCCCAGTCACATAATCTTGGTATTTTTAACACTGACCTGCAATTAACGATCGTCAATGTCTTCACGAAATGAAATGAAAATCAATTTGAGTTGTAGGGCAGATGGTTTGAGGCCATCAATCTAATGTCACGTGCACAGATTAGTAAATCAAACGTTATCACCCAACTCTACCTGTCCCGCAGATCAGCTAAATATAATGAGACAACCAGGAGTGCTAAAACAATTCTCTACTTTAATCCATTTAGATGAGAATCAGTCCTGTAAATGTATTTGTATTGCCCATAAACAGCCTGATCTCATTATCTTTTAGAGGTTTTAGTAGCACAGCAGGGATGCCTTAGGTAATCACCTTAAATCACAATTCTAAGCATGCACACAATCAAATGCTTAAGATAGCTTGATAAATGTAGCCTACAAACTCAGGTTTTGATTAATCTTTCTGCATCTTAATTAGTAACATATAACTTTCAAGTGGATGAAACACTACCAAAATCAACACAAGCCCTAAATAAAGTGTTAATAAACGTGTATTATTTGGGGTGGGAGATCGCCCACTGATTCCCTGGCTTAAGGAATGATAGCACAACCTTGTCAGAGTCAAAAGTCATTAAATTAACCTGAGCTCAACACTGGGCTGTGGCCCAGACCAGACAGGCATAACTCAGAGCAATTTTTAAAGTATTTATGCTCTAATAAAGTCAAAACACCAAGCAAGACAATTCCCAAACCAAATTGAAAACTGAGTAAAATGTTAATAAAAAAGAATAACACTAACATGACAAAAAGACAATCGGGGGAAGAAAAGATATTATTTTTTAAAGTTAAAATAAAAATTTCTCAAAAAGCATTAAGCACCAATGAGTCTGTATAGACGTGGTAAACTGGGTCCTAGGCATAAATGGAGCTCAAAGTCCTGCAGTAGGGCAAAAATGAGGATGTAGCCGAAAGGGAGGCAAGTAAATGGGACACTTTTGCCATGAGTTCCCTCTGGAATTCTGAGAAGTTCTAACTCCCGACTTTTCAGGGTCACTTCTAAAACTATTAAGACAAAAGCAATCCCCATGAAACAAATAGTCTACCGAGGATATTTTCCTAGTTGTACACTGCAGTAAACGTCATCCAGTGTGTGTGTGTGTCCAAGAAAGAGATAGGCAATTCAAAATAGTATTAGGTAAGTCCTCAAACACCACCAAGGTGACAACTTGCTTCACCCTCGGGCTTCCTCTTGTGTACATTTTTTTTTGTAATAATAAATGGCGTCATTAAATTTTAGGAGCGCTTTATTTGGAGGAAATGGAAGATGGGGTATGAGAAATTAAAAATCTCAAGGGTGTCTCATCTACATCTTTACTTAGGACCTTATTACGAGTATGGCCGTCCACAGGCCTGCTGCAATTGTGGTGGCGGTCTGACCACAGCCACACTGACGGTCTGACCCCCGCTACACTGGTGGTCTGCCCATCATATTATGAGTGTGGCAGTCAGACTGCCACAAGACCGCCGGCTCTGCCAGGATGAAGGATCCTGCTGCACCGGCGGTCTGGTAATGGCCAGAATTCCTATGGTGCAGTTATTCTAGACCCATGTAGTCATAGGCCCTCATACAGTTCACAATTATTACATTCTAAAGTATCAGATTAAAGCTAGCTAATTTCTTATGAAACTCTACATAGCAACAGGTTCAGACTCCATGGAGGTATGTGGGGGGAACCCTTTGTAGTCACACATTCTTCAAAGGTAGAGCCTCGTAGACAACACCTATCACCTTGTTATCCGCATGTTCAACATGTTGCAGGTCTTGGATGCATTTTCTACATCATATGTTAGGGGCTGGTAGTCAAGCTAAATATGGGGTCCCTGAAGGGTTTCCCTGCCTGCTCTTGCTTTGCTTTTGGCCTCTGCCTGCGTTGGGACTTTGTCCCCCAGATTCCTCACTGCTGTTGGGCAGCGCCAGTAGGCGACACACTACATAGATCACCAATGAGTCCCACAGCACAGATCCCTGAAGCAGTTTCCCTGCATGCTTTTGGTTTGCTGTTGGTCTCTGTCTGGGGTGGGACTTCGTTTCCCAGACTCCTTAATGCTGTCGGGTGGGCTTAGCCTGGAGGTGAAACGCTACATAGAGCACCAAAGAGTCCTGCAGCGCGGGTCCCTGCTCACACTTAATTTGCTGTTGGCCTCTGTCTGGGGGAGACTTTGTTCCCCAGACTCCTTAAGCTGTTGGGTGGGGCAAGGAGGTGACACATTACATAGCACGCCAGCAAGTCACACAGGGTCACACAGGGCGATCTGCACCCATGCCAAGGCCAGGACCATCATACACCCGTCAGCACCAGGAATAGGCAGGGCAGGGTAACCCCCTGGCCTTCCAGCTTTTATCTTGGGCAAACAACATCTCCAAGCACCCAAGATCCGATACCACTTTTTTAACAATACCAGCTAGTGCTTATTAAATAGTTTTTTCTATCACTAGGCCAGGTATTTTTTAACATCACTTTTCTATCACCCCTGACCCCACTGACACTCACTCAAATTCACTCACATAGCACCCACAATTAAAAAGGTGCTCCAGCGTAGTCGCTTGTCGCAGCACTGCCCCGTCCAGCAGCCGGGCGGGAAGACCCCGATGATGAAGCATGACACCAAGGGCCCTTTTGGTGTGTGAGGGGTATTTTAACAAAGTGTGTGTACTCCAAAGTCAACAGGATACACACTAACCCTCTTTGAGGTGAACCCTTTTGATTACAGTTACTTTCGCAAGAGGAGGACGTGCCCACCTTGGTGCCACGCAGCACCACCTCTTCCTCCCCCTCTGATTTCCCGAGTCTTGGAGGTTGGCATTGCTATTGTATGATGACTTTAACAGCACTTCTGAATCAGTCTTCTGGGAGATATGATTTCTCTTTCTTAAGTAGAGAGAGCTGGCTGGTGCAAGTCATGGCTTTGTTGGTAATGTGTCCAGGGCGAATCAAAGTTAATTTGCATTGGGTAAAGTTGGGTAAAGTTATGATTGAAATCAGCCCACTTTACTGTCACTAAGCCTTGTTTGGATTAGTTTTTGTTTGGTTTTTTGTTAAACAGAAGGAATTCTGTTTTAGTGGTGTTAAATTTCATATAGTTGCTGATTATCGAGGTTTGGTAGTTTGCCAACAGTCTTTGAGACTTTTGATGTAGAGGGCAAAGAGTAGTTTCAAATGTAGTTGGTGTCATCTGCGCATTGGTGAAATCGAATGTCATTTTCTATGAGTAGAGCTCCAGACCACTCTGTATATAGGTTGAAATATGATGAGGGACAAAATACAACCCTGGGGTGCTAAGTTGAATACCGAGGTATTGTGGGAGGGGGCAGAATGCTGGGAGTTCCTGGTATGGACTATGCCTAGCCCAGTCCAGCCCGAACTGCCAAGCCAGGTCCTCCCTGGACTGGAAACAAGTATCCAAGGAACAGTTTCGGGCTTTCAGCCCTCATCAGCCTGAATAGCTTGATTCCAGTGGTATGGAGAGCACAGGACTAAAGTCTGAGCATACCCATCCTACTCGGGGTGACAAATGCAAAAACAACAGGTTCTGGACAGAATGCAGAACAATGTCATACATTCCCCCCAGTACAGAGATCTGGGCCTGAATGCATCGTTGTTTTGCTCACCATGCCTTTCCAGTTTGAACACAGCCATATGCAAATCAGTCTTGACCCTGTGCCCCATGGGAACAGTCCAGCCCGAACTGCCAAGCCAGGTCATCTCTGGACTAGTAACAAGCATCCAAGGACCGGCCCAGCCTGAACTGCCAAGCCAGGTCCTCCCTGGCTGAACTGTCCAACCTGAACTGCCAAGCCAGGTCCTCCCTGGACTGGAAAAAAGCATCCAAGGACCGGTTTGGGGCTTTCAGCCCTCATCAGCCTGGATAGCTTGATTCCAGTGGCATGGAGAGCACGGAACTCACATCTGAGCGTACCCGTCCCACTCGGGGTGACAAATGCAAAAACGACAGGTGATGGACAGAACCCAAGGACTGGTTTTGGGCTTCAAGCCCCGATGCATTTCTTTGCAGTAAGGATACTCTGTTGCAATAGCGATGGAGTATCCTTATTACCAAGAATGAGATCCACAACCTGCATTTACATCCAGTAAGGAACAGTAAAACAATTACAATGCTCCCCCGCCATGGGAAAGTCTCCAATGGTGAGGAGAGCCATGCTTTCTTTCTTTTTCAAAAATGTAATCCCATTTTGAGATTTTCTTCTTGAAACGAAAAAAGAATGCTATTTGTTACAGCGATGCATTCTTATGATGCAGCCCTGTAGCAAACAGTAAAATGCATTGACAGGAACAGTTGTGATGGTGGTTCTTGCCAATGCCTATATAAATGACTGCCAGCTATGAGGTCATTTATTAATCTTGCAGATTGAGTACTTTCAATCTGGTGGATGTAAAGCCATCTGCCAGAACAAGAGAGAATACTCCATCTGCCAAGAAATAAATTTGTCCCTTAGTCTCTCAAATAGATGTCAAAATCCTCCAGCAGGAGAAGTTCTATCGAAGCCAGATAGGTGCTGGCTAAGGTATGGCTGAAACTGTTGGTATTGTCAGTGGGGGACATTCAAATTTAGTTTCTGACGTAGTACTCTCATCGGGCTGACATTTTTCATGCCTTCACCCAGTTAAGATTTCTACCTTTGGGCTTAGGCGCTTATTCACACATTGGTTTTTGTTGCACGTTTTGTATTCATAAACCTACATGCAGAGTTTGCGCCTCCGCCTCTCCTATCTTTTAATATGTGGAGGTTTCCGCCCACAGTGCAGCTTTTCCACACATGTATGTATAACATTTAGTAGTAGATGTGTGAGGAACAGGGAATAGTGGCTGAAAAATGTGGAATACTTACTACTACTGGGGACAGAAAATGGAGGTCTAAGGAGGGGTTAAAGAAGGGCAGGAAGGGCTTTAGCGATAGGTGTGCACTTACACGTAAAAGAGTAATTCCGTTTCAATTTACAAACTGCACTTCTAAAGCTACTACAACCAGAAATAGACCCAAAACAGTATTACATTACTGTAGCTTAGAGATGAAATTAGTCCAGCATCACACATGGCCAACCACTTGTATTGCAAGACGGTCCCATTAAAATAAGAATGTTGGATTAAAATACATTAATTGAAATAGCTTAAAATATAAATAAATATAATTTAACGTTGAAAAAACATGAAAATAGCACATTTATTCTTTAACTAGAATATATTTTAATAACCTATTTGAAATAAATTAATGTAACAAATCGTTTTATTACATCTAATTAAATTATTTGTAAAACATTCAAGGCATTCCTTTTAATAATTATTATTGTATAATACATATTTTTTTAGTTTGGATTTTATAATCTACTATGCTTACATTACTATATTAAATTATACATTCACTTAATAGTGCTGTAGCATGCTGTTTTTTAGTTCTACATCTACAATCTATATATATAAAAACAAAAGTATGTCTGTCTGTCTGTTTGTCCTTTATGCATTACTACACCATTCATCCGATCGCCATGAAACTTTGGGAAGTTGTTGAGTACACTCCCGCAAAGGTTTCTGTAAAAACAAAATATTAAATCGGTCCCCCAGGGCCCTCATAATCTTTAGAATACTGAAATAGACAGCAAATTTGCAAGCATCGTCGACAGTTATGACCCGCAAACGGAAATCTATTGGTCAATCTACATCAGAAGCACGAAAGAAAAAGGCATTACGAGCTTCAGAAACAGACGAGCAACGGGAAGCAAGATTAGAAGCTGTTCGAATACAAGCTGCTCAAGCCCGTAATGCAGTTCGAATACAAACTGCTCAAGCCCGTAATTCTCAAACAAACGAGCAAAGAGAATCAAGATTGGAAGCCGATCAAGTACGCACTGCTCAAGCCCGTTCTTCTCAAACGAACAAGCAACGTGAAAGAAGATTGGAAACAGATCGATTACGCGCTGCTCAAGCCCAGTCGAATGAAACAGGAGAGCAACCAGAATCAAGATTGGAAGCCAATCGAGGACGCACTGCTCAAGCCACACTTAGAAATATTTTCAAAAATAAAATGAATAAGTTTCAATAACAATGGCACAATGTAAATGTAATGTTATCATAACGAGTTTCCTTAAATTTCCTTTCTTCTGAGATTGCAGCAACGCGCGACGGGTAAGCTAGTAAGTATATAAAATTACTTTGCATTAATATTTAACATAAAAATATTTTAGGAACATTTTTCAAGTTTAATACACTTTTTTTACTTTTCCCTATACTTTACTACAGGGAGACTTAGCAGTCGGGGGGGAGATCTCTGTACTGCTACACAATTTGGTCTTTCTCTGATACATAATTCCAGTGGATCTGGCTATGGTACAGAGTAAACAGGCTTACTTCAGAGAAAATAAAAAAAGCATTTATAAGGGCGAAAAACTGTTCAAAACAAAAAGCACAACACAATAAAAGTTCCGCTCCAATTCATGAAAATAATGTAATAAAGAAAATGAGAGCAAATAACAAAAATCCAATAAGGGGAACCAGAGGTATACATTTTAAACATTTAAGTCCAAGTGCCAAGAATAGGTAAAGCCCCATTGCAGTTACTATTTGTGGTTGAACAGGACCCATGCATGATTTCATGATGAAAGCGAGGTAGCACTGGTCACATACACTAAGGGGGTCAGTCCTGGAAAAGAGTTTATCTTCTGCCTAAGGGCCCAATTTAGGATTTGGTGCAATGTATGGCCCATCACAATGGCAACAGAGTATCTTTACCAACACAATTGTGATCCATCTGACAAACTTAGATCCCGGCTGACCTGAGGTTTAATTATGTTGACGGAGACCTACCCCAAACAATAAACTGCATTGACAGGAACTGCTGTGGTGACGATCCCTACAAATGCTTTTGAAACTGCCAGCTTGGCAGTCATTTTGAAATTTGGGGGATGCCACTCCATTAGGGCAATGGAGTATGTTATTTTGTCATCCTGAAGGAGAAACAGGCAGTCCACCATAACTATATTAGGCCCTTTGTCTCTGAAATGGAAGTCAAAATCCTCCAAAAGGGCAAGGTTGCAGTCATGTGTGCAGAAGTGGTCTTAAAGCCAGATAGCTGCTAGACGAGGTCCCACTGAAGCATTTAGTTTTTAATGAGAAATGCTCAGAGCAGTCATGACTTTTACCTTTGTTCTTTTTTATGGAGATCAAATCAAATCAAAGCAAGCTGTATTCATTTTTTTTCAGATTAAACCATAAAAGTCATACAGACATCAAAAAACTCCAGATATATACAGAATAGTCAAACAATGTGGCTAGTGTGATCTAATTACAGTTTAAAAATAAATCTCACTATCAAAATGAATCACAGTTTGACCTAAGTGGGATGGCAGCCCTTAAAAAGCTAAACGTATACAGTACGGTATCGTTTGAAAGAAGTTGTAAAAAGATAAAAGCAGGTCTCACCCTCCTAAATTATGCCATTGTAAGAATAGGAGTGATAAAAGACTTTCTAGGAACCTCCTAAAAACTACAAAACAATAAAAAGTGCATCATGTCCTGAGGAGACCTACTGTCGCAGCCACAGGGCATGAGGCACTGACCTTTGAGCACCACAGGGTTGGGCCAGGAGATAGTGAAAGAATTCAAGCCTAAATCTGGTCAGTAGGAAGCGATCAAGGTTGCATTTGATCCCTAAAAGATATGGTCAGTGGTTGGCACGTTTTTAATCCGATGTACCTGCGCACACTGGGCTTCCTCAGCTCTGTTCTCTGTTTCTTCTCTATCACAACAACGCCTTGTAAAAAACACTGTTTTAGGCAGTAAAATCCCATTTTACATATTCCATCTGGGTTGTCAAAAAGATCTGCCCTTCCCAGGCTCTTGAGGCCATCTCTTGCATACTTTATCCAACGGATGCGATTAACATGCCCTTACCAAGGGCGTTTTCTTTCTTAGCCCAAATCTTTAACCACAGTGCTATTGGACGAAACGTCAAATCATCTGAGAGAAAAACCATTCCCAGCTCTTGGTGCACAACATAGTACAGAACAGTCTGCGGTAATGAAAGTACCCATCTTAGGAGTGTGTTTTCTGCAACTTGCAGAAACTCCAGCCCAGTGTGGCCTCATATCTTGCTCCCATACCTAGCCTTTACAATATGTTTTCCTCTGTAAATCTTCAAAAGGGCCCCTATTGCAAAGTTAAAAACAGCTGTGGTCGCTGTGACCAGATCCCCCTTCTTCCTGGTAATCAGGGGGGGACCAACACAGAGTGTCGTCAAACACTACTACCAGGTCCGAAAAGACATTTGTCATCAAGATTGATAAGGTTCCCATCTTAAAAATAAACTGCTTTCTTATATGAGGTAATGCCTGCATGACAAATGATTTGCTGTGATTAACTAGCAGATGCAGGTCCTCCATGAAGTGGACGAAGGACTTCACCAGAAGTTGTAGCCTCCTGGCTGTCCACGCCATGAGGCCACCATCATCTGCATGTAGAAGAACTAACCGGTTGCGCTTGCTCACCTGTGGGCCAGTCAGCTCTCGTCTCCAGGAAGGCCTTCTCCAAAGATTTAATATATATATTAAAAAGGAAGGGGCCCAGGATACACCCCTGGTGCACCCCTCTCCTAATATCAAACTTGCTGGTTGCCTTAAGAACTTTTGAGTAGCATACAAACGCTTTTGAGTCTCCGTGGAGGTCCCTTAGAAACAAAACAATATCCCTGTAAAAACGAATAGAAGACATCTTCTGCCAGAGCTTTGATCTATTAACACAATTGAAAGCTGAAGATAGATCCATAAAGGCTAGATGGATAGAGCCGGAGTGAGCCACAGTGTACTTGTTTCAAAAAATATAAAGGTTTAAACATTGTTCCACTGTGGAACGCCCTGGGAGGAAACCTTACAGCACCTTGGTTAATATGTTGTTTTCGTCCGCCCAGGTTTCAAGTCTGTCCAAAACCATACGACCCACCACCTTTACCATGGAATCCAATAGAGAGATAGGTCTATAGCACAGAGTGCTATCCCGATCTCCTTTTTTAAAAACTGGGACATTGGTCGATAGTGTAAAAAAATCTGGGCAACCAGCCTGAACCAATGCGTTAATGACAGGCACCCAGGTTTTGACTTTCACGATGTAAAGATCTGGAGTAATCCCATCTGGGACCTGGGTCTTGTTTTTGGACAGTCCCATAATACCATCTATTACCTCTTGAGCTGAAAAAACAACCTCAGACTTGCCTTCCTCCCTTTCCTGCCCTTCTGTTGGCGGGGTATCGGTCTGAAAAATGCCCTCGAAGTGGTTTATCCAGTATTCCTCTGGGATGCGGGCATCCATTAGTTTGCCAGTGTCTCCTGATAAGAATGGGCTATTAATGATACTCCATCGCTATTGCTCGGGGTACTGACTGTACTAGCTCTAACCAGGCCTCCTTCAGGGCAGACTTGCGCTTTGCTAACACAATTGTGTAGTTTCTTAACAACCACCTGGTCATGAGGAGTCATTCCCAGGGCCTGTTTAAGTTTTCTGGAGGCACAAGATCACCCAGAGTCAAACCATCTCAGTCCTAAAGGCGTTGAGCATCCCCCTGGGACCGGTAGTAACTTCACTATGCCACTGGAAATACGTTCAAAGGCATCCTTAATGTCTGTCGGGGTGGCCTCACTATCTAGGAGGTTGGCATACTCCTTGTGACATTGCATAAAAAGGGATTCATGAAACTGCTCCGGAACAATTTGACTCCACTTTAATCTCCTTCCACCATCCAAGGCTAATAGAGGTGCCCCCAAGGCCTCCTTAGTAGACTTGTTAACTTGAGGCCATTCTGTTAAGACGCATATGGGATTGTGGTCACTATGCACACTCGCCTTAACAGAAAAGGCCTTAATCAGGGGGGAAAAATGGCGCATAGACAAAGGTGAAATCAATAAAAGACTTGCACCCTTTTCCAATGAATGTGGGGATAGAGTCAGTTTTCATCGGGGCAGCTTATTCAGTGCAGATGTTAAGTAGAATTCATGCAATATGGCATTAAGTTTGATTCCCTGAGGGGAATGTTCCAGGTGCAAACCATCTACTCGCACACAACCCATGGCTTTCACCCCCCAAGCCTGATATCTCAGCACATATCAATGTTAAAATCCCCTATTAGAAAGATGCTATGGTAGCTCTGCCCCTTTAGAATGATGTTCCATAATACAGACTCCAGCAGTGTTATGTAGCATTCTTCCCTGTGGACCGCGCCAGCATTATAAAAGTTTAGGAGCCAAAGCTTACTTTTTCTGATCGAAACCAGCATCACATGTAGGGTAGAAGAAGTGTAGCGCGAGACGACAGAGCTGCCTCGAACTGCTACTGAGACAAAGGTTACCAGACCCCCTTGGCTCATCCTACCCAGAGGGGGTGGCTGGCATGAGAAAGGTTTTGTAGCCTTCCAATGCTGATCTATTCTCCACAGCCCAAGTGTCCTGAAGGCATATCACGTCAAAGTGTTTCAGAAAGAGTAATCAAGCGGGATCCTCGGTCTTGCTCACAAGCCCTACTATGTTCCACGAGATAAAATGACACCTCTTACACTCTTTTGGTCCTGGTTCCAGAGGCCATGCCTCCCTCTGCAGTGGTAAAACGTCCATAGCCTTAGGGCCAGCGCACCGTCAACCACATCCCTCCTATGGAGTACAAAATCCTTCAGTTGCACAAATCTGACATTGTATCCAATTAAGTCACATCAAAATGGCGTTGTTCACCTGAAGTGTGCAGGGTATGGCCAGACGTGGGTCGCTTGCTCACTTTACCACTGGATTCAAGCTAGCCTGGCTGATTAGGTGTGTTACCCCAAAATCCATCCCAGGATGCTTGTTTCCGGTCCAGGAAAGATCTGGCTTGGCAGTCCGGGTTGGCCTGTTCCCATGAGGCACAGGCTCACGGCTGATTTGTATATAGCTGGGTCTGAACTGGGGTGGCGAAGTGAGCTAAAGAACAAAGATGGATTCAACCCAGATCTGTGACTGGCGGTGAGTGTCTGAAACATTTTAGCGCTACATCCATCATCTCCTTGTGCTTATATCAAAATTGGACACCTTTGCAGTGAGGTCCCAATGATAATCTGGACTCTGTGGAAGTCTCAGCATTTCAGAGTTACTTGAGAAGCTACTCTTGATTACTTAAAAGACTCCCAGGACCTCAGAGGCAGCCCTTAGGGGCACAAATAACTTAGGCAGAGGCTACCCGCATGACCCAGTTCACTCCCACTTGCTATTGGGAAGCTGGGCACTTATGGAAAAACAACACGTGTAGCTTATAGTCACACAGGAAGTCAGACAACTGACCCTTGAAGTCCAATTCTTTTTCCTGGGTACATGTGGGAACAGGTCCTGCAGTTTCGGTCTCCTCACTGGTTTCAGACAGCAGGCTCAGCCCTCTTCTTTTCTTCCTTCTTCAACTCTACAAAGTGTTCTGATGAGCTGGGGGCGTGGTCTATTTTTGTAAAGCTCAGTAACCAGCAGTTGGCAATGGGTCCTGAGCACTCCCTAACCTATGAGGTACATGTTCCTGGAAGCAACCCTACCCACTTTTGCAGCACATTTTGCGTACCCTACTGCAAATTATCCCAGAATATAGTGTTCTAAAGAAAATCCACGATGGCACAGGCCTTCCACCTTTGAGGCAGCTTGCATGCTAGTCATGGTTTGTTTAGGGAAATAAGCAGAGCCCTCCTCCTAAGCTACACCAAACTAGATCTTGGGCTAGCTTTCTCTCCCACTGGGATGAAGTCAGGCTGACTACCATGTGTACTGGAGTCAAAGGGTTTTACACCTCCTAGGTCTCTCCTTACACTAAACCATGAATGGGCTGAACTCACTATTTCTAGTTTGAAGTAAATAAAAAATCTGAAACCTCCTCGCTGCTCTTCCTGGGCAGACAGGAGTCACGTATCTCACCACTAGTTCATCCTGTTGCTTTGGCTAAGCCAATTTCCATGCTGTGGGAGCTGTTCCATCACCTTATTAAGATTTAGAATTGGCAAGATCAGATACTGGCAGGCTAATGCAAAATACCACGCAGGAGCTTCAGATAAGGACATTTAACGTCCTGAATGTTGCTTTTCCTGAATATTTATTAAAAATCTAATTTCGCCTTTGAACTGATTTTTAATAAATATAATATGTATTAAAATTGTGGTTGAACCATTTCTATAGTTTGTCCCAAACCTGAGATAGCATTTCTAATGGACTAATATGAACTCTTGTTTTCCTCATCAGCAATCAGAGCCTTCCACAATGAAAATGGCTTTTTGAGGGTTTGTCACTGCAGGGCCATGTCAACTTAACATTTTTACATGTAACACTTTTTAACACTAGACTCCCTACTAATGTGGGCTATGAGGTCTACTTAGGAGTGACTTTCTAGTATTTAAATGGAAGGTGTTTCCCCTGTCTTAGGGTTATTTAGACAAGTTGAATTTCAGGTTCACATGCAGGTCTCAGGCTCGATTGGTAGCCCTAAAACCATGTTTTCCTTGTCACACTAGTGGATGGTACAATATGTGATACAGTCCATAAGGGACATTTACCTTTCATGGGTACAGTTTCTACACCATACACTATTTCGCTAAAGGAGTTTAAGATATGTCAATGAACTTCTTGCTTCATTTCTCTCACTTTCTTACCTCTGCTCCTACCATATGTCTCAACCCGATCCTTGAATGTACCCCATCGCTCTTCTTCTCTCTACATTTCCTTCTCCCCATATCTTTATCTACCTCTGTAAAAGACTCTAAATTATAACCCATCTCTTTACCTCTTTGTCTCTCCCTACCTGACTTATTTTAATCTCTCAGTATCTTTATTTCTGGATTCGTCACCTTTGTTTCTTCAATTACCTCTCTGTATACCTCTCCAGGGGCCAGATGTAGGTGGCCAAATACCGGTCGGCAACGGCCGATTTCGGCCGTTACTGACCGGTATTTGGTTTTTGAGATGCAGGAGGCCCTAATTTTAATGATTCTGTAAATTTACCGAATCGGTAAATCTGGATGTACATGGCACTGAAAACAATGCCACAGGCCCTTAAGAATTTGTTATTTACCAGCAAATACTATTTGATGGTAAATAACGAATTCTTGTGTACATGCACATCTGTGCATGTACACCTGTGCCATGTTGTACACATACATGCCCTAAGGGCATGTATGTGTGTTACATGGCTAACAAGCCTGAATCAGGGATGCAACAGGGTGTCAAAGTGATACCCTGTCCCTCTTGTCAATTCGGTAATTTTATCGAATCGGTATTTACCGATTCGGTAATTGCCATTGCTTCCTATAGGCAATTACCGAATCGGTAAATACCGATTCGGTAATTACCGAATATTACCGATTCGTTAAATTATTCGGTAAAAAGACCTACATAGCATTTACCGATTTGTAAATACCGAATCGGTAAAATTCAGTATTTACGAATCGGTAAATGCCATTTACCTACATCTGGCCCCAAGTTCTCTAACTCACTTCTCCTACAAATTCACCTCTTTCACTAAAGTGCTCTTTTAACCTAAAGTGCTCTTTATACCTCTGTTGCTTCTGCTTGCCCCTCTTTCTTTTACTTAGTATAATCTGGTCACGATCTAGCCACAGAAGTGTACACTTTGCCAGAGGAAAAAGGGACAAGGAATTGGAAAACATTATGTAGGCAATTATCTAATTCCAACGGACAGTACGATAAAAAGCCATGCACCAATGCTCTGACTTCCTGTATTGCAGCGAGAATGACTGTTGTAAAGGAGAATTTGTTTGTAATTCTGAATATCCAGACATGGAAGCTACAACGTCACCTGTTATACCATATATCTTATTTTAAAATAATGCACTAGTGAAAGATCCACCAAGTCGTCCTTACTACATCTTGCTTACAGTGGAACAAACAGTCTGTTTAGATATGGAATCCAAGTAAATGATTGTTAATGCAAACCAAAAACTGGATACAACTGCAAAAAGAAAAGGCTATAGTGATGCACTTTCAAGCTTTCATCTATTACTATTTGTCTACCAGATGCAGGACAGCTTGAACATTCTACTGTTTTGCCCTGCCCCGTTCTAAAAGATGACATAGGTAAAAAAAATCATCATTTGTTCCAAACAGGGGGCCCTAAATATGTCTTTCTCTGGATCCTAAAAATCCTTAAAATAATCTGTGTGTAGAATATTGGCATAACAGTGGATGGCAATCTGAAAAGAAACGTAACTTGAGTGTACATTGGCAATATCCCATTTGATATTGTCTATTCGGCTTGAATCACAATGAAAAACAATGAACGAGAGAGTGTAAGAGTTTTTTTACTTTTGAATAATTCCTAAAAATATTAACTTTTTGTGATGCACCAGCAGCGCATCTTGCTGCCGTATTTACAAGGACAGGAAAAATCATGTTTGTCTTTTCCTGTCCTTGTAAATATGGCCCCTTTACGTGCAGCATATTGTGTGAAAGGGGAGTCCCATGGGTGTTGCTGTGGGTGGTCTCATGCAACACTCATGTAATATGAAGCATTCCCAAATTTAAGAGAAATCGTCAACCTGGGAATGTGTCAGAATGCTACACCACTCCAGGGGGGCTAAGGGAGGCACAACGAGGAGAAATGTTTTAGTTTCTCCTCGTTGTTTCCACTTTCTATGCGTGCAGCAATCTGCAACACACATAGAAAGAGGTCATTATCTCCCGTGATTGTTTTTGTGCAGGAAGGTATCCTGTTGTGCACAAAAGTAAAATCTCCCTGCAATGCAGGCAGACTTGCTCCATGGTGCAAAGGGTGTCTGAACCGGCGCATGTCAGCAAATTGTGCGCCAGCACAGGCGGATCACAGGGATCCATCATATTGGTGTAGATATGATGCATCCCTGTGCTTTGCAAGTGACTCAGTACAGTGCAGAAAAATGGCTTAAGGTACCGCGCTGAGTCGCTTTAATGTAAATAAGGCTCTCAATATCCTTACTCTTCCTCACTCTTCAAAAACATATGGGTGATATAATAGCTCATCTTAGATGTTTGATCAGAACTAATGATAATTCAGGAGGCATTTTCTTGCAAGTGAATGTCAAACAAATCATGTCAGTGTGCCGGAAACGCCCTAAGCCTCATAGTAAACATCTGGAACAGCTCATTGTTCTGTCTTCAAACATTCCATTGATAAAGCAAAGAAAGGATTAGTACAGTAAATGTTATGGCCGACGGCAGAGCCTTTGACACCACGGCCCGGGGGACTGCTTTCAGCTCAACACTTAAACGATCCTTTGATTTACCCTCATCACAAGAGTGTGATCTGAAGTCGTTAGCGGCTTGAAGGGACATTAATGAGTCCAGGCAGGATGACTGCCGCATTTTCAACAAGCTTGCGTTTTCATATTAATGCGTTTGTAAGCATAACAATTGCTGACTAAGCTCAGTTAAAGCCGCTCATGAAATCCTTTGTAACGCCTTCTCTGAGACCTAAACAACTTACCGCCTTTACCTGTGGTCCAGGTTGTTTATGTGTGAGGTACATACAGAAAGTATGACCTGTAGTGTTTTGTTGAGGGCTGTAGCGGATCACAGCTAATACTGAGGGCTTTGTTTTGTCTGCGGTAATCTCATTGCGCGTGACATCCTGAAAAAATGAAATAGTCTGTAACTTTGTATTAATTTATAGAGGAATCAAGCAATGCGAAATTAACATAGAGAAGCAGCAAGCACATTGCGTCTAACAGTATGACTCATGCATTTGTTACAAATGTATTCAAAGCATTGAAAAGACACCAGTAGTTTATGTGACACAGCACAACACAAGTCAATAATATTGTGTATGTAGGAGATACAAGAAATGTTTTTTTACGTAGATGTAGTTATAGGTAACCGCTAACAGAAGATACTTGCAAAACTCAATAACTTCAATGTGATTTTCAAAACACAAATTCCTTTGAGGGAGGAAGGAAAAATATGATTTAAGTAGTAAGCAAAGGAGTCTCTAGGGGTTTGAAGTTGGAAGGATTTCAGCTGGGCGATTCGAGCCGAGAGATAGGAGAAAGTCAACCTCACAAATTACATGATACAAAGAAAATATGATGCACATGGTTCAGCCATATAGCTAACACTTGGGCAGTGTGGCCTAGTAGTGTGGCCTGGATCTGGCTGTTTCTGCTAGCGTGCCTCAATTTTTTGCCTTCCTTTGCTGAATACACTTTTGTTGGCTTTTAGGACTCTGTGCACTTTACTCCTGCTAACCAGTCATAAAGTGCTTGAACTCTCCCTTCTAAACGTCATAAAATTGGTATACATTTGATCAGAATATTTAATTGACATGTGAGTCCCTAGTGTATAGTACTATATGTACCCAGGCCCATAAGTGGAATGCTAGTACTGGGCTTGCCTGTGGGATTGAACTCAGATCTTCCTGAGCTTCAAAGGGTAGTGCGAGGTCTGGGCCTACCTCCTAATTGATGTATGTACCCTCCCCGCTCCCGCCTCCCAGCTGCTCCGCCCCCCTCGCACTTGGCCATATATGGCGACCGTGCGACGCAGGTGAGTGTGACCTAGCCTAGGACACCCCCCGCGCCGCACGGCCACCAGCGGCTGCGTGTGCCTCCCGCCTGTCTGCCTCGCTGCCCCGGCCGCCGCTGTGAGACCACGCCCCCTGCCACCGAGCAGCGTGGTCTCCGTGTAGCGCTGAGCTCACCTGTCCTGCAGGCTCCTGTTCCCCGCTTTCTTGACGTGTGCCCCTCTGTTTATTGTAATTTATTGTGTTGTTATATTGTTTTTTGTGCCTGATTGCCCGTTTGCCTGTTTTCCCCCGTCTCTTCCCTACCCGCTCCCCGCTTCCCGCCACCGCCGCTAACCACGCCCCTTTTTTTCTTCTGTACCCTCCCCGCTCCCGCCTCCCAGCTGCTCCGCCCCCCTCGCACTTGGCCATATATGGCGACCGTGCGACGCAGGTGAGTGTGACCTAGCCTAGGAAACCCCCCGCGTCGCACGGCCACCTGCTGCTGCGTGTGCCTCCCGCCTGTCTGCCTCGCTGCCCCGGCCGCCGCTGTGAGACCACGCCCCCTGCCACCGAGCAGCGTGGTCTCCGTGTAGCGCTGAGCTCGCCTGTCCTGCAGGCTCCTGTTCCCCGCTTTCTCGACGTGTGCCCCTCTGTTTATTGTAATTTATTGTGTTGTTATATTGTTTTTTGTGCCTGATTGCCCGTTTGCCTGTTTTCCCCCGTCTCTTCCCTACCCGCTCCCCGCTTCCCGCCACCGCCGCTAACCACGCCCCTTTTTTTCTTCTGTACCCTCCCCGCTCCCGCCTCCCAGCTGCTCCGCCCCCCTCGCACTTCGCCATATATGGCGACCATGCGAACGCGCAGCGGTCACGCGCAGCGGTCACGCGCGGCAGGAGCGCTGATTGTGCGCCGAAGGCGCGCCAAAGGTAAGCCCGTCTGCGCCCGTCCACGCCAGGACCGCGCCCAGTGCCAGGACCCCTGGCCCTCGAGGACCCCTGCCCACCCGCCTGACGTACACCGCCGCCACCATCAACGCACTCAACACCGGCCGAATCCCAGGATGCTACCGAGCAACCCCGAGACGCACCCACGGACCCTTCAGCTGCCACGCCTGCAAGTTCACCTGCATCCGGACCTGCCTCGCACCAGCACCCGCCAAGCCGAACACCAGCAGCAACAACCTCAAGTGCATCCTGCTCAACACCCGCTCCGTCCACAGACACGCCATCGAACTCTGGAACCTCCTCGACACCACAGCCCCTGACGTTGCCTTCCTCACGGAAACCTGGATGAACGACTCTTCAGCGCCCGACATCCCCATCCCAGAGGGCTACAAGATCACCCGGAGGGACCGCACCGCCAACCAGATGGGAGGAGGCATCGCCATCATCCACCGGGACACCATCCGCACCACGACCAACACCGACGACACCCTGACCACCGCCGAACACCTGCACTTCCAGATCCACACCGACCCGAAGACTACCCTCAGAGGCACCCTGATCTACCGACCCCCGGGACCACGCACACAATTCAGCGAGGACATCGCCGACTTCGTCAGCCCGCATGCCCCCCCCTCCGCTGACTACATCCTCCTGGGGGACCTCAACTTCCACCTGGAGAACAGCAGCGACCGCAACACCATCAACCTGCTCGACAACCTCGCCAACCTCGGACTCAGGCAGCTGGTGTCCACCCCCACCCACCTCGCTGGACACACACTCGACGCCGTCTTCTCATCCAGCAAAGACATCGCCTTCAGCCACGCCACAGGACTCCACTGGACGGACCACAGCTGCGTCCACTTCACCTTCAGAAGAACGAGGATCCACCACCACCAGCAACAGGTTGCCCGAAGAAGCTGGAACAAGATCACAGCCGACCAGCTCGGCGCTTCCCTGAGCCAGCACCCTCCTGCCAGCTCAGCGAACCCCAGCCAGGCCGCCGACAACCTCACGAAGTGGATCAGCAACTGCGCGGACGACCTCGCCCCTCTGAGGACCCCGCCCAGCAGACCCGGCAGCAAGAAAGCCCCATGGTTCACCGACGAACTCAAGAGCTCCAAGAAGAACTGCCGAGCCCTCGAGAAAGTCTGGAGAAGGGAACCAAAACCGGACAACATGACCACCCTCAAGCTTGCCACCCGGAAGCACCACCAACTGATCCGCGCCACCAAGAAAACTGCATTCAAGGACCGGCTGAACAACAACGCACACAACTGCAAGGAACTCTTCAACATTGTGAAAGAGCTCTCCAACCCCAACGCCGGAAACAACGACATCACCCCATCGCAAGACCTCTGCAACTCCCTCGCCTCCTACTTCCACAACAAGATCGCGGACATACACAACAGCTTCAGCATTCAACCGACGCACGCCATGACTGCAGCAACGCCGCCCACCACCACCCTCCGCTCCTGGACTCCGATCAGCACCAAAGACACCGTCTGCATGATGAACTCCATCCACTCCGGATCTCCGACCGACCCCTGCCCTCACCACGTCTTCAACAAGGCCGACGCTGTCATCGCACCCCACCTGCGGGACATCATCAACACCTCCTTCGACACCGCCACCTTCAAAAAGAGCTGGAAACACGCCGTACTCAGCGCTCTACTCAAGAAACCAACAGCGGACCCCACCGAACTCAAGAATTATCGCCCCATCTTGCTCCTCCCGTTTCCAGCCAAAGTCATCGAGAAGACAGTCAACAAACAGCTGGCCGCCTTCCTCGAGACGAACGGATCCCTCGACCCCTCACAGTCTGGCTTCCGAGCCAACCACAGCACCGAGACCGCCCTCATCGCTGCCACCGATGACATCCGAGCCCTGATGGACAACGGAGAAACAGCGGCCCTCATCCTCCTAGACCTCTCCGCGGCATTCGACACTGTCTGCCACCGCACCCTAGTGCAGCGCCTCAGCAACGTCGGAATCCAGGAGAAGGCACTGGAATGGATCATCTCCTTCCTCGACGGAAGAACACAGAGAGTCCGCCTACCACCGTACAAGTCAGAGGCCACCGAAGTCATCTGCGGCGTCCCTCAAGGATCCTCGCTGAGCCCCACCCTCTTCAACATCTACATGAGCCCCCTCGCGGCCATCGCACGCCAACACAACCTCAACATCATCTCCTACGCCGACGACACCCAGCTGATCCTCTCCCTGGCCAACGACCCCAGAGCCAACCTTCACGAAGGGATGAAAGATGTAGCCGAGTGGATGACGACCAGCCGCTTGAAACTGAACTCAGACAAGACGGAGGTCCTCAATCTGGGCTCCTCGCCCTCCGCCTGGGACGACTCCTGGTGGCCCCCCGCCCTGGGCACCGCACCCAAACCGACGGACCACGCACGCAACCTGGGCTTCATCCTGGACTCCTACCTCTCCATGACCAGACAAGTCAACGCCGTCTCCTCGTCGTGCTTCAACATCCTGCGCATGTTACGGAAGATCTTCCGGTGGATCCCCACCGAGACCAGGAAGACTGTCACCCAGGCCCTCGTCACCAGCCGACTGGACTACGGCAACGCCCTCTACGCCGGAACCACCGCCAAGCTCCAGAAGAGACTCCAGCGGATCTAGAACGCCTCAGCCAGACTCATCCTCGACATCCCACGAAACAGCCACATCTCCGGACATCTGAGAGACCTGCATTGGCTCCCCGTCAACAAAAGAATCACCTTCCGTCTCCTCACCCACGCACACAAAGCCCTACACGATCAAGGCCCGAGCTACCTCAACAACCGCATCAACTTCTACGCTCCCAAACGCCACCTCCGATCAGCCAGCCACGCCCTCGCCGCCGTCCCCCGCATCTGAAGAGCGACAACAGGAGGAAGGTCCTTCTCCTACCTGGCCGCCAAGACCTGGAACTCCCACCCGACCGACCTGCGCCTGACCCCCCCACCTCTCCTTCAGGAAGAAGCTCAAGACCTGGCTGTTCGAGCAGTAACGGCACCCCCTCCCCCCCCAAGCGCCTTGAGACCCTACGGGTAAGTAGTGCGCTCTATAAATGTCTTTGATTGATTGATTGATTGATTGATTGAAGATGGCAACCTTGTCATTAGCAAATGCAGCTAATACCTACGCTTACCCTGTGTAAGGGTCAAAGCTTTTAGAACCAGTTCAGTTGTAGAAAAAGAGAAGTATCAGCACGCACAAACTAGCACTAAGTGTAAAAATGGCAGCCTCAAAACCTATCTCAGAACACTCCTGGACCGCTGGAATTTTCAGATGAAGGGCTGCCCGGCTGTCTGAAGAAGGAACAAAGGACCAGCTTGCCCTCAATTAAGGAACCCATAAGTGACTTCAAGGGTCAATTGACTGATCTCCTGTTTGATGTTCAGTGGCACAGCAAGCTATCAGCGTCCTCCCTGCAACTGCTCAGCTCTCAGCAGCAACTGAACCTGCCTAACCTGTAGCCTTAGCTATTGTCAGAATGTACTCTTTCTGCTTCAAATCTGCAATAAATTAACTTCAGTCAATATGTGTTGAGCTCTCTGCGACTGACAACCAGCTATGCAAGGTACAATAATGATCTGCACCTCGCATAAGCAATGACCGGCACGTCTCCTACATCGTGAAGATCCAATGACTAACTGCTCTTCACATCAGCAATGCCCACTTATGTCTCCCTCCAACTCAAAACTCCAGCAGCGATCTGCTCTTCATGCAGTAAATTATCTCTTTGTGGCTTCCAGCAATGTGAAGCTCTGGCTGAAGTTTCTCAAATGGGCGTTGACAGTGTGAGAAGCTAGGCTCTTCATAGGGACAAACCTAGGGCCCCATTAGGATGTCAGGGGGATTGCCACCGCCACGCGGGCAGTGGCGATCTGCCCGACATCCTTCCCCACCCGCCACCCTTTTCACCCGCCATATTACTTTGGCGAGGGACCAGGCCAGACAGAGAGATCGTCTGCCACTTTTCCGCTCGGTCAACGAGTTGATCGGGCGGAAAAGGGTTTCATATGGTGGCGGTGTCTGTTAGACACTGCCATCCATATTAGAATGTGGGCGGGAACATGCTTTTCCGTGGCAGCGTTGCTGCCACGGAAAGGCATGCGGGAATGTCTTGTGGGGGCCTGTTGTGGCCCTCCAGGGACTCTGGGGGGTGTGGGGTGCACATGGGGGGTACCTATGCTACCCCCCTGCACTTCACTGTACAACGTGGCAGGCACCTGATGGTGCCTGTTACATTGTACATTGAAGTGCGCAATATGTATTTTTAGCATTGCGGCGGGCGGCGCTTTCTGCACCACCCAAAGCAATGTTAAAAATGCAGGATGCACCAGACAGGGTGGCAGGTGCATCCTAATGCCCCCCACGGGACCGCTGCCCTTATGGCGGGCAGTCCCATTTTACGTCGGGATGGTGGGCGGACAAAGTCCGCCCGACATCCTAATGGGGCCCTTAGTCTCTGTATCCAATCCACGCTCCATAAAGGTTGGCCTGAACTTGTGACTTTGACCTCGTCAGTGTGACTGGATAACCGGGAGTAGTGCTTTTTGGACTCCATTCCGCAGGCCGGATCACTTGCTGTGTCCTGGGGAGCCCACCCACCAGACACAGTAGTTTTACTTCCCGTACTGACGCAGGCAGGAAAACATGTTTGCTCTAGCCTTGGCAGGTCGGGCTGGACTGTTCCAATGAGGCACAGGTTGGGACTGATTTGCATATGGCCATGTCTGAACTGGGGTGGAGGAGTGAGCTAAAGAATGATGATGGATTAAAGCCAGATTAGTTGACTGGGGGTGAGTGTTTGATGTGCTCAAACGCTCCGACTATCATCCCCTTTGGTATCGCTTTGCTCCAGCCTGGCATGAGCAGTTTTTAATCTCCGGCCAAACAGGAGCAAACACAAAGCCTCCCTCAATAAGTGGAGGCTTTAAAAATACTCCCATTGGCTGGGAGCAGATTTGCGATTAGTTTCCCTGCTCGCACTAATGGGGGGAGGGTAACAGGATAATAGATTGCTCCCATTGAAGGGAGCAGCATAAATAGATCCTCCTCCGGATCGGAGCAATGTCAACTCACACAGCATGCAGGGAGCAGATTGTAGCTGCAAGGGCCCTGGGACTATTCTCGTGACCCTCAATGTGTGTATGGGTGCCCTGGGTAGGAATTCAGCTAATTAAAATGAAGGCCCCTGGGGATGGGGTCTCTGTGGCAAAGTAGGCTCATAGATGGGGGCCTTGAGGCTCCCCCCCCTTTAAATTAGATACAGCCTCTGTGTTGGGGTCCAGAGGGCCTAATGAAACCCTGGGGCCACCCCCCTTCCCAATAAATATATATATGGCAGCCTTGAGGTATGGGGTTGGGGAGCAGGGCCCTGCGGATCCCCTCTCCTTATAAATATACAAGGTCCTGAAGAATGTGGTCCCCAGAGCCTTATGAGGCTCAGGGAGGGGCCATTTTCACCCCTCTCCCCTTTAAAATAAATACAGCCCAGGTGGATGGGGTGCCAAGAGCCAAATGCGCCTGGGGGAGGTGGGCTCTGTGGCTAACTCCCCATAATTGCATGAGTAAAGGCAGTACGCGGTGTGAGTGGCTGTCTCTGGGCTGCCTGCGGGGAGTTCGATGCCTTATGACCAATACAACACTGCCTACAATGAAAGGCCATGCACGGCGTGATGTTGGCTGCCTGCTGGGGTGTTAGTTGCCAATTTTGGAAAAGGTGATGGACAGAGTTTCTGAATGATGCAGAATACTCCTACCCAGTCAAGAGTGTTAGTTGCCACCAGGTCATTGGCCACAGGCCCTGGGGGATGGTGTGCCCAGAGCCTAGTTAGTCTTGAGAAGTGAGACCATGAGGCCTCTCTCCTTTTAAAAAAATAGGTGGCCCAAATGATAGGGTCCACAGGGCCTAATAAGGCTCAGGAGTGGGGGTCATATGGCCCCCTCCCCGTTAAAAATGCTGCCCTGGGGGATGGAGTTCCCATGGCCTAATGAGGTTTGGGGAGGGGGGGGACATTGCCTCCGATCACCTTTTAAAAAAAGATGGCACTGTGGGATGGAGACTCCAACGTCTTTTGTGAGTTGGGGATAGTCGCCACATGGCTGCAACACAGGCTTTGTGGGTAACCCCATTCCACACACAAACAAAGTCCCTGCAGAGTAGGGGTTGGCTGCCGCCGGGTGGCTGCCTGCTTGGAGTTAGAGATAGGGTCTGACTGCAAGCCAAGCCCTGTGACCAACCCCACACTGCATGTGACAAAAGGGCGTGTGCAGCATAAGGATGGCTGCCTGAAAAGGGGAGAGGATTGGATGCCTCCAGGTAGTTGACTGCAAGGCCTTGTCATCAATGATGTAATTTGAGATGTCATTAGTGATGTCATAAATTATGTCATACAGCATGTCTTCAGTGATGTAATACATGAGGTCATAAACGGTGCATAGCAGGGGTGCAAGTTATAGTTAGCTCTGATAACTATACCTAGTGAATTTGTGTTTTTTTTTGTTAATAATGTTAATTTTGTTACTGACGTATTCACCTACCTATAACATTACTGTAACCTTTGTTTTTTTCAGCGGCGGATGCGCAGAAAAGTCGATTTCGCTATATATCGGAACAATGGGATCGGCAGCAACAATTAAGCAAAAAAGTTGTCTTCTAGAAACACTACGGAAATGCGAAATACACCAGTGGTGGGAGTCAACTTTACTGCAAAATTATATGGAAGTTGGACATATGACCAGAGGCCTCCGGTATTCATTATTCCAACACTGACCAACCCTTAGCCACAACTACTGAGGTAATGGCCGGAAAACACCACTGCTTGTTCTAAAGTCATGCTGGAGATTTGACTCCGCCATGCATGTGAAGAACACAAGAATGAATGAGGCAGACTCAAACTATATTGGATGAGTTCAAAACTAAAGATGCTTAAGAGGTAGTAGAAGTCACATTAGAAAATGTGGGAGAGAGAATTTAAATATTTGAAAAGAATATTATCCAGAGGAAACAACAAGAATTATTGACACGATGAACATGACTATGCAAGCAGCAATATTATAACCTTCGCTGAATATTTGACAAATGCTGATGAGCATTAACCAAAGAAAACACCATGGGAGCAAAGGATAGAGACAGAGGAAAATCAAGTACTGACTTAAGCTGGGATTTGGGATCAACTGATGACCTTTCAATCAATCAAACACGCAGGGCTTCTTTTTCTGAGAAATACTGTATGATTTAACAGGAACATGAACAGGCCAACAAAGGAAAACAGAGAGGCTGTGACAGAGGTGGAAAATTGAAATCAACAAACAACGAGAGCGTAGGAAGAGAGCAAAATGCTGGTGTGGAAACAAGAGGCCAGGGATAAAAAAAAAGAATAATGAGAGGACAAACTTCAGAACTAACGGTAATTAATCTATCAAAACGTAAATTATCGGATAATGAGATCCAAATGTTACATCTAGGTCTGTCTTCTTGTCCTACTAAGGGGATTGAATATGCTCAGATGAGAATCAAATTATATAAATTTGCACGTAAGCTCAAACTCTATAAGGTACGCCATCAGAAATATTTGACTAACACAATCACCTCCTTCCCAATATTCCTCCTCAATCTAACCTGTCCATCAATGACATACAGATGTTACAAACCTTCTGTCAAGGGGCGCAACATAGTCCTCCTGTGTAGAGAAAACTATGTAAAGGAAGCCCTACGACAACTAGGAAATACCAAATGGTATGCTGAAGTTGAGATGAACTATCTTGTCAAATTGTAGGATGTATATCATAAAACATTGCAGCGTGGGCATGAAACACACCTCCTAATGTGGGATGAGTTACACTTTCTAAAAACACTACTTCGACTATACCAACCCTCTACCTGCTTTATAAGGTTCACAAATATCTAATCAATCCTCCGGGAAGACCGATTTTCTCCTCGAAGAACAGTCTTTTTGAGAATACTTAAATTTGCATACACCAGTTTCTCTTTCCCTTTGTACGAAACCTTAATTCTTATGTTACAGACACTAAAGATTTTTTTACAAAAGATCCAGAAATTATTCTGGGGCAGGGAATGTTGGTTAGTTTGTGTGGATGTTGAAAGCTTGTATACTAGCATTAGACATGATGATGGTTTAAGAGCATGTAAATACTATCTACGTACTAGGAACATCAACATGTTAGAACACACACACATGCTATTAAGTATGATTGATTTGAATCACTGACAGAATATCAACGTCAAAAATATCGACGTCAAAAATATTGGAGGCGGAATGTCGACATCAAGAATATTGAACTCCTATCTACATTAAGGTAAATACTAAAATATTGAAAAAAATTATATTGTAAAAATATTGTTGTGAAAAATATCGTTTTTTAAATGTTTAAAAAAAATATAAAATAAATAAATACATGTAATTAAAATAAACATAGTTAAAATATATTTAAAATTATAAGTTATACATATAATGTAAAAAACATATACACATAAAATATAATATATACTTACTTAATAATATTTACAATTAATTACTTTAATAACTTATACATTGTTAAAAAACATTTTATAAATTATAAATACATACACATACAACAATAATATAATTAAAAATATCAAAACTATATATAATATATTAAAAAAATAATTAAAAGAAATTAGTCAGTACATTAGCTAAAACAGTAAATATTGGATAGTGTAGGGGTAAAAACTACTGTTCCAACTCCAGAGAGCACAACAGTAGGGAAAGTGTTGGATAGCGTAAGGGTAAAAATGACTATTCCAACTCCAGAGGGTGCAACAGTAGGGAAAGTGTTGGATAGCGTAGAGGTAAAAATTACTATTCCAACTTCAGAGGGTGCAACAGTAGGGGTAGTGTCAGATAGCTTAGGGGTTAAAATGACTATTCCAACTCCAGAGGGTGCAACAGTGTGGAAAGTGTTGGATAGCGTAGGAGTAAAAATTAGTATTCAAACTCCAGAGGGTGCAACAGTAGGGAATGTGTTGGATGGTGTAGGGGTAAAAATTAGTATTCCAATTCCAGAGGGTGCAACAGTGGGTAAAGTGTTGGATAGCATAGGGGTTACAATTACTATTCCAACTCCAGAGGGTTCAACAGTAGGGAAAGTGTTGGATAGCATAGGGGTGAAAATTACTATTCCAACTCCAGAGGGTGCAACAGTAGGGAAAGTGTTGGATAGTGCAGGGATTACAATTACTATTCCAACCCCAGAGGGTTCAACAGTAAGGAAAGTGTTGGATAGCGTAGGGGTTAAAATAACTTACTAATAATTGAAATAATATTTTTTTTGTAAAAAAATAACAATCTAATTAATTAAATTGCAACAAATTAATTAACAATACCAATAAATAATTATTAAAAATAATTACTAATGAATAATTAATTATCAATTAAAATAAATGCAATTAAATAATAATTAATAAAAATGAGTTAACAGATAATAATAAAAAAAATGTCAATACCAAAAAATATATATTAAAAAGCATTTAGCAATTAATATTTAATTCAGAATACATTGTTGATAAATTCCAATACATTATAAAAAGCACCTTTAATTACCAATTAATAATTAATGAATAATTTTTGTTTAATTAAAAATGTATTACAAATTAAAAATTCACTAACATGACTAACAATAATTTATTCATCAATACTCAACACAAAAAAAATGGACTTAATGACTATTAAATTGCTTCCCACCCTATTACCCTATCACTTCTCAACACACTTCAACAATAAATTAATACACGTAATATAATTACCAATTAATCAATTGATACAAATTAATTACCAATTAATAACAATTAATTACTAATTAATAAAAATATTTATCAATACCAATAAATTACAATTAAATAATTAATACTCTATATACTCAAATAGAGTATTAATTAATAATGTATTAAATATAGATGAGCAGTTTAATTTAACTGTTTATATAATTTTGTTTATTTTTATATTTTTTACTTGCCCATGGTTGCATGGAGGAACACCACAGACTCAAGAATAAAGTTCATCAAGTATCAACATTGTGGAGCCTCTTTCTTTGGAATGTTTGGCTGCTACAGCTGAATTGTTTAAGAGTTATTTAGTTGATATGATTTGTGACTATCTCGTGCTTATCTGCATGACTGACTAATATGATTTTTTTATTTATTCCCAGATAATGGAGCCATTTACCATTGTGTTTGGACCTAGACCCTTAAGAAATCTTTCTATATCTGTATAATAATCAAAGCCTAGGGGTATCCATTGCCACAACATAGGATGATTTAATGAATATTATTAATATCTGTTCAGCCAACGTACCCATAAGTATGGAAACTGAAACTCAACAGATAAAGTCATTTCAGCGAATGTTATAAGGCACTATGGGAAATTAAGTATTTTTGAATACTAGCATGACAGAAAGACAAAAAAGCATTGAACAAATTTATTTTGTTATATATTTGTTGGTTTATCTTTCCTATTAATATGTATTATATGCTTGATTGAGTTATTCATTTAATATGTTTTTTCTGGTTACCCCAAGTGCTCACTGTTTTATCACACGCTCATGAAGTTTGAACAAGAATCTGTTTTCTGTTTGTGAAATGCATCATCGCACTGACGTATTATTTAAAGGCCAAAATGAATTGTTGTTGTCATGTGAACAAGACTCTGGTGAGTCGAAATGCGTTATCTGCTTTAGTTTGCCTTAAAATAAATTGCTATTTTCAGCACAACTCTGGAGTGGCTGCATTTTTTTCCCAGGATCGTGGGGGGAAGAAGCATTTATAAGTAGTCCATGGCGCTTTAAAATTATATAATTGTGCTCATTGTTGCTGCAATCATTGAAAGTATAATCTGCATCTTCATTTCCAGTACACAAGAGGTGGTCCCATTGCCCCTCTTAACTCCCTTGCACTCCCATTTTTCTATTATTCACCAGGTAAGGGCATTAGGGAGAGCGGGTCATGCTCCGTAAGTTAATATACACCAAACACCTCCGTAATGGGAGCCCTCAACCCTACAGGGTAGCTTCAGCTTCAGCAGGAACGGAGCATCCTGCCAACTTGTCAACACAAACAAAAAACTGCTAAAGCAGTGCTAGAAATTCAACGCGCTTTATTAGTGACAAGGCAGGAACAATCTGACGCGTTTCGACCAATATTCTCAATCATAGAAAATCACTACAGCTGTTACTCATGGGTTCACTCCGATCATAGACTCTGGGTTCTCAATTGCCCAGGATGCACCACAGATAAATATCAAGCAATAATTGTGAGTTCAAATGCAAAATTGTTCTTTGTCACAGTCCAGTGCTTTATCAATTTGCATTTAAAAACTTCAATCACGTTTATAAGTAGTTTGCGACCCTTTAAATGTATATAATTGTGCTCATTGTTGCTGCAGTCATTGAAAGTATAATCTGCACCTTCATTTCCAGTATGTAAGAGGTGGTCTCAATACCCCTCTTACCTCTCTTGCTCTCCCATTTTTAAATTACCTACAAGGTAAGATCCTTTAGGGAGAATAGGTCATGCTCCGTAAGTTAATGGGAGCCCTCAACCCTACAGGGCAGCTTCAGCTACAGCAGGAACGGAGCCACCTGCCAACTTGCCATCACAAACAGGAAACTGCTGAAGCACCACTAGAAATTCAATGTGCTTTATTAGTCACAAGGCAGCAACAATCTGACTCATTTCGACCAACAGTCTCAATCATAGAAAAGCACTATAACTGTTACTGGTGGGCTCACGCTGATCGTAGTCCTAGGGTCCTTAATTGCCCAAAATGCACCACAACTGAATATCAAGCATTAATTGTGGGTTCAAATCCATATTATATATATATATGATGCTGTGATCATTGCCCGCCACAATGCTGGGAAAAGGGGATGCCACCGCCACAGTTGTGGTAGCATCATAATTGAAGATGCGGGACCGCTGCACCCCTTACCGTTACGTTCCGCCCACCATCGTAATGACGCTTAGCACTTACCTTGATCTGCAGATTTAACACACTCGACCGGCAATTACTCACGGCCTCCCAGGAAGACTGTACCTTCGGGCAATGCAGGAACATATGTAGATCATCTTCGTTTGGACACCCACATTTAGGACATGCCACCACTCCACCTGAGCCAAATTTAGATATAGTCTAATATGCCCTGTGCAATGTAAAAAGATGGTTCCTCCTCAGATATGTGGCTTTAACTATTTTATAAAGCATAAACATTGATATTTGCCATTGGTCTTCCATCTCGGTCTCTGGCAAGCATCTTCCCCACAGATTTTCCGGCACGGTGAAAGTACTATCCTCCAACTCTAACACCAACCAGTACCACAGTGCAATTTCTTTCCTCTAATTCATTTTTTGGTTCTCCTATCATTTCCCCTGAAGCCAAATGCCAACTCTGAATCTGGAGATATTTAAATCTCGAGAGCCTCGGGCCCAGTTCCTACTCGCACCAACTCCACGAAATTAGATGGCCCTCTGGAAATAAGTACTTCCACACTGAAATGCCCACCTTCTTTAAGGGTCTAGCCAATAAGTCTCTAGTCCAAGCCGGAGAACCTGGTGCATCCCAAAGAGGAACAAGCTGACTAAAAAATGGAATTTTTGATTCTATACTAAGTTTCCGGCATGGCCGCTAATACTTTTAACCTAACTTTCTTAAAGTATTTCGAATTGGCATACTTAAACATAAAACCACTTTCTGTTCCTTTTTCTTTCCTCAACATCTCCTTGAACATCTTACCCATCTCTGTGTTTGTAGGGGTACCCAATATCACCCTTCCATTTTTCAAAAGAAATGCCATGCATAAAATACCAAATCTGGAAGAGCTAAGCCTCCCTTCCCTAACCTCCTTTTTTTCCAGGCTAGTCCATGACCTTTTGACGCCCAGATGAAAGAACTCATTTTACCTTGCAGTTTTAACAGCCATTATTTCTTAAAGGTTAAAAGGATTGTTTTAAATAAAAAAGTTAACTTTGGAAGAACCTTCATCTTCACCAAATTTACTCGCCCATACAGTGTAAGAGGGAGTTGCTTCCAACCTCATAGACTGGCACTAATTTCCTTTTTAACCTTATAAAAATTTGTCTTAGTGAGTTTTACGATGTTCTGGGTTATCCTAACTCCTAAATATCTCATTTCTTTCTTGCATTCAATGCCCTCTTTCTCCATATTCCATGCAATGATTTCCGTTTTCTGCCTCTTATTATTATAACCTGATATTTTGCCAAACTCATTCGTAATTTTCAGAATACAGCTCATAGTTTGTTGTAAATTGGGTGTTTACATTACAATATCATCAACATTGACCCTGATTTTCTTGCTCCAATCATAAAAGGTTAAAGGCAGTATACCCTCACAGCTCCTTATTTTCTTTGCCAATGGCTCAATATAGAGATCAAACAAAAGTGGGGACAGGGGGCAAACTTGCCTTGTACCCCTCATAATCTGCACCTGCTTTGTCAGTACCCAGTTAACCAGGAATCTAGCTGCGGGAGCGTTATATATACCTTTTAACATTCTGCAAACGTTTTACCCCAGATTAAGATGGTTGAGCAGGGTCTGCATATATGCCCGGATAACATGATCAAATGCTTTGGTAGCATCTAGTGCTATGACTGCCAACGGAAGATCGTAAGCCGTAGCCATGTCTATGGAACCAATAAGAGAAAATGTTGACTCCTTCAACACTCTTCGGTTAATAAAACACTTTTGATATTCATGCACAAAATTCAACATAATCCCATTCAACCTCCCTGCTAAAAGCTTTGTGAACAGCTTGCAATCAGCATTTAAGAGTGAAAGAGAAATAGGCCTGTATGAGTCAGGATTTTGTAATGACTTTCAAGGCTCAGGGATCAAAGCTATATTTGCCTCTTCCAGGAATTCATCATAGCAGAACCTGAAAGGAAGATGGCATTAAAGAGCTGCCTCATAACAGGTATTATGGCACTGGCCAGGAATCTAAAAACCTCTACTGGAAGGCCGTCTGGCCCTGGAGCTTTTCCCTTTTTTCCCCTTTAATAACCTCCTCCAACTCTTCAACAAAGATCTCCCTGTTCAAACCCTCCATCACCTCCTCTGATAATGGCTGCAAATGGTCCAACCAAATCATTACGTCGACCTCTATAACCATCAGATCTTCCTTATACATCCTCCAAAAATGTCTATAGAATGCTGAAGCAATTTCTTTACTATCACTAATCGGCACACCTGAATCTTCATGTCTGATTTCTTTAATCAAGCTTCTACCCTGGTCGCTCTTTGCCTTCCAAGCCAGAAGCTTGCTACAACCTTCGCCATATTCAAAATGAGCTAGCTGGCAGGACTCCAATTTCTCCTTGATTCTATCTCTCAGAACGCCTGATAGATTCACTTTTAGATTTCAAACTCATCCATCTCCGTTTCATGGCTTCCTTAAGTAATCACAACCTCTTCCAGCCTCCGTATCTGTTCTTCTAACTCCAACACCTTTTGATGATAAACTCGCCTTTTCCCTGCTGCCAAAGCACCTAGCCTGCCCATTAAGTAGGTCTTATAGGCTCGCATACTGATCCAATCTTAACGGAGCCTTGATTCCTTTAAATAAATTCCTGTGTTTACACTTTCAAAATGTCCATTTCTCACCTTCAGACAGAATCGTGCGATCCAACCTCCATATAGAACTGGTAGTCCCCTTCCCTATCCTCATCCGAAGAAGGATAACTGAATGATCTGATAGGTGAACCCCAAAATGTTCAACCTCCAAAATAGAATCTTTCACTGTTCTGTCCACCAAAAAATAATCTATCCTTGACCTGTGTTTGTATTTTTTATTGTAGTATTTAAAACCCATACGGGAGCCTACCTTGCACCTCCATATATCGCAGAGACCCCACTGTGCCATCAAGCCTTTCACCCTATCTAACATCTTGAGATTTACCACCGCTCTGCTGTTCGCTGATCTGTTTAATTTATGGTCCAAAACTATATTAAAGTCCCCTGCTAAAACTCAAAAGCTCATTCGCTATTTCATCTAACGGGCCTGTGTCATCCTGATGTGGACCATAATAACCCACCAGATTTAAATTCTGCCCGAAGACTCTTAGCTTAACTATTAGCCACCTTCCTGTAGGGCTCGAAACACTGCTTTCTATCAAAATATGTAGGCCCTGCTTAACTAATACTACAACCCGTTTAGTAACTGCTGTCTGCCTCGTGTAAATTGCATGTGCAACCCATCTCTGTGCCTTAACCCCTTTGATGCTCATGACGAGCTCAGCTCGTCATGAGGCACACTGGAGCTGTGCTTATGACGAGCTGAGCTCATCATGAACAATGGGGTTCGACGAGGCTCAGCACAGGAGGGGAAAACCCTTAGCAGCCAAGGTGTTAAAGAGTGCCTTATTCTTGTCCTCTGTCAAGTGTGTCTCCTGTAAAATAATTATTTGCGCAGAAGAGTCCTTCAAATATTGCATTATTTTATCTCTCCGACGCTTCTCCCAAAGACCGTCTTTATTCCACAACAGAATTTTTACCTCCATTCCATTCCCTGTCATCTCTTTAATGCCCTCTCAACCCACCAACTATTGATGAAAACCAGACAAATGAGACATTTTGTATTTTTCCCCCCTGAATCAACCTCCCTGTGCAGCCCAAACCCCACCCCGCCCTTCCTTGGAAAACCCTAACCAACTTCCCATGGCAAAGCCCTGTGAGTTACCCTTCAATGTGTGGCACACCTTCATACACACCTATACACCCATATACATTTGAAAACATAAACAAAGCAGGAAATCATTATCTATAAACTATACCACATAACTGAGAGACCCATCTTCTTGCTTCCAAAAATGTGAATTCTTAAAGATTCCCCACCTCAAATTGTTCAATAAAACTGTCAACCTCCTCAACAAACCAAAAGGAGTGCATCTTGTTATTCAGCATCACTTTGAGTAGAGCCGGGAACTTCAACTGGACTAAAGTTCCTAGCCTCCTTAGCACTTGATTCTTTTTCCCAGCTCCCACTGCCTATTAGCTGTTACCACTGACAGATCTGATCTTACTTCGATTCTTACTCCATCCACCTCCAACACTTTCTTCTTCAAAGCTTTAGCTAAGATCTTCTCCTTCAAGGAATAACTGAGGAAATTTACAAGAATTCTCCTAGGCTTAGGTCTATTTGCGTTTAACTTAAAAGGGTTCTTATGTATCCTCTGGATATCTCCGGCAATTTCCTCCTTAGACTCTTCCAGCTGAAACTCCCTTTTTAACAACTGAACCGCAAAGCCTTTAATGTCTTCTCCCTCTTTACCCTCAGGAACTTTTAAAACCTTCAAATTATTCCTCCTGTGAAAATGTTCTAATCTTTCCACTCTTTCCTCATGCTCTCTCCCCCTAGCTCTCAGCCCTTCAATCTCTTTTCTGTTAGTCTGTATTTCCTCCTTTAGGTCCCTAACTTCACCTTCTAGCGCCAATGTTCCTCCACTCAGGTCACCCATTTTTTTCTCCAACACCTCACGTGCAAACCGTATGCCATTCTGCTTCTGCTCTGAGGTTTCAAATCTTCCTCGCATCTCAAGAGTAAGGGTTTTAAGCAGTGTGCCTATAGAGGGTTCTCAACTATCTATGACTGCTCCCTCTTTACCTAAAGCATCTTTCCCCAGTCCATACTCCTCCTTGGGTGGTAACTCATTTTGTACTACCTCCAACACCTGCAATTTCCCTCCTACCTCCAAAATAGACCCCCCTGGAAAATGTATACTGCCCTCTGGATTATTCAGACTAACCTCAACCCTTGTGGCTCCCACTACCTCCCCCATCTCTGCCAACAGCGCTTGAAATCGGTTTGTGCTCAAATGTGCAGACCAGTCTTCCAGATTTGTTATCCCCTCAGGGCTGCCCCGACCTGCTGCGTAATCACTACACTCCTGCATCTGTTTAGGGGCCGCCACCGCAGCTAAGGTGGGATTGTTCCTTAACAACAAAATACCTTAAAATAGGACCTAAGGGATGGTGTCACCTTGATCTTGCGCTCCAAAGAACTGCCCCTTGCTAGTTTAGTGTGCACGTTAGTCCCCTTATTTCACTGTCTGCCCCTGGGTTTCACCACCTCCTCCACCCTCCTCTCCCTTTGTTTTTTCCCCGACCTATGTGAAAGATCCACCAACTCCAGGAGATCTGCACTCCCCCTCGCCACACTTCTTAATGAATACCTTGAAGCCACCTCACCAACACTACAACCACTCTCCACCCCCACTACTGCTCCTTTACCCTTGTCAGTACTCTGGCTCTTCTCATTAATCCCCTGCTCCTGCTCCTGGACCTTTTGACGAGAAGGGGCAAACTGTACCTCAGTGTTTTTATCACTCGATAAGTGCTCGACTTCACACCTGCAAGCTTGCTCCTCTCTGGACCCACTCAGCCCACTGGCTCCTCGACCGTTACCTCGATAGAAGACCCTAGCAGCAGCCCGACACCTTCTCCTCAACTCCAGTGCCACTCTCTTCCACGGCTGCTCAGCCGTGTTCGTAAACTCTGCCTCCAGCCTTGCTGCCTCGCTGCCTCAATGATCAAAAACTCAGCTCCAGGACCTCCTACCTTCATGGACGCTCCGATAACTCTCCAGAGCACTCAAAACCCCTGTGAGTCTCCCGCAAAAAACTGTATTAATCCTGCTCAAGTAATCCACATAAACCGGCAGCTTTCACCACCACTCGCCTCCCATATTGCGTCTGCTACAACGCACACCTCCAGGATCACCCTTGACCCGCTGCTAACTGGCCGCCATGTTTTCGTGTGTTTTACATTTGTTTTTTTATACTTGTTCTTGTTTATTTTTTTATCATCATTTCACTTACCAGAACTTCAGCAGGGAAATTGTGCTATTTTATTTAATTTTTTTATTTATTTGGTTAGGTCAAGTAATATCAATTGGTTAATGTTTCTTAATTCTTAATGTATTCATCTGCTATTTTATTGTTATAAGATATACATATTGGTAATAGAAAGGAGCTTCATCATTTAAATGAATCCAGGTTGTGTTGTTGTTTCGTTTAATTATTTATTATTGCATTTTGTAATATTAGTATGAATAATTGTGTTTTGAGTATTTTTTCAGATGCGTATTTAAAAGTTAGTTTAATACTATTTGGAAATACATTTTAATAAGGTATGTGCTTTTTGTTTGTGAAGTTTTAAATTGTGTTGTTGTTTAGCAATAGGTAGGGTTCTAGCATATCCAAATATTGTAGGCCTTTGCTGTTAGCAAAGAGTCTTACTTTGCATGCTAGGATTTGATGCACATCTTTAGTTTCTTTAGATTTTTTGTCTTAATTTGAATTAAAGATTGTTCTTAGTTCCTGGTAGCTTTGCTCTTTTTTAAAATTTCTAAAAATGTGTAGAGTGTAGGGTGGCTTTTCCAAGTGATCCATGGAATGAATTGTTCCTCCCCTTACCTCCCCTGTATTATTTGCCTTTACTCACTCTTTGGGACATGGTGCTCTCGTACACATTCCACCATGGAATGTGATAGTTAGGTTGATGTCTGTGCCCTGTTCAGTGCAGCTGACCAACCCAAATGTCTTCAAAATAATCCATTAGTGGGACTAGTTCTTTTCATGCTTTTGGAAATAGGGGATTCAATTAGCACGCCATATTGTTTAAGTACTTCACTTACTTGGATGTATTCTAACGCTTATAGTTTTCTTATTTTACGTGCAAAGTCTATATTAATTTTGTGTTCTATGATAAGGCTGGATCTTTGTAGGTGGTTGGTTGAAATTATAGTATAATCCCTGAACTGCAGTGTGCGGGTAGGTGTTTATAGTGGAAATCGTTGCATGTTCAATCTCTTTGATGATTTTTTAAGTGTTTTAACATTACAGGGACTATTTATGAGAATGGCACAAAGTGCAGTGCAGCAAGTCACCTTGCACCTGCATTGTTCATGCAGACAGCCAGCTCTCAGGGCAGGTGAAATCGGAAACGTATCCTTCTTCAAAGAAGGTGCCAGGTCTAAAAATAGGACCCTCAAACGACTCTTCAGTTCCCTTATTGGACCTGCAGAAGAATTCTCAGAGGACTGCCTGCTGCTGTTGCCTGCTGTGTACTCTACAAGACTGCCTTCCTGCACTTGGAAGGACTGCTTTGCTGGTTGGAGCATGCCTTGAACCCTCAGATGCCTGCACTGCTGCTTAAGCCCTTTTCCACTTTTTGTGCCCAGGATTACAAGAATAACTCAAAGAGCAGGTTGTCTGGCCCCCTGAATAGAGCCTCAGAGACAAAAAGGATTCTAACCTTCTTGAACCTGCACCTGGACCCAGGCTGAGTGAGTTCTAACCCACCAAGTGGTGCCATTCGAGTTCTGGACCTTTTGTGGTGGTGCTAAAGGTCTGCAGATAGCCAAAAGCCAAAATGTTAGACTTGGAAATATTTTGGCTAAAAACTGCTCTGAGAACTGAGAGGAGTCCAGGACCAACCTGCTAGTCTATTGCCCAAGGAGCATTGCCGGTTGCCTGGACTTCGCGGAAGCTCCAGCTAACTTCTTCGCAGTATCAAATCCTGTTCATTGGTGCTTTGCCAAAGGGTTATCTGGCCTCATGGAACTCCTCTTGGCTATAGCCTTTATCCTCATCCCGCTGGGCATTTTCAACTATCGAAAAAATTACTAATTTACAATGTGAAAATCTACACCATGACTTTCTCCAGTGGCTCTTCGATGATGACGCCTCCTCCATGGACACCTCCTGCAGCCTTGCCATGCTGGACTCTACCTTCTCAGAAACCCTTTGCCAAAATTTCTTCTAAGTCCAAAGGTAAACGCCTGACCGGGCCTAAAATTGCTCCATGGCGGTCAAGCCTTATTTTTCAACTTTGACCTAGTCTTGCACAACTAGATGTGTCCAGTTGGCACTTTGATTTTTTAGTCACTAGTTGTTACCTTAAAATTAAAAAAATCATAACTCCAGTTCTACTGATTGGATTTTTTGTTGTTTTGATGTCAAATAATATGTAATAATGTACTGTTTTTCTAGACTGGTGTGAGATTTTACATTGAAGCTGCTCATTTTTACTTATGTTTTGAGTGTTGTCTTTACATTGTTTTTTTTGCTGATTTTTGTTCTCAGGGCTGTTTGCTACTGTTTCAGATAACAATTTTTGTTTGTTGCATTTTGTTTTTTAGCCTTAATACTTTCTTTCATGTTTGTCTTTCTTGTAAACTGGATTTTATATGTCTGTGGCTTGATTCTCTTTTTCTTTCTTGGCTTTTGTTTTCTTCTAGTTGGGACATCTAAAATTTGAATGAAAACAAATGCAGTACAGTTTTAGAGATTTTTATATTTAGTCAATTATGTTTTTCAGTTATTCTTAGGTGATATTTGTTTTGTTGATAAAGGGTTTCAGTTTGCCAACAGTTTTTAAGTTCAATTTGTTATGATGTTTTGGGACTAGTTTGATTTTTGTATCCGTCCTGCTTGTATGCTAAAGGGTATGTTCCATTTTGACTTTACATGCTAAGTTGTCTTCAGTTTGGTTATGACCTCTCCATTTGCCTAGGCTCTTTAATTGTAAGCTTCTTGCTCAAATGGTATTTTGCAAAAAAAAGTAGATGTGCTCACTTTATGTGCTCTGAGGACTCATTAAAAAAAGAAGCACACCACTCTAAAATGGAAACAATTTATTGCAAATGAGTTTTTGACAAACAGCTAAATGATGAATGAGTTATGAGGACTGAAAGTAACATACTAAAATATTTTACGCCAGAGAGCATTACTGTCATATTCAATTTGTACACCGAGGTGGAGAATCCATTGTACACGATGAATTCATGATCATGTATTCTCTAAATGCAATAAATGCCAAATTTCATATTACTAATTAGAGAAATCTTTTTGGAAAAATTATGGAAGGTATGAGCATAATCTTCACTGCTGGCCAGTCCTGGTCCTAATTTTGATGGGTAACCGGAAAATGTTCCAAAATTGGAGACAAAAACGTGGTGGGAGTTTTGGAAATCGAACATAAAGTAAGTTTGCTTAGCTATCATATTGAGAGTTTATGATGTGTTCTCTATATTTTCATTGTCATTTATTTATTTTCATTTTTGATTCAGCGTTCATTGACAAAAACATAAAAAAACAATATAAAACATCATTAACATTAAAAAATAATCTTAGAATTAATTAAAATCAGCAAAACTTAATGGACCATATGTTGCCCATTCCATCATACTCTGTCAAGCACTAATTTGTCATAAGTCAAACCTATGAAAACCATTCCCAAACATCAATAAACTCTGATCGTGCAATGTCCAAAAGTCTGTAAAAAATATGGGCAAATATCTAGGAATCATTTTAGAGTCTTTACATCGAATGACCCAAGAAGAGTATAGACATTTGGCTACTGCATCAAAAACTGTAGGGTTCGTATTAGTCTTACACATTTGTAATACTGTCTTATCCCGTTTAGTTTACAAAGCAGCTTTCCCCATTTGGATCTTGCTCTACTATATGCTTTTCAAAAAAAATATAAAAAAAATATTTTCTGTTTTATTCTGGGTCTTGCATGATGGACAAGTTCTGGAGATTTGACCCCCAGTTTGCAAATGACTGCAAAAGAAGGCTATTGGTAAAGTTCCCAACCTGAACTTTATATAAAATGGTTCTGCCTAACCTTAGCTGAATAGAATCTAAAAAAGCCTTACATTTGTAGTCCCATTTAATTAAGAGAAAATCACTGGTCAGTCAACCACGGGAATATTATGAAAGACATTTTCCATGATTCATTTACCAGAATCTATCCTTTAACCCGTTCTATGCTCATGACGGAGCCGCTCCATCATGAGCCTCGGTTGAGCTGTGCTCATGACGGAGCGGTTCCGTCATAGCCCGCTCGGCGCGCCTGCGCGGAGCGAATTTCGTGCCTGCGAGGTGCGAATTTCACGCCTGCGCAGCGCGTTACATTGAGCGGGCGCGTTCGTGACCGAACCGCTCCGTCACGAGCACAGCTCAACCGCGGCTCATGACAGAGCGGCTCCGTCACGAGCATGCGAGCGCCGCTCGACCCCCCCCCCCCCCCCCTTAGCGCTGTGGCGGAATTCCCGCCGCAGCGAAGGGGTTAAACTTGTTTGGAGTTCACAGGCAAAATGCCTGAGTGTAGCTAAAAGGCTACACGTCCCAACTCATTAAGGGACTTCTTTACATAATCTAATCAAGGTATACTAGAAGCACCCGAGTGCTCCAGAAAAGTATCAAACTATCTGTATAAGGTGAGAGATTGTCTATCATCAAAACCCGAACCTAGTTCAAAATTGGCTGCAATTTCACATGATTTACCACAGATTTCAGGGCCAAGTCTAGTCAAATTGGTAGCAAAGGGATGCTCTGGGGGGGGGGGGAGCATGTCAAAAGAGAGCAGATAAAGATATTTTCAATTTTTTGAAGAATTGCAGAGTCATAGTTGCCTCATATTGCTGAGCCATACTAAGCTGTGCTTGCTGCTTGGGCTTTTTATTTCTCTTGCCTTAGAGAATAGGCCGATGCCCAATATTCACTGCAGTTCTTGGGTTAGGTAAATATCCACAAAAAAAGTAAATGAGAGCAGGAGAAACTACTTACCACCATTTGTTATCCAAAACACAAGAAATATGTTTGGGTTGTCAACTAAATTAATAATTGCAACATCGGTTCAAAAATATTTTTACAATAAGACTGTATCTTTTCAAGCCCATTTTTTGGCACTATTTTATGTTCCTTTGTGTTTTTTTCCCAACTAAATACAACAAACAGTTATCAACAGCACGAAGACATACAAAAACTTTAAATATAACAAACAGTTATCAACACAACGAATATATGCAAAACAACTAAATACAACACACAGTTATCAACAGCACGAAGATATACAAAAACTTTAAATATAACAAACAGTTATCAACACAACGAATATATGCAAAACAACTAAATACAACACACAGTTATCAACACCACGAAGATATACAAACATTCATTTTCCTCATAAAGCTAAATTATGTTCAAATTTGGCCTGTCATGACAGTGGAGGGAACCAGCCTTCAATTCCATGAACTACAATTCCCAATCCCAAATTGCTGATTACGCATGTGTGACAAACTGCAGTACGATGGCGGAGCTGGAGACTCAGGTGTCAGTCAGTGCAGCTGGTGTATGGGGATGGTAAATATTGAATTTCCTGGTTTGCTCTACTATAGGCCTGTGGGGGTAGCGGGGGTACACATCCAACGAAGTCTAAGAGCCACAATTGTGTCTCGAGTGTTATGATTTACTTAATGTGTTTTGGGGCCAGCATTTACCCCGTCCTGGCTTGCCTTCTTGATTGGCTAAATTATGCACGCTAAAGTAATGCTATTGCCTACAATTTCGATATTTGCCCGTCGCCACAGAAATGCAGCTCGAATAGAGCTGTAAGTGAAATGGAAAAAGCTGAGGCCCGGGTGCCTCATGACTACAATGAACTGGCTTGTTCTGGGGGCACAATCACATGCTGACAATAAATAGAACCCAATCCTTTGACAGGATTTGCAAAGGAAAAGAAATATAACAACAGTGGGATGCCCTATATGAAAGGCATCCAGCCCGGGAAGTGAGGAGGAGGGAGCACATGCCCTTTAAACAGATTACACTAAAAGGATTACAAAAGAGTAAAAACCTTCACCTGCTCATGGAACTCTGTGGAATTCTGCTGTGTATTTGGGCAACTCCGCGGAATTCCATGGAGTGAAACTTTGTGAGCTCTGCCCAGGCCTAAAAGATGCCTCTCTTGTAACACCCAGACCAGCCTGTGTTGTGGCTGTCTGGAAAGTATGCACAAGGTGTAGCTGTCAACCAAGTCCAGATATTGATTTGAGTCAGGATACAAAGCACTAGAGCTAGGAGCACAGAGAAATGCTCACTAATTTATTTAGTTGGCACCCCAATTGATATTTTTTTTGTGTTTGGGTAACAAATTGTGGTAATTTCTCAATCAATCGAGGGTTTGTTAAGCACAACTACTCACCCAAAGGGTCCCAAGGTTCTGAGGGATGGTGGGACGCGAAGCTCCTGGACGTTCACAGTGGTTCATCGAGCACCAGGTCCCGAGGATCATTAGGAACTTGGAGAGTTTTTCCTGTGAGAATTTACCTTGCTGCTGCTATATATCTCTAGGGTTAGTGGCTTTCTAAGCAAAATTAATTATGCCAAATGCCCTATGGGTAAGTAAAGCAGTACTTTTATCAATTTGTTTTGACCAGGAGCTAGAGTCAGTGATCCGAATTCCAAAATAATCTAATTCCCTGACTCTCTCCAAGGGGCACCCACCTAAAGTCATTTTCGGATGATAGTTCTTATGTGGTTTAAAAAGCATTTATTATGTATTGTGTGTATTTAACTCCATACTATGAGCAGAACAAAACAGTAGGAACTTATGTAGCAGAACCTGTAGACCTTTTTCAGTTTTTGATATAAGCAGAATGTCATCTTTGAAAAAAGAGCTGGCACTTTATCTCCTGCCAAGATGGGGAAATCATTAGTACAGTTTAATACAAAATCTATACATCCATTAATAAAATTAAGAACAAGGTAGGAGCCAAAACACACCCCTGTCAAACTCCTCTCTTTACTGCAATTCTAGAAGTAAGTTCACCCTTGGAGTCCAACTAACCTGGGCATAGCTAGCAGAGTGTAATCGTCTGAGTAAGTCTAAGAGGGCCTAATGAATTCCTAGGGCTCGCAGAGCATCTCACAAGTTGCCCCTTGGGACCATGTCAAAAACTGCATGGAGATCAACAAAGACAACATAAAGACTACAACCCAAGAGATACACTGTCTTCTAGGCCAGATACTTTACTTGCATTCTGTGCTGCTAGAGCTCCCATTATATATCATGTAAAGGTAAAACTAATTATTGAAACATATGGAGTAGCCTCTTCGGACAAAGCATTGTCTAGGCTACAAACGATGTCTATGAAACATGTGAGGGTCTCTATAGAGGTCTCCAAAGTACTTAAAACATTCATAAACCTAAAAATGGATTTCTGGCTTCTTTGGTCTATCACTTTGCCTGTTAGATAAAATGTACTAGAAATTATTTGAGTTTTTAAAAGAGGCAGCTTCTAGAAGATCATCCCAAATGCCTACTTCCCATTTTTACCTAGCCCGCCTTTGAGAAGCTGGCCTGGTATATGATGTGCACTAATGTAAGTGGTCACCCTGCATCAGTCTAGACAACCCTTATGGTGATTTAAGAGCCCTTAGACAACCTTAGAAAGCTCTCTAAGTGGTAGCTGTGGAGAGCAGCCTTCAGGCTTAGTCCAGAAGGAGTGTAAAGCGGTTTGTTTTACCAGAATGCAATCATATAGTATAGATTAAGTGAAAAAGACTCACACAAGGTATTTATAAAATATGCATTTATTATATAATACTCTCTAACATGTTTAGATAACTGCCACCTGGAGAAAAACACAATGCACACAATACTTTGCACAGAAATACAGTATCTAGCACAGAATACACAGTGGGCTCCCGGGAGGGGGGACCAAACCATATGCTAAGAAAGTGGTATAAGAACCCTGACTCAGGTCAAGACAATGTCGAGAGGACATAGAGGTGCTGGGGACCCGAGGGACCACTCAAGGTGAGTGACTAGGAACCTCATGGAGAGCGTGTGCAGTGTGAGAACACAACTGCTTGCTCCGTACAAGTCAAAGTGTAAGTTGCGGTTTGGAGTTTTAAAATAAAGTACCCTTCCCAGTGGGCTATGAAGAAACCCTGTGGAAGACAGAAGGTAGGAGAGCCACCCCACATGTGGATACCCTAGTACCCATGTAACCTGCACCAAGGAAGCCTGGTGCTTAGGTGTGAAGTGGTGTCAGAAACCACAGTCAAACCCAATGCAGGTCTTCATGAAAGTGCTGGTGCTGACGAAGGCGAATGTGTCAGGTGGATTCCGAAGGTTGATTCAAGCTGAGTGGTACCTGTAAGACAAAGGGACAGACTCTATGTCACTCAGGACTGACCAGGCGATCTGGGAGACGAATGCCAACCTATGTCGGGAGTTGCAGGAGAGTTGACAAGGTCCTTGACTCTGAAGCTGTGAGGACAATGCGATGCTGAGGAAGACCAGGAGCACTGCATGAGCTGTCCCACATTGGATGTTGAGTACTGAGGGGCTGGTGTCCGAGGAGCACACCAAGAAGACTTGGCAAATGCAACCCACACAGAAGTCAAAGAAGGTAAAATGTTGGGACCAGCAAGCAGGACCTCAAACTGCTCATCAAAAGATGCAGGCCATGATGCACATCGATGCTATGTAGCCAAAGAATCTGGTCACTGGGGATGCTCAGGGTTTGGGCTACTTGGAGCCCGAAGATCATCTTGCAAAGAAGCTAACATGCTTTTCGAACTGCAAGTTTATGAGGTGCACAGGGGTTCGGTTATTGCAGCTCCCACGAGGTGTACTGGCCTCAAACTTGGTAAGAGGGCAATGTAGGCCTCAAGAGCTGTGGACAACTACCACCTGTGTTGCAGAACCTTTCAGAGTACGGAGGAGCTCAGGCTCAGCAGACCATTTAACTTAGTTTTGGTGCCTGCGAATGCAGGGTAGTGACTCCTTCACTTCAAAGGCGATTCCTTCAGGTGTCTTTGATGCCCACAGGCTCCTGTATAGTGCACAAGCACTGACGATGCAGCAGACTGGAAGGGATATGAAGTCGAGCCCAAACGAAGTCCAGCGAAGTCCAGAGTGCCAAGACAGTAGAAGAAGTGGTGTCTGATCTGAATCCTGTCCCACGATGAATCTAGGGACCCACCTACAGGCATGCCTTAAATACAATTAGGAAAGGGTTGGGACAATTCAGGGGACCCTCCCAGAGGAGGGTCTGGACAGGGGAGGAGGTTACTCCCATGTCCTTTGTCCAGTTTTGCACCGGAAAGGAAGCCAATGGCTCGCAGAGCTGGTTTGAACTGGACTACGGAGGGGCACACCAAATGTGCCCCTCATGCAGACTGAGTGGGGCTACCAAGCGCACCCACCCAGCCCCAATACATTAAACCCTGCCTGGGTGGTGGTTACACCTCCCTGTGACAGGATGCCTATTTCTCTACCTTCCCCTGCTCGACCTTGGCTCAGCAGCAGGAGGGCAGAATCGTGTCTCCGGTTGGCAGAAACCATTTTGAGATGTCCGGGTCTAGAAGGCTGGCAGCGAGAACACTGAGAGCCTAACGGAGGGCTCTTCCAGTGCTTGGAATCATACCTCCCACACTGTTTACAGTGTGGTGGTATGATTCCCAAATGTTTGATACCAAACATGATAGGATTTGTTGCAGCCAGTTTCGGGATGGTCATCACGTAATTACGTGGTGCCCCTCTAAATACTATATGGCTGCTTCACCTACAACCGGGGACAATGGTCTCCATAGGCTGTAGGGGTGTCTTGCTCATGAAGAGGCGTCCTCACACGTAGAACCAAGCACCCTGCCTTCAGGATTGAAAAGGCCTGCCATAGGGGTGACATAGGTTTTAGGTGCAGTGACACTAGATATAGGAAACTGTAGTGGGCTGGTCCCACATGTTCAGGTGTCATAAGTAGATGCTGTAGACGTGGCCAGGTAAAAGTAGAAGATGTGTATTAAGTTCTTTAGATGTAGATATAATAAGCCCCACCAGGAGCAGCCTCCTAGCTGCTCAGCCCATCCTCAACTGACCGGAACACTCACACTGGCTGAGAAGCTAGATGCAGAGGACTAAATGAACATATGTATAACCTGAGGGTACTACAGAAACCTATAGCTTTAGTAAGTGGTGCTAGCACCATCTTACACAGGCTGCAATGGAAGGCTGTCGGAATATGACTTTGGGGGACCGTAGCAGGCCCCCCTTCACCCATTGGCCTCCAGTTGTGGCCTGTGGGTGTACCCAAGGGACCTGCATGTTAAACTATGCACAATGTCACAGGCACCATGGGGTGCCCGCCAAAGGGTGCAAGGGTTTCCCCAAACACCTCTTTCTTCAATGGGAGCCTGTGTTCTCGTTCGGAACACAGGCTCCCATTGAAGTCAATGAGATTATGACCGAAGGATGTTGGAAAGCATGGTAATCGGTCGGTCGGACTTGCAGAACCCACTTCGGTCGGAAGTGATTCCGAAACCGATTTGGTTAGAAGAGTTTCCGAACGACATCGTAATCAGCCCCTAAGCAGGGTTACAGATCTTTCACAATGTGAAAGAGGGTTGAGAGCTGAACTCCATCAGCTGTAGGAAATGGAAATGAACGGTAAGGGTGAAAAAGATGTGCACAGAAAATAAATCTTCAATTTTTGTCCCTTAATACACAAGTATTTTAGAGTCCATCCGCTCAATACCTCATGCAGGATCTACCGTTAGGATCCCAAACAGTCCAAAAGCAACACTAAGCAAAATGAGGGAGCGATGAAATGTTCAAGGATGCGTCACAGGTTCAATGATGTTGAATCCAGAATATCTTTTTAATTGAAGTTCATACAGAATTGGCGACAGCTAGTCAATAATTTCAATTTTGTTCATACAACATTAGTACATGTTACACAGCCAACGCGTTTCGTCCTGGAATGGACATCATCAGGGCTGTCATGAAAGAAAAAATTCCAAGAAAAACTTAATCAGTGTCACTGTACTGCAAAACACAATTTTTCTTATACATATTAAATCAATAAAAAACATTTCTTGATGTTACATTACTTCTAATATATGATCATAACCATCAATAGCCTGCCTATATAACACACTAATTACACACAGTTTGTTCACAGACACGGCATGTTTAATGTTCCTTTTCAAAAAACAACAAAGCTCACATTGACGCTATAGGAAAATTTGACAAATTTTAGCCTACCTCTAACTGATTAAGCTGTATACATTCAGAAATCTGGACAATCTCCCTTCTCTTCTGCAATTACTCCCAGCTTATGGTCTCTCAAATCCAATAAGCACCTGAGAATAAAGATTTATGTTAAAATCTAAATCTACATGTCCGTATGTTGCTTCTATTTCTCACGGTGATGCACCCATCCTTCTTCCCTTTGTATAAAATGTAGTTTATCCTATTCCCAGCTCCAAGTGTTACAATAGTCTAAACGATCTATTAAAAAAGATAGAATTTATTGTCAATATCTAAATACCACTTCTCTTCTGTATCCTGTTATAGGTCATATAATGTTTCCCTTGTACCCTTTTATCCCTGTCCTTAAGGACATTGCATCCACTATGTCACAGCTCCTTTTGTATAATCTATTCTGCTTTAATGTCCATATTTAAGTTGAATTTAGCCTACCTCTAATGTGGATGTGATAACCACTCTGTACTTTGGTAGTCCAAAGCTGAATACACTGTTCCTCACTTATCTGAAAACGATATAACATATATGCGAACCATCTTACCAAGTGATAAGTTCATCACATGATTGTTCCCCCCCAAAAAGCATATAACAAAAAGTGCAATGTCAGTTTTGACCCGTGATACTAAGATCCATCATGTTGTCTCAACTCTATCAATTCGAACGCTAATTAATACAGGCCTGGACTTCTCTTGTCAAATATGTCTGCAATCTTATTCGCACTGAAATGAATGCAAAGAGCATTTAATTCTACCATCCATATTCCTTGTCATATATGTCCCACTAATCTGCTGTTCTCACTTACCTATATATACTTCAGTATGATGTGAGACGGCCCACCTCATATATCTGTCCTTGATCCTTGTTCCGATCTGAAACCCCCAAAAAAGCCCATATGCACACATCCAGGTCAGAGACCAAAATTACCAAGTTCCAGAAGCATCCTCTGCCAAAACACAAAACCCATAGCTCTCCTCACCTCTGTGTAATAACAAACTCTTTCTGCTCCTGTATTCAAGTAAAGACAAAAAAATATATACCACATATCAATACACCTGCCCTTCTGCACCACAAGTCCAGAGTTTAATTCTCTAACCTAACTGCCTCTTACCTCTTCCATCAGTGGGCACTTCTTTCTAATTCTCCATCCAGGCCTGTGACATCGGGCGTCCTATCGATCCAATGTGCACCGGCCCTTCATGCACTATTGCAATTTAAGCATCCCTTCCACCAATAAACACGCTCCAAATTTCCCGCCCTAATTATTCATATGTTTCCAATTAGGTCTGCAACAAGCACTTCCCATTTGATACGTCACTGTATCAACATCCGGGCTCCTTGTTCAAGTATATCCTGTTTGCCCTGCATCAGCCAATCACAGCTGCTCTCTCCTGCCTACATGTAGTATCGTCCTCCGGGCTACTTGTTCAAGTATATCCTGTTTGACCTGTATCAGCCAATCACAGCCACTCTAACTTGTCCGTATATTGTTCCCTATCTGTTCCTCACCCGAACCATGGCGCTCATTAGTCAAGTATATCCTGTTGACCGGACTCAGCTAATCATAGCTGCTATTCCCTGACTGCATGCAGTTCCCTATCTAGTCCTCATTCGAACACAATAAATCAATAGTGGCCGATGCTAATAAACCCACTAACGATATGTATGATTATAATATTTGTATTTACACTGTGAGCACCCATGTCCCCCAATCACTATCATCTAGGTAATGAGCTTAAAAGCAATGTCCCGAGTCGCCCGCAAGACTAAACTACCCCGTTTTTCCACCTACAAGTCAAAACCTCTTCCGGTGCTTCGATTCAGTGTATTTCCTGTTGATTTTCACCCACCTATCACAACCACTCTCTATGCTTTTAGTGCGGTTCCGCATCCGAACCTCCCCTGCGTATTAACACACGAGAAGGCAAATTAACATGAAACTTAAATGTTTATATGTGATTCTCAACTACAATAGTAGGTGCACTCTACCAAGAGTCATTTAAGATACTTATTTACACCTGCCTACGCCAATATGTAGACTCTGCCCAAATTATTGATTTGGACCCCAATTCTTTCTCCCTTCTTCTTAAAATATATAGGGCGCATTGCCTATGGTGGATGTTTAAAATTCCCCTTCCTTGTACAGTCATGAGTTTCTGACCCTGGACGGAAACCACAATCTACTCTTAAGCGCATCTATCATTAGTCAACTTTTCCTATATCCTTAACCCTTTCCATGCTCATGACGAGCTCAGCTCGTCATGAGGCACAGTTGAGCTGTGCTGATGACGAGCTGAGCTCGTCATGAATAAAGGAATAAAGCAATTTCCAGCACAGGGGAAAAATACCCACAGCAGCGATGTGGTTAATACATAGAGACTACACCAATACCACTCCAGTGATACTCCCTAATTTTTTGAGAAAAGAATGAAGCTCGTTCTCAGTATTCAATCCAAACTGTATTGATCTACAATGACTGATCTATCTAGCTTCCTGCTGTCTCAACAGTAATTCCCAGTCTCCCCCTCTTTTCCATGGCTGAACTTTCTGTAGCCTGTGAAACTTGATTCTAGTCTGTGCATGGTGATACTCACTGATATGCTGTAATAGGGGAGATCGCACATCATGATTAATGAATGCCCTATTATGCTCCTGTATCCTGACTTTCAATTTTCTTTTAGTACTGCCTATGCACACTTTGTTACATTCACATATAACTGCATACAAGACACCTTCACTATTACAATTCATAAACTCTTTGATTGTGTAGCACTGGTTGGTGTTAAATTTAAATTCCCTAGTTGTATGCATTCCTAACTTGCATATACTGCATGATCCACATACAAAAAAACCCTTAGGAGGTTTGGTTAACCAATCTGAATTCCCAACCCTAATAGGTTCTAAATAGTTACTAGTCACCATTTGTTTGATGGTAGGACTCCTCATAAAGACCACCTCTGGTCTTTCTCCTAATTATGTCATCAGAGCAGGAATGCTTTTAAGAATATTCAAATTCCTATTCAAGGCCTTGTATATATCCCCTTTCTGGATACAAAATCTTGTAACAAACGCTAGACGTCGTTTGAAAATGTCCCTCTTTTTCTGTATCAATGTTGATTGCCTTTTTAAGTTTAAGATCCTCGTCCTAGCCTTACTAAGATCAAGGTCCCTATTGCCTCTCTTAGATAACCTCTTGTGCAAGGCCTTTAATTCCATGTGGAAATCCTTGTCCTTGCTGCAATTGTGCCTGATTCTGACCATTTCCCCATAAGGGATGCCACAAATTACAGATTTGGAATGATGACTATCTGCCCTTAGAATTGAATTTGTGGCAGTCGGTTTCCTATATAATTTGCTGCATATCCTGTCTTCCTCTAAAAACAGCTCCACATCTAGGAATATGATATTAGTCTGACTTTGTTCCCTAGTGAAAACTACATTGAAATAATTGTGGTTCAAATACTCAAAATATTCCTGCAGATCATCCAGTGATCCTCTCCAAATCATAAGGACATCTTCTACAAAACGAGTCCAAAACAAAATCAGTTCACTTGTTGGCACCTCTGCCCCAGGCATGCTCCCTTTCATACCAACCCATGAAAAAGGTTGGCATAAGAGGGAGCAAATCTGGAGCCCATAGCAGTCCCCCTGATTTGACGAAACCAAGATTCTTCAGACAAGAAAAACTTGTTGGTCAATATTAGTCCTGCCATTTCAACCAGCATATTGGAATGTTCTCTTAAACCAGCACTCCTGCTGCCCAAAAAGTGTTTCAATGCCTGCATTCCTTTGTCTGTGTGTATACACGTGTATAGTCCTACCACGTCTATTGTCACTAGGAAGAAACCCTTCTCCCATGTCTCATCCCTTAGTTTATTAAGCATATCCATGGTGTCCCTAATGTATGAGGGTAGATTAATAACCAGGGGTTTCAAAAATGTGTCGACAAATTCCGACATATGTTCTGTCATACACCCAATCCCGGAAACTATAGGCCTACCTGGGAGCTGTACTAGACTTATGCACCTTTGGCAAGGTGTAAATGAAAGGAAAGGAAGGATTAGTAATTCTCAAATATTTGAATTCTGCTTTATCTAAGATCCCCTCCTCTTTCCATGTAAAAAGTCTGTCATTTATGCGAGCAGCTACTTCAACTATCGGATTTCCCAGTAACTTCACATAACATGTAGTATCCTGCAATTGTCTCCTGATCTCATTACTATAATCATGCCTGTTCATTACGACTATATTCCCCCCTTTGTCCGCTGGCTGAATTACAATACTCTTGTCTGAATTCAAACTAGATAATGCAAAGCGCTCTCCCTGTCTCAAGTATATTTATACTTGTTGCGATAACTGTGATCCTGTAACTTGTGCAGCTCTTCCATAGTCTTGCTAGTGTATAAATCAATTGCTGAAAATTGTCCCCCTTGTGGAATGAATTTAGATCTGGGTTTTAAGCTACTAGAACAACTATAGTCTCTGACTACATTCAACATAGATGCTAATTCCTCTTCTCCCAAATTCTCCCCCTCCGTAATGGACAACAACAAATGAGTAATACGTAAGTCGTTAATCGACATTTCAGAATCTTTATGCGGTGTAGTAGTCAAATTAACAGGCCTATCATGATCTGCAAAAAAAAAATTTCAATTTACTTCTTCTAGCAAATTGAAACATATCAATCTCCAAATCTGTGAAGTTACATTTGTACATCGGGCAAAAAGATGAACCTCTTTTTAGAACTTGTGATTCATCATCATTCAAGATCCTATCCGATAGGTTCATAACCTGTTTTTTGAAAAGGAACATTGATAAAGCAGTGTCTGTGAACAAACTGTGCATAATTAGTGTGTTATATAGGCAGGCTATTGATGGTTATGATCATGTATTAGAAGTAATGTAACATAAAGAAATGTTTTTATTGATTTAATATGTATAAGAAAAATTGTGTTTTGCAGTACAGTGACACTGATTATGTTTTTCTTGAATTTTTTCTTTTATGACAGCCCTGATGATGTCCATTCCAGGACGAAACGAGTTGGCTGTGTAACATGTACTAATGTTGTATTAACAAAATTGAAATTATTGACAAGCTGTCGCCAATTCTGTATGAACTTCAATTAAAAAGATATTCTGGATTCAACATCATTGAACCTGTCACTCACCTTTGAACATTTCATCGCTCCCTCATTTCCATCAGCTGTAGGACCTTTAAAAATAATGCAACAAAATTTGTGATAAAAATTTTAAACTGCTCCTTTGTCATTCAAAATATTTGGAGGGATAAAGCCAGTGCCCACTAAATATTGCAATCCCTTGTGGCCATCTAGTGGTTTAGGGTATACTAGCATGCTCAAATAAATAGGGCTGGACAGGTTTAACAAGCCCGGGCAATTGTTTAGCCCGCTGCAGCTGAGGTTTATAATCGGTCTCCATAAATGATGTTAAGAGAGGAAGCGCAGAGTGACTGAATGTTTGACTGGTCGCTAGGTCTAGTGATGTCTGCCTCTTATTAATGCTGCCAGGGAGAAATCTGATCAACTTTTTTCAACTGAACTCTCAAGCCCTGGGGAGGGTTGGTCCTAAGGCCAAGAGTTATTAAACCTGCCACCATCCAGGCCTCTTTAAGTGTGATTCTAATATAGTTCCATTGGCCAAAAGGGTCTGGGGACGTTCTGCATATATTAAATCTTCATGGGCTATTGAATAACACTTGCACACCAATATAATCCAATGGACCACATTATTTTTTAATGTTTCAAAATTCTCACATGATCCAGGGTGCAGTTTTTAGAACGTTAACCATAAAGACATCAGGTGCAAGAAAAGGAGCTAACGCAACCTGAGCCGCATTACCTCCAAATGCACTGAGCGATGATCTTGCAGGACCCAAATTCATTGCACCACTTCTCCCTGAATGCAAAATGGCCCTTCAAATTGCTAGATAACATTTATGGAAGATGTATTCTTCCTCCTTCCCCTCTTGCTGTGTAATACCCATAGGCAAATTAAAGTGCCTTTGAATATGAGCTGGGCAGGATCTAACTGTGATAGTTTGAACAATGGGGTAACAAGGTTCTTGGACATTAGTATTAGATCAATCCTTGTCAGGCCCCATATTCTCTATGTAACTTATAGCTTGTGGAATGGGTGTTACAGTTTGAGGGGCTGAAACAGGTACAGGATCTGTGCAATTTACAATCTGCAGGGCATGCTTAGTAAGTAAACCATTTAGATTAACTACTATGTGCTTCAAAATCTAAACCTAATATTTCAATGACACAATTAAAGTGACGATTTCAATAGAAATTGGCATCAAGCATTCCGGAGACATGTTCACAGTTTGGGTCGCCACACAACACATTAATATTAAGGGATTCTGATAGCTCCCTACTGGAGCAAGTACCATCCTGCAGCAACGGGATAAATCTATTTTACACACAACATTAATATGATGAAAAAGATTACCAATGGAAGAAGGAAAGTCAGGGATGCTACTGAGACTTTAAGGAGATACTGCCAGCATGCAAGGCTGGCTACAAGGCACTTTAACCTTTACCCCAAAGAATTTAGTTGATGCGGTTTGCCTCGTGTTTTGGCCAGAAGCTTCTCTGCATCTGCCTGTGCACAGTATGGAGTCCACTTCTACGATTAAGTTGCACGCACAGTAGCAGTATGTTTAGCTAATTTATTCCGGCTTTGTTTTGCTCTGGGCTGGTATCAGCTTCTGTCTTCCCCATAGTCAGCAAGTAAAAATGACACTGCCAGAAAGACAAAACAAAGCATCGAATGTCAGCAAAGAAATGATAAAGAATCTCACAGGGCTTGACCAGGACCCTTGAGGTACCTGCAATAGAAAAGTAAAGTGAAAACTAAGCCTGCCGAACCTCCTGTGATCAAGCCCCGTGGGGAGATCCAGCCCAGCCTCTTCAGGGCGAAAGCGGCCTGCCTTTGGCCTAAGCACCGCCCGGACATGTCCAGCGGCAAATCATGGCTGACATCAATCAGTGTGGGGTGGTCCCTCCTCCTACCCTCGAGGCTCATGGTAGAAGGAAGGGATCCTGGTACAGGTAGTCCCTGCAGCTGGTGAGATGAGAGGTTTGCAGTCTAAGAGTCCTCTCTATATCTTGCATTTTTGCTCACAGATATATAACTTTGACTTTGCTGTTTCATAGGGATCAGTGTGCCTCACTGAGGGTCCATGAGAATGTATTAGTCGGTCATGTATGAACAACTATTTAGATGAATTTAATTAAATCCTAAAATACCTTTTTTGGTTATCCAATGCAATGAATTTCATGGTTGTCCGATAAAATGAGTACAAAACAGCACAAGCAGTCAAGTTTCATTGTTATAATAGTAACACACTTCCAAATAATCATAAATGCAAACTGTAAAGTATAGAGGTATTTTGATCACAATTTTAAGAGAAAAAGAGTAAGATGTTTCTCTGTTGTACAGTCAGCATTTGTTAACAAATATATTTTCAACGTATTATATACTTCATGTGTGAAAATAGAAACAACAGCCCAAATTTCCTTTAAATTAATATGACCTCTCTACATTCTCTCTATGTACACAGTAACTAAGTTATGTAATGAAATTGCGAGACCACAAAAAACAGACCCGCAGAAGCTACCATTTTACTAAATGTCAGATAAGATTTATGGGATTTGATTCCAAATGCTTTAAATCGTAGGAGTAACCGCTGTCTGCAAAGACACAATCAGACCGACCAAAAGAGGAAGAGACATGTCTGCATATATGGTGCCCAAATAGATGCAATAAAAATGTATCTGATAATAATTTCCTCCCCACATCTGTTTTAGTTATTGATGTAATTGGCAGGATTCCAGAACAATATTTATTAAATAGGGGAAATTCCTTATTGGGTTCATTGCAGTTTTTATATGGCTGCACATGTCATATTTACAAAATTGAAGCAGGTTTATAAACAATTTGTCCTAGTATTCCACCAGAATAGCATCTCATTCCTACTTTGGTACCATAATACGAGGGCAAAATATTTAGGACCAAAATATCGACAAGAGAATTGCATATAGGTAAGTATGAATTTACTTCTCTTACCTCCATATTCGCGTACCTTAAGATACATATTTTGTTCACAATATTGTGGTTCCACAACATTTTTGAAATGCTATTCTGCCTGTAACTCGGTGAAATTTCAGTCACGTTGTTTGGTAATTTCACATAATTTTGGTAATGTTGAGTTACACTTGTTAGGGGAAATTATGCTATTAATTGCATTAAATGTGAGTCGTGTAATTATGTGCTGTTCCTGCAATAATTGAGAGTGGACGCATGGGAACCAAACAGCAATACATGCATTCCCACATCTGTTAGGACGCATTTTATGCTAAAATATTGGGCCAGATGCCCGTTTTGCCTTTCACATTCATACTGCATAGTTCTTCTGAAATTTTGCTTGAATATTTAAATGTATACTATCTAAATTTTACACAACCCTACATTTATTACATAGTCATTTGCTTGCATGTTTATGAGTGTGTTAATATCTATGCTTTATACAAAATTGTGCTGCAGCCACATAGCAGAACATCCTAGCTTGAATGAAACGAATCACACATAAGGTAGGCGGGGTTGATACGTTTTTAATATGTACACAGTAGATCAACAAGACCTGCTCTATATGCATCATGAGCCAGTGCAGACCACGACCGCCGAATCATGGCCCAGGTCTAAATATACTATGGGATTGAAGAGATGGTTGATAGGTTGAGAAGCTATTTTGTGAAAAGAAATCACTAGTGAAACTACTCTGCTTTAGTTTACATATTTTTAGAGGTCTGCTACATGTGATGGCTCCTGTTTCCACTCCCATTGGAATTAAGTGTAGTCTCGCAAAAAAAAGCCTTTGTGAGTCACCGCACTTACCTTACTCACTCATTTCACTCACCTCATTTCTCTCTTTGCTGCCCCCCTTACATTGCACGAATCTTCCTGTTAAATCTTTCAATGCCCTTTCAGAAGATATTGTTAATGAACATGGTGTCACTTGAAGATGTTACCTGAAGGTTCACATGGCATGCATACAAGTGGTAGCATTAAATGTAAAGTTTTTGACATCATTTCTTTTCGTTTACAAGATCGATATTGAAACAGTATGCTGCTTTAAGGTGCGTAATGGCACACTCGGACCCCTCTGCCTCAGTTTTCCTCTCCTATACTGAGATTCCTATTTATTTCTTATTGATCGTTTGCAAGGCTCATTGGGATCTTTTTAACAAGATACTTGGCACCCTGCCACTTCTTCTTGACATTGCTGCCAATGCATACTCCACCAACTCAGCATTGCTTAGGTCAGAACCTCGCTCCCATAAATGAAGTCTTGCACAAACACTAAAGGTGTTGTCAACTAGTATGTCCAAGGCTTCACAGCTCTCCTCTATAAAGTAAATTAGAAACAGTAATAAATTAAGGGTGGGCGGAATCGCAGAATTAGCAGAATTTTCCATTCCACCTGCAAAATTTTGGCCACTCCGCATTACTCTTTAACGCAGAGTTCTGGCCAAAGTCCGCCAATCGTTTTCTGGTGGAAGTTTTCTCCCACAAGGCTCCAGAATATGCAAGCTGATGGGGATGATTGAGATTTAACATCCACTAGTGCGATTTTCTAATGTTGTAGCCGTTTACGAGTAAAAGGGGTCAGAGGGCTACCGGTCGAGTACATTTGCTGGTGCTGGAAAAGATTTTCTACCCGAGCTACTTTTGGGTCATCAACCCCTGAAAACTGATGAAGACAAGCACCAGGGTCATTCAGGACCAACCAATTGGAGGGTCAAAATCAGACGAAGACAAACAAGTGTTGCAGAGGACATGCCACAGGAGCAGGCAGCTGCCGATTTGGGCAATGTATAGTTAAATTAGCACTGAGCTCTATCTCACCGTGGCCTACAGCACTATGTCTGGCAGATTCACTTCTCCTCAGCATGGATGTAAAGAAAGGTCTACAGGTATCAGACCTGGATTGGTGATAGTTGTAAGAGGTGGGACTTTTCGTGTTCCCCTTTTCTTAAGTAAAAATGATGCCTCCATTTACCTACTACTGCTTTACCAGTTCGGAAGTTTTTTTTACAGTAAGTTGCTGTCAGGTTTATTTTCTTTTTCGGTGTAAAAAGCTTAACTTGCAGGAGGACTATGCGTTGCAATACTTTGGGCGAGTTATGGAAGTGATTCTTCATCCCCTTGACTCTATTTTTGTTTCTCTCCATTTTACTGCCTCTTGTATTTTTTTTCCTTGATGGCTTTGTGTTACTGAAAATTCTTGCTTGTCTACTATGCATGTGTTCTGTTGGGTGCTATGCTTTTCTCTTCACTTCATTCTCCATCATTCAGTACCAAAAGATGGCCACTGGCCATGGATGCATGTGTAAGAATTTGTGTTTATTGGTTGAGTGGGGTTGAAGCCCCACCCAGGCAATAACGTCAACCCTTGTCAGGGTTAACCTCAAAAAAATTAACCTGTGCTTAACTCTCTAATCACGTTTAATAAAAGCAGTCAGGTTTCATTTAGAGGCAATATGTAAAGAATGTATGCAGCACACAAACAGAAATAAAGTGAAAACACAACACAAACAACTCCCAAACCAGTTTAACAAATAGATGATAGTGCACAGCCAATAGATATTATTAACTCCTTTCTAATTATTAGCAAATCGGTGAAAGTGAACTTGCAGTCGACAACATAGACGAGAAAGATTAGTAATGGTTGGTTCGACACACACACTGTACAAAGGCAAACAAAAAAATTAAAGAAGCACTTCGTAGAAATCCAAAGAATATAGATGAGGTTAAGCACTGTAGAAACAGGCCTTGAAAAAACGGAAAATAAGGCTTAGGGATGAGGTCGGGGAAGCTCTGTGTGAAGCAAGTAGGTAAAATGATAATGATACATTCTGGAGGTTAGTAAATTCAGCCCCATTGAGTGAAGATACTGGTCCGGGCATTGTGGTTGCAATCCCTGAGGGTGATTGGATCAAACATTTTCTGCTATATATGCCACACAGTCTTTATCTGATCCCATCACCACTACTGATGCCTATACATACATCGACTAGCCACTAACTATCGCACCATTCTCCATAGAAGAGGTGACCGAGATGATAACTTATAGCAAAGGGGCAAAGCACCTGGCCCTGATGCCATCCCGGTGGATATGAAGTTTACTTTACTTTACTTTATTGCATGATTAATAAAAATCTTTGCAATGACACTTTATAAAAAATACTGGAAGAATTTCACAATCATGAGTTTTACAAAAAAAGCATTTAAAATCAGTAAAAGAAGGTTCAGAGGATGGACGAAAAATCTATACAAAGTGGTACAATGAATTGCATTTGTTTAAAAAAGAGACAGTTCAGCATTTACTAAGTCTTTGTTGGTCGGAAAAGAGTTTTCTTAAGGTGCAGAAGCGGGTCTTTATGAGTCTAATTCAATCGCTGGTCTCTGGATTTTGGATCGTATTAACTGTTTGCATGAAGGGCACTAGTCGGCAGGCCAGTTGGATATTTTCTCCTTTAAAGCTGATCAGCATGGCTTGTCTGCGAGTTCGCACACCGTATTGGTTCCAGAGCTGGGTTAGTAGGCCCCTACGGGCAGTGTCAAGGGCTTTACGGCTGCATAACAAGTGTAAAACGTCCTCATTTGGATTATCGCAAAGCCTGCAGTTGGAGTTGGATTCCAGGCATTTCCATGGGGGAAGATGGGCTTTTGAAGGGATTACTCCCATCCTCAGCCGCAGGAATTCTTCCTTCGCCTTCCTTGAAAAGCTGGTACTGAGGTATGGTTGAGGTGAAGCGCTGGTGTAGCTTTGGATTACGAACCACCCATGTGATCTCCTGGTTAACGCTGCTTTGTCTTCTTCCAAGGAAAGAATTGTCACTGACTTTTTGACCAGGCGCTTGAAGCACTTATGTGAACAGCTCGAATCCCAAAGGTCTTTTAATGCAAGGGATTTTATAGCTGCTTGGAGGTAGGCCATTGCAGAGGATCCCTTGTTTGTCTCCAGCTCTTTCCAAAGGTGGGCGTTCAGGGAGTCTGTTACAGCATGCCTAACTTTATGCCAGCATTTTGCATATGCGCCCTTACGTGCAATTTGCTGCTTCTGTAGACCAAACTCCAGCCTTAGCTGTGCTGGAGAAATATAAGGAGGGAGTGAGAAGAGTATTCGGAGTGTTTTGCTAACCGCTTTATCTAAAATGTCTTTGTCTCTCCCTCTCATGCATTCACTGCCATAGGTTAGTGATGGTAGCAGTTTTGCACGAAATATGTCTAGCAAAGGGATAAGTATAAAGCTAATATCCCATATTGGGTGACTATTTTAACAATCATTTTAAAAATCTGCTCTATGAAAACATTTCTTCCAACATGGGGTGAATCTGTAATAGTTCCCATTCATAAAAAAGGGGATCGACACAACCCTGCCTGCTACCGATCGATTTCGCTGCTCGACTCTTTAGTTAAAATCATCGGTAGAATAATTTTAAATAGGCTGCAAGAGAGGGCTGATAACAAGGGTGTGCTGACCAACCACCACTGGAGTGGGGACAATCGAACAGAGCCTCGAATTGTCCATCCTCATAGGGAAATACACGAAAATCAAAGGTGGTAAGTTGTATTTGGGATTTGTCGATCATTCGTCCGACTTTGATTGTTTTAAGCATTCTAAACTTTGGGTAATTAAGGGCGAGATGGGTGTGGACTTACAGATAATTTCCCTTTTAAGGGACTTAGATTCAGGAGCCAAGGCTAGGATTAGATATGGTGTCCACGGCGAAAAACCCAGTCGTTCAGCATAGGAAGGGGGGTAAGGCAGTGCTGTGTCCTGGCACCTTTCCTGTTTTCACCTTACATCAACAATGTGGGCACTTCCCTGGTATTGCAATCAAAAGATCTTGCACAGGTGGGACACCGCCCTGGGCCTACCCTGCTCTATACTGACAACACTGTACTTACTGCACGTACCCCATTTTCAATGCAGCGGGTACTCAACGACTTTGTCAAATACATGCAGAATCTTGACCTACATGTAAATCAGGCCAAGACTTTTCGAATGCAGTGTGGGAGTAAAGCAGGTAGCTCCGAGCTATGAGAATTAAGGATACTAGTGCTGAACACACGAATACTTTCAAAGATCTTGGCGTGTTAGTTGACAAAGGAGGTTCTTGGAATCAAGTAATCAAAACAAGGACGCTACTTTTCAGAAGTGCCTGCACCGCCTTACGCAAATTTACCCTGAAATTGGGTTCTAACCCCCCCAAGGAAATGCTCATTATCTATAAGGCTAGGTGCGTTAGCAGAGCAATGTATGGGCAGGCATATGGGGACATGTGAATTTCACGCCAATACAAGTAGTGGAAAATGAATTTTTAAGATATATACTTGCTACCCCCAAATCCGCATCAACCTTTGTCTGCCACGCGGAGTTGGGTTTACCATTTTTGGCAGATCTAATCAAGTCCCAACCAGCAGTGGTGGAGACTAACAGCCACTCTCCTCCGTGAATCTGAGATTAGTGGCAAGACAGTAGTGGTATCCTTCCCTCCCTCGCCGGTCCTGAGCTAGGCGTACAACTCACTACCGGCATGTTAGTGTCACTCGTGCCAGCATCCTAACACTTATAGCCAGGATTGTGCTAAGCAGTGTGTGCCGCTTACTAACCCAGCTTGCCCAGTACTTACATCATCAAGGGTCAGTGTCTCAGGTATGTGCCACTCCGTGAGTGGGAACTGTTGTTCCTAGGTGTCCATTACATGCAGCCATCTTGGGTTACTTACGGGCTCTCTTTTGTTAATTGAGTGAATTGACCCTTGTTCTAGTCATGAGGGGGAGATCCTATACATTTCAATGACTCTTTTTCTTACAGATGCTACTGGTGAGTATTCTTACACTAAACAAGTATGATTAAATTAACCATCCTTGAAATAGGTCAAACTGTGACTGGAACTATTAGAATTTGTCACAAGGGATCTATACACATCCTTGAAATAGGTCAAACTGTGACTGGAACTATTAGAATTTGTCACAAGGGATCTATAAACTGAGGAAGGCCAGTGACCCAGTATAGCAAGCAAGATTGGCTGAAACATGTCGTTGAACGCAGATGGGGTATAAGAGCTGTTACTCTTCCTATACACCCTTTTTCAATTTTTTTTTATCCTGCCAAAGGGGACCAGCAATAAAAGGGTTTATAGTCAGTTTTAACTCACTTCTTTTTCTGCATTAGGGATCCCTCACTAGGAAAACCTTTTGTTTATTTTCTCTTCTCAAAAAGTAAATAAAATAATCAGCGCTCAACCCAGTGTGTTGGTCTGCACCTTGGTGTTGTTAGAGGCCCTATGATGAAGCATTCCACTACATAGTGGGTGAGGGCAGTATTAAAAAATCTAATGATTTCCCCTACTAATTCTTTACTCCGACCCCACTGATAGCACAATCACATTATAGGTACAGCTAGAGGGATTAACTGCCCGGTCTCAATCACAACACCCTTTAATCCTCTTTTTGTGAGTCTAAAACTTGCCTACACAGCCTGGAAAAAGGCTAAAAATAGTCAGGTGAAAGCAACTTTAAGAGCCTAGGATTCAATCTCAATAAAAGAACTTGTTCACCCTAGTCGCCCTGAATAACTCTTATTGGAAGGAGGTACCTCAACCACACCTTCTAGAAACAATAAATGGAAGGACCCGTAGAAGGATTTTTTATATAAGACTATTAGATTTGCCAGTTATAGAATTTAATTCAGCATTGGCCTATGTGCAAGGAGCCGGAGCCTACAGACTCTGCGATTGCAAACATGAATCATGGTTACACTTCTTGTGCTGCTTCTCCAACCCTGGAAGAGACTGTTAAAACCAATCCTTCTAGCACATGGCATTCACACCTGCCAAGAAGCATCAGTGCTTAACTTTTCTCAAGCAAGTCCACGTGTTCTAGCTAGGTGTGGAAAGTTTTTGGATGAATTCAGAGCCTTACTGTGTTTGCAAGCAACCAACGCACAAGTTCCCAAGACAGTACAAAAATTACTAATTGACTACTATATTCTTCAAGTATGAATGAGTACACCAGGAACCATATTATGGAAGTTCCTTTCGGGGCACAACAGGCATTTGTGTCCACTTTGTGTACCTCCTGGGCACTTTAGTATTAATGAAGGAGCCGCAGACGACTGTGCGTCCCCATCTGCAATACGGATAGCGCTGGGGCACATAAAGCCTCAGTGCTATCATCAGAATTTGTTCCTTCATCTACTTGGGTGCGTGGCCCCATGCAAATGATGAAATCTCTTTGCCTCTGCACCTGCACCTGCACTGTATTATACATGCAGGCACGGAGGCAAAGAAGCTGTCAGGGGGGCCCTGATATCAGGCGAAAGGGGGGTCCTATTAAACCCACCCAGACATCCCCTTACAGGCGGATGCAGTCACTCCCTGCACCTGCCTGCAAGGGGATTTGTTATCCCCTTTAAAAGTGTGGGCAGGTTGCCACCAGCACAGAGAGAGTTAGAGAGGTCCGGCGTGTGAGATTGGCTAGCCACGCTAACAGCGCGCCCGACCTATCCCACTCCGTGAGCGAACTAGTGGTGGAGGCCTTATAATCGAAGCAGCGCAGCCTTTCGACTTCCGCCGCCACCGCCTCTCTTGCCGCCGCTGTACGCTCCTGGAGTTCAGGATGACCGGGGCGGCGAAGTTCCATCTCACGGAGCTTCCGATCAGCCGTGGCCAAGTCATCAAGGATGACTCGCCGCATGCCCACTTTTTTAGCAATACAGTAGCCCCTGACCACTACCTTAAAGGCGTCCCACTCTGACGCTCTCGATCCCGCAGTGCCCCCATTGGACGCAAAATAATCCGAGATTTTGTCCTCCAGGTCCGCCTTAAAGACTATGTCCTCCAAGATCTCCGGGCGCAATTTCCAGGTGGGCACACTAGGGACCCCGGGAAACCAACAGAAGTCCACTAGGAGGGGGTTGTGGTCCGAGATGGTCCTGGTCAAATATTCGGAGCGGACCGCTGCGGACACCAACTCTGCTGATCCTAGAAACACATCCAGTCGCACGTGCAATTCATGTAGGCCAGAAAAATAGGAGTAGTCTCTAGAGTCGGGGTGCTGCGCTCTCCAGATATCCGTGAGCCCCCAATGCGTCTGCCATTCCTTCCTCCCTTTAGCCACTCGGCGGACTGGAGAGTCCGGGAGGGGGGGGTGTGAGCGGTCGGCCTCTACGTCTACTACTGAATTAAAATCACCACCCAGCAAGAGGGTTCCCGAGAGAAAGTGGGCCAATGACCCCAATAACCCGGAGAGGAAGGCAAGCTGGTCCACATTAGGTGCATAAATACAGCAAATATTCAAGTCCCTACCCCCCAGTGTGCCTGAGATAGCCACGTAGCGACCCTCCGGATCCACCACCGATTTCGCAACCTGAAAGGGAACCCCAGCCCTGATCCATATTAGCGCCCCCCTTGCGTAAGCTGAGTATGAGGTGTAGAAGACCTGCCCTCTCCATCTACGCTGCAGCGCCGCCCCTTCCGCCTTGGTGAGATGAGTTTCCTGCAGCAGCGCTATCGCACCCCTCTACGCACTAGATAAGCGTGAACCTTGTGTCGTCTAGACATTGTGTGAAGCCCCTGTACATTCCAAGTGATGCATTTCACATTAGCAATTTCAGCCATTGTCCCATACTGTTTGTCCCGGGCTTTCCCACCAAGGCTCCAACAAAGAACAAGCGACAGTCAAGTCAACACTGATGGCGGCCATCTTCCCCAACAAAGCCCCAACACCCGTCTGAAACAAACCCCCTCCCACCCACCCCAGAACAGGACCCAAATAGCTCCATCTAGTTCCCATCCAAACCATATCTCCAACAACCCCCCAATCCCCGACTAATCCTGCGGTCGCCACCGCAGGGAAGCCTTAAGGGCTAGGTGCGCGCTGGGCGCCAGTAATGGGCCTTCGAGTCTCGGACTACCGAGACTAAATTGAGCCCAAGTCAAAAAAGCGACAGCTCGTTCGGGTCCCCCCTACCCCCCATCAGATCATGTCAACAATCGCCTCTCCTACCATCCCCGTTGCAAACCCCCACCCAAATGGAAGTAGCTCACCCAGTCATCCCTGCCCATCCAGCATGCCCTCAGCCGAGTCTGGAGTAACCACTGGCAAGTGAACTGTATCGGTCTCTGATTCCTCCCTGTCTGTTTGCGCCCCCTCGCCTCCGGGTTCCGCTTCTTCGACAATGGGGCCACTTTGTGAACCAGACAGATTAGACACCATCTCCAGTACTCCTCGCCGCTCCGCCATTGTCTCCACAGTCGAAGGCTTGCTTGGCTTGCCGCGGCGGCTGCGGAGTCTTTTGGAACGACGTTGTTGACCAGGTTCCATAGCCAACTGGGATGACGAGCCGAAACCATCTTTGCCGGCCCTATAAAGTTCGAGCCAATTACAGACTTCCTCCGGGGAATCAAAGAACTGGGTTTTGTCGTCAATGATAATACGGAGCCTTGCAGGAAAAAGGAGTGAGTACTGGATGCCCTCGCTCCGGAGCTCGCGCTTGACCGCCAGGAAAGAGGTCCATTTACGTTGGGTCTCATATGTGTAGTCCGGGAAAATGTTCACCTGGCTATTCTCCACCTGATAAGGGCTGTTATGCCTGGCGGCATTGAGGATAAGGTCTCTGTCCCGAAAATGCAATAAACGCGCCACCACCGGACGCGGGGCGCGGCCCTGTTGCGGCGACCTCGCCGGCACCCTATGTGCCCGTTCCAGGGTGTAAAAGGAGGACAGACCCTCCGGAGCCACCGTGTCCCGGAGCCAAGCTTCCAGGTAGGCCACCATGTCGCCATCCTCGATCTTTTCCGGTAGGCCTACCACTCGAATATTGTTCCGTCTATTACGCCCTTCAGCGTCCTCCGCCCGTTTTTCCAAGGCCTCGATCCGGGACAGGGCATCCTTCATTGTCGCGGCCAGGGTCTTCTGCACTGGCTCCAGAACCCTCACCGAGCTCTCTACCTCCTTAACTCTGTCCGAGAGCTTGCCGTGGTCTGCCCTGAGGAGGCCCAAGCTCGTCGCAACCTGGGCGATGTCTTGCTGTAGAGCCGATCGCGTGGTTGCGATCGCCTCCAGGACCCGGTCAAATTGTTGTTGTAGGTGGGGACCACCAGAGCTTTCTGGGTCAACTCGTTCGTCCTTATCCGGCGCCTCCGTGTCCGAGGCGGCCGGGGTGGTCCCTTTGGGCCCCCTCGGTTTCCCCATGGCGGTTGAATCCCGTGGAGGAAAGTTCGTTAGAGGCACTACCAAGTGTGGACGTCGACTACTGCACTCCTGGCACGCGGTCGTTGTGCAAAGGGCTGTCGATCGTCGTCACCAGGGCCCACTACTCCTCCGACTTTTCGGGCCGTGCCACCGCCGTGTCACCGGAGGCCAACAAGGGGGAGGCGGGGACGATCGGCGCCAGGCCGGGCAGGCCCGCCTGGCCGATGAAGACCTTGAATGAGAATCACCAGTGCTGCCGGAAACTCTGTGGCGCCAGGTCGCTGTGCTGCCCATGAAGTGCACGGGGCTCCGGCGAGTTCAGGCACTCAGTGGGGGACAGCCGGGTGCGTCCTGTGGTATCGTCTTTCCACTCAGGGCCTCCGGTCATCCGTGAGCTGCTCTCGACGAGAATTCGACCAATAATCCGTCTGGGGATGGCCACCTTGCTCAGATCCTTCCAAACCATCAATCAGACTAACGTTTCTCGGAGAGATAGGATGTAGAGAAGATGCGCGGAGCCCTGCTAGGCTTCCACGGGTCTGGGGTCTCGACAAAGCCATCGAGAAGGTCCAGGCGCCATCTTGGGTCCCGCTCCGCGGTCCCCGTAACTTCGCCTTTTCGTCGGAACAACCGGTTTTCGAGTGTCACCGGGCGTCCCAGCAGGTCCCCTCCGACCCAATCTTCGGTTTGCGGGGGTCGGGGTGCCCGCGGTCTCCGATCTGCAGGATCAATGCAGGCTCAGTCCCGGAGCCGAGCTCTCAGGCGACCATCGCCATCGGCGTCCAAGCCACGCCATCTCATTACTATAATCATGCTGTTCATTACGACTATATTCCCCCCTTTGTTCGCTGGCTGAATTACAATACTCTTGTCTGATTTCAAACTAGATAATGCAAAGCGCTCTCCCTTGCTCAAGTAGTCTGAATATCTATACTTGTTGCGATAACTGCGATCCTGTAACTTGTGCAGCTCTTCCATAGTCTTGCTAGTGTATAAATCAATTGCTGAAAATTGTCCCCCTTGTGGAATGAATTTAGATCTGAGTTTTAAGGCACTAGAACCACTATAGTCTGTGACTACATTCAACATAGATGCTAATTCCTCTTCTCCAAAATTCTCCCCCTCCGTAATGGACAACAACAAATGAGTATTACGTAAGTCGTTAATCGACATTTCAGAATCTTTATTTGGTGTAGTAGTCAAATTAACAGGCCTATCATGATCTGCAAAAAAAATTCAATTTAAGTCTTCTAGCAAATTGAAACATATTAATCTCCAAATCTGTGAAGTTACATTTGTACATCGGGCAAAAAGATAAATCTCTTTTTAGAACTTGTAATTCATCATCATTCAAGACCCTATCCGATAGGTTCATAACCTGTTTTTCTAAAAGGAACATTAAACATGCCGTGTCTGTGAACAAACTGTGTGTAATTAGTGTGTTATATAGGCAGGCTATTGATGGTTATTATCATATATTAGAAGTAATGTAACATCAAGACATTTTTTTTATTGATTTAATATGTATAATGTAGAATGTTTTCTTTTATGACAACCCTGATGATGTCCATTCCAGGACGAAACGCGTTGGCTGTGTAACATTTACTAATGTTGTATGAACAAAATTAAAATTATTGACAAGCTGTCGCCAATTCTGGATGAACTTCAATTAAAAAGATATTCTGGATTCAACATCATTGAACCTGTGATGCATCTTTGAACATTTCATCGCTCCCTCATTTCCATCAGCTGTAGGACCTTTCAAATTAGCTGCAACACAATTTGCAATAAAAATTTTAAACTGCTCCTTTGTCATTCAAATTATTTGGAGGGATAAAGCCAGTGCCCACTAAATGTTGCAATCCCTTGTGGCCAACTAGTGGTTTAGGGTATACTAGCATGCTCAAATAAATAGGGCTGGACAGGTTTAACAAGCCCGGGCAATTGTTTAGCCTGCTGCAGCCGAGGTTTATAATTGGTTTCCATAAATGATGTTAAGAGGGGAAGCGCAGAGTGACTGAATGATTGACTGGTCGCTAGGTCTAGTGATGTCTGCCTCTTATTAATGCTGCCAGGGGGAAATCTGATCAACTTTTTTCAACTGAACTCTCAAGCCCTGGGGAGGGGTGGTCCTAAGGCCAAGAGTTATTAAACTTGCCACCATCCAGGCCTCTTTAATTGTGATTTTAATATAGTACCATTGACCAAAAGGGTCTGGGTGACGTTCTGCATATATTCAATCTTCATGGGCTATTGAATAACACTTGCACACCAATATAATCCAATGGACCACATTATTTTTGAATGTTTCAAAATTCTCGCATGATCTAGGGTACAGTTTTAGAATGGTAACCATAAAGACATCAGGTGCAAGAAAAGGAGCTGACACGACCTGAGCCGCATTACCTCTAAATGCACTGAGCGATGATCTTGCAGGACCCAAGTTCATTGCATCGTCAACAGGAACAGCTTCTCCCTGAATGCAAAATGGCCCTTCAAATTGCTAGATAACATTTATGGAAGATGTATTCTTCCTCCTTCCCCCTCTTGCTGTGTAATACCCATAGGCAAATTAAAGTGCCTTTGAATATGAGCTGGGCAGGATCCAACTGTGATAGTTTGAACAATGGGGTAACAAGGTTCTTGGACATTAGTATTAGATCAATCCTTGTCAGGCCCCATATTCTCTATGTAACTTATAGCTTGTGGAATGGGTGTTACAGTTTGAGGGGCTGAAACAGGTACAGGATCTGTGCAATTTACAATCTGCAGGGCATGCTTAGTAAGTAAACCATTTAGATCCACTACTATGTGCTTCAAAATCTAAACCTAATATTTCAATGACACTATTAAAGTGACGATTTCATTAGAAATTGGCATCAAGCATTCCGGAGACATGTTCACAGTTTGGGTCGCCACACAACACATTAATATTAAGGGATTCTGATAGCTCCCTACTGGAGAAAGTACCATCCTGCAGCAACGGGATAAATCTAATTTACACACAACATTAATATGATGAAAAAGATTACCAATGGAAGAAGGAAAGTCAGGGATGCTACTGAGACTTTAAGGAGATGCTGCCAGCTTGCAAGGCTGGCTACAAGGCACTTTAACCTTTACCCCAAAGAATTTAGTTGATGCGGTTTGCCTCGTGTTTTGGCCAGAAGCTTCTATGCATCTGCCTGTGCACAGTATGGATCCCACTTCTACGATTAAGTTGCACGCACAGTAGCAGTATGTTTAGCTAATTTATTCGTGCTTTGTTTTGCTCTGGACTGGTATCAGCTTTGTCAGCATTGTCAGCAAGTAAAAATGACACTGCTAGAAAGACAAAACAAAGCATCGAATGTCAGCAAAGAAATGATAAAGAATCTCACAGGGCTTGGCCAGGACCCTTGAGGTACCTGCAATAGAAAAGTAAAGTAAAAACTGATCCTGTCGAACCTCCTGTGATCAAGCCCCGTGGGGAGATCCAGCCCAGCCTCTTCAGGGCGAAAGCGGCCTGCCTTTGGCCTAAGCACAGCCCGGACATGTCCAGCGACAAATCATGGCTGACATCAATCAGTGTGGGGTGGTCCCTCCTCCTACCCTCGAGGCTCATGGTAGAAGGAAGGGATCCTGGTACAGGTAGTCCCTGCAGCTGGTGAGATGAGAGGTTTGCAGTCTAAGAGTCCTCTCTATATCTTGCATTTTTGCTCACAGATATATAACTTTGACTTTGCTGTTTCATAGGGATCAGTGTGCCTCACTGAGGGTCCATGAGAATGTATTAGTCGGTCATGTATGAACAACTATTTAGATGAATTTAATTAAATCCTAAAATACCTTTTTTGTTATCCAATGCAATGAATTTCATGGTTGTCCGATAAAATGAGTACACAATAGAACAAGCAGTCAAGTTTCATTTATATAATAGTAACACACTTACAAATAATCATAAATGCAAATTGTGAAGTATAGAGGTATTTTGATCACAATTTTAAGAGAGAAAGAGGAAGCTGTTTCTCTGTTGTACAGTCAGCATTTGTTAGCAAATATATTTTCAACGTATTATATACTTCATGTGTGAAAATAGATACAACAGCCCAAATGTCCTTTAAATTAATATGACCTCTCTACATTCTTTCCATGTACACAGTAACTAAGTAGTTTGTAAAATTATGTAATGAAATTGCGAGACCACAAAAAACAGACCCGCAGAAGCTACCATTTTACTAAATGTCAGATAAGATTTATGGGATTTGATTCCAAATGCTTTAAATCATAGGAGTAGCCGCTGTCTGCAAAGACACAATCAGACCGACCAAAAGAGGAAGAGACATGTCTCCATATATGGTGCCCAAATAGATGCAATAACAATGTATCTGATAATAATTTCCTCCCCACATCTGTTTTAGTTATTGATGTAATTGGCAGGATTCCAGAATAATATTTATTAAATAGGGGAAATTCCTTATTGGGTTCATTGCAATTTTTATATGGCTGCACATGTAATATTTACAAAATTGAAGCAGGTTTATAAACAATTTGTCCTAGTATTCCACCAGAATAGCATCTCATTCCTACTTTGGTGCCATAATACGAGGGCAAAATATTTAGGACCAAATATCGACAAGAGAATTGCATACAGGTAAGTATGAATTTACTTCTCTTACCTCCATATTCGCGTGCCTTAAGATAAATATTTTGTTCACAATATTTTGGTTCCACAACATTTTTGAAATGCTATTCTGCCTGTAACTCGGTGAAATTTCAGTCACGTTGGTTGGTAATTTCACATAATTTTGGTAATGTTGAGTTACACTTGTTAGGGAAAATTATGCTAGTAATTGCATTAAATGCGAGTCGTGTAATTATGTGCTGTTCCTGCAATAATTGAGAGTGGACGCATGGGAACCACGCAAACAGCAATACATGCATTCCCACATCTGTTAGGACGCATTTTATGCTAAAATATAGGGCCAGATGCCCGTTTGGCTTTCACATTCATACTGCATAGTTCTTCTGAAATTTTGCTTGATTATGTAAATGCAAACTATCTGAATTTTACATAACCCTACATTTATTACATAGTCATTTGCTTGCATGTTTATGAGTGTGTTATTACCTATGCTTCATACAATATTGTGCTGCAGCCATATAGTAGAACATCCTAGCTTGAATGAAACGAATCACACATAAGGTAGGCGGGGTTGATACGTTTTTGATATGCACACAGTAGATCAACAAGACCGGCTGTATATGCATCATGAGCCAGTGCAGACCACGACCGCTGAATCATGGCCCAGGTCTAAATATACTATGGGATTGAAGAGATGATAGATAGGCTGAGAAGCTATTTTGTGAAAAGATATCACTAGTGAAACTACTTTGCTTTAGTTTACATATTTTTAGAGGTCTGCTATATGTGATGGCTCCTGTTTCCACTCCCATTGGAATTAAGTGTAGTCTCGCAAAAAAATGCATTTGTGGAAAGGGGCGACCACTCGGTCCCCCCGAACGTATGGTGGAGTACCCCGATCCCCCCGGGAAGCCATTTTTGGGCAGGAGGCGAGTCTCGGCTGGTATGCCCGAAGCGGCGTAGCCGGGGCGCGCCTTTTCCCGCCCAAGAGGGGGTTGTCCTAGACACCAACACCGCTAGCCACGCCCTGGAGGTGGATTGGAGGTGGGTCCATGCCCGCCCGAAGGAGGATAAAAGGAGCGACAAGCCAAGGAAGCATCCTCTTGTTCCTGTGCTCTGAAGCTGCACCTCCCCGTTGCACGTGAGCTCGAGACGGAACGAAGAGCCATTTTTTGACCCACCCACCAGCCCTTGATGACAGCGATTTGTGGGAATAAAGTCGAGTGTCGTGATATTGTTTTCTTACAGGTTGTTTTTGAATAAAGTTGGTAATTTGGTGTGTAATAAAGTTGATAATTTTTTCCTTTTCAGCATGTTTTATTGAGCAAAGTAGTTGCGCTGGATACTCGGTAGAGATTATACTTTGATTTGCTTAAGTATAAATTGTTTTTTCTCCACTTTAGTCTTAGATTGTCGTATTTATTTTGGTCGGGCGGTAAGGTCATGATCGGTGAGCAGGAATTAGAAGATCCCTAGAGGTGGGGCGTCACCCATTATGGATGGGAGCGCCTGGGGGGAGGCGGCCATTGGCCCCTCAAACGGGGAGGCGGTCCCCATCTAAGGATGGGAACGCCGAAAGGGAAGGCGGCCATAGGCCCCTCCCTGGGGAGGAGGGGCTAGGGCACCTCCTGGGAATTTCCCGGGGCCAGGACATCTGCGACGGCAGATGTGGTAAGTTGTGTGGGGTGGGAGGGGGGTCTACGCTACCTTCTAGACACCTCACACGAGTCCTCGGACGACCACTAAAGATGGCGTCGAGTTAACAGGGGGCCCCGCTAAGACAAGGGAAATTGGAAGTTGGCACAGAGGTACAGTCCTCTGTGCGACCGACCCTCACAAGTGAGGGGGGAGTTCTGGTATTGGGGATCTGACACCGGTTACGACCTTGCCGTTGGCCCGTAATGTTAGGATGTACAATTTCAAAGTTTGAGTAATGCATTTGCAGGATGTTTAGTATCGGCTAGGAGAACCTTTGTATTAGAGATGTGTTAAGGTCAGCCAAGAACATCGTAATGTGTGAATGAAATTGTACATGATATGAAACTGTTATTTTAACGTTTTGATTTTGTTTCATATTTTAATAAATACGGCCGGGAGGGTAACTCCCTCCCGCCTTCCACAAGTTCAGAACCGTTTCCGTCGTCCCATCCTTGGGGGATTGTGTTGAGAGGGGGTGGCGGGTATCTCGGCCATATGAGTCACCGCACTTACCTTACTCACTCATTTCACTCACCTCATTTCTCTCTTTGCTGCCCCCCTTACATTGCACGAATATCCCTGTCAAATCTTTCACTCCACATATGCCCTTTCAGAAGATATTGTTAATGAACATGGTGTCACTTGAAGATGTTACCTGAAGGTTCACATGGCATGCATACTAGTGGTAGCTTTTAATGTAAAGTGTTTGACATCATTTATTTTCGTTTACAAGATCGATATTGAACAGTATGCTGCTTTAAGGTGCGTAATGGCACACTCTGACCCCTCTGCCTCGGTTTGCCTCTCCTATACTGAGATTCCTATTTATTTCTTATTGATCGTTTGCAAGGCTCATTGGGATCTTTTTAACAAGATACTTGGCACCCTGCCACTTCTTCTTGACACTGCTGTCAATGCATACTCCACCAACACAGCATTACTTAGGTCAGAACCTTGCTCCCATAAATGAAGTCTTGCACAAACACTAAAGGTGCTGTCAACTAGTATGTCCAAGGCTTCACAGCTCTCCTCTATAAAGTAAATTATAAACAGTAATGGATTAAGGGTGGGCGGAATCGCAGAATTAGCAGAATGTTCCATTCAACCTGCGAAATTTTGGCCACTCTGCATTACTCTTTAACGCAGAGTTCTGGCCAAAGTCCGCCAATCGTTTTCTGGTGGAAGTTTTCTCCCACAAGGCTCCAGAATATGCAAGCTGATGGGGACAATTGAGATTTAACATCCACTAGTGCGATTTTCTAATGTTGTAGCCGTTTACGAGTGATAGGGGTCAGAGGGCTGCCGGTCGAGTAAATTTGCTGGTGCTGGAAAAGATTTTCTACCCGAGCTACTTTTGGGTCATCAACCCCTGAAAGCTGATGAAGACAAGCACCAGGGTCATTCAGGACCAACCAATTGGAGGGTCAAAGGCAGACAAAGACAAACAAGTGTTGCAGAGGACATGCCACAGGAGCAGGCAGCTGCCGATTTGGGCAATGTATAGTTAAATTAGCACTGAGCTCTATCTCACCGTGGCCTGCAGCACTATGTCTCGCAGATTCACTTCTCCTCAGCATGGATGTAAGGAAAGGTCTACAGGTATCAGACCTGGATTGGTGATAGTTGTAAGAGGTGGGATTTTTCATTTTCCCCTTTTCTTAATTAAAAATGATGCCTCCATTTACCTACTTCTGCTTTACCAGTTCGGATTTTTTTTTTACAGTAAGTTGCTGTCAGGTTTATTTTCTTGCTGGGTGTAAAAAACTTCACTTGCAGGAGGACTATGCGTTGCAATGCTTTGGGTGAGTTATGAAAGTGATTCTTCATCCCCTTGTCTCTATTTTTGTTTCTCTCCATTTTACCGCCTCTTGTCTTTTTTTTCCTTGATGGCTTTGTGTTACTGAAAATTCTTGCTTGTCTACTATGCATGTGTTCTGTTGGGTGCTGGGCTTTTCTCTTCACTTCATTCTCCATCATTCAGTACCAAAAACATGGCCACTGGCCATGGATGCATGTGTAAGAATTTGTGTTTATTGGTTGAGTGGGGTTGAAGCCCCACCCAGGCAATAACCACAGCCCTTGTCAGGGTTAACCTCAAAAAAATTAATCTGTGCTTAACTCTCTAATCACGTTTAACAAAAGCAGTGGTTTCACTTAGAAGCAATATGTAAAGAATGTATGCAGCACACAAACAGAAATAAAGTGAAAACACAACACAAACAACTCCCAAACCAGTTTAACAATTAGATGATAGTGCACAGCCAATAGATATTATTAACTCCTTTCTAATTATTACCAAATCGGTGAAAGTGAACTTGCAGTCGACAACAAAGACGAGAAAGATTAGTAATGGTTAGTTCGACACACACTGTACGAAGGCAAACAAAAAACTTAAAGAAGCACTTTGTAGAAATCCAAGGAATATAGATGAAGTTAAGCAGTGTAGAAACAGGCCTTGAAAAAACGGAAAAATAATGCTTAGGGATGAGGTCGGGGAAGCTCTGTGCGAAGCAAGTAGGTCAAATGATAATAATACATTCTGGAGGTTAGTAAATTCTGCCCCATTGGGAGAAGATACTGGTCTGGGCATTGTGGTCGCAATCCCTGAGGATGATTGGATCAAACATTTTCTGCAATTTATGCCACACAGTCTTTATCTGATCCCATCACCACTACTGATGCCTATACAGACATCGACCAGCCACTAACTATCGCACCATTCGCCATAGAAGAGTTGACCGAGACGATAACCTATAGCAAAGGGGCAAAGCACCTGGCCCTGATGCCATCCCGGTGGATATGTATAAAGCTAATATCCCATTGTGGATGGCTATTTTAACAATCGTTTTAAAAGTCTGCTGTATGAAAACATTTCTCCCAACATCAGGTGAATCTGTAATAGTTCCTATTCATAAAAAAGGGGATCAACACAACCCTGCCTGCTACCGATCGATTTCGCTGTTCAACTCTTTAGTTAAAATCATCGGTAGAATAATTTTAAATAGGCTGCAAGAGTGGGCTGATAGCAAGGGTAGGTTGACCAACCTCCACTGGAGTGGGGACAATCGAACAGAGCCTCAAATTGTCCATCCTCATAGGGAAATAGACGAAAATCAAAGGTGGTAAGTTGTATTTGGGATTTGTCGATCATTCGTCCGACTTTGATTGTGTTAAGCATTCTAAACTTTGGGTGATTAAGGGCGAGATGGGTGTGGACTTACAGATAATTTCCCTTTTAAGGGACTTATATTCAGGAGCCAAGGCTAGGATTAGATAAGGTGTCCATGGCGAATAACTCCAGTCGTTCAGCATAGGAAGAGGGGTAAGACAGTGCTGTGTCTTGGCACTTTTCCTGTTTTCACTTTACATCAACAATGTGGGCACTGCCCTGGTATTGCAATCAAAAGATCTTGCACAGGTGGGACACGGCCCTGGGCCTACCCTGCTCTATACTGACAACACCGTACTTACTGCACGTACCCCAATTTCAATGCAGCGGGTACTCAACAACTTTGTCAAATACATGCAGAATCTTGACCTATATGTAAATCAGGCCAAGACTTTTCTAATGCAGTGAGGGAGTAAAGCAGGTAGCTCCCGAGCTATGAGAATTAAGGATACTAGTGTTGAACACACAAATACTTTCAAAGATCTTGGCGTGGTATTTGACAAAGGAGGTTCTTGGAATCAAGCAATCAAAAAAAAGGACGCTACTTTACAGAAGTGCCTGCACCACCGTACGCAAATTTGCCCTGAAATTGGGTTCTAACCCCCCCAAGGAAATGCTCACTATCTATAAGGCTAGGTGCGTTAGCAGAGCAATGTATGGGGCAGGCATATGGGGACATGTGAATTTCACGCCAATACAAGTAGTGGAAAATGAATTTTTAAGATATATACTTGCTACCCCCAAATCCGCATCACTTCGGAGTTGAGTTTACCATTTTTGGCGGATCTAATCACGTCCCAACTAATCCTGGTGTGGCATAACATATGGACTTCTGAGTACACTGTTTTAAACCAACTTATTAATAAGGACTGCTTAAACTCTACTCATTATGCACAAATTCCCTGGTTAAGGTATATAGAGAGTTTCTGTAAGGACTTGGGTCATCCTAAATATTTTATTAAACCTGAACGTTTTGGGAAACTGGACAGAAAAGTTTTAAAAGCTGATTGCCTAGTACATTGGGAAAATAATAGGATGTCAATAGAACTTTTAAAACCGTCTGTGCAAAGAAACCAACTAATTTTAAACAGTTACGACATTCAATTATATCTCAATATAGTCCCACACCAAAAGCATAGATATGTTTAACACATTTTAGGATGGACATTTTTCACAGCATGGTTACTTTTACTATAATATTTTTTGACCAAATAAAAATGATGATTGGTTGGTTTAACAAATAGAGAACATTTTAATAAAAAAAAATGAAACCAGAAAGACAAACATCCAATAGGCAGAACCAGAGATAAAACATTTTAAAGCTTTAAGTAGACATTCAGCTCAATCCATTGTCACTTGTACTTATTGATAAATGCACCTATGTAATTGAAAACCATGTTAATTCCAAAGAAGGGAATGTTTCTTAGAATCCCACATTTGTAACCATCACCAAGTGAAGTTAAGAACTCTCCTAATAAGAGCCCGCGAGCTCTCAAATCTATGTCCTGTCCATAGTCATATGTGATATAGTAAAAACATTAAAACCCCTCTTTTCCCTACCAGCAGTGGTGGAGACTAACAGACACTCTCCTCCATAAATCTGAGATTAGGGGTAAGACAGTAGTGGTATCCTCCCCTCCCTCGCCGGTCCTGAGCTAGGGGTACAACTCACTCCCGGCATATTAGTGTCACTCGTGCCAGCATCCTAACACTTATAGCCAGGATTGTGCTAAGCAGTGTGTTCCGCTTACTAACCCAGCTTGACCAGTATTTACATCATCCAGGGTCAGTGTCTCAGGTATGTGCCACTCCGTGAGTGGGAACTGTTGTTCCTGGGTGTCCATTACATGCAGCCATCGACTTGGGTTACTTACGGGCTCTCTTTTGTTATTTGAGTGAATTGACCCTCGTTCTAATCATAAGGGGGAGATCCTAAAAATTTCAATGACTCTTTTTCTAACAGATGCTACTGGTGAGTGTGCTTACACTAAACAAGTATGGTTAAATTAACCATCCTTGAAATAGGTCAAACTGTGACTGGAACTATTAGAATTTGTCACAAGGGATCTATACACTGAGAAAGGCCAGTGACCCAGTAGGGCAAGCAAGATTGGCTGAAACATGTCGGTGAATGCAGATGGGGTACAGGAGCTGTTACTCCTCCTATACACCCTTTTTCAATTTTTCTTTTATCCTGCCACAGGGGACCAGCAATAAAAGGGTTTATAGTCAGTTTTAACTCACTTCTTTTTCGGCAAAGAAGCTGTCAGGGGGGCCCTGATATCAGGAGAAAGGGGGGGTCCTATTAAACCCGCCCAGACAACCCCTTACAGGCGGATGCAGTCACTCCCTGCACCTGCCTGCAAGGGGATTTGGTTATCCCCTTTAAGAGTGTAGGCAGGTTGCCACCAGCACAGTGCAACACAGAGAAGCTGTTTTAAAACCGTTCTATTTTTCACATGAATGTGCCTGGCCTGGGGGCAGTGCATTCTATGTAATTGGGCACACTTTCCCTGCTTGTGCCTGGTGCACCTGTTTTTGTGCCAGGTGTAAACAGGGAAAGTGTGCCCTTTACATAACATATCTGTAAGGGGAAGTCAGCTAAATTCAGGCTCCCTGAGTGAAGGCCCATGGTCATTTGTGATCACAATTACTCACCACTGTGGCTGCTTGTGGAGAGTGACACATGCAAACAACACCTCCACTATCCCACTGAGGTAACATGCCTTTAATAGTTCTCATAACCATGCTACACCTATCTCTACGTGTACACAACAAAGAATCCTTTCAACCCATCCTAAATGTCAGAATATGTCAAAATATATCTACATTTTTACCATTGAAAAATGTGCACAAAGCACTTTACTTAATGACGATAACGCCAGATTCCCCTAAGCCAGAGATGCGCATTAAACCTTGCTCATAAATACTAGCACAAAGCACTTGATATTACATTTTTCACCAGCCTGCGCGAACACGAGAGAATGCCCTTTGTTTCTCCCAGGTTGGAATGCCTGGTGTGGTAGAACAATAAAAAGTAGTAGGCACTTTATGATCACAATGCACCTGAGACCATATGAAAGTAATATGGCCCTGCAAATGAATGAATTTGCCTTTATTATTTGAATCCTTTTAATGAGTATGTTCTGTGCTTGTTTTACCTCATATTTTATTGTACAGTTATATTTATTTCGTTATGGTGCTATTGACTCTTGAGTCCTAATGCCAACACAAATTAACTCAGCAAAAAAAGGCAAAAATTAGGGGTAACCCTGCAAAAAAATACCAGTTCCACCGGTATGAAGTTCCATAAATGAGTCCACGACATGATGAGGCAGGGCATAGCACATTCCACCTCATGCTCCGGCTAGCTACTGAAGGAGGAGTACTGTAGACCTCAGCACAGCTGATAGTTAACTGGGTGATACTTTGTCCCTGACAAGATAAGAGAAAATCTCCCTCCAGACCTAAATTATTATACAATAGATTGAATCCACCTATATACAGTGAGCACCCAAAATAAATTAATTAACCCACTAAGCTGAGTCTAACAATAATAATAAAAATGTATATCTTTTATTTCATTTCTTTTAACAAAATATTTTCTTCAATGCATATTTTTCAATACTTATTTGCATTTTCAACATCAATTCTAAATTCATAAATCAATAAAGCACAATAAATACAACTAAATCAAATGAACCCAGGTAGAGAGAAACAATACAACTTCGCTACAACCATTCACAACCTACTCACACACACCCATACTTTATTGATACTTTGTCCCTTGCTTGTTAAACACTATCAGCAGTATTTTAATTTTCTTCTTGGACGGTTCTTCTTTATTCACTGTGCAGCTGGGCAGCTCATAAGAGCGAGGAACCTTGCTAACTGTCAATGTTACACTGCAACTTCCTAGTTTTAGTGTTGTGCTGTGCATGTCACGAAATCACATGCAGCTGTGGGGTAATGCAGTATATGTCAGTCTTGAAAGGTACACAGTAGTTTGTTTTATTTACGGATTTTGTAAAGCGCACGGCTACCCCCAACGGGGGTGTCCCGGCGCTAAAAACTGTCAGCAGGAGGAGAAGAAGTAATCTAGATAGATGAAAATAGCCACGTCTTCAGGCGATGGATGGTTGGTGGCAATGCTTGTTTAATTCCCTTAGCCTGCATCGATCTCCCTGTTTGGAATAGGTTTGCACGTTGATCTAATTTGAATAACGTTTCCCCGCTGGCACGTGAAAAGCAGCCAACGCCCTGATTTCCAAAAGACTATAAAAACTCTGTTTTCCAACTCGGAGACGCTTCGCTTCTTGCGCACCGGCGTCTTCACGAGCTTCCTGCCTGCTGCTTAGCAACCCGTTGGACTTTGGCTCCGATCCAGATTTGCCCCATCCTCTTTCTACAATCCCTCCCTGGCGATTCCTTACTTAAACAGACCTCCTTACCTGACCTCGTCTTCCCCCGTTCTTCTTCCCCGAGGCCTGCATCTTCGGTCCGGTTCCAGTGCTTCTTCCTGACATCGCGTCATCAGCCTGACTTCCGATCGGACAACAATTCCTGAAAGGTCGCGTCAGAAGGCATCAACCATTGGTAAAAACAACCATATCCTTTGCAAAGACTAGTGTTTATTCAAACATCGGCAACTCAGTAATTCTGGAAACAAGCATTGGTCAATATAGAGACAGTGTTATTTTTTGAGAGACTGTGTAATTTCGAAAATAATCATTGGTCATTCAAGGAGACAGTGTTATGTTTGAGAGACTGTGTACTTTGGAAACAAGCATTGGTAACCCAAACAGACAGTGTTATTTTTTGGAAAACAAGCACGAGCAAATCAGAAAGACTACGAGTAAACAATCACTGAAATCTGAATTGTTAAAGGCTGTTAATTTATGCAAGTAACTACTAGTGCAGTATGATGAAACAATATTGTGCTATTGATAGCGAGTAACTGCATGAGGTTTTGTGAATGCAGTTATTGATAGCTAGTGGGCAATAACCGATATCATTGTGAACGCACAGCATCAAGAGAGGTTCTGAGTAGTAGAAACTATTTGTGTCCTTGTATCTTTCTCTTTTCTTGTTTTAAAGCAGAACCCCTTTGGAAGACTCATCATTCAATTGCCAGGTAGGCTTATGAGTGGAGTGTTGTTCTTCTAACCCATAACTAACCACTAATAGAAGATTAGAGTTTTAAGACACTTGTGCATTTAAACAGAGTGGCTTTCTTTCTTCTAAGTGTTGTTTTGGCGTTTATCTTGAAGGTTGCAAAAGTCAAGCACCTGGCATTGTAGAAGTGTAGACAAGGGCTTCAAGTTAATTTGGTATGTACAAGGAATGTTGAGAGTAATAGATTCCATTGCTAAATAGAAGAGTCTATTCCTGATTTTCTTGTTATACTGTATGTTTATTTAGCAACTGGTCAAACGAAGTCTCTTTGAGTAAAGAAGCCCTGAACACTTCCAGAGAGAAAACCTCGCTGGCATCTCAAGAAGAGATCCAGTGTTTTTTCTTGTTTTCTCTGTCCAATTCCCCTTTCCCTGAAGGGTCAGTCAGTTTGGTCAAGTTAAACACTCTTGCCAACTGGTTGTCTCATTGGGGACTTGGGATATTGCATCGCCAAGAAGAAACAACAGGAACCTCGTGAGCATCGCCTGACAGAAAGCGAAGCCACATATCACTTGTTTCTTTTTGGTGGTGCAATGAATTTTGATTCATCCAATATGGATGAAACTGGGGTTGCACAATTGTTACAAAAGATGGCAGAAGAGATGGAGGAATTACGCCAGGAAAACCAGGCCCTTAGATTTGAATTAGATAAAACTAAAACCGATTTTACTACTTGGCGAGAGTCTTCTGAAGTTAGGCGTCCAATACTGAGTCCTCCTAAGTTCGGAGTTTCTAATTTTCCCTCTCAAAATCCTTCAAGTCAGGGTGCTAATCATCCAGTACAGGTTACCGTCTTAACACCCAATCCTATTCCCCTGGCAAATCCAGAGAGATTCACAGAAGACAGTAGTCGCTATAATACCTTCATAAGTCAGTGTCAGCTGCATTTTATGTGCAAGCCTCAAGTTTTTAACTCTGATACATCTAAAGTGGCTTTTATAATATCTTTTCTGGGAGGAGTGGCGGCTAATTGGGCTATGCCCTTAGTAGATAGAAATGACCCCCTGATACATAACTTGAATACCTTTAAAGCAACTATGTCTAGTCTTTTTGCGAAACATGTATTTTTGCAAGCATCCGACAACGAACTCCTGAACCTTCATCAAGGTTCAAGGGATTTAATAACTTCCGTTACTACATTTAACAGACTGTTAGCTGAAACTCGATGGCCAGAAGAAAAAAGAGTGTCTTTATTTTATAGAGGCCTAAGAGATGATCTAAAAGACTCTCTTGCCCACATAGTCAACCTCCCAGAAGATTTCACTGAATTTCAAGACTTAGTTGTTAAGTTGGACCATAGGCTAACCGAGAGAAAAAGTGAGAGACCAAAGAGTGACATCAGACATTTACATTTTAAAGCTGAACGCAAAGACATTGAGGATAAAAACGCCCAAGTAGAGCCTATGCAGATTGGGGGAGTTAAAGGGCCTCTTTAACAGGAAGAAAAGGATCGTAGACGTGAAAGTAATTTATATCTATATTGCGGTAATTCAGGTCATTTTGCCAGAGATTGCTCAGTAAAGCCAGTTAAGAAAAGAGCTTTGGTAGTATCGTCTGAATCTCCTCTGATGTCGGAAAACTAATAATCTCGGGGAATAAGGAGGTCGGTTCTCCGAGAGTTTCTGATCTGCAGATCTCACATTACGCTACTTGTGTTCATAATTACATACCTAGACACTTTACCATATGAATAATTCAGATTCTATCTAACCAACAGAGACACAGCATTCCTATACTTATTGATTCCGGAGCTACAGGTAACTTTTTTGATCTGGAGTTAACCCGGAAACTAAATCTGACACAAGTCCCCAAAAAGGAACCTGAACCTGTAAGGGCGGTTGATGGATCAGCTCTCTCTTCGGGACTGATACGATTTCATACGACACCTTTGATTTTAGTAACTGATAATGGTCACACTGAGCTTACCACCTTTGATTTAATAGATACATCTACCTTTGGAGTAATTCTAGGTATTCCCTGGCTTGAGTTACACAATCCTAAAATTGACTGGATCAAGCGTACAGTAACACTAGATTCTTCTTACTGTAAGCTTCATTGTTATCAGGAAACCAAGGATCCTGTTATGCCTCTGTATTGTGCTATTTCTCATTGCAAATCTCATGCAGTTCCAAAAGAATACCAAGATTATGCTGATGTGTTTGATCCGGTTAAAGCCACGAAATTGCTTCCTCACAGAATTTAAGACTGTCGAATCGACTTGATTCCAGGAGCAGTGTTGCCCTGCAGTCGTATATATGCTCTAACAGAACCTGAAAATCAATATCTACGTTTCTATCTGGATGAGCTATTAGAATTAGGATTTCTTCGTCATTCCACCTCTCCAGTCTCGTCTCCCCTCTTCTTCGTGGCAAAGAAGACAGGGGATTTGAGGGCTTGCATCGACTATCGTGCAGTCAATAAAGCTACCATCAAAAATCGTTATCCTTTGCCTTTAATTCCAGTATTGCTCAATCAAGTGCGGGGTTCTAGTATTTACACCAAACTAGACCTACGCGGAGCTTACCATCTGATTCGTGTTAAAGAAGGAGATGAATGGAAGACTGCCTTCAGAACTAAATTTGGCCTTTTCGAGTATACAGTAATGCCCTTTGGCCTTTGTAATGCTCCAGCAGCTTTTCAATACTTCATAAATGAAGTTTTGCTTGAGTTGCTGGATGTCTGCGTTATTGTATACATCGATGACATCCTGATTTATTCAAAAGATTCAAAGGAACACACAGAACATGTTCGGGCAGTTCTTCAAAAATTGAGAGACAATTCATTATTTGTGAAACTTGAAAAATGTGTCTTTAATACTCCGAAAGTTGAATTTTTAGGATATTGGCTTTCACCTGAAGGAATTACCATGGACCCTAAAGAGGTAGAAGCTATTTTGAATTGGCCAGCTCCAACTTCTGTCAAAGAAGTACAAAGAGTTTTGGGGTTCGCAAATTTTTACAGACGATTCATTTCTAAATTTTCTGATATAGTAGTGCCCATTACTCAATTGTTACAAAAAGGAAAAAAGTTTCATTGGAGCATGGAAGCTGAAAAAGCTTTCCAGACTCTGAAAAAGGCATTCACTTCGGCACCTATTCTGGTGCATCCGGACCCAGATAGACCATTTTTTGTAGAAGCAGATGCTTCACAAACAGCCATAGGTGGAGTCTTATTACAAAAAGACATTAATTCAGGTCGTTTACATCCAGTAGCCTTTTTCTCAAGGAAATTGATACCAGCAGAACAAAATTATACTATTGCTGAATGTGAGTTGTTAGCCATAAAAGCAGTATTCCAGGAATGGAGACATCATCTTTTGGGGGCTAAACACATGATAACGATCTTCTCAGATTATAAGAATTTACAATTTTATTCGACAGTAAAAGCATTTACTCCTAGACAGATGCGCTGGCTACAGTTTTTTAGTGAATTTGATTTTGTAATCACCTATCGTCCTGGAGCCAAGCAATTATTGTCTGACACTCTTTCTCGATTGATCTGTGATAAGAACAAGGACCAACTAGGAGAACTGCAGAGTATAATACCCGCAGAAAAGGTGTGTGCAAAAACTACTTCAGACGATTTTTTGACCATATTAAAAGGAGAAACACAAAAGTTGAATCAACAGCAATGGCTTTCTCAAAAGAATGCTACCATTGAAAAAGGGTACTTTTTCTATAAAAATAAACTGTTTATTCCAGAAAAATCCTTAAGAGAACAGATCATTAAATGGAATCATGACATTGCCTCTGCAGCTCATCCGGGGATGAATAAAACATTAGAACTATGTCAAAGACATTTCTGGTGGGAAAACATGAGTAAAGATATCCGCCAATATGTACACACGTGCCCAGTATGTGCACCGCAAAAATCACTACATTCCTCACCCACCGGCTTATTACAACCTCTAGCAGTTCCACCATATCCTTGGCACACCGTCAGTCTGGATTTTATTACTGATCTACCAAAATCACACGGGAACACCACGATTCTGGTAGTAGTTGACCATTTGTCTAAGATGAGACATTTTGTCCCTCTACCCAAACTCCCTTCTGCAGCCGAGTTGAGTAACATTTTTCTAACTAACATAATAAAGTTGCATGGTTGGCCACAAAAGATTATCTCCGACAGGGGGCCTCAATTTGTTTCAAAATTCTGGAAACAACTAAATACACAATTAGGTGTAGAAGTGGCCTTGTCATCTGCGTTTCACCCTCAGACTGACGGTCAAACTGAAAAACTTAATCAATACCTTGAGCAAAGTCTGCGATGTTTAACCACCACTATTTCATCCAGTTGGGATGAAGCTCTACCTTTGGCTGAATTCTCTTATAATAACTCAATACACTCAGCTTTAGGATGTTCACCCTTTTATTTTTCCACTGGTCACCATCCTCGAACATTACCGATAATTGTCCCAGACAAGATGCAAAACATGCCAGCAGTTTCAGAAAGACTTACCAGATTGCAAACACTTCAGGAACAAGTTCAAAAATCTTTGGAGAAAAATAAAGAAAAGATGAAGAGAATAGCAGATCTTCACAGATTTACTTCACCCCCATATAAAGTAGGAGATTTAGTTTGGTTAGCAACAAAAAACATCCAGATAGAAGGCCCAAGAAAGCTAAAACCAAGGTTTATCGGTCCATTTCCAATAGAAAAAATTGTGAATCGGAGCAAACAGAAAGGACACGCCGATATCCTGGTATGCCGACAAGCTGAAACCCCGGGCGCCATGGAGAAAATCATTGAATGAGAGCGTGTACGGCTACGCGGCTTTCTCTTCAAACTGAAACTGACACATCCACATTGGGGATAAGATACAGTTACAGGCTCCTGCGGTAGTACGATAATGCGATACTGCTACAATGTGTTAAAAATCTTCAAGCACTTGGACACACTTACTCTCTGGTGGAACCCGGCTCCTCTACGCGGCGTCTCCAAGGAAACAGTATCCACACAGCCAGCAGCTCTACGGAAGGCGTGTCAGCTACAGGAATTAACGCGGCAAAATGCCAGCTCCACTGTGTGTGGCTCGGTCTGGCGAATAGAGAAACTTTTGCGAAGGGAGGCGCCAAGGGAAAAGGACACAGTGATGCCGCCAAAAAGCACCTCAGCTGCAGCGACCAGAGCCAGGATTGCGAAGGCGGCAAGGGTGCTGCGTAAGGAAGCAGAGAGACAGCAACGAGAAGGACTAATGGACGGCGAAGACCAGCTACAGGTAAAAACAGCAAAAGCTAAAAAGCAAGTAGCTGCAACTGGCTCTCCCCTGGGTACCTCAAGGCAGGAAATTTTAGCGACTCGCAGAAGAATAAGCAGTGCAGGAGGGAGGACTGTGCTCGAGTTAATGCTTAGAAAGACCCCAAACCAGAATAATTTACAACTAGAGACTGAGCTTGAGACTGAGACTGTATCTACTCCAGTAATGAATGGGGACCAGAGGTTTTCAACTGAGGGGCAACTAAATGCTATTCCTGACCTAGAAGAGGGAACATCCAACTCCCTTATTACCCACGAAAACATAGCAACCACAACTGATGTTTTGAATTCGGGAACTCCCGATATTAACAACATTAACAACATTGCAATTGATGAGGTCTCCAAAAACAGTTCAAACGATGTGCCTATAGTAATAGTGGTGGATGAGGAGAAGCAACCTGAGGTGGGCCGGGCAATGTCCTTTTCAGGCCCTGGGGGCAATATACTAGGGGTACAAAGTGAACAGACTAATCCTGTGCCAGAAGGGACATCTCCTATGACAAACACCAATCAGATTGAGCCTAGCGCAACTGCAACAACTCCAGGCTTAGCTAAATCAACAGCTTCGGAGGAGACACCAGGTGTACCCGGGGCATCCCAACATGTAATTTCTAAACAAACTACAACAAATAAAGATGTTAATGATTTGCTTCCAAGTATCGCTCTACAATTACCTGCACAAACGGGGCAACTACCAGAGGGTGAAAAAGACCTCACTGAGTTCTACTCGTTTTCTGATGAAACTGAATAGGTTGGAGCCGACATATTAGGAGAATGGTCTGAAAACTTTGAATCGACGGAGGATGAAGATGAATCAGAAACACATATATACTCCTCAGAAGACAGTTATGATGAGGGGAGGCAGAAGCCTAATACTGTGAAGACTAAGCCCAAAGGTAATGCAAGAACTGTACTAAAGAAAATAACAACAGGTCAACTTGACTACAATCAAGCTACTTCCTCAGATATGCCAGATGATTCAGAGATAACCCCCTCTGCAGTGGAGACCATTCTTCAAGCTATAGCAGCTCACAGGGAAGAGACTGCTCAGGACAGCAAAAGATCTCGTATAGCCTTGCGTAAAATGCAGGGGGTTGTAAAAAAACTGTCTAAGACATGCACACGGATTGGGGAACGTGTCACTGAAATGGAACAAAGGGTAATGGCAGCAGAGAAGGACTCTTCCGAAAACTGTGAGAAAATTAAGCTACAGGAAACAGAACTGATGGATATAAAATGGAAGCTTGAAGATTTTGAAAACAGGCAGCGCCGTAATATTCTTCGCATCCTGGGGATACCGGAGAAAGTTGAGGGAGAAAATATACGAGCTTTCATTATTAAACTTTTTAGCGAAGCTATGCCCGAATTACAGAACTGGAACTGGGAAGTTGAAATTCAAAGGGTACATCGTTTCCCCTTTAATCCACCGCCGAAACCAGGATTATATCCAAGAGCTGTTCTAGTGTATTTTGGTAATTTCCTACTTAGGCAAGCGGTGGCAGAGAAAGCGAGACCAGACCGGAAAATAGCTTGTAATGGATTTTCTTTCTTTTGGAGACCTTATTTTTGCCATGCAACTGTCGAAAGACGATGGAGGTTACGAATGTTGATTAAATCTTTTCAAGAGAAAGGTGCTCTGGCCTATTTGAACAACCCTGCTACTCTTAAGATTGTCGTTCGTGGCCAGACAAAGTTCTTTCAGTCAGAAATAAAAGAAAAAGCATACTTAGATGAAATATCTTAGATAAAATTTACATCACTTGGGGCATAATAATCTAATAATTTACAGTGAGATATGTCCTCTTCACTATCTTCTTGATGTATGAAGGAAGTGTTTTTTGAGACAGTAGCGCAGCAAATGTAGGTACAAATCAGGGATGTACGATAGATTGAATATAGATTGAATATAGCTCTGAGATATGATATGATACATGTGATGTGATGTAGAATGTGATGTAGAATCCTTTTTTTTCCCTTTTTTTAATTTTTTCTTTGTTGATTTATGACACTTTTCTTAAAAATCTTGATAAGGTAGCTCAGTAGAAGTGCAGCAACTTCATCACACAGACTCTGGTTGAGTCTGAAAGCCTCTGCAAGAGGGGAGGGCATGGAGAAGGGGTGGGCAAGAGGGAGGGACGACGAAGAGGGAGGGGGAGAGAGGGGGAAGGGGAAGGAGAAAATGGAAAAAAATCAGGCATAATAGTAGGAGCAGAGATAATTTTGGAAAATACAAAGCAGGGTATGTACATGGAATATGACTTGAGTAATATTAATCGACAAAACTACCATATCAATAATGGGTAAGCTTAATATACAAACCTGGAATATAGGATGTTTACTGAACAGAGATAAACGAGTACGACTTGAGGAATTATTAAAGTTGTATCCTGTAGACATTTTATGCCTACAAGAAACCCATATTCCATGGAGTAAAAGAGCGTTACTAAGATTGAAAGGATATAATTTAATAGTAGCTTCATCTCAAACAACAAACATAAGGGGGGTTGCAATATTGGCTAAGAGTTGCCATGGACAAGGAATACGCTGTGCATCAGATTCATATGGAAGATGGGCAATTGCTAAATTAGTAAGTGGAATTACGATATGTACTGTCTATGGATCAAATCAGGATGATCCTATAATTTTTGAAAAGTTAGAAGCAGAATTAGCTATGTGGCAAGGTCCATTAATTTTTTGCGGTGATTTTAACATTTCTTTAACACCACCCTTGTCACCATATGTAACCAGATTAAAGTACATAGGCTGGAAACCAAAGGTTTATCGTGCTATTAGTAGTTTAATATGTAGCCTTGGGTTAACTGACATTTGGATGCAAAATAGCCCAACAGACCCTGGCTATACGTATTATTCACATCCCCACCAAAAATACGTACGAATAGATTACATTTTAACATCTAAAGATTTAACATCTTTTTCACACATAAAGAAACTTCCAAAAACATTATCAGATCATAATCCCCTACTATTATCAATTGAATATGATACTAATTATACTCAAAAAACAACATGGTCTTTTGATAGGAAACTACTATGCAACCAAGAATATATCGATTTCATAAAAGTTTGGACTGAGGAATTTTTTAGCATGAATCGATTTAGTGCCTCAAGAAATATTGTTTGGGATACCTATAAAGCCGCTCTAAGGGGGGAAACCATTAATTACCAATCTAAAATTAGGAATGGGGAAAAAAAAGAATATGAAATAAAAATAGCTGCTCTAGCTAAAGCCGAAGAAGAACATATTAGTAAAATTAGGCAAAGACAAGACACGAGTCAGGTGATGATGCAGGTAGCTATACTAAAATCAGAATTGAATTCTAAACTAAGTCAGAAAGCTGCTGAGAAATATCAATCACACAGAAAGCAAGTTTATGAAAGCGGAGAGAAAGTGGGTAGACAACTGGCGCTTAGTACGCGTCAGAAAACTACAAGAAGAGACATCGTTACAATAATAGAAAACGGGCAGACCTTTACTCACGCAACGGAAATTAATTCCCAGTTTCAGAGGTATTATCAGAAGCTATACACAGAGGATACTAAGAGGTCTGAGACAGAAACAAACATTTTTTTAAACAGCTTTCTTAGCAACCCCGAGGCTACGAAAATATAGGACAACGATACCAGGGAGGATCTTGAAAAAGAAATTACAATTGCAGAAGTCAGTGCCGCATTATCATTACTAGCATCTGGCAAAGCAGCAGGTCCCGATAAGATACCGATTGAGCTATTTAAGATACTTAGCCATCAGTTAGTACCGATTTTACATGATCTGTTTCTTGGAATACAATTTAATGGTATACCTCCAATTTCTTGGGAGGAAGCTAATATAATCGTCTTTCCAAAAAAGGGAAAATCTCCTGAACATCTCACCTCATACCGTCCTATATCCCTTATCAATTCGGACTCCAAATTATATGCAAAAATCTTAGCACTCAGGCTCAGTGGGGTCATTGAACAGCTCGCTTCCCCATGGCAACCTGGCTTCATCCCTGGAAAGGGAACCACCGATCATATCCGCAGGGCAATTGCCTTATTTGATGCCACGAGTGCTAGGGGGGAGCGAATGTCGATGATTCTACTGGATGCTGAGAAAGCTTTTGATCGTGTTACCTGGAAATTTCTTTGGGAAGTTATGACACGCAATAATTTTGGCCCCAAATTCATTAACTCAATTAAATCAATGTATCACCACCCCAAAGCCAAAGTTCTTGCGGCCGGACTATTTTCTGAATATATCAATATAACAAGAGGTACTAGGCAAGGTTGTCCAAGCTCGCCTCTGTTATTTGCTTTATATATCAACCCTCTTATTCTGAAACTATTTGAGAGCACTAATATTAAAACTGTTGTCAGCCATCATTTTGAAACGAAAGTACTGGCCTATGCTGATGACATTGCGATCGTCACATCTGATCCGAAGAGCCGAAAAAGCTACTTATTTGGGCATTGAACTCTGTGCAAACACTAAGTTAATCTCACAAATTAATTTTGATCCATTACTGAAAAAAATCAAGAACGATTTTGAAAGGGTCAATAGCCTTCACCTATCCATTATAGGGAGAGTTAACTACGTTAAAATGAATACGCTACCTAGATGTCTCTACTTATTTCGAGCAATACCACTAGCCATTAAAAAAGAGACTCTAATGTTGATTAATTCACTTATATCTAAGTTCGTGTGGCAGAATGGGAAAATTAGGAGATCTATTGAGCTACTGTCTCTTCCTATTGATAAAGGTGGCCTTGCTATACCTAATATGGTATTATATTATTGGACAGCACAGTTAAAACAGCTTACACCTATGTTTAAAGGATATAGCGAAGAGAATCTAGAGGGCCATGCTGAAATACCGCCAATATATGAACTTTTGGTTGGTTGGGAGGCAAAAGGCTTGTTATTGCGAAAAACTGAGACAAGAAATTATAAAGACTTTAAAGGTGAAATTATGATTAATGCTTGGAAAACTTGGAATAAAATTGCTAAATATAGTCAAGTTGAGAAAGTCAATCGCTATACACCACTTTTTCATTCTAATCTTATTCAGGGACAGGATTCAGGTTCGAGTAATGAGAAGAAGCCGGACGACTATTCTCCAAGGTAACCACATGGAAGGGAGATAGGATTTTGCTCACCAAAGGGGGCAATCTTCCTAGTTGTTTCCTCTCGGCTGGTATGAGAGGGTGAATTACGCAATGGCGCTGGCAGCACAGTGCCTCTAGCAGTGGCATTCAAATTGAGTGGCCCTGAGGAAATTGCCTGATCAATACCACGGCAATGAAACATGTCGGCTGTAAGTGGGGTGTGAAGCGATAGGTAGTCTTCACACTCTTCTGTTTTATATTTTATTGTTCTACTGTTTGCAACTAAGAAGGGAGCATAAGTAAAGTTTAATGCCCTGGTTGCTCAGTATCTTATATGTGTAATTGTTTAAATGTTTGTTAGTTTTGTTACATATAAGTTGTGTTCACTGCATCACGCACTGTCATTTTGGGTTTGATACACGTTTCCGTTAAAGCTTGATGGCACCTATGATGATAACAGGGCCATCCTGGTGAGTACCAGCCAGGGGTCCCATTGGTGGTGCGCCCGTGAGGTGCCATCTCGCTCTTCACACATTTTTTGTCCGTCCAAAGTGTTTGTGAGTCCTGTGTTGTCTTGTATTGTCAAGATCAGAGTAAGGTTGCCTTTTAAATAAGCAATAGATTGAGATGTCGCGAGTATCCTTAGAGGAAGGAACTCCCCTGGTGTGATTTATGAGCAACCATTGATATCTATGTATCACTAGGAAGTATTGCAGTGGGAACTAGGACTCTGTGTGTCTGATTACAGGATTCAGGTGCCTTCCTAAAACAATGGGCCAAGATGGGAATTAATACAATAGGCGATTTTTTAATAAATGACTATGATACAACTTTCCTAGCTGTAAAAATTAAATATAAATTACCGAACAGAGATTTTCTGAAGTTTGCACAGATATTTGCTACACTAAAAGCCAAGGAATCACTAATTTGCTTGAATAAGTATGAAATTATGGATGCAATATTTAGATCAAACACCAGAATTGGAACCTTATACAATATTCTTTTAGGCATGAAGAATGATGATCTTGACAAAACTGAAAAAAAGTGGGTGCTAAAATTGAATAATCCGAATGTAGATCTAAACCAGGTATTAAATATGAGCCAAAAGTTATTGATGGCAAGTAATCTTAAGGCACAACTGTGCTAAACTATCTTTGACCTTTATTTCACCCCCTAAATTATTTACATGGGGCAAACGGGAGAATGATTTATGCCCAAGATGCACTCAAGGGACGGCAACCCTTACCCATATGTTTTATACCTGTCCTAATTTGACCTTAGTTAAAAGTATGATGAATTCTTTTTGGGAAAACATTTTTGGACATAAAATACCAGAATCCGAAACTCTAATTTTATTTGGCCATGACCATACCTTAAATTTGGAAAAATCGGAAGAAAGATTAGTGTTTATTGGCATGGCTGTATTCAGGATACTTCTATCTGCGAGATGGAAAGATGTAGAGCCTCCAAGTTTTCAGATGTGGCTAGCACGCTTTTTGGCAGTTTATAGATATGAAATTGCAATATTTAAAACAAGAGGGTTACGATCTAAACTATGAGGAGATATACTTTGGCGACCAATAACTGAATGGAAAAATTGCATTGTCCCTGGTGGTATTGGATGATTGTTGACTATACTTATAATTGATTTTAGAGCTTGCTTACAATGATTTATAACTTCTATTTCTCCAATGTTATTTATGTTGATTTTTTTTAACCTTTCTTTGAATTTCAAAACCTGCGATTTATTAATACTACTGTATTCTTTGAGTTTATTTTGAATTGATGTACTATTGTAATGATATCCTACTTATTATGCCTGAATAAAATAAAATAAAAAAAAGAAAAAAGAAAAAACTGTGAATCCTGTATCCATTAAATTGACTTTGCCACCAGATTATTCAATACACCCTGTCTTTCATGTCTCCCTTTTAAAACCGTATGATCCAAATACTAGATCTGATAATCCACCCCCTCCTGTGGTAGTGGGAGATCATGTTGAGTACGAAGTGGAGAAAATTGTGGATGCTAAAGGTATTGGAGGTCGCTTGTTTTATTTGATTGCATGGAAAGGTTATGATTCCTCTGAAAGGTCATGGGAACCAGAAACTAATGTACACGCCCCCAGATTGGTTCGTTTGTTTCATGCATTGCATCCACAAAAGCCACGGTCTGTACGAAGACCTTTGGGGGGGGGGAACTGTCACGAAATCACATGCAGCTGTGGGGTAATGCAGTATATGTCAGTCTTGAAAGGTTCACAGTAGTTTGTTGGTGTCAATGCTTGTTTAATTCCCTTAGCCTGCATCGATCTCCCTGTTTGGAATAGGTTTGCACGTTAATCTAATTTGAATAACGTTTCCCCGCTGGCACGTGAAAAGCAGCCAACGCCCTGATTTCCAAAAGACTATAAAAACTCTGTTTTCCAACTCAGAGAAGCTTCGCTTCTTGCGCACCGGCGTCTTCACGAGCTTCCTGACAGCTGCTTAGCAACCCGTTGGACTTTGGCTCCACTCCAGATTTGCCCCATCCTCTTTCTACAATCCCTCGCTGGCGATTCCTTACTTAAACAGACCTCCTTACCTGACCTCGTCTTCCCCCGTTCTTCTTCCCCAAGGCCTGCATCTTCGGTCTGGTTCCAGTGCTTCTTCCGGACATCGCGTCATCAGCCTGACTTCCGATCGGACAACAGCTTCCTGAAAGGTCGCGTCAGAAGGCATCAACCATTGGTAAAAACAACCATATCCTTTGCAAAGACTAGTGTTTATTCAAACATCGGCAACTCAGTAATTCTGGAAACAAGCATTGGTCAATCTAGAGACAGTGTTATTTTTTGAGAGACTGTGTAATTTCGAAAACAATCATTGGTCATTCAAGGAGACAGTGTTATGTTTGAGAGACTGTGTACTTTGAAAACAAGCATTGGTAACCCAAACAGACAGTGTTATTTTTTGGAAAACAAGCACGAGCAAATCAGAAAGACTACGAGTAAACAATCACTGAAATCTGAATTGTAAAAGGCTGTTAATTTATGCAAGTAACTACTAGTGCAGTATGATGAAACAATATTGTGCTATTGATAGCGAGTAACTGCATGAGGTTTTGTGAATGCAGTTATTGATAGCTCGTGGGCAATAACTGATATCATTGTGAACGCACAGCATCCAGAGAGGTTCTGAGTAGTAGAAACTATTTGTGTCCTTGTATCTTTCTCTTTTCTTGTTTTAAAGCAGAACCCCTTTGGAAGACTCATCATTCAATTGCCAGGTAGGCTTATGAGTGGAGTGTTGTTCTTCTAACCCATAACTAACCACTAATAGAAGATTAGAGTTTTAAGACACTTGTGCATTTAAACAGAGTGGCTTTCTTTCTTCTAAGTGTTGTTTTGGCGTTTATCTTGAAGGTTGCAAAAGTCAAGCACCTGGCATTGTAGAAGTGTAGACAAGGGCTTCAAGTTAATTTGGTATGTACAAGGAATGGTGAGAGTAATATATCCCATTGCTAAATAGAAGAGTCTATTCCTGATTTTCTTGTTATACTGTATGTTTATTTAGCAACTGGTCAAACGAAGTCTCTTTGAGTAAAGAAGCCCTGAACACTTCCAGAGAGAAAACCTTGCTGAAATCTCAAGAAGAGATCCAGTGTTTTTTCTTGTTTTCTCTGTCCAATTCCCCTTTCCCTGAAGGGTCAGTCAGTTTGGTCAAGTTAAACACTCTTGCCAACTGGTTGTCTCATTGGGGACTTGGGAGATTGCATCGCCAAGAAGAAACAACAGGAACCTCGTGAGCATCGCCTGACAGTGCATGGCTCCTATTTCCAGATGGAACTAATCAGTTCTTGTGTACGTATGTATTTTCATTTATTTCATACATCCAAAATATTAGCGTAACTGTTTTGACATAAAAAATAACATAATTTTTTTTATAATTATTTTTATTGAAATAAAACATTAGCAAAAACTCAATACAGAGAATCGTTCAAAATTGTAGACTCTACATCGCGGGGTTACACGATAGTCAGTAAATACAACTGTAAAGGAACTTCATGGGGAGGGGTGGTCATCCTGAGCAGCATTTCTGGGTGGTGTACAAATCTCTCCTCTGTTACGATTCCAAGGGCCCCAGACACGCGACCACTTCCTGGGGCATCCCCTTTCAAGATACACCGTTTTCTACCTAAACATGCACCAATCCAAATTGCTTTCCAGAGTGGGCAGTTGCACTGCCCCCCACAATTGAGCGATATTTCTCATAGCCAGCATAAACCCTAGTGTGGCCCATTGTGTCTGAGAAGTGTTTAAGTCAGAGGGTTCCCAAATATTGAAGAGGCACCTCCTTGCCTCAGGGGCAGGGAGACCCCAATACCTTGCTCATTGTGACATGTACTTTGTGCCAGTAAGTGGTAATATGTGGACACTCCCAGATGATATGCATAAATGTACCTGTGGGACCACATTGTCGTTTGCATAGCCCTGTGCTTGCCAATACCATGTTTACCAATCAAGGTCCCATAATATAGGTCCTATGTAGAATTTTAAGCTGGACTAATTTCAGGCGAGCTGGGATTGCAAACTCCCTGGGGGGTGACAAAAAAATAACTTCTTAATGTTTTAGAACTAAACAACCTAAAAACAACAAAAACAACAGGTGGTTGATCTGTCGAACTCCGGTGCAATACTACATTTGTAATTTGGATATGGAGGACCCATTGGCCTCACACTCCATTACAATTGGCCCACCTTATATCTTTGGTAGTTCAATCCCAGCATACTATGAGCCTGTTGGGATGGTAGGAGCAGGGAGCTGTATGTCAAGTGGAAAGCCAGAATGGGATGCTGGACTACAGCATCCCTCTGGGAGTGGCATAAATAGACAATGACCTCTGACAAGAACGGTATCGGAGTGGGAGGGAAATTGGAATGAAGAGACCAGGGATCGATACTATGGACAGTGGGTGACAGAGACTTTTCCTTTGCTGAAGACAGAAACGTTAATGGCTTGTGTCTGGAAGCAGGGGCAGAGACATCCAAAAGTTATGAAGTGCTTAATTTGTAAAGGAAAGATGATTTTATTTTCTCTATACATCCATATTTTAGAAATGAATATTCAAAATACGTAATAAACAAACAAAACATTGCACAAAGCAATACAATTATTACAAGAATGATTAACAGACTATCCTCCCAAACTATCAAAACATTCATCAACATTGTTAAATCCCTCTTGAATCTTACTAACCCAGGAACCTATTGTTTCTGACTAGCCATGCTCTTCTAAAGCTTGGACTTCATGAGAAATATTTGTGATATTTTGAACATATGTGTTGATAACCCTGCTGTTATTGGGTACTAAGGTGGAAACACTCTACAACTTTCACAGCCCGTATAACACTGTGGGGGATATTAGCAAGAACCTCATTAAAATTATCGTCTTTTCAGCGGCAGGAAACTGCCCCTAAAATGGCGATGATTGGCTTGCTAATATGCGTTATAGAATTACAACAGAAGCCCAGGTTAGATGTGCAGGACATCTAACCTGGGCTTCTATTGGAATTCTATAACGCATATTAGCAAGCCCACTATCGGCGTTTTAGCGGCAGTTTCCTGCCGCTAAAACTGCAATAATTTAAACAAGGTTCTTGCTAATATGCCCCTAAGATCTTTCACAAGAAGTATATTTAGTGCTCAGTGGTTTTGCACAATCATTGCTCGCAGACTGCAATCAGCTCAGAGTTAGTTTGTGTTAAAACCCCAGCAGTGTTAGAAGGAAATTGGATGACAAGCATTAGCCAACCATCTAATTTTTACACCATTCATAGCCACACCCATAGATGGAATCATAACTGCTAATTTAGCTAATCCTATCCACCCAAAACCATTATTTATTTATTTATTTATTTTGACAGTTTTGTATAGCACAAACAAGACCCTTGCGGGTATCAGAGCACATACCAAGGCACAAAAAGGTGATTTGACAAATACATACAAATATAATGACTTAAGCAAATACATTCCTGGTAAAAGTTAGCGACTAGCACATATCAACAAGCATACATATCAAAAGGTTCAGGTGAATCTAGCTAAGAGGATCGCTTTCACTTCTTTTTAAAAAAAAAGCAGCGGACGGAATCAGTCTAGTTTCTGCGGGTAAGGCGTTCCAAATCCTGGGGGCCATTCCTGAAAAGGTACAATTGTAGTTTTTTTTCTTGGAGAAACATTGTGGTTTAAGTAGAAGGCTGTCAGAACTCCAAGTTGTTCTGCTACCACCCGATAGTACTAGTTTCTCCGCTAGGTATGTTGGTGTTTATTGGTGCAATGCTTTATGAGTCATACAGGCGATTTTCAGATGGATTCTGGCCTCATAAGGTAACCAGTTGAGCGCACGAAGGTCGGGAGAAATATTGCAATTTCTTCTTGAGCCGGCGATGAGTCTAGCGGCTGTATTGATTGAGGCTCTAAGCGGAGCGGTTGTTGATCTGTAAAGGCCACAGAGAGCGACACTTCCATAATCTACTCTGGGAATTACTAGCGCTTGGACTGCCTGTTTAAAGTCCTATGCGGGTATCAATGGTTTCAGTTTTCTCAGGGTGTTCATCTGAAAATTGGCTCCTTTAGTTGCAGCGCTGATTTGTTTCTGCATGTTTAGATTATTGTCCAGAGTTATTCCTAAGGATTTTGCAGAATCAATAATGCAAGGTTGACCATCTAGTGCAGTTAGGTGCTGCATCCAATCGCGGATCGTGTCTGTTTGGGGGGTGAGATGAGGAGGAATTCTGTTTTTAGTGTGTTAAGTTTTAGATGGTTGTTTGCCAGCCAAATCTGTGTTTTTTGGAGCGTTGAGTTAAGGGATTTGATGTCTTCAGTAGTGTAGACCTTAATGTAGAGCTGTGTGTTGTGAGTGTACATGTGATATTTGATGTTTAAGGCGTTGAGAAGCTCAGTGAGTGGTTCCATAAACAAATTGAAGAGTGTTGGGGAGAGGGAAGATGCCTAGGGAACTCCCAAAGAGACTGGGGTGGGGTTAGATAAGGGTTGGTTGATCTTGAATCTCTGCGTTCTGTCTTGGAGGAAGGAAGCGAACCAGTTTAACACTGTTCCAGATAAGCCCATTCTATGTTTTAAGAGTTCTAGTAGTGATCGAGCAGATTCCATCTGGAGTCAGGCATTGTTTGTTTTTGTGTGTTAAAACATGGCACATGAAAAATATGAAAGTGAGGCCTAAGTCAGTCTGAAATGCTTGTGCTGACTTAACATGTGTTTTTGCAGTATAGAGAAAAGTGGCCTTTTTAGCTTTAAAGATTAATAGAATGTGTTTCTCTCTTCCCAGCTCATCCCTTGCAATCTAAATTCACTATTACTGTCTGAAAAAACTTTGGCTTGTAGCATATTTTGATAAACATTTTCAGTTAATAACACTTTTTTAATAATGTGTGTGAATTAATAATGCACCAAACACTACACATGGGGCTAAATGTTTTTTTTTGCATGGAAAGTTATCTAAAACATTAAAGCATGTTGCTGAGTACGCTGTATTAACTGTGTGCGCTGTATTAACTGTGTGCGCTTTTAAAATTTACACTAAAGCATAAAAATGCTATGTTGCACATTGCACATTTATTTTACATGTTGTCATAAATAATAGAAAAACTGCTTGAAACTAATTGCTTGGCTAGGTAAACATTTATAAGGGGTATTAGTATGAAGGAGGGAAACATAAGGGCTGATTTACATGAAATTAATATTCTCTTTTCGTCTGTTTTATTTTTGGGGCCTTAGAAAAAATGGCTGCCTGTGAATCCAACAAGGCTATGACTTGCAATTTAATGAGAAGAAAGCATGTGCAGACTGTGCCATCTTTCCTAAAGGAGTCAAGGCCACTGTGAACTGGACATTCTTGTGATTGTGCCAATGTACCAGTTAGTTAAAGATATCCGTCTTGCTGCGCTGTGACAGGAAGGAAGGAGGAATTAGAATGAAACATTTTTCCTAGCAGATGTTGCAAATATATATAAAATGTATTTACTCATGTATGCTTCTTTCGTTAAAACTGGTATAGTCAGGATATTAGAATGAATCAGGATTCTGAGACCTCTTGCCATCGTGACTGACCAATCAAGTACAAGTTTTCAGAACATGAAACATTTTTTTGTAGTCTGCCAAGAATTAGATTATAAATGACGACCTCTCTGGAGGTGTGGCTGGCTTCAAGCTCATTTAGGCTACTAGGCTCATTAGGCTTTAGGGGGGGCTTGTGAGCTCTTGAGAGAAGGAACAGATTAGACCACACATTCTATGGGTTAGGTATGAGATCGTCAAGGGTGCAGCCTTGGGCGTCCGAGGAGAGTCAGGTGGGGGGTTCCCTGGTGATTTTTTTCCAAAGTCCTGGCACGTCATATTTTGGCACTGCAGGCCACATTCCTTTGAGGTCTGGTAAAGCAGGGGCTGCTTGCTCCTTAGTCACAGAGAGATGCAGAAGACTAGCAACAGATAGAAAGGTTTTTTTAGAATTAGATGCTAAACTTTATGTTTATGCTTTGACTAATTAATTAGGCCTGAAAAGATTTATTTGCATTTGTTTCTCTTTAAGGGAGATTTTTGCCAACTATTTAATTATTGATTATCCTTGCAAGACTATTTTTCTGATATTTTGCGCTACATTTTCTTTCCTACATGTAATGCTTATATGCAGACTGTAATATGTTCTGTGTTAATGCTATTTTTCATGTTTTCCAAATTCTGTTACCTGATTGATATTTTACTAATGAATTAAGGGTCAGAGAAAAATGAACTTTTGACTAGAAAATAAAACCCTTTAAAATATTCAACAACTCTCTTTATTGGCTTAAATAATAATTGCATTCTTGACTGTTCAGGTTTACATGGTGTGAAGGGCCCAACACCTGTTTTAGCTGTAACATAGAGGTAGAATGAGGGTTTTGCATTGAGAAATTACCAGAAGAAATTACCGCTCTATCAGTAGGTTGCTGTGTTTGACTGTATCGTAGGCTGAGGATAAGTCAAGGAGGATTAGCAAACAGGCATCATTTTGGTCCAGTATTTGTAGGGCGTCATCTATGATGTGGGTCATGGCTGATTCGGTACTATGCCCAGGTCGAAAGCCTGATTGGAATTGACCTAGCAGATTGAAGTGGTCGATATGGTTACTGAGCTGTATGTGGACGCATTTTTCAAGCAATTTCGCCAGGGTCGAAATGTTGGAAATGGGGCAATAGTTGTTCAGGTCTGACGGGTCAGCTGTAACTTTCTTTAGAATGGGGTTACATGACCAGTTTTGAGGATGTCGGGGATGGTTCCTTGCAAAAGAGAGGCATTTATAATCCTGGTCCATATGGGCACTAGCTGTGGCATGAAGGTCTTTAAGTGGGTAGTTGGGAGAGGGTCTGTGAAATGGATAAAAGGATTCAAAGCCATGAGCGTATTCAAGATAGCTTCTTTCGTATAGAAGTTGAAAGTGGCCCAGGAAGCATTGTTCTTGAGGTCGAGCTTTAAAGAACATTTAGGCGGGGTCACAGGTGTGGTCAGCATGATAGTAGAGTGGATGTGGGATAGTGGGTCGTTACATAGGTCTATCTTTAAATTCTTGGTCTTTGTGGTGATAAAGGCGGCAAGCTCCTCGCAATTGGGGAGTGTTTCCGCACTGGCTTGAGGGGAGTGGGATATCTCTTTGATTGAGTCTTGATCATGTTAAAAGGTTTTTTGGGGCGATTCTTAGCTTGGTCTAATTGTTTACATATGTAGTCAGCTTTTGAGCATCTAATCTTTGTGCAGTATGAGTTTCTGGTGCTCCTTCTTAATTTGAGGTGGGCAGCTGATGGAGCGGATCTCCATTGTCTTTCAATTACTCTCAGCGATCTTCGATCTTCATTTATCCTACCATTGTACCAAGGGTTTGAATCTTTTGTGGTGACTCTTTTCAATTGAAGGGGTGCTATGTTGTTGAGTACCATGTTCATAGAATTAAAGTAGTGATTGGTCAACTCCTGTACATTAACTAAACCTTCCAGCGGTGGTGAGAGGATGTGGCTGGCGGTTGTGAGTGTGGAAGGATTGATGTTATCTAGGTTCCTCCTCCAGATTTTTGTTCTCTTAGGTTGGATAGGGAGTAATTTTGCTACTTACTTGATATGGAAAGTGATTATGTGATGGTCAGACCAGTCGCAATGAAGAATCGATTCAAGCTGAATAGAGTCAGCTTTGGAGATCACTAGATCAAGTATTGAGCCTTTATCGTGGGTGAGACTATCGCAAATTTGGGACAGGTTGAGATCAGATAGGAAAGCTTTGAGGCTATTGACCTAAGGGTCGTTTAGATTGTTCCAGTGGAGGTTAAAGTCCCCCAGGAAGTTCTCGGTAATCTGTTGACCGACATTTGTTGCTAAAATATCCATGATGTGCTTGATAAAGGTAAGGTTGTTACCAGGAGGATGGTAGAAAGAATGGAGTGAGCATATTGGTTTGTTATTGCTCGATATGTTAAGGCAGAGGTATTCACATGAGGAGAGTACTGGGGAGTTGGAGCCGTTAACAGAGAGGTTGTTCCTACGAACGCAGGCAATGCCACCCCCTAGCTTGTCCGATCGATCAAGTCTTGTGATGAAATAGTTTGGGGGAACTAAAATGTCTAAGATGGGTGAGGATGATTTGTTTAGCCAAGTTTCCGTCAGGATGATAAGGTCAGGTTCATTAGTTAAAAATAGGTCCACTATATCTGCAGCATGGCGCGACTCTGATCTACAGGTAAGTAGGATACATTTTAGCTGGGCCTTGGTCAAAGTGGTGCTCTGGTCATGGGAGATTCGTATTCTCTTGAGGTTATTTTCGTTAATACCTCTGGGGCGTGTCTTACACTTCTAGAAGCATTGGGCTGGATGGGTCAGATTAGGGGCTGTGCCTGTGTGTCTTCTGTGTGTGTTGGTATAGAGGGAAGGGACTTCGTTGGAATGAAGCAGGGAAGTGAGCTCGCTCGTAGATAGGGTTCGCTTTTCCCTGGTGGGGCGGGATGAGGCATTGGGGTAAGGTACTGTATTCCATTTGGGGAGTTGCGGTGGGGAGCTAGAGCATTTCTGGTGCATAGGGTTAGTTAATGAACTGGGCTGATGCCGGATCAGGTCGTGCAGCGTTTGGATGTCCTCTTTTATTTGTTGAAGAGATAAAAGTATCTCGTCAATTCTAGGGTCAGGTGTTGGAGTTATCATGCTGGTGGCCTGAACTGTGTTACGACGAGGAGGGTTTATTGCTAGTGTGGCCTCCTGGGGCAAGAGGTGAGCTGGTTCACAGCGTGTGGGTTTTTACTTCTGGAAGTCTATGGCGGAGGGCTGGATGGAGAATGGATGTGAGGGGGTGTTGCTGTGTGCTTTAGTGGTATCTAATTCAATGTGTGCCATATTTGTGGAGTGGTGATAACTAGGGAGACAGGAGGTGAAGAGGGGATGAGAGAGGTTATTGGTATGAGCTATGTGAGGAGGGATGGTGAGATTTTTAGTGCAGGGAAAGGGAGAAGATAGGCCCTCGGATGGATCTGGACTGAGTGTGTGGGAGTACGCGATTGGGCTAGTGCCCGCAGTGAGATGGGTGGCGATGTGGTTGCTGGGATGGGTTGGGGTAGTGGGGGCCGCGGGGGCATGTGGGAGAACTGGGGGTGAGGTGATGTTAGTGATAGGTGAGGTGGATTTAGAGGAGATTGAGAAGGGGCTAGGGATGGGGCGTCAGGTGAGGAATCTGACAGAGTGGTCAGAGAATGGTTTGCAGTGGGAATGGAATTGGATCTTGCAACCTTCGCTTTGATGCTAGGGAAGATGTTGTCCAGTAGATTCAAGTTATTGTCTGCTGCCTGCATGAGGATAATCCCAGTATGATGAATGGTAAAAGTAGCAGTTACTTTGTAGAACTGGGAGGGGGTGATAGTTAGTGTGAGACCATGTCCGGTTTTGTTGGTTGATGCAATAGAAAAAAGGGCAAGAAAGGCTTTCCGCCATTGTGCCCTCCTTTTGGTGTAAAAGATGATGTCGTTCATTATGTGTCCTGTGTTATTTGAGAAGTAAGGGTCAGAGATTGGAGTTTCTGGGTGCAGTTTTAGTAGACGATGTTTGAAGCTTTTGGCTGCCTTTTTTGTGAGGTTGTGAGGGTATTTGATGGAATAGGTGTGTGGACCCATAGGCACCATAATACGGTATGAGAGTTGTGGAAGGCGAAGTTGAAGGCCTCCCTGTTTATACCGGGTTAAATAATATGAATCAATTTGTGGGTTAGAGTGTTGTGCGAGTGCAGTTCATATCACTAAACAAATGATGATCTGCAGCGCGAAAGATGAATAAACCGAGTGTTACAGCGCATCGGTTATTCAGCTTGTGTTGGTCTCCTCGTGCAAGCACGGGCATAGCAGATCAATGAAGGCAGCTCAGACATATGCGTGTGGCCAGGGAATGGGAGGAGTCGCTGGAGCAGTGTCATTTGTGCCGGTAGCCTACACTCGCTTGGTTACCTTGAGGCTGCAGGGGGCTCACCTTGAAGAAATGCGAGATCCCAGGCACCACGCGAGACCGCTCCGATGTTGCATGCAGCTGGGTCCTCCGTGATGGTCGGGACTGCTCCTGCGTTACGATTCTCAGTGCGTGGGGTCGTCCGGGTGCGATACAATCCTCTGTGCGGGGGGTCCGGATGCTCCAGGTATTCCAGCGTATGGATTCAACCAGAGACTCTGGACCCTCCTGATCGGCCGTTTCAGTCCTCATTGCGGATGGGGTTCGTACTGGTGCTCTGGTTGTCGGCGATAGGCACTTGTTGTTTGGACGCTCCAGAAGGACCACGTCCCCCCGGATCACCCTCCTATCTTCCTCTGTAACCAACGTTCTGGCTTCTTCGGGATCTGCGAAATCCACTCTGCTGGTATGAGCCTGGTAAGGGCGATAAGTTCAGGGTCGGTCGAACGGTGGGTCTCGTCTGGGCTAAACAGGGATATTTTCAAGTTTTGATCCATAGCCCTCCGAGCTCACTCGTTGAGCTCCTTACCCACCGCCATCTGAAACAGATCTCTCAACTCAACAGGCTCCTTCATTACATTCATATGATAAACTCTAGGAAACACTAAAACAAGACAGCACAAACACACAGAATTATGTAGCAGGTTGAAATAAGCAGTCTTGTCACACACATAATAAAATCCTCTCAAAATGTGGTCTTCAGTAAGTATGGGCCAATTTTGCAAATTTGCGGTTCGCGAATTTGCGTATTCACGAATTCGCAATCCGCAAAATCAGCGAACTCTCGCAAATTTGCGGATTTTTTCTTTTTTGTGTGTTCGCAAGGGTTTCTGCCAGTTCGCAAGGGTTTTGTACCAGTTCACAAACGCGAACTTACTTGTCGGGTCGCAGCGGTCGCGAATATGTTGTTTCTACGTCTGGTTCATCACAGCACCCTCTGTTTCACCACTGCCACCCTCTGGTTCACCCATGCCACCTTCTGGTACATCACTGCCACCCTCTGGTTCATCACTGTAGATTATGGGGGAAAAGCACACCTGCCCTGCTTCAACTGACATGAATTAATTTGGGGTTGATTAATGTGTCACTGAATTTGAACTTCCAGTCTGGCATCTGCTTCCTTATCTGTAATTGCTTTCTGTTGCAGTGCAATTTTTTTTTCACAGGACCTTTGTGGCCTACTAGTAGCTATTCTCTGAGCCTGCTGTGAGGGTCAGACCAGGGTCATAGAATAGTTGCAAGTAGGCAACTGAACTCTGGAGGGGGCCCTCAGGAAGCACTACAGGGAATGGTTACTAATGATGAGCTTGAACTTTTGCACCTGCTGAGTGCTTTCAGTTTTGCAAAAATCGTTTTTCTGCAATTTCGCGGGATTCGCGGGGCTCGAATCTGTGCGAGATCGAATTCGGAAGCCGTGAATTTGTGCGCAGATGCGATTTGTTTTTTTGCGGCGTGTTAGTTCACGTGGTTTTGTGCGTTTCAGCGAGCCGCTGGTAGCGCAACGAGGCAATGTTACCCTCGCAGTCGTACATGGGTGCGGCCATCTTGTTTGCGTGACGTATTTTCGTTTCCGGACGCTATGTGTAATCTCGCAAAGTGTGCGGCTCGCTAGTACAAGTTCGCGTGTGATCGCGAGGGAAATCTCGCGCGAACTTACCCACGCGGTCGTGAACGGGAGCGGCCATCTTGTTTTTTATTCATTGCTATGGTTCTGGGCATGCTTTCTGTATCCTCTGTCAATCTCTGCCATCCTTTGCTTGTTTGAAGTTTTTTTTAATCTATTTTACTTATTATCTATCCCTCTATTTTTCTAGCTCTATATTTTTGTGTTTTCTGCTACTTTTAATTTTAAACTACTTTTTTAAACTATTTTCTTTTCTTCTTCTCTATTCTATTTCTTATTTCTTATTTACCTTCCTTTCTGCCCAGACCATGGTAAAGGGAGCCGGGAAGCAGCCTGAGAAGGGAAAGGGTCCCGCACCCCGTGCCCGGCTCCTGTGTGGGCGTTTGAGGGGGGAGCAAATTAAAACCCAGGAGATCTTTTGCGCAGAGGAGGTGGCCACATTAGTAATTTATGTCCAGCGCCACCTCCCCAGGACCATCATGGCAGGCGGCAAGATCGCTAGCGGCTACGGGACCCGGGAGCGCCGGTAGTGGTGGGAGAAGGTGTGCCGGGCCATGTATCAACACTCTCGGGTCCGGCGCACATACAACCAGACCACCCACCTTTGGACGGATCTCCTGGAGCGGGAGCGCGACTTGGTCGACCTGCTTGGCCTCGAGATCTCCGGGCTTGGTGAGTAGTAGTAGCTATTTCTTCACTACTCTGTTTTCTCCTGCTCTGTGTGTTATTATATTGCAAATTTTAGTTTTTTACCAAGAGCAAAAGCGCTGCCGATGACATTGTAGGTAAATTATATTTCAAAATCTTCTGTGCATTTCAGGTGCACTGCTCTCCTTCTCAGTAGCGTTGCTACTATGCTTATTTGTTTTCGATTTTGTGTTCATTTCATTGGCCTAAGAAATTATGTATGAGTGTAGTTTAAAGAACTGCGTAATGCTAGACACTAAGGGTCAAATTTTCAATTACCAGCGCATCCCTGCAAAGTAGCAGGGATGCGCCAGCAATTGTGCACCACGCCGCCACCACCCATGGTGTGTCGTATTTACAATGTGGCGCACCATGGGCCCAAAACGTCACCGAAGCGTTACGCATCTGTGCCGTAAAGGCGGCGCATTGCTGGAGTTGCGTCGCAACGATGGTGCAACTCCAGCAATGCTCCGGGGTGCCCTATCTCCCCAATGCTGCGTCAAGCCATACGTCTACTTCAAGCAGGGTTTGAGTCACGTATCATTGTCCTAAAAGTGACTGATTGAAATCTTGTAGATTTCCCTCAGCCACTTTTAGGATGCGTTCCTGCGCAAGAAAGCCCTCCCTTGCGCCGGAACGCCCCCTGATGGCGCAGGGCTATACAACGTGATGCATCTCCCATATGCGTCACGTTGTTAATATACGCCGCACCATGGCGCCTCTTTTGTTCTGCCGCTGCGTCACAAAAGTCATGCAACAATAGAGCAAAAGAGCCGCAAGGGGCTTGTAAATCTGCCCCTACAGACTAAAGTCCAGTCCTTCCTTTGTACACCTGGCAATAAGAAGAAATAGTGGTGGTGGATTGATAGTTTGAGTATTTTAATGACTGGTTTTTGTAGTAGGAAACTTTTTAGTGTTGTCGCTGATCTGCAATCACGATGGAGTTTGTCTGTCACTTCGCGTGCTGCGGACTGCTGCCTGCCAGTCCTAGGCGAACCTTTTTAGTAGTTTGTTTAGTGAGTTACATATCTTTCCAAGTCGACGGTCCGCAAATCAAGCAATACTAATATCGTAGTAAACCACATGAGATAGGTCAATATATCCTGTGGAATAGTTGTCTATTTGCTATTTCGCCAAAATATTTTGTTATTGTTCTTTTGAAATGTTGATTTGGTTGACAACAATCATCCATGTTTTCGGGTCTTTCTTTCTTTCATGTTGTACATCAGCTCCCCCAAGGGGCAAGAGGACAAAGGAGGAGGGGTTATCGGCTGCTGCTGCTGTTCAAGGCCAGGATCGGTCAGGCGAGGGCTCCTTTGCTGGCCCCGGTAAGTTTTAATTTTAATATAGAGTATCTATTGTTTCCTAGCGTTCCTCATTCAAATTTTTCTAAATCGTCTTTGATCTTCTTGTAGACTGTATCTAAATTCTTATCCTACCTCTACTATGACTCCCTGTGGTATTACTAGATTATTCTTATTAGTCTGTCAGTGTAGCTAACTAAGATTGCATATTTGGCAAAAGGTGTTAAACGAAACTCCCATTCTAGTCAGCATTAGCTCTATGCACTGAGTGCAGTCCTCTGGGATTGTCCATAATGTCTTTTCAAGTCTTCTAAATGTTTATGCTTTGACAATTACCAACAATAAAAAGGTGAATGACCACCAAGAAAGAATAAGATACTACTTTACTTTTGGTTTGGATAGGAGGACAATCCATACTACTACTGTTGCAGGGACAAATCTGCACAAACAGAACTATGGACACTAAATAGTGCATTGTTTATCAATTATAATAGGTGCAGGTAGACTTTCCACATACCTCAGTGATATCAGACTTTGAAGAACCCCCAATCTCCTTACTGACTAGATAGTGTGGGCAGAGTCATGTAGCTCCCGAATTCATCGATGATTGATCCCGAATGATGATTATCCAACGCAGGACAAGAGTACGGAGTCAGAGTCCAGAAGTGTCAGAGGCACGGACTCATGTTTGCAAATTGCAAAACCTTTTGCTCATTCACTCTTGAACAAAAACCACAGGGTCTATTTAAGTTTTAAAGCTTTATTAAAAGTAAAAATATTTATTATAATCAAGCTTGTTATAAAACATAAACGGTTGATTAAAAATGGAAAAGTGCTTAGTGATTTATTTCACACATTTTTTGTGGGCAAGCCGAGCCCTCACCTGGTTTGAATTTTAATTTTTCTTTTTGGTGCTGAATCGTTGGTCACTCCGTCCTAGTGATGATGATTTGTTCTTAGAAGTGAAGCTTCTGTCTGTTATGAGAAAAATGGTGCGTGTTAAAAAGCAAGCATTCATCAGTTGTGCCAAAAAATGCAGCAAGACAACACCCTTCCCTGGAAAAAGGGACATTTTTACTTTAGAGTAGACAGTCACAAATTATTAGATTGGTTTCTGTATTCACATTTCTTCATTCCTCGACAAAATACTAGTGAGTGGTGTATGTCTATGACATCTAACATTCTTACATGTACTTTGTAGGTGGAACATCTGGTGCTGGGCCCAGCACGGAGGTGGAGGAGGAGACTTCTGGGGAGGAGGCGGTGCAAGTGCCGGACAAAACTGCTGTGCGGGTTGCAACGGCAGTGGCGGGCAGTGGTAAGCTCTTATATTCCTTACTTATTGAGATTGCAGACTGCATAGTGTACTCCCCGTGAGAAAACGTAAGGTTTGTCCAGATGAGAGACATGAAGAAGAATGATTGACATATAGTTTAAATGGATGGATGCCTGGATCATGGTACTATCTGACTCTTAGATAGCATATGTGTATCTAGCGAGAGTAGACGGTCACTGGAAGAACTAAGTGTTACTTTGAAGAGCATGTAACACAGCACCTGCATGTCCGTCCCAGTGTAGGAAAGGCAAGGAAAAGAAGTTGTTATTTTGTCCGAATACTACCATGAATAGGAGCAGTAGTTTGTATTGCAAGCACAGCATATATCCGGCTATTACGATGGCAACTCACTACCTCTGTTAATAAGTTTATTAGAACTCGGTCATTCGTGTGTGGATGTATCACTGTTCACTCAATAAAAAGCAAAGCACCTAAAGTCATCCCATATGTAAGCAAATACATACCATGTGCAGTGATAGATAATCAGATTAATTATCTTCTTCATTTTCCTTTTCTAGTACTCATTGGCACTGTAGGGTGAAAGTTAAATTAATTAAGCAGTAGCCCTTGTAACAGAGTATTCTCACTGCCACCCATAATAGAAAAGTAAGAGCATCACCACCTGCATGTACTGGACTGGTACAGTAGCGCAAGTCTGTCTCACTCATCATGGTGGGCATCTGTTTTTTTCTCGGGTGCAAGTTGACTGCGCTGGCATTATGCCGGCTTGCAGAAGTTAACGTACCAATTTTGCTAAACAAGAGAGAAGAAGAATAAGACAGGTGTACTGTCATAGTCGGCTCTAATGGAGTGAGTTCATAGTGCTCATAGAATTGATTCCTTAAACTTCCACTAATGTTAGAGCAAGGATGAAGAAGTGGGAGGTTAGATAGATACTGGCCACAATAGTCATGTACTGCGCTTGCAAGTTGCTAGTTCTACTGTGAAACAACTTTATGCTGAATCATTTTGTGCTAATCTTAAAGAGCAATGGTTACAGACTATGTCTTTATTTCTTCATATAGATGCTCCTTCCAAACCAACATGGAAGGAGCTGGCTAAAAGGGCCCAGCAACGGAGGCTGGCGGCCACTGTCGCCGAATATCGGCAGCTGGTGGCCCAGGAGGAGGAGGACACGCAGAGTCCGTCGACAATATCCACTGCAACACCTGCATCCTCCTCCGTGCTCCCTGGGTCAGCCAGTCAGCGCAGCAGGTCTCCAGCGGTACGGAGCCCGGGTACCACAGCCACTCGCCACCGCCGAGCAGCAAAGAAATCAGCTGCACCCCACAGCAGTTGCAAAAAAAGGATGTAGCGCCTTTCCCTCAGGGTGTCCCACCTCGAGCAGGAGCTCCTCAACACCAAAACCCTGCTCGAGACCCTCCGCAAGGAGCATGCCGACCTGGCCCGAAAAGTCAACAGCAGCCAGCAGTAGGAGGAGACTGTCCCTTGCCCCTTTTTTAAAGACTTCTGGGGGGGGGTGGGAATTGGGAGATGGGTTTTCTACTTTTTTGGACTTTGTTTTCACGGACATTCGTTGGGGTTCGGGAGGGGGGGTGAGTTGGGTCTTGCGGGAGATTATTTATGTTAGGGATATATAAATATACTTTAAACTTTATCTTAGCATATGTGTTTTTTACTGCTTTTGAGGCTGGTGGGTGGGGGTTTAACAGTACGTTTGTTTTCCTGAAACTTAAGTGGCATCTTGATTCAAGTTGAGTAAGTACTAGTAATTGCCCAAATGTTTTCAAAACTAAGTGCCTGTCACAGAGTACGTGAATTCAATAGTCCTAGGACCGTCAGTCTCTCGTCTCTCCTAATACTCCATTATACTACCTCCCCCCAAACGCTTATCTTACCTGTAATTTGTGTTTGGAAATAGGGCTAGGCACAGGGCTGGCTGCACGGGAAATGGCGATTAAGGTTGGCACTCCTGGGCGGATGAAATGTCATCATTGAGGTGGTACTTGTGGTGTTACACAGTGGCAGTTGCAGCATCTGAAAAAAAAGAAAATGAAACCTTGTTTGTCCTTACCGTAGCATTAGAACGGTACAAGAGAGAATATAGCAGGTGACAGTACACTAGAACAGTGCCACAATGTAGCCTAACAAATGGTAAAGTATTGAAAGTATAACTAGTACTTGCATTGAATTTCTTTGACATTGGCTACTACTACAAGAAATAGTACTGAAGGTGAAGGACACAGCAGCATAATAATTTGCCACGTCTAGGAGGAGGATGTTCTTGATGACGAATCAAGTTGATGGCGCACATGAAAATCTGCTTTCATTTGCCAATAGTGACTCAGTGTCAAGCTGAGTAAGAATATATCCTCGGATTACTTCACCAGCCTGCTGATATGACCTTATCCTCCCCAGCAAGTGTGTGGAATTATTGCTGTCATTTAGTCACACATCAATCAAAACCACACAGCCCGGGGGAAGAGGGTTAGGGTTTGGAAAATGGATGGGAATGGGGGTTTTTGGGAAAGTTTTGTTGAGAGAAGAAAAAAAAGCACAGCATGGACAAACAATAATTGAAGATAAACAAATCTTTGGGTACAAAGCTAACCATGAATCTTTTAAGTGACATAAAGGTAGTGCATGCACTTCTGCATGCATGGTTACTGAAAAGTAAGTAGTACTTTCGACAACCGTAAATGAAAGAATGCGACAGTACAGGGCTGCAGTAATAATTATGCGTTTTCACTTGCCTATCTCTGCACTGAGAGAAACACTTCTTACATTAAATTAGGTTTAAAAAATAGCAGAAGTAAAACCTATAGAATGGCTGTAGGGATGAATTTAGAAGCAGAGATCAAAGAAATGCAGAGTCACACTCATAGAAGTTCACAACAATAACATTACTTAAAAGATCATTAGAAAAGAACGGATACTGTATCTGTATGTTGTTGTAGTTGTCCTGTTGAATTTGGTAAGTTGCATGCATCCAACCATTCCTCTTAAGAGCGGGACTCCTCCCTTCCATCTGACGCTCCGTCCATCAATGTTGGTGACCAGAAGACACCCTGTCCACTGCCTGCCTGGCGGATGCTCAATTGCGGCTCGCTAATGTGAAGCCTGACTTCATCCTTTTTTTCCCATTGCACAGGCTGAAACCCGGCCTGTAATTATTGATGGAAAAACAGGAAGTGATATTAGAACATCACTGACAAATAAATATAAGGTATTTACGATGTGTAGTGCAAAAAGTCACACTTTGAGTTTCCTAATAGACAGTACAATATTTTTGAAAGTGCGTCCTCTGTCTGAGTCTCCTTTTGAAGGATAAATAAGTATGGGCGAATTAATTTAGAGGATCTTTCCCCTCAAGCTAGGTGTACTGTAAACTGTGTTTTAGAACAAAATTAGACCTTCCCAGCAGTGCTCCCAGACCCTTACTAAACCCAGTCGCAAAAATGTAGAAGACCCACAATCAGATCTCCAAAAACAAGGCCTAGTAGAAAATGGTTCAGAAAAGGGGGTGGTGATGGTCAGAGTATCTGAATTAAACAGAACACTCATAGCCAGTCAACAGATCAGGGCTTGATCCATCACCGTTTTTTAGCTCACTGCACCATCCCAGCTCAGAACCTGGCTACATGCAAATTAGTCTGTCCCTGGCCCACTGCATCATGGGAACAAGGCAGACCAAACTACCGAGCCAATTCTTTTACTGGAAAGTAAACAAGCTTCCGGGGACCGGTGTCTGGCATTACAGCCGTCTTCGGCCCGGCTTGCTTGAATCCTGATGGTGCAGTGAGCAAGGGACTCATGTCTGAGCATACCCTTCCACACTTATGGTGGACAAAACGATTTAGAATAGGGGGTGGTGATGGACAGAGTATCTGAATTAAACAGAACACTCGTACCCAGTCAACAAATCAAAGCTTGATCCATCACCGTTTTTTAGCTCACTGCACCATCCCAGCTCAGAACCTGGCTACATGCAAATTAGTCTGCCCCTGGCCCAGTGCATCATGGGAAAAGGGAAGACCAAACTACCAAGCCAATTCTTTTACTGGAAAGGAAACAAACTTCGGGACACCGGTTTTTGGCATTACAGCTGTCTTCGGCCCGGCTTGCTTGAATCCTGATGGTGCAGTGAGCAAGTGACTCATGTCTGAGCATACCCTTCCACGCTTATGGTGGACAAAACGATTCAGAAAAGGGGGTGGTGATGGACAGAGTATCTGAATTAAACAGAACACTCGTGCCCAGTCAACAGATCAGGGCTTGATCCATCCCAGTTTTTTAGCTCACTGAACCATCCCAGCTCAGAACCTGGCGACATGCAAATTAGTCTGTCCCTGGCCCAGTGCATCATGGGAACAGGGCAGACTAAACTACCAAGCCAATTCTTTTACTGAAAAGGAAACAAGCTTCCGGGGACCGGTTTCTGGCATTAAAGCCATCTTCGGCCCGGCTTGCTTGAATCCTGATGGTGGAGTGAGCAAGGGACTCATGTCTGAGCATACCCTTCCACGCTTATGGTGGACAAAACGATTCAGAAAAGGGGGTGGTGATGGACAGAGTATCTGAATTAAACAGAACACTCGTACCCAGTCAACAGATCAGGGCTTGATCCATGACCATTTTTTAGCTCACTGCACCATCCCAGCTCAGAACCTGGCTACATGCAAATTAGTCTGTCCCTGGCCCAGTGCATCATGGGAACAGGGCAGACCAAACTACCAAGCCAATTCTTTTACTGGAAAGGAAACAAGCTTCCGGGGGCCGGTTTCTGGCATTACAGCCGTCTTTGGCCTGGATTGCTTGAATCCTGATGGTGCAGTGAGCAAGGGACTCTTGTCTGAGCATACCCTTCCACGCTTATGGTGGACAAAACGATTCAGAAAAGAGGGTGGTGATGGACAGAGTATCTGAATTAAACAGAACACTCGTACCAAGTCAACAGATCAGGGCTTGATCCATCACTGTTTTTTAGCTCACTGCACCATCCCAGCTCAGAACCTGGCTACATGCAAATTAGTCTGTCCCTGGCCCAGTGCATCATGGGAACAGGGCAGACCAAACTACCAAGCCAATTATTTTACTGAAAAGGAAACAAGCTTCCGGGGACCGGTTACTGGCATTACAGCCGTCTTCGGCCTGGCTTGCTTGAATCCTGATGGTGCAGTGAGCAAGGGACTCATGTCTGAGCATACACTTCAAAGCTTATGGTGGACAAAACGATTCAGAAAAGGGGGTGGTGATGGACAGAGTATCTAAATTAAACAGAACACGCGTACCCAGTCAACAGATCAGGGCTTGATCCATCACCGTTTTTTAGCTCACTGCACCATCCCAGCTCAGAACCTGGCTACATGCAAATTAGTCTGTCCCTGGCCCAGTGCATCATGGGAACAGGGCAGACCAAACTACCAAGCCAATTCTTTTACTGGAAAGGAAACAAGGTTCTGGGGACCGGTTTCTAGCATTACAGCCGTCTTTGGCCCGGCTTGCTTGAATCCTGATGGTGCAGTGAGCAAGGGACTCATGTCTGAGCATACCCTTCCACGCTTATGGTGGACAAAACGATTCAGAAAAGGGGGTGGTGATGGACAGAGTATCTGAATTAAACAGAACACTCGTACCCAGTCAACAGATCAGGGCTTGATCCATCACCGTTTTTTAGCTCACTGCACCATCCCAGCTCAGAACCTGGCTACATGCAAATTAGTCTGTCCCTGGCCCAGTGCATCATGGGAACAGGGCAGACCAAACTACCAAGCCAATTCTTTTACTGGAAAGGAAACAAGCTTCCGGGGACCGGTTTCTGGCATTACAGCCGTCTTTGGCCCGGCTTGCTTGAATCCTGATGGTGCAGTGAGCAAGGGACTCATGTCTGATCATACCCTTCCACGCTTATGGTGGACAAAACGATTCAGAAAAGGGGGTGGTGATGGACAGAGTATCTAAATTAAACAGAACACTTGTACCCAGTCAACAGATCAGGGCTTGATCCATCACCGTTTTTTAGCTCACTGCCCCATCCCAGCTCAGAACCTGGCTATATGCAAATTAGTCTGTCCCTGGCCCAGTGCATCATGGGAACAGGGCAGACCAAACTACCAAGCCAATTCTTTTACTGGAAAGGAAACAAGCTTCCGGGGACCGGTTTCTGGCATTACAGCCGTCTTCGGCCCGGCTTGCTTGAATAGTAGAAAATGGTGACAAAACGTACTTTGAAAGTAAAGTAGGCCAAAATCCCCCCTTACCCACCATGGATTGTATTCAAACCACTTGCAAGCAAGCAAAAGTATCCATACCCAGCATCGCTCCAAGGCTCGCAAACCCCCCCACAAACAGCCCCCTGCCCAAACACATGCAATACAAGACTGCTAACCCTAACGAGCCCTAAGTTAAGAATAGTGGCAAACGCTTTCTTTAACTAGGCCAAATCCCCCCTTTCCCACCATGGATTTTCTTCAAACCACTTGCAACCAAAGTTACACACCCCCCGAGTGCTCTAAGACCCCAGAACTCAGTTGCAAAAATCTTGAACACCCCGAAACACATGAAATCCTGCTGCTAGTGCTAACCCTAACGATCCCTAAGTTAATGTGCCAAAACGCTTTTCAGCATGGATTTTCTCCAAACCACTTTTATCCGGTATTATACCTTCCCAGCAATGCCCCAAGACCTGCCAACCCACCCACAAAAAAGCAGAACACCCCCATACAGGCAAAAAAAGCAAAAATGGAAAATCTCATACTTAGAATATTTTCGGCTTTCTTTCAATTCAGTCCAAATACGCTGTGCAGCTAGGCCCTAACTCCCCTTTTCCACCATGGATTTCCTGAAAAACAAATGCAATCAACATTAGACTGTGCCAGCAGTGCTTCCAGACCCCAAAACCCACCCACAACAACCTAAAAGCTCGCCAAACAGCACCCCAAAGACAGGCAAGTGATCAAAAGCGCAAAATCTTTTTCTGCTCCGATTTTCTCCAAACTACTTTTATCCGGTATTAGACCCTCCCAGCAATGGCCCCAGACCTGTCAACCCAGGCCGAAACAAGTAGAAGACCCCCAAACAGCCAAAAAGCAAAACTACAAAAATGGGGACTCCTCGTCTTCCTCCTGTGTGTATTCGCGTATTATGTAATCTGGTGGTATGAGGTGCAGATTCATCTTGATCATTGTTAACCTCTCCACATTTTTGGGCGAGAGGCGGGTCCTTTTGCAATTTACAATGCCACCAGCATCACTAAAAACACGTTCAGAAGACACACTTGCGAGTGGGCAAGACAAGTAATTTATAGCCAGGTTGGTGATCTCTAGCCACATTTCTCTTTTCCCATGCCAATATGCCAATGGGTCATCATGAACATAGACCTCTGTTGAGTCATTCAGATAGTCCTGCACCATCGACTCAAGGTTCTCCAGGGTTCCTCCGCTTTGCTTACTTTTTGCTGGGACCTTTTGAGAAGCAAACCCAAGCTGAGTTAGCCAATCCTCTTCTTCACACAATGTTACTGTTGTGTCTGGTGCAGATGATCCGGTTGCTGGTGTCTTTAACGGCTGAGAGGGAAAATCACTCACTTCTGCCACAGATGCAGAAGTGGATTCTTTTGACTCCGGATGGCCTGCTGATGCTGATGTACTGCCTTTTCCTTCAATTTCCTGCCGTTCTTTTTCAAACCTCCTGGCTGCCACAGCTAGCCAATGTTTGTACTTTGTAACTTCTGCGTCATCAAAAGGAAAGAATACTCTGCCTGCCAGTGCCTTTTTGTACCGTGGATCCAGAATAGTAGCACAAATGTAATGCTGTTCTGTGTGGATCTTTTGAAGACGTTCATCGCAAAGTAGGTGCTGTAATAACTTCTCCGTACACTCAAATGCTTGTTCCTTTTCTTCATCATTTTGAAACGTAGAAGACACCGCCTTCAGTTGGTGCTCTAGCATGCGTAACAATGGGATAGCTTTTCCCAAATTACAGTCCTCCTTGCTGACTGCACGCGTGAAGACCTCAAAAGGACGAAGCATGTCTGTTTGGCTTTTAACTAGCTTCCATTGCTCCACCTGTATCCTCAGGTTATTCATAGCTGCACCCTGTGTAAAGAAATACTGATTGACTACCGCACACTGCTCAAACAGACGCTCAAGCATGTAGAAGGTTGAGTTCCAACGTGTAACCACCTCCTGGATGAATGCTTTCACTGGCAGTTTACGTTCATGTTGCAGGCACCTCAGCTGCTTCCGGGCCTTAAAAGAATGGTTGAAATGTGTGCACATTCTTCGGCAGGTGGTCAGTAACTCACACACTGGATTTTCTTCACTCAAGAATTTTTTAACAACCAGGTTTATACAGTGCGCCAAACACGGCACTCTGAAATAGTTACTCTTATCCATGGCCTTAACTACATTGGCGCCATTATCTGTGGAAACATAAACAACCATGCGTTTTCTTGGGGACAGCCATTGAAAGACCTTTGTGTTAAACTCCTGCAAAATATTTTCTCCTGTATGATTTTTCTACATGGCAAACATGGCTAGTGTTGCATGTTTCCGAGCAGCTTTAAATACGTTGTTCAGGTCAACACCTGCGTCTAGCTTTGCTTTAACCCCTGAAAAAGAGACCCAGTGTGCAGTGATGCACATGTAATCAACGGCTTGGCAGCTGGTCCACATGTCTGTTGTCAGATGCATAGTGTGAACAGCACTCTTCTGCAAAGCTGCCCCAATCACCTCCAGCACATATTCATGTAGTGCTGGAACCGCAACTCTGGCAAAATAGAACCATCTAGGAACCTTCCATTTAGGGCAGAGCATTGCCACTAATTCAAGAAAACCAACCCCTTCCACAAAAGAAAAAGGGAGAAGGTCCAGCGCTAGCATTTTAGTCAGCTTAGTGTTATACAGACGCGTCATTGGGTGGTTGCGTTCAAATGGCGCATCTGAAAACAACATGCATCTAATGGTGGGCTGGACCATTTTACGGGATGATGATGACTTCTTCGACCCAGTTACGCTCGGTGATGATGAAATTTTTCGCATTGGTGTCTCACTCTCTCCCACACTCTTAGTGTGGCTCGTATATCTTGCAGGGGGTGTGCTGCTTACAGGGGTACTGGGTGTAAGTGAAGAAATGTTTGACGCTTCTTCCTCTTCATCCTCATCAGATGAAACATCAACGGATACAGTTTGTTGACTTGCAAATCGGGCTTCCTTGATCTCCTTTAGGTGCGCATGCCATTTGACAGTGTGCTGTCTCTCAAGGTGACCTCTCTGGCCTCCGGTACCATAGTTGGTACCAAGCTTACAACGACTAACTCGAAGCTTACAAATGGTACAAATGGCTATGTTTTTCCTTGTTGGGCTAACACTAAAGAAGTCCCAAACTGCGGACTTCAAATGTCTGTGGGGGGCGGAGGAGGCGATACTGGGAATGCTAATGCCAGATGAAGTGGAGGATGTGTGTTGCCGAACTTTACTACGTTGTGCACTTGCAGCACCACTAACTGAGGAAATGGAGGTCGAGGTGGATGAAGGTCCCTTCTGGCGTGAAAATATGGAAGCGGTAGGTGGTGGTGTACTAGTTAACTGCATTGGTGGTGGTCCCATTGCCACATCGACAACATCACGCTCAGCAGCATTTCGGGCTAGGGTAAAAATGTCTGTTTGCTGCATGCCCGCTGAGGCTGGAGTGATGTGTATGATGACTGCGTCGTCGTCGTGAGAGTCTTCATCAGCAGGAGTATATGCCACTTCTTGTTCAGCGTCATCATCACACTCCACAAGTACGAGACTTTCGGGGATCTTCCTTTTACGCTTAGCTACCTTTGTCAGATCATGGTGTGCCTCACTCTCAGACGGCTGTGGTGGTTCCTAATTTTCATCCATATCATCAGAAGGAAGGGGGCTTGAAAAAGATGTAGACACCATCCTTGATCTTTTCCTTGCTAGGGATCTGGAAGACAATGAATGATCAGGAGGAGTGGCTTCCTCGAATGATACCTCGGCTTGAATGTCGATTTCCTGATGTGCCCCTACTTCGGGAGGAACAACTATTGTGGGCACTTGTGCCGCTCCATGCACCTCTGCTTGCGCATCTCCTTGCACTGCCCCTCCTTCCACATGTACTTTGGCTTGTACTTGCACATGTGGTTGTTCTTGCGGCTGTGGTGGTTGAACACTCGTCAGATGAGTTACAACAACCTGTGTTGATTGAGGGATGCTGCTACTTTCTTGCGATGAGCCAACATCACTGGTCGATGGTGATTGAACAACTAGACTGGCTGCCTCTGCAGCACTCAAGGGCTTGGACTTAAGTTGGCGTGGTAGTGGTGGCACTGAGCCCAATGGAGCGGGGGTGCTGCTCCCAGCTTGGTCCCCAGCAGACCCCGCTGCTGCTGATGGCGTACTTTTTTTCCCCAAAAAATGCGGCGCTCGGCACACCAGTCTCCTTGGTAAGTGGCGCCACTTGCTTCTTCTGCTCCTTACTGGCAACTTTCTTGCTAGAGGAGCTATGGGCAACTTTTTTTGGGGCCATCTTCTTCAGATGTCAGAACAGCAGACTGCAGTTGCACAAGTTGCCGAGTTGTCTGTGGCCACACGTGACGTTGTGCTGCACACACCGCAGCAGGACTTGTTCCTGGCACTGATGAGGAACGATGAGGCTGATGATTCGTCTTTCTGCACCTAAAAGCAAACAAAGCCAGAGGAACATCAGTTAAATGCATGTTGCATATGTAGCGCTTCAATTAATAGTTTGCAAGTAAGCATTTTTATTATACCCACCCCCCAAAATGGAAAGACCAATAAAATGCACCACTGACAGAGTAACCCTGGGCATAATGGATGAAAGCATGGCAGACTGGGTGCAGGCCTATGGCACAACAAAGCACACTGCCTGGCTTCAAAATGGCCCCTAGACCCCCACCACATGGCCAGGCCCTGCCTGTACCAGTCCTCAAAATGGCCCCCACCCACATGGACAGGCCCCATCAATACTCTAAAAAATCGAAAAAACACACAAAAATCACAAAAATCCAATGCCATCCATGCCCTCAATCATGTTCAAATTCAAGACACCCCACAGAAAGACTAGGCCCATGCACCACATAGTACCCCTGGGCAAAAGGCCCCAACAACAGCCCAAAAATCGAAAAACACACAAAAATCACCACACTCCAATGCCATCCATGCCCTCAATCATGTTCAAATTCAAGACACCCCACAGAAAGACTAGGCCCATGCACCACAGAGTACCCCTGGGCAAAAGGCCCCAACAACAGCCCAAAAATCGAAAAACTCACACAAATCATCACAATCCAATGCCATCCATGCCCTCAATCATGTTCAAATTCAAGACACCCCACAGAAAGACTAGGCCCATGCCCCACAGAGTATCCATGGGCATAATGGATGAAAGCATGGCAGACTGGGTGCAGGCCTATGGCACAACAAAGCACACTGTCTGGCTTCAAAATGGCCCCTAGACCCCCACCACATGGCCAGGCCATGCCTGTACCAGTCCTCAAAATGGCCCCCACCCACATGGACAGGCCCCATCAACAGCCCAAAAAATCGAAAAAACACACAAAAATCACAACAATCCAATGCCATCCATGCCCTCAATCATTTTCAAATTCAAGACATCCCATAGAAAGACTAGGCCCATGCACCACAGAGTACCCCTGGGCAAAAGGCCCCAACAACAGCCCAAAAATCGAAAAACACACAAAAATCACCACAATCCAATGCCATCCATGCCCTCCATGATGTTTACATTAAAGAGACCCCACAGAAAAACTCTGTCCATGCACCACTGAGTACCCCTGGGCAAAAGGCCCCAACAACAGCCCAAAAATCGAACATTCCAAAATTGTAGTTGCAGCAACTGTAATGCCCCAAACAAACTTACTTGTGAAATTTCTAATCCAAAAGTGATCCAAAGAAAGTCAAAAAGGCCTCAAATCCAAATATCCAGCAGCATCCACAAAAAGTAATCCTTCCAGGTCAAGATCCAAATCAAAGTGACCAGGACATGAACAAAGCACTGGTGGGAGCCTGCTGGACAGGAAGAGGAAGTTGGAGACTGTGGGGCACTTCCTTCCTCCCACCCCCCCCAAAATGGACTCCTTGCAAAAAAAAGTGCAGGAAAATGTCAACCTGAGGAGTTATTCTGATAAAAATCATCATTTTCAGAAGGTTTATGCTGCTTGCTGGTCGATTTCTTGTGCTGAATTGCAAATTTTGCAATTTTGCGAGTGCGAGATTGTTGCTGCCCGCCGCATCTACGTGTTCGCAATTGCGAACTCCCGCGAGGCGTGATCACGGCGTACTCGCGTTGACAAACTCTCGCTGTGCAAGGTGGCAAGCCGCGATGACGCAATCGCGGTCGACAAACTCCAACAGGATCCCGCAGCAAGATCCAAAATGGCACAGCACAAGCAAAAAATGGAGAAAAACGACTCTGCAAACGCTGAATGACGGTAAGGACGCCATAGCCGGAACCGCGGGACATGCCCACTTGTGCTGACCACGCCCCCTCATTAGTTATAAAGCGCGCGCTGACTGCGAGCGTGGCGCTTGTAGTTGGAAACCTCCTGAGGCACAGCCGGGAGGAGGAATAGCTGGCATTTTAACTTGTGATATTGTGTTTATTTCGTTCTTGTGACACCGTATTTTTAAAAACTAAGACTCACTGCCATTTGGGTCCCCTGAGCACAGACATCCCTGCACAGCGGACTGAGAGCTGTCGCGGGCGGGTGCATTCTCGGCTGGACGCCATAGCCGGAATCGCGGGACATGCCCACTTGTGCTGACCACGCCCCCTCTTTTCACATCTACTCAATTTCCATAAAGAATGTGCTCTCACCGGAAGCGCAGCTGACGAGAGCAGAGGGCGCGACAATTGCGCTCCGAAGGCGCTCTTAAGGCAAGCTCGTCTGCGCTCGTCCGTGCCGAGTCCGGGCTTAGGGCTACCCCCCTTGCCCGACCTATTCCGGACACTGAAGCCCATAGATATAGTAGGGAAGTATTGCTGATACTGGATCCACTGGCTGATAGAGCAACTTGCCCACGCCTAGCCCCCAATATAACATCTAAGAACAAAGATACCTGCCCAAACTGTTCAATGTACCTGCCGCATATTAACCCCCTCCCACTTGAATCGCTACTGAAAACTCATCTGACCTCTGGAAACAAGCATATCCCATTAAAGGACCTAGAACAGAGACACACACGTAAGAGAGAGTTATTGAGTGGGCTATTAAACACTCCACCGAAATACAGCTTTTGATCGAGTCCAATAATTTGGACATTCTGTTTCTGACCGAAACATGGACGGTGGCTGGGCTAGAGTCAGAGCTGGGACCGGCGTGCTCGAGTGGATATAAGATTATCCATAAACCCAGGATTCTGGGAAGAGGGGAAGGAACAGGAATCATCTTCAGGCAAGACTTAAATATTATAACGCTGGAGATTAATATGATCACATGCGCTGAAATTCTCGGGGTACTGATCAGACATGACTCGGGCCATTGCCTTACGAGCCTAATCTGCTATAGGACTCCGGGGCATATTAATATAACGCAACAGCAGGAACTGATCACCGTCATTAATAATCTGTCAATCTCACACAGCAGACTGCTGGTACTGGGAGATTTTAACCTGTGGACCAACGGCCAACTTGACTCGGCCTTCCATAATATTACACAATCCTGTACCAGTTTAGGATTAAAACAGTGGATAACTACCCCCACACACAAGGAAGGAAATGTGCTGGATTTAATATTTGCCGCAGAGGATCTTATTATTATGGGAACAATACTAACTCAGGACCAGCAATCACACAGACTAGAACCTTCACTGGCCACGACTGGAAGAGTCTGCTAAAAAGGAAAGAGGAAGGGAAGTCTGACCTCCTTCAAGTGGGAGACTCTTTAAATCTAGAAAACTATATTTCTACGAACTATCACCTCCTCTGCGCCCTGGTACTCAGATAAATTGAAAAAGTTGAAAAACGCCTGTTAAAAGGTGGAGAGGTATTGGAGTGAAAACTACTCAGAGCAGGAGAGACTGCTCTGGAGGCAGACAATCGTGCAATACAAAAAAGAGATCATCATAGCCAAAGCAAACTATTATGCAGACCTAGTCTTACATAGTTCCAACAAATCACGTGACACCTTCAGGATAATTAAAGAACTTTCCCATCCTGAATGCGCTAATAGCCAAATCAAACCCTCACAGGAACTATGTGACGGTCTGGCGCTCTTCTTCCAGGAAACAATGACTAAGATCATTAAGGGCATGAAGGATCCCCCCCCCCTTCCAGCGCAGCTTAACAGTAACACCAAGAATGGGGAGAATAACGAGGGATATATAAGACACCCCACACCAAAGGCTATCCAGGAGACTTTTGAGACTCCGTCTCAACAAGAATTCGAACAAACAGCCCTTAACATAACATCAGGGTCCCCTTTGGACCCTTTACCTCACAAAAAAGTAAAGGAGTTCAGGGATGAACTCTTCCCAGTATTCCGACAACTGTGCATTCAATCTCTTAACACAGGTATGGTACCAAAAGATTGGAAATTGGCAATTGTCACCCCCCTTCTGAAGAAATCAAACCTGGCCCCAACTGCCATAAAAACTACTGACCAATTTCGCTCTTGCCATACCCAATTAAAATCATGGAACCGATAGTCCGCAGATCATTGTCCCTCTTCCTGGAAACTAATAACATCCTGGAGGAGGAGCAATTCGGCTTCAGACCAGCTCATGAAACCGAGTCTGCTTTACTGACGGTACTGGACGACCTGCGAATGAGGGCGGACAGGGGAGAATCAGCAATCCTAATTTTGCTGGACCTGTCCGCCGCATTCGATACGGTGAGCCATGATATCCTGCTGACAAGTCTGAAGAGCATTGGAGTTGGGGGAGTTGTGCTTGACTGGTTCCAGTCCTATTTGACGGACAGGCGGCAGGCAGTAGCACTACCTCCATACCAGTCGGAATTTGCCACAGTACCATATGGAGTCCCACAGGGATCTGCAATCAGTCCGATACTTTTCAATGTATACATGCAACCCCTGATGGGCATCATCAAGGCTCACGGCATTAGCGTGATCAACTATGCGGATGACACGCAGTTGATGATTTCTCTTGATGGTGCCCATGTAGACTCACTCAAGACCTTCCATACTTGCATGATGGAAATGACATCCTGGCTAAAGAAGAATTCACTACAGTTCAATAGTGAAAAAAACAAAATATTGCACTGTAAGGTGGGTAGAATCACAAGAATCCTGCCCGTCAACTTCTGGCCTCTGGAGTCAGGAGAGCCACTAGTCCCAGTAAAATCAGTGAGGAACCTAGGAGTCAGTTTCAATGAAAGTTTGAGTTTGGAGACCAATGTCAACAAGCAGGTAAGCAGCTGCTTTGCTTTAATGCGAGGACTTAGAAAGCTGCTCCCCCTTTTACCAGTACAAGTTAGAGCCACCGTAGTGAGGAGCACCATTCTCAGCCGCCTGGATTACTGCAATGCCCTGTTACTGGATTCACCTGCCTACCTGATTTCCAGACTTCAGAGCGTCCAGGCGGCAGCAGCAAAAATGGCACTCTCCCGAGGACGAAGATCCTCCACCACTCTTGCACTGGCAGAACTACACTGGCTGCCTATACACCAGAGAATCCTCTTCAAATCCCTATGCACCGTCTTCAAGGCAGTGCATGGGATAGGTCCCCTACCACTACTAAACAAATTCAAGTGGTATGAACCCACTCGGACTCTCTGATCCTACTTCACTAACCTCATTAGCATACCCAGGATCAGGAAAGCCACCTATGGTGGCAGAGCCTTCAGTATATCGGCAGCTCGTCCGTGGAATAGATTGCCTATTGCCATCAGGAAAATAGATGAACTGATGGCTTTTAGGAAAAAAGTTAAAACATGGCTGTTCCCTAAAATTTAACCGACCAGAAACAAAGGACCACCTTCTACTCAGGATGCACAGCGTTTTCAACTATATTCATGCAGTGCCAGGATGCCCGTAGGGTTGCAGAGCGCTTTAGAAATACTATAAATAAATAAATAAATAAGTGAACGCCGCGTGCCGCAATATTGTATCACCAAGCAAAAAAATCCGCTGCGTGCGAATTTTCGAATTTTTGGCAAATTTGCGAGAGTTCGCGGATTGCGAATTTGCCAAAAATCCGCAAATTCCGCGAGCGGAACGGATTTTACGCCCATGCTTAGTCTTCAGTCACAAAGACATTCTTCCTAACAACATAACTTCTTTCACAATTCACCTAATTTATGTAGGCTCACACCACAGCACTTACAACTCACCTTTGCTATCAGCCTTATTCTCAATCTTGGATGTCAATTTGAAAACCTAATTACTTACGCATATTCTTCTTTACTTAGAATGCACACACTCCTCTTTAGTTGTATTACCATTATAGTTAATTTGTGCTACTGTACTCTATTTGAACCCATCTGTAGCATCTTTAAAAAATAAGATTTTCCAGCATAACATTAAAATGCGACAGATAAGGTTATAGAAACTTGTGTTTATTAAAAATTCTAACACATTGCAAGCCAGAACATAGGTTATTGGAAGCTCTAGGTGCTTCTCCTTCACCTCCAGAAGAGGAAGGTGCACACTAAACAATCCTTGACCCCCATTACATCCGTATACTCACACAACATTTTAACATTGATATTATCATTGCATCCTCTAGCTAAGCCTTCTTCTATGTATCAGTGTTTTAGATCCATCATCATTACGTAGTGTAGTTAACTCAATTTCTGTAGAGCCATATCACACTGGATAACGGAGGTATAGCCATAAATCAACTAAGATAATTAGAATTACTATTAAGGTAATAAAGCCAATAATTTCGAAACATCTGCTATATGCAAGTTCTATTGAGATCAAAAAGAAATGTCCGAAAAACAACAAATATGTTCTTTAAAACTATAATAGAACTTTTCTTCTTTTTTTCTTCTTGCACAGCGACCCCATTACGAAGATCTCAGGCCCATGTCTCCCCATGCTGCTGCATTGTTCATGCCCCTTTCTTCTCCTTGCTTTTTCCCTGTATTTAAGTGCCTTCTCCTTGTTTTCCCCTCGTTTTCACTGCTTTCTCCTTGCTTTTCCCAATTCTTAAGTGCCATCTCCTTGCTTTTCCCTTGTTAAAATATTTTTAAAAAGCAGTAAGAAACTCCTGCTCCTTGAGACCCTCACAGGCAATTTGCCATGCTTTGTAAATCCTTCATTGATTGATTGAATGATTATTGAAATGTAATAACCAAAAAACTAAAATTAGTGCAAAATCTTCATACTGTTCACATTCTGAAACTTTTTTCTTCAACTGGATTCTTTTTCAAAGGTGCAACTAATTTCATCACTGTCAGATTTTTCTCCCAAATTTCAAGGTGGTTCTTCTCCGTTTTCAAAAATGGATTGGCCACAATGTATTGGACTGTATATCTCTGTACCCGAATCTTCTTGTTCATGATCTTCTTCGCTTTTTCTTCTTCCCCTTTGCCTTCTTCTTCTGGCACAGATGTTAGATATGCCCACTTCGATTAAGCATGCTTTGTTTGGAGTACGCATTCTGCTGGTCTTTTAGCAACTGGTGATTCACTTTCACTGTTCTTTGATTCAATTTAAATTACTTAAGGTTTTTCTTTGATCCACTCTAGTCTTTCATTCTGCCAATGCTTTTTTTGCAGGTTATCTTTACTGGTTTTGTTGTTTCTACTCTTGCATCTTCACTTGTGACTGTGGTAAATCTTCTCCACTAACCAATGACCTTGAGTTTTGATCAGCATCAACAACTCAACTCACTGTGAACCGTTTTCTTCCTCTGGGGGGTTCTCAAAAATCAAATGTTCAACTGGAGCTTTTTAATGCCCTTATCAGAAACGAATTCTTGATACCACTTGTGACTTTCCAACAGCACATCACTCTGACCCTGAAATTGAATCTTACCACTGCTAATGGTACCTTCACCAGCATCTTTACATTAATTGGCAGGTTCTCAAATTTCTTCAGCCCCCTCAGGATGCATGCTGTGATCCCGACCTTGAATCTGTGAATCAGTGGTCATTGTCACCGCTTCTTCATCCACCACCTTCAATCTTCTCGTGTGAACAGTGTGGATTCACTGAAAGAATCCAGAACACTTCACAGCGGTGTTAGTCACTAGTATGACTTGAAATGGGCGTCTCCAGATTTCTTCAAAACAATTTTTGCAGAAATTCTTCTTTATTATAACTCAAACTCCTGAGTTAAGTGGGTGGCATTGAATTTCTTTATTTAATTCTGTTGCTAAACTGACCATGCCAGCCAGACCTTTGCAGTAATCTAGGACAATGTCCTCAGTCACTGAAGCTGAAGGAAGGTAGGCTTATCTCATTGCTCTTTCCAATCATACTTCATGGGGTGAGAGACAAGTCTTTTTATCTGGGATACTTCTAATACTCTTCAGGAAATAAGGGAGGGGGGTTTGGCCAATACAAACTAGTGAATGCCCTCACTTTGACCAACTTGTTAATTATGGTCCAATTCATTCTATCAAGCAATCAAAATGTGAATGGACACTTGTAACTACGTGAATGAAGGTTAAATTGAATCACCCTCATAAACGCTATGTTATTTGCGCGGTGTATATCTGTTCTCCACCCCACATACGCGTTATGGCATAGTCATTGGGTGTCCAAAAGTGCTGTATGCCTACCTCTTCCTGAGGTAACCTCTGGTTCGTGTAGTAGTGTCCAGAGAAATAAAGAACTCCCGTGAAAAATAGGAGTGAGTGAAGGTGATTTATTAAAATACAAAAAAATACCAACAAAGCTTTACTATAAAAAGGTGAGATTTTGTAATTAAAATTTGTGGGTATAACTTGGGATCGTGTTACTTAATCTCGTTATACTTGAATCATCAGCAACGTCGACATGTTTCTGCTCCTTCTGTGCCCAGCCGGGTCTACGGAGAATTTATCAGGACAAACAAGCAAAGCACACGTAACGTTTATTTACTTACACTACTTGTGTAGTAATCAATAGTGTTTTTCTTAACACACAGATATTAATTTGTTCTAGTTTCCTGCAGTAGAACAAAATAAACACAGAGAAACATAACATACAGTTTAGGGGGCACTAAATCAGCACTGTAGAAGGTAACTCCTATTTGGAATTATTTATGTTCGTGTATTTATTGTACACTGTATCTTAAGGAGTGGTGTCATAGTGGACCATCGTGACTATCGTTACAATTTTGAGCAAAATCTGTGCACATTGTCAGAATGTTTTGGTAAAAAAGAGTAAGAATAACAGGTTGTTATAACATAGTAAATCAGTGACCCCACATTGTTACGCATTTGGTCGAGAAAAGGGAACGTTCTTATTGGTGTCTCTTGTCCCATTAATAAAAGGGAGGAGAAGTTGTTAAATTATTCGAGGTATATATACACATTTCAGAGATTTATATTAGTAGCGGTACGTGAAGCCTAAGTACGTTTTTACGGGCTGGTGGTGGTTTACATTGTATTAGAAACCGAATTTGATTAATAGGCAAAAAATGCATAGTAAATTTGCCTGTTGCGTGTTCGCTATTTATAAAAACGCTTGTTAAAATCAGGTAGTTGGAGGTGGTAACATGGCGAGGTGTCGTTAATATATTCTTTACCTTATTTAAAGGAGATTCCAACTTCATCAGGGGAAGGGACTCGTTGGTCCCGAGCTGTTTGGAATGGAAAATACTTCAGTTAAGGGCCAGCTCTTACCTCGAAAATGAAGCGCAGCTTGCGATAGTTAAAGGACGCCATTCTCACCCGCATGTGGAACGGTCTCCGCGTCTGGTGTTGACTCTGCCCCTAGACGCCAGAGATCCGTTTCCTGTTCCTTTTTAAGGAGTAGTGACAGAAAGAGGACTCTTTTTTTATCCGGTCTGGAAATCGTTATCCAAAAAGACTTGGACAGACAAAGTGTTATCGTAAAAGGCAATGGATGAATGTTCTCATGCTAATTAATCTCTTTTGCGGTTAATGATTGGGCAAAATAATAATCGCGCTTGAGTTGTGTAACTACGCTTTTAAGGTTGGAGTTACAAAAAGTGTTTATACTATGGTAATATTAATCACTAGTACCTATTGAGATTTAAAATTAGAATGCTCCGATTTTTTGTCCCTTACATTCCACATTTGGAGATAACTTTGATTGTAAAGGTGGGGTTCTTAGTTTATTAAGCAAATTTGTACCATGGTATATTATCATTCAAACCTGAGATGTGTGTCTGAAGGCGGTTAACCCAACGCTGTTCTTTTTCAAACAGTACTTTTTCTGCGTTGACTGACTTGTCTGCCAACATTTCAAAAACAGTCCACCTCAAATCTTCGCAGTCATGACCTCTTTCTATGAAGTGGGAACATAATTTCGTGGTGTTTTTCTTTAGTCTGATATTGCTTTTATGTTCTCCGATCCTAGTTTTGATTTTTTGACAGGTCATGCTGATATATTTCTTTCCACATGGACAACAAATCATGTACACTACGTGAGTAGAATTACAATTTGTATGTTGTCGTTGTGTCCAATGTAATGACTCTATTAATTGGAGTGATTTAGACATGGTCGTCAGTTTGCATACTAGGCAGGTTCCACATGGATAATGGCCTGTAACCGGTATCATATTCATGTGTCTTGTCTGTGTTGTAATTTTCTTCCTCATTGGCCTGGTGTGCACTAATAGATCTTTGAGGTTTTTTGTCCGTCTGTTGGCAAATCTAGGTTTTGGCCAGTTATATTGGCCACTAGTAAGAATGCACCAGTTTTTCTTGACTAGTTTCTGAATGTCATAGGTTGCTGGGCAGTATGTAGTAACGAAGGTTTCTAAGTCGGGTATTGGCTCCTTTATGTTTGTTTGTAGAAGATATTCTCTGGGCTGATTTTTTGCTCTCTTTTGGCATCTGGATATTGTTGTGGGTGTGTAATCTATGGCTTTTAGTTTTTGCCTCAGTTCTTCTGCTTGCACCCTATAATCGCTGTTTTTGCTGCAATTTCTTTTTAATCTTAGAAATTGACTATACTGCAGATTGTCCCTTAGTGGTTTCGGATGGTCACTTTTGTAGGACAAAAGACTATTTTTTGACGTAGGTTTGGTGTATGTCTTTGTTTACATTTTGCCTGCTTCGATGAAGATGGTAAGATTCTATACACAACTCCAGATGATTGAGGAAAATAACTACAATGTAACCTTTGTCAATCTGGGGAGCCATAAAGGTCAGTCCAAAATTTCATTTTTAAAAGGACAGCCACGAGTCATCTTAATAGAGGTTGGCAATGAGATAATAATTCCCCCAGCAAACGCTTAGCAACTGTCCTACTGTCTGGTCTCCAGGTGAAGTGGGCCTTAAACCATTTAGAAAATAAGTATACAATCACAAAAATGTATTTAAACTGGCATCTCAATGAAGTCTGCTTAAAGTCTAAAAATGGGCCCTCTGATTTGCCAATCTGAATCATCAGGTTGATTGTCTCTATGAAAAGATAGACAACTTTGGTGTGAATCCTCTGCAACATTTCTGAATTTGGAATTTAACCAATAGTATTTGAATGTTTGGGTTATGAAATCACTCCCTGCATGTGACTGATTATGCAAATAACTACCCATGCAATTCAACATTGAATTGGATAATATGTACATCTTGATAATATGTTTCAAACTCAACATTTCCCATCTCTTTTTCTCATCCACTGGGACTTCCTCCTGGAGGTGCTTCAATTCAATCAAATAAGTCTATATTGAATTAAACGAGAAAAAAATTACATTTTCTGTATTTTCAACAGGACTCTTATTTGATTCTTTTTGTTCTAAATCTTGAAATGTAATTTGTTTGTTTGAGCTCACAGCTTCATCCTCAAGTGCACACTGCCTAGCTACCTGGTCTTCATATTTATTTCCAAGGCTAATAATATCTTTTCCAGCCTTGTAGGCATCACACTTGACCATGCAACTTCTTTTGGCTGCTGAAGTGCTTCCAAAATATCAAGTATGTAGGAACAGTTCCTGATGGGAGTTCGACAGGTTATCCTAATCCCCCTTCATGACTGCAACTGTCCAAAGTCATGGACCACTCTAAAACCAATTTGGTCATCTGTATAGATCATGACATTCAAATCTTCTGCAAGATAACAATCTTTGTCACTGCAATCAACTCTGTCACTTGTGTTGAAGTTGAATACGGCAAACATGATGCTTCAAGAATTTCAGCAATGCAATATACTGCATAGTCAGCTTTCAATGTTCCACTGTGGTCTCCTAAACAAGAACTATCCACAAATGGATTCAGATAAGACATTTCAAGGGGATTGTTTCTAATTGTTTGTCTTGGTTTGGTACATAACTCTGTGATATTGATGTATTTGTGCTCTGCTTCATCATCATCATCATCATCATCATCATCATCATCATCATCATCATCATCATCATCATCATCATCTTCACCCCTGTACTTATCTTCATTGGTATCTGGAACAGGAAGCAGAATTGCAGGATTTAGAAAATTACACCATTTAATGGAGGTATTCTCAGCTGCCAGTATGATTTGTTCATATCAGGTCAGATGACTGTTTGTCATGAACTGAGTCCGAATACAGGTCAGCTAAATCTCAGAATGTGGCAAACAGCTGCCACTACTTTCATACAAGAAAGACTAACAGCTACTAAATCCAACCTAACTGAAAGGTAGGCCACTGGCTTCATGATTCCACCATATTTTTGAGTATTGATTCTGCTCACTCTATGGTAATGTCATCCAGAGAAGATGGAGCAAGCTAGATAACTGAACAACAGCAAGCTATTATGAATGATAGAGAACAGTGAGCTAGGGGAAGGACATTGTATTTGTATTTGTATTTGTATTTGTATTTATTTATTTGTAAAGCGCTAACATTCATCCTGAAAGGACATCACGGCGCTGAAGAAAGTTGCAAGTGATTTGACATCAGCTCTGATTGAAAATTATTGATCTGGCCTGGGAAAGAGGAATGTTTTCAGTTGTTTCTTAAATGAGACAAAGCAGTCATTTGTTCTAATTTTAGGGGGTAGCTCGTTCCACTTTGTTGCCGCAATGTGAGAGAAGGCCCGCTCTCCCATCCTGACAGTACGAGCTCGGGTGATGACTGCTCTTCCTAACGTCATAGATCGTAGGTGTCTAGAGGGTTTATGAAATCTGACCCTGTCATGTAGGATGGTGGGGCCTGTGCCGTGGAGCACCTTATGAGAAATGCACAACAGCTTAAAGATGGCTCGTTGCCGCATTGGGAGCCAATGAAGCTCACGCATGCAACTTTTAGCTGAATCATATTTTCTTTTATTGCAGATGGCTTTGGCAGCGGCATTCTGAACCAGCTGTAATTTAGAAAAGAGATAATCCGCCATTCCTACAAACAGAGAGTTACCGTAGTCCAGCCGACTCATCAGTAGTGACTGGACTAAGGTTTTCCTGCAATCCGTTGGCACCCAGGGGAAGACACGTCTAAGCAACTTCAAAAGTCCAAAGCTCCTTCCACAAGTTATAGAAACATGGGATTTCATGGATAAATCCCTATCCAGTGTTATACCTAAGTTTTTTGCTTTAGCAGTGGGGTTGGGAGGCAAACCCAAGTCACTTGGCCACCAGCTGTTGTCCCAGGCCTGTGTGCCTCTGCCGAACAGTAAGATTTCGGATTTGTCGGCGTTTAGTCTAAGACAGTGGTCCTGCATCCAAGTTGCTAATTCGGTCAAACAGTTCGTCAGTCTAGTTTTGGAGTCATCATTTCCGTCAATGGTGACCATCAGCTGAGTGTCATCAGCATAGGAGCACATTTCTACGCCCCACTTTTTGCCAATGGTTGCCAGCGAGGAGACGAATACATTAAACAAAGTTGGGCTCAATGACGCCCCCTGGGGAACTCCGTATTTTATGAGTCGTGGAGGGGATGTGTAGTCACCCAAACGTACTGATTGGGTTCGATCCGCTAGGAACGATTGTAGCCATCCCAATGCTTTGCCCAGTATTCCTTTCTCAGCCAGGATGTTCAACAGTTGATTGTGGGGTACAGTATCAAAAGCCGCTGATAGATCAAGAAGTATCAGTGCGACTGTTCTACCCTGATCTACCTTGGTTCTGATACTGTCTGTCACCGCTAAGAGTGTAGTTTCGGTGCTGTTGTTTGTCCGGAACCCTGTCTGTGAATCGTCCAGCAGGCCATTTGCTTCCAGAAATGTGGACAGACTTCTGTTGACTAACTTCTCCAGAACCTTTGATAAGTAAGGTAGCTGGGATATTGGTCTGTAATTGGCCGGATTGTTTACGTCTCCTCCAGCCTTCTTTACTAAAGGAGTGACTAGGGCCTGTTTCCATGAATCTGGAAATTCAGCAGAACTAAGGGAGAGATTGAGTACTCTAGTAACTGCTGGACATATTACAGGAGTTAACTGGGAAAAAATGTGATGTGGACAAGGGTCAAGTGGAGAACCCGACTTGACCTCAAGCATGACCTTTTCTACCTCCTCTTCTGAAAACGGGCCGAAACCATGACAGCTGGTGTGTGCAACGGTTTGTGCATCCTGTTCATAGATTTCGGTCAGGTGATTTGGAAAGGAGGCGTAGATGGTATCAATTTTTTCGCAGAAAAAGTCATTGAGCTTATTACAATTTTCCTGTGAGGGGGTAAGATGTAGGGAGAGATTGGTTGGGTTGCATAATTCTTTGACGATTTTAAAAAGTTCTTTTGAGGAATTTTTATTCTCAGATATTCTACGTGTGAAGTATTCCTTTTTCGCCTTTCTGATTGCCCTGTGATAAAGTGTTTGAGCTTTCCTGAAGTTATCTTTGGTCTCATCTGTTTTGGATAATCTCCATTTATGCTCAAAGGAAGTACAATTTCTTTTTAGAAGCTTAAGTTCAGGTCCGTACCATCTCTCTGATTTTTTGTTGCCTGGTGTATGACGAGATTGGGTGGTCGAACAATGTTCAAGAGCATTTTTGATATTTTTGTGAAGGAGATCTATCTCCTCATGGATATTGGTGCTTGTGCACGAGGGGTGTGAGAAATGATTTCTAAATTTATCAACTGTGAAAGATTTCCAGTTTCTCGTGCTTACTGTAAAAACATTGTGTTTTTTGGTCTGGGGGATAGGAAGATTAATACGAAAGGTAATCAAGTAATGATCAGTCCATAACAGTGGTATTAAAGGGTCGATATCTATAGATTCAATATTAGAGAACATCAAATCTAATGTATGTCCTGCAATATGAGTTGGTTGAGGGACTCTCTGAGATAATTGCAGGATAGCCATGTCTTCCACTAGTAGATTCGTCCGGGAGCTACTACTGTTGTCCAAATGTATATTAAAATCTCCAAGAAGGAGGATATTCTTATTCTTCAAACAGACAGGCATGATTTGTGTAAGTAGTTGTGTACTAAAATTTAAAGTGCAACCTGGGGGATTATAGATTAAAAAGCCTCCGAATAGTACATTGGTGTTCATGGACACAGTAAATGCCAGGACTTCATATTTTTCAGCCGGCACGATAGTCTCTTGCCTGCATGAGAGGTGGTCTCTGAACAATAGAGCTACACCACCACCCCTTTTATCGACTCTATTAACATTCAATATCTTATAGTCTGGGGGAAGGGCTGTGACTATATCAGGGATATTATGGTCATCTAGCCAAGTTTCCGATAAACACAATAGATCGGGTTGATGTTCATTAAGAAGATCCCAAATATAGGTGGAATGTTTGGGTAATGATCTTGCGTTCGTGTATAGGCATTTAAGGGGAACTGTAGGTAAATTTAGTGTCACGGGGGACAGCGTGGGGGTGCATTCCCATCTACAATTATAACAGCTGAATGGGCCGTAAGTATCCATCGGACCCATGTGAGCACAGTCAAAAGTATTTATGGCCGTCGTACCAGCCAGATCCAGCAAATTACGGCGTGTATAAGTGAAGTTCCCACTAGAGTCCGGCATCTTACCCATGATTTGGGCAGGGGTCCTGGCCCCTGACCCCGGTCGGCCGCGGACGGGCGCAGACGGGCTTGGCTTAGGCGCGGCTTCGGCGCGCATCCGGCGCGCCCGCTGCACCAGCCCGCTGTGCCGTCTGGCCACCTGACACATGATATAGAGGGGAGGGAGAGAAGAGGGCGTGAGGACGGCGCGACTAGAGCGCTGTCCCCGCCTCACTCAATATGGCGCCCACCGCCGCCGAGTATCGGCTGAGAAGCGGCTGAGCAAGTGTTAGGAAGTTTGTTAAAGTGTCAGAGTGCCTATGAATCAATTCCCCTTATTCTCAAAGCCCCCCAGGATAAAATAGTGCAATTTTTAAAATTTCATAAAAACGCTCCAATGCTCCGAGTTCAGATCGCTAATATCGCCAATAACACAGATCACAGTGAAGTAATAGTTAAAGAAATGTGACTGATCCAGGAAGAGTCTTCAAGAACAGCATGCCCAATGACAATGCAAATAAATAAACATGATTCTGCTTGACTGTGTGCTGCAGAAAATGCAAAAAGTGAAACGTGCAGAAGGAAGAAAAATCAGACATAGGCTCTAATTAAAGCCTAGTTAATAAGGGTTAGGAAAACAAATAGAATTTGTTTCAAACACATCAGTACTATATCAGTGTGTACAAGCATATTTGAGTGCAACAACAAATTCGGCAAGTTGTTTATAATGCACAAAAATATAAATGCAAAATTTCCAAAGAATAAAGTCAAAGATCTGGACAAACCTTGTATGCCAGGTTCTCCCACTCGCAATCCTTTATGTGTTTCTTTATTCTCCTATAGTGTTTAACCCACAACACACACACAGTGCTACAGCTTGGGAAAGGATAATCCACACTGCAACAGTAACTACACCAGTTATCTGAGGAACAACATTCATGTTTACTGCAAGAGAGTTGTGGTAGCAGAGAGATGCTCAGTATGAAATGTTGATGGAGAGAGATGTACTAGTAGAACTTGCTGCTTAGGGTGAAGTGGTGCTGCAGAGCTGCTGAATGAAAGAATTGATTCACTCCTCTTTAGTGTTACAAACTTTTCGGAAATCACCCTACAATCTAAATATTCCTCTAAAAATGAATGTACTATGGGTTAAATGCCTTTTACAACTTAGATAACAACCCTACTTTAGCTGTCTTGCCAAGCTCAGTGGCCCCGCAAGGAAGGGATGGGGGGGGGGGGCGGTCTGCCCCGGGTGGCTTGAGTTTAGGGAGCAGTGCCTCCCCTGCTCTTACCTGCAATTGTCACTGCAAACGCAGGGATCACCAGCACCCCCACCGCTCTTCCCTGCAGCTGTAGTGAGGGATCGCCAGCACCCCAAGCTTTGTAGCAGGCGGCAAACGCAGGGACCCTCATGGGGGGGCCAAAGCTAGGTCGGTGAGCTGCGTAGATAATGTAAAGATTTGGATGTAATTCATAACCCTTTTATTTATTTTATTTTATTCGCAAAGTTTTATATAGCTCTGGCAAGACCCGTAGGTATCAGAGCGCTTTACATGAGGATCAACAAGTTACAGGATACATAGTTATATCAGTTGAATCAGCGAGTTACAGGTTGCATAGTTACAACGGTTTGAATCAAAGAATCACAGAGGTAGGGGGAGTGAAGGTGACACGAACGAGGAGAAGAGGAAAACAATGTCAGATGACCGCCTGGGTAGGTGACGGCCAAGAGGCCAGACTCCTCTATTGCTGTGTAGGACAGCTCCACCAGGCATCGGCCAAGGATGCTTGGGTTCCGTGGTAGGTAAGAACAGTTTTGGTATCCGCCCAGGGGGCGTCGTCATATTTCTATCGAAGGGGGAGGGAAAGAGACATAGACGAGGACACAAAGAATAAAACAATGTCAGATGATCGGCTGGGTCGGTGACGGCCAAGAGGCCAGACTCCTCTATAGCTGCATAGCACAGCTCCACTGGGCATCGGCCAAGGTTGCTTGGTCTCAGCGGTAGGTACAAACAGTATTGGTATCCACCCAGGGGGCGTCGTCATTGTTCCATTGACGGGGGCGATAAAGGAGACACACAACAGAGAGACGAGGAAAAACAATGTCAAATGACCGGCTGGGTAGGTGACGGCCAAGGGGCCAGACTCCTCTATAGCTGCATAGGACAGCTCCACCAGGCATCAGCCAAGGTTCATCCTTACCAGGGGATTTTCTTTCTGAAATTAAGTCTCCAGATTTAAGCTGTTTGTAAACTGTGAACGTTGAATTTAAATACTGGAAGCAGTTTACTTCTGGATCTGCACCAAAACCGTCAACATATTATCTTTTTAATAATAGTTTTGATAATTTCTTCTCGAGATGTATGATCCTCACAAAGTCAAGAAAGCATGTAAATGGAGCAGTCAACAACCCGGCTGAACAAAATGTAAACATTTGCAATCCAATACCCTTAAAATAGATTCGTACACAGACATGTTTTAGTAATATATTCTTGTAAATTAGAAGACCCACTCTACTCAGAGAAATTAACGAGGCAAAACATGATTACATGAAGTGAAAAGTACTCAAGGCCGGAATGCAAAGCTTTGGGGATTGGGTCTACCAGGGTTGTGGGTTTTCTTTGCTCTCGGTACTTTTGATGCAGAAATATGTTGTCCTACCTGTTTTAGCATACCTATGCTGGGACCTTTTGGTGAGCATGGAAAATATGTACTGCTTATCTCCAATTTGTTTATATTGTGTTATAATACACAAACAAGTGATGCTGCACTTGTTCAGTGAGGCGGGAAGGGAGCACAATTGATGACAATGTTGGTGTTTTTTCGGTGAGAGAACAGCTTGCACTGCTGACCCCTGTGATTTGTGTCTTCTCTGTCTATTCTGGCGAAGAGACAGAATATGGTTGCCTTAGGGCATATGAAATTACTTCTCGTGAGATCAACGTTAGATTTATGGCACTGAAATCCATCTACTCAGACTGGCTGCCTATGTAGAGCAAACAACAAACTGATGGATTTAGCGTGGCTGTCTTATTGATTTGATGACTACAATCCCATTTACACTTTAAAGCAGCTCTAATGAATTTTGCACCTCTGTCATGGACAATGTGATGTAATCACACTGATAAAACCACTACGAATAAATAATGAAATGCCCTTTAAAAAACAAGGCAAGAAATTGGCTAGCAGTGAAATGCTTTATCTTTGCAAATATAAATAAAACAAAAAACATCACATTTAGATATCACATTTGCTGCCTTTTTATGGAATGTGAAACAATGAATAAAAAAGTTAAAGACTTGGAAGCCTTACAGAATATTTGTAGATATGTGTGTGTTTTACTGGAACTGGTTTTGGTATTTCTCAAAGCGAAAGAAGACGCAAATTGATACAATCTTCAAGCTCAAAATGTATCCTTTTTTCAAAACCGTCTCCTCGGCCACCTGAAGCACCTCACAGACTTAGGGCCTTATTTATGGAATTTTGGCCAAGGACAGCGCAGTAAAACACCTTGCTTAGCTGCCCTACTTCAAAGTAAAAGGACAGAAATGGGCGAAAAGGCATCGCATTTAAGTAATATGGTGTATTCCAGTCCTTTCTGGTTGCGCTGGCACAGTTTTGGTAGCCTAGCGCCAAAGTAGGCACCCTTGCAGGATAGTGCAAGGGTGCCTCCATTGCATGCAGGATGGTTTTTGTGCAGCAAAGGGCGCCTTCTGCACAAAAACACTCCAGAGAGGAGTTTTCCTCTTTCCACGTGTACTGCAGAATGCAGCACTTATGGGAAGAGGAAAAAACTAGAAGTACAAATATTTCTCCTCTCTAAACCTCTACTGGGGAGGCGTATAGTTTTGGTGCTTCCACAGGTTTACGTGATTAAGTCAATCTGGAGCAGCATTAAAACCCATTGGTCGTGTGTGGGAAAACCCGCCACAATGCCCATGGAACTGCTCCCAAACACAAAGTAAGGCAACACAGCGAATTGTGTTGCCTTGCCTTACTCCATATCTATGAGGCCATGCAACGCTACGCAAAGTGGTTTTGCAAGGCCTCATAGATATGGTAGAGAGGATTGCGCCACTGGAGCATCTGAGAAAGTGATGTACTGATGGGGAAAGCTCCTCATAAATAAGCCCCCAAGCTTCACAGTTAATGACAAAAACTAATCTGTACTTTCTAATCCCTAGCACTGCAAGATACAAATCTCAGCGATGCTCCTCTATCTGGTCATGTTTCTTATAATTCAGACACACACTAGAGGCTTATTCACATTATAGGTTACGATTCACTGAATCCAAATGTGGTCAATATACCAGTTGTCAAATGTAAGAAGTGTTTCTGCACCATGACAGCTACCTGTAGACCCACACTGTTTGTTCCTCACCCCTTTGGGTAGTAAGGTCCACAAAGAGTTAAAGAAAACCAATGCTTTATTGCAACACTACATTTTTAGTTCGAGCATCAGCGCACATGCACTATCTGTAAGACCTTTTGTATTCAATAAAACCACTTTATTCCCGCCTGCTATTTACCATTGGCTCCCTCCTCATTTGCTTTTCTTTTCTGCCTCCAAAGTCGTTCACACAGCAATACATCACTTTCGGTCAAGGATAAGGAGCACTGGCCAAGCACGGTCTCCTTACCCTTAGTTTCTTCATCTCTTGTTTTACAAAACTTTTTATTTTTTTACGTCCACCCTCCTATGCACATGGGCCAGGAGGGAAGATTAACGACCTTCTACAAGTCAGGCAAACACAATAGTGTTGTTTTGTGCACAAAGTGCTTTCACATTTTTTACAGTGTGTGTGTGTGTGCGGGTGTGTGTGTGTGGGTGAAAGGGGAGGAAAGTTTATACACTGCCCACCTTTAAGATCATATATTTGTACTGAACCGCATTTAACAGGAGCAAGGACTCTGAAAAACAAGAAGTTAGGCAGAGTACAACATTTGGCCTTTGTGAGTGGACTGCATTTCTTCACAACTAGAAACAACTGTTCCCACGGTGTATTGTGCTTGCATGCACTATTATCAGCTCTGCTTCTTCCTTTTCTTTCATGCAAAGTTCTAAACTTGGTCATAATGTCACAAGCAGGCACAACGGATCCTATGTGGCTGAGAGAAGTCGCAATTTTATTTATAGTGTAGTGATGGATCTGATGGCGAGTTTGGCTCAATGTAGTGAGTACAGGAAGTGTTTGTCTTGTCTTGCTCAATGTTTATTTTGTTTATATAGCTGCTAGGTACCTATGCGAAGAAAGTTAGTTGACTGGTGCTTCCACCCATGGCGTTAGCTTATTTAAACTCAGTTGTTTACATGGGGCTGAATCTGTTTGAATATTTTTGGCACCAAAGTTGTCATGAGTGTAAATATCTGTGAGGAGAAATGATCAGGCAACCAAGGGCAGTTCAAAGGATAAAGCAAGTTTGTCATTAATTTTAACCAGTGCCAGGCTTGTAAACAAGTGGGTGCCAGGGCTCTTGTTGGGGGTACCGCTGCGGCTTGCACCACATGTTGCCCCTGCCATGCTTCCAACAACATCACAACTGCTGACCTTCGAGCTTCTATGGGTGTGGCCGTTCTTACTGTTTCGGACCCCCAGGACAATAGGGCTGGATTGGGCAGCAGGTGGTGGCCATTTTTTATGTGTATTGAATTCATTTTTTAAAATATATTTTTGTATTATTTACAGTATCAAAACAACAATAAATAATAATAAAATACATACAGATCTGATAACAAGGCATAGAAGCAATTCATTTAATTCAAGTATCCCAAAGAAATTAAATAAAATTGACTTTTCCCCTTCAGCAATTCATATAGTCGATCATTGCCCCATACATAAATACCTAATTTGCGTTTTCTTGATCCTTTAACTGAATACAGACTATGCTCCAAATTATATATATTATAAAACCGAGCTCGCCACATTACAAAAGACGGTACAAAAGGGGATGGTAATGGACGGAGCATCTGAACCAATCAAACACTCACACTCAGTCAAAAGATCTGGGTTTAATCCATCACGGTTCTTTAGCCCACTCTGCCACCCCAGTTCAGACATGGCTATATGCAAATCAGTCTGACCCTGTGCCTCATGGGAACAGTCCAGCCCGAACTTCCAAGCCATGCCTTCCCTGGACCGGAAACAAGCTTCCGAGGACCGGTTTCTGGCATTCCAGCCGTCTTCAGCCCAGATTCCTTGAATCCAGTGGCAAAGTGAGCAAGGGACTCACGTCTGAGCATACCCTGCCACACTTATGGCGGCCAATAGCGGTACAGAGCGGGTGGTAATGGACGGAGCATCTGAACCAATCAAACACTCACACCCAGTCAAAAGATCTGGGTTTAATCTATCACCGTTCTTTAGCCCACTCTGCCACCCCAGTTCAGACATAACTATATGCAAATCAGTCTGACCCTGTGCCTCATGGGAACGGTCCAGCCCGAACAGCCAAGCCATGCCTTCCATGGACCGGAAACAAGCTTCCGAGGACTGGTTTCTGGCATTCCAGACGTCTTCAGCCCGGCTCGCTTGAATCCAGTGGCAAAGTGACTGCATTGAATAGCAGTGGCACAGTGCCCAAAGCATATAACCAGCAAAAACATATCAAAAACAGAGGAGGTAATCTGACAAAATGGAAGGGAGACTCGCGCCAATGATGCCAGGTCTAACAGGCCACATACATTTAGAGAGCATATTTGAAGTCCAAATCTAGCCATTAGAAAAATGGGGGAACAAACCAATATTCAATTCTTTAACAAAAAGACATTAGAACTGTTGAACTCAAAATTTTACGATTACTGTGGATTATTTTCCCTATATTACCCCACTTCAACTGCCCACCCCGACCCCCCAACTCCCCTACAACCCCCAAACCCCACCCACCACACCCTACCCCTACCTTTCCACAAGGCTTTGGGACCAATGGCCCCTGTGATGACAATATCCTGCCACCCAGGTGATCACCCCCACAGGGCACCGCTCACCCTATGGACCATACATGACAACATGGAGAAAAAGTTAAAATTCAAAACATTCTGAAACCATATATATGTTACCGATGCCCAATTATCCTATTTAGATTACCCCAATCTTGCATAGGGTGAATAATACATGAGAGGGAGAGAAGAGAAAAAGAGAAACAAGCTCAGATAAAAAAAGAGACGAAAAACAGACATAGTTACGAATCTACAGCTTGGTTCTGACCCTGGCATTGATTATAACTGCAGCCACACAAGTTAAACATCTTTTATAAAGATTGTAAAGACTCTTTCGCTATTACCTCAGAGGAAAAAAATGGGGTTTGATCTTTAACAATAAATTTAAGTTTAGCTGGGTTTAATAGAAAAGCTTAAGCCCCTTTGGCCTGAAATGGTGCGATAAGCTGGTGTAAATGCCAGTGCCTTTCCATAGTTAGATGACAAAAGTCAGGCCTAACAAAGAACTCAAGCTCTTTCTCTGCCCCTTTTTTATCGGGGCGCGCTAAGGAATGCACATATTCCCGAGCCAGAAAACTGTTAAGAGATATCAGATTCGCTCTCGGTCTGTCTAAAGTTTGACCAGATTTTGAATGAAGATTATAATTATATAATTAATGTGCTCTCTCTACTTCTCTCGCCCAATCCCATTTTCCCAGCTCAGGAAAGGCTTCCGTAAACAAGTCAATAATAAATTTGCAATGGTCCTGTCCTTCAACCCCCTCTGTAACTTGCAAATCTCTAAGATTGTTCGAACGAGAACAATTTTCTAGGTCGGCTAGTTTCCATTGCGTATCGTCTTTTAGAGATAGCAGAGAATCAATCAAAGCCTTCTTTGCAATCAATTCATCTTCAAGACATGAGATTCTCGCTTCTGCTTCATTAAACATGTTGTGAATTCTGTACAGGTCTTATCTATGCGCCGCACAGAGTTCAGTAATTTATAGCATGAACCCTGGACTCTCTGATTCTCTACTCATGCCTCCTCTCTAAGAGTGACCATGGTTTTATAAATCAGAGCTAGTGACATGTCTTCGGGTGCACTAGTTGGCAATTCAGTAGCAGTCCTCGAGCTATGCCCATGCCCATTCCCAGTACTTAAATCAGTTGATCAGGAATAGTGCCACTGTAGAGCATTACTTCTGTTACCACCGTCCGTTTGTTTGGCACCGCCTCTCAAACTTGTCTTTTATGAAATGTTTGCAGACTCCCATCTGATGTATCACCGGAGTCCTCCAGATGTATACTGCTGCGATCACTACCTCTGTCACCCTGCGCACCAGTCATGACTGAAGGTCGTCACTTTGATGAGTTTGAATGGTCCGAAGTAAAAAAAAATAGTCTCCAGACTCTATGTCCTGCAATGAGTATTTGAGACTCGTAGCATTGCTTTTTGTATCCCCTTTTAAAGCCACGCCACGATCGTTGACAACCACTAAATTGGCATTGGGACCACTATCCGTGGATTCCAAGGTAGGGGGCCTGCATGGATGGATAGGTAAACTCCCCTCCCCGTTTGCATCCGCAATCATTTCTCTAACTTGGGCATCTCCATGTATAGATAATAGACCCATATTGAGATTACCAGTGTCACTACAGTTATGTTCTTTCTCTCTCCCATCTTGTTCTAAGATAGGGTCCATGGTGCTCCTGCACCCTGTTGCTATGACAGGAGACATGCCCTGGGGGATTGGAAGTCTTTCCCTTTATCTTTAGCTTTGCCGGCAGAAAATAGTAGCGGTATGGTGCTCTTACCCGCATTCTAAGATGGTTTTCCTCCTTTCACCACAGAATCCTTATTCGGGGTTTTAGAGTCGCTCACTGTGCTCGCTGTGCTCTTTGATCCAGTACCTGCATTATGCACATGAGGGCGAGTCCTCCCTCTCGCTGTCTTGGGAGACATTGCTAGCGCGACCCTACCCAGCCCTCTGTGGCCGCCATAGTGTGTAAACGGCAGAGAACGCCAGCGCCAGCTCAGGGCGTAACTCTACCAACAGCAACGATGCAGCAGAGCAACCTTGCCAATATTGCTGCGGCCACGACAATCAGCATACCGCACCTGTGAGTTATTGCCTATTTTCCGTTTGTCTCCTTTCTCTCAGATGATCAGTTTAAAATAGCCATAGTATGGGGGCTTTAAGCACCCGGGAGCAGCCAGCTCACACGTCCGAACAAGCGGGTTCCATCTTGCCTCATTGAATAATTTATTAATGTTATTGTGGTCCCTTCTGGGTTGAATAGACGCACCGCTTTGTGGTGGACTGTTATGGACACAGGTGTTGATGGTTAGGTGCGAGGACTGGAGACCACCGGATCAAATTTGGCACTAATTTCAACAAGCATTGATAAAGCCAATCGGACTGACCTTGGCTAGAATTACAGTAGAACAATGGAGGTTGCTTCCTAGCAGGGGGGAACAAAACTGATTTCAATGCACCTCATAGGAAAATATTATTATTGGCACTATACAATACAATACAATAGTTTGGAGTAGCAAGCTACTTGTAAAACACTATTCATTACAACGTTGCGCAATGTGCGAATTCATGTGCAATCCTCTCATTATTACTGTGGAATGCGGCAGAAGAGTATAATATTTGAATCCCCAATTTCGCATGAGCGGGTGAGTGAAGTGTATTGCTGAGAACATACAAGTTTGTTATCATAAGTAAAAATACATTGATAAAGCTGTAAAAGTGTCGCTGTCCTAGCAGAAAGTACTTACACAATTATTTGACAACGCAGCTTTGCAGTCATTCTTCTCTTTCAATGCTGTCTGCGTTGAATTCTTCTCCCCAGAATGCAATATAGTGGACAACATACAGGAGTCATTATTTTATGCTTGAATAAAAACTAATTCATTCAGAGCTTGGTGTGGGAGGTCTCTAATACGTCATGGTCAGCCATGCCCCAAATGGTGTTGACCTGAAGATAGGATGGCAGTGGAAAGCGCAGTTTAAGCCCAGCATATGCTTTCATATGACCATGCGTTGGCTTTTCTGCAGAGAGAACAGAGGAGAGCTTACAGCAGCAATGCCAAATAGAGTCCCTCAGAGCATTACACAGTTTGTAAGAATGGGATCGTCCTCACCGAACAACTGTTTCCCCATTACCTTTTTTAGTGCCCTTCTGCTATCGGTAATCAGAAAAAATATCGAAATTAAAATATCGATATACAATAATATTGATGTTTTAATATCGATGGTATAGTATATCGATGTGACATAATATCGATAGACAGAATATCGATATTAAGGTATGTATGTTAGTAATATCGAAATTTTGTTGTTTTGTGTTATGTATTTTATTATGTTGTTTATATGTTTGCTAAATATGTTTAGAAATGTATGTTTGAAAATTAGTAATTTTGTTTACAATTTGCGTTTTAGTATTAGAGCGGGTTGTGGGTTTATAGGGGAATAGGGTGGGAAGTAATTTAATAATAATTAATTAATTAATATATGTTTGTAAATATATTTAATTAATAATTAATTGGTAATTAATTAAGACTAATTAGTTAATTACATTAATTAGATTTATTGTGCTAATATATTTAATTTAGTGTTATTGTCAAATAATAATTAATTGGTAATTAATTAATATTAATTAGTTAATTAAATTAATTAGATTTAATGTGCTAAGATATTTAATTATTGTTATTGTTAAATAATAATTAATTGTTAATTATTTAATGTTAATTAGTTAATTAAAATAATTAGATTTATTGTGGTAATATATTTAATTTAGTGTTATTGTTGATTAATAATTAATTTGTAATTAAATAATATTAAGTAGTAAATTACATTAATTAGAGTTAAAGTGTTAATATTTTTAATTTATACAGTTTTTTTGTTAATTAATAATTAATTGGTAATAATAATTATTAAGTGATTAAATGATGTAATTTATGTATGTGTAGTGGGTTGTGTGTTTATAGCGGAACAGGGTGTTATATAATTACATGTAATTAATTAAAGAGATTGTATTTATTTATTGGTATTTATTGTTAATTAATTGGTAATTAATAAGTGTTAATTAGTTCATTTATACTTACATCAATTTAATAATATTTATTGTTATTAATTGATTCATTGACACTTTTATTAATTGTGTTTTTTTTAATGTTTAGTGTGTTGCATGTTACGGGGGAGTAGTGTGGGAAGTAATTGAAACCCTACGCAATCCAACGCTTTCCCTACTGTTGCACCCTCTGGAGTGGGAATAGTAAATTTTACCCCTACGCTATCCAACGCTTTCCCTACTGTTGCACCCTCTGGAGTGGGAATAGTAAATTTTACCCCTATGCTATCCAACGCTTTCCCTACTGTTGCACCCTCTGGAGTGGGAATAGTAATTTTTACCCCTACGCTATCCAACGCTTTCTCTACTGTTTCACCCTCTGGAGTTGGAATAGTAATTTTAACCCCTACGCTATCCAACACTTTCCCTACTGTTGCACTCTCTGGAGTGGGAATAGTAATTGTTACCCCTACGCTATCCAACGCTTTCCCGACTGTTGCACCCTCTGGAGTGGGAATAGTAATGTTTACCCCTACGCTATCCAACGCTTTCCCTACTGTTGCACCTTCTGGAGTGGGAATAGTAATTTTTACCCCTACGCTATCCAACTCTTTCCCTACTGTTGCACCCTCTGGAGTGGGAATAGTAATTTTTACCCCTACGCTATCCAATACTTTCTCTACTGTTGCACGCTCTGGAGTGGGAATAGTAATTTAAACCCCTACGCTATCCAACGCTTTCCCTACTGTTGCACTCTCTGGAGTGGGAATAGTAATTTTTACCCCTACGCTATCCAACGCTTTCCCTACTGTTGTACCCTCTGGAGTGGGATTAGTAATTTTTGCCCCTACGCTCTCCAACGCTTTCCCTACTGTTGCACCCTCTGGAGTGGGAATAGTAATTTAAACCCCTACGCTATCCAATGCTTTCCCTACTGTTGCACTCTCTGGAGTGGGAATAGTAATTTAAACCCCTAAGCTATCCAACGCTTTCCCTACTGTTGCACCCTCTGGAGTGGGAATAGTAATTTTTACCCCTACGCTATCCAACGCTTTCCCTACTGTTGCACTGTCTGGAGTGGGAATAGTAATTTAAAGCCCTACGCTATCCAACGCTTTATCTACTGTTGCACTCTCTGGAGTGGGAATAGTAATTTAAACCCCTACGCTATCCAACGCTTTTTCTACTGTTGTAATATTTGGAGTGAGTATATTTATAAATGTATATGTAGAATTTTAAATTTATTTTAAATGTATATGTATTAGTTATAATTTTTTACATATGTTTTAATGTTTTTATTTAATATTTGTACACTTATATGTATTTCTAAATGAATTTTAAATTATTATTAATACATTTAAAAAAACGATATTTTTTATTTCGATATTTTTGTACAACGATATTATTTTTTCTATATTTTTGTACTTACCATTATGTAGATATAACTTCGATATTTTTGATTTCGATATTTTTGTGTCAATATTTTTGTATGGGGATATTCTGTCTGTCGATATTATGTCATAGATTCCTGCTATCTATGTTTCATCCCTTCTGTTGTGGTTCCAGGCCTAGCTGCATCCACTTTTAACTACGCAGGCGCCAGCCGCGCTTCATGTTTCAGCACAGTGCCTGTGTTTACATTTCTTCTTACATGCGTCCACTCCAACATCACCCCCTCATTGCCCCTTCAAAATCGACCACTTCTCACGTCCGCTTATGAAACCGTGACCCGCAATTTGGTAATCCTTTGGGTGGTGTATGAGCATTGTTCTTAATTCCTTCCTTTACCAAACGTACCGCAGCTTTTGCAGTAAATACTCTTTCCGGAGCAATATTTGCCCAGTAGTAGCATGTTCCCTCTGGTGATCAATTCCTGGCGCTCGTACACTTCCTACACATACTTACATACGCACATAGATATATACACACACACACACAAACAACTGTTTACTCGCAAGTCCTTGCAGAATTCAATGCTGGCCAATTGGGATATGCTGCCTCTTGGCTCCTCCTGCAGTTTTTCTGTTACAACGGGTGTTGATGGATAGACTATTTGTGGATTCACGTGACAAGCAGCACTCGATATCTGTCCCCTGGTCCAACATGCAAGCATAATTCCAGCACCAGGGCCCATTTTGGAATAGAGGTCCCTTTACAACTCCACATGGACACCTAGTAACAGCCTGTGGTCCTGTGCCCTCTACTTTCTTCGGGGATTTTGTTTAAAAAACGTATGCTTCTGCTGTAATATTATTTTATTAAAAAAAATATTATCATTTGCAACACCAATAGCTCTAAAATTTACTAATGCGAGACCTATTGAATTGCAAATGCTTGTTGCTGTAATTACCTTCATCTAAGCCACAAGTCATGTTGCTGGGCACTGCCTATCACCTCAGGCTTCAGCCACAGCATCTATGTGGGATGAAGAGACTGCGGTAATTTCCATGGTTGGATGTGGGATGGCATTTAGCCATGCCTCCTGCACATTTGTCTCTCCCCAGCATCTGCCCCTTGACCCACTCCCCTCTCTTTGCAGAAACCGAATTGTGGGGACCTTCAGTTTCCTTAACACCACAATGCTATCATGAGTTACTTTAGTTTGTCTTATCTCTGCTCACTCTCAGGGGTTGGTGTAGCAGCCCTTCTGGGTTGACCTGCCAGCCAATATAATACAGCTCTCGCTTCATGAGGGTCTTTGCAGGTTTTTTGTGTGGACTCCTTACAATATTCTCTGCTCACTTAATCAAAAATCAGCTTTCATTTTCGGACGAATTCCATATAGAATTTTCTTATGGTTTAATATTTGCTACAGCTGTTGGGGTCTGTTGCGGTTGAGCTGATTCCATATAGTATTTCCTGATGGGTTGGTATTCTTGTGCAGGTGTTGGGTTCCTGTTGCTCTTGTTTTGAATTATTTACTACCACCATCATTCCTAGATTTAAATATCAAATAGTAGGGTTATTCTTTGTGTAACCCCTTGCATGACCCCTTTCACTACAGCCTATCTGATCACATGACTCTGTCTTTCAAGTCTAAGTTCTCTGCCTCTAACAGCCCATTTGTCAGGTTGTTGGGATACGGACAGTTATGGAGCTGACAGAGGAAGAGTGTGTCATATGCACTACTATTGCATTAGGTTAACGACAATATAAACAAGAAAAGACAATAGGCCTGGCTTTACTTGGCTTACCCATGCTAATACAGACATGCACAAATGCTGTTTGCATATGTTAGCTCATTATAGGGAGGCATTATTGCTTTGCCAATGCTTGTTTCTCTTATTCATACATGTCTGTCCGGTGCCTCGTCTGTGCTGTCCATCCTTTTCCAAGTATATTTGTTATTTTTCCTGTCACTGACTATATTTTTGTATTTTTATGCTTTTTTCAAATTTGAAGTGACGACCATTTAGATTTTTGGGGACGAAGTTTAACTTTAGAAGCATTGAATTTCGATTTGTAGAGTGAGGTAATAATAGGCTATTTGGGGCAGAAGTGTTGCAGTGTTGTTGCAGTGTTTATGTACCCGTATTAGTGTACACTGAATCAATTTTACTTCCATTCCTTAGAAACTTTTCCAAACAATATCATTGAAAAGTTGACTTTCAAACGTCAAATGGGTATGGCCAAGAGTCAGAGGCACTGCATGTCCTTGAAAGGGGAGGGCTTCGGCTTTCATGCACACAATTACTTGTTTGGAAGTCAGCAATTGTTTCACGTGTCACATGATCATGGTACAAACTTTACTAGTTTGAAATCCATGTGTAGACGTGTCCTGTAACAGTGTTTCTCCGTGGTCACAGGCCTGTCACCCTTCAGGAGCGCCTCCCAATGTAATAGTAGCTGTGGGCAGCTGTAACACATTATAGTAACATCTAGCAGCCTCCTCAGAAATGTTACTGCGCAATATTACTTTAAGTGTTCCAGAGACCACACAGTCTGCACAGTACTCAGATTACTTGCCAAAGAATCAAGGGGCATATTAGCAAGGCGGGTGATATGAAATTATTGCCGCTTTTGCCACCGTTTTCAGTCAAAAAGCGGCGATAATTTCATCGCCCCATTAGCAAGCTGGTGCTAACATCAGTTAGCGACAGCTTTTAGGTGATAGCGAGCGGTTTGGGGCCCGCTTTGCATGTCAGCGATATTTATCACTAATGACATGCAAAGTGGGCGTACCCAACCAGTTAGCGACTGAAAGCAGTCGCTAACATCGCTATCACCTATTATCAACACAGGCACAGCAATAAAAAAATTTGCGCTAAGTGTGAATATCGCCAAAAACTAACGCCTGCTCAGACCACTTCTTAACCTGTGTATCCAATGGGAGTTGGATATTCAGGTTAAGAACCTATTACCGTTAATGCCTGAATAGTGCTGGATTTCCAGCGATATTCACTCATTGAGCCCCTATCGCCGGATATTTTATCGCATTTGATATAAGAATTGCTAATAGCACGTTATCTCTGCAATTAAATCCAGCGATGCACGGCGATAAAAAAATATCGCTAGGCTCATTTAGCGATAAATATCGCTAGTTATTGATAATATGCCTCCAAGTCACAAATTGCGCTTGGCAGTTATTTTTAGGGACACCCTCCTGTCTTTTAACATTCACCCACTTCCGCAAATATAACTGTTAGCTAGCCATGTTAATTTGGAAATATTTCCCCTCTCTAGACTGTGACCACTATTCACCAAGTGGTGGGCCAAATTGGCTTCATTTACATACTCTGTAGAGGAAGATCCCAACTAATCCAGAGCTGCTGGCTCTACAAACGCTGGGTCCCATATGCTGCCCAGCTGATTGGCAGGCCTCGTGGCACGCATCGGACCTTATGCGGTGCAAAAGCGCTGCAAATGTGAATGGGCGTCTCCAAAATCAACCAGCACAGTTTCATATGCTACTGTTGAGGCTGAATCTCACTAAAATCAGTCCTCACACCAAATATCAATATACTAAGTAATATCTGTAATTCTACAATGAACGTGCACACACTAGAAATGAGTTGTGTGGTAAAGCACAATTTTTTGTACATGTGCACAAAGCATGGCCCACTTTATGCAGTGCGACGCTGGTGGAGTTTCTTGCAAAAGGAGCCTAGTATGAGAGCGGGGACACATTTTCAATACTGCTCAGGGCTGCCAGGCATCCCCCACCAATACCTGTCACCCCCCACTTCACCCTCACACACATCCCTTTTCATGTTAATCTGTGCTGGATAGTTGGCGGAAATCTCTAGTGTGTCAGACTGTAGGAACTGATTCCCAGTTTTCTACAGTACCGACCAGTTTTGCGCTGAGTGGCAGTTGCGAAATGCTGTAGTGCACCCGACTCCATGCCCGTCAGAAGTACAACCAAAGACAGGCACATAGTAGAACAGAGGCACTTCTTGCTATACTTCACCATGAGTCTGCCACCCTCTCTGAATCTCTGTACCTCTCCAGAAGCTCTGTGCCACAGCTGCCACAAAATATCCTCCCCTTTGTCTTTTCTCAGCGTCTGCTCTCTGTCAGATATCCATAATTATATGAACGGCTCTTCTGCATGGAGGTAAGGATATTTCCCCCATATTCTCTTTTCACGAAAAAGAGACTAGTGGGAATAATAACTTAAGCTTGCCAATGCTGCTTGAATGTTTGTTCTCCCATACCTTGAGGCAGTAGGGAAATGTGGTTACCTTTCCTGTGCGGTGAGAAATTAACCATTGTCTACCCATTTTTAAACCCACAAACCCAAAATACCAAACATGAAATCATCACGAACCATGGGCCAAATCTAAAAAGAGCCGTCATTGCCCTTATATCACGCAAGGCATCACAAACAGTTAAGTGTGATTTACTAAGCCACTCAATGCCACCTTGTGTGGCTCTGCTTGGTATAATAAATCCAAGGTAATGCAATCCAGTGCATTTTGCTGCTTTGCATTACCTTGGGGTAGGGAGGCATCTCATGGGTGTTCATATGCATCCAGCAGAGGATTTTGACTTATTACCATATTTACGACGGAGAATGGTGAACTGGAGAATGTGTCAATGTGAGAATGTGTCAAAATAGTACAGCTCCCAGACCCAGGCGTATAGAGGAGAAACATCTTTTTTTCTCCTTGTTACTTCCTTTTCAGGTCTCGTTTAGACAGCACATGCGCTGTCGCAGAACCTATAGTAAACACAAATATGGAGGGTAATTTCTCCTGTCACTTGCCATTGGTTGATTCTGGCCTAGGCCTTCTTATCTGGCTTATGGTTGTCTTTCGATCCACCGACCAACTACAGTCTAGTTCCGCTGCTGGATGTGATCTATTCATTTAGGGACTACTTGTTTAACCTCTGGTCCCTGCTTGTTCTAAACAGCTGCTCTTCGCTCCCTCTCGGGCTGCAGCTGCCCCCTTCTGCCCTTCTGCTTGACGGGCTCTTTTCTTCATGGAGCCTGCACGAGCTCTGCTAATTCCCCTCCCCTTGTTTTTATTTTCTCCGTGTTAGTGTAATAAATATTGTAGCAACGAGGTATACGAATATGGTCCAAAATGTAATTTATTTCCTCAAATGTTCTACCTGGATGTGATCTCACGGCCAGAGCTGCCGACTTTGCTGCCAGTAAAGGTTCAAGTCCCCATCTCCCCGTGCCAACCAAAAAATGAATGGGTCTTTTGTGCAACGTAACACTCCCTGATGAGGTACACAAATATGGTCCCAAATGTACTTTAATTCCTCGGGTGCACAACTAGGAGTAACACGATCCTGCCAATCCGCAACTGCTACACGACAGGAACACAGATACAAACAATAACACTCGCCGAGCCCATAACGCTAGCGCGCGTTAAAGAACACACCCCAACACGAGCCCACAGCAGATGTTTAGAATTAAGCACGAGAGCTCAGTGACATGTTAGCATTGCATATTGTTTTCTTTTTTCCGACTAGTCTTGTTTGGGGTAATTATCTATATTTCGGATTAAAAACTAAGAACGTAAACACAGATTTCTTATTTTTTTTTTACAATATCAATGATTCATTGGGTGCCATGTGCTGCTCACGGGCCGCTTCAGTGGACAACATCATCGCGCAATAAACAGACCTCGCAGTGTGTCAGCGTAAAAGGCCATTTTATTAGACCAGGCTGCGTAATCTTTACATAACAATGAACATCAACAGATATATAACATCAAACCCCCACTCACACTTCACTTCTCATACGCTTCATCCGTTCCACCTCATCACAAACCACTACATGCCCCATACCGTACCTTATTCATATCCACCAATCACCTGTCATCCAGCCCTCTCCTTGTGTCCTTCCAGTCATGCCTCTATCCGCCTTTCGAACTCCCCCCAAGGGATGGGTGTGCCCGCTCTTGACCCCCCTGTCCCTTCAAAGTACTGCCAACCAGGGAACCCACTGTAGGGCGGTTCACTGCCACACCCCCCCCCACCCTTGGTTCTGCTGTCCAACATGCCAGGCACACCGTCCGCACTCACTCCCTGCAACACCAGATCGCCTCATTCCACAACTTGCTCACCACATCTCTCATTTCCATCATGTAATAGGCGTTTCCCAAACGTGACAGGTGCACTCCGTCGTCCCTAAAAACTAAAGGCTCCTCCAGTCGAATTCCTCCGTGTGAGATCACTTTGATGTCCTTGTCCCCGCAAAAAAGTCTCATCGCCCCATTGAGTTTCCTTCGTGCTTTCTCAATTGCCCCATGCCTCATTGCCCCTCTCCATACTTTCCTGGGGACCAACTCGGTCCAGGCAATGCAAGTCCCTGCAAGCCTAGACTTCGATACCTCCAGATCCCTCTGCATCAGCTGTAAAAGTGCCAAACCTGACAGCTGTACCAAGTCATTTTCTCCTAGATGGATAATCAACAAAGCCGGGCATCCTCTTTGCGGAATCATCTTCGAGAGCCAGGGCATTAGTGCCCCCATCGCATGCCTCCTTTTCTCCACCATTGTACCTCATGCAAGTGTCCTTTCACTCCCAGGTTATGGCCGTACACCTGTTGTTCCGCATACTTAGACGCCCAGTGCACAAAGGAGTGCTCAACAATGCAGGTCACCGTCTTAGTCCCCGGTCCACCCACGCAACCTACGAAGAGAAAGATGTTAGCACAGAAAACAAACCCCACGTCCCAACCAACTGACTACCTAGGACCTTCTCATTTTCTCACATAACGCTCACAACATCGTGATTTCCATCATCCAATCCGTCTAATCCTGTCCCAGGACCACCCCAAACGGGCCGCAGCTGTCGCAGCCCCAATACGAAATGAGTGAGTCCCAAATCCAGACGCATCCAAACCCAATCGACCCAAGGCCTTGCGCAACACCGCCAACAAGTGGCCAGACGTCATTCGCGCGCCCGATGCATGACAGAAAATCTCACCGTCCGACACATGTGCCATCCCCAGGAAAGTTCCCCACTCAGCCACCGGGCAGACCGCCCCATCATTCATCTCATTCAGCCACACCCATTTACCCCTGCCCAACTGATCAGTCTTCGAGCACCGCAACCAAATCCCCAAGCGCCCCTCATCCACCCGAATCTCCTCAAACAACCTGCCAGCTATCTTCCTCATACCCAACAGTTCAGACACCCTAAACGCCCCAAAAAACATCCACACCATACACAAACGAAGGAGGCCCGCCTCAAAAAGGTCGTAGCAGCATTCCGGCAACACCCCAACCAGCCGGACCAATAGTTCAAACGTAACTGCCTCCCGCAGTCTACCACCCCATTCCTACATTCCCTACCTCAACCCCATAGCATTCTGCTCACAATCACATCCTTGGTTGGATCAAATCCCAGAAACAACACACAGTAAAAGGAGATCCCTCCCAATTTACCGGAAATCGTAGCCGCAGTCAAACCCTTGTAAATGCAACACAGCACAAAACTCTTCACTCCCTGTTCCACCGCAGACTTGTCACCCATACCAGATTCCTGACTCCAACCCATGAAAGCACCAAAATCTGACCAAGCCAGCCGATACGTCCTCCTTGTGATCTCTGCAACAGAACGCTCTACCAGGCCAATCATCCTCACTCCCCCAAGGCACAGATGCCGTCCGGCAGCTCGGTCTTGCATATATCCGCTCCAGGTGCCAGGTGCCGGAACCGCTGCCACTGCGAATGAGACAAAGCATCCGCAATGTCATTATTCGCCCCAGGGACATGCTTCGCCCGAAACACCACATTCACCCGCAAACAAGCCAACATGAATCTCCGCAACAGTCGCAGCACTCTCAAGTCCCTCGCTCTCTGTCTATTCACCAGGTCCACCACCGTCATGTTGTCAACGTGGAAGAGCACAGATCTGTTGCGAAATTCCGTCCCCCACACCTCCAGTGCCACCTACAAAAGGAAGAATTCCAGGAAAGCAATGCTCCTCCCTTGTTTGAGCCAGTGAGCCGGCCAGGTCTCAGCGCACCACCTCCCGTCACAGAAAATGCCAAACCCCGCCGACCCGGCTGCATCAGAGAAAATTTGGCATTGCCAGACCGCCCTCTCCTCATCAAAATCCAGGGACACACCGTTGAAATCATTCAGGAATGCAATCCATGTCCTCAAATCAGCCCGCACCCCCATGGAAATCCTGACTTCGTGGTGTGGGAGCACCGCCCCCAACATGGCCATGTCGAGCCGCCTACAGAACGTCCGCCCTGCTCTCACCACTCTACACGCAAAGTTTAAGAAGCCCAAGAGTTTCTGCACCACTCTCAAAGGGATCCGTTTTTCTTCAATCGCCCACCTCAAACATGACAGAATTTCAGCCACCTTAGCCCCTCGAAGGCGCGCCAGCCACTGTACCGAGTCCAGCTCAATCCCCAGAAACGTCAGGCAACAGCTGGGACCAGCCGTTTTCTCCGGCGCCAGAGGTACACCAAAATGGAAGGCCATCTCCTGGAGCTGTGACAGGGCCCTGCCCCAGAATCCGCCATCCCCAGGAAGAGGAAATCATCCAAGTAGTGAGTGACCACACGGCACCCACTGAGTCTCACCATGGCCCACTGCAGGAAAGTGCTAAAGAGCTCAAACAATGCACAAGAGATGGCGCACCCATGGGCAAAACCTTGTCCACGTAGATGGCCACCCCAAACTGCATTCCCAAGAGTGAGAAATCCACCGGATGTATGGGCAGCAGACGGAAGGCTGACTTGATGTCGCATTTCGCCAATTCAGCCCCCGACCCGCACACCCTCACCAAACGGATAGCATCATCCGCAGAAGCGTAGAGCACCCTAGAATCCTCCTCTGCAATGAAATCGTTCACTGACTGGCCCTCCGCCCTGGAGTGATGGTGGATCATCCGAAACTCCCCCTCCTCCTTCTTCGGCACCACCCCTAATGGAGAAATGATCAGATCTTCCAAAGGCCAATCAGTAAACGGGAGGGCTACCCTTCCTTCCTCAACCTTTTTCCTCAACTTGGAAGAAACCACGTCGGGCAACTCCTTAGCTGATCTCAAATTGTCCACCCACCGATGCACCCTGGGACCTTGATAGCCTACCCTAAAGCCCTCCGTGAAACCCCAGAAAAGCCCTTCTGTTCAGGGTGGCCCCGCCCCTTGGCGTTCCGCCACTGTTCTGAGGGAGTGACAAGCGTGAGGCACTGTGTGAGGACATGTTTCCTGCCGCATTTTGAGCATTTGTGTTTAAACTTGCAGGGATATCTGGAGTAGTACCCCCGGTTGTAGCTCCAGCACGCCCCCATCGAATATCCTCCTGGCTTGCCTGGCTGACCAGAGACGAGGGTGCTGGGCACCGCACCTCCCCCTGCACCACTTTGGGCGGGACGCAGCAGAAAGGACTGCTACACTTCCGGCAAACCGCTGACTGTGTGCGTGGATGCCGTGGAGTACGTGGACGCCATCTACTGTACCCAGAGTTCCTGGTCTACCTTCCCCCAACTCTTCTCTGGATCCGCACTAACACGTGCCCTGAATTCCTTGTCATAACTCAACCAGGCAAAACCCCCAAACTGCATCTGAGCCTTGCAAATGATATCCATGTATTTAAACAGTGCAATCGCCTGATCCTGATACCTCTCACAGTAAATACTGGCATAAATCAAGAATGCCGAAGTCCAGTTTTCCATTGTCACTGGCACCCTGGGTCGCCTAGTCAGCTCCCAATCTTCCTCTTTCGAGCCTTCCTTGGCCTGTACCTCCCTATGGAGAAACTTGAACACATCCACAAATTCGTGCCTCTAAATTCGCGCCCTGACCTTTCCGGAAAGATGCGAACCCAAGGGCATCGCCAAACCCATATAGGGGAGTTTCTTTGGCAGCTTCACCCCCTTTTCTTCCTTACCGCCCCCTTTGTCCGTCTGTACCCCCGTAGTCACCGACTTACCGTCCACCTTCTCACCTTCCATTGGTGGACTGCCCGATGGCTTCTCCAACTCCTGAACCGAACCATCCCCCACCCCCACTGACCTGCACGTCCTCTTTCTCCCCCCTAGGGGACCGTCATCCCAGGCTGCCCACCAGGAGCCCTCACCTGCGACTTCCGTGGGCCGCTCCCTGGGCCTTCCTCTGGGCGCCACCACCTGGACCGCCGCCACCCTGGCCTTGTTCTTCGTCGCCGTCGGGGCCTGCAAAACACCAAGTGCTCCGTTGTCCGCTGCGCCCCCTGAGACATCTGCGTCATCCCGCACCTCCCCTTCTTCCAGCTCTTCACACTCATCACCATAATCCAATTCAAGCACCGGTTCCACATCCACATGCGCACTCACAACCTCTTTCACTGCCTTCTTCACACCCTTCTGCACACTCCCAGACGCATGAGTTTCAGACTCAACACGTGCCGCCGGAGCCCAAGCCCGCGGAGGAGGGACAGCCGCTGCAGACTGCCCTGCTGCTTCAGTCCTGCGTTTTGCGCCCCGCCAGGCACCCCCGGGCTCTGCCAACCGCCGCCGGCTTGGTTCCCCTCCTGCCCCTCAGGTCGCTCCAGCCTGAGCGGGCCCCAGCACCATCGGGCCTCAAAGCCGTCCCTACACCTGCCATCCTTCTCATTGGGGACTCATCCACCACTTTCTTGGCCCTCACGCGCCTCTGCGCCTCCTCTAACTCTGCCTCCCGCTCCTCCTCCGAGGTCAGGGTAGGAGGCCCTTTTAACTCAGACCCCCACACTGCCCCCACTCTGGCCATGGTCTGCTCCGCCCACCTGACCTCACGAATCTGCTCCAGGATCCGCTGCTCCCTGGCCCTGTCCTCCCAAGACATTGAACCCCAGATCTGCGGAGGCGGGGTGGGCAGTAGCCCAAAAATTCAGCCCCCGGGGGGAAGAAACCCCCTTGAACTGGCCTTGGGACCCACCCCCCCAAAGCACCCAGGGGCCCAGGGACAGCTGACCCCCCCTGACCTGCTGATCCCACGGCCGCCTCCCGCCCGGACGGGGCAGGGGTGGGCGCCCTGGAGCTGGTGGACAAATCAATGGGTGCATCGTCCCATTGCCCCAGATCCCCTATCGCTGCCCCCTCTCTAAAGTCCTGCCCAGTGGTCAGGTCCTCCACATGCTTCCCCTCCCCCGTGTCCACTGCCTCCCCACTAGCTCCCAAGGCGTTGTGTGAAGAAACTGCAAGCCGGTCCCCTTGCTCCGCCCCCCCTCATCGCCCTCTTGCACTTCCCGCCCCTCGCCGAGTCTTTGGGCGCTCTGCCACCCCTCCGTCGCCCGCCTGTGTGTGCCTGGATCATCGTCCTGGCACGCCACGACCGCTATAATGCAAAAGAATACAAAGTTCCCCAGGGAAAGTAAAGGAAGTATGTGTGACAGTCTGGAGTAGAATAAAAGCAGGGAACAGAGTGTTCCCTTGTTGGAACTAGAGGACCTCACACACCCAGAAACCTAGGTGTCATGCTTCATCATTGGTCTCCTGCTCCTCGTTGACTGGCGCTGCAATGTCTGACGGGCGCCGTAGGCGCTCTTTGTTGGAGATCTTTTAGTCCAGCCAATGGTTTGAGTGCGTGTAAGGGGTCTGGTGGAGGTGTAGTCGTGAGAGAGTGGTGAGATTAAAAAGAAGGTGAGCCAGTCCACAAGGGACTTTATTCACGTGGCTGACTCCCTTGGTTAAAATGGTGGGAGGGGAGATAGGAACTGCTTAGTCTACAGTGGGCTAACTCAACCCTCTAAAAAGGTCGACATGTTTCTTGCCTGTCTGGCAATTCTTCAGGACCTTGGGTATTATGTACTACACAGTGAGAATAAAGTAAACAAAAATGAAAAAAGGAAAAATACAACCTCAATGGGTCAATCAGGGAGCAGGCCAAATGGTCCTGCTCTAGGGGAGAGACCCTAGCAGAAACACTACAGGGTCCCGCAGTCTGTTCCCGTGGGGCTGATCGACAAGGTAAGATACCTCAGATACGAGCAGCCAGGGTGAGAAACTTACCCCAACGCGAGGCTCCCCAATCGGTGGCCACGACCGCTGCCTTCACTCCGGCCGAGGCCGCGCGCATGCCCCTCGTAGCCCCCACCCAGGCTTGCCCCAACACACCTGGCTGTAACAGGTCCTCAATGCCCGCGCGGGACAGCAACAACAGGGCCGCCCGGACCTCCTCGGACGAGACGCCCGACATGCCGCCAAACCGCACGCTTCAGGCATATCTGCAACTCGGCTGCCGGTGAACAGCCCACAACGCCACAAGACTAACCCAGGCCCTGACTCGCTAACTACTCCTGAACCCACTCTGCCACTACTCTAAGCTCCCTTTGGCTAACCCTCCCGATGGTGCCAGGCGCAGGAAGAGGAAGTTCCCTTCTTCCCCTGTGCCTTATACCCCCCCCCCTAACTCCTCCCCTTCCCCTGCCTGTCCTATCAGTGCACGAAAGACCCCGAGGGAAGACTAGTCTGCGACTGTGCTTCCCCCGGGGCCCGGCAAAAGCCCAGAAAGACGGACTGCTGGGAACATGAAGAGAACTGAGGGATCGTTAGTATAGGGTATCCTAGGCCCGGAAAGATCTGAGGAGACCAGAGAGATGGGCAAGATGTGCAGAAGAGAAAGGTAGAGTGCAGCCCTTGACCAAAGCCTAGAGAAACTGACAGAAACAGCAGACGCTTAAAGAACTCAAGGGAGGGAAAGAAACTGCACTCCTGGATCTGTCGGCACACAGCAGCACTACCTATCACAAATCTGCAAAAAAAGTACAATGCATCACTCAGTACAAGTGTCAACATCACTGTGCATCATACACCACAAACAGCACTACTTATCAGACAACAGGCAACGGACTGTTCTTTACTCTTTCAATCACATTATCAAAGAGTACAGCCTATCACTGAGCGTAAACAGCACTACACATTATACTATTAGATACTACATGTAGTTCACTCTAACAGTATGGTGCACAATTCAACATGACACGAGCATTAATAGTATTGTGCATCACACAGCTCAAACAGCACTGTCCAATACACCACCAAAATCACAGACCGACGCAGGACACACTGCTCTGTACATCACTTTACGAAGAGCAGAGTGCACCCGCCGCACAATGCACAGACAACACAAGCAACAAAGTGTGTCACACCATAAGTGAAGTAGCACTCGCACCTCTCGGCACCATCCATCACAAATCACCAAAAAACGTGCCTCCCCCCATACAAACAACATAGCACATGTCAGAGCATAAGCAGTATCCCCCATGAAACATTCTAGACAATGACACCACGAAGTGCAAAGAGCACCGGGCATCCCAGAACACAAATAGCAGTGCAAATCCTACAACCGTGCCAGTCACACTGTACAAGGAACCCTGTGCTCATCACTTACAGGCAGAACTGTCTAGCACACACAACATGAAGCATCACACCATACAAAACGCCGTCCATCTTATTACACAGGACATCACAGAGCACAGACAACATTATGCATCACACTACACAAGTCACATGGAATACCACAAATCATGCATCACGTTATTCATCACAAGCAGCGTAGGCATCGGCCAGAACAAGCAACATGACAATGAGAGGTATGTGCTTGCTGCGGGTAACGAAATAACAGAAAGTAGACCAAAAGCACTCCAAATCAAAACAGCAGCCTGCTGGGGAGTGGCTGAGAAGGAGAAACCAGCTGGGAGCGCATGCATACCAGGGTAGATAGGTTGCCGCGTGGCTATAGGAAAGGGGAGAACACCACCTGCTAACATTCTGGGTCTCAGTTGCAAACGGTAGACACAGCCCCTGACTCGGGACTTGCTGGAACTGCATGAAAACCATTGACATATAATAGCGCCAGTCAAAAATGGTCTTAAATTAGGTCTAGCAGTTCCTACGGTATGTAATAAGGATTCACTTCTTTTCCTGCTTTTCTAAAGCCTTAGAGCAAGGAAAATACAAATGCCCTTCTCTTTTAAGTACTAGTAAATTTATGGTTGTCAGTATACTATAAAGTCGAGGAGTCATTGAATGATGTTAATTGTTTTAATTTCACTTTAAATTAAAAATATTTCACCCATGAAACTGTGTGTGTTTTATCCTGTCCTAGAAGCAGGTCTCAGTCCTTTCGAGGAAGCAGCAATGAATTTCACAAGAATGGATTGCCGGTATTAAATGTTAATATACTTTTTTGCAGCCGTCTGTTCCAGACAGAGCACAGGAAAAAGCAAGACAGAAAATCACGGGCTCTAAACAGATGTGTGAGGTAGGTGAGGATATTGTTCCGAGGAGAGCAGATAAAAAGTAATATGAGAGGTTATAAAAATGAGTTACAGTCGAGAAGAATTACCAAGGGAGAAAATAAATACATATTAAAAAACGTAATGCTTTTTAAAAGTAAAAACAGAGAATCCAAAGATAATGGTTCGGCTTTCAGGGAGTATCAGGGGACCACGAGAAAGAGCTGCGAGTTGCCTTTATTTGCAAATGTTCTGCATCTTCCTTGTGCAGAAGGGTCTGCCCTATGCTTTCTTTCTCCTGAATACCTATGTCTGCTTATAGTTATATTTATAAATGATTACAGTGCATAGACATGTAATAGTACATCCAGTGCTTAATAAGTAGAAAAGAAAACTGCAAGGCCCCATACTTTTTCTTGGAAACCCGCCGATAGTACTGCTGAATGAGAAGGTTGCGAATAACAAGCTCGTCCCACAAGGTCGGGCTGGGACAGAAAATCGGGCCCTGGGCAGCAAAATAAGAGTAGCCCCCATTAGTGAATTAGATTGTTTTAAAAAAGTGACACATGCTTATACATTTAGACATTTCTGAACGTGTAAAGACACATTGTATAAATGTTTTGCAAGGTTTGGAAGTCTGGATGGATTTGAGCTTTCTGCAGGCAGCATTTGCTATAATATCGGTAGTGGAAGCTCCTCCGTTATGGTGGAGGAGCATCGCTCCACTGCTTTTACGCAGCAGTGGTGGCTGGTATTAAGGGGCGTAGGGGGCGTTTCCACACCTACCAGCATCGGGGAAAACTAAAGGGAGGGAATGAACAGCAATGGAGCAGTTTAAAGAAGTGCTCACTGCTTGGTGCTCCCCCGTGAAAAACTGACAATTAAACTACGTAAAATATTTATTTTTGTACTTACTTTCTCCCGAAGTGGAAGAGTCTTCCTGCGCAATGTGCTTACTGCTTATGTGCATCGCTGGGCGCTCACTATTCCTTGCCCTCAAGGCACAAGCGAGGAGCGGGGAGGCGGGTGACATCAGCCTTGTGGGAGTGGCTGAATAAAGCACCAGTAAATGGTTTTCAAATGGGGCGATAATGAATTGGCCCAGGGCGCGGTCATTGGTGCACCATTCAGGGTAATGAGAAGGGGCAGGGCTGCTCACAGTGCACTGAGTGCAGAGGGTGGTAACAATTGCGACCGGGCCGGGCCGGCCTTAGGCGTGTGCAAAGTGTGCACCTGCACAGGGCCGCCAAACCCCAGGGGCCGCCACGACGACGAGGATCGGATCCATTGGATACCAATCATACAATATTCGTGGCACTGGCGGCCCCTGGCAGGATTTTGCGGCCTCCGACACCGGCTTTTTACTAAATTCCAGTAACTTCCAACCAAAGCCTGAGTCACCTCCCCCCCTCCCCCCTCCCCTCCTCCACCCTTTCACTTCCCTGCTGGCCTCTGGCAGTGGCCCGCACCGATATCTGTTCCCCGTTCCTGATTGGGCAGCATGGGTGCTGGGGTGTTTCAATCATGCACAGACGCGCCGGAAGCCAAGAATAGAGTGATCTGCGCGGCAGCGCGCAGAGTGCACAGACTCAACCTAACCTAGTGCTTCCCGTGCGTTGTGGTGCCTTGGCGTGTGTGAGTCTCCCTCTCTAGTCTCTGCAGTGCAGCCATTTCTGTGGTGTGGTGGTGCCACTGGTGGTGGTCCTAAAGCTGAGCTCAGAATAAGGTAAACTAAGTGAAGTAATAGTATAACGCACCTGGCACGTGGGGGGCAGATCTGAATGTAGTCGATTCTGATTCTGCAGCAGTTTCACTGACTCTGACTGACTGCTGCGTCAACGCCGTGAATGAAGGTGTGGGTGGGTTTCACGTCGTGGCTTTGTCAGCAGCAGCCGAGCTGAGGCCCGCAGCACGAGGTCGGATGCCTTTATTGTCCTTTCATAACTTGTGCAGTAACGCAGGGTAGTATAGTTAGGGGGCTGCAAGAGACCCTTCAGAATCTCTGTTCACAATCACCCGTCCAGCCAGGGGTTATATCTGCTGCCCGACACTATTACCACACAGGACTCCACCATGCGTAGCTACCGCGGAGCCGGGCTACCCTGACTTGGAAGGTGTGGGTGGGTTTCACATCTTCTTGACTTTGTCAGCAGCGGCCGAGCTGAGGCCCGCAGCACGAGGTTGGACGCTGAGTGCAGAAACAAACTAAGCGCCTTCTTTCCGGAATGACCCCTAGAGGGAATTCGCACCCAGACCCGGTCACAGATGTCCAGGCTACGCAGCCTTAATGCCGTTTGTTGAAGCAGGTTAATGCCTTGCCTTTATTGTCCTTTTGTGCAGTAACGCAGGGTAGTATAGGGGGCTGCAAGAGACCCTTCAGGTTCAGAATCTCTGTTCACAATCACCCGTCCAGCAAGGGGTTATTTCTGCTACCCGACACTATTACCACACAGGACTCCACCATGCGTAGCTACAGCGGAGCCGTGCTACCCTGATGACCGTGATAACATTTTATGTTAAAACTAAGAAAGATTGAAAATATGAACACATCCAAAATAAAGGAAAAAATCCAATGTAAAAATCCTGTTTTTTCCGAATTTTTGAGAGTTGGGTGTGGCGTCTCTCTCTGTTATTTTGTAGGGGTTCTGTCCGCCTTGTAGAAAGACTTAAGCATAATTAGTTTTCCTCTCACCTCTGAGGCCTGCCCTTTTCCCGGCAGTGTTCTGTGCACTTTAGCATTCTCTAGATTCCAGGCCATAGAAATTGTATTCCACGAGCACCCATATACAATAATATTTTTTTCAAATCTTGTACAGTGATATGACCACCGAAGACCCAGATTTTATATTAAAAACAGAGATTGGGACTATACCATTTCCAACTGAAAGGCAATATTTCTCTCCATGTAATCCCATACCAGGCGTTTTTCATGTAGTTTGGTGCTTACTTTCCCTCCATGTTAAAGAGCAGTAGATATTTCAGCACCCAGTTCTACATAGTTTAATCACATATAAGGTTCCAAAGGCGAGAATATTGCATTGCAAATGCTTGTTTAAATTGTTTTAACTACAGCCACGGCGGGTTTTTGCTCAGATAGGGGCCCTGTCAAAAGCACATTTTGAGCCCCTTCTGATGCCCTCCCGCTCTTGCCCCTTCCCCCCTCCAAGGTTTACATTTCCGCCTGTTCTAAGCGCTGTATGTAGCAGGGGGTTGTATTCTGTATCACTGAGTGACCCTGGGTGAGAGTAGTAGTACTGTCCTTATTCCGGCGGCGGCGCAAAAAGGAGGATATACATACGCTTAAGGCATCACAACACCGGCGGTACAACCTCATGTTAACGTTATCTAAAATTAGAGAGGTAATTAAGGGTCAAGGGAGTTGATCTTGCCACACGCCTGCAGCAGACTGCATGGCACTGCCACCAGATTCGCTTCCTACTCTGGGAGCTTGTGGCTGTGTTGGAAAGATATCACCTGGGCTCCCTAGTCATACTCAGGTGAAAGGATGCCTTCCACTCAGCGTGACGCATGCTGTGCCGTGCCACTGTGCATAGGGCTGGGGGGGTATTTGTACATTTGTGACGTTTCAGTACTTAAGATGCCTATATTTTTTCTATAACATTGAAATCCATTTTGTATCTATGTGTTTTTTAAATATTTTCAACAACTAGTAAGGAAATTGTGTGAGCATTTAAAATCTGTGCTATCACGTAGCTGGTGTTCTAATTTACAATAAATATTTGAGGCTTCACTTTATGTTCAAACCAGTTGTTTCACATGACTTAGGGTGCTGGCTTTCATTCTCATGTTCATGCATGCATGGGATAAGGGTAGACCTATTGGTATTATAACTTTGTGGACTGTTGGAGGGGGCGATGAGGAAGAGTTTCCATTTTAATAGCCTGTTTGCCTGTTGTTACACTGGATGATGGCCAATCCTGTCCATATAGTGTTTACTGCTAGGTTCCATGTTTTTCTTTGGTTGTTGTGTAAATACCTTATGGGGGTCGTCATCACTATTAATGTCTGGTACATTCTGCAACTGCCCTGAGTCGTTGCTGTTTCTGCTTCCCTATACATGGTGCTTTGTTGTAATCATCTGCATTCTCGTGTAGAAGAGCGAATATCGAGGTATAGACGGTGGACCATAGTAAATGTCGTCTTACATTTCTAGACTAAAAGGGTAGAGAAAGATGAAGTCGAGATATTGAGAGGTCGGTAGACACACATGTGAGATACATAGAGAGGGAGGTTAAAGGTACATGGAGAAGTATAACTAGAGTCAGTTTAAGAGAGAGGGCGAAGGTATAAGTGAAGTAAGGAAATAAGGAAATCCCATAGAGTATTTTTTAAATTTAATTGCCCGAGAGTGCTAGGGTTAAGGCTAGATTGGGCACGCCAGGCATGCACATCAAGGGGCAGATTCTTTTTATTGCAATGCGGAAGGGTAGGAGCAGCCGCAGGTACTGGTCATCTAATGACTTTTCTGGACGTATTATTAAAACATCTTCCTGAGCTCCGCCCCGGCCAGACCCCCTCTTCCGGGGCCTCCACCTACGTTCCCTGCACAGGGCAACCATGAGCCTAGAGCCGCCCCTGAGGTGCATCTTGTGGGAAGGACGCTTCTCTGCAGGGGATGCCTCTGCTTGTTACTACGGTCCCTTCAGTTATGTAATATGAAATGTTTGGTGGCTCGTAAACTGTGAACTTGCCGTCTATTTTGAAAAAGTATTGGAGGAATTTCAGAGGAATTTCGTGACCAAAAAGCAAACAGTTAATTTGATATGAAGTCACAATAGGGTAAAATGGAAGCTTAGGTTTCCGAATCGAACTTAAGATCAACTGTGGGCTATGTGTACAGCTGGGTGTAACAAATCTGTGTTGTCATTTTAGATCTCTGATCCACTCTCGTCGAATTTACTTTTCCAACCTTGCACTCTGCCCTCTGACCTGCAACATGCGCCACTCGGCAAAGCTGTTCTACCCAAGATCCTCTCTAATTGCATCAGAAGTGGGGAGTGGGGTGCTGAAGTGCTTAAAGTATACATTCCATTTGCAAGCCATGAAGGCCACCACTGAATTTCGGAGAGATCAACAGTAAAAACCGTCTCAGCAGACCATAAAGCAGGCCCACAAACAGCCCAAAAACGGCTCATACACTCACCTGTCAGACCAGACTACCAGGCACTGCCTGATTGCCCTTTAGGTCCATAAGAACCTGCTCTCCTACAACCCATTGATTTCCTCTAAGTATACATTTACTATTCTAAAATACATATATTTTGTGTCCCTGGGCTAAATAACCACTACACCATCTCTCTGGGCCCATAAACATGAACTAAATGTGTCCTGGCTGTGAAAATAAATGTGGTCCAATAACACATTATTTAGAATAACAGTGCTAATAAACACATAATCACATGATGAAGCGTGGATTCTTAAATCTCAAACGTTTAGTGTAATCATCATAAGAACCCTGCCACTGGTCGTATAGACATGTTTTTTGCCAATGTGGAGGAAGTCTTAGGAGCAATCATTTACTTTGATTTCGATAAACAGTGAAGGCTCTTTGGACTCCACAAGAAAGAGTAAAGAGAATTGTAGTGAGTTTAGGAAGGTTTAGTAACAAATTGAGTTAAATCCAAGCCTTTAATTCACTAAGTACTCAGACTCAAGCATCGTGATTACAAGTTAAAATGGTCCAGCAGCCTATATTTCAAGATAAGGAAAAAGTAGTGTTCCATAATGTAAACCCCTATTCTAAATTAAGCAAATATGGGTTGATAAATGTGTTTGGCTAGAGAAGCAGAATAATGTGTCAGCTTTGGAAATCCATCTCTGATGAGAGAATATGAATGCTTAAACATGAAACCTTTGCTGTCGGGAAGTGGAGGTAAGCAGAGTTGAGAAGGGTCTTCTCAGTTCAAAGTGATTAGTATCTCCTCTCTTGTCTGAGGAACACACACTATTATTATTCCACAAAGCATTAGATTACAACATTAAGCTCGTTCTAAGTATTGGGAACAAATCATTTTACTTTAGACTGTGGAAGCTGGTTAACTCTTGTCTTTCTCAATGCAGTACAATTGTCCATGCATGGCAATGATCTTGAATCGCTACACAGGACAGTCTGTAAGGGTACATCAGCTCTTCCCACTAGTCGATTGCCCATCCTGGTATCTTCGCCTTCTTTTGATGAGAACCTCACTATCAGTCATCTAATACATAAGACTAAACTATTCACTAGCTAGCAAAGGTGTCTGGGAAACAACATCTGCAAAGGAAAATCACAATGTGCAAGACAAAAGAACGAACTGTGCAGTCCTCTCAGGCTTAATCGTGTAAAAGTCGACATTCAAGATGAAATTAGGCTAACTTTAAGTTACGTAGCGTGTTAAATTGAGTACTGGTAATAATGGTTAAATGTGGTCACCTCTACAAATTATGTGATTAATATTCTGACGTTATTTAGTGATGTGTATCTAATTTTGCTATTAATTCAAATGTAAAACTGCGCTTCCTCACAAATGTAGTACTGCAGTACATAGGAAAATTGCAGTTTCTGACCAAATCTATCTTTTAGAACTGTCAGCCTTAGGGTGGTCTTCCGACAAACATTTTGCCTTCTCTGCTCCTGTTTTACTGAATTAATTTTTGTGGGCTTTAGTACTCTGTGCCCTTTACCACTGCTAACCAGTACTAAAGTGCTTGTGCTCACTCCCTGAAAATGGTAAAATTGGCTTACATCAGATTGGCATATTCAATTTCCTTATAAGTCCCTTGTATAGTGGTACACCATATACCCAGTTTTGATAAAATAAATACTACCTATGGGGCTGCAGCACGTGGTGTCCACCCTTTTAAGTACGCAAAATAAGAGAGAGGGGGGACAAGGAGCTAAATAAAGGTCCAGTGACCTGTGCTCCTGAGAATTACACTATATCCCACAAGAGTCACTGTTCCTATCAAAGAGAGGTAGAGAAAAAAAACAATAGTTGTTCTAATATTATGTTTACTGGTGACAGTGTGTCCTGTTGTAGGTCCCCTCAAACACCCTGAAGGATGTCATGTTTCATCATTTGGCAGTTGCTCTTCGTCGGACTGGCGCTGCAATGCCCTACGGGTCCTCCGGAGGGTCACTTTTTCTGAGATCTTTTTCAGGATAAAGCCGTAAGGGTGAGTGGGGGTATGAGTGGCAGTGGTGTCCTAACATGAATTTAAAAAATGACTGGAGAGGTGCCTTGAAAATGTATTAACCCTTTCGATGCTCATGACGAGCTCAGCTCGTCATGATGCACAGTTGAGCTGTGCTGATGACGAGCTGAGCTCGTCATGACACCAGCAAAATGGCAATTTCCAGCACAGGGGGGGGAAAACGCCTAGCAGCCAAGGTGTTAAAGAAAGAGTCCCTCTGTCATTAATAAACACTAAAAGGTAGTGCTGCTATGAGGGAGATAATGGCCCTCTGTAGCTAAACTCGCAACACACCCCTAGTGGGTATGTTTTTTAGGTTGTTATGTTTTATGCAATTTATCGGTCTCTGGAGGAGATTCCATGCACTTTTCCAGGACAGGCAAGAGTGTGGTGGTAGATAGGAGAGATGCATGGCCTCTAATAATTATTCTAGTGCCACATCGAAGGTGAGGAAGTAGTATTCTGGAACGACAAAAGCAGGAGAAAAAAAAATTCTTTATGAAATCCAATACTAGAGAATCTTAAACAAGGGGGGCCTGGGTCCTCCATTGGTGAACCAGGTGCTCATGGACATAGTCACCTACTGTTTAAAATACAGCATGTGAGGCCATAGTGAGCTATAAAAATATAATGACAATACAGGACACACAGATTTAGTGTAAAAGATGTCATCAGTGATGTCATGAGTGATGTCACTAACCATGTCATGAGTGATGTAATATGTTATGTCATCAGCAGTGCATTGTGGGCGCGTGTGTCATAATTAGCTGAACTGACTATAACAGGGTAATTTCAATGGTTTTGTACGAGTGAAGTGTCAAGCTAACTATAACGCCCCTGAAACCTATGTTTTTTTCAGTGAATTTCTAAGGTTTTTTTTAAATGATAATTTCTAAAAATGCATACAGAGATAGGACATGTGAAGAAAGAAGAGAAAACGCACAGTAAGAAAAAAAAGAAATGCAGAAAAAAGCAACAGAAGTCCTCAAAGACAAAGAAAAGTACAGGAAAAAGGAAAACGTGCAGAAAGAAGCAACAGAAGAGCAGAAAGAAGCCTTGTTGCAAAATCATCCTGAACCTTCAAACTTTTTTCAGACGGATACTGGTGGTAACGGAGTCTGACTAACCAGTCCTAGAGCCAGTGCTATGTTAAAAGACACTTAGAATACATTGAAAACACTTGCATACAAATGGGAACACTATGCATTGTGGTACCCTGTGATTAGCATGACCTTCTCTGTAAGCCCCTAGTATATAATAGGGCAGGGGGATTAAAACTACCTCTTAAAACGCGCCACAGGGCTTGTTTGCACACGCCACCTCAAGCCCCGCCCCTCCCTTCACCACTGTGCAAACACGCTTTGTGGCCGTTTTAGGTTGGAAGATTAAGTCCCCATGAATCCTGAATGTTCCTAGGGTCCAGCTAGCCCACTAGGTACCTCCGGTAAGCACCACATAACTGCATTGCAGAGAGGTGTAAAAGTGGCACGGCCTGGACCACTTCTCAGCAAGGCAGCGTAGTGGCGCTTGCTGGAACCACCGAGGGGGCTAGTTAGCACCCAGGGTCCCACAGGATTCAAAGGGATTTATTCCCCCAACTTAAAATGTGCCACAGGGCATGTTTGCACATGTCACCTCAGGCCCTGTCCCCTTCCTTCCCCACTGTGTAAACACGCCCTGTAGCCATTTTAATTTGGGAGATTAGGTCCCCTTGAATCCTGAACGTCCCTAGGGTCCAACTAGCCAATAAGTACCTCCCGTAAGCGTACATAGCTGCGTTGCAGAGAGGCGTAAAAAGTGGCACGGCCTGGACCACCTCTCTGCAACGCAGCGTAGTGGCGGTTACTGGAAGCACCTGGTGGGCTAGTTAGCCCCCAGGGTCCCTCAGGATTCAAGGGGATTTCTTTTCCCAATTTAAAACGTGCCAGAGGACGTGTTTGCACACGTCACCTCAGGCCCCTTCCCCTCCCTTCCCCACTGTGTTTACATGCGCTGAGGCTCTTTTAATTTGGGAGATTAGGTCCCCTTGAATCCTGAAGGTCTCTAGAGTTCAACTAGCTCACTAGATACCTCCAATAAGAACCACATAGCTGCGTTGCAGAGAGGTGTAAAAAGTGGCACGGTCTGGACCACTTCTCTGCAACACAGCACAGAGGCGCTTACTAGAACCACCAAGTGGGCTAGTTAGCCCCCAGGGTCCCTCAGGTTTTAAGGGGAATTATTTCCCCAACTTAACTCTTGCCACAGGGCGTGTTTGCACACGTCACCTCAGGCCTCATCCCCTCCCTTCCCCACTGTGTAAACATGCACTGAGACCATTTTAAGTTGGGAGAATAATTCCCCTTGAATCCTGAGGGTCCCTAGGGGCAAATTACCCCCTAGGTAGCTCCAGTAAGCACTATTGCAGAGAGGTGTAAAAAGGGGCACGACCTGCACCACCTCTCTGCAATGCAGCGCAGTGGCACTTACTGGAAGCACCTGGTGAGCTAGTTGCCCCCCAGGGTCCCTCAGGATTGAAGAGGAATAATTTCCCCAACTTAATACGCGCCACAGGGCGTGTTTACACATGTCACCTCATGCCCCGTCCCCTCCCTTCACCACTGTGAAAACGCACCCCGTGGCCATTGTAAGTTGAGAGATTAAGTCCCCTTGAATCCTAAGGGTCCCTAGGCTCAAACTAGTCCACTAGGTACCTCCAGTAAGCGCCACAGAGCTGCATTGCAGAGAGCTGTAAAAATGGGCGTGGCCACTGGAGATACCTGTTTGCCCCCAGGAACCCTCAGTATTCTAGGTTATTTTTTGGCACTGGGGACCTCATCCCCCAAGCCTGCCCCCTTATTAATTTTTTTTAATGGAAAATTCGGGAAGCGGGCCGCGTGGCTCCCCTCCCGAGGCCATAATCATCCAGAGGACCCCGTTTTTTATTTTTATTATATTGGAGGGGGCTGCCTTGCCCATCTCCTTTGGCCAGTTATGGCTCCGGGGACCCCACCCCCGAGGCTGGCCTATGTTTATTTTTTTTTATATATATATATTTTTTACAGTTTGGGGAGGGGGGCCACGTGGCCCCCCTCCCAGGCCACTAATAGCCCCAGGGACCCCATCCCCGGGGCTGGCTCTCTCCATTGGGGACCGTGAGGTGGTTCCCAAACCCTCACGGTCCGGCTGGCTCCCTGCATCCTGTGGGAGCCGGCATTGCTTTTCTAAAGTTTCTTCTGCCTCGGTGGTGCCTGGGGTGGTGTGGAGTGCAAAAAAAGATGGTTTTAGACCCAGATCTCTGTACTGGGGTGAATGTATGACATTGTTCTGCATTCTGTCCATCAATTGTAGTTTTTGCATTTGTCACCCGAGTGGGATGGGTATGCTCAGACGTGAGTCCCATGCTCTCCACACCACTGGAGTCAAGCTATTCTGGCTGAAGAAGGCTGATAGCAAGAAACCGGTCCTAGGATGCTTGATTCCGGTCCAGGAAAGACATGGCTTGGCAGTTCGGGCTGGACTGTTCCCAGGAGGCACAGGGTCAAGGCTGATTTGCATATGGCCATGTCTGAACTGGGGGGTGTGGAGTGCAAAAAAACGATGGATTTAGGCCCAGATCTCTGTACTGGGGTGAATGTATGGCATTGTTCTGCATTCTGTCCATCAATTGTTGTTTTTGCATCGGTTTCACCGAGGCACAAGATGGCTGCCAACATTTCCTGACTTGGAGTGTTGACATCCAATTACCATACAGCTCGTGCGCGGCCATAGATATATATATGATTTTATTTTTGATTTTCTCAGTAACTACTGAACGGATTTACACCATTTAACAAAAAGGCAATATTACTCCGAACCAAGGGCTACCTTTTTGCCAAATGTGGTGTATTTCCGTTCAGCAGTTGGGCTGTAGATGCGAGTAAAGGTTCCTATGGAAAATTGCATAGGGAAAACATGTTTTGGGACCCTCCTTTTTTCTCGGCCCCTGCTTGACAAATCACCCTGAAACTTTCAGGATAGGAGTGGACCGGAGCACCCCACGAGTTTTGAAAAATTTGTGAAGATTCGTCAACCAGCGCCAAAGTTATTGGTAATAGAATGTTGAAGATTTCCTATGGAAAATAGGTCCTAAGTATAACTACCTACTGGCGACCGTTAGTAGGTAACATATATATATATACATGTTTATATATATATATTTACCGTGACGTAGCCGAAATGCGTCATGCTGGTGACAGAGGAACAACAAACCACCTTTGAAGAAAATTCGAGCGCTGTTTTGTGGTCTGTACCTACGTTTGCAGAATCGGAGTCTAGTGCTGATTAGTAGGAGTGTGGAACGGAAATATATATATATATATATATATATATATATATATATATATATATATATATATATATATATATATATATATATATATTTTTTACCAAGCACATTTCCTCAAGATAAAGGACGGCACCGACTCCGTGAGTTGCTTAAGAGTGAAGTTTATTTTCCAAAACTGCTGAAAAGACGCGTTTCGGCGGAAGCCTCCGCCTTGCTCACTTCACCTACTTGAATGTCAATTACAAACACATATACCTTATGACAAACACAGTTGCCTCACTGTGATTGGTGTATGGTTACTCAGGTAACACAAAAGTTTGGTCATGTGGTCACGCAACCAACATAAAAAAGTTCCTAATGTGCAAAAGTGCTTATTTAAGTGAGAAAATGCATTTTTTCCTTCATCACATTTAAATTCCAAAAACAATACTTTCATGTCATTGTGTATTAAATAAACAAAGTATTCACATTCTGTGTCTGTTTGCAAAAGTCAAAGTGCTGACTTTTTAAATACATGGCAAGATCTGTAAACCAAAACATCAGGTAAGAAACAAAAAGAGGGTCATATCACAAACAACACAGTGACCAATCGGACATTCAGGGCATTTTGTGTAGTACCCTGTGATTATAGTCAAACATTGTCCTGGTGACACGGCTTCTAGGACATATGAGTAATTACCTCAATGATACATTATATGAGACCAGGTCATTCCATAATTAACAGAGATTTTCTCTGCCCCCATGCACGTTCATAAACCAAAATAACGGAACAGAACACAAAAATTGCTGCATACACATCGTTTCCAAGTGGATTAGTGTTTGTGTGTTTTATGCATGGGGTTGTGAACCATATTCATACGTATATATTGAATTAACAAAATATCATGCCTAGACCCGTGCATCTATTCTCGGGACCTCAAAGTTTTACCTGGATTGATAAGACCCTGGCGTAACCAAACTAGATAGATAACAAATTACTACAATACTTGACACAAGGTATAAAGGAAACAAAGTATTTACACAAGTGATGGTGTAGGTGTATTACCAGCGGGAAATGGAAACTGCGGGAGTCTGCTGCACTGTTTTATAAATGTACTGTCAATGCTTCATCGGCATTAAGCCCATTCGGAATCTTGGAATCCAACAAGATAATGTATCTTGATTCCAGACGCCTGAGGGCAAGTCTGCGATTCCCCCCTCTGATACTTTTTACAACATTGTCAATGACAAAGTACTTGATGTCAGAACTATTGCCAGCGTGTGTCTTGTGTATATGCCTAGCCACTGGGTAGGTTTCATCATTGTTCGTTATTGCGCGCAGGTGCTGCAATATACGAACATGCGCTGGATGGATGGTACTGCCAACATATCGTTTACCGCATTTGCAAACAAGGACATATACTGCGTACTCCGTTTTACATGAGTAGCAGCCTCTGATGGTGTATGGTTTGTTTCTGAATGGAACAGGGACCTCTTTGGTGTTAATGCCTTGTTTGCAAGCTTTGCATTTTGAGCATTTGACGAAACCTCTTTGGTTATTTAACCAAATGGGTGGCTTTGTGATGGTTGGTGCACTAACTACAAGCTGGTTACGCATTGATTTGGCCCTCCTAAAGGTGATTGAGGGGCTTCTGTTGCACCATTGCCCTATTACGGGGTCATTTTGTACCAAAGGCCAATGTCTCTGCAAGATCTTTCTAACATGATTATGATAGGTATTGTAACCCGTGATTAATCTAGGCATGTCGGGGACATTTTTATTCTCTTGAGTGCTTTTTTTCTTCTTTTCTGAGAATAGAAGATCCCTTCTATTCACATCGCGGCATTTATTCTCTGCTTGTGACAAAGTTTTAGCACTATATCCTCTTTTGCTAAGTCTGTCAAACAAGTTTGCCTTGGCTTCACTCACTCCTTCCTGAGTACTACAATTTCTTGTCATTCGTAGACACTCAGCGTATGGAATGGACTCTTTAAGTTTGACTGGGTGGAAGCTCTGCGCATGTAAAACCGCATTTCCTGCAGTAGGCTTGCGGTATGTTTTGGTCTGAATTTTGTTGTTTTCTACGAATAGCTCTAAATCTAGAAATTGAATTCTTTCTTTGCTGGTGGAACAAGTGAATTTGAGATTAAGACTGTTTTCATTGATTTCCGATGCAAATTTCTCTGCACTCTCATTGGACCCTTTCAATAAGATGAAAATATCATCTATGTATCTCCTATAGACTATGACATTTTCCTCCATGCTAGATGCATGGGTGACGGCTAGTACTTGCTCCTCCCACCAGCCCATATGCAGATTCGCATAGCTGGGGGAGAAGCAAGTACCCATGGCCGAACCTTGTAGCTGTTTGTAGTGTAGGCGATCAAAAATAAATGTGTTGTTCGTTAAACACCATTCTACCATCTGTAGGAGCATGATGGTATGTTCGTATAGTGCAATGGGTCTTTGATTAAGATAGTGTTTGAGTGCATTGAGCCCGTCTGTATGCCTAATGCTGGTATACAGCGACTGTACATCTAGGGTCATGAAAACATAATCGTCCTGCCATTCAAAATCATAAATTTTTCGTAGAAAGTCACCACTATCTTGTACATAAGCAGGAAGATCTTTGACAAATACTTGCAAAAAACTGTCCACATATACACTGGTTTTTTCAAATAGACTGCCTATTGCAGAGATTATAGGTCTTCCTGGGGGTTTCAGTGCATTCTTGTGTATCTTGGGTATTAGATACAGTTGAGGCATGGTCGGATAATCATTTTTAAGGAATTCAAATTCTGCTTTAGTGATCAAGTTGGCACTTTTCCATTTGTAATATATATACACAAAAAAGTCCAAGGTATGTGCGCTTTCAGGATGAAAGGGATCAGAGACAACGCGTTTTGACTACAGCCGTAGTCTTGGTCGCATGTAAAGTGCAGGAACACATGATTGCCCTAAATAACAGCACATGGAACACGTACATAGAAAGTGCTGGTTCGAGTGACAATGGCAGCCATGATGGAATAGTAAACCGTAACTGTAAATTGCATTATAGCATAGTAAACATGGGCATGCATGAATATAGTATGAGAATTAGCTTAAGCAAAGCCAAGTGGAAACGTAAGCGCAAAGTGCGACGCCACTAGGGCTGAAACAACATACTGTGGATCTTGCTGTAAATCGTGTACTCCCATCTCTGCACGTCAGGGAGCATTGGAATTGTGTGGCCAGGCGATAGAGGATTGGAATAGTAAACGCGCTGTGAACTGCGGGGGAGGTAGCACTATCTGTATGCACGAGTCCACAGTAGAAGTTTAACACTGTGTAGGACACGTGCAAACCCGACATGTTTTCCGATGCAGAACGGCAAACAGCGGCGAAAGGCATGTTCAAAAGGCTAGCAAGAACGCCAGGAACAACTGAACTACCAACAGTGGAAACGTCCAGCAATCCACTCTTAATGACTATGACAAAATTAGAGCGTCTCCATGAAAGGGAGATCCGTAAATGGTGGGAGGCAACAAGTCTCACCAACTACATTGAAGAAGAAAGGGTGCCACGAGGATTGAGGGTCCATACCGTTCCCTCTTACGAGAATCCGGACCCACAACTGCTCACAGACTGGTTCGAGCACACCGCTCAATATTGTGAGGGCACACTTAAAATACTCGTAAAGTATGCATGGAGCGACAGGGAGCGAGCATTGGCAGACATCGCAGTAATCAATAATGAACTGGAAAGCGAGACTGACTCTAGCCTAGTAACAACAATCGCACAGATGAAAGAACAAATGAAGACTAGGCTAGTAAAATATGAAGCCAAAATAAGACTCCGGAAACAGGAGAAATATGAGAGAGATGCAAACGACTACCATACTGGACGCGTCCTCACTTATGCAAAAAAGTTCGACGCTCCGCGCAAGGCCCTCCAGAGAAGTAGAAAGGAAGGTGCTGGGACAACAAACGAAACTGGGGAAGTGACATCCGAGTCTGATATAACCGAAAATGAATCAGAAGGAAATCAGTCAGACCCAGAAGAACGCAGAACCAACAGAGGGTTGAAAACAGCAGAGAAAAGCACGAAGACTCCTTTTCAGGAGGAGTACGAGGTAATACAAAGCACATGGCTTCGGGGCGGGAAGAACAAGCCTCCAGATGCAAATACCCAAGGAGCAGGAAAAGAAGGAGAACCAGACGGGCAGGTGGGGGGAACAAGAGGCAGAGGCAGAGGCGGTGCGCGACCATCTCGCTGGACGAATCGGAAACGCACCAACAAGAAATAATATCTTCAGCCACCAACCTAAGAGGAATAAATCATATTACACACACCTCTCAAACCCTCAATACCGGTAACGAGGAAACAAATCTAACGGTAGTCAATTTAACCACCAGGGAACTCACGACTGAGGAAGAGCAAGTTCTAAGCCTCGGATTAACCTTTTGCCCCAACAATGAGTTAGAATATACCCAGACCAAAATAGACTTGTTCCGCTTCACTCGCAAGCTGAAATTACACAAACATTTTAAATTGCGACCACACCTACAGAACAAGGAGAACCAAGGATCAAGGATTACAGCAACGGATGTACTAAGTGGTAAAGATCTATGTTCAGTAGAAATACTGAGCAACTTAGAACTGGAGCAAACACAGGACCTTGCACACCTAGACACAGCCCAAAGAGCAGAAATGCAAGGTATTGAACAAGAAAGAGACACTAGTGGATTCAAACCAGTGTCCACTTTTGTTCCCCAGTCCCCTTGGGATGCTGTAGATGTGTTCTCTGAAGCCATGAACGATGATCTATTGAAGTATCGCAAAGCCAACCACCAGAACTCATATCAGAACATTACGGATTCACAAAGACTAGCCCTGAAAACACTAATGACAGACACAAAAATTATCGTGAAGCCCTCAGATAAGGGCGGGAATGTGGTTTTAATGACACGTGAATATTACAAACAGGAAGCATTAAGGCAGCTCTCAGATGAGAACTTTTATAACAAATGTACTAATGAGGTCTACCAGCAAAGCATCACAGATTATGATAAACTCATTGCTAAGTGGTATGACCAACATATGCTGAGTAGAGACGAACATCTGTTCCTACGTACAAACTGCCCTATGACTCCTACATTTTACCACCTTCCAAAATTGCACAAAAATCGTGACTGTCCACCTGGTCGCCCAATTATCTCTTCTATTGGGAGTCTCACAGAAAACATGTCTCGTTTTGTGGACGACACTCTATTTCCTTTGGTGTCCACTTTGGACTCCTATGTGCGAGACACAAAGGATTTTCTGATGAAGTTACAGAACTTGGTGTGGGAACAGGAATATTTGTTGATGGTATTAGACATCACCAGTCTCTACGCAATCATTGAACACCATCATGGACTAGAGGCTGTGAAATGGGCATTAGAACAACGCCAGCTACGATTTTCGAGACATAATATAATGATTCTCGAAATCATAGAATTTTGCCTGAAACACAACATTTTTCTGTTTGAAGAACAATTATATATTCAGAAGTCTGGAACGGCGATGGGTACCTGCTTTGCCCCCAGCTACGCGAACTTGTTCGTGGGCTGGTGGGAGGAGCAGGTACCCAGGAGCTGCATGGTAGGAGGGAAATAGGGAAAGGTTATAAGCTGGCATCGGTACATCGATGACCTTTTCCTTGTGTGGAAAGGTAACTCTGAAACAGCTCATGAATATATCAATGTCCTAAACAAAAACAAAATCAACCTACATTTTTCGGGAACAGTAAGTCCGGTGGCAGCGGACTATCTGGATCTCAAAATATATGTAGAAGACGGACACCTCCACACAAACCTTTTCAGGAAACAGACTGCTGGCGACTCAACATTGCATGCCAGCAGCAGCCACCCTCCACAACTAATCAACAGTATCCCTTACGGGGAACTGTTGAGACTTCGTAGAAATTGTTGCAAACCATCTGATTTCGAAGCGGCTGCTTCGGAATGCATATCCCGATTCAGGGTTAGGGGGTATGGTGAGAAACTACTGAACAATACCCTCAACAGAGTCAGAGGAATAGAGAGACAGTCCCTTTTGACCAATAATCCTGAACAGGTCAATCGCAGAGGCATACCAGGTGATAATAAGGGCAAGTTCAGAGTTATAACCCCCTATTCATCAGGAGCTGAAACTTATAGAGCTATGTTAAGGAAGAACTGGCATATTCTCCTAACTGACAATGTGCTTAAAGAAGATCTACCAGCCCAGCCACTCCTAACCTTCAGCAAAGCTAGATCAATAGGCAACATATTAGTGACTAGCCATCTTGAGAAAGTGCGCCAGAGAAGCAATACCTTAAGGGAGCAAAGAGGCTTTTACCCCTGCGGCCGCTGTAAAACGTGCGCAGGAAGTAAACATGTCCTTTCTTACGTCATAACTGATACTGGCAGGAAAATGTACATAAACGAATTCATTACCTGCAGTACGCAATATGCCGTCTACTGTCTACAGTGCCCCTGTGGCTTACGCTATATTGGGAGCACGATTAAGGAGATCAAGCTCAGAATACTTGAGCACATGAGAGCCATCGACAAAGTGGACCAGGCTTACCCGGTGGCTCGTCACTTTGCGGAGGCCCACAATCGAGATCGGAACAAGCTCCAATATTTTGGCCTAGACGTTGTACCCCCAAATATACGTGGTGGTGACCGCCTACGCAGATTAAGGAGACTTGAGTCCCGATACATTATAGACCTCTGTACGAAACACCCCAAAGGTCTGAATAGTGGGGAGGAGATGGCTTTCCATCTGGGGAAATAAGTTCATAAGATCGGAGAACAATACTAGGTACACATGATTCCATGATGACAGCTCATATCAATTAACTGTAATTAGAACTTTTTGAGTATCATCTTGTATGGAATAACTGTACATTAGTGTATATAACAGCTCTAGAAAGTCTGTTGGACCTATGTCATATACATATAATTGTATGAGAGACCCTTTTATGCTAAATGACCCATAGCATCTGATCTGCTTTAGAACTCTTTATTATGAATCTGATGGGAATTTGGAATGCATTTTGTGCTCTAGATTGAAAGAATGTCTATTTTGATTTGGAGTAGCACATGGGTTCATTATAAGAGACTCTCGTAAATCTATTTTTCCACTGTACATAATTTTGGTTTTCACTACACTCGTTTCACTAAAGATTTATGTTTTCTAATGAAATGTGAATTGTAGATTATGAATAATCTTACATGATTTTTTGCTGCTGCACGCGATGCATCCCACTATAGAAATCCCACACTCCATTTCTAAGTTACTCCTATCACATGGCTGTCGAATTGGAAGTCTCTTATCTCATTCTGGTTATAGGCGTTTTGACTATCCATCTTACCTCGGGACATTAGCCGATCCACGGCTGTATGTTTTTGTCTAATTTATGACCATTATAAATGATACGCCATGCGTAGAATAAGGCGCCTGCCCATCTGAGGGCTTGAACACTCTCGCTATTTCTAGCTTGATGTTAATCAGCGTTACAAAAAACCCATCTTTGTCTAATGTTAATCAGCGTTATAGAAAAAACAAACACTACAAGATGGCTGCCTCTATTCCATGCATGGTGTGAGTCCCCTTGTTTATGTCTATGCCTTATTGAATGTGGGAGTGAACACAGAATGTTTAAAACAATGTCGGGAGTAAACACAGTGCATCACACACTGAAGAAGGCAGAACGCCGAAACGCGTCTGTGTGCACCCCTCCGCTGAATAAAATCTAAGCGTGTTGAAACCTCCATCCTCGAGTGCTGTTCTGTTCTTTCTGGGAAGTTTGAAAGGATCTGGAGCGTCATATATATATATATATATATATATATATATATATATTACCTACTGGCAGTCGCCAGTAGGTAGTTATAGTTAGGATTTTTTTCAATGTTAAATCTCAAAATTCTATTTGGAATAACTTTGGCACCGGTTGACGAATCTGCCTGAAAATTTCCTGAAAATGGCCTCGTCGAGCTCGGGTCCTTCCTTGAAAGTTTGGGGGGGATACGTCAAGCGGGGGCCGAGATAAAAGGGGGGTCCCAAAACGCGTTTTCCCCATGTAAATTTCCATAGGGCGGTCGATTTCACTTTTAGCCCGAACGGCTGAATGGATTTCCAGCAAACTTGGCAAAATTGAAGGGACTGGTAGCCCTATGTGCCTTTGCTATGTCTCAAGATATGTGCTCCAGTGGATTTTGAGTAATTTAGGTTCAAAAAAATATATATATCTATAGGCGCTCTCCGGTGCGCGCACCCGTGAGCGCTCCCGGCGCGACACGCGACTTGCGCGCAGAAAGCTGATTGGCTCTCAGTTGTCTGTAAACATTCTAAACAGTCTGGAGCGGCCGCCATCTTGTGTCTCGGTAAAATCGAGACACAAGGGGTTTGAAAAAAAAAGGGGCAAATGACCATAAGGGGGAAGAGTAGACCCCCTCTGACCCCCTAGGTTTGATGTAGAGGCTAAAATAGGGTCCTGCAGGGCATTACATTTTTTATTTTTTTTTTCGTTTTGCGCGGGGGAAGCGCATGGTATGCGCACCGGCGAAGCACGGGGAAAATCCAGGACCATATTTATGAAGGCCTTGCGCTGCTAGTTTTGCGCCTCCTGTGCGTCAATTTTTGTGACGCACCAGCGGTGTAAAAAAATGCGCATTGTTATGCAAAATTTAAAAAGTGACGCATCTATCTAGATGCGTCACTTTTTAAATATAGTGCAACGAGGCACATTTTTTAACACTGCTGTTGTGATGCGTCACTTTTCTGTGCGCACTCCTTATGACATTCCAGATGTGTCATATTTAATGTATGACGAATCATGTTGCAAGGAGTTACAGATACATCAGTATTTCTGACATATCTGTAAACATAAAAGTGATGCGAGGCAGGTGCAAGATTTTGACGCAACAGCATCCTAAAAGTGACGCAGAGAAATCTTATAGATTTCAGTACGTCGTTATTACCAAGCTTTTTGCGGGGGAATGCCCCCTTTGCATACATTATACCTGACGCAGATATAATGTGGCGCAGAGTTTTAAAAAGTGACCCATGTACCTAGATGCGTCACTTTTTAAAAATAGCGTCAGGTATAATGCATGCAGAGGGGGTGTTCTCCCGCAAAAAGCTTTGTAATAGCGACGCAGTGAAATCTTTGAGATTTCACTGCGTCACTTTTAGGATGCTGTTGCGTCAAAATCTTGTGCCTGCTTTACAGCAGGTGTTAGACTGACGCAAGCCCTTTCACATGGTGCTTTTTCCATGTGAAAGGACACATTACTGGAGTTGCATCACTTTTGTGACGCACTCCAGCAATGCGTTACTTGGAATGTCATAGGGAGTGCGCACAGAAAAGTGACGCATCGCACCAGTGGTGTAAAAAAATGTGCCTCGTTGCGTTATATTTAAAAAGTGACGTATCTAGGTAGATGGGTCACTTTTTAAAATCAAGCGCCACATTATATCTGCGTGAGGTATAATGCATGCAGAGGGGGTGTTCCCCCGCAAAAAGCTTTGTAATAGCGACGCAGTGAAATGTTTGAGATTTCACTGCGTCACTTTTAGGATGCTGTTGCATCCTTTAAATATAGTGCAACGAGGCACATTTTATTACACTGCTGGTGTGATGCGTCACTTTTCTGTGCGCACTCCTTATGACATTCCAGATGTGTCATATTTAATGTATGACGAATCATGTTGCAAGGAGTTACAGATACGTCAGTATTTCTCACATATCTGTAAACATGAAAGTGACGTGAGGCAGGCGCAAGATTTTGACGCAACAGCATCCTAAAAGTGACGCAGAGAAATCTCATAGATTTCAGTACGTCGTTATTACCAAGCTTTTTGCGAGGGATTGCCCCCTCTGCATACATTATACCTGACGCAGATATAATGTGGCGCAGAGTTTTAAAAAGTGACCCATGTACCTAGATGCGTCACTTTTTAAAAATAGTGTCAGGTATAATGCATGCAGAGGGGGTATTCCCCTGCAAAAAGCTTGGTAATAATGACGCAGTGCATCTTTTTTAGGATGCTGTTGCGCCAAAATCTTGCGCCTGCTTCACAGCAAACCTTTCACATGGTGCTTTTTCCATGTGAAAGGACACATTACTGGAGTTGCGTCACTTTTGTGACGCACTCCAGCAATGCGTTACTTTTGTGTTTACAGATACGTCAGAAATACTGACATATCTGTAACTCTTTGCGAATTGATTAGTCATATATTAAATATGACATATCTGGAATGTCATAAGGAGTGCGTCCAGAAAAGTGACGCATCGCTGTTTTCACGTAGCGATGCGTCACTTTTCAGAAATGAGGCCTCCAGTTTATTCACTGTGTCATAACTTTCTTTTCTAACACTCACCTTCTTTCATTCCTCCTACTTCACTTCCTTTCACCTCTCATACCTTTCTGTTCTTTCTTACTCATTCTCCTTTCAATTATCAATGCACTATATTTCACTTACTCTTCATTTTTTTAAGAATATAGCTCTTTGATGAGAATTGGAGGTAGTTCTGAAAAGAACTTTTGGTTTTCTTCTTTTAACTGAACAGGAACAAAAACAGGGAATGGAAACTGCTCAACAGGAGCAAAAAGAAAAGAAAAAAATTAGGGGTGGGAAGGGCAGCGATGGTTCTCCAATGCTCGAACCATGAGCAGGACACTTTGCTCCCCATAGGTGAGGAGTTGATTGCAGTATCTGCATTTGACGACCCCATGGTTAAATGCAGGTTGTATGTTTGCCACCTGCTCCTGCGATTGTTCTCTCCCAGAAGAAGTTGCTCCTCCTGTTGATGTAGAGGCCCCATCTCTGGGAACCTCTTGTGCCAGAGCCCTGACACTTTCCCGGGCAAAATTCTGGGGGTGCCTCCTCTCCACATGGCGAATCATGGTGAAGTTGCCAAAAGAGTATTTTTTTGGGGGGTTACCCCGTGACAGGACCTGTTTGCAGATCCTGCACTCTACTTTTGGTGCATTCACCTTCTTCTGGTCTGCTGGAAACTTAAAAAATTTCCAGATGAAATGTTCTTTGACCTTCGGCTGTGGAGGCTCTTCATCAATGAAATCATTGGAGTCATCTTCACTGCTGGATGGTCTGGCAGCCATGATTAATCAAGGAATATGGAACAGCAAAAAAGGCAGTCACAAAAGTGAAAGAAGAAGTGAAGGAAATGGGTGGGGATTTCATTCATTGTAAAAAAAAACTGTTAGCAACCAATGAAAAGTGTTATTTTAGGGTCACATGACCCGACGCGTTTACGCTGCGCGCTCCGGAGCACTTCCGGTGCGTTTACGCAGCGCGATCGTAGGCGCTTCCGGGGCGCAAACGTGGCGCGATCGTAGGCGCTTTTGCGTGCGTTTATGCGCCGCGAACGTAGGCGCTTCCGAGGGCACTTACGTTGCGCGCCGAAGTGACGTCATCAAACTTTTACAGAAATGCATAATCATTTTCCTTATTAAAAAAAACCAATTTTATTTGTATGGTACGAAATGTTTTGCATTATTATTAACTTTTCATTCATATTTTTTTTGACGAACGACAGTTGCGCTCTGGGTGCGCTTTCAGATGAGCTCACGGAAAAGCTTACCGGAGAGCTTAGCTGAAAGCTTCCCGGAGCGCGCACCCAGAGCGCAAAAGAAAAAAATTATATAAAAAAAACATGAATACTTTAAAAAAAACAGCAAATTGTAAAAAAAAAAAAAGGTTAGAAACTCGATATACAAAGGAATTAGCATTTAAAAAACCTATGAAATTCACTGAAAAAACCATAGGTTTCACACCAGTTATAGTTAGGAATTAGCATTTAAAAAACCTATTAAATTCACTGAAAAAACCATAGGTTTCACACCAGTTATAGTTAGCTGGAAATGTTACTGATATAAAACCATTGAAATTCCCACGTTATAGTTAGTCGGACTCACTATAACTTGCGCGTGCAATGCACTGCTGATGACGTCACATATTACATCACTCATGACATGGTGAGTGACATCACTCATGACATCACTGATGACACCATCCAGTGAATATGTGTCTTTCTGAAAAATAAATATTAGTGAGTTATGTTTAAATATTTAAATACATATATTAGTGTTTCACTTTGTGTATAAGTGGCTACATGTGTTGATAAGTAGCTACATGCGTATGTATATGGGTTATTTGATATTTTTATTAGTATCAGTTTGAGTGTCTATATGGTTTGGTGGGGGTATTACTTAGCACATAGATGCATGAGTGACTGACTCTTTGTTTGTATGTGTTTTGAAGACAGCATATGTACAGGACTGTATGGGTGGATGAGTGTCTATATGTGTTTGTTAGTGAGTGAATGACTGTCTCACTAGTGTCTTTATCAGTAACTACATATGTTTTAATCTAGTATATATGAATATTGATGTATATAAGTGAGTATATGTGAGAGTAAGAGATTGTAAGAGTTCCTGTTTAAATAAGTATGTGTTTCTATAAGTGATTGTTTAAGAGAATAAATATGTGTAATTTTCAATAGAAGTAAGGTGGAAGTGTGTGTATAACTCTATATTCAAATAAATGGTTGTTCAATAGTTTATTTGCACGTGTGAATATGTGTGTGAGTAACTTTTGGATGAATGTCGGTGTGTAACAGGATGTATAGGTGTATCTCTTCATATGATGAGTGAGTATATGTATGAGTGACTATATAGAACTGTTGGTGAATGAGTGGATGTGTATATAGATAGTGGAAGTACAGAATTGCTTGTTGTAACTGATATAGGTATGTCCATTTTTTAAAAATTTCAGTTTCTATTTTTGAATATGTGTCTCAAGGGTTACTTTACACTGAGAGGAGGTCTGTCACTGTGTCACAAGGATGGTGTCATCAGTGATGTCATGAGTGATGTCACTCACCATGTCATGAGTGATGTAATATGTGACGTCATCAGCAGTGCATTGCACGCGCAAGGTATAGTGAGTCCGACTAACTATAACGTGGGAATTTCAATGGTTTTATATCAGTAAAATTTCCAGCTAACTATAACTGGTGTGAAACCTATGGTTTTACGCACGGCGTAAGCGCACCCGGAAGTACTCGAGCGAATACGATCGCACAACGTAAACTTCCGACGCGCTTATGCTGCGCGCCCCCGTGCGCGTAGCGTAAGCGCGTCGGGTCATGTGAGCAGAAAATAACACTTTTCATTGGTTCATAACAGTTTTAGTTTCATAATGATGAAGCCCCTGGTCTTGTGACCTGAAAATAACACTTCTCATTGGTTCAGGACAGTTTTTTTTTCTAAATGATGAAAGACCCCACCTTTTTTCCTTATTCTGACTTTGTCCTTTGACTGAGGAAGACCTGTTTGTTGCTCTCTCTACTTTTTTGCTCCAAATAATGGCTTCAGTAGTAGCATCAGCTGGTGCATCTTCCCCACCACCACCACCACAACCACCAAGAGGACCAGCTCCAAATTATATTGGTGGTCAAGAACAGGAGGAGGAGGAAGAGGAAGAGGAGGAGGGGAGAAGAAGATGGCTGCCAGAAGAAAATACACCTTACAAACCCAAACCACACATTGTATGGCAGTTTTTTTCAATCCCAGAGGGGCAAAAAAAGGTGAATGCGCCCAAGGTGACTTGCCTCATCTGCAATGATGAACTTTCACGGGGCAACCCAAACAAAAAATATTCTTTTGGTAACTATACCATGATTCGGCACATGACCAGAAAGCACCCAAACAACTACTCTCGAGCAGAGTTCAGGGAACTGGTCAGTAACCTCCCCCAGTCATCAAGGACCCCCTCCCAAAGAAACCAACCCACCTCATCAGAACCAGAAACATCCGAGGCGATGCCTTGCATTCAGCCGAGATTTGCTGATTTTAAAATCACTTGTTCTGCATGTGGCAAGCTTATCGCCTATGGCGAAAAAAGCGTTAAGCTCATCGTCCTTGCAGGTGATAATCACAAGTGCCCCAAAAAGAAGTAATTTTTTGGGTTTTTTGTTTTTTTGCTCCAGTTGAGCCAGTTTCAATTCCCTTTTTTTGTTTCTCCCCCTAAAAAAATACAAAAAAAATATAAAACTGTTTTGAAAAGCCAAAAAAAGTTCAAAAAGTTCAAAAAACACAAAAAAATATAAAACAAAAAAAAGAAGAAAAAAAAAAGTTCTTTTTAGAACTACCTCCAATTTCTAAATAAAAACTTCATTTTTTTAAAAACTCTGTCATCTTTTTCCCTCATTTTACGCTCCCCGGTGCGCTACCTGGTGCGCGCACCGAGCGCTTCCCCCGCGCAAAACGAAAAAAAAAAAAATATTTTAAATGCCCCGCGGGGCCCTTTTATAGCCCCCACATCAAACCTAGGGGGTCAAAGGGGTCTATCCCTGACGCCTTATGGTCAGTTCCCCCTTTGTTTTAGCCACCTCTTATGTCTCGATTTTACCGAGACACAAGATGGCGGCCGCTCTGGACTGTTTCGAATGTTTGCAGACACCCGAGAGCCAATCAGCTTTCCATGCGCACCTCGCGTCACGCGCCCGGAGCGCTCCCTGGTGCGCGCACCGCTGCGCTGCTATAGATATATATATTTTTTGTAACCTAAATTACTCAAAATCCACTGCAGCACATATCTTGAGACATAGCAAAGGCACATCAGGCTACCAATCCCTACAATTTTGCCAAATTTGGTGGAAATCCATTCAGCCGTTCGGGTTAAAAGTGAAATCGACCGCCCTATGGAAATTAACATGGGGAAAACGCATTTTGGGACCCCCCTTTTATCTCGGCCCCCGCTTGACGTATCCCCCCCAAACTTTCAAGGAAGGACCGGAGCTCGACGAGGCCATTTTCAGGAAATTTTCAGGCAGATTCGTCAACCGGTGCCAAAGTTATTCCAAATAGAATTTTGAGATTTAACATTGAAAAAAATCCTAACTATAACTACCTACTGGCGACCGCCAGTAGGTAATATATATATATATATATATATATATATATATATATATATATATATATATATATATATATATATATATATATATATATATATATATATATATATATATATATATATATATATATATATATATATATATATATACTTGTGTATGTTTACACATACTTATATGAAAGGATGTCACTCTATGAATTGTATGTAGAGCAAGTTTACAATGTATTAATTAGTTATTTATTGGATATTCATTATTAATAATTAATTGGTAAATATGTTAATTGTGTAATTTTTTTAGGTGTTGGTTGTGGGTTGATAGTGGGTAGGGTGGGAAGTAATTTGATTTTAATAACATTTTTATTATTTTTTATATAATAATTATTTCAAGTTATTTTATAGTATTAATGTTGTGATATGTATTTTTGATTCTTCTTAAATTGCTAGTTAATTGTTATTAATTAATTAATCAATTGTTAATTTATTTAGTTTTTGTGTATTATTTTACAATATTGGTGGTGTTGTTTATAGGGAAATATGGTGGGTGGTAAATTATTTTTGGCAATTGCAGGTGTCGAAATACTAAATTAAAGCCAAGAAAGAGTCCAGAGAAAGATTTGAGAGAAGAGGCTACTTTAGAGGAATTTTGGATGAGGCAGAGAGAAGAAGTGACGCACGACCGAGGGAGGAACTCCTAGTAGATAAAGTAAAGACAGGAGATACATCGTTGAGGTTAATAACTAATTTCAATGATAAGTCATCTGAGGTATTCCAAATCCTAAGAAGGAATTGGAATATATTGAAATCAGACAGTACAGTGGGGAAGTCATTATCAGACTACCCACTGATAACCTACCGTAAAAGTCACTCATTGAAGGACCATCTAGTAAGTAGCCACTACGAGAGCAAAAAGAAAAAGAAAGCTCCCGCATTAGGTTTCTACCCATGCATGAAGTGCAAGGCCTGCAAGAATTCACAGAAAGTGAAAGAGTATGAGGTACCGGGAAGGGGGCAAAAGAAGAAGAAAATTCTAAAACTGTTAAACTGCAATTCTGAGTTCACGGTTTACTGCTTGGTATGCCCATGTGGAAAGAAATACGTGGGCAGTACCATCAAGCAAACCAAGTTGAGGGTCCTCGAGCACATGAGGGCCATCAACTTGAAGGATCAGGCATACCCAGTGGCTCGCCACTATGAAAAGGAACACCATAGCAACAACAATCTGCTGTCCTTTTTCATACTGGATCAGCTGGTGAGAACAGAAAGAGGAGGAGACTGGGTTAGAAAGCTGAGAATGTTGGAGTCTCGCTACATTATTATGCTGCAGACCAAGACCCCGACAGGCCTGAACAATGAAGAGGAGATGTGGGCTCATTTATAGGATTTGCCCAACCTCATCAATTGCACAGAACCCCCCGAGCTGAAAACTCTTTGTAGAATCCATTGATTAATTATGACTCTGCACGCTGCCCCGATCACCCCAATTGAGGGTATCTTCCGAAGATAGATGAAGTTCATTATAAGCCCATTCAGGGCACAATAGTCTTTAGGATACCCTGAGGCACAAATGTTCTCTAACGCATTCTGCATTAAGAATGAGTTAGTAGGCCCATTCAGGGCTGACAATTTGAAACTGTATCCTCAACTAGACACAGGAACACGAGAAATTTATATTGTAAATATATAACGAAAATAATTTGGATGAAGTGTTCCGCAATGAGAGTAAGAAAATATGTTTTGAATTTTACCTTGCAATACAAAAGAATTCTAGTAAATGAGGGAACGTTCTTAGCAATACATTAGAATGCGGATGGTGTATTAACCATTCAAAGATGGCTGCCGAATGTAAATGAATTTAGTGTGCCTCTTTTATGTTTATTTTTTAACACGTGATGTTTTTTTGAATGTTAACTTTATTTAAACACTGAGAAACGATTCCGTTGTCGAGCACTGACGAAGGCGGCAACGCCGAAACGCGTTTGCTTGTTAGCTGTGTGTGTGCGCATGGAATAAATCTAAAAGCGGAGATCGAAAACTGGGCTGGAGTGTCCTCATTTATGTAGCGGTTCCACGGATGGGAACTGTGTGTTGGTAATATATATATATATATATATATATATATATATATATATATATATATATATATATATATATATATATATATATATATATATATATATACTTGTGTATGTTTACACATACTTATATGAAAGGATGTCACTCTATGAATTGTATGTAGAGCAAGTTTACAATGTATTAATTAGTTATTTATTGGATATTCATTATTAATAATTAATTGGTAAATATGTTAATTGTGTAATTTTTTTAGGTGTTGGTTGTGGGTTGATAGTGGGTAGCGTGGGAAGTAATTTGATTTTAATAACATTTTTATTATTTTTTATATAATAATTATTTCAAGTTATTTTATAGTATTAATGTTGTGATATGTATTTTTGATTCTTCTTAAATTGCTAGTTAATTGTTATTAATTAATTAATCAATTGTTAATTTATTTAGTTTTTGTGTATTATTTTACAATATTGGTGGTGTTGTTTATAGGGAAATATGGTGGGTGGTAAATTATTTTTGGCAATTGCAGGTGTCGAAATACTAAATTATTGTAAACACAAATTGGGCTGCCCCTAGTCGGGATTTCTACAGGTCTCTAGAGATGCGTGTTAAGTGGGGGCATCCCACAAAATGTGTAGGACTGGCCTCACGCACCACGTGGTCTCATGCTTTATCATAGGCCATCCTCGCCCTCTAAAAATTTGGTTTGATAGAGGGCGGGCATACTCCTGACGACAGGGATGCACTTCTAAACTGAGTGGGGGCCCGTGAGTAGTGAAAGTGATCTAAAACCATTACAGTTTTCATAGAGACTAGTTTTAATAAATTGTGCAACTGTATGATATTAAAAGAAGTGAGCGGTGACTAGGGAACTAATTATCCCACTAATTATCCCTTCACTGTGATGATTGTGGTCAACATATTTCTGCTCAATGTTCCAACCGGGTACATAGCATTCATCAGGACCATGTATCTATGGGGTTCCGTCTTTATAATTAAATAATACAAATATAAAACAACCACAATATGGGGTATGATTGTCACTAACCCCACTGGTATAGTACTCCAAATTTAGCCTGTAGAAAAATAGAAAACAAGCACAGAAATGATATGTAGTTTTCTGTTAGTTGTTACGCAATTAACCATACATCACCACATTATTAATCGCGCGGGTGGTTCAAGGTGCAGAACACGTGTCACTCATACTTGTGTGCACTTCTTAGTGAACAGCGAGAGAAGGTCTCTCACGACTTACCCTAGGATTTTATCGTACTTTCTGCATGGGAGGTCGAGTGGCGAAGGCCCCTATAATGACATTCTAGGAAAAGTGGCAGAAAAAAAACGAAAAGGACCTGGTGGTGCAGGTATTATTAAAAAACTGTAAATTAAGCAGGTTTTTCGAGTAGGTAGAAGCGTTACCTACATGTGGGCATTATACACACTCCCACATCCACACACTCATCATTCACGCTCTTACTTTCTTTAGGTGCGCCTTCCGCCGTGTAGCCTAGTGGTGTCCGCTGCACCTCCCCATTGGTGAGTGGAAGCGGGTTTGGTGGGGCCTTATATAGTCCTCCTGTGTGTGTAATTGGTGCCAATTAGTGGTACCGGTGGTAGCACCTGAGTGGGATCCGGTGTCCTCTGAAGAAGTGCCTGACTGCCTGGTTATGGGCGTATTGGTAGAGGTTGAGTAGTTGCGGCGTTCTTCCTGAATTGCGTGCATCCTCTGCAACACTCCCCCATTGATGGGCGTGGGTGGGACGGAGACGCGCTACTGATGTCTAGTTTTGGAAGAACATCCTCGGCCACACTCACCTCATCAACGGGCGTGGACAGAGGCAGAGTCGCGTTACTGACGTCTAGCGTTAGAAGAAAGTCAGCGACACTGAGCATGGTCAGGCATGTGCCTGGACTCATGCTTGACTAAACGGGTCAAGGGACTCATACTAATTTGTGTATAAGAGGTTCCAAATAAGGGACTGACTTGGACAATGGCTGGCCTATAGCCATTACTGATTTCCTGCTATGCATGAGAAAGGACACCCCTTATGTCAATAAACGTTGATTTATCGCGGCCAGGGTGCATACTATCCAAAGCCACGTATGTAGGCTGAGTTTCCAGGTTCCTAAATAGAGTGCACAATTTACCTCCAAGATAGGGGGGTTGGGAGGGGCTCATAGATAATACCCTGATGAGGATTGGAGGGGGCAGATGTTATTGTGCCTCCCCTTGTCGTTTATTCCTTGTTTTTTTTCTGCACAGTGCCACTTTGTTACTGCAACTCTTTTAATGAAGTTTGTGTCCTGGTCGTGCTCAAGGCTGAGGGAATGGCGCCCAACTTTTGGTGCATAGTGTTAACACTAGTTACCATATGTTGTGACAGTTCTTGTAAAATAGTGTGGATCTGTTGTTATACAGTGTGTGTAATGTAACGGTATTTGGGTGTTTCGTCTGCTTTAGTTCATCACCATATCAGTGGTGTGTGTCGTAGCCATGAGTATCTTGGGTTTCTTAGGCTTGTGAGTTGTGCCAAGGTGCCAATGACGACACCTATTAAGTTAATTGAGATTGTACCATATGGATTGGGCTATCATTCCATCTGTAGCCATGGGATTTCATCATTTAGACCAGTATTCCATGTGCGTAAGCGATATACCCAACTTGATGCCTGACAAGCAGGTTTCTGGTGATGTCCATTTTTCCTTTTCCCATCACTTCCAGCACTAGCCATTGTAGATCCGATTTGTTATGGCTGAGGTCTAAGAAGTGTTTAGTTAGTCTAGTATTTGACTTTTTCCACCGGTTGGTACTTAGGTGTTCGTTAATTTGTGTCTTCACTTTCCTTGTGGTTGCATGGACATTATAGGAGGCAAATTACACTTTCGGTATTGCAGTTGCAGAAGTCCTTCAGCTTCCACTGGTTGTTTGTACCGACATCCTCTTTTTTTTGTGGTGATGGTCAGAGGACATTATACGCAATTCCCACATGGGAGACACCCTGTAGGTTATGGTTGACTCCAGGGCATGGTTTGACATCTGTCATCATGATGCTCAATTTTAGAGTGTACCAGATTATACCGGAAGTTTCTACTCCTCTTGAAAGCGAAGAGGGGGGTTGCCCACTGTCTCTGTCCGCTATTCAGAATTGCCCATTTTTTCTTTATGATATTTTGGATCCTGTTTGATACACGAGTATATGTAGTTATGCATACCATTCGCTCAGATTTTTCTTTGGGTAAGTGTCCAGCAGTGCTTCCCTATTGTTATTTCTAGCCATTTTCTTGGCTTTTCTGATAATTTTCGTAGGGTAGTGTCTTTCCAGGAGTTTGGTTTCCAAATGTTCTGCCTGTTCCTTGAAACCTTCTAAGTCAGAGCAATTTCTTCGCACCCTGAGGAATTGTCCCACTGGTAGATTTTGATGCAATGCCCTAGGGTGATAGCTTTCGTACAGTAATAAGCTATTACTATCCGTAGGTTTGACATGCACTTTTATGGTGATCTCTTCATTCGTCAGAATAATATCCAGGTCTAGGAAGATTTTGTGGTTCTTTTCAAAGGTATGGGTGAAGTTGAGATGATCATCTTTACTGTTAACCCACTGGACAAAAGTTGTTGCTTCTGGTGTCCCATGCCACACGATGAAGATATCATCTATGTATCGCTTCCAGTTCTTCAGTTGTTCAGCGTAGGAGTTGTTTGGATTGAAGATATGGTCTTCTTCGAATTGGTGAACATACAGGCACACCATGTTCGGGGGGAAGGTGCTCCCACGGACGTGCCCTTGATCTGACGGTACAGGACCTACTTGAACACGAAAAAATATTGGTAAGTGCCATCTCCGCGCTATCCATAATGAAGAGTCTTGGGGTCATGTAAATCCAGTCTTGATTCAGAAGGATGTTTTCCGACGACTGCCAGAGTGCTTCTTTGGGGGATGCACGTGTAGAGCGCCTCGATGTCCATGGTTATGAAAAGATCCTCTCAACAAGCAAAAGAGAGGCCTGGTCAGAAACCTGCAAGTGTGCCGCAACCGGACTAGTATCCCAAAACCATTAGAAGCACTAGAAGTGATAGCCCAAGTCTGTTTGAAAAATTCCCATCAGCCCACCCATGTGGTGGAATGTCGTCATATGGGAGATGTCACCAATCCAATTCGCAAACAGTGCACCTAATCATGGCGCAGAGATGGATGGATTAACATGGTGTAAATACAGACCACTGGGCTTCACTGGTGATGCTAATGGGGTGCAGTGCAAAAAATAAGAGTGATAAATGTGAGGATAAAATTGACTCCAAGGGCCAAAATCAATTTTAATCAGTATGGCGCTCGGGTCAAGATTAAAATTCTGCCAAATAGTTTAAAATAATAACTACATGTGGGCAGAGTAAGTGAAGGTCGACATGTTTCAGCTGTACTGACTATTGGTCTTAGCTTTCTTCAGGACCATTTAGGGAAACTGCGACTGCCAATCAAAAAATTCAAAAAATTAAGGGATCAGTGATGCACGCTAATATACATTGGATAAGTCCTACCAGTTCCTCTGAGCCCAGATGAATACTGTAGGAAGTCCAGAACTTTATGTATCTCCTAAAGAAGAGACATAAACGTGAATCAGAAACCATCTAGTGCAAAACAGATTTTAGGAAAACAAGCACAGGATACTAAGCACACAAGCAGAGCGATGGAGACACTTTCTCCCCGCTGAACTATATTTACATTAGTGTATTTAAAATCACATCAACAAGAATGTCTGTGGTAACTTACCCAGCATTATGTGGGAGTACGCCTCACCTCACCCGGAACCTTCTCGGGAAAAAGGGAGGCCCCGCTCTAGTTAAGGAGGGAAATGGACAGAAAAAGTACCTTTGAGAAATAGCAGAGGGACTAACAACCATGGTGGCTGCCATTTCAAAATTGAACTTAACAAAACCTAGCTTTAAACAAGAAAGAAACTCAACCAGGTATAAGAAAATAGGCTGGGTGACTCTACAGGAAGGTAGTCAGCCTATACTTGGAGGGCTGTACCTAGCGATAAAATGACTACAAGTGGCTACCATATAACCTTAGAGGACTGTATCAAATGAAAAGCATCAAATAAGAAGCAACTACCAAAGCCTATCAGTGACTAAGTGCTAGGCAAATCACTGAAGACTTAGGAAGAATAGGGCCACCCATTAAGGGAAATCTCGCTAGTAATACAGTGGCTCGCCCTATTCAGTTGGCAAGGGGAAGATCTAGTACCCTACCTGTCCGTCGGTACCTCGATGCCGGCGTCCGAGAAGGAACGGAGGTACCGACGTGTAACACGCATGATAGGCTTTGGTAGTTGCTTCTTATTTGATGCTTTTCATTTGAGAGTCACCCAGCCTATTTTCTTATACCTGGTGGAGTTTCTTTCTTGTTTAAAGCTAGGTTTTGTTAAGTTCAATTTTGAAATGGCAGCCACCATGGTTGTTAGTCCCTCTGCTATTTCTCAAAGGTACTTTTTCTGTCCATTTCCCTCCTTAACTAGAGCGGGGCCTCCCTTTTTCCCGAGAAGGTTCCGGGTGAGGTGAGGCGTACTCCCACATAATGCTGGGTAAGTTACCACAGACATTCTTGTTGATGTGATTTTAAATACACTAATGTAAATATAGTTCAGCGGGGAGAAAGTGTCTCCATCGCTCTGCTTGTGTGCTTAGTATCCTGTGCTTGTTTTCCTAAAATCTGTTTTGCACTAGATGGTTTCTGATTCACGTTTATGTCTCTTCTTTAGGAGATACATAAAGTTCTGGACTTCCTACAGTATTCATCTGGGCTCAGAGGAACTGGTAGGACTTATCCAATGTATATTAGCGTGCATCACTGATCCCTTAATTTTTTGAATTTTTTGATTGGCAGTCGCAGTTTCCCTAAATGGTCCTGAAGAAAGCTAAGACCAATAGTCAGTACAGCTGAAACATGTCGACCTTCACTTACTCTGCCCACATGTAGTTATTATTTTAAACTATTTGGCAGAATTTTAATCTTGACCCGAGCGCCATACTGATTAAAATTGATTTTGGCCCTTGGAGTCAATTTTATCCTCACATTTATCACTCTTATTTTTTGCACTGCACCCCATTAGCATCACCAGTGAAGCCCAGTGGTCTGTATTCACACCATGTTAATCCATCCATCTCTGTGCCATGATTAGGTGCACTGTTTGCGAATTGGATTGGTGACATCTCCCATATGACGACATTCCACCACATGGGTGGGCTGATGGGAATTTTTCAAACAGACTTGGGCTATCACTTCTAGTGCTTCTAATGGTTTTGGGATACTAGTCCGGTTGCGGCACACTTGCAGGTTTCTGACCAGGCCTCTCTTTTGCTTGTTGATAGTTTCTCTTAGGGCATGAGTGGTTCTGGTTGTTAAATATAGCCCTATTTGACCCTCCCTACGTTTATTTTCTATGAAAAGATCCTCATCAATGTTGACCTCCAAATCTCGCAGGCGGCATAGGACGTCTTTCGTTTATTTGAGGTATGAGGGAGACTTATGTACGATTGGTCTTAGAAACCAATCGCAGAATTGTGACAAACGTTCTAGTGCTGAGCCAATGCCGACACTATTGGCCTCCCTGGTGGGGGCACCCTGTTTTTGTGGATTTTGGGTAGGGTGTAAAAACTTGGTGTCCTCGGGTCGGTATTTACGAGGAATTTAGCTTCATGTTTGGTAATCCAGCCGTTCGCCATACCTTCATCGACTATGCTTCAAATTTTGTTCATGATCCGTGTAGTAGGGTCGCTCCGGTGTACCTCGTAGCTTGTTGTGTCTGATAGCAGGCAAAGGCATTCATCTTTGTTCATAGTGTGGCTCATCAGCACAATAGCCCCACCTTTGTCTGCCGGTTTTATCACTAACTCATGATTGTTCTTGAGTTTTTGGAGTGCTGTTCTTTCTCCCCTAGTCAGGTTCTGGAACCCCTTTGTGTTGTTGAAGTCAATTTCCTCGACCTCTTTCAAGACTGCTTGTTCAAAAGCCAGCACATTGCATAAAATGTTTTGTGTCGGTGGGTAAAACATGGACTTCTTCTGCAGGCCTGTCTTTGAGTTTTCATCATTTTCCTTTTGGGTGTCGCCGATAAAATCCATCAGTTTGATTTTTCTGAAGAATTGTGTCAGTTCTGTATTGAGAGTGAATGGGTCATTGTTCGGAGTGGCAAAAAACTGAGTCCTTTCGAGAGGACGGATTCTTCATCTTAACTGATTGTGTAATCGGTAAGGTTTATGATGTTCTTCAATCCTTGCTCATCGTTGTTCCGCCGCCTCTCCCCCTGCTCCGTGTCACTGCTCCCCTGTTGGTGATGGGTTCGTTCTCCCACTGTGCTCTGGTCTTGCGTCTTGGTTTTTGCCTGCCTCCTCCCCTTCCCCTGCCTCTGAATAAAAAAGTCTGTGGGCCATGTTGGAAACCAAATCTAGGCGGGTAGTATTGTTGTGGACAAAAACCAAACGGGTGAATGGGTGAGGCAAACACAGTTTTCTGGGGGTTTTGGTGTTTCCTTATGTACTGTCCTCCAGTGCTCTCATCGCTACTACTAGCGCTCCTCTCGTCCCCAGAGCTGAAAGTCCAGTTTTGTGGGGTCGGTCTATAGCATTATTGTTACTCTCACTCTCTTGTATCTCAACCATTAGGGCATCTGCTAGCTGTCTAGCTGTGTTAATAATTAACACCAGCCAATCTTTTGTACACTTCCAGGCGATACTCGACCAGTTGACCCTGAACTCTTTATTGTTGAGGAAGTGTCTTGGCTCGTTGGTAACCATGAGGCCTCGTGGTGCTGTGTTCTTCCTCAGGTATACCGTCATGAAGGCCCCATGCAGGGCTATCCAAATCTGTTCTTTCTTCTTCGCTGAGAGTGCCTCCCAGTCATCAGAGTTTTTCACGGTCTGGGCTACCACAATTTCTGCTAGTAGTGATGGGTTTCTCTGCATATGTATTTTTGCCGAACGCAAGTTCGGTATTCATTCTTGTTTGCTAGGGTATTCGGTTGTGAGCATAATTCGCAAGGCCTGAATTATAGATTAATTGGTCCTCCTGTCATCTATGACACTAAACGCCCTCAAATTGTTCCCACAGCAAAATGCTGTATAGCAAATCGAACACACTAGCCCTGGAGTTAGCTAAATTATTCCCCTCTTCTATCCAACACTTTCCCTACTGTTGCATTTGCTGGAGTGGGAATAGTAAATTATTCCCCTACGGTATCCAACACTTTTCCTACCGTTACATTTGGTGGAGTGGGAATAGTAAATTATTCCCACCCGCTTTCCAATACTTTCCCTACTGTTGCACTCACTGGAGTGGGAATAGTAATTTTTACCCACCCGCTATCCAACACTTTACCTACTGTTGCACTCACTGGAGTAGGAACAGTAAATTTTACCCCTCCTCTATTCAACCCTTTCCCTACTGTTACACTTGTTGGAGTGGGAATATAAATGTATACCTCTCCGCTATCCAACACTTTCCCTACTGTTGCACTCACTGGGGTGTGAATAGCTATGTACTGTATGGGTGTTGGTCTGTCAAAATTTGCCAGGGCTGCTTTGAGTTCCAAGTCCAATCCTGGCTAGATGCCCAGAAATACCCCCAGGCCCTAAAACGGGGACCCTTGATCAAGCACCTGACAAGTTTGGCTCGTTGCCCTTTGGCCCTCTTTTCAGAAAAGCCAGTTCATTAGAGGGAAGCTGCCAAGGCAGCGTTTATAGATGTGGTAATGGTCATAGAGTCAAGAAAAACAATAGATTTGTTACACCAACGCTGCCAGCCCTAATGCCTAAAATGTAGCAACATCATTTAACACTAACACTCTGAAGATGGGGAAAAACATGGAATGTGGAACAAGGCATTTAACATTTTGCTGGCATGGCTCGGTGTTGACATTGTTTATTTTCACACACTGGGGATGATTTGTTGCTAGATGCTTGGATGACCTGCAAGGGTGAGCTTATCAAGTGTGCTAAATAATGCTCCAAGAGAAACACAGCATTTTTTTTCCAGCACAGAATGAAAGAAGTGTTGTGTTATCCATCCAACACATTTTTATATGTTTATGAAAGCCGTATTTCTTGCATATTATGTCACTCCTGTGAATAATAGTTCACAGTAAAAATCTCTTCATTGCGAAATAGAAGCTTTGAACCACTCCCAAACATTCAAAATAAATGTTTACTCATAATATATATGATGGAGCAGGATTTTCCTAAAACGAAACATACTCGACAAGACCCCCATAACACATATTAACAAATAACACTGCTTATGGCTTAGATTAAGCATGGGCAGAAAATCCGTTCCGCTCGCGAATTTTGCGGATTTTCGGTAAATTCGCGATCCACGAGATTCACGAATTTCCCGCAAATTCCGCAAATTCGCACGCAGCGGATTTTTTTTTCTTGGTGATACAATTTTGCGGCATGCGGCGTTCACTTACCGTCATTCAGCGTTTGCCAAGTTGTTTTTCTCGATATTTTTGCGAGTGCTGCGCCATTTTGGATCTTGCTGCGGGATCCCGTGGGAGTTTGGCGACGCATCGCGAGAGTTCGCGATTGCGAACATGTAGGTGCGGCGGGCAGCAACAATCTCGCGCTCGCGAAATTACAACATTTGCAATTCTGCACAAGAAATCGATTAGCAAGCAGCATAGACCTTCTGAAAATGATGATTTTTATCAGAATAACTCCTCAGGTTGACATTTGCCTGCACTTTTTGGGATTTGAGGCCTTTTGACTCTCTTTGGATCACTTTTGGATTAGAAATCAACTTTCATAAGTAAGTTTGTTTGGGGCATGACAGTTGCTGTTCTGCAGAAAGCACTCAGCAGGTGCAAAAGTTCACTCATCATTAGTAACCATTCCCTGTAGTACTTCCTGAGGGCCCCCTCCAGAGTTCAGTTGCCTATGTTTGTTTGGTGCATTACAGTTGCTGCTCTGCAGAAAAACGAATTTACAAAAATGAAAGCACTCAGCAGGTGCAAAAGTTCAAACTCATCATTAGTAATAGTAACCATTCCCTTAGTGCTTCCTGACTGGGGCCCCTCCAGAGTTCAGTTGCTAGTTGCAACAATTGTATGACCCTGCTCTGACCCTCACAGCAGACTCATAGAATAGCTACAAGTAGGCCACAAAGGTCCTGGAAAAAAAAGTTGCACTGCAACAGAAAGCAAATTACAGATAAGGAAGCAGGTGCCAGACTGGAATTTTAAAACAGTGACACATTAGTAAACCAACCCCAAATTAATTCATGTCAGTTGAAGCAGGGCAGGTGTGCTTGCTTTCCCCCCCCCCCATAATCTACAGTGATGATGAACCAGAGGGTGGCATTGAGGTACCAGAGGGTGGCATGGGTGAAACAGAGGGTGGCAGTGGTTAAACAGAGGGTGCTGGGAACCTGTGATGATGACGTACAATTGGTTGGCGGATAGATGCACAGCGGGTTGATTGCAAAAAAGTTTGTTGGGTTGAGTTTTTTTGGTTGATTTTTGTTGGTGCTCCAAAAGGTGAACTCCGAGATTATATAGTCTTTCATTATTGACTATGAACATGTGACCCGTCACATGATCGAAACTTTTTCAAAATAGAAAAGCGCGGCCGGATTCATTTCTGAGCCGTCGCTACGCAAGACGAGTAACGGACCAAAGCGATATATCTTCCTTCCCAGGTTAGTTATCCGCTCTAATACCTCCTTGATTTTTGAAGAAGCATTCTTCTGAAAGCTCGGGTAATGCACACATTGCCTCAGGTTAACCGCATCCTTACCGTTTTTTTACAGACTCGACACAACCTTAAAGAAAGGCATGTAAGTGACACTTCCCCTTTACCTCTATGTTTATCCCTGATCGCACACAACGCTCATTGTTTTCAGTTTTACATCACCATATGTTCATGTTTTTATGTGAACATGTTCAACACTATTTGTTCTGAATTATTATAACGGTACCCTATTTCGTTTTTACAGTGTCAAATTCCCTGATGAAGGGCATGACCTTAAATGCCCGAAATGCATTGGATAGGACAAATGATAATGACATTGCCTGGGATATAAACGCTTAAAAAATGTGTAATGATATAGACTACGATGGAAATCAAACAAACATGCTAAACAAATAAACCTTTTGCAAACTATCGAACAAAATTGAATGGAAGTCTTTTCTTGTCAGAAAGATAATGGAATGTGTGCCCAATAAGGGATGACTCTAGAGCACCTTTAGTATCACTTCTTCTCTCATATACCCGATGCCACTGGACCCTCTGCGTCACCTTTTGGAGCACCAACAAAAATCAACCAAAAAAACTCAACCCAACAAACTTTTTTGCAATCAACCCGCTGTGCATCTATCCGCCAACCAATTGTACTTTTCCACTGAGTGTCCACAGGAAAGATAGCACGCATTTAACAACTACACAACCGAATTACAAAAATGAGCAACTATGAGGACATATCTAAAAGCACGGAGGCACGTGCCTCTACTTTCGCGTTTGAAACCAAGGATGCAGATCAAATCTATTCTTTAATCAGGGATGAGCTCACACAGGAAACCACGAGCCGGTCCAAAGAGCAAAGTATTAAACAATTGTTATATCTTTCAAAAAGGAAAACTAATCAACAACTGCACGCCAGTACTCTCATAAAATACCATCGCAACTCACGCATACCATGAGGCTTAAGAATCGCTCTAAAACCATCTCTGTGTAAACACTCTAAAAAATTCCAAGAGCGCTGGTATGAAATTTTGAACAAATGTTCTCTAGACCTGATCCTACTGATCATACAAGAACTATCTACAATACTAGAAGAACTGAGCACTGAAATAGAGGAAACAACATCTGATCTTTCAAAAATGATGACGGAAGAGGAATTAAAGACTACCTTAGAGGACATCAAAAACCAAATAGACCGCCACTCAAAAGAAATTAATGAACGAAAAATTCGTAAATTCAAGAGGGATACCCTTGATTACCGTTTAGGAGAAGTTTACACATCGGCTGATATCTATGCCCAGGAACGCAGGAATCGGCCATATAATTCAAACACAGACACATCTTCTACCGACAGTGAGACTACACAAAAACCTCGCAAACCACAACCTAGTCGAACTACTCAAGATAAAACAGTCACAGAAGAACCCACCACTAGCAGAACCACTGAAACAAATCCTTTTTTAGACCAGGGCCAAGCCCAAAAAGGAGACCCAGGAGAAGCACAAGAAAAGGACAAAGAAAGAGACCCACCAACCACACGGAGTACGTCGGCAATTACCAAGGAGAAAGAGAAAGAGAAAAGGTCCAAAAAGAACCAGCCACAGAACAATTAGTCATAAACATTAGTGACAAAAATTTCAACTCTCATGAATTACAACTACTACAAAGGGGAACGTCCTTTGTACCTACCACCAGTACAGATAACTTGGAACTGGAAGTGAGCTTTTTTAAGCTAATGCGGAAATTGAGACTGAGACACTTTTTCGACAACACTTTACCAGATCGTCCCCAACCCGAAAAAGATCAATTATTAGGTCTACGACCTCAAAGTTCTTTTCAAGCTCCAACTAGCCATAAGACATTGGACCTATTCGAAAACCTAGTAAAACAAGACCTTCAGAAGATCAAACATGTCAAACCTAAAAGAAGAAACATCACACAAAAGGACCTTGATACACTGCACAGATTGGCTACTGACGACAGTATCACATTCACCAAGGCTGACAAAGGGGGAGCCATTGTCATCATGAACGCAGAGATGTACAACGCTAAAGTGATGGAACACATCACAGACATTCATACCTATAGCAAACTTGATCACAACCCAACATTGGAATATTCCAGAGTTCTCAAAACCATCATCGATGGAGCTCAAAAACAAGGCATTATCACAGACAGAACCAAGAACTTTCTAACAACATTGAACCCAAAAAGTCCAACATTACGGATGGTTCCAAAGATCCACAAAAATACCTATGACCCACCGATGCGGCCAATAGTATCAACAATAGGGAGCCTACATGAACCTATCGGTCAACTAATTGATAAATACATGCAAGAGACAGTACAATCCATGCAAACATATGTAAAGGATACTTCGCAATTTCTGCGGAAATTACAAGAGATACCGTTGAATTCCACGGAAAAATTGATTCTATGTACAGCAGATGTACGTAGTTTATACACAAGCATACCCCATGATATGGGCATCGAAGCAATGGAAATCGCTCTCCTGAACACGGACCTAGATACAGACTTTCAGACATTTCTTATGGAACTGATGCATTTCATACTGTATCATAGTTATTTCAAAGTCAATCAATCTTGGTACCAACAGCTCACGGGCATGGCTATGGGCAATTCGGCGGCACCCGTGTATGCAAATATATTTATGCAGTGGTATGAAAAACAACATATTCTCTCTAAAACAGAATGGTCAGATAATCTCAAAATGATAGTAAGATACATAGACGATCTTTTCATTATCTGGACGAATACAGAGGAATCGCTCACTATGCAACTGACAAAATTTAATGAAATAGACCAACGGATTCAATTGACATGGGACATATCAGATACCATGGTCAACTTCTTGAATGTTAGAGTAACAATCTCACCAGAAGGATTCATGACTGACCTATATGTAAAACCTACAGATAGGAACAATATGCTTTTGTTCTCAAGTTTCCATGAACCTAATCTCATCAGGAATCTACCATTCTCTCAAATGGCCAGGGTGAAAAGAATCACCTCGGACGACCAGACCTTGAAAATCAGACTCAAACAAATGACCAACAAATTCACCTCGAGAGGTTACCCACCTAACTTAGTGGAAGAATCCAAAACAAGAATTGAAAACATTGACAGATCCAAGTTACTAACCCCGAAAGTGAAAACTGAGCAAACACGCATTGTGGTCGTATCTAAATATTCTTCTGCTAGCAAAAAATACAAACACACCATCCTGAGACACTGGCCAATCTTGAACATGGAACCAGACTTCAAACAATCATTTAATTCAACACCTATATTTGCTTTCACCAGAGCAAAAAACTTGGGGGAAATCCTTCAGAACAAACTTCCCGATAACACCTCATATTCAGGAACCAAACCTTGCCTTAACTGTGGCAGTTGCAATAATATCATCAGAGGCAACACAATATGTCACCCCTCACAAGGATATCCCATCAAATTGAAGGTGAACGGTTCATGTGAATCCAGCAATTTGATCTACGGGATTAGATGCCCATTTGGGAAGATGTACGTGGGCAAGACAGAGCGCCGCATTAAGACACGTCTAACTGAACACAAGTCTAACATCCGTTTGAAGAACATGAAATCAGCCTTATCATCGCACTTTGTTGAAGCACAACATAATGTTTCCCAAATTAAGTACATCATTCTTGAGACTGTCCAGAAAACTGAGGGGAGAGACAATACCAAATATTTACTCAGAAGAGAGAATTACTGGATCCACAAACTTTCCACCCAGAAACCGATAGGTTTGAATGAAAGAATCGAATTTTCGTGCTATTTGTAACTAATTGCTCCACAGACTGCTGCTTGTGAATACTGTTGTTTGTTCACTAATATATCTGACACTTGTATATACACACCCATCCCGTCACAACACCTGTTTAACATGCCTGTAGCACCACTCTCCACTGTGTCGACTAACACACACGTCCCTTTAAGTTCGCGCCCCCATGGGTCCCTATTATTTTCTTATTTTCTCATTTTTTTACCATGCTACAATTTCAGAGCAATTCCTTCTTTTGCCAATTATAATGTCCATTATATTGCCACTCATTATAGAATTTACAGCTTGATCCTTACGATCATATTAGACCCCCCGGCCGGTGAACTCCGAGATTATATAGTCTTTCATTATTGACTACGAACATGTGACCCGTCACATGATCGGAACTTTTTCAAAATAGAAAAGCGCGGCCGGATTCATTTCTGAGCCGTCGCTACGCAAGACGAGTAACGGACCAAAGCGATATATCTTCCTTCCCAGGTTAGTTATCCGCTCTAATACCTCCTTGATTTTTGAAGAAGCATTCTTCTGAAAGCTCCGGTAATGCACACATTGCCTCAGGTTAACCGCATCCTTACCGTTTTTTTACAGACTCGACACAACCTTAAAGAAAGGCATGTAAGTGACACTTCCCCTTTACCTCTATGTTTATCCCTGATCGCACACAACGCTCATTGTTTTCAGTTTTACATCACCATATGTTCATGTTTTTATGTGAACATGTTCAACACTATTTGTTCTGAATTATTATAACGGTACCCTATTTCGTTTTTACAGTGTCAAATTCCCTGATGAAGGGCATGACCTTAAATGCCCGAAATGCATTGGATAGGACAAATGATAATGACATTGCCTGGGATATAAACGCTTAAAAAATGTGTAATGATATAGACTACGATGGAAATCAAACAAACATGCTAAACAAATAAACCTTTTGCAAACTATCGAACAAAATTGAATGGAAGTCTTTTCTTGTCAGAAAGATATGGAATGTGTGCCCAATAAGGGATGACTCTAGAGCACCTCTAGTATCACTTCTTCTCTCATAAACCTGTGATGATGAACCAGACGTAGAAACAACATAGTCGCGACCGTTGCGAGCCGACAAGTAAGTTCACAATTGCGAACTGGTACCAAACCCTCGCGAACTGGCAGAAACCCTTGCGAACACACAAAAAAAAAATCCGCAAATTCGCGAGAATTCACGGATTTTGCGGATTGCGAGTTCGCAAATACGCAAATTCGCGAACGCCAGATTCGCAAAATTCGCCCATGCTTAGCTTAGATGCTTATGATAGGTAACGTTAAATGGGAGCAGCACACGTGAGGGGGGTACACAGTGAGAATTATACTGTGATATAATAATTCAAAATTTATGTTTCGTTTATTTTAGTATGGGGGGAGTCGCCATCTTTTAAAGTTGACATCTGTAAAAGGGTAGACTCAGAATGGGAGCAAGACTGACATTACAGAGCTGCCTGAAGCGCTGAGCACAGCAAAGAAGGACGTACAAGTTGAAGGCCAGAGTAAAACATGCCTGCCAAAAGACATGTTCAAGCTTGAGAAACCGCGATCCCTCCTGCAGATACTGCTGAATCATAATACATTTATTTTGTGAAGGAAACCTAGAGGTCAGTCTATGAGAACAAAAGGGAAACAATAGGGTAGCCAAAAAGAAGATGAGGTCATTATATGATGACTCCACACCCCTGAAACTGTCCAATCAGAGACTGCAATTCCTTAAAGTTGCAATTTGAGTGGGATGGTTTTGTAAATTTGAAGGTATATTTGGGGTGTCTTTAGGGGTGTGGTTGGTGAGGTTTGCAGGGAGAAGGAAAGGGAAGGGTGGGTGCATCTCTGATCGTCGGTTTGCTGAGAGGCTTAGTTGTTCCTGTCTTTATCCTGTCTATGGGCCATCACTCCCAAGGCCAGGGGGGTGGTTTTCTCATCAGAACTAAGAAGTTGTTATAGTTCGAACTCGTACCAGCAGTGTACTTGTTCTGAAACTTCTGTCTCTTCACCTATTCACTACGTCATATTATTAGTTTCTTGCATTTAATATTTGCTGAAACCTTTTGTCTCTTAATCTAACCCTCATATTGGTTACCGTATATTGATTTGAGTGAAACTGTACGCTCCTGTTGCAATTTATGACATTTCTCTCCCTTGATGAATTCATTGTTTGTATTTGTGCCAATTTGCATTTGAGCTTTCTAAAATTATTGAACAAAATTTGAGATAAACTTTATTAACCTCACTGAGGGGCTTATTAGGATGTGGTGCTGGGCCTGGCCTCCAGTGGTGCGGCGGTCTCGCACTGCCAACTAGGCTGCAACTGCAACCGTGGCAGTCGTATTCCACATCTTTAACATTGCAGCGGGTGCTGTTGTAAGCAGCATCCGCGCCAATGCCAAAGAGGCATGCTGTGCGGTGCCTGCCATCTTGTGCATGGCAATATAACCCTTAAAGTGCACTGCCCCACCCACCCGGGGGCCTGCAACTGGCTCCCAAAGCAATTCCCTCCAACCTTTCTTTGGCAGCATAATATTAATAACTGCAATAACAAAACGAATTGGCCCAAGCGCATCAGGGATATAGGTAAATGTGTATGAGCCATTATTGAATAATTTTGAAGTATTGATCCCTGATCACTAACTAAGGTTTGCGCTGGATCAGTTTCCATGGTAGCAGACGGTTTATTTATTGATTAGTTTGGTAATGATAATTGATTACTGGTTATTTGTACTAAAAACAAAATGTCAGTATTACGTTCTATGTTGTCTAGAAATACTGGTACAGACTTGCATGTGGGGAAAATTTGCCTGAAATAGGCAGAGGAAGAACGTAGATAAAGAAATGACACTGCAGAAGTACTTTGTCTGTTGGAACTAATAGCGAAAATGTATGCAGGGTTGTCGGTGTTATAATTAGAGAAATTTTGTATATAGGAAGAGTGTAAGCAGTAGCAAAGGGTCCTCTTCCGAACTCTACCCTTATTCCCAGGGGATTAACAGGACCTGTTGTCACGCCAAATAGTCCTACTGTGAAACTTTGACCTTATCCCTAGAGGAGTAATAAGTCCACCTGAAGCTGTTAGAGAAGTGAGATAACGCCGGTCGTTATTATTACTTGCAGTGTAAGGAAATTTTCTCTTGAGAAAGTGAAGACTATGAAGTGAAGTGAAGTGAAGTGAAAAGCATTTGTAAAGCGCAGCATACACTGTACAGTTTCTTGGTCACTATGTCACTATGTCTTTATTTAGTGGAGCAGACAAGGTTGCATTGTCTTTATATGTTGTTACTAACTGATATTTTGATTTAAAAAATATTGTTGTCAGGTTTTGTAAAGGGAGGGCTAGTAGAAGGAGTGATACTGATGTCACAAAAGACTGCGCTGGCATTGGACACGACAGCAAGCATGTATTGAGCCCTGATTGTGAAGGTAGGGTCAGTAGAAGGAGTTAAACTGCCATCAAAGAAAATCCACCCTGGCATTGGTCAGGCTGCAAGGGACATACTGAGCTCTGATTGGTGAATTGATGTGAGTCGCATTGGTATTGATCGAGAAAAGTGGACATGTATTGAGCCGCGATAGGACGGTTGGTGTAAGTTGCACTAGTAAAGGATAAGAGCTGACAAATAGAATAGACAGGATTAAGGAAGCATGTTCTCCTTGTTTAGTTTGTACTCTAGTGTCAAAGATTAGAGAATGAAGCTTCTTAGGAAGATAAATAATTTTTTTAATAAGAACAAACCGATTGTACCTAGAGAAGGGATCCCTTTTCCACCTCTGAAAACTCCTGTTTATTTTATGATGTTAGAGCGAGGGTACTATACATGTACGTGGTTAGAAAACTGTGTGAAATATACAAAAGATGATGGTGTGATAGCTTTCTCACAGCACAGAACATTGCACAATTTGAGAAATCGTGAGAATTCACTGGAGCCTAATCCAAGATTGACACAGTTTGTAGCCTTAGAAGAATGGGAGGTTGAGGTTTTTGACAGAGAGATACACAGGAGTGGTTTCAGGAGATACAGGAGTTGGAGACATGGTTATCCATTTGAGAGTAGAGCAGAAAAATTGAAAAGATGGAGAAGGGCTGTGATAACAGAACAATTGTATCCAGTTTTAACTGTTGATGAGCAGATGGGAGGTAAATGTAAAGAACAAATGAAAAATCTAGAGACTCCAAGTGCAGGGGTTGATATGAATGATTCTGATGATGATGAACTGTTGGAAGTTATTATGAATCAAAGACCACCCCTTTATGAAGAACATTTTTCAACAATAACTCCAAGTGCAGTGCAAATGGTAACTCTGTTAACTCCACAAGTTTCAGAAATAGAGAAGAGAGTGATGGACAGTGAGATACATCTGCCAAATAAAGAAAAATTAGAACAGATCCAAAAAATGAATCTGTTAAGTCTGAATGCAGAAGAATTAACAGTACCAGTAACTTTCAGTCCTGAAGTTCCATTGTATTGAGAAAGACATAATGTATCTAAAGTACACGCATTAACTGTCCCAGGAATCAGTAATAGAAGTGGAATTAATGCTGATAATCAAACAAACATAAATAATACTTTGTTAGATCTTCCAGTTTGTGATTTGATAAATGAAACCCCTCAAAGAAATATACAACTAAACCCACGGAAGATTGGACTAAATGTTACTCCACTAGCTGGGAGTTCAGCAGGTCGGTCCCCAGAAGAATTAAACAATTGAATAAATGATATGACAAAACAAAAAAATCAACCCCAGAGTATAAATGTGAGTCAACTAAAAGTAGGTTTGAAAGAAATGATCATAGGTACAGTTAGTCCAGATACAATAGGCACTTACCGAGATGATGAAGTGTTGTTCTTGGGTAAAAGTATTACTTGGAGAGCAATGAATTTACATGAGAAAATATCAGAATATGCAAGTGATTATGGAGTAGACATAGAAAAGTTGAATATTTTACAGAAATCAAATAGATTGGCTTTTACTGACAAAGATCTAGAGAGTTTGAATGCATCTGGAAAAAGATTGCAAATAAATAAACTGATGAATATCTTGAAAAAATGGGGAGATGTAGAAAAATGGAAAAGCAGATGGGCAAGAAAGAAGGAAGAAGCCGCAAGTAAAGGGACATCTAAGTTTCCATTAAAAGATTTTTTTAAATTTATTTATTTAATGCAATTTTATATAGCGCACACTTTACCCGAAGGTGTCAGAGCGCTTTACATAAGAACCATTGGCGAAACATAAGGACTTAGGATTACATGCGTTACATAAAAGATACAAGCAGAAAAAATTGCAAATGTACAAGATGTAAAGTCACACAGGGAAGAGATACAAACAGAAAGAAAAATTGCAAATGTACAAGTAGTAAAGTCACTCAAGGAAGAGAAACAAATGGATATACTCTAAGGGTCACATAGGAATGGTAGAGAGTACAAAGGTCTACTGCATATACTAGTGAGTAGAGTTATCCATAAATACCTAAGGAAGGGATATACATGGATATACTCTAAGAGTCACATAGGAATGGTAGATAGTACAAAGATGTACTGCATATACTAGTGATTAGAGTTATCTCTATATACATAAGGAAGGGATACAAATGGATATACTCTAAGAGTCACATAGGAATGGTAGAGAGTATACAGGTCAACTGCATATACTAGTGATTAGAGTTATCTCTATAAACATAAGGAAGGGATACACATGGATATACTCTAAGAGTCACATAGGAATGGTAGAGAGTACAAAGGTCTACTGCATATACTAGTGATATACTCTAGGAGTAAGCATGGGGGAATTTTGCTTATCTCGCGTTCGCGAATTTTGCGGATTTGCGAACTCGCAATCCGCAAAATCCGCGAATTCTCGCGAATTTGCGGATTTTTTTTTTTGTGTTTACGCGGGTTTCTGCCAGTTCGCGAGGGTTTTGTACAATTTCGCAAATTGCGAACTTACCTGTCGGGTCGCAAGTTCCGCGAACTTGTTGTTTCTACGTGTCCAGCCTGTTTGGGACACTCTTCTTCATCACTGCCACTCTCTGTCACCACTGCCCCTCTCTGACTACTCATGCCACCCTCTGGCCCACCCATGCCACCCTCTGTTTCATCACAGCACCCTCTGGTTGTCCAGTCAGTGTACATTATTGTGGCAACGCAAGCACACCTTCCCTGCCTCAAGTGACCTGAATTAATTTGGGGCTGATTAATGTGTCACAGAATATTTTTTTAGCTGGCACCTGCTTCCTTAGTGCTTCCTGATTAGTGATCTTTTGCACTTGCTAAGTGCTTTCATTGTTGCAAAATTAGTTACAACACCTGCCCTGCCCCAACTGACAATAATGAATTAGGGGCTGATTAATGGATTTGAACTTCCAGCCTGGCTCCTGCTTGTCTCCCTTAGCTGTAATTCAGGACCTTTGTGGCATATGTGTAACTATTCTGAGGTTCAGAGCAGGGTCACATAATAGTTGCAACTGGCAACTGAACTCTGGAGGGGCCCCTCAGGAAGCACTACAGGAAATGGCTACTAATGATGAGCCTGAACTTTTGAACCTGGTAAGTAGTTTCAGTTTTGCTAAGATCGTATTTCTGCAATTTTGCACTTATTCGCGGGGCGCGAAGTTGTACTGGGAAGCCGCGAACTCACGCAAACAGTGCGAGCAAAATCCGCTGCTCGCGGATTTGCGGATTTTGCGGGAGATTCGGGAATCTCGCGGATTGCGAATTTACCGAAAATCCGCAAAATCCGCGAGCGAAACGGATTTTCCGCCCATGCTTATCTAGGAGTCACATAGGAATGGTAGAGAGTACAAAGGTCTACTGCATATACTAGTGATATACTAGGAACAAGTGGAACGGGTGTGTCCAATGAGGGAGGTACCAGGTAGTGGATATGTTCATTGTCAAGACAGGATCTATTATCCTTTATGAATGATATTCCCCGATTAAGAGAAAAACCTGTTGAATGGTACAAACAAGTAGAAAGGTTTGTTATGGTTTCAAAGGTCCTGCTAAAAGATTTGGATGGATTGTTTGAAATAGTTGTTCCAGCTGATTTATGGACAGAGTTCAAGATCACAGTTGATTGGCCCAAGGATGAATATCCAAGAGATGCTTAAACAGGTGCTCCATCAGATGAGGTAATGAAAAAATATAATCAGGTAATCACGTTTCTAAAGGGAAAAATTTCCCCAAAGGAAACAGATTGGGTTAAAAGTGATAGAACTACACAGGAACAAAAAGAATCAGTACATGCCTACATTGAGCGGTTGCTATAATTATTTAAACAGTATAGTGGGTTTAAAAATATTGGAGATAAAGATATGGGACATTTCGTTTTGTGTATGGATTGAAACCAGAAATGAAGAATATGATTCAACAACATTTGATTTGTTGGCAAAGCAAAACGATAGATGAAATTTTGAGGCATGCAAAGTATTGTCGTGATGACATGGAGTTCAGATATAAGAAGTTAAAGGAGAAAATGATATGGGCACAGGTGAAGATAGCAGAACAAAAGAATCAAATAATAGCCCTCATACTAATAATCAGTCAGGTGGTCAAAATCAAAATGGAGGAAAAGGGAAAGGGAGAATGGGCAGAGATGAAGCTAAAAAGAAATATCCATGTCATGCTTCAGAAAGATTGGACCCTGGAAGAATGAGTGTAGATCAGTACAAAAGATTAATGGGGCAAATACAAATTTAAGTCCACAGATGCAGAATGAGGTGGGTGTAAATCAACAGCAGCAAAGAGTTACTCTACAGTTACGGGTGCCACAAGCTCCCATGCCAAGTAATGTGAATGTTCAGGTTCAGAGGTACAATACGAACACTGCATGTCAAGGAGGTGAACATCCTGTAAGAATTGGGCAGTACAATTGATTCCGCAATATTTGTTGCAATGCAATGAGAGTGATTCTGACTCATTTCAATGACGGTTCCTGAGGGGAGAGGAAGAATGCGTACTTGGCACATCTTTAGCGGTAGATCAGTCAGGTCAATTTGTTGACGGAAAGGTGATAGGAAATGATATTACCTTTCAAGTGGATACTGGTGCTACCCATTCTACTGTGAGAGCAGCAGAAATCAAAAACCTACCCCTCTCGGGATAAACTATCCAAGTTGTAGGAGTTTCAAATAAGCAGATTAGAACCCCAGTAACAAATCCTATAGAAGTTCACATTGGAAACTTCAAAGACATGAATCGATTTGTGGTATGTGATTCAAGTCCAGTTAATCTCTTAGGTTGGGATTTGTTATGCACAAAAACTGCACCATCTATTGTACACTGGATGGTATAACATTTCAGACACCTGACGAGGATATTGAATCCAAGATGATGCTAGCGATGAATTGTTTTCTCTTCTCACTGAAGAGAGTTTGCCAGAAGAATTGAGGAGCACAGTAAGATAGATTGTGTTGGATTTTACAGGAAAGGAAATTGGCCTAATGACCAATGTAGATCCAATACAGATCACAGTCAAAGAGGGTGCAGTATATCCAAACACTCCTCAGTATAAAATGAGCCCAGAAGTAATTGATGGCGTTGCACCTGTGATTGATCAAATGATTGAACATAGAATCTTAAAAGAGATAATGAGCAGGCCATGTAATTCGCCTATCATAGGTATTAAAAAGCCTAACAAAAAGTACAGAATTGTGCCATATTTACGTAAAATAAATACAATTGTGGTACATTGTTGTCCCATTGTGCCAAATTCCGCCATGATCCTTTATCAAATACCCTGCGATGCTGCATGGTACACAGTAATTGATTTGTGTCAAGCATTCTTCTCAGACCATTTGCATCCAGGAAGTCAGTATTTGTTTGCTTTTCTGTTCGGAGACCATGTTTTGGCATGGTGCTGAATTCCTCAATGTGTACTGAAAGTCCCTCAATTTTTAATCAGATCTTAAAGAAATGCCTGGAAACCCTAGTCATGCCAGAAAATTCGGTACTGGTTCAGTATATTGATGAAGTATTGGTGGCATCAAAAATGAGGGAGGCATGTGTTACAGACAATGTTGCCTTACTGAACAATTTGGCTGAAGGAGGAAACAAAGTGTCTCCCGCCAAATTGCAATTCTGTAAAGAGAAAGTTCAGTATCTAGGCCACAAGATAGAAAGGGGAGTCAGAAAGGTGACACCAGAAAGGATCAGTGCAATTAAACAAATGAAACCACCCACTACTCAAAAGGAAATACACATGTTTTGGGAATATTTGGATACTGTAGTCAATGGATCAGTGGCTTTTCACAGATTGCAAAACTGTGGTGATGGCATATAGTTAGGTGACTGTCAGAACTTCCATGTGTCATCTAGAGTGTTGGTAGACTCCTGCTACCCAATGTTCTGATACTGATAGTTAGGTTGACGAAAAAGGATGTGAAAGAACCGATTGTTTTGGATGATGAAGGAATGGAAGCATTCATTAGACTAAGGAATAGTCTTTGTCGAGCACCTGCACTTGGAATGCCAGATTATGCTAAAGAGTTTGCATTGTATTGCAGTGAAAGAAATGGGTGTGTATTGTCAGTTCTAACTCAGAAACAGGAAATGGCACGACGTCCTGTAGCTTATTTTTCTGCTACAATGGACTCAGTGGCTGCAGCATTACCAGGCTGTTTAAAAGCAGTGGCTGCCACTTGTATGAGTCTGGAACAAAGTGAAGCAATTTTGATGGGATATCCAGTCAAGGTATATGTGCCACATTCAGTTGAGATTCTTTTAACCCAGACTAGGGCACAATATTTGACCTCTAGTCAGCTGACTAAGTATGAAAGATTGATTCTGGGTGCTGAGAATGTGACTGTGGTCAGGTGCTCTACCTTGAACCCAGCTACTTTGTTACCAAACTCCCGGTGTGAAGAAGTGACTGACGAAGCAGATCATGATTGTTTGGATGTGACAGAATTGTATACAAAGCCCTGACCTGATATAGCGGATGTTCCCCTGGAAGATTAAGACTGTAAAATACTTGTGTATAAGTCATGTTTGAGAAATGAAAAGGGTAAACTGTGTACTGCTCATGCTGTATGCCCCATAGCAGGGTTCATAGAACCATCCTGTCTAAAAGGAGTAAATTCGGTCCAAGTTGCTGAGTTAATAGCTCTAACTAAAGCGGGCAAAGTTGCTAAAAATCTGAAAGTAACCATATTTATTGATAGTGGATGTATGACGTGACAACGCATACTGTTACAACGCATACCTGTACAACGCGGTATTTACAACGAATACCGTTACAGCGCATAGCGCTTAGAGGTGCTGGATAGTGGTAAGTATAATTTTATATTCCAACTCCAGTCCCCGTGGACACTAGGGAAGGTGTTGGATATAAAATTATACTTATTTCCTATCCTAGAGCGCCCCCCAGCGCAATGCGTTTTAATGGTATGCGTGGTAATGCCTGCGTTCTAATGGTAGTGCGTTGTAAAAATTCCGTTGTAAACGTTGTATACCATTGATAGTAGATACGGTTTGGGGATCGTACATGACTTAGTCTCCTATTTATAACGGCAAAACTTTAAAAGAATGAATGGATGCTTTGCAATTACCCAAAGATTTGCAGTGGTTAAATGTGCCACACATACGTCAGGAGATGATTATGTGAGGAAGGGCAATAGGTATGCAGACCAAATTGCGCAATTCTGCCCACAAATTAAAATGGCCTTCAACAGGTCGATTGAGAGAGAAAATACTGAATGCCATCTTATGTTTACCACCACATTTGAAACTTGTAAGAAAGTTAGGCAGATGCAGGAAGAAGCAAGTGATGAGGAAAAGGAAAGATGGAGGAACACAGGCTGTAGAAAGAGAACAGAGGGCAAAGTGTGGGTCTGTTACGATGAAAGACATGTCCTGCCAGATTCTTTACTTTCTCACAGTAACAGGGTATACCATGGACTAGCACATGGTGGGAGAGATGCCATGATCAGACACTTGAAGCAGACATAGTATAACCCAAAGTTCAGGGTCATTACAGAGAGCCTTTGCCGAAGATGCCTTATATGTCAGCAGCAAAACCCAGGCAGAAAGGCAGTTGTTAATTGGGGAACAATTGGAAAAGCTGGAGGACCATTTACCAGACTACAAGTGGATTTTGTAGAATTTCCCCCATGCAATGGATTGAAATACATATTGGAAATTGTCTCTCTATTCTCTCGCTGGGTGGAAGCATATCCCACCACGAGGAATGACAGTTTAACACTAGCTAAATTGCTTTTGAGAGAATTGAACCCTTGATGTCACTTTGGAGTCTGATAGAGGAACTCACTATAATAATGAAATAGTTCGATTATTTTGTACAGCTTTTAAAACTGAACATAAATTGCATTGTGCCTATAGACCAGAAGCCTCCGGAGTAGTTGAGCAAATCAATGGCACAATGACATCAAGAATAGGGAAGGTATGTGCATCCACATCACTGAAATGGCCTGATGCTTTACTCCTTGTACTGATGAGTCTGAGAAGTATCTCGGACAAAAAGACAAGATTAAGTCCCCATGAAGTCCTAATGGGAAGAGCAATTAGACAAGCCTTTGTACCAGCATACACACTGATGAATATATCTTATGATCTGGTTCTTGACTATTGCAAAGGATTGGCTGATCTGATGCGTTCTGTGTTTCACCAGGTTGGAGAAGAAGCCACAACAACAGAGCAAAATCAAGCTCATGATTTAAGTCCTGGTGAGTGGATCCTGGTAAAGAAACACGTGAGGACAATGTGTCTTGATCCCAAATGGAAGGGCCCCACCCAAATTATCCTGGTGACAACAGCAGTGAAGAGTTTTGGCTTACCAAACTGGATACAGCAAGCCATACCCAATAAGTCCCAAGTACACTTGAAAAACTAAAAGAACCACGACCGGTAAGTCAAAGTCAAAAACGGGTAGCTGAAGTGTGTGAAGCTGAAGAATCTAGAGTGTCAGATTCTGACAAACAAACAGATGATGAACAGCCAAACAGAGTCAAGCAAAGTGGGAACCAGATACTGGGTCTCAAAAGACTGCTGTTTAGTCAGATGAAAGTGAAGTCTCTGGAAAACAAGTGAAAATGAAAGTATATTCACAGAGCCAAGTGAAAATCAGATCACTGTTGCACTAGAAGAAAGTGAAATCACACTCAAATCGGAAGTGAAAGAAGTTGCTGTTGAGACAACAGAACACGAGGTTCTTGAAAGTCACGAAGAAGAACTAGTAAAAACAGGGCCAAACAAAAGAATCTATGAATTAGATAAAGAAGATGAAAAAGTGATAACACAGAAGGCAAGGAAAGGTGATAATTGGCCAGGTGGAGTTAAAAGACTTAGGGCCAGATGTATGAGAGAAAATACCGATCAGTAACGTCCGATTTCGGCTGTTACTGACCGGTATTTAGGATTTGGCATGTAGGGGCCATCATTTTACAGAATCTGTAAATTTACCGATTCGGTAAATTTACCGATTCTGTAAAATACCGAATCGGTAATTTCACCGATTCGTTAAATCCATATGTAGGTGACACTCCTAAGAGTGTCACATGTCCTTAAGAATCGGTATTTTACCACCCAATCAACTTGGGTGGTAAAATACTGAATTCAGTTGTGCATGCACATCTGTGCATGCACACCTGAGCAATGTGACACACAGACATGCCCTTAGGGCATGTCTGTGTACCACATGGCACACAAGTCCGGAATTGGGGTGCTAGAGGGTGTCAAAGTGACACCCCCTGCACCCTTGCAGGATTCAGTATTTACCGATTCAGTAAATACCGATTCGGTATTGCCCATTGATTCCTATGAGCTTCATGGCCCATAGGAATCAAAGGGCAATACCGATTCGGTATTTACCGAATCGGTAAATACCGAATCCTACCGATTCGGTAATTCTTAGATTCGAATTACCTACATCTCCCCCTTCATATTTACCGACTCTTAAATACCGAATCAGTAAAATTCGGTATTTAAGAGTCGGTAAATATGAATTACCTACATCTGGCCCTAAAATATAAGTTTGTGAGAAGAAGAAAATCAAAGAAAATACCACAACAAATAAATGAGGTTTCAAGTCAAACTGAGCAAGAAGCATCAGAAGAAGAGTTAATATGAAAAATAAAAAGAACACGAATCCCAAGCAGGAAATACAAAGCACCTGAATGGACATACATCATTCTGGAAGAATTTGTGAACCACGATCAAAGTGAAGACACACAAAGCTCGGAACAAAATGGTGAAAGCAATCTAAGGCCACCTTAAAAGAAAGCTGAGGAAATTAAGGGCGAAACTTTATCAGAAAAAGATAAAGTGAAGGACTAAAGAAAAAATTGGAGAAAGACATAAAGGGAAGGAGTGAAAGCAGAAAAGCCTTGAATTGTAGGATTACACTGCCATATGTTTAAGATTCTATTTTTTAGAATAAATAGATTAGACAATTATAGATTTTGAATATTTGATGACTAAAAACAAAAGTGACTGAACATCCAAATCCTAGTCTTAAACGTAAGAGTATTAAAACCTGTTTGTGTAGTGTTCTTTTATTAACATTTATACGAATTATTTTAACAGTTATTGTGGAAACTAATAATAGAAATAACACTAATATTATAACAAGTGAAAGAATGAGTGATGTTAATAAAGGTGATTTGTATAGTAATGAAGGACAATTAGATGGAAGAATATTCCATCATGATTATTCCGTTAATGATTTTTCGTTAAATGTCTTTACCAAACTGTTGTATGAATATACCACTACCATGAATGTGAGTGATTGTTATGCATGCATGCAATTACCTTCGTCTGTCTTAGAAGTGGTGACCTATCACCACCTTCCTCTAACATATGGAGTGTCTTCTAGTGTCCTTACTAGTCTTTTTTATGTAATAGGCAAATTAGAATATCAGTATTCTAATATAGATTTAGTGGTTTGAGAATTACCAGTCGTAAAGGAGCTAAATAAATTAATGAGTGCAAAACATGCACAATACCTAGGTGAATTTTTGTACCTTACTAAAGTTTTAGATATAGAGTATGCTTATAAGAATAATTTGACTTGTCTCATGATTGAAGAAAGGGTTTTCCTTGAGATGGTAGAAATTAGAAGAGAAAGTTTCCAAAAGAGAGCTGCTGAACAGAAGTCTCAGGTACCCCCATGGGCTTTTAGAGAAGGAAATTATTAAAAAAGGTGAAAGATACGCTGCAATGCTCCTGGACTGGCAACATAAAGGAAACATATGTTTGCTTAGAACTAAAACTAACTATTACAATTACTTCATAGGTAGTAGTGAATGTGAACATACTTTCCAAATTATTGGAGGTTGGGAATTGAAAGGTGGAACAGATCCTGTTTTCCCGGGAATTCATTATGTATGTGATACAAAAGTCTACAATAGATTGCCTGTACATTGGAATGGGAGTTGTTATTATGCCATTGTTTTTCCTAAGGTCTATCACATAGACAAAAACAATAAAATATTAAGTGAAGTAAACCAAGGACTAATACGTATCAAAAGTGCTAGTTTTCCTGACATTGTAGGAGATTTCTTTAGTGCACTGATACCATCAGTTGGAGTTGTTCTAAATTCACACAAAATTCGTAAATTGTCTACAGTGGTGGATCGTTTATCAGCAGACACTTCTGGTGGATTTTTAATGATCGATACAGAAATAGTTGCAATTAGATCAATGGTTTTACAAAATCGACTTGCCAATGACATTTTATTGGCAAAAGAGGGTGGAGTCTGTTGAATGTTGAAAATACAACATTCTTGTACATATAAGAATATTACCGAATTACATAAAGATTTGACCCAACTGGAGGTTGAGGGTGTTTTGGAGAGACTAGGTAAGAGGTTTTCCTTAGTAGGACAATGGTTTTCTGCCTTTGGAAGAAGTCTATTAGGAAAAAATACTAATGCCAATTGTTTCTATAGCAACAATAGTTTTAGCAATAGTAATAGCTTATAAATGCTACAAAATCAAGAAGGGAAAAATTGAAGCGACAGATTCAGGCAGTAACAGAAAAGCAAGAACAAGGAAAAGAGAAGAAATAGAGCTAGAAGAATTAAAGGGACAATATTACGACATGATAAAAAATTTAGATGGAAGTGTCATAAAAAGATAGAAAAGCACAGAGTTTTAAAAGAAAGATGGCAATCGGTATGGTAGGTATTTTTAAGATGGCTTTAGGAAAGCCATCAAAGGGGGTATTGATGGAGCAGGATTTTCCTAAAACGAAACCTGTCGGAACAAGTCCCCCAAAACACTTATTACCGGTAAATAGTAGGTTGAATCTAGCATGCACTTTACACACAAATATACAGGAAATAAATTGTAAATTGTAAATTGTAAATTATAAATTGATACTTGTATAGCGCACTACTCACCCGCAAGGGTCTCAAGGCGCTTGTACGAATACCGCTGTGGAACCCATCCTGGCTTTCCCTGTGAGGCGTCCACTCCTGGGCTCCCCCAAGGTGGAGGCCAGGCATCCTTAGCGTTGTGGAGATTAAGCAAGCTATTGCCCAGAGTTGCAGAGTGGGACTCCATGATTGGAATAGGCACAGAGGCGAGAATTATCAGGTCCGTGGAATTTTTTAGCCCAAGACCCGCCGAGGCGGGGAATTGAACCCTGGTCCCGGGCTAGACCTCTGCATCAGGGTCTGCCGCTCTAACCATTGAGCCACACTTCTCCAAATGCAAATGCAAATGCATGTACTCATAAAATAATGAACTTAAGGATTAAAACTTGTGTTTCGGTAATGCTTTTAATAACAAGAGAAGTTGCATGTCTTTGCCGCATGGCAGCTCACAGTTGCACGTTGCATCCTGCGGCAAGAATAACAAATAATGCTGCTTATGGCTTAAATACTTGTACTAGGTAACATGGGAGCAGCACACGGAGGGGGGTACAGTGAGACTTATACTGTCATATAATTAATAAAAATGTATATTTCATTTATTTTAGTATGGGATGGAGTCGCCATCTTATAAAGTTGAAATCTTTAAAAGGGCAGACTCCGAATGGGAATGAAACTGACATGAAATAACAGCCTGAAGCTCTGAGCACGGCAAACAATGCCGTACAAGTTGAAGGCGAGAGTTAAGATCGCCTGCCAAAAGACATGTTCAAGCCCCAGAAACCGCAATCCCTTCTGCTGAGGCTCCTGAATCATAATAAATTAATTTCAAATGTATGATATGTTTATTGTATGAAGGAAGCCTAGAAGTCAGTCAGGGAAGGGAAACAATAGGGGAGTCAAAAAGTAGATGAAGTCATTATAGGATGACTGAACACCCCCTGAAACTGTCCAATCAGAGACTGCGATTCCCCAAAGTTGCAATATGAGTGGGATGGTTATGTAATTTTGAAGGTATAATTGGGGTGTCTTTATTAGTGTGGTCAGTGAGGTTTGCAGGAAGGAGGAGAGAAGGGTGGATGCATCGCTGATCATCGGTTTGCTGAGAGGCCTAGTTGTTCCTGTCTTTATCCTGTCTGTGGGTCCTGACTCTTTGTTCCCTAATCCTATTCCAGGGGACCCGATCACTCCCTATGCCAGGGGGGTAGTTTTCTCATCAGAACTAATAAGTTGGTATAGTTCTAACTCGTACCAGCAATGTACTTGTTCTGAAACTTCTGCCTCTTCACCTATAAACTCTTTCATAATATTTGTTTCTTGCTTTTTTTGCTGAAACCTTTTGTCTCTTAATCTAGCCCTCCTTATATTGGTTACAGTGTACTAGATTTGAGTGAAATTGCATGCTCCTGATGCAATTTATGAAATGTCTCTCCCTAGATGAATTCATTGTTTGTATTTGTGCCAATTTGCATTTGAGCATTATAAAATATTGAACAAAATGTTAGATAAACTTTATTAACCTCACCAAGAGTCTGTGATTTTTCAATAAGTTGAACTGTAAAATAAATGTGTCATATCATTGCCATCAACTCTTCAACAAATTGGTCCATTGACCAAGTAGAAGTCAGTCATTAAAACTTTATTTGGTTTGTTACAACCATAAAGTGTACACTTTACATTTTATAAAACTTTATAAAAACACTTAGTATAAAACAATTATAAAAATGCAACACATGGTCATTTCCTGGAGGATAACACAGCTCCTTTTGTTATTAATCAATATCCTCCTGAATTATTAAAATCACAATGAATTAAACATATATACCCCACACCTTCCAAACACAATACATACATTACTATTAAAATACAATCGCATTTTATATTAGGGGGGTTACTTGCACCTATAACTCTGTACACTGGAGAAACACGCTCACTCTACTCATGTATTTCCCCAAGGCACAGGCTATATCCAAATTTGTCATTTCCACTAAGACCTTGGCAGCTTGCTTCCTATTCATAATCCTGTATTTTTTAAATATTGTGCATAAAATCTCCTTTCATATATCAAGAACCATCCTACAGTCTAATAAAATGTGTATAATGTCACAGGTGGTACCTAACATACAAGTACAGTTACCATCATTATTTGTCATGAGGTTTTTAATCCTATTATTTACGTAACATGGATTAATTCCCATTCTCACTTTTAGTACTTCTCGTTTTAGACGGTGATTCAGTAACCTGTCTAAATAAGGATACGGTTGATCTTCTGAAGCCCATATTTGGGTCATATGGGACACCGAAGTTTTCTGCAGGAGGTACTCTCGATCACATGTACGGGACACGTCGGCTCCCAAAGACCGTAGTTCTTTTTTGCCTATCATGGCGTGTCCTAACTGTGTCCCTAGTTCTAATCCCAGCACTCCATATGCTTCTCTTAATGAGGCTCTTGTTTCTTTCACCCAGGATAACTCACTAGAGTCCATTTCTTCTCTACACCACTGTGAGATTTTTTTGGGGGGCTCCCCGGTCCCTAGGCGCTGCCAAAAACGTATTAGGGCCATCCTTGTGGTTATTGCCCAAGATGTAAATCCCAACTCTAATCTTGCTGCTTGTACCATTGATGATTTTGGTAGCGAGACCAAGCTTTTTAGCATCATACCCTCCTCTTTATCCCAACATTTCTTTCCGCTTAAAAAGAGAACCTCTGCCCCGTTTAGAAATTGTGCGGGGACCACAGCTAGTTAGGCCTTTATAACCGGCCCGTCTGACATTTCTCCATAGAAACTATTAAATCTTTTTAAACCCTTCATAAAAGCTGTTGCCCTCATTTTTAATGCTTCCAGATGGGTGGTCCAATTAAGATTGCTCGTGAACCATATTCCCAGGTATCTATATTCTGTTACCTTCTCGAGTAACTCTGTAAGCAGATACCAAGGAAACCGGGTCTTACTTCTACCAAAGAATACTATTTTGGTCTTCTCCATGTTCACTACTAATTTTTTATTTAAGCAGTATTAATGGAACATGTTTAATTTCCTCTGCAGACCTATCTCTGGTCCATAATCACCAAATCGTCTGCATATAGCAGACAAGATATGTGATTACCTCCTATCTTTGGGCTAGCCCCTCTGACCTCTCTTAACTTCCTGGGTAGGTCCGCTATAAACAGGGAAAAAAGCAACAGGGCTAGTACGCACCCCTGCCTCAGGCCATTTCCAATCTGGATCCTCCCAGACAATCCACCCTCCTCATCAAGGATTACCTGGGCCCAGTTATTTGTATGTAAGGCATGAATAGGGGCTAACAGGTCATCGTGTATTTTATAGCCTATCAAGGTTGACCATAGCTGCTCCCTGCCTACAAGGTCAAATGCACACAGAAGTCTACAAAGCAGCAGAACAGGTTACCCCTCTGCTCTATCGACTTCCGCGCTACCGCCCAGAGGGCAAAACAATGCTCAACCGTTGAATGCCCTTTTTTAAATCCCCCCTGTTCTGGGGGTACTATACAGTTATCTTCAGCCAAATCTTTTAGCAGACCTAGGATTACTTTAGAGAATACTTTTTCCCCAATATCCAAGAGGTTTATTAGGTGATAATTTTTAGGGGAATTTACATCGCCTTTTTGATGTATCGGTCTAATGATAGCCCCTTTCCAGCTGTCTGGTAAGATTCTATGTTTAGTATTCTCGAAAATATCTTTGAGAACAAGTCTGCCCACCAATCTATATTAGTTTTTATTATGATGGCGGGTAGATTGTCTGGACCAGCAGCACGTGTCAGATTTAGGTTAGCTATTATGGTTTTAATATGGCCTTGGGAGAACTGTCCCATTACTTCTTCCCTAACTCCTAGCCAGCTAGATGGTAATATTTCCCACCCCTTGGCCATTTGCCATAAATTTCCTCTAAATAGTTTACCCCCTTATCCTCTGGGACAGAACATTGCATGGTCCCTGAGACTTTCCCCGTACATTCCTGTATCATTTTCCAGAAGCCTTTGACATTTTTTTCTTCAATTGCCTCTAGCAAGTTCATCCAGCATTTTTCTTTAAAGGATCTTTTTTTTTCTCTAATAGTTGCCTTATATTTTATCCTTAGTTTCTTAAGTGCTAATACTGCTGCTTCATTGTAGCTACGCCTAAGGCTTCTTTCATATTGCCTAATGGTGGCCTTTGCTTTCCGGCACTCTTCATCAAACCATGGTTTGTTACTTAAATGTAGTGTTGCTTTACTTGCTGAACTATGCTTTCCCCGTTTGATTTTTATCCTGAAGCATTCTACCAGTTGTCTTATTATATCCTCATACCAGGATATAGCCTCCCATGATGATGGATTTTCTAGGCCAACTACTATCTGGAGATCCCTCAGTTTCTTTAGATATTCTTCTTTTATCCAGGTTGTGATTCGCTTTGGATATTCAACATCTACATGTAACACTTTCTGTCTCGGCTGAACCTTGTTTACATACATTTCCATCAATAATGGGAAATGGTCACTGCCCTCTATCTGGAGTATTTCAAAGTGTTGAATTAAGTGGAAACACCATGCCTGAATAAAGGCAGAGTCTATAGGGCACATTTGCTGTCCTATTTTAAAGGTGCGCTTTTCGGGCCGATCGGTTTCTTTCCTACCATTAACACAAACCAAGCCCATAGCACCCAGCAGCTGTCCAAGCTCCACTTCTTGGTTTGAGAGCTCATTGCTGGTGAACATTGCAGACTCTATATTATATGCTTTTAGCAAGTCACTATTTGAGGCATCTGTTTTTAGGGGATTTAGTCTATGATTAGAATCCCCTAAAATTAGGAGCACATCTCTTGGGTAGATTTCATATAGGTTCTCTAAGTCCTTTTTTAGACGCTCCAGTACCGCTTTATACAATTTTTTTCCCCTTTCTGTATGTACACATTGATAATACATAGCCCTCCACCTCCTACGTTGTTATTTAAAATCAGCACTCTGCTACCCAGTGCCCAATTACACGTTAGATCAAGGAGAAATATATCTCTCACTATCCTTGTGGAGACCAACACCATCTGGCCACCTGATGCCCTACCTATTTGGTTCTTCCTTGCAGGCTTTACATGATGTGCAAAACTTTCGGTAACGGGGTTTTGTCGCACAGCAAAGTCTCCTGTAGGCACACAATATCGGTCTTCCCAAGGATGTTTTTATAACCTTCCTGAGACCGTGTTCTTTTATATCCGTTAACATTCCAGGACAGGATACACAGGCTGTGCGACGACCCAGTTTCCTAATCGATGTTACTCAAATTCCCCTCTTCCTCATGGTCCATATAAGCCAATTGTCTATACCTGTTTCCAACCAAGATATCTTCCTCTCCCCACCCTATCTTTTTGGGAATTACAGTGATTGCCAGGGCTTCCTTGTTATCCAATCCAGATGTAATCATTTTTATTTGCCGTTCTCCCAACCGTGTATGGTTTCTAAGGAATTGGAGCCCTTGATTATCCATTATCACCTCCTCTCTCTTTACTATTCTAATTTCTTCCCTTATTCTAATTCTAAGGAAAGTTGATAAATAGGTTAAAAAATATATTATGGAGAGTTTGACTATGAATTTATAAACAATTTTAATAACTGTAATCGTGAAACAAATTGACACCAGCACTTCAGGGATATGGATAAATGTGTATGGGCCATTATTGATTAATTTTTAAAGTACTGATTCTTGATCACTTACAAGGGTTTGCGCTGGATCATATACATATGTAGAGATAGATAGATAGATACACAGACTGACTTAAATAGATAGATCTATCCAAGTGTTGTAGTAGCAGAAACCTAAAAGAAATGTCATACTTTTATAAACAGCCTAATAAAAATACTTTTTTTGCAAAGTCCCTGGACAACCAATAGTAGAGAGGTTTTCACCAAGCTTCATAAATTTAGTATTCAGATAAAGTTTTTGCAAGTGACTTCCTCACACTCCGAAAATGGTACTACAACTTGTGCATAAGAGGTACAACATGTGCATCCGCTTTACAAGATTGTCTGTGTGTTAGGGACAGGTACTGATTACTATTACAAATTTGCTTCCTCGTCTGTGTATGAATAAGGTTTACAAATATTCATCTCAACTTACAATATTCACCTTTAATTAACAAATAAACGTTTACGTATACGTATGGACAAATATTTTACTACAAAATACATACAAAATATGTTACTATATAACGCTACAAAATCCATACAAAATATGCAAGGCATTTAAGCACATTGATACTTACTTCTTACTCGTTGCATAAGTCTACTAGCTGATTTTCCTGTTTATTACATCATGAATATCAATAAAACACGTAAGTAGACTTACTGATCTTTTAATATAACAATGCTAAAATACATCTCATCATATATGTTGCTTTAGACTCTGTAAACCATTAAAAGTAGACCTATTTGCTTTGTCATTGATTTCTCAGATTTGACATATCAATGCATTCCCCATTCATGGCAAATTATTTTATCTAGGAATAGGATGAACTGAGTTTTAGAATAGTATGCACAATTATTTGATGTCATTGTTGGAGCAAGATTCATAGTGTTGCTTAACCACTCAGTAGTTTGTCTTTTATGTAGGGGTGGGTGGAACTCACCGAGTTACATAAAAACTCCATGAGATTCTGTGGAGATACCCCATTGGGAGGCAAATCTGCATGTTTCGTTGCCTGCATTGCAATTTAGCACCAGTAGCCTGGGCAGCGCTGCTAAATTAGTGCAAACTGGACCATGCAGTGTGCAAGAGCATGTGCCCATTCAAGTTGCTTTTCTACTCGAGCAGCAGCAAATCTACACAAGAAGCAGTCCTCTGACCCAGACTGTTTGCCACGAACCAAATTTGCCGGCATTAGAAAACAGAGGACGCCAAATGTCACTCATGTGAATCAGCTTGTATTTCTGGAGATTTGTGGGAAAATAATTCACCACACAGTGAATTTTTGAGTTTGCCCGGAGCTCCGTGTCACAAGAGTAATGCAGAGTCACCAAATTCTGCCAATTCCACCAGCAGAATGAAACATTCTTGTCGCCCCTAAGGGTTTCACAGTGTAGTATTAACCCCTTGGCTGCGGGGTGTTGTCCCCCCGCTGTGCGGGGGGGGCAGAGGGGCCACGCGTGGCACCACTGTGCTGTTGACGATCTCGGCTCATCATGAGGCACAGCGGAGCTGCCCTCGTGACGAGTTGAGCTCGTCACACCACACCTGTTTTTAGAACTTTCAGCACAGCGGGGAAATTATCCCGGCGTGCGAACGTTCCAACGGCTGTGACGAGCTCAGCTCGTCATGAGGGCAGCTCAACGGTCCCTCATGACGAGGTGAGCTCGTCAACAGCACACAAGGGGTTAAACAGCTTTAAAAAGGTATTTAATAGCCAGGTAGCTTATTGAAAGGAAGTTTTCTGTTGTACATTTCAGTTTTCCAAGTTTTTCTATCCATGGCTTGGTGTTTTTGTGTTGGATTAAAAGCAGTGAAAGGGTGTGGATTAAAGCATCCATTGGAGCACCCGCCGAGGCCAGACCTAGGCATCCCTCTGCCTTTGGAGATCTACCATATAAATACTGTAAGAAAATGATATCTGTTGCTGTAGTCCTAGCAATAGTCAATCGGTTTAATTTACCGTACAAAGAATCTTTCTGTGGTTCGGATGCACAGAATAAACGGGGAGATTTTTGTATGTGAATTTGAAATTGAGTTCTTAAAATATCATACATTTGAATGGGTGCTATGCCAAGGATAACAATTAATACATCTTGGGCGAATTAACCAAATCTGCCTGTATACATAATCAGTTGGTGCCTACACACAGACAATGGAGATAAGGAGACGTAATCAATCAGGGTGAAGTGTTCTAGCCAACCCTCGTGCCCAAGAGCAGACAACGATTGTTCATATGGACATAGAGTGATTGCGCCGTTCACTCCAGGTGAATTATGCAGAATGACATAAATAAGGTGCGAACCCTTCGCTTGTGAAACATTGATAGTGCTTGCAGAGTTAGCGAGAAATAAATAGGAGGTAGTCGTTCTAAAAGAAGAAAGAAAGGGATAATTTATTGTATATTCACCCGCCACTGAAAACAAATCGTGCAGTAGAAACCGTTTAGTATTGAACACCAGACCACAACATAGAGCACGCGGTGTTTTGTTTCTTTTAAAATAAATGGACGATTAATAAGCCAGTCTTTTTCAATTTAGAGAAAAGATTGATCATTGCAGGCAGACAAGGACCCTGTAATGATGTTACAGTGGGAGGTAAGGGTTTGATGAGGCTGCAAGAATAGCTTTTAACTTCAGCTTCATTTTCAAATAATGGTTTCTCCCTTTTCTTATCAATGTAAAATAGGTTCCCGCTCTGAACATTTGATTATTTGAAACATTTTCATGATGCTGGTCACATTTACAAATGCCCTCTGCGGTCGTTAAATCCTCAATATCATCTTCATCACATTACTACGGGGTTTTAATACTTGTTCTCTGTTTAAGTACCTGTATGTTTATTGCTAAGAGGGTTCACGATGCGTACAAAGATTCACAGATGTTTTACCGAGGCTTGTTTCCTTCAATCCTTTGCGAAGCTTCTTATTGTGCTTTGAAACAGCACTGGGCAGACGAATCAAGAATAGACAGACCATTTAACACCACCTCATAATTTCCACTAACGCCCAAACCTAAAGAAAATAATTAAGTCACATGCTTCCGAACTCCGCTTAGCGTATTTATGAAACTGTGGATTGATAGGAATACAAAGAGATGTCTCTCTCTTTACACCAGATGATGCTGTTTGAGAATAGATCAAGGATAACCATTACTGCAATGCAACTACTACAACCCTTCCAGATAGCAATGTAAAGTATCTAAATGTAAGCTGAACACTTACTTAAAGAAATTAAAAATACAGTGCGAAAAGAAGGCCATAGTTCTGCAAGCCACTACTGAGTTCATGAACCCCATGAATTAGTAGAAGGTGCAAAACACTCAGGAAAAAAAACCATTTGCACCAGGTATCCGTTGTGTTCCTGCATTAAATGATGGCCATAGTGATAGGAAATGGGGAATACCCCTCTTTATTTCATGCTGTTTCCGGTTTGACCACGTTTTGCATGCGCAGTTCCATCCAACTACAAGATGCTGGTAACTACTTGTTGAAATATGTGGAGTATGTGATTTGCATTCTGCTCCTAACTAGAACATATATGTTGGGATACAAATTGGTATGTAGAAATATGCAAATATGAGGGTTGACGAGAAGAGGATGTATTCAAGACTTGGAACTCCCTCCCGACCCACCTCCGCCTGACCCAAGACCACCTCGCCTTCAGGAAGCAGCTCAAGACCTGGCTGTTCGAGCAGTAGCGGACCCCCCATTCCCAAGCGCCTTGAGACCCTCCGGGTGAGTAGTGCGCTATATAAATGCTATGGTTGATTGATTGATTGATTCAAAGTTAGATAGGCACATGATTAACCCCACCAGGACCAGATCAAGTTGGATGCTGAGCCCTGGTCCCCCTGGCTCAATCGTCCTCCAGGGAAACCTCATAACCTTGATGTTCCAGGACATCGCTCAGTAACTTGTAATCAGGACACCACACACCAACCGTATGGAAGAGAAAGGAAATGCCCCCCAACTTAAAAGACACTAACCCAGAGACGAAAAATTCAAGCAATGTGGAGTCTCACTGCAACATAAATCCAATACCGCATAAAAGCACAATACTTAAATCATGACACTGACCAACACCAAAATCCTTGTAGCAATTTTTGGGATACAAAATGTTGAGAAGACATACGCAGACATAAGACTTCACTAGATGAGGGTTTTTCCAAGTTAGATAGGCACATGAAGGTTCCTCTGCCTCAACCCCATTACAGGGAGCGTTCATAACACTGACACTCTTTGGCATTACTAGGTAACCTGTAAAGAGGACATAAAAGAACTGTAACTTGATCTTTGCTGGTGCTTGACAATGAAGAAGGTATTATCGATGAACTATGTTGATGGCAGGGGGCCCTTGCTTGTGGTTCAGATGAAAAGCAGCAGGAGGCAAATCAGCTGGCAGGAGACCAGCGGTATAGGATGCCTTGGAATATGCTTCAGCTGCAAGAGCTAAAAAAATATGGATGCTTCTGGCCCCGCATCTATGCCCCATGAATGCTGTGGCCCACTCAGGTGGCATGCTAGTTGCACGATACCGGACTTGAGCTAGTACACTGGTGTTGAGATGTTAGGCCGAAGAGGATACATGCACACACATCAGTGGGGAGCCATTACTCACTATTGTCTTGGGCATGCAGTTGTGGTAGGGCCTCCAAAATCATGGTCGAACTCTACCATAATATCCATATTTAAGAAGGGTGACAGAGCAGACCCACATTGCTACAGACCAATCAACTCGACAAGTAATTTGATGGGGAGAATCTTGTTTAAACGATCGGAAGCTTGGGTGACTGAGCAGTCAAATATGGATTCGGAAAAGGTCTTGCCTCTACTGATCAATATCTTAACTTTCATCTTGTAATCAGTAAATACACAGTCGCACAGAAAGGCTGTCTCTACCTGCTTTTATAGACCTCACCTTAGGCTTCGACTGGGTGGAGAGGGGCAAGTTATGGCATGAAATGCTAGCCATGGGTGTAGATGGGCCTCTGGTTTTCTACCTAGCCCAGTTACACGAAGATGTAACTGGTTGTGTGAGACATGGGGCGAATGGAGAATGCACTGTTCCCATCAAGATGAAGCCTGGCATGTGGCAGGGTTGTGGGTTGGTGCCATTGTTGGTTTGTTTACATATTAACGATTTAGATACTTGGCTAAACAGAGGAGAGGCAAATACAATGAGGGTGGGTTCTGGGAATCTCTGCGCTCTGCTCTATCCACACAACTGAGTCTTAATGTCAAGCACTGGCAGGGGTTTACAAAAGCTGCTAAATACATTTGTGTCGTTCATGAATGAGGTAGGTTTAAGGAAAAACTCTGCAAAATCACAAGCAATGGTTGTCAAGAATGTGCATACTGGGTTGAGCCCATATTACAATAATGGTGAAAAACTTCTTGAAGTCTCCACCTTCACCTACTTAGGTGTACCATTTAATTGCAAAGAAAGCTGGTCACATCTAATGAAGGTTAGTAAGAATCAGTTAGATCAACCTATCTATGCCCTCTTCAGATTTGCAGGAATTTGAACTCTAAACCCATGGACACCCCAATCAACATCTATGAGGCACGCTGTCACTCCACTATAATTTATGGGGATGGAGTTTGGGATTACTATGCCATCTCAAACCTATAAACTAAAGAAAATGTGTTCTTGAGAAGGCTATTGTCTGTACCCAATAGTCTCCCTATATTCCTCTGTCATACAGACTAGGCTTATATATTCGGGAAGATTGAATCAAACTTGCACCGCTTATCCTATGGTATTCAGTATTGTACAAACAGGAGATGTTGCTCAATCAGGAAATAATAAGTCACTTTCCATCTCTTGATCAAGCTTATAGGATCCTGTGGCTAAAATATGTAAAGCAGCAATTGACAGCGATAAAAAGATGAGATTGTTTTGATAGACTGCATAATAGGTCCACTGTCTCCAAATGGCAGTTGACACAAGATTATCTAGCCCTATGTAAAATGTGCAAAGATGATTTAATGAAGGGAAGGGAGTGACCGAATATCTCCCACTAGTGACCACGGATTGTATATTTATTTTATTTTGTTTTATTTATTTATTTTAAAGGTTTTATATAGCGCTGACTTGACCCGGAGGTATCAGAGCGCTTTACATGAGCATCAGATCATAGTTACAGGTTACATGGTTACACAGTTATTAGAGCATGGCAACATAGTTACTTTTAAGGTTGAGATAAAACAATAAGCACAAATACGTAAGGGGAAAAGCAGGCAAGGGGAAAGATTCAGGGGAGGGGTAATGAGGGGGTAAGGAGAAGAGGAGGGTGACGGACACAGCATGGAAAGAGGAGGGGAAGGTCTAGAGCCTTATCTCCTTCTCCCACTCTAACATTCCCAAAAACTTTACTTGGTGAGGTTCAGTATTAATATAGCCTACTTTTTAGTCTCTTATTCTAGTAATGTTTATTCTGCCTCAGCCCTTTAACCAAGCCCCTGTGACATATGTTCAATGCGTTCTACGCTGCACTTTTTCTTCTTTTATAATTTACACGCTGAGACCAGGAAGAAACTCCTAATCCTGCTGTTCAGAAGCATGAATATCAGGAGGTGTAGGCCTGGCCTGCTTCATCTTCATCTTTTACAAACTGAGTTTGTCTGTCAAATGTATCCACACAAGTGTGAGACTAAGGATTATTGTGGGAAGATTGGCCCACATGCATCAATATCGGCTTTTGCGATTTCTAAATTGCGAAAAATAACGATTTGCAATTTAGAAATCGCAAAAGCCTATGCATGATTATTTTTTCATTTTTTATGCAATTCGGTAAAAATCGCTATTTTTACCGAATCGCATAGAAAATGCGAATTTCAAATTGAGAATTCGCAATTCCCATTCATTCCTGTGGGCCAAAATGCCCATAGGAATGAATGGGAATTGCGAATTCGCAATTTGAAATCGCAATTCATCAATCCATTTCAAGGGTGGAGAGGGGTGTCTAAATGACCCCCCCTGCACCCATGAAATGTACTTTTCAGTAGAAGTTACATACACACATGTCCTAAGGACATGTGTGTCTGTAATTTAACAGTTTAAAAAATGCATTTTTGTGCATTTTTAAACAATTTCGCAAATTACCACGAGGTTGAGCTTCGTGGTAATTTGCACTTCCAATTTGAAAAATCGCACATTTTTTGGAAATGATGCATAGCATTTAAGAAATCGCAAAATTGCGATTTCTTATATGCTATCGCAATTTTAGAAATCGCAAAAAAGTTGCGATTTCTAAAATAGCATGATGCATCCCAAACAGCACTTTTGGAATCGCAAACGGACGATTTTAAGGAATCGCACCGTTTGCGACTCCAAAAATGCTTGATGCATGTGGGCCATTGTATTTTATGATAATGTATCTTGAAGTCTTTATACTTTATAGTACTCTATCTGCTCATATCTGTATTAGGAATTTTAAATAATCCCAATAATATAGACAAAATGGTATCTGGAAGCTTCTAGCATATGCATGCTTTCAGCTTCATTTTTTACTTTTTGCAGATTGTACTTCTGTATTTTATGCTTCAGTGTGTTTATATGAGATTATATGCTGTGATATGTTTTTATGATGACTCTGTCATGATTACTTTTACAGTTTTTTAAATTAAATAAAGATGATTTTAATTCTGAGATAAAAAAAAGAAATAATCCAGAAGAAATACATCTGAAGATGGATGATGGTATTACAAATAACTGTGAGACCTTTGAAGAAGTACTTGACAAATTTCTGGATGAGATTAACGAAAGGAAAAGGTTGATGTTTTTCAGGGATGAGAGAGATTATAAACTGGGTAGAGTCCACTCGTATACTAGAAAATATGACTCAACTTTCAGGATTAGAGTACTGGCAGAGAAAACTGTATCTCAAGAGAGTCTGACTTCATCAGATTCACATAGTTTTGGCTCTTTTGCTTCCACCCTAGGTAGTATGGCGAAGTGACTCAGAACCTGCTACAAGTGTAGCAATTGTAACAACTGTATACAAGGGAATGTTACTAACCATCCCATGAAGGGTCATCCTATCAAACTGCGAGTCAACGCCACCTGCAATTCTGCCAATGTAATTTATATGTTGAAATGTCCCTGTGGGAAGAGCTATGTTGGTCACACTGAAAGAAAAATAAGAGCGCGGTTACTGGAACACAAAAGTAATATAAGAACTGGCAACTTCAAATCTACAGTAGCTGCACATTTTTCTGAACAAAAACATACAGTAGCCCAATTAAAATATCTCATATGGAGCAAGTAACACCCACACATAACAATAAAAACACATTGCCAAAAAGAGAGAACTTTTGGATCCGCTTCATGGCGACGATGCAGACACACGGATTAAATGACAGGATGGAATTTCTGTGTTACCTATGAACTGTGCATCTTTTGTCATGTAATTGTTATACTCGTGCCATTTACATTGTGCGTATAGTCCCAGTAACCTGTTTTTAAGCATGATGACATGTACATTGTATTGTGGGTTTTGATGCGTGGGATTAGTTTTCCGTTGAGTATGATATTGTTTTATGCCTGGGGTTACCCTTGAATCTTCATTTCACCCATCGTCAGTTTGTTTTGCTGCACCTACACTTTTCAACACCTTTCCAAGATGGCACTGGTTTTCACATCACGTTTTAGTCCTTTGTCTATGGCAATTTCACACCCCGCACGTTTACTAACCCCACCGAAACTTTGATGGTGAGAGGCCTCCAGCTGGTTGCGGATTGAGGGAGTCCGCGGACTTCATATATTGTAAGTACCTCTACCGAGGACAATTGCAACCGCGTTCTCGTTTTGGCTTGTTTACCGTGTGTGGTTTTAACGCCGTCTTATGTTCTTGTAGGCTGTAACGACTTTGTATCACGGTTGTAATCATCCTTGTGAGTATTGAGCGCAGAGGCGGTATATTCTTGGTTTGTTGGGCACATTGAAGTACTTTCCTGAGATCATCGAGCACTTGGATGCAGTTGAGCGTTGTCTCACCTATTTCAAGATTAAGCGCATTTACATTCTTTTGCTAACACAACCTTTTTCGTTCCATTAACTCACCCACACTCTTTGTTGAATGACATCACTTTCTTGATTTCTTTACACCGGGTTACGTTTTGAGCATGATGATTTGGCATCACCAAACACCATTTGATGTTAACTGCACAGCTGTGAATTTGCAATAATGGTGTAACAACAGTTTGGCATATGTACAACTCAGTGACATTATGATGTTTTCCTTTATGTTTGTAGCGCTGTCCACTGAAGAAGGGTTTGTCATCAGCCCGAAATGCATTGGGATTATTAATGATTGGATGACATTTCATTAGGATTATGTTTGCCTTATGCATCTTCAAGCATTGATGAACTACTCATGAAACCAATGAGTGTGGATTAAAAATGTGAGGAACCTCTCAAGCTTGTGGATTTAACTTTTGGATGAACTGCATATAAAATTTCAGACTTTGTAGTCAATTTTGTGCTGTGCACCGGGGAGTCTTCCTCCAAGTGGAGGAAGCCGTGTAGTAATAGACCATACTAAGACATATCATAAAGGAGAAGATAGACAACGCTGGACCAGTATACCTAAACAAGCGTTTCACCTTCTACACCCCGAGCCACCAGCTTAGATCCAGAAACCTCGCCACCGTCCCACGCATCCACAGGACCTCCACCAGCAGCAGATCCTTCTCCTACCTCACTGCCAAGACGTGGAACACCCTCCTCACACAGCTGCGACAGACCCAGCACCTGCTGACCTTCAGGAGACTTCTCAAGACCTGGCTGTTGGAGCAGTAGCTGCTACCCGCACCCCCACTCAGCGCGTTGAGACCCTCACTGGTGAGTATTGCGCTTTACAAATTAATGATTGATTGATTGATTGATTGATTGATAGCAATACTACAAATGGATATTAAGCCTCCATTTCTGATTTTGATACGTATTTTGCACTCTTACTCTTCTGTGAAGACCAGAAAAGGTGCAGAGCATTCGTAATGAAAAGAGTACAATGGGAGAAACCTTTTGTTTTAGATAATCATGTAAATTAATTAATTAATTAACTTCAATATGCACAGTTTGTTTATAAATGTTTTAATTTATTAGTTTATGGAGTTTTTACTAATTAGCATTTTTTCATGGGACTGAGAAAGTAGCCAAAATATAGCTACAATTTGGGATTTTGGGGAAATTGGGGAAAAAACTATGCAAAAAAGTGTCTGTTTTCTCTCATAAAAATGGCATCAATGAAAGATTTGCTGTACTGAAGTCACCATTCTCCTGACTTTCAGGAACATCATGAGGTGAATTAAGAAAACTATCTTTCTTACCACAGTTTTGGTATTTTTCAAAGAGGTAGCCCATCCTATTTTTTCTGTTTCAACCTACTTCCAGGTTGTGGTAGAAACCGGAGTAAAACCTATATGTGTTCCTGAAAAGCTTTAAATTCTGAAAAGCAAACAGAATTGTGAATTCATCAAGGGGTTGTTTCTGCAGATCCTTCAAGGTTTTCTCAAAGTAACTAACTTTTGAAATAAAACGTGTTGAAAATTAATAGGAAAACACATCCATTTGTAAAAAATGCATATGTACCTTACTGTCATGATCACTGATTTATAAAAGCAATACAATATTATGTACCCTATACCCTTCTGTTTACAGGGCTATACAGGGTTTATTGATTTCCCAAAAACCGGACGTACCCTGCGCCAATAACTGAGCGGCACATTGCATTGGGTTTTCATTTTGCTCCGGGTATAGACTAATTGATATGGTAAAATAGAAAGACTGAAATCCCATGTAATTCTGAAATAGACACCAGATACAGAGTTTAGGAGCAGTGGTTATTTGTACATCTCTGAATGTGTGGGTACCTATTCTAGTGTGTGAGTATTTTTCTAAATATGTTTTTTCTTGCACATTGACTTACATTTGTAAGGCTCATTTTCAGAAAAATATAGTTGATAATAACAAATGTTCTATTGTTCTGTATTTCCATATGAATGCCAATAAAAAAGGTACCTCACTTTTGTGGGTAGGCCTACTGCTGGAAACACAACATTGACACCGCCTTTTACAGCTCACAACTGACCCTATTTTTGCAATGTAGCTAGCTGTGGATTTTGGGACATAACTGAGTCGGCTCCTAGAAAAACCTAACAGACATGTACATTTTGAAAACTAGACACCTAGGGAAATCCAGATGGATGGCCTGCGTGACTCCCACCAGGTTTTCTTACCCAAAAGCCTTTGAAAACCTCATAGATTTGCTAAAATACAAATTTCCTCACATTTCTGCGAGGACAACTTCTGGAATGTGTAGGTAGCCACAAATTCCCTACCATCAGCATTTCCCTAACTCTCCAGATAAAAATGGTACTTAACTTGAGTGGGTAGGGCTGATGGTCAGTGACAGGAATGGTGCCAAAATACAACATGGACCCATCAAATTTTTCCACTGAAAACTGACACTTTGTTTGCAGTGTGGCTAACAGTGGAATTTGGGTTGTAGTTCAGCTGGCACCAAGGGAAACCTCGTGAACCTGCAAATGTTTGACAGCTAAACACCTGGGGAAATCCAGAGTGGGGTGACTTGCATGACTCTCACCAGGTTGTCTTACCCAGCTGCCCCTTCAAACATTAAACTTTGAATAAAAAAACATATTTTCCAATAATTACCGTGATGGAAAGTTCTGGAATCTGCAGGGAGCAACACATTTCTTTCCACCGTCCATCCCCACAAGTCTCCTGATATAAATTTTACCTCACTTGTGTAGGCGGGGCTAGTGGCCACGACAGGAAAGGCACCAATAGGCATCATTGATACATCACATGTCTCCACTGAACAGTTGCCTTTTTTAGCAATGTGGCAAACTGTGGTATTTGGGAACTAGTTCTGCTGGCACCAAGGGAAACCTAGTGAACCTGCACATTTTAAAACAATTAGCACCCAGGTTAATCCAGGGTGAGGTGATCTGTGTGGTTCTCACCAGGTCTTCTTCTCCAGATGCCATTGCAAACCTCAAACTTTGAGTAAAATACATTTTCCTTACATTTCTGTGATGGAAAGTTCTGGAATCTGCAGGGAGCAACAAATTCCCTACTGCATACCACCCCACCCCCACATCTCCCAATAACAATGGACCACACTAGGGTTGGTAGGGCTAGTGACCATGACTGGAAAGGTGCCAAAAAGCAACATGGACATATCACATTTTTCAACTGAAAATCAACCCTTTCTTTGCAAAATGGCTTGCTGTGGATTTTGGGCCCTAGCAGGGAAAACTAGGATGGAAAGATCTGGTATCAATCTGAAGGGAGCAACAACTTTTTCAGCACCTACCGTTCCCCCACGTTTCCCAATAGAAATGGTACCTCACTTGTGTGGCTGGGACTAGTGTCCTAGACAGGAACAAAAAAAAAAGGTAAATGAGTGTCCCTTTGCAAGTACTCCCATTGAGCTGACTTTGATCAGTTTCTGTCACAATTCTAGGCACATCCACACAAGTGGGGCAGCAACTTTATTGGGGCAAGTGCAGGCATTCTAGCTGGTAGGAATTTTGCGGATTTCTCCTGATTGTTGAAGAACATATCAAAGAGAGCAAGGGAAATTTACAATTTTAGGCAGATCTTGAGGTTTTCAGGGCATTGTGGGTAAGAGGACCTGTTGGGATCCATGAAAGGCACACCACCCTGTACTCACCTTGGTGTCAAGTTTTCATAAATGCCTGGGTTTGGCAGATTTCCCTGGGTGGCCGCCGAGTCCAGGTGGTCTAAAGACTGCAGAAACACCTTTTGTTGATATTTCCACTTTGCATCTTGGATCCAGCCCATGGGCCAACACTAGGCTCAACCACAAAGTTGAATTACGATTTTTATTAGGAGACATGGGGGAATTCTGAGTGGAAATGTGCAGCTCCCACCAGATTCCAAAACTTTGGGTACATTTACAAGCCTCCTTTGCTTAACACCATGCTCCGCTACTTCTGAAATGTAGGGCTGCACCATATTTTCAAGAATACGGTGCAGCCTTGCATTTCCCTCTGCACTGGCACTAATTTATCTGCCTAGCACCAATGCAGATACCCTTGCACGATAGTGTAGGGGTGCCAGCATTGAGGGGAATGATTGTTTATGTGATAAAAAGGGTTCCAAATAAATGATCAATCCCGTTTTGCTGTTTCTCTGTGTGCTGCACAACTCAGCACAATTGGAAATAGCAACAACAACTAGAAAGTAAACATTTCTCCTTGTTGCACCTGGGTAAGACCAGATGTTTACTGGTCTTATTTTTAGTGCTGCCCCATATTTATGCCACACTTGTAAATATGGAGCAGTGTCAAACTCAATGGGTTTTGCGGTGGAACGCCCACCGCAACACCCATTGCCCACTCCTTTCATGCTAAGTATAGCGTGAAAGGGTGCCTTATTTACAAGGCTGCATTAAGCTATGTTAAGCGCTTAATGCTGCCTCGTAAATAAGTTGAATCCCCTATCACCACCACAACATCACAAAAAGTGACATTGTGGTGTAGATAGGGGCTTGTAAATATGCCTCTTTGAGTCACAGAAATATGAACAAAAGAGTTAGCCTAATTTTGAGGATTGCAAGAGATTCTGGGTAAGAAGACATTATGAAATACACCGAGACACACCACCCTGTAGACCCCTGTTTTCTAGTTCTTGAAAATATCTGGGGTTAGTAGACTTTCCCTAGAGACAATGTACAACCTGCCAGAGAAAGACGTAAAAGACAATATTACTGCACCACCATCTACTACTCAGCCACACACACACAGTGCGGTTGGAATTTGCTGGAGGGTGAGTGAAAAGTCCAAAATGTAAATTTCAATAACGAAAGATTTCACACAAATTAAGACGTAGAAATTACTGTTCATAAGAAACCAGACAACTGGTAGAGTATGAAATACCATCTATGACTGCATACACAACAGGTGTAACTAAGCACATCAAACTTCTTCTGTACCAGATGTGTAGGAATTGTTGGAAAGGCAGACATCCAAGAACCAGTGAAAGGGGCATCTGCGACAGGAGAACACAGGTTGCACACAGGTTGCACACAGGTGAAAGAGGCATAGCGAAGGTTAGCCTATAACTGATGCGTAGTACAGCTGATGGAATACATTCAAAGAGAAGCTGCATGCGGTCACAGTATAGTTGCAACTGACCGTGGTTGCCCTGGACCACTGGACGTTCAGACATGGTGTGAGAGCAATCTCAGAACCCGTGCTCAGCTGTTCAGCCAAAGTAATGATCTGAAACCGCTACAAATAGTATGTAAATTGGAGGAATGACATTTGGTAGGACTCCAGAAATATCATGAAATGAAGGGACAAAGCCAGAGGCTATCAATAATTTGTGTGTCAGTTACCTGAGAAAAAAGTGGGAGTGCCCTATTCAGCAGTGACTGAATCGCACGGGATGGTTAAGACACCTGGAATTCGAAGGTCTCTGGGCTGATGTGTGAGTGACTACTTGTCCAAACAGAAGCCCATTGTGCCTGTACACTGATTGAAGTATACTTTTGCTATGGGAATGTGAGGCCACAAATGAATATCCACAATCACATATAGGGGAGTGAGGAGAACAATCCTACAGCAAGGAACACATTGTGCAACAGTTCCTATATATGTGATGCCTGCCCTGTGACCGCAGTAGTTGTGCTGATTCAAGGGGAGATAACTTCAGTTGGTACATAGATTTAGCATGGGTATGTTGTCAGGGAATGGTGTTCATGTGGTTAAACATGCATGAATCGCACATGTCACATAAAAAGCCCTGTGCAACAGTACTTGAGTGTGTGACTGCGACAATGTCACCATCGTCCACATGACAGGATTTGATGCGATGCTGGCTCTTGTGGGCACACTGCTAGGAATGTCATTGGTCTGTGCTATGTAATCTGTGACAACTTCTGTCATGTCCATGTTGATGTTATTAGGGGGTTGGGAGCACACTGCTTCACCTCCCAGAACAGTTCATACCTTAGCATTTGGGTAAATGCAGTTCAGTCATAAGGCTTACTTGTCATGGGACTGAAGTGTTTCACCTGAGTTAGGCAGGGACAGGTACAGAGACTTGAGTGGATTGTGGCCGCTCCCTCAGCAGACTCCGATCACAATGTATCTAACTCCAACTTATGTAGGATGATAACGCAACACACATGTCTCGAGGAATTAACAGCAATGACCTGCATCCAGCTGGGGTGACTCACTTCCACAAAAGACAAGTAAGCATTTCAACTGCAGTGCATTTACCAGGATGCTGAGGGGTAAACTGTGCTGGGAGGTGAAGTTGTATGTTCCCATTCCCCTTCTGTCCATGTTGATGGTGGTGGTCTGTGTTAACTTATGCATCTTCTACAGTGTTGCCTAGGGCCGTGCTTTTGCTGTACTGCATTCATATGTCAAATCACTGTCTTTTCCCTGTGTCATTCCAGGGTCCTCTACTATGTCAATGGATTGTTGCATTCATCTTGACACAAAGGCATACAGGCGTGATTTATGTTTATTTGTCAATGAGTGACAGGTGAGGGTTGAAGTTGAAAGTGATGTTACTTGGATAGTTCGGGTGGAACACACAATGGTGGGATTCCACAGTCCAACAGTACACTCCCATCCTTGCGGCAATGTGGGATCGGATTTACAACAAAGTCAATGCTTGATGTGACACTGGTGACATCAACGTTGGATCCAAGAACTGGTATGGCATGGTGCTTTGCGACGCGATCCTTCATGGGACTTTTATGAACCTCCCCTATGCCGTTTGGCCTGGGGGGAACCTGCTGCACGATCAGAGGCGACTGATGATTCGCTGTAATGTGATTCATCTATCCCTGTGGCCGCTGCTGAGGTGTTGTGACTATCATCCGGCTGGCCACGGGGGATTGCCAGCTTTTTGTGCTGCATGCATGTCCCTCAGGACACCCACAAGCTGGACCATGTATTCGGCAATTTGTCCCAAATGAGTGTCCATGGAGCTCTACAGCCGGCAGAGTTCCCTCAGTTCATCAACGACCTGGCCCATCTGTCCCTGGTTCTGCTGGTATGCACCAAGGACAGTTTCAGGATGCCTGTACATCTGTCTCATTGTCCTCCTGTGACTGTCCCCCAGTTGTCCTGCTTCCTGCCCTGCTGCCACGGACCTGTGGCGGTGCCTGGCGCTGCCACCATACTGTCCATAGCATCTCGAGGCTGCCTGATGGTGTTGACTGCAACTGGCACAGCGACAGTGTTGGAGGCAGTGGTGGTAATGGTGGGGGCGGCAGCAACACAGGTCAGACCTGCAGGGGTCAGCATTGTTGCTGCAGCTGTTGTGGCAGTCATGTTGTTGGTGGGGACAGTGAGGGCCGGAGGTTTTGCTTTGCAGTTAGATGTGACTTCATCAATGACACTATGATTTATATGAACTCTCAATGGTATTTTCTGTGTGTGCACTGGCTACAACTTATGCATCTTGACATAGTTGGCTCCAAGTGCAGGATGTGATGGTCATATGACTCCCTGCTGTTTGGGATGGAAGACAGAGGACCTTGTGGAAGTTGTGGTCTTGCTGACAGGTCCCGACAACCAACTCCCCAGTAAGATGGTTACCTACCTCTTAAGTGTAGCAGAGGAAGGAAATGCTAGCCTTATGAGACATTCATGTTGACAGCATGCATTGTTCATGAGTTTGATTTTGTCAGGCAATTGAGGCTCACTTGTTGTGCATAACAGTACATTACAGTGGGATGTGATAATTGTATTTGTACTTACCAGCCTACACTCCCCCCTAGATTCCTGAGAGACTCTTGTGATGTAGTATGGCAAGCACCTTCTCCTCCCATTCAGTGAAGGTTACTGGTTGTATGGGAAGGCCGCCACCAGTTCCATGGACCGCCTCGTGGTTCCTGCGGGCCCAAAGCTTTACCCGGGCCTTGAGGTCTACCCACTGCCTTTTGATGTCATGCAGTTTGTGTAGGGTGGTCCCTACAGCAATGACTTTGTTGTAGATCATTTTTCACATCTGGGTTTAGCGTAAAAGTGGGGTGTGTTGGACCAGGCTTCCATACAAATGTGGTTGTACCCTTATTAGCTCTTCTACCATCACTTTCAACTCAGTGTCGGTGAATTTGGGCATTTTCCTTTTGGCCATGTTGCAAAAGCGACAAAGGTACAGGGTGCAGGGTTGTGGAGTTATGTGAAGTGTCTCAGGTGTGTAAGTGGTAAGTGTTGTGTGAAGATGTGTACATGTGATGTTGTGCTGTGTGCATAAATGGTATCCTGGCTCTCTGTGTCAGCTTCTGGTGTGCAAAGGATGCCAGTCTAGGAAAGGGTTGGTTTTATGCTGTGGTATGTGGGTGTGTCCTCATGTGTGATGTCCCCCAGGTGTTTCTTCCATGCTGGGCATTACTTACATTGCCAATGGACATTTTGGGTGTATCATTGTGGCGTGTGTGTTGTGTTTGCAGGCAGCGTCGACTGCAGGTGTACTTTGTGCATCACTGTTCAGTTTGTTACTACCGCCATTCATTTGGCTCTATGTGCGAGCAATTAAATCGATACGCAATGCTTCGTCCTCCAGCTCAGAGGTTTCATCATAATTGGCCATGCAGTCATTCCTCGGCAGGAGCAGCCTTTTTAGTCACTTGAACTGCTTTCTCCATCCAACGCAGTCGGATTTGCAACTTTTCCGAGCATGGCGGAAGGTCATTTGTGAGTTCCGTCAGTCGTGGCCGGATTTTCCATGTATTGCATCATGATTTGACCGACGGAGATGCCAAGGGTCATGCAGATGGATTTTTGCCACGAGCATGGTGGATGGACGCCTTTTCCGTCCGGCATCGTAATGGGCCCCTATGTCTTCACATGAGCTTGCTGCCATTGGACTCAACGATGTTGTCCAGTAGGAGCCAAAATGGCCCAGTTATTCAAGAAATCAAATTCGTGCAGCCACTACTGAATCTTTGTCCTGACTTCCTGTTACTGAGTCACTTCCTCCTGATGCAATAGACTTTTACTCGAGTGAATAGTTTTGAGCTGGCCAAATGCTGAGAGAGATTTTTTTAGTATTCTTGGTGATTCTCTGCTCTTTTCTGATAGTTTCCATCTTTGACTTCAATAGTTTTAATGTCTTTCACTTAGTGAGTAGCAAGCCCCTGAAAATTCACACCCTTTTTGTTGTTCAGATTCAAACTCCTGACTTTCATTAGAAACGTCAACTCATGTAAGAGTAATATCACCATATGCAGATAGAGCATCAGTATATTGAGATGATCCAGTGTCATGAAAAACATGTTGCCTAGATATATACCCACACTCTCCACATGAGACCTGAGATGGGCTATCACTGATAGAATCTCTGTGAATGAGACAAAGAACAGCCCAAAGTGAAGAAATATAAACTTCCAAAGCCCTAGAATACCAGGAGGAAATGCAGATAGGTTTTAAAAATATGTACTGAGAGATAGATGTCCTAAGTATCCAACCTGGCTATCCAGTCACTCGCCATCAAAAGCATCTAATAAATAAATTATTAGTTGTGTGGGTACATATCGGGTTTTGGGCGTTGTACAGATCAAAGCCCAATATTTATGGGTGGAGACGTCAGTGAGGCACGCAACATTGATGACAGCAACCCCATTTTGAAAATTGTTTCAGCACCACTAGTACAGAGTACAGCCCGAGGCAATGCGTCGGTGTCATCCATGGAATCTGCCACTAGGCAGGCCATGGCAGGCCATGTGTTGTTCTCACTGAGATTTTGAAAAATACAAGGGAAGCACGTAGCAGTGCATACATTAGGAGTTGCAATATGAAAACTCTTTATTGATGTCATAACTACACTTTCACAATTGCTTTATTAACATTCTTACTTGCTCAAATTTGCTTAAAAATGCACCATTTTCCATCTCTTTTTTCAGAATGTTCCCTTATGGCAGACTGCGCTAGGTCGCCACAGGGCACTCATCCCAAACGTTTACGCCTCACCGCTTTCAAATGTCACTAGCTGACACTGTTTAGCACTGTTGGCTTTTATTTCAGTGTGTAACGTTTTACAAGGACACAGTTTCATATGAAATATAGGTATATAGTAGAAAGGCACTGTGACTTCAGGAAAGAAGTGTCCTCAGAAAGGACAGACTGGAATCGGAACTTGAAACCTTTTTCCACATCTGTCCTTAACAAATAGGTTTTTCATCTCAAGATTGACTTGTACTTGCTATTTATCTTAAAGTAAAATTTGCTTTGGTCATTTTGACTGCAACTGGAGTCTAAAAAACACTATTTGGAACACCTGCACAATCTGCAGGAAGCAGGCAACAGAGACTATGACTTGCTACTTGTCCTGTAATTCTCTTGTAAATTGGCCACTTCTTTGAAAGCTTTTACATGGCTAAAAAGGGTTACATTGTCTCTGGCCATGGGCATATCCTTTATTTTTTTGGTGAACAAGCACCTTGGGGACCTTGAAAATCACCATGGCTGAGCATGCACACTGTACTGTAGCTGGCCCCTCAAAAGTCTGCAAATATTTTGACAAGCCGGCTCAACTCCATGTCAAAAGGTTTACGAAGAGAATCCCTTCAGTTATTCAGCCTGAATTTGAATTTGAATTTTAAAATATTTATTTAGCGCACTTATACCGGGACGGTTTCATGGCGCTAGACGGCGGTGAACCAGTAGAGGCAGAGAGGGAAGCTAGACTGCTAGGGATCTGGAGAACAGGAAGGTCTTGAGGTGTTTACGGAATTCCAGATAGGAGGTTGAAGCTCTGAGGGCAAAAGGAAGCGAGTTCCAAAAAGATGGAGCTAGAACCGCAAATCTCGTCCCCCCGGACTTCTGCTTCCTGAAGCGGGGAACTGACAAGAGGGCCTGGTGAGAGGAGCGGAGTTCTCTGGCCAGGAGATAGGATGATATAGCTTCACAAAGGAAAGCGGGGGCAGTCACTGACCTAGCCTGATAAGTGATGCAGCCCAACTTGAAAAGAGCCCTCTCCTTCACCGGTAACCAGTGCAGAGACTGCAACAGAGGGGTGGCATGGTGAAATTTAGGGAGACCGTAAATCAGGCGGGCAGCCTGATTTTGTATCAATTGAAGCCGGCGGATCAGGTAGTCTGGGGCGCCATTATAGTCCACATTCCCGTAGTCAAGGCGCGATAGCACCATGGCCATGAGAATGAGCTTAAGGGCGGGAGCAGAAAAAAAACGGGAAACCTTACGAATGGTGCAAAGGGAAAAGAAACAGGAAGACACCACTGAGTGAACCTGCGTGTGAAGGGAAAGCTGGGAATTAATAAAGATTCCCAGGGTTTTGACCTTGGGAGGGGGACCAAGTGAGTGGGGCCAGAAGGAAGGGGGCCAAAGACTGCAACCACTCCCAGTCAAAACCAGTTTGGTTTTGTCGGGGTTCAGTTTGAGGTGGTTGCAGTTCATCCAATCTTGGATGAAAAGCATCACCCTCTGGAAATTCTGGGTAGAGGTGGGGGAGTGGGAGAGGTTAAAGATAAGTTGGAGGTCGTCGGCGTAATTGAACACCGAGACCTCCATCTGCTGTAAAGAAAAAATGAGGGGTGAGATGTATAAATTAAATAACAGGGGAGACAAGGAGGAGCCCTGGGGAACGCCGCAAGTCACTCTACGAGGAGGGGCAGCAAAGTCTGCCATATGGACGGTCTGCTCCCTGTCCGTTAAAAAGGACCGGAGCCAGGCATGGGCCGTACCCCCAATGCCCGCCGCCTCGACACGGGTCAACAGAATGTCATGATCTACCGTGTCGAACGCGGCGGACAGGTCTAACAGGACCACGGCCTGGGGGAGGCAGGTGTCAATGCCCTCCCTTAGTTTGTCCATCACCGAAACTACCACCTTCTCGGTTGAGTGCAGAGGGCGAAAGCCCGCCTGACGAGAAGAAAGGCGGCCAGTGGACTCCACAAAGGAGCTCAGAGTCCCGGTAACATGAGCCTCTGAGACCTTCGCCAGGTAAGGGAGAAGGGAAATCGGATGGTAGTTAGCCGGCAAAGATGGGTCGGCACCTGCCTTTTTCAGGATCGGAATAATAACTGCCGATTTGTGGGCGTTTGGGACGATGCCGGTTTTGAGGGAATGATTGATTAATGTGAGTGGAGGGGAGTAGCAGCTAGAAAAGATCTCTTTCAGGGCAAATGCCGGGCCGATGTCCTGGGGTGAACCCGATTTTACCCGGGCCAGTAAGGGGAGGAGGGTTTCTCGTGTCAAGGGGGGAAGCTGAGTGAGGAGTGGGGCAGAGGGGAGAGGGTGAACAGTGATCGATGTTGGGAATGAAGGAGGGATATTGGCCTTAATGAGAGCTACCTTCTCAATAAAGAAGGAGTTAAGGGAGTTACAGAGTGATTGAGACGGGGGGATTATAGAAATCACCCTGTCGGAGGCAGCGAGCTCGTGTACTGTAGAGAATATTTCCTTTATTAGAAAAGCACCTACCCCCCTTTAGAGTCACCTCTAAGAAGTATGGATCTGACAAATCAAGTAAAATGTTGTCTCAATCAGGATACCAGATTCCATTCCATCCATTTAAAGGGTCCTCATGTCATTATTCCACTGTTTTTGAAAAAAGTGAATTGCCAGAGACAATGGACAACGCTCAGGAACTGAGGGATTGACCCTTCTTTATTACACTTCCATGTTGAATTGCAGACAGATACCTGGTTACAAGTAAGGTGTTCTACTGACATTGTTCTTACATCTAAATTCAACACTGAGCGCCGCCTTAAGCCAGCTGCATTCTGACTCCACTAATATTCTCTTTATGTATTGCCAACTTGTCAGATTTTCTTTAATCAGACATTGGAGTACCACCAAAAACAACGAGGTGGAACATTTGGCCGGTGCTGACACTGCTGATACTTTTACAGACTCCAAAAGGGCTACAATATCTACTAAACTGAATACATTATTTTAATTTGGAGAATGGATTAATTGCAAATTTGTCAAAAAACATAATCATGATATTTGGAAATAAAATCATGTTTGTACCCTGAGTTTTAGGAGGTGACTTATGGAAACATTTAATCAATATTAGTATCTTGGAGTTATGATTAATAATGAGCTATCTTGGACAAATCATCTTTCGACAAGAAAGCTCAAATCAGCTATGGTCACTAAATCCATAACAAGTTTTTCCAAATTGTTTGGAGGTAGACAAATTATTTAATCACTGAAAACTTTAAATATGAAGCTTATCCTTTTTTTACTTCACACATCACCTGCTTTAAACAGCAGGGCTGTATCCAATCATGATAAGACTATCTGAAAGATAGGCTTACCCCCAGGCGTCAGACTGGATCTGGAAAGTTTTTGTCAGCCATACCCCTGTGCTTCGGAAGGTGGAGTTGTGCGGCTTCACTTCCGCCGTAGGCGTCATGATCGTCGGGATGATGTTGCGGAAGCTACTTAGATGCCGCCCTCGCACGCTGACGTCAGTTCTTTCTTTTTCTGCGCCAGCAAGCGCAGATCCGGAGAGAGTGATACCTCCAGTCAATTTTTCTCTGAGTTTTTGTTGACTTTTGTCTCTGTCTTTTTTTTTGAGTCTTTGACTCCTGGTGTATAGGGATACCCGGTTTCAAGTCTTGCGAGGTTTGTCCCCGAAGTATGTCGGTGATGGACCCACACCTCGAGTGTCTCTACTGCCTGGGGCCCGACCACAACCCTGCAACTGCCAGGCCATGACTCTGAAAACTTTGCGGAAGCGGTCCTGAAAGTTGCTTGAGGCCTGGGAGTCTGCTCCGCACCATTCACGGTCCCGGTCCCTTGGGGGTCGAGTGAACTGTTGCAGAGCTGGCACCATCGTTCGACGAAGTCTTGGCACTCGGGTTCAGGTAAGACGAAGCACAAGAAGTTGAAGAAGCGACATCACTCTTCGCCTTCCCCTAGCCTGCCGTGCAACATAAATCAGGGTGCGGGTGGTGCCTCCCCTGTGGCTCCAGAGGAGCCTACACAGTTGCCGTCGGCCTACCTGCCCTGCCCGGGTCCGTCGCCAACTCTGGCCCTGCTGCAGGAATTTCTGTCAGCTATGGCCCGCTCTTTGGCCCATCGGGCCCCACCAGCGTGCCTTCAGGCCCTGCGGGTCCGGCTGGGGATACTTGCCATTCTTCTTTGGCGGCTTCGGCCCAATGTCATTGACGGCTCTGGCGTCGCCGCTTACGAGACCCTCATGTATTCATGCATGGATCCCAGCCAATGTTAGGTGACCTCGTACGACCTCCACCGACATCAACGTCTACTGCACTGCCACCGGCGTTGGCCAACTTCCCAGCTGATGTCGTTCTCGGGTTCCACCCCGACATGGAGTCGGTGCCGGACTGGTGTCGATCAATGCCAATTCCAACGCCGATTGGTAATTTTTATCCCTTTCTCCAATCCTCACTGTGTCATCAGGCTAGAGCTGAATATAAACACTTTAACGTCACCCCATTACAGGGCTACTTTGAATTATTCATCTGATTGTGCATGGCCGATCCTGGGACTTAAGAAAACATCATATACTGATATTGATATGAACTTAGTATTATCAAAAAAGGCTCTAGAAATGTATAACTGACCTGACTTTGAGACAATGGTTAAGCTAAAGCAAGTGACTCAAAAATGTATGTTATGAAGATCCTTACTCAGCAGACAGAGGAAGATTGACCTGGCTGTGTTATAGCAATATAAACACATGGATTTAGTTTCAGAAACCCTTGTTTCTCCAGACCAAGTATATATCAGGTCGAATCTGTCTGCACTGCAAACTGAAATACCTAAGATTAACACTGCTCTATATCCCCATTTATGAATTTGAGAGAACATGGACTCTAGCTCTCAAAACAAAATGTGCTTGTCGACTTATGTATCTGCCCTGAACGTTGGTATTTTAAGAAAATTCGTTTTAAAACCAGTTTTTAAAGTGGCAAAAATAAGATCCACCCTCGATGCTGTTAGATATTGTTTTAAAATCAAAGATGATGGTGCTATAATAAAACTAAAGACATTTTTAGACAATACCTACTATGTATTAGCTCCAGATGTATGACCCTTCCAATTTGTGAGTCGCAAATTGGGTCATTTTGCGACTCGCAATTTGGGGCTCGCAAATTGTAATTTTCAACAGTGTCTCAGACACAGTGTGAGATTCCTAATGGGGTCGCAAATTGCCTACCTCATTAATATTCATGAGGCAGGGGCAATTTGCCACCTCATTAGGAATGGCTAGCACTCCCAGGGATGGTGGACTGCTGAGGTCAGCAGACCACCATGTCTGTGACTGCTTTTTAAATAAAGCAGTTTTTTTTAAATGCAGCCCGTTTTCCTTACAGGAAAACCGGATGCATTTGAAAAAGAAAAATGTAACATTTCTGTTCAATTTTTTAAGGGCAGGCAGTGGTCCCTGCTCTTAAAAAATATTTTCACATCCATTCACAAAGCGGAAGGGTCCTCTCGGCACCCATTCCCAATTGCGAGTGGCTTACCACCTACCTAAACTAGGTGGTAAACTGCAAATGTTTTGCGGCTGCAAATGCAATCACAAAACAATGGCACATTCCATTGTGACTCGCTATTAGGAAGGGACGACCATTCCTAATAGGGAATCACACAGGTCAGGACCCTTTTTTGCACTCGCAAACTGTCCGATTTCCCGTTTGCGACCGCAGTAAACGGTTGTACCTCTGGCCCCAAGTCTCCTGTGTTCTGTCATTTTTAACTATACATTTTCTTTTTAACATATATATGTCCAGCACTCTTTTACTCATTATTTTTCTACTTTTTATTTATGGTAATTGTGATACACTGTTTTTTTTGTAATCTGTGGGATTGATAAAATAAATGTCTGAACTACTAAAAGTATTTATTAATAAGGATGATATTTTTATTTCAAAATTTATATGTCAAGTGGCAATTTTCGCTGCCTGTTAAAAATCTGAATCTGAAAGATCAAGGGCCATATGTATCATTGAAATTCGCATTCGCAAAGGCCGAAATTCGCAGAATTTTGGCCTTTGCGAATGCGAATTCTCAATATGGTATGTATTAAGCAAATGTGGGTCAAAATAAGGAATTGCACAATTTGCGATTCCTTATTTTGCGATTGCATTAGGAATCGCAATATTTGCGATTCCTCAAATGCAATGTATGATGCAAAAAAATATTGCTAATTGTCCCTAAGGAATCGCAAATTACCACCAGCTTCAAGTTGGTGGTAAGTTGCGAATTCCTTTAAAAAAACTTTTTTTTAAAAAAAGGGTGCCATGTGACGCTCATACATGCCCTTAGGGCATGTATGTGCGTCATATGCGCACACATGTCATTTTCAGGGGTGCAGCAGGGTGTCCTTTGGACACCCCTGCACCCTTGAAAATATTCTCAATTTGCGATTAGCTAATTGCTAATCGCACATTTCCCCTTCATTCCTATGGGCCTCCTGGCCCATAGAAATGAATGGGAAATTATTCCTTAATTCCTTAATTCCTTAATTGCGATTAGCAATTTGCTAATCACAATTAAGGAATTTTAAGAAATCGCTAAAAAGAAGCTGATTTCTACATACATACCATTTTGCGATTTCTAAATAGCGATTCCTTAAAAATCGCTATTTAGGAATCGCAAAACGGAATGTTGATACATATGGCCCCTACTCTTTCAGAAAATTCCAACAGTTCCATGTATGACTGTGCCATATTCCATTTGGTTGATTGGTACAGTTGTTTGCCTCAGTACCCTTCAATTATGGTAACTCTTCATCAGGAAGCTATTTCAATGAGCTGACATGATCAGGTAATGTTAAAAATGCAATACCACTAACCTTAATAGTTGGCTATTGGTACACATGGAGGCATATTATCAAGCCTATAATATGCCCCAATTGATATCTTCAAGAGGATCGGACGTTACATCATTTCTTTTTCAGTTGTGAGTCCTCATTATGAGCATTAAGCCAGGGTCAATTCCGAACCTATAAGTCAAAGGTGTCAATAATAATATATTGTGGAAGATCATATGGTACAAAACTGTATCGAATTCTTTAATCATTTTGGCAATAGCTGCAAGTTGTCTGGCTGACATTTAAAACCTCCTTATGCAATTCCACTGTATTGTTTTTCTCTGGGCAGTGGATGTCTAGAGAGGGTTGGAGGAGCGTGCTGCTTCCATGAGAATTCTTGACAATAACCGAGAGCCAATATGAATGCTTGGAGACTGCGTCATTCTCCGGGGGCAGAGAGGCCTGACGTTGGGGTACGGTGAGCGGTACAGTAACACCTGTGGAAGATGACTGGAGTGATTGGTTAGGGACCCTTTGTTCTTCTGTGTGCGGCGAACTTTCCTGCTGGGCTGTTCTGTGTCCCTTGGAGCTACATCCCTGAACTCTGCAACTCGCGGTACCCGCTTCGCGGGTCCCGCATCGAGGAGGAAGACTCGGCGGAACTGCTAAATTTTACCTGGGTGTCCAGGGGCAGTGCAGGGCTGCGAGCAAGCGCAGGGACTCCTTCTCCCAGGAGCCCCTGCTGGCCAATTTGGAACACCTGGCCCGCTCTCCCTGCTAGCCCCGACCCCTGAGAATTGGGCGGCAGATAAGACCACCCCAAACAAACGACCGGCGGGACCCTTTGTTCTTCTGTGTGCGGCGAACTTTCCTGCTGGGCTGCTCTGTGTCCCTTGGAGCTACATCCCTGAACTCTGCAACTCGCGGTACCCGCTTCGCGGGTCCCGCATCGAGGAGGAAGACTCGGCGGAACTGCTAAATTTTACCGGGGTGTCCAGGGTCAGTGCAGGGCTGCGAGGAAGCGCAGGGACTCCATCTCCCAGGAGTCCCTGCTGGCCAATTTGGAACACCTAGCACGCTCTCCCTGCTAGCCCCGCCCCCTGAGTGGTCCATACCTATTAAGACTAAAACATACTACCGCTGCGCGAGAGCGCCCCGGGCGAAGCCTGGGCAAAGGGCGGGCCCTCTGTGGCCCTCCGAGGCCTGTAGAGTGTGGTCTGGGCCTTAGCTCTTGGTTCTGTATACTGTTTTGAAACTTGCTCTCATTTTAGTTGCCTTGGGTTCATTTAGTGTGAGTAATTATGCCTACTGTTATATATTGCTGTTGGTTTCTTTTGGCTATTGCTGTTGTATAGCGTATATCATACCAGCTAGTCTTTGACCCTTGGTATAGGGATGTGTACTCGGGAAACCCGAAGTAAGGCTGCGGCTAAGGCTTCTAAGCTGACGGGCACATTGGATAATTTTATTGTGCGCACAAACACTCTAATCGATGAGGGGATTGCCCTAATGGAAAGAAGAGTGTCGCAGGATCTTGCATTAGCGAGGAGATCATCTTTAGGCCTCATAGCCTCTGCGCACACACCAAGTAGAGCTCAATGTACTTCCCAATTAGATCCTATTAATTCTACACCCGTAAGTCACTCTATCTCTACTAGTCAATCGGTACCCATGGATTCTACTTCCTTGATGCCCCCTCAAGTAGCCCCTCCAACCTCTTTAGTGGCTCTTTCGATTGTTACAAATGATCTTGATACAACACTTGCACAAAGAGGTTTGAGGGAGGGCGCTATCCCTAAATGCTCTCAAACATCAAGAAAGGATAGTGCTGATCCAATAGTCATAGTTGACGGGGCGGGAATTCTTAGTGATGCAATTAGTATGTCCTGTAGGTTAGAGGTGGAGAGGGATATTGTGGCTACTTTTGACAATAGTGAAGGTGAAGCTGAGGGGCGTCGTGCTTCACACCCCCTACCACTGGGTATCCCTGATGACACAGCCTCAACTCCAAGTTTGGTAAATTTTCTTGAAGAGAGTAGCCTGGACGAATCCTTTGATGGGGCTGAAGACAGGAAGGGTATCTTCATGAGCTCCATAGCCGAGCTGATCAAATCACTACTGCCTCCCTTGGAATCTAGACTACAAGGTATTGAAGATCAATTGCAGGCTTTAAATCTAGAATTAAAAACCAGACCAAAAATTCCTGCCAAAAAGGCAATGTGTGGATCGGTACCGGCTGGTGCCAAACTAACACCGTCTAATACACAAATAGTAGGGAAAAACCTTATCCCAAAAGTGTGTTCGTCCAAAATACCTCCAACCAAGGTTAATACAAACAGCAGTAATAAATTGCCCTCTACTTTGCCTAGTACACCCCAGAAAGTAAATGGCCCCATTACTGCTGCCCCCAAACCTCCCATTATTCTTGATCCCAAACCTCCTCTATCCTATTCAGCGAATATTAAAACACAACGGAATATTAATTTGCCCCCTGATGCCCATCCCTATGTAGTTGTCCTAACAGGAGTCCCTGAGCTTTCCCCTTCATCAACGGAATCGTACTGGGCTCTTAATAACAAAGTCTGCCACTGGTTAGACAGAAACTACCCACTCCCACCCAACATTCGTAGTAACCTACTTATATTGGAGAGAGCACCTTGGGTGGGTGAGAATTCAAAAAATCTCCAGGGTGACTGCATTGTGGTTACATTTGAGGACCTGTGTACGGTGGAGTATATCTGTGCGAGACCTCCATGTGATAACAACTCCTCCATTCTAGCTAAACCCCTCTCCTATTTCTATATGCTTGCAGACCATCGCAGTAATAGGTGGAGTTGGTAAAGGGCTCCTAGCCATATAAGAAGGGGGATGAGAGAAGACCCTTTTCAGGATTACAATGTAAACCATTGGGATGGGGGCGAAGATAGAGGGTGGAGTACAGTACAAAGGAGAGTAGGTAGGCCCCCTATTGAGTTTAATCAGTTTCGGGGGGAATGGTTTGGCCATCAGCAGAACCCCCCCTCCATTACCTTGTTTTAATCGTTTCAGTGCCCTGGAAGCAGTCGATTGACATTCGATTCATGTTTCCGGACAAAAGGTTCTGAAGGAGGAGGCAGGGTCACCGCAGGCTATATCCACATTTGGAGAAAAGATTGAAGTGTCTGTGGATAATGTGGCCACTAGAATGATTGAATTGGACTGTACCCCATTGCCTACAACCACTGTAACAACTGCAGCTCATTCTTCAATTAACATCATTTCTTGGAACATAGCAGGATTAAGGAAAAATCTTGAAAACCCGGACTGGAATGATTTTATTGACCCCTTTCATATTTGTTTGTTTCTGGAAACTTGGTGCTTGTCCCCACAATATAAAAAATGGTTACTCTATATATTTTGGCCCAGCAGTCTCTATAGGAAAAGGCCGCCCTTCAGGTGGTCTGCTTATCTGGGTAAAGGTGAACCTGAATTGTACTGTTACCACACATAATACGCAGTCCAATGACATCTTGCATATTTCTTTGAAAAGCCCTTATAGGGGCATTGTCCATTTCTTCTGTGTTTATGCAAGAGGGGTACAGGGTGGTTTAATATCACAAACGATTGAGCTGTTAGATGTAAAATTGTCTGAGCTCCCACCTAGGTCTAACATCCTGCTGGGGGCGATTTTAATTGTACATTTGAACCCCTAGATGATGAGAACGTTTTGGGTTTGAATTCTGAAGACTGGAGACAGGCCATACCCCATTTAGTTTTGGCCCCTATAAAGAAGTCATACCACCTTACTGGTGTTACTTGACCTTACGGCGGCTTTCGACACCCTGTCCCCCACTATTCTTGTTAACCGACTCAGTGAGCTGGGAGTCAAGGGTTCTGCACTCAATCTTCTTGCTTCCTTTCTTGACCAACGGAAGCAAAGGGTCAAGCTTGGCGAGTATATGTCACCTGTTAAGGCCGTGAAGTGCGGGGTCCCCCAGGGCTCTACACTGAGCCCGACGCTTTTTAACATTTACGTCGCTCCTCTCGCCAGGCTTATAAGATCCTTTGGGCTGGAAGTTCTCTCCTATGCCGACGACACGCAGATTATGGCTTCCATCTCCCAATCTGTGAGCTTAACTGCATACAATTTTAAAAATTGTATGGAGGCGGTCGCCGGATGGATGCTTAAGAACTTCCTTAAGTTGAATGGTGAGAAAACGGAGGTGCTTGTTTTCGGAGGCAAAAGTGAGATCTGGTCTATGGATTGGTGGCCGTCTGTCCTTGGGGCCTGTCCTACGCCCACATTTTCTGCCCGCAACCTTGGGTTCATATTGGACACCTCTCTTTCTTTGGATAAGCAGGTCAGTAGGACTGTGTCCACTTGCTGCAATACCCTGAGGATTTTAAGAAAGATCACTCACTACCTCTCTCCTGAGGCACGCAAACAGGTAGCAATAGCGGTCATTGCCTCCAGACTGGACTATTGCAATGCCCTATACCTTGGCATTAGCAGTGGTCTCATCCAGCGCCTCCAGACCGTGCAGAATGCGGTTGCCCGGTTTGTTGTAGGTGCTCCTAAACGTTCCTCGGGCACTACCATCAGAAAAGACCTGCACTGGCTTCCCATGCAGGCAAGGATCAACTTCAAGGCTTTATGCCTTACTCATCGTGCCCTTAATGAATCTGGACCAGAGGCTATTCGTGCCCTGGTGGCCCATTATGTCCCTGGGAGAACACTCCGCTCTTCCAACAAAAACCTGCTTGCTGTTCCCCGTATAGCCAAGGTCAGGTGGGGAGGAAGGTCCTTTCGCTTCCTTGCGCCCAGACTTTGGAATACGCTCCCTAGTGAACTCAAGGTGATCTCCTCTCACCTTCAGTTCCGCAAGGCACTCAAGACTTGGCTATTCCAAGCAGCCTATCTCTAATTCCCCCTCTGGTTGATATTTGAGCTATCTGGTTACCATCTTCAGCGCCTTGATGCCCATGGGTTTAGTTGCGCTCTTTGTATACAAATTGCCAAAAAAAAAAAAAAGAAGTTGACTGCCAGAGCAATACAGTTGAATGCATTAGCTTTGGAGCATAATTTACGGGCATTAAATGGCCGGACTGCTTCTGATCGTGAAGGGGCAATGACCTATAATAGGATAAGCTGCCCATCGCGAATTGATTACATCTTTTTAGATGTTCATTCTTGGGCTAGTTTAAAAGATATGGAAGTAAGGCAGTCCTCAGACAGCGACCATAACCCATTATGTGTGGGAATTAATTGGGCACACGGGTTTAGTAACATTGGGGGTCGAGAGATGGTTACAAAGGATGTTCTCCCCTCCAATTGTAACTGGAGACTGAGGTGGGATGTGGTAAAATGTGAAGAGGACAAAATAAACAATATTAGGGAATTAGTTAAAGCAGAAACCTCTAGCCTTGCAGCGGTGGACTGGCGAGAGGTTTCCACTATGGGGCATAAATTATTGGGTCAGTATAAAACATTCACAGACAAAATAGAGAAAACTTCCATAAAAATACCCAAAGGAACTCTGCGGCGGCTAATAGATCGCCGAAGGCGAATCCGTGGTATACAGCTGAGTGTAGAGCCAAGAGAAAAGCCATTGGTTTTGAGATAAAACCAAAGGATTCGACGGCAGTAAAACTAGCTAGAAAAGAGTATCGTGGCTCCATTGTCCTAGCAAAGAAAAATTGGGAGGAAGAGCATTGGCAGCAGCTTAAAATTGCTGCCAGTGGAAAGAACTCTACTATTTTCTGGAAACTGATTAACGTGTTAGACCGGAGGGGTGTTGATCCTATTTTAAACCACATTACTGACCAGCAATGGCACGCTCATTTTTTTAAATTATATTGTGACGTTGCCGATCAAACTCCCCTCCTTCCCCCAACAGAGTGTAGCAACGGCTACCCTGGCTTGGAATTGATGGGTAATGAAATAACATTCTCCCAGCAAGAAGTTAAGGCCGTAATCTTAAAGATACTTCCAGGCAAAGCGGCTGGTCCAGATGGCCTGCCCGGTGATCTTCAAATTACATGATCCCTTAATCTGGGCAGTGTATATAGCTAGTTTAATGACTCTTATCCAGCTAGGCCACCCCGTCCCGGAATCATGGAAAGGGGCGGAGGTGATTACAATTTTTAAGAAAGGCAACAGAGAGGACCCTGCCAACTACAGACCAATTAGTTTAATTGATACCAACCAAAAGGTAGTTGGCAGGGTCATTATATATCGAGTGGAGACATGGTTAATGGACAATGATATTCTTACCCATTTTCAGGCCGATTTTAGACGGAATGTCGGCGCTATGGATCAAGTCTTCCGGTTTTGTGCGGTTTATTGGAAGTCAGTATCGATTATTAAGGGCTGTTTGTATCTGGCTTTCATTGATCTGAAAACGGCGTTTGATGTTATCCCACGTGCCAAGCTATGGGAGATTCTACAAGCCATGGGGTTTCCTAATCCCTTGCTACAACTGGTTATCAAATTGCATGAGGACAACTATGCAAGGATACGATGGGGGCACCAGGGTCAAATGACAGAGAGGGTACCAGTCAGCAGGGGGGTACGGCAAGGATGTGTGATGGCGCCGACATTGTTCTCCCTCTTCATAAATGGGGTGGTGGACCATTTGAGGGAGGACCCGGCAGATGCCCCCGTCCTTGCCGGGGAGCAAACCCCGACACTCCTCTTTGCTGACGATACCCTCTTGATGTCCAAGACCCCTAAGGGCCTTCAAAAGCTGCTTGACCGTTTTTCCCTATTCTGTGATGATCGCGGGTTAACGGTCAACACTTTGAAGACAAAGCTAATGGTCCTAACTCCCAACAGAAAGGTCAGGAAGGTTCATCTTACTTTGTGTGGATCCCCTTTAGAGGTGGCGAATGAGTTTGATTATCTTGGGGTGAGATTGTCCAACCGCATGAGCTGGGATTTCCACATTTCAAAAATGGTACTAAATCTAAAAAGGGTGTCCGGTGCAATAATAAAGAACCAGCGTCTTTCTTCTAGTAGACCGGTTGCCCCTGCTTTGGTAGTCTATGAAGGGAGGGCATTGTCCTCGGCAGTTTATGGCGCCGATCTATGGGGTGCAGAAAATACTAAGGCACTGGTAACTGCGGAAAATAAGTTCATCAGATATTTAGTCTCACTTCCAGCTTCTACCCCTTTGTTACCCCTATTTTTCGATATGGGTAAAGCATCTATCTCGGACAAAGTTCAACTAAGGCCGCTGCTATTTTGGGTGCGCCTTAGAAGAACCGAGGAACTAGCCGGGTATGCCAGAGTGCTGAATGAGTTAATAACCCTAAATGTTTCTAACCAAATAAAATGGCTTAACAACCTTAAGAAATTAGTAGTATCAATAGGCCTGGGGGAGTCCTGCGCGTCACAAGTCCCTCCTCCAAAGCAAATTATATTGGGACTGGGTTGAGGCCAAGATTAACAACAGCTCAAATTTGGGGATTTTAACTATGAACTTTCTTATTCACAAACCCTCTATGAAGTTGGAACTAATTTTGGATTTCATCCAAGTAGCTAGAGACAGAACCCTGTTCCTGAAATTAAGGTATGGCACCCAGCCCCTTAAATTTTTTTGGGAAAAGTATAAGTCCAAGGGGGGAACTGAATTAAAATGCCCAGGTTGCCAATGTACTGAGGAAACCCTTGGCCACTTCCTATTTGCCTGTTCAGCATATAAATCTGTTAGGGCTAAATGGTTGAAACCTGTATGCAGGGAGTTGGGTGTAAAAGATCATAGGTCAGCCCTACGTATTATCACAACTAATACTGTTTCTATGTACATTATTTGTGGGCTGGCAAAATACCTGGGGGGTGCTTGGATAATACGCTCTAGACTGCTGGGTAATGCATAATTATAAAAACTTTTTTATAACCAAAACATTGTTTTAAACATTGTTTTTATCTTGCTGGTTTTTTTTAAATTGCTATTCACTAATTTGGATGTAATTGTAGTACTTTGGATTGATTGTCTTTTTTATATATTTGTATGTCTGTACTTTTATGATGAATTTCTATCGAATAGAGTATTACAACAACATATCAAGGATTGGTTAGGGAGAAGAAGCGTGTTGCGTGGTCGTGTATGGGAAGTGCATGGGACGTTCTCAGAGTGTGGAGAGTGAAGCGGGTGCATTAAGTAAACATGCATTGGGAAGTGAACAAGTGGGCTGCTGCACGACAGCTATTGTGTGAAGGAATAAATGAATATTGAAACAAAATGCCAAAAGAAAGAGCATGTTTATTGGAGCTGTGAGACTGCACAGCAGTGCATTTTCTCGGTGAAAGCGTGAGCAGCACCACGGGCAGTAAGTTCCATGCAGAAGAGGTGGACATAGGTATAGTCCTTTATAACATAAGTATTTGTAAAGCGCACGTTCACACAAATAACAGATGTTTATTGTTACACAACTAGATGGTACTTGTTTTATCGACCTCAGAAGGATGCTACGCTGAGTTGTTTGCCGGGATGTGAGCCTGTGACCATGAAGTCAAATACAGGCCCCTACAGTGAACGCATTGGTCCACTAAGCCACCAGACGCGGCTGTATGGACCCTCAAAAAGGATGCAGGCCTCCGAGTGCATTCACCCTGCGACATGGAATCACAGTTCACCTCAGCTGTTGCTGTTTCATAGCAAACTCTTGGCAGATTTCTTATTTTTCACAAATAAGTGGAGTAATGGACTGTGGGGTGACTGCATATGAAATGCTAAAGTATCTGCAGTTTAAGACAACTCCAGGCCTAAAATAGGTGATAGCTTCCCACGCAACCAGATCCTTCCTTCAAGGCAATATGAGGTGCGAGGCAGCTTTATGAAAGCCTGTAGTTACTTATCTCTCTAGCCTACAGTACATGATTTGTGTTGCATGCCTGTGCTATAAACCAAATCAGTAATTGTGTCTTTTAGTTGTATGTGGGTAGTGCCCTCGAGAGTATTTGCCAATCAGTTTTATCCCCAGGTTCCTGCTTAGTTTGTCAAGTCAAGCATTAGCAACCATGTGTACATAACCTATATGACCATTAGTAAATAAGTCATGAGGCTCAGGTTCTTAGGCAATACCATAGACTCACGCTGGAGTATAATGATGTTCACCATGCGAAACTTTGAGGACCATTTTGAAAGCTTTAGAGCCAAGCGTTGCGGGTATTACTTGTTTTGTTGAGCAATGTTCAGTGACAACAACCCTGCAATCCTTTGCTAGGGGTCGATAGTGGGGCAAATAGGAGGCTGGCGGCCTAAAGAGCCTGAAAGGTGGACATGCGATATAAAAAAAAGTAGGCTGTATGATAATCTCATGAAGTTATTTGTGTGCCACTTAATTAGGTTGATGGTAAAATCTTCAGGCGGAGAAAGTCACCTATGAAATATAATAGGAGACAGTTTAGGTTTAATTAGCTATTGCACTCTTGAAATCTGGCTTCAAAGGAGAGCCCTAACGCCCTTTTTAGCAACTCTAAAATATTGGCAAAAAACATGAACCTGCTTTAATCTCCAATTGCGTAAATCTGATTGTGTTATCTGTGGTTCTCTTTTATTGATTCCTGGCAAATATATCTAAATGAATGTTTAAAGTCGGGTCATGTCTCCATTCTGTGGTCTTCCTGGATTGTTGGCTTTGGCAAGGAAGAGTAGGGCATATTATCAAGTAATGGTAATACCTATCACCAAAACCAGTTAGCGGCAGTATTTTTATCGCCGTATTACCCTTACAACTATCGCCATGTTAGGGGCGTATTACCAAGCCGTTGCTACATGGCGAAAGTAGCAGGGAATGGTGGTGAAAACTGATGCTAACATGAGCGTGATGGCGATAGGAAATCCTGCATTAGCCGACGATACCTAGCGATAGGACCATTATCGGCAGTAAAGTGCCGCTAACTCAGCGATAAAAACCTGATAATATGCTCCCTAGTGAATATAGTCAGTGCACTTGCACGCCAGGGACCACCGCTGGGGATTAGGGACCTGCATCGGTCAAAGGAGCGACACCCCTGTGCACTGGAAGAGGTGAAGCTCGGTCAATAATTCATGATTGGCATGTAATTGTTTTGCATGTTGGGGATAGGCACTGCAGTGACCGGTATATAGCGTGGGCGCGTGAATACCCTTTTTTGTCTCTAGTGTGAGTGGGCCACACCAATAGAAGGATACACAAACAAATACAACACGCATCCGTATGCACACATATGGCACAAGAGCACATGCACATTACCGCACACACACATGCACTTATACAAGACAGAAGCATGTCTACTCGCACATGCGCAGCACAAGAGCACACACACACACACACATAAAAACACTGACACACACATACAAGACAGAAGTATGCATACTCGCAAAACCAAAGTACAATAACAAACACACACCTAAACACATCCACACAAATACACTCATAGAAGACATAAGCAGGTACAATACACAGCACAGGAACACGCACACCCTAACATTGACAGTAGCATGGTAAACACACACAGGCTTAAAAGAAAAATAGGCATGTACATACAAGCACGTGCATAGGTACTTGCAGTCATTCCCTCACCAGGCCAGATTGATGATACGCATACACACAATACATGCCTTCGCGCCGACACCGCACCACAAGAGCTCACAAAAAGTACAGCTGCACAACCCAGCACAGATTAAGGCGCACACCGAAGGTGGTAACACGCAGTTAAACACTTGCCCGCATGTGCAGTTCATCCAGTCACAGAGGCAAATACACACATGCACCAAACAAACACAAGCAAAACATCGAGGTACCCTGCGTGCCATCCTTGGGACTGCCACCTTTGGTGCATTGACTTCTCGCGTGGTCCTTGTCACACCCACTCCCCGGGAAGCTCGTCTCTCTCACAACACTAATTTACGGTTCAAAAAGTAGCCACTCCAGGGCTGATATTCTTGTGTTGGTTATTTTTGTTTGTTTTATTGTTGATTCCTATCCCTTTGGAGAAGGCGAAGAGAAGCTGCGTGCCACTTCCTGTGTGGGGAAGGAACGAGGGTGGGGTCTCCGGTAGTAGGTGCAGTTCCTCAGTTTCTGATGTGGACATAGTACACTGCTACATTGCACATACCTGCCTCTCTGCGCAAACTGCAGGGGATGGACGCATAATGGACGCATAAATCCGGGAGTGGGCCTCCCGGAGTGGGCGCCTCTAACCCTGCCCACCTCAGAGGGCTGACCTGTGCATCCACCCACGGGGCCCACCAGTGGATGGGGAAGGGAGTGGCCCCAGCCTGTCTACTGACGGCCATGCAGCACCGACAGTCCTATCAGAGCCAGATCATTTCAGTTGTAACACGAACAGATCATGTCAAAAAACGGTCACCTAATTTGAACCTGCAGCCCAGGGCAGCCTGGACAAGGGAGGCAGTCTTTTCATTACAGGGCTGCCTGTCTTTTAAAAAATCCTCATTTTGAGGCTGTGATGGCAGAAATGCAGAAGAGAGGGCGGGTGTTGGCCCTTGCATGGGCATGATTCACGCTCTCAATGGCCTAAGCTTGCACTCTACACATTTAGGGGTATGTCTTGGCAGCACTCAAGAGTGCCTGGGGCAGGCTTGTTGGTGCCCCTCTCCTGAGCCACCCTCCCTGGCTGGCCAGTGCCACCTCAAACACTACAGTGCAGGCTCTCTGGTGCCCCCAAACATGGCAGCCTATCCAGACTACCATGTGTCCCATCATGAACTCCACACAAATAGGTTTCCTCCCACCTCGCCTTCCCCCAGGCCTACAGAGGGCCATCAAGCGCAGTGCACGATTTGTGTCGATAGAGACATACTGACCTTAGTCCTACATCAAATCTTTAGTGTATATTATTTCAATGCGCAGAGCCTATTAGGGATATAGTAAATACACTACACCCTCCCATGCTGCACGATTCCCCCTCATGGGATAGCTACACAGGTTGATCTGTGCCATTTGGAGGACTGCACACAGAGGCTCTGCAGTGCCCTTCTTGGGGGTTCCTTTCCCAGCCAGCCCAGGGCCGACCTCGAAGTCTGCACCTCCCTAGGTGCTCTTGGACTACGCGCCCAGGCTTCAAAGTGTGGCCCTCATGGGCTTCAGGATACTCAGTTCTACCCTTGTGTAATGCTCTTCATGCACCCAGGTGCCATCCATAATGGCTATCCCCCGGGGTGCTCTCTTCATGGACGGACCTCCCAGATTACCCTTGTCATGGGCTGCCTTCCCAGGTTTCCAGGTGCACTGTGAAGGGCCGACCTTGAAGGATGCCCAGTGGTCTCTTGTGGGCTCACCACCCAGGTGTTCAGATGGGCTGACCTCCAAGGTTTACAGATACACTCCAAGGGTGCCCGGTGCTCTCTCATGGACCTCCTTTCCAGAGTGCTCCATGCCCTCAATCAATCAATGACAACACTGCAAGGCACCTGTTCCCATCCCCACCCACGATTGCCCCTCCACCCCTCAAAGGCTACCCTGCCTAGGCTCCCAGATGGCCCTTATGAGCTCCCTATCCTGGATGCCTGGTCTTGCTTCCACACCCCCTTCTAGGGGTTTCCTTCCAGGCTGCACTGTGCACATGCTCATACTGCCTGACTCTGTGCCCCTTGGGACAGGCTTACCCCTTTCATGGTGGCTGGTGCTTCTTCATAAGGGCACTTTATCCCCCTCCCTTAAGGGAACTCTATCCCCTCCACGCTCAAGGTTGCCTGACATCAAGCTATTCACCCAGGCCAATTCCAGCCTTCCCTTACCAAAGGTTTCCGTCTCACCCCCTCATGGTCAGCCCTGTAGGGCCACCCAGTGGCACACACCCTTCATGGATGGGCGACCCAAAACTGGAGGACACTCTACGGCACCTGTCCCCAATCTCCCAGACTAACCTCAGAGTCACCCGATGCCTTCCCACCTGGCTGCCCTCTCAGCTGTCCTGTCCCACCAACACTTCTCAATACCGTCTGGTGTGAGCCCATGCACAGCCGGCGTACCACTCGTGTGCCAAAGGCTCATATGTAGTGAGACACATGCCATGACATTGCATTCCTCTCCAATGCATACTAATACTAGGCACATTGCAACAGTAGAGTAGGTTTAGCATAGTGGAGACATAAATATCACTATTCCCACTTCAGTGAGTGCAACCCCAAACTTATCTTTGCACCCCAAGCCTGAATGTGAACCTTGGAATTACTTTTTGAGCTACTAAAGCACACCCAAAATTCAATCCAATGTTTCCTATTTTAGCCCAAAAAACACCCTATTTTTCATATTTTACCCCAAAAAAACACCCAATTTTACCCCAAAACCCACACACATGAGAAACTTTAATTTATCCCATTACTGACCACACAATGCATTGTGATCAAATGCGATGTTAAGGCACCGGCGATGTCGGAGTTGCGTTGTTAACGACGTACTGCCTGCTTTGTAATGGTCATCTCCCGTGCCAAAGGCAACCCATTGGCTACGCCGTTTGCGTCCGTCTGCCGCTGGACCGTGCTCAGCACCAAGGAGCATTCCTCTTGGACACTCCACCGCTACAATGCCAGCACCCTCCTTGCCATCAACCCTGGATGCCATCTCACCTGCCAGGACCAACCTCTGCTCCATGCCGGACATCTCCTTCACCATCACTGATGGCTGCAGTATCACTCACAAGGAGCACCCTGACCGTCAAGGAGGAGGCATTGCTGTCCCCTACAGAGGCACACTCCGACTGACAATGCACGCTAATGTGCTAAGAGTGAACATGGACCACGTCAACCACAAGATCTGGACCAGGCTCAAGAACATCCTCTGCAGCACCCTCATGTGCAGGCCACCCAGGCCATGGACCCTCATTCTCCAATGCCATTGTAAACCTCATTACACCCCAGGGTCTCCCATTCACCAACGACATCCGACTCTCTGTACTCATGTTCCACCTGGACAACCCCAGTGGCTAAAGCACCACCCCCTCCGAGGGAGGGTCACCGACATCAGACGCAAGCAGCAAGTCACCTCAATAGGCCACATAGCAGGACACATGGTCAAACACGTCACCTCAGCCAGCGGGTACTTCAACTACAGCCACAACACAGGACTCTCCAGGGCCGACCATCATTGGTAACACCACGTCTTCTCCTTGCCCACCGAACACCACCGCCATCATCGCACCCCCTCGCAGCTGGATCAAGGCCAGCGAAGAACATCTTGTCAACTCCCTCCGCACCAACATTCCATCAATGCTTCCAAACTATGACACCGCAGCGTGCAACCACCACTGATGGATCTCCAACAGCTCCAACATTAGGGCATCCCTCCTGAACAGCACTATGTCAGTACCTTCCGCCTGCCATATGGCAGGCATGAGGGTGAGGCAGTGCCACAGGGATAGGTTGGCCCCATGCATTGCTGGAGTTGCCTCATGGTTGTGACATGACTGCAGCAATACTTGACTTCAGGATTCCAAACGTATCTGTCATTACTTGTGTCATGGAGGCCTGTCCAGTGATTACAGTGCACCCATGCTCTTGCAAGAAGGGCGTAGGGAGAAGTGTTGCAACGCTGTCTTGTCGCAGCGCAGCAACCCTTTTCATGACTGGGGCACTGGTATGCGCACTATCCTATTGATTGTGCGCATTCCTGCACTGTAGTTTTGTCACAGGGCAGCGCTCCCACATTGCTTGCAGCCCTGACCAGCACCAAAACCTGCAGAGATATGGGCCGAAGTTTTATCACCATTTTTAAGACCAGCTATTTTCTGGTCCTAAGTAACTGGCTCTAACTGCTGTTAGAGACGGTTTTTGGCTCTTCAGGGTTTCAAGGAGCCCCTTGATAATATGGAGTAGTGGTGTTTGCTTGCCTTTTTGCACTGGAACACATTCTTTGCATGTAATTAGCTATAAATATTGCTAACATGCATTGAGACAAAAAAACGCACGCTATTGCCCAAAAACTCACGCTAAGGCCCATTTACTGCAGCTTGCTAATAGTGAGATAAAATTATCGTCACATTAGCGGCAAAAAAGTGCTGCTAAAGCAGTGATAGGCCCTTGATAATATGCCCCATGGAGTGTTTATGCATATAATTATCCTTGAAGCTGAGTAGCTAGTTGTGCATTCAAATTGATTTGTTTGATTCAAAGTATTTTTCAGAACAAAAACATTTATGTTATTTATATAAGCAGATTGTCTCTTAATCAAGGGGGAGCAAAGGGAATGTTACCTTGAGGTGGCAGTCCATTTAGTACAAACATTGGATTAAAGTAGTCCAGAACATTTTAAAGAACCTCCACCTATTCTAATGTCTTGACTCCGAAAGTTTTTCTTTCTTAAAGGGTATATTTGTACCTACATGTGAGGGATACACATCTCCATACCATGGGGATCACTTTAGGTAATCTTCTGATGAACAGTCATCATCTTATTTTTCATCCACTGAGAGTAAACAATTGTCATGCGCATTTCTATCATCCGGAATAGTTAGGTGGCTAGGTCCGGACTGCTTATCTTCTTGAGAGGAGAGAGGTGCAGGGAAGTCCAGTGGAGTGGATATGAATGCCCTTTTATGTTTCAGAATCAGATCTACATCTGCAGATGAGTCCATCTTAGTGATCTTGTTCAAGTAGTATTTAGTATGTGGGACCATAGTAATATTGGAACATGGATCTTCACTCATTTGATATGAAAGAAGCCAGCAGTAGAATGCTTGTAAATCTGTTTCCTCAAGCATCATGTTGCTCATTAAATGCTTTGCGACCTAAACACTGTATGAAATTATTTATGAAAGGAAAACTCTAGTTTTACAGTAAAGAAGATATCTTCCGCCTCCACACATCCCACCATACCCTTCACTTTAGCCATTGTGGAAACCACACTTATTTAATATAATTGGGCACAATGGCATAGCTAAAATCCAAAAAGTGCTACATTTCTATCTGACCACAAGCAAAAGAAATCCCGCATTTATGTACAGTGTAAAATTAAATACTTTTGAAGGGTAGTGCAAGAAATCTCTGCTTCTAAATGTTTGGCGGCACTGACAAGGTTATGGGGCTGTAGCACAAATCAGGGAGCGAGCGAAAATTAGACCAGCTGCATACTCCTGATTTAAATAGTTAGACACAAAGGGCAACTGGAATATTCAAAGTGTTTCTTAAGAGGGCCAGTTCATTGAAAATTTGTCAAAATAGGTCAGGAAGGTAACCGCTCGAATATCCAAAGATATTGGAATAGACACCTCACTCCCTTATAGTGACATGCTTCATCATCAGCACCTATCCACACTGATACCACCAGGGCAGACTCAACCTAGATTGTTTATTGGGAGTTCTTAAGTTAAATCTGACTGGATAAGCAAGGATCCAGGTGCCATTTTTTTATGTTAAAAATTCCCGCAGGTATACCCAAAGGGTTCCTTTATTGTTCTAATGTTTTTTGTTCTAAGATAAAAACTAGTTCTTAGATTTTTTGTTGAATACAATTAATTCAATTAAACTTTTAGTATTTGTGTCAACATGTTTTGGCCCACACAAAGAGCCTGATCTTGTCTGGGGCCTTCGGGACTACTTAATAAGCTGGTCCCTGCCTTTTAAAGCATGCTCTCCATGTGCACTTATGAAGCCTAAGGGTCTCACCTGTCTCATTACTTATTCTCTGTAGGGATTTCCTCTGGATTGATTTGTTCTAGGTCATGCGGTCACTGGGGGGTGGTGCTGGCTTATAGTCACACATTCGTCAAAGTTGTAGCACTGAGGGAGTACCTGCTGTGTCCTCTCCGACTGCCGCCGAGTGGGGGCTTGTCTGACTCAGTCATGTCCTGATGGTGAAATATGGTGTATTTAGTTTTTCACTTTTGCAAGGACTCGCTCTCCTGTAGGCTACAATTGGAGCTGCCCGGTAACAATTGACAAATGTAACTTTTAATTGGGAAAGCTAGAGATTTTGAGTTTAGGCTCTCGGAACTCAGAATTTAATAATACACCTTTTAGTAAAGGTGTTTTCTAAATTATGTGTTTGAAAGTGCCACTTTTATAAAGAGTTTCAAAAGGACAACGGTCCAAAGCAATTTCGAAAATATACAGTAAATATAATAAGACCAGCCGTGATGAGCTGCTTATATTTTTATCCAAGTCCAGCCGGACATGGATTTTATTTTCATAGCAATAGTGGAATTGTATAATGCATAAAATACATTTAGAGAGCACAATCCTGTGCTTTTACCACAGAACAGAGAAGGTGAAGAATAAAGAATAGTTGTAAGGAGAAGAAGATATCGCAGGCAAGAGAGGAATGAGCAATCTGGACACTTTTGAATTGATGTTTTGCCAGAGTAGTACATACAGGAATTTGATACACAATGGTTTTACTGTATAACTACTGTAAAAGGTCGACGTTTCGATCCCACGCTCAAGGGTACAAGGGGATCATCATCAGGACTGTACAATTTAAGTATGCCTGGTAAAAACAATCATGCGCCTGTATCAAGAACAAAACAGGGAAAAAGAGAACGTTTTCAAATTTTTGGAAGTTATGGAAGATTCGTTCCATTAGCCACTTAATTGCGGTCACTCCATACCGGGAACGCGAAGTCACTACACTGTTTCCACATTGTTCTATGCACAATTGATGCTCGGTTTTTTAATTATGAACTGATCCACCCTAAGTCCATTTATACCTCACTGCGATTCTGAGGACTGCCATAACTGTATGTGCTGAGCACTGTTGACTCTCACTTAATTGCGGTCACTCTATACCGGGAACGTGAAGTCACTACAATGTCCACATTGTCCTATGCACAAATTGATGCTCGATTTTTTAATTATGAACTGATCCACAGTGAGTCCACATATACCTCACTGCGATTCCGAGGACTGTCATAACTGTATGTGCTGAGCACTGTTGACTCTATCTTCTTCGAAAACTTTTTTCCCAAAATTTGAAAACTTTCTCTTTTTCCCTGTTTTGTTCTTGATACAGGCGCATGATTGTTTTTACCAGGCATACTTAAATTGAACAGTCCTGATGATGATCCCCTTAGGACTGATACTGATGCCTTGCTGTTGTATCCTGATTAACCACATCGCTGCTGCGGGGATTTTTGCGCTGTGCTGGCCCTTTGTGTACTACATTGTTTATGACGAGCTCAGCTCGTCATCAGCACACGCCACCCGTGGCTGATGACGAGCTGAGCTCGTCATCAGCATCGAAGGGGTTAAAAAGGGCTTTATGTAGAGCTTGTCTCCTGTTCTGAAGTCTCAGGGACACAAAGACTTACCTGTGGCAACCTTGAGGTTACTCTTGCTTCAAAGGAAATGCCAAGAACTAAGGAAACCTGGAAATGTACCTATCGCTCTTCCAGTGCCAGTTTTCTGATGCTTTAACGCCATGCAGGAGAAATTCCCGTTGCACAGCCCCATGCAGCTGAAGAATTCCATGCAGCGCCTGCCAGCGGCCAGAAGAATCGCCGCTTTCCAGTCCAGTGCACGGACCACCAAAATCCAACATCACCTCACCATGTCCAAAGCAAACCATGCTGTTGGGATACAAGAATAGTGCAATGTGGGACTGTGGCTGAAGAAATGGATGTAGCACCTGTTGGCCCCCATTGCATTGTCCTCCAGCATGCCCTGGATTTACAAGCAGTGTGCCTGTGCACCCTGCATCACCATTGCACCACCCACAGACCAGAACCTCACTGAAATCAATGCCTCACTTCCCCATACAGTCTGGTTTGATACATCACTTCTCCAGCGTGCAGCAGAACTGTTGCATCACCTCCCCCATGGACTCAGGTAGAGACACATCACTGTGTTTTCTGATTCTTCTCTCCTCTGCAGCTGTTTTACCTCATGGATCTTGACGCATTTGAGGAACTTTAAGAAATCACGCATCCATAATTTTTTATGGACAGAATTTCTTGAAACCTTTTAAAAGTCACATTTGTAGTAGTGTATGTTGGATTTTAGTTGTTTAGGTTTTCTTTGCTTTAGGTAAAGATACTTTATTTTTCTAAACTGGTGTGGTCTCCATTTGCAGTATTTTTACTGTATGTTTGGGTACAAATACTTTACGTATTGCCTTTGGGATACCAAGTGGGTGAGCAGGGGTTATATAAAGTGTGTAACTCCCTTATAATTACTAAAAGGAGGAGTCCCTACTTTGACAGGGTGCAAGCCACTGAATAGTAACGATTCCCAAATCTAACATAGGTTGATTGAGAAAATGGTATGTGAGGCATTATAAGCGCATGCCAACAAGATGTAGCCCACTGATAGTCGGATGGTTATAGAAAATATATAAAATCTCAGGTGAATTCCCCCCACACGAATGATTTAATGTCAGGCTCAATCTGTGTACATACGGAGTGTGTTAGTAGGGGTAACTTCCAGAAAAGTTGCAGCAGGGTGATACAAACATGTTTTATGATTTGGACCCTCCAACATAGGGATAAGTTCAGGTGCATCTACTGGGCTCATAATCAGGGAAGTAAAATTGCCTTATACTCTTTTTTTCCAGTTTTGTTAATGATAACTGCCATGTACTTGAGATCTTTTGGTGCTCATATCACCTTATATCCACATTGTCATTCTTTTGTTGTAAGGTGTGACATAAGTTGGGCCTTGCTCTTATCCTAATTAGGTTTATATCTAGAAAAGTGTGAGAGGCTTAGTATCACTAACATCAATGCAGGTCAGTAGGCTTCTGCGGTAGCACAAAAGAATGACAAGGTTGGTGTTTATCTCTCTGGCAAAGTGTATTGTTGATGAGAGTGGCTCTAGGGTTAACGAATTTTTGGCCCGATTCACAGAATTAACTTAAGAAAAAATCCTAAACTTACTACTTTTGGTATTCACAGAATGCACTTACTACTTTTGGTATTCAGAGAATGCACTTACTACTTTTGGTATTCACACAATGGATTTACGAATACTAACTTTACGTCCGCACTCGAGCCGGAGATTCCGGCCCCGAGGCCCGGAATGCCCACCCTGCGCCGGAACGCCCGCATGTGGCGCAGGGCTTTACAACGTGACGCATCTGCCTAGATGCGTCACGTTGTAAATGGGTCGCAGGGATGCGCCACGTTTACGCCGCCGTTGCGTGACGCAAACGTGGTGCAAGTCCAACATAAGTCTGCCCCTAAGTGAGCTACTGCCCAGAATCACACGGTGGTGGGCTGATCAGCTGCAATTGGGGAATGAACCTTGAGTCCCTGGGCGCCAGCACCAGGCGCGCCGGCCGTAGCACCACTCCACCTCCGCAAAAGGGAGAGCGGACGACCAAACCACTGAACATTTGTCAAAAGCACAGAATGAACAGTACTCCCATTAGGAGATTTAGAAAGAAAGGGTAGGAATAGAACCCTTAGCAATATCACCTTGGTGATACACCAGAAAGGACCTAAAAATGCGACAAGCAGCCCTTGCTAAACAGGGAACTCCAGGTGCACCCACACCCCGAATGGCATGCAGGTGCGTACAGCCAAAGGGACCCAGCTCAACCGAGCGGCCCCGATGAGAACTGAATCTGCGTGGAACAGAGGCCTCATTCAAGTACATCCGCACCACAACACAAACTAAAGTGTTGATAATGAAGAACAAAGTCAATCTGATTTGACTCCAAACATCCGATGTGATATGCAAAGCAGAAATACATCATGCGCCGAAACCTGGGTTTAAACAAAGGACCTTGAAATCTCCAGTCTGACACTCTCCTAACTGATAAAACGCAGCCCACACCTGTGAGCGCAGGGAGAGCCGGAGAGCCGATCAGAACCAGGGAGCCCAAAGGACGCATCCCACCCCGTAAAAACATGGAGCGAAACCGGGACCTGCAAACGAACACAAACACAGACCCCGGGCGACGAAAAAGGACAAATAAATGTCCCCAATGAGCCAATAAAGTACAGCATGCAAGCATCGTGAAATAGCACACAAGTGAACAAGACTAAGTATGGGCGGAAAATCCGTTACGCTCGCGGATTTTGCGGATTTTCAGTAAATTTGCAATCCGCGAGATTTGCGAATTTCCCGCAAAATCCGCAAATTCGCACGCAGCGGATTTTTTTTTTTCTTGGTGATACAATTTTGCGGCGCGCGGCGTTTATCATCGTTTGCCGAGTTGTATTTCTCGATATTTTGCGAGTGCTGCGCCATTTTGGATCTTGCTGCGGGATCCCGCGGGAATTTGGCGAGCGCGATTACGTCATCGCGGCTTGTCAACTTGCACAGCGAGAGTTTGTCAACGCGAGTACGGCGAGATCACGTCTCGCGGTACTTCGCAATTGCGAGATTTGAGATGCGGCGAGCAGCAACAATGTCGCACAAGCGAAAATATAAAATTTCCAATTCTGCACAAGAAATCCACCAGCAAGCAGCATAAACCTTCTTGAAATGATGATTTTTATCTGAATAACTCCTTAGGTTGACATTTGCCTGCACTTTTTTAGCGAGGAGTCCATTTTGGGGAGGGGGGGAGGGGGGTGGTAGGAAGGAAGTGCCCCACAGTCTTCAACTTCCTGTTCCTGTCCAGCAGGCTCCTCCCAGTGCTTTGTCCATCTCCTGGTCACTTTTCATTTGGATCTGGAGCTGGAAGGATTACTTTTTGTGGATGCTGCTGGATATTTGGATTTGAGGCCTTTCTGACTTTCTTTGGATCACTGTTGGATTAGAAATTTTACAAGTAAGTTTGTTTGGGGCATTACAGTTGCTGCAACTACAATTTTGGAATTTTCGATTTTTGGGCTGTTTTGGGGCCTTTTGCCCAGGGGTACTCAGTGGTGGGTGGACTGAGTCTTTCTGTGGGGTGTCTTGAACTTATACATCATGGAGGGCATGGATGGATTGGGATTGTGCTGATTTTTCAGTTATTTTCGTTTTTTGGGGCTGTACTTGTGGCCTTTTCACCAGGGGTATCGAGTCTAGCATGGGCCTAGTCTTTTTGTGGGGTGTCTTGAACTTAAACATCATGGAGGGCATGGATGGAATGGGATTGTGCTGATTTTTCAGTTATTTTCGTTTTTTGGGGCTGTACTTGTGGCCTTTTCACCAGGGGTATTGAGTCTAGCATGGGCCTAGTCTTTTTGTGGGGTGTCTTGAACTTAAACATCATGAAGGGCATGGATGGAATGGGATTGTGCTGATTTTTCAGTGATTTTCGATTTTTGGGGGTGTTCATGGGGAGGGACAGGCCATGTGGCTGGGGGCCATTTTGAGTGCTGCCACAGGCCCTGGCCATGTGCAGGGAGGCAAGTGGCCATTTTGAATGTAGGCATTGTTGTTAGGCCTGCAACCATTTTGCCTACTTTTCAACCTTTATGCCCAGGGGTAGTGAGTCTTGCATGGGCCTAGTCTTTCTGTGGGTTGTCTTGAATTTAAACATCATGGAGGGCATGGATGGAATGGGATTGTGCTGATTTTTCATGATTTTCGTTTTTGGGGGCTGTACTTGTGGCCTTTTCACCAGGGGTATTGAGTCTAGCATGGGCCTAGTCTTTTTGTTGGGTGTCTTCTTGAACTTAAACATCATGGTTGGCATGGATGTAATGGGATTGTGCTGATTTTCAGTGTTTTTCGATTTTTGGGGGTGTTCATGGGGAGGGACAGGCCATGTGGCTGGGGGCCATTTTGAGTGCTGCTACAGGCCCTGGCCATGTGCTGGGAGGCAAGTGACCATTTTGAAAGCAGGCATTGTTGTTAGGCCTGCAACCATTTTGCCTACTTTTCAACCTTTATGCCGAGGGGTAGTGAGTCTAGCATGGGCCTAGTCTTTCTGTGGGGTGCCTTGAACTTAAACATCATGGAGGGCATGGATGGAATGGGATTGTGCTGATTTTTCAGTGATTTTCGTTTTTGGGGGCTGTACTTGTGGCCTTTTCACTAGGGGTATTTGAGTCTAGCATGGGCCTAGTCTTTCTGTGGGGTGTCTTGAACTTAAACATCATGGAGGGCATGGATGGAATGGGATTGTGCTGATTTTTCAGTGATTTTCGTTTTTTGGGGCTGTACTTGTGGCCTTTTTCACCAAGGGGTATTGAGTCTTGCATGGGCCTAGTCTTTCTGTGGGGTGTCTTGAACTTAAACATCATGGAGGACATGGATGGAATGGGATTGTGCTGATTTTTCAGTGATTTTCGATTTTTGGGGGTGTTCATGGGGAGGGACAGGCCATGTGGCTGGGGGCCATTTTGAGTGCTGCTACAGGCCCTGACCATGTGCTGGGAGGCAAGTGGCCATTTTGAATGTAGGCATTGTTGTTAGGCCTGCAACCATTTTGCCTACTTTTCAACCTTTATGCCCAGGGGTAGTGAGTCTTGCATGGGCCTAGTCTTTCTGTGGGTTGTCTTGAATTTAAACATCATGGAGGGCATGGATGGAATGGGATTGTGCTGATTTTTCAGTGATTTTCGTTTTTGGGGGCTGTACTTGTGGCCTTTTCACAAGGGGTATTTGAGTCTAGCATGGGCCTAGTCTTTCTGTGGGGTGTCTTGAACTTAAACATCATGGAGGGCATGGACGGAATGGGATTGTGCTGATTTTTCAGTGATTTTCGTTTTTGGGGGCTGTACTTGTGGCCTTTTCACTAGGGGTATTTGAGTCTAGCATGGGCCTAGTCTTTCTGTGGGGTGTCTTGAACTTAAACATCATGGAGGGCATAGATGGAATGGGATTGTGCTGATTTTTCAGTGATTTTCGATTTTTGGGGGTGTTCATGGGGAGGGACAGGCCATGTGGCTGGGGGACATTTTGAGTGCTGCTACAGGCCCTGGCCATGTGCAGGGAGGCAAGTGGCCATTTTGAATGTAGGCATTGTTGTTAGGCCTGCAACCATTTTGCCTACTTTTCAACCTTTATGCCCAGGGGTAGTGAGTCTTGCATGGGCCTAGTCTTTCTGTGGGTTGTCTTGAATTTAAACATCATGGAGGGCATGGATGGAATGGGATTGTGCAGATTTTTCAGTGATTTTCGTTTTTGGGGGCTGTACTTGTGGCCTTTTCACCAGGGGTATTGAGTCTAGCATGGGCCTAGTCTTTTTGTTGGGTGTCTTCTTGAACTTAAACATCATGGTTGGTATGGATGGAATGGGATTGTGCTGATTTTTCAGTGTTTTTCGATTTTTGGGGGTGTTCATGGGGAGGGACAGGCCATGTGGCTGGGGGCCATTTTGAGTGCTGCTACAGGCCCTGGCCATGTGCTGGGAGGCAAGTGGCCATTTTGAATGTAGGCATTGTTGTTAGGCCTGCAACCATTTTGCCTACTTTTCAACCTTTATGCCCAGGGGTAGTGAGTCTAGCATGGGCCTAGTCTTTCTGTGGGGTGTCTTGAACTTAAACATCATGGAGGGCATAGATGGAATGGGATTGTGCTGATTTTTGTGTTTTTTTCCCCGATTTTTTTGGGGTGTATAACTGAACTGATGTTCCTCTGTCTTCCATTGTTTTTAGGTGCACAAGACTCAAGAGAACCACCAGTGCCAGGAAGAAGTCCTGCAGCGGTGTGTGTGTGTGCAGCATAACGTCACACGACGTCACGTCTGGCCTCAGACAACTCTACAATTCGTGCAACTGCGGCCTGCTGTCTGACCTGCTCTGAAGAAGATGGCCCCAAAAAAAGGTCTCCGTAGCTCCTCTAGCAAGAAAGTTGCTAGTAAGGAGCAGAAGAAGCAAGTTACCAAGGAGGCTGGTGTGCCAACCGCCATGTTTTTTGGGAGCAAAAAAAAAAGTACGCCTGCAGCAGCAGGATCTGCTGGGGACCAAGCTGGGAGCAGCACCCCCGCTCTATTGGGTTCAGTGCCTCCACCACCACGCCAACTTAAGTCAAAGCCCTTGAGTGCTTCAGAGGCAGTCAGTGTACTTCTCCAATCACCATCGACCAGTGATTTTGGCTCATCGCAAGAAAGTAGCAGCAATGTCCCTGAATCAACACAGGTTGTTGTAACTCATCTGACAAGTGTTGAACAACCACAGCCGCAACAACAACATGTGGAAGTAGTACAAGCCCAAGTACATGTGGAAGGAGAGGCAGCGCAAGGAGATGTGCAAGCAGAGGTGCATGGAGGGTCACAAGTGCCCACAATAGTTGTTCCTCCCGAAGTAGGGGCACATCAGGAAATTGACAATCAGACCGAGGTATCAATTGAGGAAGCCACTCCTCCTGATGATCATTCATTGTCTTCCACATCCCTAGCAAGGAAAAGATCAACAGGGGTGTCTACATCTTCTTCAAGCTCACCTCCTACTGATGATCTGGATGACGAATGGGTACCACCACGGCAGCCTGAGAGTGAGGCACACCATGATCTGACAAAGATACCTAAGCGTAAAAGGAAGGTCGTCGAAAAACTCATAGCTATGGAGTGTGATGAGGCTCAACAAGAAGTGACGCATACTGCTGCTGATGAAGCCCTTCACAACGACGATCCAGTCATCATAATGGTCACTGCAGCCCCAGCGGGCATGCAGCAAAGAGACATTTTGACCCTATCCCGAGAAGCTGCTGAGCGTGATGATGATGTCGACGAGGAGTCATTGGAAACACAACAATCATTGGATTTGGAGTTAACTAGTACACCAACACCTACCGCTTCCATATTTCTTCCTCGCAAGAAGGGACTTCCATCCACCTCGACCTCAATTAGTGGTGGTGAAAGTGCAAAACGTACTGAAGTTCGCCAATCCACATCCTCCACTTCATCTGGCATTAGCAGCAGGACCACCACCACCAGTATCGCCGCCTCCTCCGGCCCCCAAAGACATTTCAAGTCTCCAGTTTGGGACTTCTTTAGTGTTTGCCCAAGAATGGAAAACGTAGCCATTTGTAGCATGTGTAAGCTTCGAGTTAGTCGTGGTAAGTTTGGTACCAACTATGGTACCGGAGGCCAGAGAGGTCATCTTGAGAGACAGCACACTGTCAAATGGTTTGCGCACCTAGAGGCGGTCAAGGAAGCCCGAATTGCACGTAATGAAAACGTTGATTTTTCATCTGATGATGACGAGGAGGAAGAAGACGATTCAAACACTTCACTTACACCCAGTACCCCTGTCAGCAGCACACCCCATGTGAGCCACACTAAGAGTGTGGGAGAGAGTGAGACATCAATGCGGAAAAGTTCATCAGCGAGCGTAACTGGGTCGAAGATATCATCATCAACCCGTAAATCCTTGGTCCAGGGCAACATTAAAAAGATGTTGTTTTCAGAAGCGCAATATGAACGCAAACAGGCCCCCGAAAACGCTACATTGAGCGAAATGTCAGAAATAGCAACAAAAAAAATCGGCGTGGATTTTGTCCCAACCACTTCTACCCGGTATTAGACGTTCCCAGGAATGCCCCAAGACCCGCCAACCCACCCGCCAAAAAGCATAACACCCCCAAACAGCCCAAAAGCAACATCTCCTACTTACAATATTTCTCGGCCTTCGGTCCAAACGCGCTGCGTAGCTAGGCCATAAGTCGGGGTTGCCACCACGGATTTCCTGAAAAGCAAATGCAATCAAGATTAGAGTGTCCCAGCAGTGCTGACAGACCCCGAAACTCACCCACAAACAGACGGAACCCCCCCCTAAGAGCACCTCAAAGGCAAGCAAGTCAGCAAAAACACTAAAAAATTTGCACCTCGGATTTGGTCCAAACCACTTTTATCCGGTATTAGAGCTTCCCAACAATGGTCCCAGAGCCGTCAACTCATCTGCAAAGAGGTAGAACAACACCCCCACAAGTGCTGAGTCTTTCTTCATTGGGCGTAAACCAGCTCTCTGCTTTGATGGAAATAGGAGTCTGGAGGAGGAGGATAGAGGAGCATGTTCTTCTGAACTTGTGAACCTGAGGAATGCAGACTGCGGCAGGGACCTATGGCCTAGCTACGCAGCGCGTTTGGACCGAAGGCCGAGAAATATTGTAAGTAGGAGATGTTGCTTTTGGCCTGTTTGGGGGTGTTATGCTTTTTGGCGGGTGGGTTGATGGGTCTTGGGGCATTCCTGGGAAGTTCTAATACCGGGTAGAAGTGGTTGGGACAAAATCCACGGCGATTTTTTTTGTGCTATTTCTGACATTTTGCTCAATGTAGCGTTTTCGGGGGCATGTTTGGGGGGCTTCCTGGTGTTTGTGGGTGGGTTTCGGGGTCTGGGCGCACTGCTGGCTATATATACTTTACTTTGCAAGAGGTTTGAAGCAAATCCATGGTGGCAGAGGGGAGTTAGGGCCTAGCTGCAGAGCGCGCGCGGAGTGATTTGGGAAATTTGGAAAAAAATGACAAAGTCCCAATTTTTGTACTTTTGCTCTTTGGCTGTTTGGGGGTCTTCTACTCGTTTTCTCCTGGGTTGACGGCTCTGGGGCTATTGCTGGGAAGCTCTAATACCGGATAAAAGTGGTTTGGACAAAATCCACGCCGATTTTTTTTGTTGCTATTTCTGACATTTTGCTCAATGTAGCGTTTTCGGGGGCCTGTTTGGGGGGCTTCCTGGTGTTTGTGGGTGAGTTTCGGGGTCTGGGAGCACTGCTGGGACACTCTAATCTTGATTGCATTTGCTTTTCAGGAAATCCGTGGTGGCAAACCGGACCTATGGCCTAGCTACGCAGCGCGTTTGGACCGAAGGCCGAGAAATATTGTAAGTAGGAGATGTTGCTTTTGGCCTGTTTGGGGGTGTTATGCTTGTCGGCGGGTGGGTTGGCGGGTCTTGGGGCATTCCTGGGAAGGTCTAATACAGGGTAGAAGTGGTTGGGACAAAATCCACGCCGATTTTTTGTTGTTGCTATTTCTGACATTTTGCTCAATGTAGCGTTTTCGGGGGCCTGTTTGGGGGGCTTCCTGGTGTTTGTGGGTGAGTTTCGGGGTCTGGGAGCACTGCTGGGACACTCTAATCTTGATTGCATTTGCTTTTCAAGAAATCCGTGGTGGCAAACCGAACCTATGGCCTAGCTACGCAGCGCGTTTGGACCGAAGGCCGAGAAATATTGCAAGTATGAGATGTTGCTTTTGGCCTGTTTGGGGGTGTTATGCTTCTTGGCGGGTGGGTTTGCGGGTCTTGGGGCATTCCTGGGAAGGTCTAATACCGGGTAGAAGTGGTTGGGACAAAATCCTCGCGGAAAAGCCTTTTGGCACTTTTTGTAAGTAAGGGTTCGTTAGGGTTACCCCTAGCAGCAGGATTGCATGTGTTTCGGGGTGTTCTAGATTTTTGCAACTGAGTTCTGGGGTCTTAGAGCACTCGTGAGAATGTGTAATTTTGGTTGCAAGTCATTTGAAGAAAATCCATGGTGGGAAAGGGGGGATTTGGCATAGTTAAAGAAAGCCTTTGCCACTATTCTTAACTTAGGGTTCGTTAGGGTTAGCAGTATTTCTATTGCATGTGTTTGGGTGGGGGGGTTTTCGAGTCTTGGAGCGATGCTGGCTATGGATACTTTTGCTTGGTTGCTTGCAAGTGGTTTGAATGCAATCCACGGTGGGTAAGGGGGTACTTGGGCCTACTTTTACTTTCAAAGTATGTTTTGTCACCAGTTTTCTGCTAGGCCTCGTTTTTTGAGATTTGATTGTGGCCGGTCTTCTACATTTTTGCGACTGGCTTTAGTAAGGGTCTGGGTGGAAGCACTGCTGGGAAGATCTAATTTTGTTCTAAAACACAGTTTACAGGACACCTAGCTGGAGGGAAAAGATCCGCTACATTAATTTGCCCATACTTATTTATCCTTCAAAAGGTGACTCAGACAGAGTACGCACTTTCAAAAATATTGTACTGTCTACTAGGAAAATCAAAGTGTGACTTTTTGCACTCCACAGCCTACATACCTTATATTTATCAGTGGTGTTTTAATGTTATATCACTTCCTGTTTTTTGTTGAATAATTACAGGCCGGGTTTCAGTCTGTGCAATGGGGAAAAAAGGATGGAGTCAGGCTTCACATTAGCGAGCCACAATTCAGCATCAGGCAGGCAGTGGACAGGGTGTCTTCTGGTGACCAACATCGATGGACGAAGCGTCGGCTGCAATGGAGGAGTGCCGCTAATAAGAGGATTTTTTTTCTGCAGGCAACTTACTTACCAAATTCAACAGGACAACTACAACAACATACAGATACAGTATCCTTTGTCTTTTTCTCTGACTGTGACTGCATTTCTTGGATCTCTCTCTGCTTCTAAATTGATCCCTTAACACATCACTTAGTCCACTCCACTATCACATCTGCACCACACATAGTCATTTGTAAGTGCTCCTACGTAATTCGCAAGTCGCAGCACGCCCCAGCCCGTAGAGGACTGGGATGGCCCCAATGATGAAGCATGTCACCAAGGGGCAACCCTGGTGAGTGAGGGGACACCTAGAAAAAGAGCAATTTCTCCTTTTCTATCTACTATACCTTCCAGACCAACCCCATTGAGTGTTGTGAATGGATTTATAGTGACCAGCAAGGCTCTCAGGTATCTGGCAACAGAGACCTTATGTTGAATATAGTTATCAATAATTCCACACACGCCCTGTACTGTCGCATTCTTTCTTCCACAGTTGTCGAAAGTACTACTTACTTTTCACTGACATGCATGCAGTAGTGCATGCACTTTCAAAGATTGATGGATAGGTTTGTACCCAAAGATTTGTTTATGTTCACAATTGTTTGTCCATGCTGTGCTATTTTTTCTTGTCTCCCAAAACCTTTCCCAAAAACCCCCGTACCCATCCATTTTTCAAACCCTAACCCTCTTCCCCCGGGCTGTGTGGTTTTGATTGATGTGTGACTAAATTACAGCAATAAATCCACACACTTGCTGGGGAGGATAAGGTGATAGCAACAGGCTGGTGAAGAAATCCGAGGATATATTCTTACTCTGCTTGACAAGGACCCATGGCTAATGTCAAAGAACTTCAACCGAATTAGTAATACTTTACCATTTGTTAGGCTACAATGTGGCACTGTTCTAGTGTACTTCTGTCACCTGCTATATTCTCTATTGTACCGTTGTATTGCTCAGGAGGACAAACCAGATTTCATTTTCTTTTTTTTTATAGGCATGCAACTGCCACTGTGTCACACCACTAGTACCACCGCTATGAGGAAATTTTATCCGCCCAGGATTGCCAACCTTATTCGCTGTTTCCCGTGGAGCCAGCCCTGGGCCTAGCCCTACTTGCAAACAGAAATTACAGGTAAGATAGGCGTTTGGTTGGAGGTAGTATAATGGAGTATAATGAGAGACGAGAGATTGGATTGACTGTAGTACTACTAAAGTCCTAGGACTATTCAGGAAAACAAACTTACTGTTAAACCCCCACCCACCAGACTCAAAATCAGTAAAAAACAGGTATGGTCAGATAAAGTTTCAAAAACTATATTTTTATAGCCCTAACAAAAGAATCTCCCGCAAGAATCTCCCTAACCCCAACGATTGTCCTTCAAAAGTCCCCAAAAAACCCAACTCCCAATTCCCACCCCCCAAAAGTCTCTAAAAAAAACGGGCAAGGGACACTATGGCAGGGTGCTGTTGGATTTAGCAGCCAGGGCATCATGCTCCTTGCGGAGGGTGGCAAGTTCGAAGCGGAGGCCCTCCACCAAGTTCTTATAGTTATGGACCTCCTGCTCCAGGTGGGACAGTCTGAGGGATAAGCGGCGCCGGTGTGCCTTGCAAATCCTGTGAGGGGCAGCTGCTTTCTTTGCTGCTCGGCGGTGGCGTTTGGCTTTGGTAGCCCGGCTCCGTACCACTGGAGCACTGCGCTGGCTTGCAGCCCGCATGGAGGAGGATGCAGTTGTCCCAGTGGACGTTGTTGTTGTACCAGACTGCGTCTCCTCCTCCTCCAGGGCCACCAGCCGCCGATATTCAGCGACAGTGGCATCCAGCCTCCGTTGCCGGGCCATTCAGCCAGCTCCTTCCTCCTTGATGGTGTCTTGGATTTGGAAGGAGCAACTACATGAAAAAAGAAAGACATAGTCTGTAACCAATGCTCCTTAAGATTAACACAAAATGATTGAGCAGAAAGTTGTCACAGTACAAGTAGCAAATTGAAAGCACAGTACATAACTATTGAGGACAGTATCTATGTAACCTCCGACTTCTTCATCCTTGCTCTAACATTAGTGGGAGTTTAAGGAACAAATTCTACGAGCACTATGGACTTCCATTACAGTCGACTATGACAGTACACCACTCTTATTCTTCTTCTTCTCTCTTGTTTAGGAAAATTGGTACGTTATCTTATGCAAGCCGGCATAATGCCAGCGCAGTGAACTTGCACTCGAGAAAAACAGACGCACACCATGGTGAGTGAGACAGACCTGCGTTACTGTACCGGTCCAGTACATGCTGGTGGTGAAGCTCTTACTTTTCTATTACGGGTGGCACTGAGAATACTCTGTTAAAAGGGCTACTGCTTAATTAATTTAGCTTTCACCCTACAGTGCAAATGAGTATTAGAAAAGGAAAATGAAGAAGCTAAATTATCTGATTATCTATCACTTCACATGGGATGTATTTGATGACATATGGGATGACTTAAGGTGCTTTGCTTATTATTGAGTGAACAGTGATACCCCACACATGAATGACGTATTAATACTAAACTAAAGTTATTAAGAGAGGTAGGGAGTGTCCACCGTAATAACCGGATATATACTGTGCTTGCAGTTGCAATACAAACTACTGCTACTATTCATGGTAGTATTTGGACAACGTTACAACTTTTTTTCCTTGCCTTTCCTACACTGGAACGGACGTGCGGGTGCGGTGTTACATGCTCTTCAAAGTAACACTTAGTTCATCCAGTGACCGTCTACTCTCTCTAGATACACATATGCTATCTAAGAGTCAGATAGTACCATGAATGATCCAGGCATCCATCCATTCAAAGTATATGCACACATACAGTTTCTGTCTCACCCACCCAAGCTGTTCTCCTTCCACCCATCCTTGCTTCATCATTCACCCAGCCATGCACCATACCATATTCTTTCCTTCCCAGCCACCTCGGGGACCAAGCAAACACATATCATTCTTCTTTGCCAGTCATCATTACATTTCTCATCCTTCCACACTTACTTACACCCTTCTTTCGCTTTTCGTTCATCCCATCCATCAAGTTCACCTCAGATCTGATTGGGATTCTTCTCACCAAAAACTTCACAGCTAAGTCGAAGTACATTTAGAGGAGGCTACTACCTGGTTTATTTATAATACACCTGTGCAGAAAGCACACTCTGCAGTCTTCAATCTCAATGACTAAGGAATGTATAGCTTACCTCTGCCCGCCACCACCGTGTGAACCCTCACAGGCATGTCCTTGTCCGGCACTTGCACCGCCTCCTCCCCAGAGTTGTCCTCCTCGTCCAATGTCACCACCACCTCCGCGCTGGCCCCGTCTCCAGATGTTCCACCTACAAAGTACATTTAATAATGTTAGAATACACCACTTACTACTATATAATATTTGGTCTAGGAGGAAGAAAGAAATGTGAAAAAAACAGTATACAATTTAATAATTTATTACTGTGTACTCTAAAGTAAAAATGTCCCTTTTTCCAGGGAAGGCTGTTGTCTTGCTGCACTTTTTGGCACAACTGATGAATGTTTGCTTTTTACTTTTTAACACGCAACACTTTTTCTCCTAACAGACAGAAGCTTGACTTCTAAGAACACGAGCAGGATCAAGTTCAAACCAGGTGAGAGCTCGGCTCGACCACAAGAAATGTGTCCAATTAATCGTCAGCACTAAGCACTTTTCCATTTTCAGTTACACGTGCACTTTTATGACAAACTTGATTTTAATAAATGGGTTTACTTTTAATAGAGCTTTTAAACTTAAATGGACTCTGTGGTTTTTGGTCCTCCAGACTAGAGTGGATGAGCTAAAGGTTTTGGAATTTTTGCAAGCATGAGTCCGTGCCTCTGCCATCGGTGACTTTGGGAGCTAAATGACTCTGCCACACTATCTAGTCAGTAAGAAGATTGGGGGTTCAACTACAAAGTCTGTTATCACTGAGGTATGTGGAAAGTCTAACAGCACCTATTATAATTGATAAGGTAAGCAATGCATTATTTAGTGTCCATAGTTCTGTTTGTGCAGATTTGTCCCTGCAACAGTAGTAGAATGGATTGTCCTCCTATCCAAACCAAAAGTAAAGTAGTATCTTATTCATTCTTGGTGGTCATTCACCTTTTTATTGTTGGCAATGGTCAAAGCATAAACATTTAGAATACTTGAAAAGACATTATGGACAATCCCAGAGGACTGCACTCAGTGCATAGAGCTATTGCTGACTAGAATGGGAGTCCAATGGAAATGCCAAATGTGCAATCTTAGTTAGCTACACAGACAGACTAATAAGAATAATCTAGTAATACCACACGGAGTCATAGTCGAGGCAGGATAAGAATTTAGATCCTGTCTACAAGAAGATCAAAGACGATTTAGAAAAAATCGAATGAGGAACGCTAGGAAAAAATAAGTACTCTATATTAAAATTAAAACTTACTGGGGCCAGCAAAGGAGCCCTCGCCTGCCCGGTCCTGGCCTGCATCGTCAACAGCACCCTCCTCCTCCTCCTCCTGTGTCCTCCTCTTGCCCCTGGGGGAAGCTGATGTACAACATGAAAGAAAGAAAAACAGAAAACATGGATGATATTTCTCAACCAAATCAAACATTTCAAAAGAACTAACAAAATATTTTTGCGAAATAGCAAATAGGGAACGACTCCACGGGATATATTATTGACCAATCTCATGTGGTCGACTACGTTATTACTTTAGTATTGCTTAATTTGCGGACCGTCGAATTGGAAACTACCCTATGTAACTCACTAAACAAAGTACTAAAAAGGTTTGCCTAGGATTGGCAGGCAGCAGTCCGCAGCACGCAAAGTGACAGCCAAAGTTCATCGTGATTGAAGATCAGCGACAACACTAAAGTTTCCTACTACATTAACCAGTCATTAAAATACTCATACCATTAATCCACCACCACTATTTCTTCTTATCGCCATGTGTACAAAGGAAGGACTGGACTTGAGTCTGTAGGGGCTGATTTAGAAGCCCCTTGCGGCTCTTTTGCTCCATTGTTGCGTGACTTTTGTGACGCAGCGACAGCACAAAAGAGGCGCAATGGTGCGCGTATATTAACAACGTGACGCATATGGGAGATGCATCACGTTGTAAACCCCTTCGCCAATAGGGGGTGTTCCGGCGCAAGGGAGGGCGTTCCTGCGCAGGAACGCATCCTAAAAGTGGCTGAGGGAAATCTACAAGATTTCAATCAGTCACTTTGAGGACAATGATGCGTGACTCAAACCCTGTGCCTGCTTGAAGCAGACGTACGGCTTGACGCAGCATTGGGGAGATAGGGCACCCCAGAGCATTGATGGAGCTGCACCATCGTTGCGACGCAACTCCAGCAATGCGCCGACTTTACGGCACAGATGCGTAACGCTTTGGTGACGTTTTGGGCCCATGGTGCGCCGCATTATAAATACGGCGCACCATGGGTGATGGTGGCGTGACGCACAATTACTGGCGCATCCCTGCTACTTTGCAGGGATGGGCAGGTAATTAAAAATCAGAACCTTAGTGTGTAGCATTACGCAGTTCTTTAAACTACACTCATACATAATTTCACAGGCCAATGAAATGAACACAAAATCTAAAACAAATAAGCATAGTAGCAACACTACTGAGAAGAAGGAGAGCAGTGTACCTGAAATGCACAGAAGATTTTGAAATATAATTTACCTACAATGTAATGAGCAGCATTATTGCTCTTGGTAAAAAACAAAAATTTGCAATATAATAACACAGCAGGAGAAAACATAGTAGTAAAGAAATAGCTACTACTACTCACCAAGCCCGGGGATCTCAAGGCCAAGGAGGTCGAGCAGATCTCGCTCACGGGTCAGGACATCCGTCCAGCGGTGGGTGGCCTGGTTGTAGGTGCGCCAGACCCGAGAGTGGTGGTGAATGGCCTGGCACACCTTCTCCCACCGCTTCCGGCGCTCCCGGGCCCCGTACCCGGCACTGATCTTGCCGCCTCCCATGATGGTCCTGGGGAGGCGGCGCTGAACATAAAAAATGAGTTGGCCCACCTCCTCCGGGGTAAAGATCTCCCTGGGTACAACCTCCTCCCCCCTCAAACGCCCGCACGGGAGCCGGATACGGGGTGCGGGACCCTTCCCCTTCTCGGGATGCTTCCCAGCTCCCTTCACCATGGTCTGGGCGGAAAGGAATAAAGAAAATAGAATAGGGAAGAGAAGAAAAGAAAAGAGTTTAAAAAAGTAGTTTAAAATTAACCAAAAGTAGCAGTAAACACAAAAATATAGGGCTAGAAAAATAGAGGGATAGATAATAGGTAAAATAGATCAAAAAAAACTTCAAACAAGCAAAGGATGGCAGAGATTGACAGAGGATACAAAGACCATGCCCAGAACCATAGCAATGAATGAGAAACAAGATGGCCGCGCCCGTTCACGACCGCGCAGGTAAGTTCGCGCAAGATTTTCCTTGCGAACACACGTGAAACTGTACTGGCAAGCTGCAGACTTTGCGAGATTACACTTCGCGCCCGGAAACGGAAATACGTCAGGCAAACAAGATGGCCGCGCCCTTGAACGACCGCGAGGGTAACTTTGCGCCTTGCGCTACGAGCGGCTCGCAAAAACGCACAAAACCTTGCCAACTAACATGCCGCAAAAAAAACAAATTGCATATTCGCACGAATTTGCGGCTTCCGAATCCGATCTCGCGCGTGTTCGCGCCCCGCGAAATTGCAGAAAAACGAGTTTTTCAAAACTGAAAGCACTCGGCAGGGGCAAGAGTTCAAACTCATCATTGGTAACAATTCCCTGTAGTGCTTCCTGACTGGGGCCCCTCCAGAATTCAGTTGCTAGTTGCAACAATTGTATGACCCTGCTCTGACCCTCACAGCAGGCTCATAGAATAGCTACAAGTAGGGCACAAAGGTCCTGGGGAAAAAAAATGCACTGCAACAGAAAGCAAAATTACAGATAAGGAAGCAGGTGCCAGACTGGAATTTTAAAACAGTGACACATTAATAAACTAACCCCAAATTAATTCATGTCAGTTGAAGCAGGGCTGGTGTGCTTGCTTTTCCCCCCCATAATATACAGTAATGATGAACCAGAGGGTGGCATTGATGTAACAGAGGGTTGCAGTGGTGAAACAGAGGGTGTTGGGAACCTGTGATGATGAACCAGACGTAGAAACAACATAATCGCGACCGTTGCGTGCCGAAATGTAAGTTCGCAATTTCGAACTGGTAAGAAACCCTCGCGAACTGGCAGAAATCCTTGCGAACACAAAAAAAATAAAAATCCGCAAATTCGCAAGAATTCGCGGATTTTGCGGATTGCGAGTTCGCAAATCCGCAAAATTCGCGAACGCGAGATTTGAAAAATTCGCCCATACTTAAACAAGACCTCACCCGACACCGAATCCCCGCTCAGGCAACTGCCGTACTCATCTGGTGACTCAACCACCCTTGAATGGAGGCAAACATTCAGAAACTCATAAATAGCGCCCTACATCGCAATTAGGGCAATAGAGGAACATATAAAAACAGTACAAGTACCACCACTTAACATAAATGCACATCAAGAACATGTATCATGCTGGCAAAATCTCCAGTCAAATCACAAAATACAGGTCAACATACTTGATCTCGTCCCGCCCTGGCAACGGCTGCATCCAGCTGGAGGAATCCAAGCTGACTCCACCAATCCCGAAGGAAGCCGGAGGAGACTGGCCCCGCCCCTGGACCGAGGCGAGGGAAACATGGAGGCTCACAGCCCGGAGAGCAACAGCTGTGCCCTTGACTGTTGGCGGGGACCAGAAACAGAGCCCAGCCGCCCCCCTGGAATCGGAGCCGGGGGCAGCCAACTCCCATCGCGCGGAATCCCCAGGCCGCTAAAGGTAAGCCCGCGAGAGCGGGAACACGCATAATCAGTCTTGTATCAGGGGAGCAGAGATGCCAGCGGAGTAGTAGTATATCGAAGCGCGGATGAGAGCCCCACAGGCAGTGAGACGGGGACTGGAAAAAAAGAGTTTTGTGGAGACCAGAGTGAATAAAAAATGTGAAATTTAACTTGTGCTGAAAACCCGGTATCGGTACAAAAGGGGGTGGTGATGGACGGAGCATCTGCATCAATCAAACACTCACACCCAGTCAAAAGATCTGGGTTTAATCCATCACCGTTCTTTAACCCACTCTGCCACCCCAGTTCAGACATGGCTATATACAAATCAGTTTGACCCTGTGCCTCACGGGAACAGTCCAGCCCGAACTGCCAAGCCATGTCTTCCCTGGACTGGAAACAAGCTTCCGAGGACCGGTTTCTGGCATTCCAGCCATCTTCAGCCCGGCTTGCTTGAATCCAGTGGTAAAGTGAGCACGGACTCAGGTCTGAGCATACCCTGCCACACTTATGGCGGCCAAAAGCGGTACAAAAGGGGGTGGTGATGGACGGGGCATCTGAATCAATCAAACACTCACACCAAGTCAAAAGATCTGGGTTTAATCCATCACCGTTCTTTAGCCCACTCTGCCACCCCAGTTCAGACATGGCTATATGCAAATCAGTTTGACCCTGTCCCTCGTGGGAACAGTCCAGCCTGAACTGCCAAGCCATGTCTTCCCCGGACCGGTAAACAAGTTTCCGAGGACCGGTTTCTGGCATTCCAGCCGTCTTCAGCCCGGCTTGCTTGAATCCAGTGGCAAAGTGAGAAAGGGACTCACGTCTGAGCATACCCTGCCACACTTATGGCGGCCAAAAACGGTACAAAAGGGGGTGGTGATGGACGGAGCATCTGAATCAATCAAACACTCACACCCAGTCAAAAGATCTGGGTTTAATCCATCACCGTTCTTTAGTCCACTCTGCCACCCCAGTTCACACATGGCTATATGCAAATCAGTTTGACCCTGTGCCTCATGGGAACAGTCCAGCCCGAACTGCCAAGCCATGTCTTCCCTGGACTGGAATCAAGCTTCCGAGGACCGGTTTCTGGCATTCCAGCCGTCTTCAGCCCGGCTTGCTTGAATCCAGTGGCAAAGTGAGCAAGGGACTCACGTCTGAGCATACCCTGCCACACTTATGGCGGGCAAAAGCGGTACAAAAGGGGGTGGTGATGGACGGAGCATCTGAATCAATCAAACACTCACACCCAGTCAAAAGATCTGGGTTTAATCCATCACCGTTCTTTGGCCCACTCTGCCACCCCAGTTCAGACATGGCTATATGCAAATCAGTTTGACCCCGTGCCTCATGGGAACAGTCCAGCCCGAACTGCCAAGCCATGTCTTCCCCGGACCGGAAACAAACTTCCGAGGACCGGCTTCTGGCATTCCAGCCGTCTTCAGCCCGGCTTGCTTGAATCCAGTGGCAAAGTGAACAAGGGACTCACGTCTGAGCATACCCTGCCACACTTATGGCGGCCAAAAGCGGTACAAAAGGGGGTGGTGATGGACGGAGCATCTGAATCAATCAAACACTCACACCCAGTCAAAAGATCTGGGTTTAATCCATCACCGTTCTTTAGCCCACTCTGCCACCCCAGTTCAGACATGGCTATATGCACAGCAGTTTGACCCTGTGCCTCATGGGAACAGTCCAGCCCGAACTGCCAAGCCATGTCTTCCCTGGACCGGAAACAAGCTTCCGAGGACCGGTTTATGGCATTCCAGCCATTTTCAGCCCGGCTTGCTTGAATCCAGTGTAAAAGAGAGCAAGGGACTCACGTGTGAGCATACCCTACCACACTTATGGCAGCCAAAAGCAGTACAAAAGGGGGTGGTGATGGACGGTATCGAGCCAAGGACCATAGATCTACAAACTAACGCTCCCCCATTTTAAAAGAGGGACAAGGGAATCAGTACATGAGCGATAGATACCTCAACACAAGGTGATAATTATTCTTGGGAGAAAGAAACTGAGTGATATGCCTAGAATCACAGGATTCTGATCTGGCATCCGGGACTCGAACCCGGGCTGTTAGCACTGAGTCCCACATTTCCCCTTCACATTTCAGCCATCTCACAACATATATATGCAAAATATACATATATTCCAGCCATCATGTAGCTAAATAGGAGACACAGAACAAGCTCCTGTTGACCCCCTCAAATACTTAAAGTAACGGCGGGAGCAGATCAAACAAAAGTGTTTGCACTCCCCCGGGATACATACAGGAGGACCCCAACACTACTGTGAGCGAAGGGACGGGCGTGAGACAGAGCAATAACTCTGACACTGTGCGAGGCGAGGTGCAGAAAATGGCCCATAAACCAGAGCCCCAGACTCTGCCAGCCCCCCCTATTGACCCATGGCCCGCTAAAGCAGGGCCTTACCATGCCCCAAAAAGGGACCGGGGGAAGAAAGGGGGGAGGTCCAAAAGCCACAGAGTCCGCTAGCGCAGGACCACCAACCATGGAGCCATGCTCCTGCTACAGCAGGAACCACTTACCTGAAGACGTATCTGGAGAGTAATGACGCGCAGAACTAAAAAAAAAGGCTGATGGGTTGGGCCAGCCCGCCTCTTATAGAGGTCATGGGTGTGATGGGTCGGCCATATTGGGAAGGGATGGGAGGCATGGGAGGCTGACTTTTCTTCTTTTGCTTTGGAGGGTTCTGGTGTGGAGCTGAAGCTCACTTTGTAAGTCATGTGGCGAGGAAGACTAACGTGGTGGTAATGAGTGGCTATGATTTAAAATAATTCACAGAGGAAGCCATCTTACCCCAGCGATTTGCAGGTAGATAGATCTCCAATGTCAGCATTACATCTATCAAAAACTCACCTTGCAATAGTGCTCCATCTTCATAGCAAAGGTAGAGGAGCTACAGTTCCTTCATGAACTTGTTTTCATCATCATGAAGGTCATATTGATTGGAGCTGTAAAGGTTGTCATTGAAGTGGCAAACATCCCTGCCATGTCAGTGGGGTGAGTCTGTAGCCTTCCCGTACTGTTACTCATAGTCAGCATGGTTGATTATGTTGTATGTTGCAGATGTAGCATTAATATTATACCCGAATGCCCCCCATTCATAGTATTACCACTTAGGTTTGGTAGAGCATGTTCTGCTTTGGCAGTAAGGAATTATTTGAAAATTGTTCCTCAAGTTGGCCTTTCAACTGAGGCATAGTCTATATATTGTTTTGCTGGATTCTAGTCAATGTGTTCTAGTCTGAATTAGCCTGAGCTTGCTTCACTGTTGGCCACTGTGAAGTTCTGCATCATGAGTCCTGCATTTAAATGATCTTTAAATTCTGGAAGTGTATGCTTACCATACTGCATACATGCCCTCAATTGTGCTGGAACCATGTGTCCCAACCCTTAGGCTTATTCTATCATGGAGGGAATTGAAATGCACCCTCTAGAATGGTTCACCCCTGGATCGAATACAATAATTGGTGTTGAATTAGAAAGTAGTCTATGCAAGACATTCGACCATCCATATGAAAGTTAAAGTTATTGTCAATAAGTTTTAACAATCTCCATATGTCCAACAAGCCATGATCATACATGACATGGTTTAGGATGTGCCCTATTATGGGTATTAGAGGGGTCAACTAGGCCTTTTCTAGCTAGTCAACCAAATAGGATTCGACCTCTAATTTCATTCCTATTCTGCCAAAAATACTTAGCCTGCACGTCTGTGTTGAGTGTATTCTGCTTGTTTCAAATCTACTAAATCTGTGTTTTGATCAAATCATATTGGGTTTCTTAGGTTAGTAAGAGCCATCTCCTTCCAAATGAATACCCCATCTTCTGACAGTCTCTATCATCCGTGTTTAAAGTGTTTGTGACATGATATAATCCTCCAGTAACAGTATTTGGTCCTATTTGGAACCCGAATCATGAGGCTGAAGCGGAGGCATGTGAGCTATGCTGTAATTCCGTGGGTGCAATCTGCTATAATTTGGGGGTATCTCTGCCTACCTTCATTGAAGTGACATTGAGAGAGAGCATAAAAAAGTATTCCATTGTGTCTTGTTCTGTGTTTTATGCTACTTTGTGATAATCATGGGTGTAGCAGACTGTTCCAGTGTATAACAGATGTTGTTTTCGAGCCATATTTCCGTTCTAGTTTTTGCTAATTTCATTGGACAAATCTGGAGATACAGTTCTGGACTTACACTTCATGTCCGTCAAAGGGACTTTTTTGTTCTTAGCTGCTGCAGTTCTTTTCTGGCATGTTGCTGCCAAAGGGGGGAAGGTATTACCCCTGGTGCTGGTTCAGTGTAGTATTCGGAGCATGGATCTGGTGTGCTCTTTTGAACTGCATGGGTTCGGAAAATGTTAAAAAGAACTGTTGTAAGAGGTTGACTGTAAAGCCCTGAAGTTGTTTTTTAAATTTGCTCTGGTTTTCTGTAAAACGTGACATTGTCTCCGTGAGAGTGGTTCAACTATTCCGTGACTTTTATTTTAGTTTCTAAGGGCCACATGCATCAAGCAAAAAAACGGTCACAAACAGACAGATTTGCAGAATCTGCCCTTTTGCGACCGGTATTTTTGCATTTAGGATGCATCATCCCAAATCCAAAAATCTCAAGTTGAGAAATCGCAAAAATAGCGATTACTTAATTTAGATTGCAATTAGGGAATCGGAAATTATGATTCCCTGAATGCAATGCATGATAAAATCGCAAATAGCAATTTTGCAAATAGGGGGTGCAAATTACCATCAATTTGAACTTGATGGTAATTTGTAAAAACGTTGAAAATGCACTAAAGTGCATTTTTCAAAGTTCCTGGTTACACACACACACATGCCCTTGGGGCATGTTTGTGTGCAACATGTGGTTACATGCCAATTTCAGGGGGTGCAGCAGGGTGTCTTTTTGGCACCCTGGCACCCTTGAAATTGCATGTGAAATTTGTGAGTACCTATTGGGTACTCGCAATTTGCAAGTAGCAATTAAGGAATTTTTAGGAATCACTATTTTTTTTAGCTATTCCTACATGCATAGGCTTTTACAATTTCTTATTTGCCATTCCTTAATAAACGCAATTAAGGAATCGTAAAAGCCTAACTTGATGCATGTGCCCCTCTATCACTTGCCCCCTGCTCAGGAACACTGGGAAAGCCTGGTGATCCTAAACAGGAAAAAATAGGAATGACCCCACAAGAAAACTCCAAGCGTGTCTGGCCATGTGTGTTTTGTTTTTGATAAATAAACTTCCACTTTGGGAATTTGCTGTGAAAATCTAAATGCTTTGCTGACCTGACACATTAAACGTAGTGGCAGCAGTTCCTCTAAAGACACACATATGTGTGACAGGAAGGAGAGACCTCTAAACATAGCAGGTGGTCATCTGCATTGGTGGTAGAGGTCATGACCTCCACACCACTCGTGGAACACTTGCCAAATTCTAAACAAGGCCTTAAGTCACGGGTAGGTTGTCCTTAAGAGCCTGTAAATTAAAGTTATGTCAGAAAACACTTGTTTTATGCTCCCTCAAAAATAGCTCAGATAGCCTTAGGAAGTGCATGAGCAGACGCCGGGGGTAGGTTGCGATCAGAGTGCTAGATCACCCCATAGTGTGTCAAACTTCTAGTATGGCAGCTTCATTTGAAGGGCAGATGGGGTGGTGAGAATGTTCCTGTGTGCAGTCCTATTTATTCCATGGCATTTCTGAACAGACCATCTTCTCATTGTTTGCAGCTTCCACTGCTCTGAAAAATCTATTGTAGGTATAGAGCAGAGTGTGGTCGCCCAGAAGGCATGTGCTTCTGTGGTGTGGAACAGCTCCACGCTCCACGCATTGAAGTGCATGTGCCATCTCCATGGACCACTCGTCTGCTCACTCGTCGGGGAAGTCATCTTTGTTGTCAAGTGCCACACCTCTCAGTAATGATTGGATAATGGACGAGGCAAATCAGAGCCTCACTCTGGCTTGCTCAAAGTTCTTCCTGGAGAGTGTCAGGAATATCCAGCGTGTGACGGTCATAGATTTGTCACAGAGTATTCCAGCCCTCGTGATGCGTGTGAAGATCTCTTCAAGCTATTTGTGCCTCTGCTGTGGTTGCTTCGTCTGCTCTCACTTTCTCACAGCAGGAATGAGCTGCCTCATTGGGCCAGGTCCTGGATCAGATGTTGGCTTTCGGAGCACACTTAAAGAGCAGTCATCAACATTGTGGTTTGCCTCCACCTCATATCCTACCTCGCCACACTTTTCAAACAGTAACAAAGAGTGCCCGTCTTTATAAAGCTGCCAGATTCAATGCCTGTGGGTTTTCATTGCTTTTAGTTAGTGCTGTATTGTTAAATATTTGCTAAGACTGGGATTTACAGCAGTAGAATGAATGACTCGTAATAAGGTAGCTTCATTTTAGCCGGGGCCTTATGTATCTTTCCATTTTAGTGTTGTTGATCATGGTTAGCAAGTAACAGCAATATGATTGCTTAATCTTACGAATAGCTTTGTAACTGCATTCTTAATAGTTGTGTCCTTTTTATTACAGCCCTGTGCAGACGGTCGCAACCACTGAGGGATCACGAACAGCATGTAATATACCCAATTAAGTACGTTGGGGCTTATTTACAAGCCCATTGCGCCACCTGTGTGTCAATTTTTTCACGCACAGGTGGCGCAGTGTGCCTGCCAATATTAAGCCGCCCTGAATGGATTTTCATGGCCTCATAAATATGACCCCCTTTGACGCATTTACTCTGCGTGATAGAATTCTGGACTAGCACAGGATAAAAGGACAGGAAAGGGCCATATCTTGTAGATACTGCGCATTCATTCCCTTTCCTTTTGATCCACGGCAACGCAGCAGGAAGGCTTGCTGTGTTGTCATGCATCAAAATATTGTAAATAAGGCCCCTTGGTTTTAGGACAATATTATGCTACATTTATTGTGCATTGTGTTGTGCACTTTTTATCCTGCCACTTACCATTTCCACTCCAAATATAGGAACTTATTTACAAGACTCTTTTGCCGCCCGTATGCCTCTTTTTCCCATGTTAAAAGTGATGCACCGGAGGTGCAAGGGGCTTGTAAATAAGCCCCATAGTTTTATATATCTGAGTTAAGTTTCTTGCACTCAGAATTCTCACTGGACAGACACATCTTTATTGTAACTGTGATAACTGTGCAGTACTGTATGTGCACGATATTTACAGTACCTAATAGGCCTTGACAGCATGTCTACATACACCAGGAGAGTCAAGCAGACATTCTAAAACGTATTTGTAATGCAGACCCAGTAAACAGAGCACTGGTTAGTGAAGGGAAACAAGCATTCTCACTTTCTCGCTGTGTGGAATCATCAACAGGTGAAAGCCCCAGCAAATCGGATAACCCCATAGGGCTTTGGTGAATCACCAGCAACACTTCAGGACTGAAGATAGAGGTCACTAGCACAGCCTTAACAAAAAGTTATACAATAGGTCCTCTTTCCAAAGCACAAATGCCGCACAAAACCGCTTTAAAGGAAGGGAGCCTGCACTTCAGCTCTCGTGAGGGGATCTGTTTGCTAGTGTAGTCCTATATTGCAGAGTAGATACTAGTTCATTTACATGCGATGAATGAGCAAGAGATGATTTGCTCCTTCTTGCACAATATCTAAAGAGGTTCCTTGGGTAATACTCTCAAAGGCGTAAACAAGACTATGTTGATCTGTAGGAGATTTAACCTCTTCTGTGCTCGTGACGGAACCACTCCGTCAAGAGCCACAGACGCGCTGTGCTGGTGACAGAGTGGTTCCGTTACGGCGCGGCCGCCCCACCCACGCTGCAGGAATTCCGCGCCTGTGTGGGCGTTCTATTGAGCGGGCGGGGCCGTGACGGAACCACTCCATCACAAGCACAGCGCACCCGTGGCTCGTGATGGAGTGGTTCCGTCACCAGCATGGCGTCACCGCGCGGACCCCCCTCCCCCCCAGCCCCGCGGTGGAAGTACCGCGGCCAAGGGGTTAAGGGCATATTTACTAGTAAACTGGCGAAGCGTGTCGTTAAGCCAAGAAAGCTAACAACACGCTCCATCACTTTAGAAACGTAAGGTTGCCTCATATTTACAAGAACATGGTGCAGACCTGCATTTCAACGTGTGCTGGTGCTAAATTAAGCTACCTAGCGCCAATGCAGGTGCCCTTGCACTATAGTGCAAGTGTGACTGCGTTGCAGGGGAAGATTGTTTATGTGCAAGAAAGTGTCCCTCCCTTACATAAACAATCTTTAAATTACGTTGTGTAACTTTTATGAGTGCTGCTCAATGCTAGAAATGTTCTACTTTTACCACACCCATCTCAGAGAGGTGCCATTTTTTGGAGCAAAGCCGTGTCTTCAGTTGTTAGTCTTCAGTTGTTAGAGGATAAGACCACGGGTGGTTGAATGGGAATGCCTATGTGCCACTCACAGTAGGCCCCCTTGACACAATGTAATGCAAAGCAGCTCTAGTAACTTGTTGCAAATATTGGTTTTCACTGGAAAGGACATTTTGAATAAACATTTTGCTTGGGTTTGTGTCACTTTTGCCATGTAAAACAGGTGCAAAATGTCAATACTATGAATTAGACGCATATGACAAAATTAATTACACATGGCTCCTTCATATATATTTGAGTCGCACATGCCAATTGCTACAATTTTTCTGAACAAAAAAGGTTTGCTTTAATTTCCCCTCAATTTCTAATTCTATTTAAAACTATTGAAATGCATATATAATTGTTTTGCCTTAGCCTATTGGATTGCATGAGAAGCCCCACACCCTTACACCCAATTGTTAAAATATGAGCCTTGCCTATCGAGGACTAACCTATTACATGAGTTAAGACTTACTTAATGCTCTCTCCATTTAGCTGTACTGGCAGCGCTGGGAGGCCTAGGGTAGTCACACGCTATATGTTTCTAAAATAGAATAGTATGGATTATTTTTCCCGTGTGAAATGCCTTAAATGTTTCCGTCTCCTGGACTGAAAAATATGACCAGACCTAATGCATATTATATTAAAATTCATAGAATTTTAATTTAAAAAAAAGAAAGAAAGACGTCATCGTAGATGGAAACACAGCTGTGGGAAAAGCCTGATTCTCCGTCTCTTAATTAACGTTCCAGTAATAGAGGTTGAGCCGTCCAAGGAGAAAAACATAATCAAAGCAGAAGCTTAATCGAACATACTAATTTGACAGATGATGCCCGGAGCAAACCACAGGCTCTGCCGAGCATCCTCAGCACTTCCTCTCCATTTTCCCGCCGTGGCTGGGGAGTGTGTGAGATGCGAGCCCAGGTCCACACAGACATGCTAATGCAGCCTGTTACTCCATCAGGCCGCCTTCTAGCAAACAATCACAGCACGCGGTGAGAATGGGAAATAATGTGCACGACTGCTCTGAAATGTATGTTTCCACTACTAGCTCAAGCTATGAAATACACAAAATGGCAGACAAGGGTTGATAGATCGAGGGTCTTTTCTCTGAATCTATATTAGGTGCAAAACGTGTGGAACCTGGGTAGGCTCAAATCGGACATACTACAATCAGGGACATTGTTGCATTCCATATGCTGCTGCGTAATACACTTCAAACCTGAAACTTCACGTGCATGTAGAAGCAGCTTGGAATCCACCCAGTGCAATCCAGTTTAGCCAAACATCTAGCTTGGACGTGTCCCTCTTGGAAGATAATTTTGGGAGACACAGAGCTGTTCACCATGTGCTCGCCTCCAGTGCTTGGAACAGATTTCTGTACAGTCACTGAGAGGAAATCTTTTGCTCGGGAAGCCTCTGGACACCTCCCACCCTAAGCAGGCAGGTGCGGCGGGAAGTGTTATGATGGCCATTTGATAGAGGAGATTGCTTTCCCGAGCACGTGACTTTAAGCTTCCAGCAGGATGATTGTAGGGCTAACTGTGAAAAGGAGCGTTTGTCTCACTGTGACGGAGAACGTGTTGTTTGGTTTATGTTGAGTCATTCTGTTAAATTCAATGGCAAATTTGGAAATGAGTGAGCGTTTACACATAATTGGAAGGCACAAAAAAGGCGTCACTTTGAAAATACAGCTTTTCTGAATTAGCACCAACTTGGTCTCTGCAAAACGTCAAATTTGCAGTAAATAAATAATTCATAGACATAAAAATATGTGAGCAAAAAGAAAACAGTAATGAAAAGAGCCTGATTGGGATGGGGATATAGACCGTAAAGAAGGAAAAGCAGAACATATGTTTTTTGTCTTTATTATAAATTAAGCATGCCTCTTGATTGCTTGACAACCTCATGAGCGTTTTTTTCTGCTCATAAATATTAATTGCTTCCTTCAAAAACTAGAATTTTCAATTTTTGCATGTTCGTGGTTGGATTCGATTTTCCACCTCTTTGCATATGACTTCTGACTTCCTTTCTTGATGAATAGAGAATTCCAGAGAGGGTGTTACACACACATACATACACACACACACCCACACCCACACACACACACACACACACACGCACACACACACACACACACACACACATATATATATTCACTGTAAAAACCATAGGTTTCAGGCACGTTATAGTTAGGAATTAGCATTAAAAAAACCTTAGAAATTCACTAAAAAAACCATAGCCATAAATTTCGGCAGTAGTCCGAACACATTTTTGATATACGGGACGGGCGGTCCAGTGTATTTTAACCATCACTGAGACAACGTCTGTTTCCTATCACTGAGGTCATTCCTTCAACAAAGGAAGACTTTATTTGTCCATTAGAGACATGCAGCACTTTAATGTACACGCTCCAGGTTTCTGAGGTTTTTCAAGTTTTTTCTAAAACTTTATTGAACGCAATACAATATTTTTGTAAATAGAAATTGTACTAAAACAATAATGTTGTGTTTTAAGAATTGCACAAAGAAAACATGGAAATTATGAAATGCACAATGGACATTATGCAGTAACATGTATATCTGTATATATTTGTAAAGTAATTACTTTAAATGCATTGAAATACACCATTACAAGAAAGCGGCGAGCTGAAACATCAATAATGAGGGCTTAGACACAAACCTCATCCTTTGTTTATGTTTACTCATGTATTTAGGCATGGTTGTTTTGCTGCATTAATTGCGTGATCAAGACACTGATTGTGTTCGAAACGCGTAGCAGTTTGCAGTGAATACATCTTTGGTGAGAATTCTCAACCTCCGAGTGTGCATCGTTATTTAGGATTTGGCGTAATACATATATATATATATATATATATATATATATATATATATATATATATATATATATATATATATATATATATATATATATATATATATATATATATTACCTACTGGCGATAGCCAGTAGGTATATATAGTTAGGATTATTTCTCTATGGAACTTTTGAAAATTCTATGTCATAACTTTGGCGTTTGTGGACGGAATCGGCTGAAATTTTCAGGAAAAAGTCACACTTAGTTTCTGAGCAGCCCTTAAAAATTTGGGGGGATTTCGTCAAGGGGGGGCCCAAGAAAAAAGGGGTGTCCCAAAACGCGTTGTTCCCATGTTAATTTCCATAGGGCGTTTGGCCTCACTTTTAGCTCGAATGGCTGAATGGATTTGCACGAAACTTGGCAGAATTGTAGGGACTGGTAGCCCGATGTGCCTTTGCTGGGTCTCAATATATGTGCTCCAGTGGATTTTGAGAAATTAACGTTTTAAAAAATGTATATATCTGTGACAGCGTCCTGGATAGCGCTCCAGATCGCGTACTTTTCGCGTCACGGAGCTTTGCGAAGCGAAGCTGATTGGCTCTCCGGTGTCTGTCAACATTCTAAACAGTCCGGAGCGGCCGCCATCTTGTCTCTCGGTAGGATCGAGAGACAAGAGGAGGAGAAAAACGAAGGGGGAATTTAATGAAAGGGGGCAAGGTAGACCCCTCTTGACCCCCTAGGAATGATGTTGGGGTTATTAAAGGGTCCCGTGAGGAAAATAAAAAAAAATTGATTTTTCACGGTAGAAGCGCTTCCCGGGCCGCGAACTGGGCCACAAACTGGTAGCGAAACGTGAATTCTCCATTTTGTGTTTCGGTTTAATTAAATTACAGGGTATAAGGGGGTATGGGAGACGTATCCTGATCCCTTATGTTTTCTGAGGGTGGCTGAGGAGGCTCATATATGTTGATACATGTCTTCCAGCGGCTGTGCGTGAGCGTTTTTTTTTTTGTTGCTGTGTGACGTCTGTTAACGTTCGATTCGATGGAAATCAGGAAGTGTTGACCGCCATTTTGTCACTGCGATTAAATATTTTGTTAAAAATAATTGTTATAAATTAATCTTTATTGATAAACATTGTCTGCGCCATCTTGCCTTTTTTCCAATGCCACAATTTTGTCGTGCACGGCAGCCATTTTAGATGCCTTGACCAGACCCACTCTCTGCACGCCGTCGATTCTCAGCACGGCTCCCCACCCTCGCAAGCATCTCCCCCACGCACTGGTCACCCCCGCTCTCTCTCTCATGCATGGGCCATAAACCTCCCCCCATCTGCGCTGCTCTTCCCTGAGACTCACACCCCGTGCCCGCCCGACACCTTCCTTTCACCCTATTCACTACCGCACCCTCTGACACTCCTCTTCCTCTGTGTCTGATTGTGCAGGCCGGTCTCAGTCTATCACTTAGCCCTGCCGATGTAGTTTATGGCTCCAGCTGTAGAGAATCACCCCTGTTCAAAGGAGTTACAGTAGATCAAGGCCCCCACCCGATGAGATCCGTCACACCACACGCGTTCCTACTATCTGATAACCATCCTGTATTGTGCTTGGGGAGGGGATTCTCACTGTGAGGGTGTGTGGGTCCGAGCCTGAAGCGGAAGATTCCAGGGATGCCTTTTTGTACATCAAAGTCTTCACAATTATGTGTCACATTAAAAATATATAGCACTCCAACAAAGTAGAAGGAAAATAACACTTTAATAACTTATAAATATATACATCGCAACAAAAACAGTAAACACCTTAAAACATTTTTTATTAAAACAGAAGCAACAATGGTTTATGACATGGGGAACAGTAGTGATATCCTGGGCGGGTGATGGAACTGGGTTTGTTAATGGAAAAACATCTACAGAGAAAACTATTGGTAAATTATACTTCTCCGGAAATTTAAAACTCACAAATGTTTCATTTGTGTAATCGTTTTATGAACATGTACATTAAAAAAACTAAAAGAAATGCCAAGAACGTCCCATGTGAAAGTGAATTTTATCTGGCAATTCTCATGAAAAGAAAGTTAAAGCCAGGTTCGTTACCTGCCTCATCTGCAAAAAAAAAACTCTCGAGAGGGACCGAAAAAAAATAGCGCTATGGTAATCATACCATGCATCGGCACATGGAGAGGTGGCACCCTCTTAATTATTCTAAAGCACAACTTCGAGATTTGGGGGATAACCCCCGACCGGCAAAAACATCCACCAATGACTTAGCAATAAGTGAGTCAGAGGCAAGGGAAACGGTCCCAAATCTGCAAAAGAACTTTGGGCGGATGAGATTGACTTGTGTAGCATGTGGAAAATTAATTTCATGCGGAGATATTAGTATTACTTCAATAAATACAGTAATCAATGATGCATTAGAACTTAATATCAATTCATTTTCCGAACGTGTAATCAGTACCTGTCCCATGTCAATTCATTGTTCGAACTTCAATACCCATCCCGGATCAATTCATTGTCCGAACATATAATCAGTAAAAAGTGCGACAAGTGCAACAAAATCATATCGATAATTCATTGTGAGCAAGTACCAAAAGTGTCGACAATTCTAACCTTCAATAAATACAGTAATCAATGATGCATTAGAACTTAATATCAATTCATTGTCCGAATGTGTAATCAGTACAAGTTCCATGTCAATTCATTGTTCGAATGTATAATCAATGCCCATCCCAGATCAATTCATTGTCCGAACATATAATCAGTCTTATCCCATATCAATTCATGTGCTAAAAACTGCATACATATCTCATGATATCAAGGCTGAGCAATCGGGGCACAATAGTTTCATTTGTACCGGCGCCATTTTGGGTGAGGTCTGGAAGGTCCAAGTATAGTCAAAATGTCTCCACCAACTCGTGGTTGGACCGGGACCTCTTTCGGCAGTCCAAAAGTTTTCGTTGAAGGGTAGTAGAGGGGACTGGTGACATGAACCATCAGTCAAAGAGGGGTGGGAGGCAAAAATCTCTCCTACCGGGTCATACTGGTGTCCCACCGGAACTGATCAAGTTGGTAGTCTTGCAGGATTTTGGTGATTTCAAGACTGAGGCCGGCGCCGGCATGAGCGCGCCGACGTCCCGCGGCTACGTCGTGGTCGTTCCGTGGGTGATCATGGCAGTCATTCCCCATCGGGGGTCGGGGGCCCCCGTGGCTCTTATAGAATCTTCAAAGTTGAGGAGAACGTTTCTGGATGCAGGACTCATTTTCTAGTTGAACTCAGAAGCGCCGTTGCACCGCAACAGGGGACGAGACCCCCGCTGGGTGAGCGGAGCATCATTGCCTCGCAATAGTGGATGAGACCTTTTGTCGGGTGAGTGCAGCGTCGCTGCATCGCAAGAGTGGAGGAACCCTTTTGTTGGGTGAGTGCAGCATCGCTGCATCGCAAGAGTGGACGAACCCTTTTTTTGGGCGAGTGGAGCGTCGCTGTATCGCAAGAGTGGACGAACCCTTTTGTTGGGTGAGTGGAGCGTTGGGGGTGCAGCTGAGGGGCCCCCACCTGGGGGGGGGTGGGAGAGGCTCGCTCGCGCCGCCTCTCCCTCCCAGCGCACCCCACGCCGACACCTGGCGTTGATATCCGTGATGTCCGGACCAGGCGATAAGAGGGGGGGGGTCAGAGGCAAGACATCCCCCCCGTGGCCTGCAGGGCGCCGCTTCAGGCCCGAATGGGGAGCTCATATCAAGCCGGGGCCAGACCAGGAGATTCGAGGGGGGGGGGTCGGTGGCATGTGCAAGACATCCCCCCCCAGTGTTGTCGCAGCCATTATTGAAAAAAGAAGAGGGATTCCGTCGGCCTCGGCTCCTCTCCTGGCCCACCTTAGGCGATGACCTCCCCGGCCGACGGCTGCCAGCAGGACTCGCCCTACACGTGCCGAAGGCCTCGTCTTCCGGATGGGCGTAGCCGTGAACCTGTTGCACTTCGGGAGTTTCCGGAATGGGGGTAGGTATCTGCTGATTTGTATTTATTTCATGTTACCGTTATTGGGCGTGGCGGGCGGTGGGACAGACATGCTTGGAGCAGTGGGGGGGTGGCGGAGCCTAGCTACCTTGTGGCTGCCGTAACGTCAAGCTTGGCTTCTTTCACCATTTTCATGTTTCTTATTTCTAGCGAAGTCAAAAACTCATCAGAGGCCTACTGATTTTGTTCGATTTCTTTCCTTTCCTTTTCAAGTGTGTTTCATGCTAAAGTTTCTGTTTAACAGGATACAGGGATTACTTCGTATTTCACATATGTTTTCTTTATTAGGGGTTCTCTCCGGTTGAGTCAGATGATGTACCTCTAATAAATGGTCCGGGTGGAAGTAGTTTCTCAATCAGTGGGGAGTGACAGATTACAACGGGGGACAAAGGTCCGCATTACCCACCCTTCACTACTTGCAAAGACTAGACAGAATATTTCTATTCCACGTTATTTGCAAACAGAGAGTACCTCGAAAGAACTATTCCTTGAACAATACATTTCCAGCCAATCAATCAATCAGGCATGACGGATTACAACGGGGGACAAAAGTCCGCATTACCTATCCTTCACTATCTGCAAAGGGAGACAGAATATTTCTATTCTTCTCTGTTTGTAAAACAGTAAACACCTTAAAACATTTTTTATTAAAACAGAGGCAACAATGACAACTAACAGTAGTGATATCCTGGGCGGGTGATGGAACTGGGATTGTTAATGGAAAAAGATCTACAGAGAAAACTATTGGTGAATTATACTTCTCCGGAAATTTAAAACTCACAAATGTTTTATTTGTGTAATCGTTTCAGGTCAAACGGATTGTGGGACAATGTTCACAATGGAAGAGTCACCAAAAGGCATTTGGATCGATGTTGCAGCAGGATGTCATGTATATAGTTATTTAATTAAATGTTTTACCCTGTTACTTTGCTGGTGTGTTGTATATATTTATAATATTTGCATAGGGTTTGTCGTTATTTTGGGTGGGGTGGGGTGAGCGGCGGAGTCGAGCTGTCTTGCAGCCATCATGGTGTGGAGCTAAGTTCATCTTACTAGTTTCGTATTTCTCATGAGGGGTTGTTCTTAATGTTTCTATTTTAGCGAGGTCAAAAACAGATCCCATTAGTGGCCTACTGATTTTGCTTGATTCCTTTTGTTTTTTTAAACTATTTTTCACTATCTGCAAAGACTAAACAGAGTATTGCGACTCTGTGCTTGTTTGTAAATACAGAATGAACCAAAGAGAACCAATTCTAAAACAGTAAATGCTTGGATAGCAATCAATCAAATAGAGAGAGAAGCAGGCACGACGGATTACAACGGGGGCAAAGGCCTGCGTTAACTACCCTTCACTATCTGCAAAGAGAGAGTACTGCTAAGAGAAAAGAGGGGGGGGAGGGAGGAGGGGGGGGCAGCGTTCAAAGCACATCAGCGTGCATAAACACGAAAATGTTTTTACCTATCATGTACTTGACATTTGACAGCATTTGATATTTGGTATTAAAAAACCATTGAAATTCACAGAAAAAAACATAGGTTTTAGGCCATATATAGTTAGGGATTTGCATTTACAAAACCTTATTTTACTCGCATAAAACCATTGAAATTCGCATATATAGTTAGATGCGCTAACTATATAGCGCGCACCCGCAATCCACTGCTGATGATGTCACATATTACATCATTCATGACATGGTCAGTGACATCACTGATGACATCACTGATGACCACTCAAATGACATCACTGATGACAACTCAAATGACATCACTGACAACATCACTGATGACATCAATCATGTGATAATACGATCAACCTCTTCAGACTCTAATATAACCTTAGATACACTCAGAGTAAACAGACACTCACAGACTGTCACTCATCCATGGAGTTACTCACACACCTAGTCAGTCATGCACTGAATCAATCACACCTCCATATCCTCAACTATACAGCTATACACACCTTACTTATTCAAACATATACTAACACATATTTACTCTTTTATACAATCCCTGATACAAGTTCACAATGATCCATACAGCCACTCACACATTCACTGGCTCTTATACACAGTAATTTATATATGTGAACTTTCACATGTACTGTGTTTTACATATGTACTTACTTTGACATATAGCACTGAGATATCCATTCACTCACCAATACACCCGTACACAGTCAACCACCCATACAGCTGTTTCCACATGCAGTTTTGAACCCATAGATCTAGTAAATAAACTGTTCACACATGTATGCACAGAGTCACACACCTCCCAGCCACCCCCACACACACACTCACTCTTCAATACAAATACTTGGGCAACCAATCAATAACCCATACAGTTACTCATATAGCTAGCTACTGATCAACACATGCAGCAGTTCATAGAACAACAGATATAATGATGCACAAATTAAGATAGTTTAGTCACTAACCCATGCACTCAGTGAGACACATTTAATCACTCTCCCATACAGTCAGTCATGCACCTACTAAATCCTTCATCCAGACACTTATACATCCACTCATTCTTCAATATGTAAGACATATTTTAACTTTACAGAAACATACAGTCACTGGATGATGTCATCAGTGATGTCATCAGTGATGTCACCGACCATGTTATGAATGATGTAATATGTGACATCATCAGCAGTGGATTGCGGGTGCGCGATATATAGTTAGCGCATCTAACTATATATGCGAATTTCAATGGTTTTATGCGAGTAAAATAAGGTTTTGTAAATGCAAATCCCTAACTTTATATGGCCTAAAACCTATGTTTTTTTCTGTGAATATATATATATATATATATATATATATATATATATATATATATATATATATATATATATATATATATATATATATATATATATATATATATATATATATATATATATATATATATATCAACACAAAGTTCAAAATGATGGCACTCCACTCGGGAAGCTTTTCAACAGCGTTTATTTTCAGGCTGAAAATAAACGCTGTTGAAAAGTTTCCCGAGTGGAGTGCCATCATTTTGAACTTTGTGTTGATAGAATTACGGGATCCTGCCTTGGTCCCTTGGCTGGCACCAACTCTACGCGCTCCCCCTGTGACGAGGCAAGTTGCGAATTCATATATATATATATATATATATATATATATATATATGAATTCGCAACTATATATATATATATATATATATATCTTGAAACAAATTGCCCTCAGCTTCGCCAAAGCACACAACATCACTCCAACCATCCGGTTCTAGTTACAACGCATGCCCTTCCGCTTCATCTTCAATGAAGTGCCTGACGCGTTTCAGGGTCGAAACCCCGTCTTCAGAGGCTTTAGTAAGTCTGAGTGCTAATTAAAAGTTTGTGCTTGTCATGAAATACCTTTAGTAGGCGGTGTGTGCATCACAGCATGCTGTGTTAGTTGTGGAGGATCTATGACAGAATTTCGACAGACAGAATTTCGACCTACACAAATATCGGCGTAATTATATCGATAGCAAAAATATCGACGCCCTATGTACAACATGGTAAGTACCAAAATATCGAAAAATTAATATCGATGTTAAAAATATCGTTGTTAAATATATCGATTTTTTTTAATTTAAAATAACATTAAAAAAACTGTAAATAATACTTATTAATTACTTAAACATATTTAAATATATGTAATAATTGTTAAAAAAAATAATAATACATATTTAATAAAAAAATAAAATGATAAATCATATATAATATATAATTACTTAACAATAATTACTATTCCCACTCCAGTGGGTGCAACAGTAGGGAAAACTGACCCTGAACACTAAAAATACCCCTTTACCCAAAAACCTAAAACTGACCCTGAACCCTAAAAATACCCCTTTACCCATAAACTGAAAACTGACCCTGAACCCTAAAAATACCCCTTTACCAAAGAACTGAAAACTGACCCAGAACCCTAAAAATACCCCTTTACCAAAGAACTGAAAACTGACCCTGAACCCTAAAAATACCCCTTTACCAAAGAACTGAAAACTGACCCTGAACCCTAAAAATACCCCTTTAGACCAAAAACTGAAAACTGACCCTGAACCCTAAAAATACCCCTTTACCCAAAAACTGAAAACTGACCCTGAACCCTAAAAATACCCCTTTACCCAAAAACTGAAAACTGACCCTGAACCCTAAAAATACCCCTTTACCAAAGAACTGAAAACTGACCCTGAACCCTAAAAATACCCCTTTACCCAAAAACTGAAAACTGACCCTGAACCCTAAAAATACCCCTTTACCCAAAAACTGAAAACTGACCCTGAACCCTAAAAATACCCCTTTACCCAAAAACTGAAAACTGACCCTGAACCCTAAAAATACCCCTTTACCCAAAAACTGAAAACTGACCCTGAACCCTAAAAATACCCCTTTACCCAAAATTAATTAATATTACAAATAAATTACTTCCCACCCTATTCCCCTATAAACCCACAACCCGCTCCAGTAGTAAAACATATAATTTAGTTAAAAATATACATAAATTATCAATTAATTAATCAATTAATCAATTAAAATAAATCATTGCCAATTAATATTTAATTGCAAAATAAATAAATCATTGAAAAATAATTATTTAATTACAAATAAATTACTTCCCACCCTATTCCCCTATAAACCCACAACCCGCTGTGGTAGTAAAACATATAATTTAGTTAAAAATATACATAAATTATCAATTAATTAATCAATTAATCAATTAAAATAAATCATTGCCAATTAATATTTAATTGCAAAATAAATTAATCATTGAAAAATAATTATTTAATTACAAATAAATTACTTCCCATCCTATTCCCCTATAAACCCACAACCCGCTGTGGTAGTAAAACATATTATTTACTTTTATATATTTTTAAATTATAAAAACATATTAAACACATATTATAACAATTAATTTAAATACTTAACTAATATTTCTAACACATATTAGTAAATCGAAATTACTTACATCGATATATATGCTATCGATATTAGTAATTTCGATATTACTTACCTTAGGGTCGATATTCTGGCCATCGATATTCTGGACATCAATATTCTGTCCCATCGATATTAGCAACTCGATATAAGTGTAGGTCGAAATTAAAAACTCGATATTTTGACTGTTTACCAGTTGTGGAGCGATGTGCTTCTGAGTCAAAAACAGTTTAAGACGCAAGCCTTGTGCTGCTGGATGACGCTTTTTCCCCAACAGGCGATGGTGCATTTGGCCACGACCAGGCCGCCGTGTGGAAAATCTTGAAACAAATTGCCCTCAGCTTCGCCAAAGCACACGACATCACTCCAACCATCCGGTTCTAGTTACAACGCATGCCCTTCTGCTTCACCTTCAATGAAGTGCCTGACGCGTTTCAGGGTCGGAACCCGTCTTCAGAGGCTGCTTTAATGGCATTCGGAAGTCGCTTTTCTAGTTTCGGACTCAATTTATTTAACAAGCCCCCCAGAGGGCGTCTGCTAAGTGCCTCGTCATCTGGTAAGTAGCTGGGACTTGAAGTCTGAAAAGCGAAGGGATTTGTTTTCACTTTTAGTAAGTCCGAGTGCTAATTAAAAGTTTGTGCTTGTCATGAAATACTTTTAGTAGGCGGTGTGTGCATCACAGCATGCTGTGTTAGTTGTGGAGCGATGTGCTTCTGAGTCAAAAACAGTTTAAGACCCAAGCCTCGTGCTGCTGGATGACGCTCTTTCCCCAACAGGCGATGGTGCATTTGGCCACGACCAGGTCACCATGTAGAAAATCTTGAAACAAATTGCCCTCAGCTTCGCCAAAGCACACGACATCACTCCAACCATCCGGTTCTAGTTACAACGCATGCCCTTCTGCTTCACCTTCATTGAAGTGCCTGACGCGTTCCAGGGTCGGAACCCCGTCTTCAGAGGCCGCTTTAATGGCATTCGGAAGTCGTTTTTCTTGTTTCTGACTCAATTTATTTAACAAGCCTCCCAGAGGGCGTCTGCTAAGTGCCTCGTCATCTGGTAAGTAGCTGGGACTTGTAGTCCGAAAAGCGAAGGGATTTGTTTTCACTTTTAGTAAGTCCGAGTGCTAATTAAAAGTTTGTGCTTGTCATGAAATACCTTTAGTAGGCGGTGTGTGCATCACAGCATGCTGTGTTAGTTGTGGAGCGATGTGCTTCTGAGTCAAAAACAGTTTAAGACCCAAGCCTCGTGCTGCTGGATGACGCTCTTTCCCCAACAGGCGATGATGCATTTGGCCACGACCAGGCCGCTGTGTAGAAAATCTTAAAACAAATTGCCCTCAGCTTTGCCAAAGCACACGACATCACTCCAACCCTCCGGTTCTAGTTACAACGCATGCCCTTCTGCTTCACCTTCAATGAAGTGCCTGACGCGTTTCAGGGTGGCAACCCCGTCTTCAGAGGCTGCTTTAATGGCATTCGGAAGTCGTTTTTCTTGTTTCTGACTCAATTTATTTAACAAGCCCCCCAGAGGGCGTCTGCTAAGTGCCTCGTCATCTGGTAAGTAGCTGGGACTTGTAGTCCGAAAAGCGAAGGGATTTGTTTTCACTTTTAGTAAGTCTGAGTGCTAATTAAAAGTTTGTGCTTGTCATGAAATACTTTTAGTAGGCGGTGTGTGCATCACAGCATGCTGTGTTAGTTGTGGAGCGATGTGCTTCTGAGTCAAAAACAGTTTAAGACCCAAGCCTCGTGCTGCTGGATGACGCTCTTTCCCCAACAGGCGATGGTGCATTTGGCCACGACCAGGCCACCATGTAGAAAATCTTGAAACAAATTGCCCTCAGCTTCGCCAAAGCACACGACATCACTCCAACCATCCGGTTCTAGTTACAACGCATGCCCTTCTGCTTCACCTTCAATGAAGTGCCTGACGTGTTCCAGGTTCGGAACCCGGTCTTCAGAGGCTGCTTTAATGGCATTCGGAAGTCACTTTTCTTGTTTCTGACTCAATTTATTTAACAAGCCCCCCAGAGGGCGTCTGCTAAGTGCCTCGTCATCCGGTAAGTAGCTGGGACTTGTAGTCCGAAAAGCGAAGGGATTTGTTTTCACTTTTAGTAAGTCCGAGTGGTAATTAAAAGTTTGTGCTTGTCATGAAATACGTTTAGTAGGCGGTGTGTGCATCACAGCATGCTGTGTTAGTTGTGGAGCGATGTGCTTCTGAGTCAAAAACAGTTTAAAACCCAAGCCTCGTGCTGCTGGATGACGCTCTTTCCCCAACAGGGGATGATGCATTTGGCCACGACCAGGCCGCTGTGTAGAAAATCTTGAAACAAATTGCCCTCAGCTTCGCCAAATCACTCCAACCATCCGGTACTAGTTACAACGCATGCCCTTCTGCTTCTTTTTCAATGAAGTGCCTGACGCGTTTCAGGGTCGGAACCCCGTCTTCAGGGGCTGCTTTAATGGCATTCGGAAGTCGCTTTTCTTGTTTCTGATTCAATTTATTTAACAAGCCCCCGAGAGGGCGTCTGCTAAGTGCCTCGTCATCTGGTAAGTAGCTGGGACTTGTAGTCCGAAAAGCGAAGGGATTTGTTTTCACTTTTAGTAAGTCCGAGTGCTAATTAAAAGTTTGTGCTTGTCATGAAATACCTTTAGTAGGCTTGTGTGCATCACAGCATGCTGTGTTAGTTGTGGAGCGATGTGTTTCTGAGTCAAAAACAGTTTAAGACCCAAGCCTCGTGCTGCTGGATGACGCTCTCTCCCCAACAGGCGATGGTGCATTTGGCCACGACCAGGCCGCCATGTAGAAAATCTTGAAACAAATTGCCCTCAGCTTCGCCAAAGCACACTACATCACTCCAACCATCCGGTTCTAGTTACAACGCATGCCCTTCTGCCTCACCTTCAATAAATTGAGTCAGAAACAAGAAAAGCGACTTCCGAATGCCATTAAAGCAGCCTCTGAAGACGGGGTTCTGACCCTGAAATGTGTCAGGCACTGTATTAGTCCAATATATATTTACATTGTAGGATTGTGCTCTCCTGACCATCGTTGCCTATATGTTTACTTGTCAATCCTTTGGCTTGAGAAGTTGTGTTCCTTCCTGGTAGTGGGGGATATTGGTCCATGTAGCACTCCGTCTTTGATATTGAGAAAGATTCTATAGACTGTCCAGTACTGTTGTCTATTTTCTATTAATACTAGTGAATGTGCGGTCTTTTCCAACTTTTTGGAAACACCACTACCGATCTGGGTATATAAAATTAAAAAAAAATGTTTCAAGTGCTGCATTGCCAAATGCAATGCAGCGCGCGCAACGAAATTCATTGTATTTATGTATATGTTATGTTATGTTATGTTATGTTATGTTAATTGTTTTTGTACCGCGCACAGCTGCCCCAGCAAAGGGGCGTCCTGGCGCCACAAGAAGGTATACTTACCTCTAATCAGCCGTAATCCATACTGCTTAAGAGGCCTGGCAATACTAGTGTTAACCAAACTGTAATTAGGCACAGACGTCAGCAAAGTAAATTCATCCTGGATGCTTTCAATAGGAATCCACCTTCAAAGCAAACTAAGATGTTATTCCTCTTTGGCTGTTGTCAAAATTTATCTACAACCCAGAGCCAGAAACTTGGAAACAAATTGACCTACTAGACAAAATCCTGTCTACAATCATAGATAACAACAAAAAAAGTGTGGTTCTATTCTGTAGTAGTAGTTTGGGCCCAGATCTTTTGACTGGGGGAGTGTGTGACATTGATCCACATTCAGTCCATCACTTGTTGTTTTTGCAATTGCCGCCCTAAGTGCGCTGGGGATGCCCAGACGTGGGTCCCAGGCACTCCACACAACTTGGAGTCAAGCTAGCCGGGCTGATGAGAGGTGTTACCTCGAAACCGGTCCGGTCCTCGGATGCTTGATTCCGTTCTGGGAAGGACATGGCTTTTGTAGTTCGGACTGGACTGTTCCCATGGGGCAACAGGGTCAGAGCTGATTTGCATATCGCCATTGTCTAAACCAGGGTGGTGTGGAGTGCAAAAAAACGATGGATTTGGGCCCAGATCTTTTGACTGGGGGAGTGTGTGACATTGATCCACATTCAGTCCATCACTTGTTGTTTTTGCAATCTATTCTGTAGAAGCAACACTGCTACAAAGAAGGGACTGGGTGGGCTCCAAACTTTTGAGATTACTCTAAGCTCTCAGAGGCATCCTGTGCCAGACGTTTGACTGTGTAGGTTTAAAATCAAGATTTCAGTGTTCCAGTTTTTTTGTATCGACCTGAACATTGAAATGCTTATGGGACCAGCCCATTTCTATATATTCCTTCCTTCCTCGGGTAAGAGACCTAGATAAATCCATCTCCTATGATCATTTTTTCTGCTTATAGATTTCTATTCTGTGACACACTTCTCACTGTATCATGCATTCTCAATGCCCTTGCTCCTATGTATAAAATGTCTGCAGTTATGTTTTGGACTCTTTGAAGCTGGGGAAATCAAACAAACATGGAGGTACTCAGGACCCTATCCCACATGAAGATTCTGCAAATATTACAAAAGAAGTCTAGCACACCTAATATGCTGCTTTCCAAAATTTGCTGATGAAACAGATTTCTTTTAATTGAAACTTTTAAGTCATTTAGAAATGGTACTCTGTTTTACCCCCTCCAAAGGATTGCTGATGTCCACGTTCGTCAAGTATATGTAGAGGATACAAGAGGAATTCAGCAATCCACATAATTTGTCTACTTAACCAGCAGCACACTATTGGGCAATTCCTGTTCTGAGGTTATTTAAAAAATGTAATACCTTTTAAAGATCCTTGATCATTTTCAAAAGTAAAATATCCATGTGCTGCTATTTCCTCTCAAATTATCTTGCTTTTTAATTTTACTACGCTCTGTTCTTTGTTGCTTTGTTTTAAGTACTATGGTTATGTTTAGACCTAATGTAATGTTTTTATTAACCATACACAATAAAAGTTGACTTACTCATCTACTCATTCGTCTGCAATTTCACGTAAATGCTGCAATTCATCTTTGAATAACGCCATCATGCAAAAACTGCTCTGACAGAAATTATCCATGGAATTGAATTCAGATTCAGATTCAACTTCAAAGTAACTCTGACTAATCTTGATGAAGACTGCCTGTGCTCTTGCTTTGCGGAAAAAACAACAAAGGTTTTTCCTCAGTCCTGATAATAAATGACTTTGCCCAAAGGTATGTACTGTAGTGTTTTACATTCAAGGCTCAAACTAATGCAAACTAACCTATTGTGGAATATCTTTTTCTGTGCATCTCTTAAATCTTTGGTACATAATGCTACGGTTGTTTCATTATCCTTATAAATGTATGTGATGACAGCTCCAAAACCCTCACTGGTGTGGCATCAACAGTAAGAATGCACTCATTAACTTCTGAAAATGGGTTAAAAGTTGGTACATTTAAAAAATCGACTCCAAAAATTGAGTGACCATAACTTTTTGGTCACAATATTGTGACTGAAAACATATTGAGGAAGCAAATGTTGATTATATCTATGTTTATGAGTTTTTAACAGCAATATTAATCTTTACAGTATTAACAGCAATATTTATCTTTACAGTATTGAATGTTGTTATTTTTATGAAAATATTTTATTTAGAAAGAGAAATGTAATTACTGTTTAAATATTATAATTGTTATACATATTTTTCAGGCACATTTATTGAGCAATTGAGTGTGTGTTTTTTCTTTCAACCATATGGCATTTAATAGAAATGGATTAATATTGTTTTAGGTTTATGAATTGTTAAATAATTGTCATATTTTATTTGAGGCTATATTTTTGTATCTTTTTTTTCTGTGTAGTGGGGTTTATTCAGCGATTGAGTGGGCAGGTTTTTTACAAGGTACACTAAGTAAGATTATTTGATGACTCTACTGCTTATGAGAATACTGCTAAATAATGACAATTTATATAAATATTTCATTATTTTAAAATATATTACAAATGTATAAAGTATTTTATCTATGGGGTTCACTAAGGGTTATATATGTTTTATATAAAATATGTATAAATAATATTGATTGCTTTCTACATGTTCACATATTATTTATTTGTTCCATGTGTATATTTGTTAAGGAATTTAAATATTCATTTATGGGTGTTTGTGTTTTGGGCGGTTTAGTTGGCTAGTTTTCCTTATATAGGCATGTAATTAACATGCAATATGTATTTATATTTGGACTCTTTTCATTTTAATTGGGTGATTGATTGAATCGTAGATTTAAAAAAAATAATAATGATGGAGTGGGGAATTTTGTATTGTTTTTTAAATACATAAAAACATGTTTCATTTTTGAGGAGAATCATGTAGTTTTTATTCGTTTTTATTATGGATATGTATTTGAATCGCACTGTGTATTATATTTTAAAATTAACCAATTAATTTATTTTTCTTACTACAAATTAAATATTTAATGAGCCCGCCACTAACACCGGGGAGAAAGAAAGCAGTTTTGGGATTATTAATCCCATGCCGGGTAGAGCACATTGTGGATCAGCCCCTGCTCCACAGATGGAAAGGGAAGACCACTCGGTCCCCCCGAACGTATGGATGGGTGCCCCGATCCCCCGGGAACCATTGTGGGCGGGGGGCGTGTCCCGGCTGGTATGCCCGAAGCGGCGTAGCCGGAGCACGCCCCTCCCGCCCAGAAGAGGTTGTCCTAAACACCCGCCCGGAAGTCCGCGCATGGATGGGCGTACCTGAGGCGGGCCCCCGCCCTCCCGCAGATCGATAAATAGAGCGGGAATCCAACAAAGCTTCCTCTTGTTCCAGTGCTCTGAAGGCTGCACCACTCGTCGCTCGTGAGCCCTCTAGGGAACAAGCTGTAATTTTTGAGAACTTGTAATCTTTGTTTTTCTCTTTCAGTATCAGGCGTGTGGAAGATCGAGTCACCCTTGCGGGTCAAGTCGGACGGAGTGATCGAAGTCATGCCTGGCAAGAAAGCGGGAAAGAGATGGAGAGGACGCTTCGCACCTTGGTGAACCAAGTGGCGGTGATGGACCGAAAGATGGGTAAAGTGGATCAGCTCGGTCGTGGCTTAGCGGCCATCAGGAAACAGGTGGCGGCCCAGAATGCCCCCTCGGGGCGGCCTAGAAGGGTCATAGGACTGGCCTTGCCGAACGTCGCCTCGGGGGATAAGGGTAAGAAGAAAAAGGGGAGGGCAGGTTCCGGTGAGGTCCCAGTCCCAGGGATAACTCCATCGAGCCCAGGCGCGGACATCCCCGTCGCGCCAGTAGATAGCCCGGTACCGGGACCGGATGGGGGTCTGCCAATTCCCGTGGTGATCACGCCAATTGGGGATGACCAAATGCCCCCTGAACTGGCACTTCAGTTAGCAGCAGTATTACCATGGCTAAAGAAAGGAGCAGGGGGATCAGTGGCTGCGGGAGACCCGGCTGAAGAAGCCATATTAATTATTGAGCAGTTGCGGCAGTCAAGGGATGCCGGGACGGCGAATGTACCTTCTATTCCCCCGCATGTAGTGATGGGGGTCATGACAGACGGTCGGGCGAAGACAACGGACACGGCTGGGAAGACGGCTGAAGCCGGTAAGAGAGCGTTGCCATTGGTGGGGGAGGGTCCAGTACCTTCAAGGCGGGAAAGTTTATCGGGATACGGGACCCGACGGGTTCATTCTTAGTCAGGAAGGCACTCCGAGGCGGGCAGCGCCTGGTGGGTCGCAGACAGGATAAAAGGCACCGGATTTGGCTAGACAGATTGTCCTTGCTACTAGCGAAACTGGATGAGACATGCTCCTCACCCAGTGAGGTAATTCTGTTCCGAGCGGCTTTCGCATTGGCATTTCATGGGGCTATGCGGGTAAGTGAACTCGTGGCGAGGAATAAGAAGGATATGGGGGGAGGTCTATGCAGGGATCACGTCCAAATAAGGAGCGATTCCCTGCTGATCTCGATAGCCAGGTCAAAAACAGACCAGGAGGCTTTGGGGAGTAGTGTGGTGCTGCAGCGCGCCCGGGGGAACCCCGGTTGTCCGGTAAGGTATTTGGAGGCCTACATGGCACAGAGGTTGACAACTTGGGGGGGACCCTGCTTAGACACAAGGACGGCACCCCGCTGACAAGATTTCAATTTCGGAGGATGCTGGCAATTACGATTGCAGCGGCGGGCTTGAACCCGTGTGATTTTGGGACCCACTCATTCAGAATAGGGGCCGCTACGGAGGCTACGGCTCGGGGTCTGTGTCCAGAAGAAGTGAAACAGTTAGGCCGTTGGTCCTCGAGCTGTTTCAAGAGGTATGTGCGACTGCACATGTTGTAAAAGACTGATGAAATGCACTCACGCTTGTTGTCTTTTGTTTGGATTACAGTTTCGCAAGCCTGTAACGCGGGGCGAAAATTGGGATCAGCCCAACACCAGAGGACCAGCGGGAAAGGATCACCGACTGGAGATCAAGTGGTATGGGTCGTGGGCCACTCATACGTGAGGCGTGCTGGGGACATATTCAAGGCAGGTGACGCGACTGACGAATCTGAGGAATATGGGTTCAGAGTGACCTTCCATGGGAAAGGAGGCCTCTGTTTTGACCAATTTCAGAGCTTTGTGGAGGAACTCTTATGGCGGCACAGGTCACCGCCATCTGTAATCATAGTGCATCTGGGAGGCAATGACTTGGTAAGACTGGGAAGACGGGTGTTAGTAGAGCACATATTGTCAGCAGTCAGTTGGTTGGCCAAGAGGCTCCCGGGGTGTACGATTGCCTGGTCCCAAATGATCCCCAGAAGAATTTGGTGGGGGGTTTGTCTGTGTCGGCATTGAACCACTCGGTAACGAGGGTCAACAACAAGATTGAGAAACTGTTTCGCTCCACTCATTTACAAAGCATTCCCCATGGGTGTATTCGGGCTGATCACTATTATTTGAATGATGGGGTGCACCTGTCCAGGGCGGGGAATGACTTACTCATAGGAGACTTCATAGCATGGCTAGTGGCATTGAGGAGACATGACCTTTAGGAGGTGTGGGGGGGCCGGATAGTCGGTCAACTATCCGGCCTGTGGCGGTAAGGTCATGATCGGTGAGCAGTGATTTCAAGGTCCCCTGGGGGGGCTCCACCCAGTATGGATGGGAGCGCCCGGGGGAGGCGGACATTGGCCCCTCCCATGGGGGGGCGGCACCCACTACGGATGGGTCGCCCAGGGGGAGACGGCCATAGACCCCTCCCAGGGGGAGACAGCTATATGCCCCTCCTACGAATTTCCCGGGGGCCGGATAGCCGCTCCGGCGGAAGAGAGTGTGGGGAAGGGGGGGAGTCCACGCTGTCCTTCTTACGGATACATCGCACGAGAACTTGGACCACCTTAAGATGGCGCCGAGTGAAAGGGGGCCCCTACGACAAGGGAAGTTACAGTTGGCTGCGAGGGTAAAGTCCTCTGCGCATGCGCCACTCACACCGTGAGGGCGGGAATTTGGTAGTAGGGATCTGACACCGGTTACGACCTTGCCGTTGGCCCTTAATGCTAGGTTGTACAATTTTATTTTTAGAATGTTATGCATTTTCAGGATGCTAGACTCGGCTAGGAAACCTTTGTATTAGAGATTTGTTAAGGTTAGCCAAGAACTTGTCTTCATCAAAATGTAATGGAAGATAAAATTGTACATGATTCATGAAACGTTTTTAATTTAAAGTTTTACATTTTGTTTCATATTTTAATAAATACGGCCGGGGGGGTAACTCCCCCCCACCTTCCAAAAGTTCAAACCTGTGTCTGTCTCCTCCCATGGAGAATTGGTGTTGGGAGGGGTGGCGGGCATCCCGGCCCATATGGAAAGGGAAGACCACTCGGTCCCCCCGAACGTATGGATGGGTGCCCTGATCCCCCGGGAACCATTGTGGACGGGGGGCGTGTCCTGGCTGGTATGCCCGAAGCGGCGTAGCCGGAGCACGCCCCTCCCGCCCAGAAGAGGTTGTCCTAAACACCCGCCCAGAACTCCGCGCACGGATGGGCGTACCTGAGGCTGGCCCCCGCCCTCCCGCAGATGGATAAATAGAGCGGGAACCCAACGAAGCTTCCTCTTGTTCCAGTGCTCTGAAGGCTGCACCACTCGTCGCTCGTGAGCCCTCTAGGGAACAAGCTGCAATTTTTGACCCACCCACCAGCCCCTTTTTTGCAATGTTTGTGGAATAAAGTAATTGTTGGTGATTATTCGAATGTAATAAAAAGATACAGTCATTTTTGCATCATGGATGTATGCCTTTGATTGAATAGATGCTTGTAGGCCTTTTTCTCCTTTGTAGAAACGTAGAGGAATGGATTAAATAATAAAAATTGTCTTGTGCTTTAGGACTTTTTCCCTTTGTAGCAATGTCAAAGTTGGTGAATTGTCAAGCTGTTACATATTAGGCGTATTTTCTTTCCTTGGTAGATAAAACAACTGTCGTACTTATTTTGGTCGGGCGGTAAGGTCATGATCGGTGAGCAGTGATTTCAAGGTCCCTAGGGGGGCGCCACCCAGTATGGATGGGAGCGCCCGGGGGGAGGCGGCCATTGGCCCCTCCCACGGGGGGCGGCACCCACTACGGATGGGTCGCCCAGGGGGAGACGGCTATATGCCCCTCCTACGAATTTCCCGGGGGCCGGATATCCGCTCCGGCGGAAGAGAGTGTGGGGAAGGGGGGGAGTCCACGCTGTCCTTCTTACGGATACCTCGCACGAGAACTCGGACGACCTTAAGATGGCGTCGAGTGAAAGGGGGCCCCTACGACAAGGGAAGTTACAGTTGGCTGCGAGGGTAAAGTCCTCTGCGCATGCGCCACTCACACCGTGAGGGCGGGAATTGGTAGTAGGGATCTGACACCGGTTACGACCTTGCCGTTGGCCCTTAATGCTAGGTTGTACAATTTTATTTTTAGAATGTTATGCATTTTCAGGATGCTAGACTCGGCTAGGAAACCTTTGTATTAGAGATTTGTTAAGGTTAGCCAAGAACTTGTCTTCATCAAAATGTAATGGAAGATAAAATTGTACATGATTCATGAAACGTTTTTAATTTAAAGTTTTACATTTTGTTTCATATTTTATTAAATACGGCCGGGGGGGTAACTCCCTCCCGCCTTCCAAAAGTTCAAACCTGTGTCTGTCTCCTCCCATGGGGAATTGGTGTTGGGAGGGGTGGCGGGCATCCCGGCCCATACTCTCTGGACAACGTGGCTGAGGTGGTATTGGGGGACCGGAGGAGGCACTCGGCAATTTGCACACCAAAGCAGGAGATTCCATCCGAGTGTTCTATGCGGCGCATGCTGTTTCCTGGCCCCCCCGCAATGACATTTTCACATTCTGTGTCTTGCTCCAGCACCGCAGTTCCCAGACTTCACTACGCTGCATTCTGGGATGTGTAGTCCTGCGCCACACTTGGGACTTCGCACAGGTGCGTGGAGTTCACTGCAGGGGGTGGAGCTGGCTTGCATTTGCAAGAGTTTAAAAGGAGAGACTGACCTGCAGCATGTGACACCACTTACAGGACGCTTTGGGCGCTGAAGAAGGCAGAAGGCTGCCGAAATGCATTCGCCATTGTGCAAATAAAAGAAGGCTTCCTACCGTTTCCTCCTGGGTCTCTGTCTCTTTTCTTGGAAGGAGTTTTGTGGATATATATATATATATATATATTTTTTTTTTGCACAACGTGCCGGTAATCCTGGGCTCAAACTGCACAGCGGTCCCTCCCTCAAAACCGGCGTTTTTGAAGAAATAAATCCAAGTTTCCTGTCCACCCTCCAGGGTACAGAAAAAGGTCAGGACGCTCCGAGATGTTCAAAAGTGTTTATTTACCACAAAGGTTAACAAAGCCGACGCATTTCGCCGTTAGGCTTGCTCACGGTAATGTCAGCACATTTTCCACCTGTATACATACACCCAGTGATAGACATAGAAATAGGACTCTGCACATTTCATGACATCCATTTGACCGCCATCTTATAGTGGTTATGTGTTTAAGACTCTCGTCCCAGTGGGCTAACCAAAAAGTATGCATGTAGTATAAATACATAATATTACAACAAACGTCCTTTGTATATTCAGAGTTATGTTGCCACTCCATGTATATAAATCAATAAAGAATCAAAAAGTCCGGCCCAAGTGGGCAAAAATTGTGAGAGTCTTGCCAGATGGTCAGATTCACTTCCCCAAAATATTTTCTCTTCATCAGACTGCATAGTCCTAAAAATACAAACAAATGTGGTGCTCACATAACATTGCAAAAGACAAAAAACAATACTAGATTAAAAACAACGATCATCTGTCATTAAAAAAACCTATTAGGTTTACAGCAATATATATATACAAGAAGTTCCAGACTGTGTATTCTTTTCATGTCATCACAGATGGACTGCTAGTTCTTCACTGGAATTTAGCCCGATGGGCATCAGAGATTCGAAGTCTATAATATATTTAGACTCCAAAACTCTGAGTTGATGTTCTCTGTCCCCCCCACGGGTTTGAGGTCTAATGGCGTCTAATACCACAAAGGCCAAGAGTTTGTCATTTTGATTGTGATAACTCTTGAAATGACGAGCAACAGGATATAGCTCATTATTGTTCTTGATAGCTCTTTTGTGCTCCAACACTCTAAGTTTGGCCTTTTTCTTGGTGCTTTCAATGTACCATTTGTTACACGGGCATATTAGACCATACACACACATCTCCGTCTTGCAATCAAATTCACCTCTTATCTAAGGTTCTGTCACTGTTGGGGATCTTGAGTGTGGTACAGTTCTTACTGTATGCGCACGCCTTGCAGCGCATACAGCAAGAAAAGCCTGTCATCCCTCTACCCTGTCCTCTGGTGTTTTTGGTTGTACTGCTCAGTTCATCCCTCAGTGACTTTCCTCTCCTGAATGTAATCTGGGGGGTTTCATGTAAACATTTATCCAGTGTGGCATCGGTTTTTAATATGTGCCAGTTATTGTTAAGAATCTTGCGCACCTGAAAGGCCTGACTGGAATATGTAGTGATGAATCTGATTTTATTTTCGTTATCCTCATTTCTTACTCTAGGATTGAGTAGTGCTGTTCTCTCTAGTTCATTAACTTTGCTCACTGCCCTTTTGATCACTTTATTAGAGTATCCTCTTTCTTTAAATCTCTCGCACATGGTGTTCTTTTCTATCTCAAATTCCTCATTGGTACTGCAATTCCTTTTAGCACGAATTAGTTCACCATAGGGAATACTTTGTATGAGACTAAATGGGTGCGAACTTGAGGCACATATATATATTCTATTCACTTCGCTCGACGCTGCCGCATCCCAGTCCTGCTGCTGGAATCTCTGAACGAACAAGTCAGACCCAACTTTTGTGCAAAAACAGTGTTTTATTCCATCAGTTTCATAGAATAACACTCAAGCAGTTCCGCATGACGCGTTTCGCCTCTAGCCAGAGGCTTGATCACATGATATTTATAATACCATGAAAAATTACTTTTGTTTAATGAGATCCCCTCATCTATATGTATTTTCCCCAATGTGAGAGGGAATGTAGTTAGTATAGTATATCTGACCCCTCACCCCAAATGTATGTATTGTCCCTACGTTACTTGGACTGGAGTTAGAATTTTAAATCTGACCTCTCAAATGTATGTTTTTCTACAATGTTGCTGGGACAGGAGTTACTATAGTAAATCGGGATCTTCCCCTAGATGTATGCATGTTCCCAAATGCTTGTTGTTTTTGGGTTAAATTAGCAATTATTACTGACACATCAAATTTAATTTTTTTAGATTTCATTATTTAATTTTACGTTGCTTATATTGTTGTTCTGTAATGTTTTATTTTTTTCATGTTTAAGTAATTTATTAAAGAATATAAAAAATGTAGGAATATAATACGTTATTATTTACACAATAGTTAGTTCTTGCATCAGTTCTGATTATCTTTTTTGAAATGTGTTTTTTTTCCATTTTAGGTTTATTATTACACCTGTATTGTTGATGTGTTTACATTTTTTTATTTAACATAATTTGTTATACATTTAGTATTATTTGTATTGTAAAAGTTCATACAACTGTGTAAAAAATGTATCCTTTTTTAAATAATTAGGAACAAAGTCTGCCACACTATATTGTTGTAAATTCAGTTTAGTACTTTTGCTCTATACTATATTTTTGCACAGGCCAGCCAGAACTGCCTGGCTGATGAGCCTAACTGGGGTGAAACCGGTCATGGGTTGCTTGTGTTCAGGTTGAGAGAGTCTAGCAGTTTGGGCTGGACTGTTCCCATTGGAGCAGGGTGAAGACTGATTTTATTGTGGCTGGGTCCAAACTAAGGTGGCATAGTGTGCAAAATAATAAAGAATTGCGATGCGGACAGTGAGTGAGATTAATTAAAGCGTTACATTCATCGCAATTTGCAAACATTAGTATTTCGCCAAATACATGCATGACATGTTTTATTTAATGGAGCAACATTTAAACTTTGTGAACTTGGTACTAATTGAAGTGAGAGATGATACTGATAGGGAGGTCTAATGACTATATTGCTATTGCATGCAATGGTGTATTTATTTCTGTGTTCCAATGGTGTAAAAATGACTGCTCATCAATTATTGAAATAAATGAGAGAGGAAAAAGCCAGTTCTATTAAGTCACTAATGAGGGTTTTCCTCGTCAAGTCTTTGAAAAGCAGAACAGATGCTAATGGATTGTACTCCTATATTTCTCTCTTGTCCGTAATCGACTGCACTCTGAATTGTGTGTTCGAAACAGTTGTTTCAGACTCTCTACGGTGTCGTAATTTTTCCTTGGACCTTCAATCCACCATTGTATGTCTTAGAAAACGAATCCATTTTCAGAACAGAAAACGTGATCTCCATGTGTTGTTTTGCACTATCGTCACGCTACATAGACGCCATAGAGTTGAATAATTTATTACCTCATAATGACTTAAATTAGAACCCTTGTAGAGATGTTCCTATCAGTCTCATTACACGGTAACTAACAATCATACTGCAGGGAAAATCACCTTGTAAGTGCGTTCATTTTGCAGTAAATTACAGTAAAGTCTAAAGGCCTGATTCAGAAAGGTAAACGCAATTGTGTGCACGTTTATGAATGTTTGCTATTCACATATCTATGTTGCTCGTAGTATTTTTTCACCACTTCAGTGTCTCCGCAAATAAAATTACAGGACAGCCTCATATTTTTGTGCGAAGACTATGCAGGCGAGAAGATACTACATGCAAATTACCTTTGTGAACAGCATACGGTCGTAAAATTATTCAAAAGGGTAAGTTCACCTTTCCAAAGTAGGTGCTACATTTCTCTTATAATTCTATATAAGGAGAGTATCTCAGGAACTAAAAACATATAGAAAAGGCCTGGGACGCTGAAAGTGCAGCATTGGTCCTCTCTAGCATCCAACAAGAAATGGCATACCTGACAGATAGCACGGTAAGTGGTACTGTATGACGAACTCCCCTTTATACTGTAAAACCAGTCATCATAAGTGGAGAAAGTCCCAAAATGTTTAATTTTTCATTAACGTGCGCTGCAGCGCTTACTAAAGTGAGCGTGCCAATGTTTCAGAGCGATTGAGTTAATGAATATTCAAGGGACCGCTGAAGAGAGACACAATAAGGCTCTCTTCCAGGTTCAGTCCGTAACAAAACCCATTACAGCAACGTAGTAACCTTCAGTATTTAGGGGCAGATTTATGATGCCCTTGCACCGCAATTGCGTCACTTTATTTGACGCAACTGCGGCGCAAACAATGCGCCCTATTTACAACGTAACGCATCTCGGAGATGCGTCACGTTGTAAAGCCCTGCGCCATAAGGAGGCGTTCCTGCGCAGGGGGGGGGGCGTTCCTGCGGAGGAACGCCTCCTGAAAGTGGCTGAGTGAAATCTATGAGATTTCACTCAGTCACTTTCAGACCAATGCTACGTCAAAACCCTGCGCCTGCTTGAAGCAGGCGTAGGTCTTGATGCAGCATTGTGTAGATGCGGCAGCCCCGAGCCTTGCTGGAGCTGCATCGCGCTTGCGACGCAACTCCAGCAATGCGCCACATTTCCGGCACAGATGCGTCACGCATCTGTGCCGTTTTTGCACCATGGGTGACGGACGTTAACTGGCGCATCCCTGGGGATGCGCCAGTTAACATAAATCTGCCCCAAAATCTGTATTTATAATTTAGCGGTCCATCCACCTAACCACAGTTTTAGTGATATCAGCGACTCCAGTCAGGGCGAGATAACTACATTTTAATTTTCCCAGCACAGTAGTGGTGTTTTTTTCCTCCTAAAGTGCCCCACAGCAGCATGGCCGGCTCCCTCTTCCTGTCCCCCTTCCTGTCCCCTTCTCATGACACAATCACCCAAGTATTAACCCTCCTAACTCCGCCCATTAACCAGGGCAGAGCCGGCGATGACTTCATCATCTTGAAGTCCGCATTCTATGTTTAAATGGGGTTGGGGTAAAAAGAAAGGTGCATGGGCCATTCCATCTTTTAAAGTGTGTTTTGCCCCTTCACTCCTTCAAATCAGGAGGACTTCTTTCTTATGCAGAAAGTACATGGGCAAATCAGCCTTTCGAATTCTGGGAGACAGCACACTCAGGGGCACATTTATGTAGATTTGCATTGCCCTTGCACCACGCAAGGGAGTTCAAGGGAGACACAAAACCTAACTGGGACTTATCAAGCCCCGCACGACCACCTTGCATGGCCCTGAGTGGCTTTGTAATTCAGCGTAACGTAACCAAACGCAAATCTCTGCGCGGCATTACTGTGCTCTGGGAAGGCGTTCCATGGGTGGAACATGGGAATGCTTCAGAATACTACGTGAAGCATAATGAGGAGAGATATCTTCATTTCTCCTTGTTACTTCCTCTATGTGCAGGACTATGCCTCAGGCCGAAGGTGTCCGTTCCTCCACAAAAACGATCCTGCTTTCAACTCAGGCACTCATGAACCATGGTGAAAGGATTCCTGCATTAGTGCTGAGCAGCACATTGTGCACAAGTGCTGTGAAAGAACAGGAATGCACTGTATATTGTAAAGTAGGGCGCATTCCTGCCCGTTCCCTATCACACAGCACAGCAAGGTGAATTTCTGTGCTGCGTGTTAATTGCTAAATATGCCTCTGAAAGTCCAACCATTCTGCATACTCCCCCTTAATTATCAATCTGCACAAAACAGTGATGCAGAGTAGTGTCAAACAGCGATGTGGAATGCAGGTTTTTTTTGCTACAGAACAAGTAAATGAATACAAACAGTTTTGTTGATTTACAATTTCAAACCAAACCGCATTTGAAAGCATAGCTCACATATCCTCACAGATGACTGTTGAGAGTTTTGGTAAACTTAACTTTTTAATATTTTTTATTGATATATGCACATGATTTGCCTCAAACATTCTGCTTACACCTCATGGCTATCCAAAGGTGATTTCGTTTTCTAGGTTATGTTATGATGGTCCCCACGCTCATTGTACCAGGCGCAGAATAGGGGAAAGAAATTCTAGACTACAATGTACCTGCTGCATTTAAAAGGTTTTGAAAATGGAGGCATGTGATGTTGGAAGACACCACACAAATGCAAATGTTTCTTTTCAGATGTCGAATTCAAATCTCTGTGCATCCTTTAAAAGGCCCATTAGAACAAATTCTGTAGCTATTTGAAAAACGGGTTACCCATCTACACTATAAACAGGAACCAATGTCCATACACCTTGCAACTGACCCACCACAGGACTTTTCTGTTTTTCAGACCACAGCCTTGAGATTGCCTTTAACCCAAACATGGGGCCTCATTTATGAGGCTGTGCGTCACTTTCACGCCACCGTGCGTCCCTTTTTGTGACGCACCATGGCGTACTAAATGCACCTTGTTGCGCCATATTTACATAGTGACGCATCTAGGTAGATGCGTCACTTTGTAAACCCCTGCGCCACATTATACCTGCGCCAGGTATATTGTATGCAAGGGGGGCGTATTGACGTAAGAAAGGGTCATGGAAGTGACGCAGTGAAATCAATAAGATTTCACTGCGCCATTTCTTGGCTGCTAATGCGTCAAAATCTTACGCCTTCTTTAAGGCAGGCGTAAGACTGACGCAGGCACTAACAACATGGGACTTGCCCATGTGAAAGTACACATTGCTGGAGTTGCGTCACTTTTGCGACACACTCTAGCAATGTGTCACTTTTGAGCCTACAGATACGTCAGAAATAGTGACGTATCTGTAACTCCTTGCGACATGATGCGTCATATTATAAATATGACGCATCAATCATGACGCAAGCAGTGCGCACTGAGAAGTGACGCATCGCTGCTTTCACGCAGCAATGTGTAATTTCTCATAAATGAGGCCCCCGCATTCTAAAATCGTCTACCTGGTGTTTGAATGAAGGCCTACACAGACCTCGGTAGTACCTGAGCAATACATGCTAATAATTCAATCATAGCCTTCACTCACTTTTAATTTACCCACCTGCAAACCTTGGGCCTTATTTATGAAGGCCTTGCGTCAGTTTTGCGCCGCCGGTGTGTCACTTTTTGTGACGCACCAGCGGTGTAAAAAATGCGCCTCGTTGCGCCATATTTAAAAAGTGAAGCATCTAGGTAGATGCGTCACTTTTTAAACCCCTGCGCCACATTATACCTGCGTCAGGTATAATGTATGCAGAGGGGGCGTTCCCCCGCAAAATGCCTCGTAATAGTGACGCAGTGAAATCTATGAGATTTCACTGCGTCACTTTTAGGACGCTGTTGCGTCATAATCTTGCGCCTGCCTCACAGCAGGCGTAAGACTGACGCAAGCCCTTTCACATGGGGCTTTCCCCATGTGAAAGGATGCATTGCTGGAGGTGCGTCACTTTTGTGACACACTCCAGCAATGCATCACTTTTGCGCTTACAGATACGTCAGAAATACTGACGTATCTGTAACTCCTTGCGACATGATGCGTCATACATTAAATATGACGCATCAGGAATGTCGTAAGGAGTGCGCAGTGAAAAGTGACGCATCGCTGTTTTCATGCAGCGATGCGTCCCTTTTCATAAATAAGGCCCCTTATTTTACCTCTCATGCGCCATACTAATGACCCTTTCGCTCCTCAATGACTTTAATGACCTTAGAAAACCTTCTAGTTACTTTAATGTAGGGGTCCACCTAACTTTTTTGTGTGGAATTGTAGTGGTGGCAACCATGGATGAACTCTGATGTACTTTGCATTTCGGCTTTGTCATTGTCTTGTGAATATTAAACCTGTCAGCATCGTTCAGTTCTATAACCATATCATATTAATAAAGAGGGTTGAGAATGTAGAAATTTGTGGTGTGTTTCTTACTTGTCTGTAGAACATATGCACAGATCATGTTCTAATGGTTTATTTTATCTACTATTACAGAGCAAACTCAATTTGAAGAGGAACCTAAGCACACAGTGAAACAAAAATGGCAACGGTTCTACCTAATGAACTATTTAAAATCAATTAATATCAAAGGCCATTCAATGTTTTGAGCTAAGAGGACACACTATGATTCAGGCATTGGCTAGAGAAACAATCTTCATATTGTATAGCACATACACGGAAGTAATTTATGAAGTGAATAATTTCGAGCCCAATTAAGATCTACAATTGGAGATTTATTAAGAAAAAGAAATATGGGGAATATTATGGTGCCTATTTCTATACTGTGTACTACTGATTCGTTATATTTTGCCACAATTCCTGTAATATTTGCTATAGTAGACTTGCATGTAATATACACTAGTTTGGCATAAAAAAAGTCTTACTTGCCCATTTTTCTTGTGTCTGTACACTTTGTAGGAAAGGGTGAGGGGAACCAACTAAAATGCATTTGTTTCCTAACGGTGACGTTTTGTTCCCAAGATGAATTTCTTCGAGGTAATTTTGGGAGTGATTCACAGGACAACATTTCCAAACAGTATATACGTATTCTACCCGAGACCAAGGAAATTCTACTGGACGTCAGCCAGAAGCAGCCCTGGCACTTGAAAAGGGTGCATACATGTTCTTCTCTTCAATTATGCTTAAATTGGTACAGTCCAAGTTTACAGATTTTTTCAGCACTCTGGCGTAGATTAAAGCCCTACCATTCAAATAAATGAGGGTGGGTGGAAGAGCATTCTCTGTAGCTTCATTCAAATTATATGATGCATTTTCAATCTAAATCAATATTAACCATATTCAGAAACATACATGTTTAAAACGTGCCTTTATCCACATTGGCCTAGCATTGCTAACACTGTGTACTAAGGTCACAGAGCATTGGGAGGGAGGGAAGAGGGGGGTGAGCAGACCAAAGACAACTGTTGTGTGTGAAAAAGGCCGCTTTATTGAAACAGGTGCACTTTAACAAATTAAAAACCTCGGCCAACGCCTTACAAAACTAATCCTCACTAAATAGGATATATCCTCAACCCCAAATTACCACCCCCACCCCTAATACATCATCAAACCCCGCCCCCACCCGCACATTATATAATTACAAATTCCAAACAATGCAAACCCCCTGCATAAACATTTCAGCTTATCAAAAACCCCCAAAACCATAACACAACTCCCCAATTTGCCCCCCAACCAATCTAGGTCCCCCAACCTATGGAACCTACCCAAAAATCATCCTGCCCAAATTCCCCTGCCAATGCCACAACTTAAACACATGCCAACCCAAATCTTGACAATCCTGACGAAACCACCGAAAATCCCCACCACCCAGAAAGCGGGGGGGGGGGGGGGAGAAATACACCACCCCTTTCTGCCCCCCAAAAACCGCAGAAAGAACTCAGCATAAGAACTCAACGCTAAGACAAAAACTGTTGAATCTTCAAACAACGCGACAACACTTCTCTCAACTCAAGAAGATATAACTCCATTCCAATCCTGGACAGATGAACACCATCACCACGAAAAAACTCTACTGTGACATACTTAATGTCACCATGAGTCACTTGACCAAAATCCAAACCTCTACAAAATCTAGAAAACTCTAGATTAATCTTCTTACGTGCCCTGTCAATTGCTTTGGGCTTGATCGCACCTCTCCAGGACCTCCGCGGAACCAATTCAGTCCACAAAACATGGCATCCCGACCACTGCTGTTTCAACAAGGAAAGGTCCTTTTTCATGGCTTGCAACAAGACAACACCTTTCACAGAGCACAAATCATTTTCCCCTAAGTGGATGAGAAGAACATCTGGGCAGTGACCCCCAGCTAACCAAGATTTAAGGGCACAAATTTGGTCTTTCCAAAGCATCCCTCCCCTATCCTTCCAAATTACAGAGAAAAAACGCTCATTGAAACCCAGCATGTGACCAAAATATCTATCTCGGGCTTGCACAGATGCTCGCTTCACGAATGAATGGCCCACAATCCAAATGGTCGGAACTGCTGAGCAGGGGCCAGTCACGGAACCTGAAACGAGAAAGGCAGTATCAAAAATGAAGAAAAAGCTGATGACGCAAGCGCCACTCTGTGTCATTTCGCACATAGCGCTGAAAGCATTTTGAAGACCAACGCCCCAAGCGCATAATGTCCTGGCCAGACCAGCCCATGTTATGTGCCTCCGTAGCAGCCCCAATCCTTAAAGAATGAGTGCTATATTTCTTATCATCTAGACCAATATGCCGCAAGGCCTTACGAAGCACCATGCGTAATTGGTAGCCGTGACTCTGGATCCGTCAGCATGCTGAAAAACAAAAACCCCCAGAGGCCCCCCAGAAACAGCCCACCAACGTTGCGCCCAATGCAATGGGCAAGTCCCAAGAGGAGAAGACGCTTCCAGCCAAACACCTTAGCCCTTTCCTCTCTGGTCAGTTTTTGACCCGGACAACCATAAATGGACACCTCTTTCGGACAAATGAACATTCCCCCAAACAATCCCCCATGTAACTTAGAACCTAACAATTCCGAAACTCTAAAAGCACCAAAAAACATCCACACCATAAGGGTGGAAAAAAGACACGCTTCAAACTCATCTCTACACACCTGGGGCAAAGCTTCTACCACTCTAGCTAAATTTTGCCAAGACAAGGGGCTACGAACTGCCTGTTCCCCTCCCCGCTCCCGGGACCAACCTTCCAACATTCTCTTGCCCAACTCCCCAGCCGAAGGAAAATAACCCCAGAGTAGCTTTCCCATAAAGGAAATGCCAGCTAACTTGCCTGCGATGGTAACCTTAGATAGCTGTCTGTCCATCAAATCAAGAAGAAACTGCACAACATCTTCCATCCGTCTCCAACCAGGATCACGCCTACGGGCCCCTGATGCCAAAAAATCTCTCCAAGCCAGTTCATATGCAGACTGAGTAGACACAGACAACGAACCTACCACCAGCTGTATTACCCTGTGTCGCCTACATCCCAGAGGTGCTCCGGCATGGGGGTCGGTGTCCTGTCCGCCTCCGAGGCCAGCCCATGGAATCTCTCCCACTGCGAACGAGACAAAGCATCCGCAATGTCATTGTCCACACCAGGAATGTGCAAGGCCCTAAAGCTGATGTCATACTTAAGGCAGCCTAACACAAAAACTCGGAGCAATTTCAAAATCTGTGTGTCCCTGGCGGATTGCCTATTAATGATGTTAATCACAGCCAAATTGTCAATCCGAAAGAGAACTTTTTTGTGCGCCAACTCCTGTCCCACAATGTCAAGGCCACAACCACAGGAAACATTTCCAAGCAAGCAATACTCCTACCACCCTCCAACCATCTCACAGGCCACCTTTCTGCACACCACTTTCCTTGCCAGTACAAACCAAATCCTTCACTGCCCGCTGCATCCGAGAAAATCTGAACGTCCCAAACCCAATCATCCTCCCTGTGTAAAGGAACACCATTGAAAGAATGTAAAAAGGCTTCCCACATGCACAGGTCTTCCTTGACCCCTGCTGACAAGCGCACATGGTGATGGGGCAAATGATAACCAGACAGGGATCTACCCAAACGCCTGCAAAAAGTCCTTCCAGCTCTGACCACTCTAGAAGTAAAATTCGAATGGCCCAACAGCACCAGCACTTCCTTAACTGTGACTTTTGTTTTTTGCCAACATTAGTTGTAATAGCTCCAGCATTTTCACCTTCTTATCCACGGGCAAGCGAGCCTGCATTGCCCGTGAATCAATCTCAATGCCCAAAAAAGACATGGTCGTGCTAGGCCCCATTGTCTTTTCCGGTGCTGATGGTACTCCCAAAATTTCCATGAGTGACTGAAATGTATCCAAAGTTACCTGGCATTCTGATGAGTTCCGAGAACCGACAAAAAAGAAATAATGTAAATAATGTGTCACTAACTGGTGTCCAGACTTGTGTGTAAAGAACCAGTGCAAAAAAGTACTGAAGGTTTCAAACAGAGAGCAAGAAATCGAACAACCCATAGGCAGTGCCTTGTCCACGTACCATTTTCCATTGAAATAGATGGCCAGAAGATTCCAATCTTCAGGATGGCCTGGAAGCAATCTAAATGCAGATTTTGTATCGCATTTTGTCATTTCAGCCGAATTGCCCGCAGTCACAACCAATGACATAGCCACATCAACGGAAGAATAAGACACAGAAGCTGCCTCCTCATCAATAAAGTCATTAATTGAAGACCCTTCTGGCCAAGACAAGTGTTTGATTAATCTAAACTGCCCTGCCTCCTTTTTAGGGACAACACCAATTGGGGAAATGATCAAATTATCCAGAGGCCATTCATCAAAAGGACCAGCCATCCTCTGTTCTCGAACCTCTTTGTCCAATTTTTCTTGCACTATTGCTCTGAACTCATCTGCCGATTTTAAATTCTTAGACCAGCACCGCAGCCGCGGCCCTGAATAACCAAGTCGAAACCCTTCATGGAAACCAGTCAGCAAAATCTGTTGTGCCCTAGAATCATCATACTCCAACAAACTTTCCGTTAGGTGATCTAGGTTAACCGGAGTATGAGCCTTTGGGCCCAGACCCTGAAATGTGTTTTCCTCCCCTAGTAGCCTGTGGCTGCTGGGGTGCGCCTGAAGCGCTGGTATTTTGCTGGGGCCACTGCTGGCCACCAGAAGGTTGGGGCCCCCAACACTTGACCATGGGGTGTCTCCTGCCACATTGTGAGCACTCATGACGATATTTACAGAACTCCCTGGTACACAAACCTTTGTTAAAGTCCCAGCAGGCGCCCACCCCAGACTGTGCGACCAATGTACTTCCCACCCCTCCCCTGGTGGGTTTTCCCTGAAACGGCCGGTAAACCAAAGGCAAGCCACTTGCAGTAAAGATTGTCTTACCGCCGGCTGGTGCCCCCATTGTGCGTTGCCATAAGTCCGTGTCCAACTCCCCCCACTTAGCCTCCGGGTCCCAGGCCATCCGGGCCCTAAACTCCTCATCATATTGGGCCCATGCAAAACCACTACCTGTTATCTGTGCCTTTCTGATAACATCCATATACTTAAATATGGCAACGCAGCGCTCAGGGAACTTTTCACAATATACACTTGCGTATATTAAAAAGGCCACAGTCCAATTTTCTATTGTGAGAGGGACTTTTGGGCGCTTGGCTAACTCATACTCTTCCTCCTTTGACCCTTCCTTAGAACGCACTTCCCTATGCAATAACTTCAGAATTTCGACATACTCACCCTTCCAAATCCTTTCCTTGGTGGATAGCATTAAGTGAGCACCTAACGGTTTTGTAACACCCATATAGGGCAGTTTCTTAACTTTCAGCTCTTTGCTGTGTAAAGAACCTGTTACTAATTCAACTGTGTCAGTATTCATGCCACTTTCAACGTTAGCACCCAACGCTCCCTCACCATCCCCTGTGCCTACACCCTGATCTTTAACATAACGTCCTTTATATAATTTGCCTTCAACTCCTTCCACAGGTGGTTCCCCTCCCGTTCCCAGAGACACCATCTTTGGTTTGGCCCGTGGAACAAGATTCTCACCTGGTTGTAACAAGGGGGCCCGCTCTCCATGCCATCTGTTCAACATTATCGACCGTCCGAGGAACCCTCAATGCGGGGCCGCGCTCTCGACTTGGTCCTGGTACCACCTTTTTGGACGCACATCCACTGGTGGCTGAAAAAGACTACGAGAAGCATGAGATTGCCCCACCCCAGTTTCAATGTCACGTAGCTCCCCTTCCTCTGGGCTTTCATCATCATAATCCAAAAGCAAAGATTCTTCCAACTGGGGGGGCTCACCGGAGTCTGCACAGAACCATCAAGACCTACATAGGCCTTACCAACCCTTTTAACACCACACACACCGCCGGTACTCTCCACCTTGTTGACCACTCAAATGCAGATGTTCAGTTGACCGATCCTTACTTAGATGTTGAAATGTTGGGGCCAGCGAGGTCGCGCCAGACCTCCATTTGCTGACTGCGCCGGGATCCCTCGTCGGTACGGCTCCACCCTCCCTTCACCTCAGCGCCAATGGGCCGCACTTCGCCCTACTGAGTCAGCTGCTCCAGGGTGACCCCTAACCTGAAAAGAAAAAGGCTGGACTGATGTGCCGGGTCCCTTACTTTGAAGAACGTCAAACTGCTCACTCCTACCTGTTACTCTACTTCCAGACCAAACACCCTTCTCCTGCAAGCCCCTCTGTGAATCCACAACATTTGCCTTAAAAGAAACACTACGAGGTGGGGGGGAGGGGTCACCTAACTCCTCTCCACTGCTCCAATCCAACCTAGCTTGGACAACCACAGACTCCTGACCAGACTCCCGACGGGCCCCCTCCCCACCTACTGTACTGGACCCTTCCTGAGCCCCACTCACCTTACGAGCACCCCCAATTTAAAACCTGGGAACTCCTGAGCTCCATGAAAAGTACCCTGTGGACCAAAACCTGCAACACCTGTATTAACGCCAGCTCCACGAACCCCTTCAGACCAGGAAGGAAATACGTCCAAACCCTCCCAAGACCTATTACGCACACCCTGAGACATATCTTCACCCCTAAAAAAAGAAAATGAAAAGTCTCCAACAGCAGCCTCCTGTACACTCCTAGACTGTGGCAAAGTATGAGAAAGGGGTGGCAAACAGACCGCCTCATGACCTGAAACCTCCAAAGACAAACCCCCCCAACCCCCAGTCTGGGCCCACTCACCCTCACCCACAGAACCACTATGAACAGACATCACATCACCCCCATGGGAACTCTGAGGAGAAAACAAAAGCGGACTACAAGGAAAAGGTTCCCCCCCCGAACAGGAGCTTCCCCTGCCCCCTGACACTCTAAATTCAGCCTAGTGCCCTGATGTATGGCTTTCGAAGGAGGGGGAAAAGAAATAAGATCATCCCCCTCCCTTGCCCCAGAAACAACATGACCAATTCCCTGCTTGGCGGGGGGGGGGGACAACAACAGTTAAATCCCTACAAGAAAACCCAGTCTCAGCCAGAGACAGGGCCGGCGAGCGCAACACATGCCCCGGCCCCGCCCCCTCAACAGACCTCGTCTCGAACGTTCTCCCCGCTGACACCGATGCAGAGCGCCTCTTGCCACTGCGCTTACCGCCGCGTTTTCCTCGCGGAGTAGGAGCAGAAACAGCCGGCGCAGTAAGCGCCTGACCCGGCGAAAACGCCGGCGGGACAACTACGTCAGTTAAACTCTCCGACTCTGCCACAACATTTCCAACACGTGCAAACTCAACCCCTTTCAAACGCCGTGCTTTCACTGACTGGGCTGCCTTACGAACAAGCGAGCGGCCCCGTTCACTTACCATTTCTGAACGAGCACGCTTCGGAGTAAGGCATGCCGCCACTACCGCCGCCACTCCAGCAGAGGCCAGGCGCTGAGGCCGAGAAGGGCCCGCGACATCCCCTATCACCAAGTCGAATCTACCCGCTTCACTAAGAAGCCGGATAGCCTCTAATAGCCTGAAATCCTCAGCTGCCATGACGACTACAAAGTAATACTATCAAATTCCTAAAGCTAGAAAAACAATTCTTGACTAAGACACCTCCCGGCCACCAGGTCACCAAACCTAAAATGGTGGCAGGGAGGCAGAGCCCGAGGCATTTATGCATGTGCTTCATTTGGGCGGAAAGAAAGCCCAAATATAAAAAACAAGCCCAAGGCTGCAAACCCACCCCTCAGGACCCTCCCAAACCACCCGGGGGGGGGACCTCCCTGCAGTCGGCTGCCCCCCCCCCCCTCTCATGCCTACAGGTGAAAGGTGCACTTTAGAAAACACAGTAACAATATAAGTCATGTTTTTGCATTAGAGTATCGAAACTTATAATTGCTGATGTAGCTCTACACTTAGCTGTCGGGAGACTCCAGTTTATATTCGCAACAGCTGGGCAGACGCAAGCTGCCAACCAGTGCCAGTGGTTTCTGGAAGCTTAAAAACCCAAACAGGCAGGTTTGGGTAAATTGCTCTCCTCTCTTCTTTCCCCGCTCCCCCCGACCGGATGCTGGGTATACCAGGATTGATCCTGATCTCAGAATGGACTCCAAGGCCTGATTCATATGAGGCATCAGGCAGGTACATTCTCAAAAGTTCTGCTCTGGTAGGAAGCCTTGTTGCACTGGCGCCATTGATGGGGCACACATAGACTAAAGTAAGATGGCAGAAGAATTTGTTAAGACTACAGCAGAGTAAATTATAGGACCCCACGAAGGAGCAGATTGTAATGAAGTGATTGAGTCATTGAAGAATAAATAAACAGAGTTTATTCAAGTGCCGATGTCAAAATCCACTGGTGAGGAGAAGCAAAACACGTTTAGCCATCACCAGATTCAATTACTTCTAACTCCACATTCCAAATGACATCTCAAACGACATAGCCCCATTCCACCATTGACATTTAAATTACATAGCCCCCATTCCATCACAACACCCACAACCTAATAATCCATACTACATGTCTCCTTTTTTTATCGCAAGAAAGATGGCAACAATTATGCTAAGCATAGCAAAATTACAATATAAAAAAAGCAATACTGTAGCAATATATGAAGGACGACAGAAAAAAAACAATATTACATACTTACATGAAAGTGCCAATAATGATGCTAAAAGTAACACACCTACACAAATACAAAGTGGAAAAATATGTAAATACACTATACCATTCCTAAAAAAAAAGACAATGACGCATTACTGTAGCAACAGATGAAAAAAAATAGGAAAGAACATCATTCCAAAATAAAATCTTCAAATGTCTTTGGTAGTCTTACAACTCTTTTATGTGAAGAAGTATTCACAACATCAGAATTAGTTTCATTCACTGTTCCTTCCTTTTGTTCTAGCACCTTAACAGATCTCTCAGTGTCACCACTGAACAACAAGCTGTCACCTTCATCCTCCACTTGTTCAATTTTTCCTGCCCTGCTTTAAGTACCACAACTGAGCTCTTGTCCTACCAACCTTCGTTTCTCAATAAAACAGCTAAACTAGTTATTCTGTCCACCTGAACTGAAATTGAGAATTTAGATGCACCTTTCTCATGTGCAGTTAGTTTGACAATGCGCACCCAATCAACAACTCCAATAGATTTGGGTTTGGCTCTATGCCATGCATCATAATACAACTTCCCTCTAACTTGAGCTTTACTCAAATTGTCTCTTGCTTTTGTTATTTCATCTTTCAGAGTACCCTTCATTATAATTCTCTCAAAACTTGGCATTACATATGTAATGCATTGTCTTCCCCTCATCAAAATATGAAACACTATAGTAACAGAATGTGGAGTAACATGATAATGCCACAACTTTTCGCTCATGAAATTGAAGGCATCTAACCTATTTTACAGAGCAGTTTAAATACCCTCTGAAATAAATCTGTGAGCCCTCTCAACTTGACCATTGGTTTTTGGACAATATGGAGGTGCTTTCTCTAAAAGAATGCTATATGTTTTAAGAAATACCAGCAGTTTAGATGATACATATTTTAGACCATTGTCTGACATATGTACTTTGGGGAACTCTTCAACTTAAAAAATGCTTCCCAGAAATGTAATTACCTTTTCAGTATTTGGATGTTGAACAACAGCACAGCCGCGGCCCACAGTGGTAGTACCTGCAGGGCGGCGACATGGGGAGGGACAGGGTGGGGGGTGGTAATGTAAGGATTAGGGAGCTTCCCAGGTATGTAAACATTTAAATAAATAAAACGAATTTTGTCGATGGGAAGTGCACTGCATCCCCAAATGCAATTCAGTGCGTGCAACGAAATTTGTTATATTTATTTAAATGTTTACTTACCTGTAAAACTCCGTAATCCATACATTACTATCCCCACCCTGCCCCTCCCCCTCCCCACGTCACCGCCCTGCTGGTACTCCCACTGCCGGCAGTGGCTGCAAAAGCATGGTATATCCGCTTAGAAAAAGTGTCAATCACAACTGTTAAAAATCTATTTTGTCTTCGCAGACAGTCATATGGTCTTGAAAAATCGATAGATATTTTCCCCGAAGGTTTTTGTGGACCATCTTGTTAACTTAAAGGCTCAGATGAAATCCTTCAGTGTTTGTCAGAACGAATGCAGACTTTACACCCATCAACATGCATTTCTACACTAGCATCCATTCCTGGCCACCAATCATGTTGTTTATGTAACTTCTTAGTACCAGATACCCCTGGATGCCCCGAATGAGCCAAATCAATTCGTTTTCTCCAAATACCAGCAGTAGGAACAAATAAATCATGTCTCATCAAAAAATTATTCTTGATACTTAACTCGCTGGAAACTTGCACTTAGCTCTGTAATCGTGGATCAAGATTCCTACTGGGTGGCCACCCATTCACTATATACTGTTTAACTTTAGCCAACAACTCATCCTTGACAGACATATCAAGCCATTCACTTTCTGATATGATAGCATTACACATATCTAACACACCCACCATGTCTACTACACATTAATGCTCTTCAGAAATCTTCGTAGGCGGCAACCTAGATAAACAGTCAGCAGTGACATTCTTACCACCCAAAATATGCCTTATTTCACAATTTAATTCTTGTAGTCTGGCAATAAGTCTAATAAGTCTAGATGAAGCAACACCAGATCTTACTCCATCCATAATGTAAACAAGAGGTTTGTGGTCAGTAACCAATACAAAAGGTCTTCCCAACAAAATATTCTTTAGCTTTTCCACTGCCCAAACACAAGCTAGTTCCTCTGATTTTCCTAGAAATAAACAATATCATTCTTTTTTACCATACACATACTGTGTGAAAACTGCCCCCAAACCAATGGCGCTAGCATCAATTATAAAAAAAAAATTTCTTTTGGGATCAAAAGTGTTAAGACTTGTAGCCTGCGCAATAATTTTTTTGACTTGATAAAAAAGATTTGCCATATTTTGTAGTCCATAAGAAGGATACTCCTTTTTTTAGTTTTCCTTAACTGTTCCACCACAAGGGCATACCCATTTATAAATCTAGCATACTAGTCCCACAGGCCTAAAAAACACAGAAAGGAAATCTTAGCATAAGACTTACTCGCATTGTCCAATGCACTAACCAAATCAGCTTTAGGAAAAATGCCTTTACTTGAAATTCTATGTCCCAAATAATCAATCTCTTTTATTAACAATCTACACTCGTCCTTACTTACAGTCATACCTCTAGTTTCCAATACACCCACCACAGAGTGCAATAAATTATCATGCTCCTCATAAATTTCAGCAAATATGAGTATATCATCTTGGAAGGCCTGAATGCCTTTTAACCATTGAAACCGAGCCTCAATAAATTTTTGAACTACATTGGCTGCCGAGGCCAGCCCAAACAGCATCCTCAAGAACCTGTAAACTCCAAAAGGAGTAACAAAGGCAGTAAGATCCTTGGAGGTTCCCTCCAGTACCACCTGGTGATACGCTGACTTGAGGTCAATTACTGAAAAATACTTTGCACTGTTGACAGCTGCTAACAACTCCTGTATACTTGACAAATTCTTGTTCAAATACCTCAATCTGGCATAACTTCTAAACCAACCTTTCCAATGTGTATTTCTCCCAAAGGTGCTTTGAAAGCCACCCCAATATTATTTACATCAAAATGTGCCAACGGGTCACACAATGTGAGAACCAAATTGCAAATGCTTTGGAAGAGACCATACTTATTACACTCATTGCATTTTCTCCTTATTGCTGGACAATCTACACTGTTTGAAAGATGCATTTTTGAACCACACCTATAACAGGTAGGTTTACCCCCTTTAATCCCACCAGTTTATAAAGGTTTATTTACAGATTGAACCAAACACACAGAAGAAGAAACACTAACTTCTTCTGATGTTAACACTTTAGCTGACTGGATAGATCTTTCTTTTCCTTTAGTTAAATCCAGTATCTCAGCTACCGCAGGACTGCAACACACCAAAAGTCTCTCTTGAACCTTCTTTGACTCACAATTGCAGACAAATTGATCTCTAATGCAATTATCCACATGCGCACCAAATTCGCAATTAGCCTCCAGGACTCGAATCGCAGCCACATACACTTCTCTTGACTCCTCAAGATATAGCTTCCTCTTTTGAAAAGTATGCTGTTTGATTGTTACATTAGGTTCATCCACAAATTGCTTTTCCAGTTTTGTCACAGCTTCTTTAAAAACATTCCAACCATTACCTTGACCTCTCTGTGCAGTCACCAGAGGAAATTTAAAAAAAAATTCCAATACCTGTTGTGCTAAAAAAAAAATGCCTTTTTGCCTTTTTCCTGTCCGCCGAAAAAGCATTGCCATCAATCCCAAGTACAGAGTTCTCAAACATTTTGGACCATTTGTTCCAAACTAACACACGTTTACCTAGTAATTACAGAAATATGGTAGGTTGATTGCACATCTGTGACTTGGCCATGACAACTTATGACGAAGAATACAAATGTAATTCTTGCATATATAGAAAAACTAAAATACCTCTTACGAAAATATGTGGAAGGAAAAACAACAAAAACAAAAAATTATGTATATGGCTAGCACGAGAAATGTAACATTCTGAATAGTACCTCCATGTGTGCTGTTCCAAAAATATCCTGTCCCAGTGTGCACATCACTGAAGTAGCGCATCCCTGAATCAATCCTGAAAATGTCTCCCCTTCTCAATAACATTGTATGCACAGCATGAATTGTATTTGTTAAATATTTTTTAAAAACTTAAACAATAGTGTGCGTACCACTCCCCAGCCGATAACCACCAAAGGTACTGCGAAGAACCCACTCGTAAAATGTAGCAGCTGAAAACACTAGTGTATGTACCACTGATGCACCAACATCTCCACATAGCTATACATTGAAGAAGCAATGTGTAATTTGCTGAAGCACTCCTGTGGAAATTTAAGATGGCCACCAAAGAGCGTCGTAAACATGCTGTTTTTCTTAGCCGGTAGAACTCAATGCAGGAAAACAAGTCAGGTCACATGAACCTCACAGTGGCTATGGGCAGTGCGTCACATCACAATGTCTTAGCAAGAACAAGAATAGCCTCACTGAACAGTGCGTGTGACTCCCAACGGCCATAACTGTAAGCACCACAGCTACGATAAATTAACAACCCAGTATCTGAGAATGAACTGCTGGACAATATCAGGAAAATACAGCAACTATTTTTCGACTTCAATACAAACACTAAAGATCTTCTGCCTGCACAGTACAATTTGCTCCCAAATCAGTTGAAAGTCTAGAGATTCCTACTCAGTGGACCGGCACTAGCAACTCGTCGCTATTGTAATGAAGTTGACAGACCCAATTAGGGTAGACAGAGGTGTCCGACAAGGATGTGTAATGGCTCCTTTTCTTTTTTCACTTTTTATAAATGGAATTGTTCAGTACCTTGCAGAGAGTCGTGCTGTTGCGACGACATTGGGTGGGTTAAGGTGACAACCCTACTCTTTGTTGACGATACATTGTTAGTCTCCAAGATCCCAAGTGGCCTGCAAACTCTACTCAAACGTTTGATTCTTTCTGTGCACTAAGAGGGCTTGAGATAAACACTGCAAAGACTAAGTTATTAATGATCAATCCCCACCAATCTCTTAAAGGCAAGATATTCCTAGAGGGACAACCACTAGATAGAGGGAGCACCTTTGAATACTTGGGTGTCACTCTTTTAGATGATCTTACCTGGAGAACGCAAACTATGGGACAGAACTTAAAGGTAAGGCGTATTACAGGGGCATTGATCAAGCAGCATAAGTTGTCAGTGAGCAATCCAGTAGCGGACCCCATTTGCATATATGAACACAAAGAATTGGGAGCAACCTTATATGGGGTGGACCTATGGGGTTTTAAAATTTTAACGCACTTCCAGTGATGAAAATAATTTGTTTAGATCTCTTTGCTCACTTCCGCCGAGCACACCATTACAACCATTGAAATTTAATTTGGGTAGGTTCACGATCGTGCAAAGGGCCCAGCTGCGACCCCTACTCTTTTGGCTACGACTAAAAACTACCCCTCTGAACTACACCCATATGCTGCTGCCCTGGACGAGGTTAATGCACTAGATTGTCAATAGAAAATTGTCTGGCTGACTAGGGTCAAGCTACTGATGTCCTCCATAGGGATGGAAGGCATATCTGAGCTCTCCCTGGTGAGACAACGAGGGCTGCGAGCTAGCGCTGGACCATTGATAGTGCTCACTACTTTTATTTCATTGCTGACATCGTTTTTAAAACTTTTTTCATAGTGTTAATAATTTCTCTGTTGGGGGGCTATAATTCTTGTAGCTAAAGGGGAATTCGAGAGGCACACTGACACCCCCTCACACGCTGCTGTTTGTTGTTCCCTGCCCCGCCTAGCCGTTTTTATTGAATCGGCTACAAGCGACGGCGGGCGCCATCTTAGGTGTGGCTGGGGCTGGGGCTGCGCTCTAGTCGCGCCGGCCTCTCGCCCTCCTTAGCTATTTAGCCGGGCTTTGGAACCTGCTTCTCTGCTTATCTGAGCTCTCCCTGGTGAGACAACGAGGGCTGCGAGCTAGCGCTGGACCATTGATAGTGCTCACTACTTTTATTTCATTGCTGACATCGTTTTTAAAACTTTTTTAATAGTGTTAATAATTTCTCTGTTGGGGGGCTATAATTCTTGTAGCTAAAGGGGAATTCGAGAGGCACACTGACACCCCCTCACACGCTGCTGTTTGTTGTTCCCTGCCTCGCCTAGCCGTTTTTATTGAATCGGCTACAAGCGACGGCGGGCGCCATCTTAGGTGTGGCTGGGGCTGGGGCTGCGCTCTAGTCGCGCCGGCCTCCCGCCCTCCTTAGCTATTTAGCCGGGCTTTGGAACCTGCTTCTCTGCTTATCTGAGCTCTCCCTGGTGAGACAACGAGGGCTGCGAGCTAGCGCTGGACCATTGATAGTGCTCACTACTTTTATTTCATTGCTGACATCGTTTTTAAAACTTTTTTAATAGTGTTAATAATTTCTCTGTTGGGGGGGCTATAATTCTTGTAGCTAAAGGGGAATTCGAGAGGCACACTGACACCCCCTCACACGCTGCTGTTTGTTGTTCCCTGCCTCGCCTAGCCGTTTTTATTGAATCGGCTACAAGCGACGGCGGGCGCCATCTTAGGTGTGGCTGGGGCTGGGGCTGCGCTCTAGTCGCGCCGGCCTCCCACCCTCCTCACCCTCTATATAAGTAGTGTCATGGCCAGACGGCGCAGCGGGCTGGCGCAGCGGGCGCGCCGGATGCGCGCCGAAGCCGCTCCTAAGCCAAGCCCGTCTGCGCCCGTCCGCGACCGGACACGGCCCAGGGCCATGACTCCTGGCCCTTTCGTGCGCTATACCTCGACTCAACTTAGACTGCTCAATCCGGGATGTCCTAGCCACCATTGCATTACCCTGCCTCCGTCAACTGCTGCAGGTATTATTCCCGCCCCGTGCCCTGGCTGCAATTACCAACCACCATCGCCAACTCTATCCTATTCACTAGTTCCTGACGCCCCTCTTAGTTTGGCCATTACCCCATTTCAGGGATGTCGAGCGGCGCTTATCAACACACGCTCTCTACCATGTCACAGTCTAGATATTAGCGAGTTTATTACCACGCACGATCTTGACTTTCTCTTCGCCACAGAAACCTGGGGAGATGCGGGCTCGGGACCTGACTTTTGTCAGGCCACCCCGGATGGCTATAGCGTAGTGAGACATGATAGACAATTAGGAAGAGGGGGAGGACTCGCCATAATTTTTAAGAATCAGTACCATACCACGCTCGTCCCCATCTCATCCACCAATTGTGAAGCTGCTGCCTTTGCAATTAATCTTAATAGTAAACAAACTTTTAAAGGCATTCTGCTTTACCGACCTCCCGGACCTCGCAGTTCCTTTCTCGATTCCCTATCTGAGCTAAATCATTATATTATAGGCTCTACTGACTACACAATATTGGGAGATTTCAACTTCCCTTTGGAAGAACATGGAAACCACGACACCTCCCAACTTATTGCTGATCTCCGCATTTTAGGACTTCTGCAACTGGTAAAGGGAACTACTCATCAGGCGGGACACACACTAGACGGTGTCTTTACAAATAACTCTCTCATCAAGATATTAGATACTTTACCCCTTACCTGGACTGACCACAGGGCCATCATACTCACTATTGACACTTCCCCAGTTAACCTCCCCGCTTCCAGACCACCTAGTAGGGCAGCAATTCGTGCCTGGAAGAATGCTGATATCCCTCAGATGGCAAATATCCTGTCATTATCCTCCCCCACCACAGGATCCAACCCTGTCCCCTCAGCTTCTGATTTCCATGATTGGATCAGGAACGCCGCTGATCAGGTTGCCCCAGAAAAATCCATCCAACCTAATAGAAGGTCGCCCTCAGCGGCATGGTATACAGAAGAGCTTAGACTCCACCGACAACACTGTCGGAATTTAGAAAGACGTTGGAGGAAATCTTATTGCCCCTTAGCTAAGCAATCTTACAAAGATGCTTTAACTATATATAAAAGGGCCATCATCACCCGGAAAACGACTTATTTCTCGACCCAAATCGACAATGCCAGGAATTCGGCCAGAGAACTCTTTTTAGTGGTCAATTCCTTATCTACACCTCCGCCGGGTCTTGGAGTAGAACCCTCCCAACTGTTCTGTAATGCACTGTCTAATTCCTTCACTACCAAAGTGGCAGATATTTATGCATCCTTTGATGGAGATGTAGGGGCCAGATCCACTGTCAGAAGAAAGGAAACTCTCCATATTAATCATGATCCTTTCTCTTTCTTCGCTGACACTTCAGAAGATCAAATCAGCAGACTTATTTCCATCACCAAGTCAGGATCCCCTTTGGACCCTTGTCCTCCCGCAGTGATGGCTAATTTAAGTGAGGTGATTTCTCACCCACTTATGGAAATCTGCAACACTGCCTTTCATACCGGCTGTTATCCAGCCCCGTGGAAGAAGGCAGTGATTAAGCCTCTTTTGAAGAAGCCCTCCCTGGATCCCTCTGCCTTGGTCAGTTATAGACCTATTGCCTGTCTCCCCTTCCCGGCCAAAATTTGCGAAGCTCTGATGAATATACAGCTCTCAGAGTACGTCGACACTCACCAACTCTTAGACGAAACGCAATTTGGCTTCAGGAAGGGACATGGTACGGAGACCGCTCTAATAAAAGCCTCTGACGAAATTAGAACCATCATGGATCAGGGAGGAGTGGCCATCCTAATTCTTCTGGATCTGTCCGCAGCATTTGACACGGTCGACCATGCTATCTTGGTCGACCGTGTCACAGCTCTGGGGATAGATGGTTCGGCCAGAGACCTTATTTCATCCTGGCCGACCGTACCCAGACAGTCAAGTTGGGCAACTTCTATTCTCCCGTCTCTGCACTACCATGTGGAGTACCACAAGGCTCCTCGCTAAGTCCCACGCTATTCAACATCTACGTAGCGGACTTAGCGAGGGTAATAAAGGCCTATGGGGTGCGATTAACCTCCTATGCAGACGATACCCAACTGGTGCTGGCGATCCACAAGAACGGCACAGCAGTGGCAGCTAATTTTCAGGAGGCCATGTTTGCTGTTAGTACATGGATGTCCTCCAACTGCCTAAGGCTTAACTCGGACAAAACCGAGGTTATGACCTTTGGCAACCTCGCCCCAGAATGGTCTCCCATCTGGTGGCCCAACCAACTGGGCTCTCCACCCGTCCCAGTGGTAAAAGCGAGAAACTTGGGAGTCATCTTTGACAGCAAACTAACATTCAACCTTCATGTCAACAAGGTTGTCTCCTCTGCTTTCTTTACTTTAAAGAAAATAAAGAAACTGCTGCCTTATCTCCCCACCTCCGCTGGGAAGACCTTAGTTACCACTCTGGTATTCTCCAAAATCGATTATGGAAATGCCCTCTTCCTTAACACCCAGAAACAGGTGCTGTTAAAGCTACAGTCAGTACAGAACGCGGCTGCCAGAATTCTTCTAAACATCCCTCGCCGCCAACCTACCACTCTTGCTATTCGCCAGCTTCATTGGCTTAGAGTAGAGAGCCGCATTAAGTTCAAGTCCCTCTGCATTGCCTACAAGGCAGTGCATGGCATAGGACCTAAATTCTTGACTGAGGCACTCCAGGTCTACACCCCCAAAAGACTGTTGAGATCTGCTAACACTTGCCTTCTATCTGTACCCCGTACCAGAACGGCAACTTGGGGAGACCGTCGCTTTTTAGTGGCTGCACCAAAACTTTGGAACCTTCTTCCACTAAATATCAAAAATGCACCCAACCTGATGAGCTTCCGCAGGCTCGTAAAGACATGGCTGTTCGACCAGTGAACTCTATTACCGTGGTCCTGCTAGTTCACATATGCGCCGAGACACCCCAGGGTATTTGTTCGCGCAATAAAAATCTCAAAAATAAATAAAATAAATAAATAAATAAATATGGGACTCTAACACCCTAGAATCCCTTCTAACGAAAGCCCAGGTCAAGAAACAGTTTTGGGACAGGGAGGCGCAGTCCCTTATTATCTACCCGACTGGGGGTTGTTTGATCTTTGAATTTATGGAGTTTAATCTAGAAGGTGCATTTGAGCCATATTTGGAAGTTATTACCAATGCCCAGGATAGGAAACTTTTTATGCAATTTAGATATGGCACTCTCCCCTTTGTAGCAGCCTGGTCCCAACATTCTTTGGCTTCTTTGATCTGCCCCGGCTGTTGTCTTGCAAACAAGTCTATTAGCCAAATATTATTTGCATGCCCTAGGTATCGTCATTTGAGATCAAGGTGGATAGTTCCCATTTGTAAACAACTAGGCACTCGCAGTCATGGCGTAGCACAGTGTATTTTGAAAACCAAACCCAGCACTCCAATTGTTTGTGCTAATGTTCAATTTTTTAACAAAATGTCGATTTGTAGAAGGTACGTGGTGTCCATGCAATAATTTAGCTTTTGTGTTTTTTTTTATTTCTTTTGAAATAAGTTTCAATTATATCAATTTTATACAATAGTATTCTATTAACCATGAACTGTATTGCTTGACGGGTCATGTTGTTAAACCTGGCGTCATACGCTTTTGCTAATATCATTCTCGGTAAGATTTTAAACTAATTTTAATGCTTTTGTTTAATTTTGTACCTTTGCACTTGTACTTTAAAAATCCAGGAAATGAATCCAGAGGAGGGGGCGAGATGAATCTTGTTAATTTAATATTGTGTTTTATGATGATTGTTCGCCTATTATACCGAAGGTATATGCATCTCTGCGGTCTCTCTTTTTCCCTCCTTGGTCACTCGTGAACATTTGATTATAAGATTGAAATTCTATATGCTAGGAGGGACTGGTATTCCAATCTGATTGCTTTTAGTATGTTTGTCTTTTATAACTTGTAAGTGCTACTTTTATGGCCGTAATGGTCGAAATAAAGTTATTGGAATGAGTGAGTGGTTGAAGAGTAAATTAACAAAGTTTATTCAAGTGTCAATATCAAAGCCCACTGGTGAGGAGTAGCACAACATGTCCAGCCATTCCCAGATCCAATTGCTTCTAACCTCAAATTCCAAATTATATCTCAAATTACATGGCACCCATTCCAACAGTGACTTAGAAAATGACATAGCCCTAATCCATCACAACACCCATTATTGAATAATTCATGCCACACAGATGTAATATGATGCTCAGCTTTGTTCTATTTGACCAACAGCCTCTCTAAACGCCCATACACCAGCATCCCATGGCATCAAAGGTACATTCTGGCAGTTCAGCACACAACTCCCCACTTAAGGAATATGTGAAGTAACATTGAATTAACAATCAGACTCCAATTTCCATTTTAACTGAATACACAAACTGAGACCCAGGATGCCAATGCCTCCTCACACATGTAACTGACTCCTCTTATACATCTTGTACCAAAGCACCAACAAAAAGCACAACTCATAAAATGATGGTGTCACTACACACATATGTAAACGCAAACAAAAAACAACTCATTCACAACACTCGTACTGACCCTTTTTAACACCTTAGCTGCTTTGGAACGTCCAGCTCCAGTGCTGAACGTTCCATTGCGCAGGTGCAGCTGGAACGTCCAACGGCCGACGGCAGCCCTCCCGAGGTAGTGGTGCCGTCGGCCGTTGGTATAGGCGCAGCACTTAAGAGGTTAAATACAAAAAGCATTCATAGGACAAGTAATTTCTAATCACAATAAAACACAAACTATATCTCCTCATCCCCCCTAGGCTAGACTATGACAGATGGCGAGGTCAAATGACTAATCACAAAATGCTCTAGTTCATCATAGAGACATCACACATAGTAAAAAGCAATGAGAATGCACCTAATACGTGGCAACATCAGAAAATTACAGTCCCAAGTAAATTTCAAGGGCACAGTTACAAACTGTTACCATGAGTTAATGTACCTTATAGAAAAGCATATAAGAATGTCAGAAACATGCAAACCCTAGAAAATTTCTAGGATGCAGTGCAATAAAGTATCCATAAGCAAATGCCTCACAAGGACATTAATCACTGAACACATAAGAACATCATACACATTCCCATGCAACATCATTCACAGAGTCATATATCCCTTCTTACTCATTAAAACAAATACGCTTTATCCAGTCATGGGGGCTGCATATTCCATCATGAACTGCAACTTTCAACATATCATGTCTCTACATACATGCTAAATCTCTTCCAACAACAACTACTACTGCAAGTACTGGACAGTGCTGTTGTAGCTTCTCTTTTTTTGAGACTATAGATAAGACATGACCCATCAGGAGCAGATGTTGCATAATATTCAGCCCTGTCTTAGAATCAAGGGATTCTCATGCTGGTAGGTCACCACACAAGTGCATTCTCTTCACATAGATGAAGACAAAAACACACCAGGAGAAGAATTGTGGGGGCAATGTGTAAGAAATTGGGTTACTGGCTGAGGGAGGTAAAAACCCTACTCAAGTAGGAACCACAATCCTTACCAGGGTAAGGCACAAGCAAACCCCAAATTAACCTATGCTCAACCCTTTGGCTTGGCTTAGCTTAGAGGCAATGTGCAAAGTATTTATGCAACACTTTAAACAGTAATAAAGTGAAAACACAACACAAGACAAATCCCACACTAACTTAGAATAGAAATATGCACTTTTAAAGATTTCTGTCGCTATAGAGCCAAATGCACAAAGCACCAATTGTGGTTATCTGGTCGTGATAGACAGAGACAAAGTCACAAGTTCAGGCCAACTATGATGGAGTGTGGGCTGGCTACAGGGATGCACTGAACAAAAGCACCTTAAATCCTGGTTATGAAGAGTTGCAGAGCCTCGAGTCGATGATGCATTGTGCAGCTGAAGCAATGCGAGGTCCTGGTTGGAGATGCATCATGCAGCATTGATTCTGAGGAGCTGTGAGGCTGTAATGAGAAGTCTTCCACTGTTGTCAAGGAGGTCGTTGACGTGTCGGTTTACGATGTGATGCATCACTCACTGGCTGGTTCTGGGGAAGCTACGGGGTTTGCGATTCGGAGTCCCGTGTCAGCATTGAGGCTAAGATATGTCATAAAAAGGTGTGATACCCTTGAAATTCGCTCTGAGCCCAGCTGACTCCTCAGCGAGAAAAGGAAGAGGATCTAAATGGTTCTTTGTTTATTGCTACAGCCTATAATTCCAGTTTTCAAGCAATTCCAAGAATTGGATGAGGATGTCTCACTCATGCAATGTGACATGCTTTATCATTTGTCACCTCTTCTGACCCTGGTAAGATGGTAGTGCCAGGGCGGACACGACCTGAGGGGAAAGCGGATTGACCTGAGGGAGTTTTTAAATATTTCTTATCTTTTCTGAACAGTGCTCTGATCTAGTTTTTTATTAAAAAACCCTAAAATATATCACAAAGGTATCCTTTAATAAGGTGGTATCCAAGGTTTAATAAAATTACCAAATGGTAAAAACCAGAAGGCATATATTGGTATTATGAACTATATGCGTCACTGCATGGAAATAAATATTCATGCCAACATGTTTCTGCCAATTGTCAGTCTATGGGTCTGAGGCATTCATCAGGGCTCTGTTTCTCTACACTAAAACAGTTTATGCAGAGTACACATAGATAAGATAAACAGAGAGGACTAACCTTGATAGAGCAAGCAAGGGCCTACCAGCTCAACATACTCACCTGGGCCCATATATCAATGTATAAATTAAACAGGTAAACCTACACTCAATCAATTAGGCTTTTTACCATTAAGGGCCAGATGTATCAAGAAATCGTTTTGCGATTTCTAAATAGCGATTTTTTGCGAATCGCTATTTAGAATTCGCAAAACGGTATGTATGTACAAAATTGCAATTTTTTAGCGATTTCTTATTATTCTTTATTTGCGAATAATAATTTCCAATGCATTCCTATGGCCCAGGAGGCCCATAGGAATGATAGTGCAATAATTCTCAAATTGCGAATTCGCTATTTGCTAATCGCAATTTGAGAATCATTTCAAGGGTGCAGGGGTGTCTCAAAGACACCCTGCTGCACCCTTGAAATCTACATGTGTGTGCATGTGGTACACATACATGCCCTATGGGCATGTATGTGTGTCACATACCACCCTCACAAATGCCAAATAGGGCATTATTAAAAGAAATCACAAATTACCACAAACTACAAGTTGGTGGTAAATTGCGATTCCTTAATACAAATTCGCAATTCAAAAATGTTTTATACATATCATTTAAGGAATCGCAAAATTTGCGACTCCTTAAATGCTATGGCAAAATAAGGAATCGCAAATTATTACGATTCCTTAAATTGCGATTTTTTGATACATACTGAAAAATGCAAAAAGGCAGTTTGCGAGTCGCAAAAGCCTTGATACATCTGGGCCTTCGTTGTTTATATAATTTATCTTAACAAATCCAAGTCACGGATACCTATAGTCCTAAAGGATCAAGGGAGTTAGAGAGAAAATAGGTAGCAATAATAATCATTTATCATTTCATAAATTACCACAAACTCGAGAAAGGTTTAAAATCTTTATCTAAGTACATTTTTTAAAGTTATAAACATGAACTCAAATTAATTTCTTATTCTGTTTAAACTATCAAATTAGTTTGTTATTCTGTTTAAACTAATGCAGATTTTGAAACAAACATTTTCAAAATGATTTTGAGAGAAAATGTCGTTAAGCATTTAAACAGAGGGTGGGTAACAAAAAGGGAAAACAGTACAATGACAAACCCACACTTTATAGTTACCTAGAATGGTGTGATGACCAACCCTGGTCATAGGCTGAGTCAAAGAATAAGAAGCCCAAAGTATAGGTGCCAGCAGGAAAGAACAGGTGCAAGCCAGAATCAGGACAGGTTACGGACCAAATTGGATCAGGATAGGACCACCACAGGCTAAGACCAGCACCACAGTTAAAGTTCAAAATGGCAGTGTTGTAAATTCTCTCTGCAGCTAACAGTCGAGCCCCGATTGGGTCATCGATCTCCTTCCCAGAACCCCGATTGGGTTATTGAATCTTGTGACAGAGTGCTCCGCCAGCAACTCTGCTCTCGATCACCTATTGAGTGCGTTGGGTCAGTGACAGGTCAGCTATTCGGACAAGTCGGACAAACTAACTAGCTAAGCCTACCCTAGTTATACTATTTTTCAGGTCAGTGGTCACAATTTTATTGGACAAGAACGAGGAGTAGTCATCACACCATATTCTTCTGAAGCAACTTGTCAATCCTGTATTCAAATTATTCCCTCCCATATCTTTATCTCCCCATGTACTTTTATTCCTCCCGGTAGTGAAATGTAACAGTAAACATTTTGAAACAATTTAATCAATTCAACTTCCTCTGGCAAGGCAAGGAGTTCATTCTTCTCCACCTTCCATGTCCGTCTTGGCTTGATTTCAAGGCTACAGCTTCAGTGGCTTCAGGAAATTTGTCGCACAGGCCCAGTTCTCCAAAGATGGAGTTCAGCAAAGCATTTAGGCCCATTTTTATAACATGTAAAAATAGAAAAGAAACAGTTTTAGAGACACAGAATAAAAGAATGCACTGTATACCACTTCTTTCCACTCTATTCCCATTATTATATTTTAACTTTTGCATTAAATGTTAAGCGAAAACAAATAGCTTAGCAAAGCAGCGATGCAAGCTTCTTGCACGTTACGACACATAATGGGCATCTTAGTTTTATTGCGCAGAAGCAGAAGTTTTCCCACCAAGCATGTCACGTGGGCATGACAGACACATGCGCAGTAGAAAATCCCGCATAGCAGCAGCCATTTTAGTGTAAGCAGATTATAGTTAGTAAAAGCACATCCGCAAGCTTCCCCTAGATGCCTAATATGTCGTGTAATGCAATATTAATAAGACAAACCATGTAAGTTAGTACATTAATATTATTATTGAGAGAGTTGAGTCCGAGCAAGTCACTTTAAGTGTGAAATCTTGCTCCATCAACCTCTCAGTAGAAAACTATAGATACAAGTAATCTGGGAAAAAGGAAAGAAGGTAGCAGAAATACAACATTTATATATTAATAAACGAGGGGGGAGAGTTACTATGTTCACTGTACTCTGCTTTGCATTCTGGGAAAAACGTTTTATAAATTGTGTACCCAGAGCTTATTGTATTTTTAAAAAAATACCTCAGCAGTAGTAGTCAATGCTCAAAATTGTGCAGGAGTGATTATAAAACATGATTGAGGCTGTCATTGATGAGAAGCTTCCGATGCAAGGGCCTGCATCAGGGATGCATCTTGCAACGGTGTTTTCAATGAAGAACTAGGGTGGGAAGGCAATTTGAAGTCTTTGCACCAGGAAAGCCCACACAGCAGAGGTGATATGACGGTTCTGCTCAGGGGCACTGCACAGCAGAGGAGTTTCTTTGGTTCTGCTGGATCCACAGATGGGCTGGAAGAGCACCTTCAGGCCCACATCCAAAGGTCCAAGACTTGGGTGACACCACTTGGCAAGGCAGTACTCGCTGATGGCAGAGTCCAGGTGCTGGGCTCGATAAAGTTGGAACCTTCTGTCACTGAGGCTCTAGTCAGGAGATCTGCCAACTAGCCCTTGGTGTTACTCTAGGGTTCAACAGATGCAGGTCCAGTGCTTTTCACACAGGTAAGAGAGCAGCAGGTGAGCACAGCAGTGCAACAGTCATTTCAGAGTGTGGTAGGTGACAGTTCCTCCTCCAGGTTAACTCAGAGTGGTCCATCCAACCCAGCACCTAGCTTCCCTTTGTCTCACTGTCTGGGAGCAACACACAAAGACCCACTGCCAGACACAGTAGTCATTCTTATTATTGGCTTCATTTTTGCAGGACCATTCTGGAAAATGTTTCCAAAAGTAATATTCTTAAAAAGCGAATAAATATCAAAATGTTTGATTTAATTGAGGTCACATGACTTAATTTACATGGCCTAAAATCATCATCCCAGGGCAAAACTACAGCACCCAAAAAATACACATATGCTGTCTGTAGCTGTGCTCTCGGCCAAAGATTCTTGAGTGATTATCCCCTGAGACTAGAAGATATGGAGACCAACCTAAGATTTCGCTTGTCTCAGAATACCCCAAAAGTATCCTTAATGAATGCTGTGTCTTTGATTAGGAGTCCACGCTAAGATGTCCCTCTCAGTCTAGAAAAAGAAAGGAAAAACACAAGGAAACCTCAGGAAACCTCAGAGACAAAGGATACAATTGTAGTGCTGGCACAGCTTTACAGTCAATCAGGCCCATAAATCCTTACAGGGTTGCTTTGAAGGGACAGTAGGGACAGGTCATTGGATATATCCTCGATCTTTGTTGGATGTAAAGCCTGGATTGGACCTCTCTAGAAGTCCATGCATCTTGCGAGCTGTTTGACTCAGGACAGAGTGACGACTCGCATCTACAATCAGCCAGCCTTGCTCCCTACAAATAAAACTGAGCAGAGCTAGTAGCTTAATTATTTCCTTCAGCTCTGGGACTAGTGAGGAACTGCAGCACCCAGCAGAGCTAATTTAACAACAAAACTATATAATTTTCAAAAAGTAGCTAAAAGACTAGTTTTGTGAGCGAGTATTGCTTCTTTCACATTATACATCAGGGAGGTAGGACACCACGAATGCTTCTAGAATTGTTTGTGGCCTACAACACTGTGTATTTATGTTTTGGCTAACTCACTTCTGAATTTAGCCACCCTGCCCTCAATTAGGTCTGTTCATTATTAACTTATTGGGCGCAGTCTGTGACCATAGTTCTCCATTTTATGTAGTAGATTTCACTAAGCCCCACTCTTCTTAATGTCCACAATCGTCAGAATATTTGGGCTGAAGGTCTTCTGTTAACCGATGACACTAAACCTAACATGTCTATCAGTGAAAATCAATCCTTGGATAACTTTGCCAGTGCATTAAAACTGTGGAAAAGTCATGAATACTTAAAGGCAATACATTGAAAGTACTGTTGTTCGGCAACTATCCAAAACATCTGTCACCTAGCTGGTGGCCCTCTGAATTAGGCTAGAACCTAGAACGATCTTTAGCAGCTAAAGACCTGGGTTTCTTGTTTGATACTAATATTTCCTATAACCATCAAGTTTCCGAAGTATTTAGAACATGTTTTGAACTTCTATGAATGATTAGGAAAATTCTTTCTTTTTTTCTGATGTCTGCCAGAAAGAGAGCAGTTCAGATATTATTCACTTCACGCACAGACTATAGAAATTGGTAATACTGAGGACTTCCCCATTATCTATTACATAAGCTGCAGATGATCCAAAATGCAGCAGTTGTACTCCTCCTTAACACCCCCCCCCTCACTCCCACTATTCGTCGATGATAGATCGAGTTGCACTGGGAGTTATGTTATGTTATGTTATGTTAGTGCTATTTGTATTGCGCACGGCTGCTCCAGCGAAGGAGCGTCCCGGCGCACCGACAAGGTAGCGAACACAACACAACAGGGGAAGAGAAAATATTAGTAGAAAATGGGGCGGTGAAGGATTTAACAGAGCTCAGAAAATAAATGGGTTTTGGCGGCCTTGCGGAAGGAGAGCAGGTCACCAAGGGTCCGGAGTTTCAAAGGGAGAGCGTTCCAGAGTGCGGCTGCCCGCACCTTAAAAGAGCGACCCCCCACCAAACTGAGTTTGAACCGAGGGGCTACCGCTAATTCTTGGTCCAGCGAGCGCAAAGTGCGGCCCGGGATATACGGGCGCAGAAGTTGGCGCAGTAAGGGAGGCGATAGGCCCTTCAGAATCTTGAAGGAAAGGCACAAAACTTTAAAATGGATCCGCTGCCTAACGGGTAACCAATGCAAGGCTCGCAAAGATGGACCGGCCGAGCAAAACCTAGGGAGACCTACGATTGCTCTGGCCGCAGCGTTCTGCACTCTTTGAAGTTGGGTTAACTCGGCCTGGTTTAATCCTATAAAAAGGGAGCTGGCATAGTCCAGCCGAGCCAAAACCGTTGCTTGCACCACCAATTGACGAGTTGCGGCATCAAAGTATTTAAGGGCAGGGCGCAGATTGCGCAAGATGCCGAAGCAGCACGCCGCCGTCCTTTTGGTGTGGCCAACGAAGTTGAGGGAAGGGTCCAGCCAAACACCAAGATTTTTGATCTCCGCAACCGGAGTAGGGGTCGGCCCCAGCTCAGAGGGCCACCAAGTATCTCCCCATAGGTCCGTCCGCTTCCCAAAGATCATCACCTCCATTTTTTGGGCGTTTAGTTGGAGACAGTTGGACGTCATCCAACCAGCCACCGCCCTGAGTCCTTCTCTGAATCTTGGGGCAGCCACCCCAGAGTCCCCGCTGATCGTGACCGCTAGCTGGGTGTCATCTGTGTATGATACCATGGTCATACCACAGAGCTTCACAACCTCAGCCAGCGGCCTCACGTAGATGTTAAACAACGTGGGGCTCAGCGAGGAACCCTGTGGGACCCCAAGAGACAGAGGATGACATTTGGACTGGTAGGGCGGGGACGCCACACAGGAGGAACGATCCCCGAGAAACGAACGGAACCACTGGTGTGCAGTGCCGATCACCCCTATCTCCTCAAGACGTTGCAGGAGAATATCATGGGAGACCGTGTCAAAGGCGGCGCTTAGGTCTAACAAAACAAGCGCCGCCGTTTGACCTGCATTCAGAACTACCCGCAGGTGCTCGACCATAGATAACAGTGCTGTCTCCGAAAACCATTCTGGGTGTCGTCCAGAATGTTGGCACGCGACAGATGACCAGTGAGGGCGGTGTTAACATGCGCCTCCGCGAGTTTGGCTGGCCACGGGAGAAGCAAAATCGGGCGGTAGTTCTCCGATTTTGTAGGGTCGAGAGATGTTTTTTTCAAAATGGGCATTACTACCGCATGCTTCCATTTTAAAGGCACCTGGCCTGATGATAGCGACGTGTTGATTAAGTCGCAAACCGGGCGAGCAAAAATCTGGTCTCTGAACATTGGTGGCTTGAGCGGGTCGTCCGGCGACCCAGACTTAACTCGGAGAACCAAGGCCGTGTAAGACTCCAAAGAGAGAGAGGGGAAAGATTCTAGCACCACCTGATCCGGCAGGATGGGTGGCCCCATACTGGTTTGTGCAGTGGAGGGGGGGAAGGCCCTATATATGGTCTGGACCTTCTCCAGAAAGAAAGCCGCCAGCGCTTCACAATGAGTATTGGAGCTGATGGAGTTACCGGCAGGCTTCCTTGCCACAAGGTCTTTAAGGCCTTAAAGATGGTTTTGACAAGGTTCCCACTGTTGCGAAACTCCAGAGCGTAGTATTCAGCCCGGGTTCTACAAACCTCGCGGTGATAAGACTTGACCGCAGCCATATACAGGGTTTTTTTGCTGCTGTCATACCTCTTCCTCCAGTCTCTCTCTGCACGTCTGCAGACATTTTTCAAAGCCCTCAGATTGCCATCATACCAGGGGCTAGGGGCGCGGGAGCCACACTTACTGGAAACCATCTGGATAAGGGAGTCGAGGGCCCTGGTTACCCATCCGCAGAAATGGTCATAACCAGACTCCACGTTCTCTGCTGCACCCAGTGGATCGTCAGTGAGAAGGCGATGGAGATCTTCCGCCTTTAATTTGCTCCAGCGCCGTCTGGGCATGGCTCGCAGTGGCACCTTAAGTGGGGCCTCTTCAAGAGGATAGTAGATGGTCACGAGTGAGTGGTAAGACCAGGTCAGGGGGAGGGGGGGGGCCACTGTCGCCCCTTCTAAGTTAGAGAAAAAGGGGTCCAGAATGTGGCCACCACTATGAGTGTGGTCCGAGACCAGCTGGGACAATTGAAGAGCCTCAAGGTCCGCCACCAACCCTCCCACAGAAGAAAGACACAGAGTGTCAAAATGGAGATTCAAGTCTCCAATGATAGAAAAATTGGCAGACCCTACTGCTAGTGAACTAACCGCCTCAGGAAGAGCCTCCCGAAATACCACTGAGCTACCAGGTGGACGGTAAATCAGCAATCATGACAAGGTAAAATGCGAAGTAACCGCAACCTTAAACAGGGCACTTTCGCAGCCCGTGATGTTCTGCACACTCCAGGCGCAAGGATAACACGATTTAACTGCAAGTCAGTCATAAATTGGTCCAAGTTTAAAGCATTCTGCTATGTACAACGATCTCTAAGAAAGGCCCCATCTACCTACCACATGTCATCCCGCTACCTCCCTGCAAGAACTCTGCGCTCCTTAATCAAGCCGAAGTTTCCTGTACTAAGCTTGCTCAACAAGGGTGCCTTCCTGCAGGTACCTGATTCCCAAGCTTTGGAACAGTCTACCACTTGACATACTTTGAGTCATTTCTAGGAAAAACCTCAAGATTAGATTATCCCAGCAGTAATGGGTTCGTGTCTGCTTCCACACCCATCTTTAATGCCAGGGTGTCCCTTTCGGGGTGGTACCCCACGTTATAAATCACATTCATTCATTCACTTATTCATTTACAGTGCAGACACATGTGATTCAGATGCAGCTTCGTTTTGCAATGTTGGCTTTATTCGTGAGCACTAGAACCTGAAGCAAACCATTATTGGGTCATCATCCCCGCACTGCGCGGCAAAGTGCAGGCCCCTCATTTACCACTCGACTAGCCCAAGTACCACTACCACTCCTAATTGCTGCAGAATACTGCTGCAGTCTACTATTGACCCAGCAGAACTACTGCACCAGTGTACATCTGCTACTCATCTCTTTTCACCAATGAAGACTTTATTCGTGGGAAAAAGACTTCCATAAGCTCCAATATGCCTCGGCGGACTTATAAGTTCAGACAGGAAGAGTGCAAGGATTTGTGATGGTCCAAGCAAGACATTGGTTTGCTGCTTGAGGGCCACCTTCCCTCTGAACATGTTTACGTATTTTCTTGTGATTTGGTTACATCTAGTGGTGGCACCATAAAACAGTACTGTTATCCTGCCTCATGAAGTGCTCCCCTGCTATCAGAACTCCTTACAAATCCAGGAAAGCATTATCTGGCACACAGCAAGATAGCAGGGTCATGATCATTCATTTATTCTCTCAGTTGATTTTGTCAAACCTCCATGTGGGTAGATGACCACAGTGACGACACCCAATTACGGTCATGTTTACATCGACTAGCCAAAGGGTACATCTACTTTGCCATTGTTGTAATTGCAATTACAAGACGGTGAACTGTAATGGGCTCAGAGAAAGCCCCCGTGCACCCTCCCTCTATACTTTATCAAAAACTGACGGAATTTCTTAAAATACGACCTCATGTTTCTATTGATGTGTACCAATTATCCTTACATAGTTTAATTTGTATGTAGTATTTAAGTGAGATCATATGGTCCTATATGAAGTCTTCTACTCCTGTTTTCTAACTTCAGATTTTACTGAACTTCTGTGTAAAATGAGGACAGCACTCCCCACGTTTACACATTAGTCTTTGCAATGCATATCTGTGATGGCAGAAGCAGTTCATTATCTGCCTGTTAAGAATATTTAAAATGTTAGCCTTAAGTAGAGTAACAGAGTTGTCTGGCTTCGTGACAACATAAGATTAATTATTTCTTGACTTTAATCTTCCCACTTTTGATCTTTATCTGAGTCCTATTTTCTTTCTTTGCATACACGATGTATATTCCCAAATGGATGCTATTAGAGAAAATGTTATCCACTTGCTAACAGCGCCATTCTCTAGGGTAATGCAAGGACAGTTTCTCAAAGGAAATGGCAGAGCAGCACCAAGTAAGTGCATAAGTGCACAGCAGTTAGATGAGCTGCATCAAAGGAACGTTAATGTGTGTCTTTCATTTGTGAGTGCATGTGTTTAGATAGATTTGGGTCCACATGCATATAACGAAAGAGATGAAAGAGCAAATGGTGAAGGAGCCAAGATCAGAGGTGTGTAAGGTAAGTGACGGTGGTGCTGATGGAGGAAATTGTGTATTGATAAGTTGACACTGAATGATGTAAGAAAGCAAGGTTTCTATTTAGTTGTATGATGTGGAGCAGCTGGTCGGAATTCCGAGAATGAATGCATAGATTTACGGTGGGTAAAGTTGAAAATGTTTTGCCTGAGCAGATCTTTTAAACATGTGGGGCCTCATTTCTGAAAAGTGACGCATCGCTGCGTGAAAACAGCAATGTGTCACTTTTCATTGCGCCCTACTTGCGACATGATGGATGCGTCATATTTACTGTCTGAAACATCATGTTGCAAGGAATGACAGATACGTCAGTTTTACTGACGTATCTGTCGGCGCAAAAATGACGCATTGCTGGAGTTGTGTCTAAAGCGTAATGCAATCCAGCAATGAAAGGGAAGGCCTATGGATATAGAACTGCGTCAACCTTACGCCTGCAATGAGGCAGGCATAAGGTTTTGACGCATTTGCGTCTTAGAAGTGACGCAGTGAAATCCCATAGATTTCACTGCACCACTTCTATGAGGCTTACGTGCGTGGGAACGCCCCCCTCCATACATTATACCTGGCGCAGGTATAATGTGGCGCAGGCGTTTACAATGTGACGAATCTGCTTAGATGCAGTACTTTGTAAATAGGACACAACAGGGGGCATGTTTTACGCCGCCGATGCGTCACAAAAAGTGACGCAACAGCAGTGCAAAACTGAAGCAGGGCCTCATAAATAAGGCCCTTGGAATCTCAACTGGAACGTTTTAAAAAAAAAGGCAGTTTAAGTTGGTATACATGTGAAATTGTAAAACCTGAAAAGTTTCCCAGTATCAACCATCTTTAAGGGTAATCGTTGAAAATGGCCCTTTCTGTCGGGTGACCCCCAAACTTGCTGCCTTCCTCCTCCCGTTTTTGCTGAATTTGTTTCTGTTGTCTTTAGAACTCTGGTCACTTTACCACTGCTAAACAATGTTAACATGCATGTACTCTCTGCTTAAAACATGGTAGCATTGGCTTATGCATAATTGGCATATTGAATTTACTTATAAGTCCATATTAAAATGCACTACATGTGCCCAGGACCCTAAATTAAATTCCACTAGTGGGCCTGCAGCACTGATTGTGCCACCAACATCATGTAGCCCTTTAAACATGTCTCAGGCCTGACATTACAGAGCCTGTATGTGCAGTTTTAAAACTGCCATGTTGACCTGTCAAGTTAACCCTCTTGCCAGGCACAAGCCTTACTTTTTAATACATCTTAGTCACCCCTAATGTAGGCCCCGGACAGCCCCAAGGCCAGGGTGCAGTGTATTTAAAAAGTTAAACATTTACTTTTAAGGTTTACATGTCCAGGTAGTGAAACACACTTAAAATCTTTTCCCACTACAGCAAGGTCTAACTCCCCTATAGGTTATCATTGGGATTAGCTTATTACATCTTACAAGTATTATTTGCAATTGCCAAGAGATGGGGCCACCAAGTATTGGTGTCTCTTGAATCACAATTTAAAATCCTAATTTATGGTGAAGTCAGATTTTAAAATGAAATTCTGCAAATGCTATTGTTAGAAAGCTGGAATTTTCATACTTTAACCATTTGGTGCCTTCCGCCTGTTGCTGAATACATGTTTGGGGTGGGTGAAAGCTGGGCTTTGTGCATTTCCTACAGACAGCCACACACAAAGGGATCTTGGGTGTGACTGATGGGCTATCCACTTCTTGATGGGCCTTCCTGGGCAGGATGGGAGGGAGGAGCTGACACTTACACCTGAAAGGGCTGTGCCCTTTCCCACAAAAAGGAGTGGTTAATCCCCTGTACTGGTCTGGAGCCAGAGAAGAAGGAAGGGCAGTGACTCTGTGCAATTTTGAAAAGCCTCTCTTTGAAGTATCCCCCACTTCAAAGGCACAACTGGGTATAAGTACCGGACCTCTAACACCATCAACTCAGTGCACCTCTGGACCTGTGGATACTCTATCAAGAAAAAGCACTGCTGTGCTGCTGGAAGGACTGTCACTCTGCTGGACTCTGCTGCACTCCTGTTCTGCTGTGCTGACCTGCTGCCCTCTTGCCTGGCAGTGAGAAGGACTGGAACTGCATTTCCCCACCACTTGAACCTAGGGTAGCTCCAAGGGCTTGTCTGCTTGCCTTCCAGTGTAAGTCTCAGGTACATCAAAGACTTCACTCCCCTCATCAACAGCACTTGGGCCCGCCATCTGAGAATCTTGCCCTGCATGTGGTTCCATTCCAGGCTGGGGCCCTTGGAAGCGGGTTTAAGATACTCCACCTTCAAGAACTCACTCATCGCTGTCATTGCTTGACTCGGAACCAGCTCTTCTCTTTCGATGCCAACACATAGTTGCTGCTGCCAAGATCGAGGACACTACATCGCTGAATGCGCGGCTTGCCGATGATGCATCGCCTACATCAGGGGGGTTCAATGATGACTCTTCTCAGATATGCGCGGCTCAGAACTGACACATCACTTTCATCTCCAGGGTCGACGTTGATGCATCGCCTCCATTGCTCTTCACATCTCGTCCTCAACCTTGCCACAACCCCAAACGAAGGTACTGTTTCAGCAGGCCAGGGCTGATCCCTGTATCCATCGCGTGCTCCATCACAGGCAGCCGGAACGCTTGGATTTGTCCCGGTCAAGGGCAACCATATATCCAGGGTTGGCAATTTAAGCTTTTAAGCACTATATTTAAGGATATTCTTTCAAAAATTTTAACTCACGATCTACTTATTGGATTTTTAACATTTTGGTCTTGTCTTGTTAAATAAAGTGAGCTCTATGTATCTATCCAGGTTTGGTATCTTTTCTATGGTGTTTTCAAGGTTGTAAGTGTTACACAAATACTTTAGCCAAAAAAAGAAGAGAGTTTTCCCTAATAGACCCAGAAAGGACTGGGAAGAGATATAGCAACAAAAGGGGGGTTCCTTTCTGTGGTTTTTAAATGTAGTTTTTTATGAATGAAACTAGTAAAGGAAGACACCTGTTTGAAGAACTCTAATTTCCTCAGTAACACATATACCAACAGACCATAGGTTGTATCAAAATATCACATTTATTAAAAAGAAGAAAAAGTTTTTTATATCAAATAATTCAAACAATTCCACATAAACATATTCTTGTCATAGGATTACATACACATTATATTTCTTCCAAAATTTACAGTATAAAAACATATGAAGACAATTTAAAAAGCCAGTGTTGTCGACGCGTTTCGGTGCATAGATGGGTAGAACACCTTCCTCAGGACTATGGTTAAAAACTTCGTAAATCTAAAAAAGTATATGTGACATATCATTAGTATACAGTACATGAGGATTTTTCACAAAATGTCTTTATCTAGAGTCATACAGGGTCATAGCTACTAGTGATCATAATGTCTTACTATTAGAGCATTTTCAATTTGCCGTGCCAGTCTTGATCCTGGAGTAGAATAACCTTTATTGTGTTATACACCTCAGCTCGATCGTCTAGAGGATCTATATATAGAATAACAGCAATATTCAGATTCACATAAGGCACTCACTGTGATACATGCATTCTTCCTTGTCAAGATTAATTGCTTACTTGATGGTAGTATGCAAATTATGCAGTGTTTGGAGGAGACTCTTCCAAGCGCCTGGTGCGTATCAAGGTCGCTTTTATATAATCATATTCTTTCTTCTGAATATTGTTAAAAGTTAGTTCCAAAGTGTTCGCTTCTTTGGAGAGAATTATGGCGAGCTTCTCACCTGTATAAGTAATTAAAAGGGAAGTTCGAGTTTTATGCCCAATTTTTGATCAGTTTGCCAGCATAAAAAAAGTTCTTTACATAGCTTGCTCGAACCCTTTGTTATCAAGAGACAAGAAGTTTTCGCATACAGTTTAGCGACCAATGAATTATTGTCATGATCTAATGTTAAGCTTTACTAGATCTTACTGATATATGTGCTTTTCACTTCGTGGTTGAAATCACAAGTATTAAAAGACTTACAGGCAGATGTTAAAATAAGATACCTTAGTTAGTCTATCTTATTAATACAGAGGGCCCCTGGAGATAGGGCCGGTAAAGCATACTGAAAGCAGGGAAAACCTCAGCATGCTGTGCTAATAACTTTAAGGTTTTAGCGCACAAATGTAGAGAAACTAGTAGGCACGTGTCGAGTGAAGTGCCATAGTTAGTTTAACTTTTTCATACAAGTGGCGCCTTCAAGTATGGCCAGTAATTTGTACTAAAGGGCAGGGGTAGAGTCCTCCGCATGCCGATATTGCAGTTATAAACTTACAAAACGCGAGTGTCTATTAATATTGAAGTACACATTAGATTAGGGCCAGGTCGTTTATGCTAGAAATGCGGGTGAAAACCTCCGCGTTTGCGGGCATCCTCTTACCTTGATTAATTCTCGTTCGAGCCGTCCGCCTGGTCTCCCCGGTCTCCAGAGTCGGTATGGAGACCAGGGTGAGATAGTTCTATTTATACGCGCCTGCACTGTTGTAAATTGAATAAATATCTACACCTGATACTAATACCAGTAGAATTCTCCAATTCACGCGCCATTTTGGTAGTTTTTAATTACGTTTAGTCCATTGTTGTCCGCAAGTGAAAACGGACTCGATCAGATGGAACATCAGTTTCAAGCGAGCGCCATTGTTGTGATAAAACCCTACTGGGAGGCGCAAATAAAGAAAAACCGGACTCGTTTTTGTTGCACTATAGGCGTGTTTACAATGGTATTAGGGGAGAATATACTTTTTAGTAATTTATTTTAATAGAGTGGTGGCATCTCTATATCCCCGCAGATCCGATATTGCAATTTCTACAAGGAAAAACATTTTTTTTAGATGGTATTAAATATAGAGGAGAGGCCGCATTGCACGTGATTTAACCTCATACCTATATCACATGTTTCCCTACATATGTCACATTTGTGGCGTTATCCATATTAAGTTAGTCTTTGTTAACAATCCACATTTATATACATACTTGGGTCACATGTATGTCGGTACTTAAGAACGCTCCTGTTATTTAGCTTTATGCATAAATGAACCCGTGACATTCTAACTAGTAGACAATTAAAAAAGGGGGCACCCAAACAATATAAAGGGCCTCAACCCATAATAAAAGCCTTATTACAGCATGCGTGTGGACTCCACACATGTAGCTTTTATAACGGAACGTTCTTGTACATTGATTTCACCTATATCTGGATCCAAGTGTACAGTAAGTTTTGCATCAGTCACGCCAAATATATCATTTTCCTTCAATGGAAGCTATCATTTTTCCTTGATACACAACACAGTAATAATCTCAATATATAATTTTACAGTATAAACATGTTTACACATACATCTATATCTGTTGTAGTCTAAACATTGTATCAATTATGTTTATTCACTATATTTGTCTACTGTGTTGAGATGGAATAGTGTGCATATACATATCTGTTCTAGTTTCAATAATAAGGCAATTATATCTATCCGCTGTCGTGGGATGAAACAGTGTACAGACAGTATTTGATACAGCGGCAGAAATTTTTCTAATTGTAAGTGACAGCACATACAGTTACAAAATATTGGTTCAATTTCCCTTGTGGGGTAACTTTATCTTACCAATCTTTCCCACTCTTCTCTACTGTTAAGGCCATGATTGTAAGTTCGAAACTTGGACATAAAAAACTGTTCCCTTTGTTTACGTTTTAGGTCAATGTCACCTCCTCTAGCTGATATCTTAATTTTTTCTACTATGAACCATTTGAGTTCATCCTCTTTGTGCTTTTCTGTTATCCAGTGATCAACCAGAGGGGCATTCTTCTTATTATTCTTAATAGCTGATCTATGTTCGTTGAGGCGCAATCTCACTTCACGACCTGTTTCGCCTATATAGCCCTTCTGACAAGGGCAAATTATCAGGTATATCACATTGGATGTTCTGCAGTTGACGTGATCATTCATCCAATGTGATGTACCATTCAGTTCTATTTTATCTGATTGAACGATTGATTTACAGTGAGAGCATGATCCACAGGGTTGATTGCCTCTTACGGGTCTCCCTTGATCAATGCTCAATTGCCTGCCCTTTTTTGGTTCTTTATAAGTGTGGACCAGGCAATTCCGTATAGTCCTATTCCTCCTGTATGAGAAAATAGGTTTAGGGATTGGGGTTTTGCCTTGTTTATTTAGAATAGACCAGTTTTTGTTAATAAGGTTCTTAATTTTGAAGCTTAGACCATTGTAATTTGAAACCAGTACAATGGTGTTTTCAGGTTCCTGGTTTTTATTTTTAGATTCAAAGAGGGATGCTCTATTCTGATATTTGGCTCTTTTGTAGCTATCTCTTATTAGTCTTTTTGGGTATCCTCGCTGGAGCAATTTGGTTTTCAAATTGTCTGCATGTTTTTCAAAGGAGTTTTTGTCAGTGCAGTTTCATCTTATCCTAATGTATTGGCTATAGGGGATGCCTTCTTTTTGGTTTTTGGGGTGATAGCTATTGTGGTGGAGCAGAGTATTTCGATCGGATGGTTTAACAAAGAGCTCAACACATAACTTCCCTTTTTCTGCTTTGATTTTGATGTCCAGAAAGTCAACTGCCACTTGACTTTTATTCACTGTAAATTTGAGGTTGCCATCCCCACAGTTTAGCCATTCAATGAAGGATGTGAGGTCGATTTCACTGCCTTCCCACACAAAGAAAACATTGTCTATAAATCTAGACCAATGTTTCACATTTTCATAGAATGGACTCAATTCATTATAAATGTGGTGTTTTTCAAAGTTGCCTATGTACAAGCAGGCAAGGCTCGGCGCACAGGTGGCCCCCATGCTCGTACCTTTTATTTGGCAAAAGAAATCAATATTGAACAAAAAGATATTATTTAGAAGGACAATTTCTATACAGTCAACAATGAATGTATTTTGAGCAGAGAGATAACCTTCCTCATCACTCAAAATTTCTCTCATCATTTTGATGGTATCGTGTTGGGTTATGTTGGTGTACAAGGACTCAATGCCCAAGCACACTAACCATTGAGTTTCATTATTGAAACTGATACCTTCCACCTTTGAAATCATGTCTTTGGTGTCCTTTATGTAGGACGGTAATGCCTCTACCAAAGGACGGATAAAGCAATCAGCATATTTGCTGAGTGGCTCCATGATGGAATCTATGCCTGACACTATTGGTCGCATGGGGGGATCCTCAATGTCCTTATGGACTTTGGGGAGTCCATAGAGAGCTGGTATTTTGGGATGATTGTTAATTAAAAATCTATATTCATCTTCACAGATGATACAGTCCTCTTTTGATAGGGTCACTACATTTTTCACTTTCTTTTTGAGACTGTTCCACTCACCTATGTTGGATTTTCTATAATGAGATTTATTACTGAGTAGGGTATACATTTTTTGATTGTAATCCTGGGTGTTAAGGATTACAATACTTCCACCCTTATCCCCAGGTTTGATGGTAATATCGTCATATGTTTGAAGGTTGGTCAGTGCCACCCTTTCAGCTTTGGATAGATTGTTGGTGGTCCATGTCTTTTCATCCAATAGTTTTTCGAGGCCTATAGTGATGACTTTTCCAAATGTATCAACCTCTTGACTAACCATAGAGATCTCGGGGGTCCAGGTTGAGGGAGGTTTCAACCCAGATATATTGTTCTTAGGTCTATTGTCCTTATTTTCAAAAAATCGTTTGATCCTAATTTTGCGTAATAAGTCCCTTATGTCCTTCTCTATTGAATATCTACAGATACCTCTACTGGGGGCAAATCCTAAGCCTTTCTCAAGGATATTAATCTCTTCTGCTGTTAGGTTCTTATCCGAGAGATTAATAATTGGTGCCTTTTGGGTATGACTGTCTATTCCGAGTCCTTGTGGCTGCGAGTCCTCATGTATGGTCTCCTTATTGTTCCCTCTTTTTGGCGGAAGCCCTGACGGCCCCTCCCCCGGGTCCTGAAGCCACGGGTCTGTCTCTTTTGGTGTTGTCCTAAAAAAAAATTTTGATAATCATGGAACTCATCTGCACTCTCTTCTCTGGATTCGTTGCGTTTACTATTATCTTGTGCCCTTTCAGCCTCAGAATCACTGGTGTTGTATGATGTATCTGAAAAGGTCACATTTTTCTTATAAAATGTGTTTTTATTATACTTATATGGACGATTGTTAAATTCATTAGGGATAGGTTGGTCAAAGTAATCCTTCTGAAGATATGGGTATACCTGTTCCAATTTAAAGTTAGCCACATCCTTTCGCAATTTATTAGTTTTTTTATTTATCATATACTCTTGGTATACTGAGATATCTTCTTTTATTTATGCTAATTTCTTAATTGCATCATCCAATGCAGTTGACTCATTAAGTTCCTTCTCCAACTTATCTATATCCTCTTTCTCTATTATCAAAAGTCCCTGTGCTGTATCTCTAATGAGCAACATCCAGTCGCGACTACACCTGTTCGCAATTAGTGTCCAATTATCTTTAAATTTTTCATCTGTAACAAATAGCCTGGGTTTGTTAATAATTTGTAGGCCCTTAGGTATAACTCCCTTTTTGCAGTATTGGATGATGAATTCTGCATGGAGCTCAGTGCGAATAATTTTTTTCTTTAGATTCCAAAGTTTATTCCATTTATCTTCATCACTGTTGGATAGAGTGACGGTACTAATACTTTTAGAAGACCCTCAAGGAGTTTTTTGCATTGGTCTTCTGAGAACCCAAAGGTTCGTAGTGTATCCATATTGTAAGTTAGAACTCTCTGGCTACTGGAGCCTGAGTTAAGCCAAAAAAAAAGAAGAGAGTTTTCCCTAATAGACCCAGAAAGGACTGGGAAGAGATATAGCAACAAAAGGGGGGTTCCTTTCTGTGGTTTTTAAATGTAGCTTTTTATGAATGAAACTAGTAAAGCAAGACACCTGTTTGAAGAACTCTAATTTCCTCAGTAACACATATACCAACAGACCATAGGTTGTATCAAAATATCACATTTATTAAAAAGAAGAAAAAGTTTTTTATATCAAATAATTCAAACAATTCCACATAAACATATTCTTGTCATAGGATTACATACACATTATATTTCTTCCAAAATTTACAGTATAAAAACATATGAAGACAATTTAAAAAGCCAGTGTTGTCGACACGTTTCGGTGCATAGATGGGTAGAAAACCTTCCTCAGGACTATGGTTAAAAACTTCGCAAATCTAAAAAAGTATATGTGACATATCATTAGTATACAGTACATGAGGATTTTTCACAAAATGTCTTTATCTAGAGTCATACAGGGTCATAGCTACTAGTGATCATAATGTCTTACTATTACAGCATTTTCAATTTGTCGTGCCAGTCTTGATCCTGGAGTAGAATAACCTTTATCGTGTTATACACCTCACCTCGATCGTCTAGAGGATCTATATATAGAATAACAGCAATATTCAGATTCACATAAGGCACTCACTGGGATACATGCATTCTTCCTTGTCAAGATTAATTGCTTACTTGATGGTAGTATGCAAATTATGCAGTGTTTGGAGGAGACTCTTCCAAGCGCCTGGTGCGTATCAAGGTTGCTTTTATATAATCATATTCTTTCTTCTGAATATTGTTAAAAGTTAGTTCCAAAGTGTTCGCTTCTTTGGAGAGAATTATGGCGAGCTTCTCACCTGTATAAGTTATTAAAAGGGAAGTTCGAGTTTTATGCCCAATTTTTGATCAGTTTGCGAGCATAAAAAAAGTTCTTTACATAGCATGCTCGAACCCTTTGTTATCAAGAGACAAGAAGTTTTTGCATACAGTTTAGCGACCAATGAATTATTGTCATGATCTAATGTTAAGCTTTACTAGATCTTACTGATATATGTGCTTTTCACTTCGTGGTTGAAATCACAAGTATTGAAAGACTTACAGGCAGATGTTAAAATAAGGTACCTTAGTTAGTCTATCTTATTAATACAGAGGGCCCCTGGAGATAGGGCCGGTAAAGCATACTGAAAGCAGGGAAAACCTCAGCATGCTGTGCTAATAACTTTAAGGTTTTAGCGCACAAATGTAGAGAAACTAGTAGGCACGTGTCGAGTGAAGTGCCATAGTTAGTTTAACTTTTTCATACAAGTGGTGCCTTCAAGTATGGCCAGTAATTTGTACTAGAGGGCAGGGGTAGAGTCCTCCGCATGCCGATATTGCAGTTATAAACTTACAAAACGCGAGTGTCTATTAATATTGAAGTACACATTAGATTAGAGCCAGGTCGTTTATGCTAGAAACGCGGGTGAAAACCTCCGCGTTTGCGGGCATCCTCTTACCTTGATTAATTCTCGTTCGAGCCGTCCGCCTGGTCTCCCCGGTCTCCAGAGTCGGTTTGGACATTTGTGCGCTAAAACCTTAAAGTTATTAGCACAGCATGCTGAGGTTTTCCCTGCTTTCAGTATGCTTTACCGGCCCTATCTCCAGGGGCCCTCTGTATTAATAAGATAGACTAACTAAGGTACCTTATTTTAACATCTGCCTGTAAGTCTTTAACAAAGGGTTCGAGCATGCTATGTAAAGAACTTTTTTTATGCTCGCAAACTGATCAAAAATTGGGCATAAAACTCGAACTTCCCTTTTAATTACTTATACAGGTGAGAAGCTCGCCATAATTCTCTCCAAAGAAGCGAACACTTTGGAACTAACTTTTAACAATATTCAGAAGAAAGAATATGATTATATAAAAGCGACCTTGATACGCACCAGGCGCTTGGAAGAGTCTCCTCCAAACACTGCATAATTTGCATACTACCATCAAGTAAGCAATTAATCTTGACAAGGAAGAATGCATGTATCACAGTGAGTGCCTTATGTGAATCTGAATATTGCTGTTATTCTATATATAGATCCTCTAGACGATCGAGCTGAGGTGTATAACACGATAAAGGTTATTCTACTCCAGAATCAAGACTGGCACGGCAAATTGAAAATGCTCTAATAGTAAGACATTATGATCACTAGTAGCTTTGACCCTGTATGACTCTAGATAAAGACATTTTGTGAAAAATCCTCATGTACTGTATACTAATGATATGTCACATATACTTTTTTAGATTTACGAACTTTTTAACCATAGTCCTGAGGAAGGTGTTCTACCCATCTATGCACCGAAACGCGTCGACAACACTGGCTTTTTAAATTGTCTTCATATGTTTTTATACTGTAAATTTTGGAAGAAATATAATGTGTATGTAATCCTATGATAAGAATATTTTTATATGGAATTGTTTGAATTATTTGATATAAAAAACGTTTTCTTCTTTTTAATAAATGTGATATTTTGATACAACCTATGGTCTGTTGGCATATGTGTTACTGAGGAAATTAGAGTTCTTCAAACAGGTGTCTTGCTTTACTAGTTTCATTCATAAAAAGCTGAATTTAAAAACCACAGAAAGGAACCACCCTTTTGTTGCTACACAAATACTTTACACATTGCCTGTTAAGTTAAGCCTGACTGCTGTGTGCCAAACTACCGGAGGGTGAGCACAAGTTAATTTAGAATGTTTATCTGACTTACCATGTCCAGGACTCTGGTAATTGTTTGGAAAGGGTGCATATCTCCGCCAAACAGACACCCAATTTTTTATAGTAAGGTTTGGAGCTTCATCCAATCCTCTCTCAATCACGGTGTGAACTAACATTTGAAGAGAGAAATTGCTGGATTTATTGGTATTAAGTCTGCTGACAGGGTCAAAACGTTAGCGGAGATCAATGTGCTTAAGCTAGTGAGCAATAAATAGCAACATCAAGAAGATATGGTATTTCCATTGACTATTAACTCAGGGAAATAAATACTTTGCTTAAAGCCATTCATTTAATCATGTTTCTCCAGCAATATAACCAGACTATATTATTTGGTTATCTCATCCTCCCCCTGCCCAGCCTATATTGCAGAGAAAGGAGGGTGGGTGTGTAGCACAAGTATGTTAGACTGCAGCTGCTGCTCAGCACTGCTACTTTGGGAGAATAGTCTTCTCCAATGATTGTTAACTAGCATGTAATTGGGAAAGGAGACAACTGAAGTTTATGATCACTGCATGGAACTAAAAGAGTACCAGAAGTAAAGCGTAACAAAGATTGCCAAAAGATGTATGTGCAGTAATGCATTGCTTGGGTGACTGATGTTACATATCCGGTAACATTTGCTACGTTATATTTTATCTTGATAAACATTTTTAAATACCAATACGCTGGTGGAACGATGACTGCCACATGATGACTACATCTGCACTTTTTAGGATGTTTATTGGTGATTGGCCTTCTTAAACCACACCCCAAACGGCACTTAACAGCAGTAGCTTCTCATAAAATATGCCAGACACCACAGCTTTTCAAAAACATAATGTTCTCCAAAGACTGGCAATAACCATACAATTCTCTAAAATATGGCTGAACCTTATGATCACTGGCTAAAACTAAACTAGAGCTCAAAGAATGAAGTAATTGAAATTGAATCAACAGACTACATCTACTACAAAATGTTGCTAGAATGACTATCATCACATGCTGAGTCCAACCCCATTCATGAAAAATGCCATAAATATTTCTCTCTAGATGACCAACATAGTCCACACACTAGGATCCAACTCAGCTTGTTTACTATCCATAGGTCAGAAGAAAGGGTACTTCATTCAAACAAGCACAATATTGTACCCAGTCCCTTTGGGTCCTAATACACTCTATGATGCCCAGCAATGAACTTCTACCTAAATAAGAAGGTACTAAAGAGAGCGGTTAGGTCCTGTGTCAAAAGAGATTGCATATTGGGAAATGAGTAAAGGCTTTAGGGCTTGTAGCCTCTGCCACGGACTGAGCCAAACTACAGAGGCTAGAAAGACACGGCAGTGTTGGAGCAGGAATCAGTTAACAATTTAAAATGTTCTTGGTTTACCATCAGACAGGCTAATTCCCAATTTGAATTGTTGCAATGGATCTTTGCTGTTGATTAGAGAATTACTTATAATCACAATTTCTATTCTAAGTTCAGTCAATAATGAGAGTTTAGCATGAGTTACAGACTTTTAATATGGATCTTTTAGTGATACTCTTTATTAGATTACAAACAAGTCCATACATTTTAGTCATTCGAATCTTATTAGAATCAGTAATCAATCAATAAGCAATAAATAAATTACAATGAAGCATTAGACACATTCCATTAAGGAAAGAATCAATATTCTAGGACCTGGGAGAGAATGGTGCCAGTCAGAACCCATAAAGACTTCCAGTTCGAGAGAGTGAGAATATAAGCATTAAGCTTTGGCATGTAAAGCAGTTCAATAATCAAAAATCAATCAAGGCAGAACTTCCTACGAAGAGAGGCGCAAGAACTCAATAGAGTCTTATAGCAGCGTGGAATAGGGCTAAATGAAAAGTCATAAGGACAAGTGAGATAACCTACTCTAGGAACACACATTATTATAGACAACACATTCTGAAGCTTTCCAACATGTTGCTTCTTCCGTCTCCAATCAGCTTTCGGTGCTCTCTTGGGAACGGGATCTCTTCTATACTTCTTGCAGGAATACGATACTCCACTGACAACAAAGTAATATTTGTAACTACGTTGTACCAATTCTGAGGTCATATGGGTCATTTTCTCATTTAAGAATACTTTCCCCTTGTTTAAACTACATCTCCAAACTTCTAAAAATCAAATCATTCAAATAGTTAACAATGGTCCATGTAGAAATCAATTAAGAAAAGGGGGTGGTGATGAACAGAGTGTCTGAATTGAGCAGACCACTCTTACCCAGTCCAAAGATCAGGGCTTGATCCATCACCGTTATTTATCTCACTGCCCCATCCCAGCTCAGAACCTGGCTATATGCAAATCAGTCTGTCCCTGGCCCAGTGCATCATGGGAACAGGGCAGACTAAACTACCAAGCCAATTCTTCACCAGAAAGGAGACAAGCTACCGGGGACCGGTTTCTGGCATTTCAGCCGTCTTCGGCCCGGCTTGCTTGAATCCTGATGGAGCAGTGAGAAAGGGACTCATGTCTGAGTATACCCTGCCACACCTATAGTGGCCAAAATCGATTAAGAAAAGGGGGTGGTGATGAACAGAGTGTCTGAATTGAGCAGACCACTCTTACCCAGTCCAAAGATCAGGGCTTGATCCATCACCGTTATTTATCTCACTGCCCCATACCAGCTCAGAACCTGGCTATATGCAAATCAGTCTGTCCCTGGCCCAGTGCATCATGGGAACAGGGCAGACTAAACTACCAAGCCAATTCTTCTGCATGTAGAAATCAAGCCATCTGTATTAACAAAAAGAAAACATCAAGCATAAAAACCCTCAATTGGAAAAAACAAGTGAGTTAAGAGGTCAAGTTCATGTTTAAAAATAATGCATCTCTAAGTGTAAACATCTTCAGTTTCTCACCAAATGTAAAAACGAATCATCAGTCAGCAGTGTTCTTTTTTTAAATAGAATCATTTTGCAAAATATGGAGGAAAACATGTATGCAACTATTATTTATTTAAAAAAATATGTTAATTGAGAGGTCAAGAATTAAACATTTTATGTGTGTCTAAACATTTCTAGCCATGTCAGCTTTACAAGCAAAGTTGATTCAGCCATTTGAGGCCTAGTACAAGTAAAAATGACCTGCAAAAAAATCCATTTACATTTAAGATTGTTCATTAATTCTGCAGGTTTATATAAAACCATATTATTTTCTTGAAATTATTAAAATGCACCCTCAGCAGCTTCGTAGCTGGCATGGGTCAAAGATGGAAAATCTTGGCAGGTTGACATGCATGTGCTGGGTGAGGGAGTGCTATTAATGGATTACCTAGGCCAGGCAGAACTCTGGTGGTGATGAGATGAACTGCAGCACATCATCCTTAAAGTAAACAACACTTTAAATAATGCCCTCTGAGGCCTGGAGATCCCTGTCAACCCTCCTTAGATAAATGGTATTTCCACCTGTGGATGAGATGTGTAAGGAGTTCTCTCTTAGCCATCCAAGATGACCAAATAGAAATCAGAAGATGATTGATGATCTGCACTGAGTGGAAGACAGTTCACATCACGCCATGCACCAACCCACACAATAGCTGGCAAAACAGAAAGACTTCTGGTTTCCCAATGGAAAGCAGTGCAGTGACAGCTCCCGCCCACAACATAATTCAAGGGAGGTCTAGTCCTAGCCAGCATTCCCTATCAAAAACAGATCTTCTTGGTGAGGGGTTGTAAGTCTTCTTTATGCATAGTTATGGCCTACTGTCTCTACTACAATCGGAAGCCTTTTTATTAGGAGAAGACTACAAAATGCAGCCTATATGAAAAACCCGGATTTTCATCAAAATACAAGATCCTGCTTGAAAGAGCTACACTGGTTACCTGTGTTTCAAAGGGCCAAGTTTAAGCTACTGTGTTTTGCACACAGAGCGCTACAGAAATGCGGCCCCTGAATATTGCAGGACAAAATTTAATTTTCCATTCCCACACAGAAACTGAGGTCCTGACACCATGCCCTAGCCAAAACCACACGTATTAAGGAAGCTAGGGCAGGGGGGTCGTTCCTTTTCAAATCTGGCAGCTGTTCCTTGAAATGAGCTTCGCCTTGCACACGAATACATACTGTTCAATAGGAGCTGAAAATATGGCTGTTTCCCAAGATGTAGATACTAGGACCTGCAGCCCCTTAACATAGCTCTCCTGCTCCTACATGATCAGTCCTCCACTACCACTATCTGTTTCTCAGGAAAACGCTTCCTAGCGCTGTGATATCCCATGGGATGAACGTTGCAATGTTGCACTTAATAAATACAAAAACAAATATACCATGAGCAAACATGAAAGTAAAAAAGACAAATATTATTACTTTCATCATTCCGCACCACCTAAATCAGACAGAGGGAAAGTACCACATTGTTATTGTCTCTAAACTACAATATCTACCAGGGAGAATCAAAGGCAAATTTGCCATATTACAGTAACACACCACAGATCACCTTGCCTAGTTTTCATATTATCTGTCTGAGAAAGTCACAGAGTTCTAATAAAAAACCTGAGGGCTACTCAGCTTCAGAGTATGTCAGCACTGCTAGGCATCCTGGAACAAAGTTTTAAAATTCTTCATGTTTTTGTGCAGAGGGAAGAACATGATCTAAATCGGTGCCTGTCTTCGATGCTACAAGTTGTATAGCTAGATGTAATCTGCTTACATGCCTAACCATAGGTGCCCTCATGAGTTACTGTCACTCCACTTCAAGGTAGGCTTCACAGGCGTATTACAGTAATATGCAGGTGCCCTCCTGGTTTAATACAACACCACTTCTGCACAAGTCTCATAGACCTATTACTGTAGTGTGTAGGTTTACTCATTGGTCATCCAAATTCTGGTTAGGCGTCACAGAGTTAATATTGTTGTTCTACGTCCTTCTCTCTGCTGCCCTAACTTTGATTCCAAAAGACCTCACAGGCTTAATACTGTAGAGTCTGAGAACTGTAGAGAACTATCTTTAGGTTCGTACTCAGGGCAGATATCCACCCTGAGTGGGGACATAAAGATAATACTCGTAAAAGCACCAATGTCCCACTGCTTCGCGGGAGCCGCTCGTATCAGTGGGACATTGGTGCTTTTCTGAACGGGACTCTCTGGACCTGCCTTTTTTACCGGAGGTGTGTTGTTGTTTCACCGGATCGTATACCAGCACGACTGCTGCGGGACTGCGAGGACCAGTATTCTGAGTGTTTACACATCTGGTGCCTCTTCCCGCAGCACGCCCGCCTGCCTTCAGCCCGCCCTCAGCCCCATATAACTGCTTGCGGCCCCCGCTTCGCGGGAGCCGCTCGTAGCAGTGGGACATTGGTGCTTTTCTGAACGGGACTCTCTGGACCTGCCTTTTTTAGCAGAGGTGTGTTGTTGTTTCACCGGAGCGTATACCAGCACGACGACTGCGGGACTGCGAGGACCAGGATTCTGAGCGTTTACACACCTGGTGCCTCTTCCCCCAGTATGCCCGCCTATTGGCTCTACATAGGCACGCCCCCCACGCATCCCGGGACATGCCCGCGAGCCCTGGGCGAAGCCCGGTCCAAAGGCGGGCCCGTTGTAGCCCGTTCGAGCCTGAAAGAGACTGGACTGGGCTCACTCTCTTGGTTTGCTCCCTAAGGAACTTGTTGCATCTAGTGATTGTTTAGTAAGTCCTGGTGGTAAATCATTGTTTGCTATGCCTACTCGTGGGGGTAGGAACAAAAATGCAGCAGGGGGACCCCTTTTAACTGGAAAATTAGACAACTTTATAACAAGGGCAAACTCTGTAATAGATCAGGGTATTACATTGATGGAACGCTGGGTATCACAATATTTGGCCATGGCTAAAAGATCATCCATAGGCCATCTTGTGAATGCCCGTACCCCTAAAAACCCTCAAAGAAGCAATATCATAGGAACCCAGGCACTTGTTCATAGTTCACCCACTCCAATAGATCAGTCAGATATCCAGTCGATTAATGATTTAAATTTGGCACAATTAACAGAGGACAGTATAGATGTCAATGGGGGGAGGACACAGAAATAGTAAAAATGCAACTACCTGAGAGGAAGGAGGGAGCTAAACCAAAAAGGAAACGGGCAAATACAATTACCACGGTTACAACCCAACAGCAGAAAGAGCAACAACAGAAAAATATTGAGGCGAGGGATTATCCTTTATTATCGACCTTACAGGGTGAAGGCCTAGCTCCTGCTTTGAGGAAAGAAACCACGGAATTGGGAGACAAGATAGCTGATTCATTATTAACAAAACTTGAGGCTTTGTTCAAAGCCTCGCTTGCCCAGTTGGAAAATAGGCTTAAAAGGATTGAACAACAACTTTCCAGTTTAAAAGTAAACCCCAGGGGATGGACAGAAGCGATGAAAGGGAAAAAAGTGCCACAATGTGTAATACCTAAAATTGCTAAACTTGTGGTACAAAAGCCCAGTAACACTTCAACTTCTGCCCAAACATTAAACCATTCTGCTATAAATCAAGTAGTACAGACTCCCTTGGTTAAATCACCTATTGTAGGTAATCCTGCACAGGGAGTTGAAAAATAAGGAATGATTCAGATAACGTATCTAGAGGGTACTTAACGTTCGGTGTACCGCTGAGAAGGCACACTATAAATTTACCCCCTGAAGCCAGTCCCTACATGGTTGTATTAACAGGAGTCCCAGAGTTGAGAGCCCTTCAAGGAGGAATCCTTCGAGACACTAAAAAACAAAGTGTTGCATTGGTTAAATATTAACCGGCCTCTGCCACCCCATTCGACTAGCAGAATATTAATGGTGCGTAGAGCTGCTTGGGTGGGTACAACTATTAAAACAATTCCGGGAGACTGCGTGTTGGTTAGTTTTAGCGACACACGTACGGTAGAACATATATGTAATTGGAGCAGCTGGAGCAACTACAATGTTCAGTCACCTATAGAAGTACGACCTTTAGCATACTTTTACCCATGTAATGTTCAACTGAGGTATGAGAGCGAATAGACAAGGGTCACACGTCATACTAGGGGCAGAGTGCCAAATTATGATTATCGACCAGAGGCCATGTGGAGATGTGCCCATGTAGATAATCGTTTTAGCTGCCTAGAAATGGTGGATTGACGTCAGAGGTCCAAAAAGAAATTTATAGGACCTAAACAGGCTAATTCAAAAGAATCCTACCCAAATTCATTAAACGGATCATGCCCAATAAATAAGAAGACAGAAATGGGACTGGGGAGGGTCAATACTTTAGCATTAGAAGGAAACACATGCCACGGGGGAAATTGCTCTCTAAGGGTCCAGACACATCCCTTGCCTAGATTAACATCAGATGTACAGGAATACGGGAGTTTGGTAGATCCCGGGGGCATGTAAATACATACAGTAATTACTTCCCCAGATATAAATAGGCAAGTGGTGCCCACTAAGCCGAAGGTTGACAATGCTTTCATTTCTCTACTGTCATGAAATATAACGGGGCTTTCAACTAAAATAAAGGTACCTGGGAGCGTGCCCTATATAGAACAATTTACTATTATCTGCTTCCAAGAATGCTGGGATAGGGAGGAAACTCACTTAAATGGCTTTTGTACCTTTTTTTCACCTGCCAAGCTCTCAAAGAGGGGTAGAAATGCGGGGGGCTTATGTATTTATATACCAAATACTGCAAACATTACGGTCAAAAAGAGTCTCTTAGGTTTGGACTATTATCAAATATTGGTCTTATCCCTGGGTGGAAATCTAAATATCACTCTGATTAATTTGTATAAAATATTCCGAGGGAGGACATAAAAAAGACACTGGAGGGTCTTGTTCAAAGCCTGCAACATCTAGTGGAAAACTCCCAGGGGGACGATTGTGTGGTTCTGATGGGGGACCTAAATTGCCATTTATGCACTCAAAGCAATCTAGGTGTTTGTGGGATGGTAAATCTCAAGGGCGATCCCTGTACGCATTTCGAGCATTCAGGTACCGGGAGCGCTTTTAATTCCCTGATCCATTTATTGGATTTGGGTTTTGGAAATGAACTTTGTAGCCCGCAGGTCCCCTTTCTACCAACTTTTATTGGAAGGGGTTGCACCACGGCGATTGATTTTGCCTTGATCTCAAACAGTCACTCCGGTTATGTACTAAGCTGTCATACAGGAGAGACTGTATTGAGTGATCATTATCCCATTTGTCTTTCCATGGCTTTTGTCAGGAAGAACAGCGAGCATAGCAATGTAGCGGGAGACTTCTATAATTATGTGACTTCGTCAGCCCGCATGCCCTCCCCTCCGCTGACTACATCCTCCTGGGGGACCTCAACTTCCACCTGGAGAACAACAACGACCGCAACACCAGCACCCTGCTCGACAACCTCGCCAATCTTGGACTCAAGCAGCTGGTGTCCACCCCCACCCACCTCGCCGGACACACACTCAACGCCGTCTTCTCATCCAGCACAGACATCACCTTCAGCCACGCCACAGAACTTCAATGGACAGACCACAGCTGTGTCCACTTCACCTTCAAAAGAAAGACGACCCCCCACCACCAGCAACAGGTTGCCCGCAGAAGCTGGAACAAGATCACAGCCGACCAGCTCACCACCTCCCGGAGCCAGCACCCTCCTGCCAGCTCAGCGAACCCCAGCCAGGCCGCCGACAACCTTACGAAGTGGATCAGCAACTGCGCGGACGAACTCGCCCCGCTGAGGACCCCGCCCAGCAGACCCGGCAGCAAGAAAGCCCCTTGGTTCGCCGACGAACTCAAGAGCTCCAAGAAGAACTGCCAAGCCCTCGAGAAAGTCTGGAGAAAGGAACCAACACCGGACAACATGACCACCTTCAAGCTTGCCACCCGGAAGCACCACCAGCTGATCCGCGCCGCCAAGAAAACTGAATTCAAGGACCGGCTGGACAACAATGCACACAACTGCAAGGAACTCTTCAACATCGTGAAAGAGCTATCCAACCCCAGCGCAGGAAACAACGACATCACCCCATCGCAAGACCTCTGCAACTCCCTCGCCTCATACTTCCACAACAAGATCGCGGACATACACAACAGCTTCAGCACCCAACCAACGCACACCACGACCGAACCACCGCCCCCCACCACCACCCTCCGCGCCTGGACTCCGATCAGCACCGAAGACACCGTCCGCATGATGAACTCCGTCCACTCCGGATCTCCAACCGACCCCTGCCCTCACCACGTCTTCAACAAGGCCGACGCTGTCATCGCACCCCACCTGCGGGACATTATCAACACCTCCTTTGACACCGCCACCTTCCCTGAGAGCTGGAAGCACGCCGAACTCAGCGCTCTACTCAAGAAACCTACAGCGGACCCCACCGAACTCAAGAATTACCGCCCCATCTCGCTCCTCCCGTTTCCAGCCAAAGTCATCGAGAAGACCGTCAACAAGCAGCTGGCCGCCTTCCTTGAGACGAATGGATCCCTTGACCCCTCACAGTCTGGCTTCCGAGCTAACCACAGCACCGAGACCGCCCTCATCGCTGCCACCGACGACATCCGAGCCCTGATGGACAACGGAGACACAGCGGCCCTCATCCTCCTAGACCTCTCCGCGGCATTCGACACTGTCTGCCACCGCACCCTAGTACAGCGCCTCAGCAACGTCGGAATCCAGGAGAAGGCACTGGAATGGATCATCTCCTTCCTCGACGGAAGAACACAGAGAGTCCGCCTACCACCGTACAAGTCAGAGGCCACCGAAGTCATCTGCGGCGTCCCTCAAGGATCCTCGCTGAGCCCCACCCTATTCAACGTCTACATGAGCCCCCTCACGGCCATCGCACGCCAACACAACCTCAACATAGTCTCCTACGCCGACGACACCCAGCTGATCCTCTTCTCGACCAACGACCCCGCCATCGCCAGAGCCAACCTGCACGAAGGGATGAAAGATGTAGCCGAGTGGATGACGACCAGCCGCCTAAAACTGAACTCAGACAAGACGGAGGTCCTCATCCTGGGCTCCTCGCCCTCCGCCTGGGATGACTCCTGGTGGCCCTGGGCACCGCACCCAAACCGACAGACCACGCACGCAACCTGGGCTTCATCCTGGACTCCTCCCTCTCCATGACCAGGCAAGTCAACGCCGTCTCCTCGGCGTGCTTCAACATCCTACGCATGCTACGGAAGATCTTCTGGTGGATCCCCACCGAGACCAGGAAGACCGTCACCCAGGCCCTCGTCACCAGTCGACTGGACTACGGCAACGCCCTCTACGCCGGTACCACCGCCAAGCTCCAGAAGAGACTCCAGCGGATCCAGAACGCCTCAGCCAGACTCATCCTCGACATCCCACGAACCAGCCACATCTCCGGACACCTGAGAGACCTGCACTGGCTCCCGGTCAACAAGAGAATCACCTTCCGCCTCCTCACCCCCGCACACAAAGCCCTACACGATCAAGGCCCGAGCTACCTCAACAACCGAATCAACTTCTACGCTCCCAAACGCCACCTCCGATCAGCCAACCGCGCCCTCGTCGCCGTCCCCCGCATCCGAAGAGCGACAACAGGGGGAAGGTCCTTCACCCTACCTGGCCGCCAAGACCTGGAACTCCCTCCCGACCGACCTGCGCCTGACCCAAGACCACCTCTCCTTCAGGAAGAAGCTGAAGACCTGGCTGTTCGAGCAGTAACGGCACCCCCCTCCCCCCTGCGCCTTGAGACCCTACGGGTAAGTAGTGCGCTCTATAAATGTCTTTGATTGATTGATTGATTGATTGATTGATTGATTGATATCACGAGCTAGACAAAATGGGTACAACATAAAATGGAACAAAGTAGACACTACGAAGTTTATGGAATCTCTATTAAAAGAACACCAAAAGGAGTTTATGATTTGCCTCTCAGAGTCCAGTAACCATGTACAGATTGTGGCAGCTTTCAAGAAGATTTCTGGCGAAATACATAAGACATTATCTAAATCATCTAAGAAGGGCCTAAAGAAAGAGGGGGATGGATGGTTTGATACAGCTTGTAGCAAAGCCCATGCAGCCTTAAAATCGACCCTTAAGACAGAACCAAAAAATGTCATTGAGATCAGACAGGCTAGAGCAAGGTACTATTCCGCAATTAAAACTAGGAAAAGTGAGCTTAAACACGAGGCATGGAGATCATTACATCAAGCGTGCATTTTGAGGGACACAGTGGGATTTTGGAAGGCAGTGAATGCCCCCTTTTTTATCGAAAGAAAGACAGACTCCATGGAAATAGCTATAGATGAAGCAACATGGGTAGATCATTTTACAGATTTATATAAAAAAGATGAGATAGTGGAATCTACATATAATGTCACGAAGGAGAGGCAAGAGGTTAGAGTACAAAGTTTGTTCCCTCTAAGTATCAACTTCACCTTACCTGAAATCGAGCTGGCGTTAGCAGAAAGTGCTGCAGGAAAAGCGGCCGGCCCAGATGGGGTGCCCGTAGATATTTATAAACGTGACACAGATATATGGGCACCACTCCTGACAAATGTCCTCAATAGCACTAATAACATAGGTTTTATTGGTACATGGCAAGAGGTGGTAGTGGTCCCAATCTTCAAAAAGGAGGATCGAAATGACCCAAAATGCCATCGGCCAATTTCCCTTTTAGACGCCCTTATGAAAGTGGCAGGAAGAGTGGTACTGAATAGACTGCAAGTATGGGCAGACGAGGCAGAAGTTTTTTCAAAATTTCAGTACGGTTTTAAGGCAGGTTTAGGAACCGTCGAACAAGGGCTAAATCTGGTTATCCTCGTAGGGAAATACATGGTGGCAAAAAAGGGCAACCTCTTTTTGTCATTCGTCGATTTAAGTTCGGCAGTTGACTGCTTTAATCATGAGATCTTATGGGACACATTGTCGCAACTCGGCATAGAAACCACCCTTTTGAATTATATTAAAGAATTGTATAGGGGGGCCGGGGCCAAAGTACGTTTTGGGAACAGGGGCGAATGCACATCTGTTTTTCCTATAAGGAAAGGAGTGCGGCAGGGCTGCATTCTCGTACCCTTTTTATTTAATTTGTACATTAATAGCGTAGCTACTCAATTAACAACGGCTAAAAGGGATTTCCCCCAAAGTAAAGGTAGCCCAGTCCCACTCCTACTATATGCCGATGATGCGGTAATTATGTCAAGAACTCAGGTGGGTCTCCAGAGGAAACTTTCTACTCTTGCTAATTACATGGGAGCTAGAGGATTAAAAATAAATATTGCTAAAACTTTTAATATGTGTTGTACATCAAAGAAAAATGTTACATGCAGCACATTTTTAGAAAAGTCTAAGATAGAGTCAATGGATACTTTTTCCTATTTAGGAATTGTTTTGAGCAAAAAGGGAACATGGGCTACGGCAGCCGACGCGAGGAAACTAGCGTTTTCACGCACCATCGGAGCAGTAAAGAAATGTACTAATAAATTGAGGGGCCCGCCCAGTACGCATTCTTGTCGACATCTACAAATTGAAATTTGTGTCTACCGTAACTTATGGTGCAGGGATATGGGGAATTACTAACACTAGAGATATTCAAATCTGTGAAAATGCTTTTCTCCGTTTCTTGTTGGCACTCCCACCTACAGCACCAAGTTACGTATGTCACAAAGAATTAGGCTTGACGTATGTGACTGACCTAATTAAAGTAAGCCTGGTTTCACTTTGGCACAAAGTTTGGAACTCGGAAGAAACTGGGCTGAACAGAGAGATTACACAGGATTGTTTAGACCTTCAGGGGGGGGCAAAAAATCCAATGGTTTGTCTATGTAAAGTCTTTCTTAGAAGAGACTGGTCACCCTGAATACTTCGTTTCTCCTAGCACTTTAAGTTCTATTTCCAGGAAAAAGTTGAAAGATTTGTGCTTGGAACTATTAGAGTCAAAACGGTGGCAGATAGAAGGGACAAAGGGTTCTGTAATACAGAACCAACTAATGTCGCATGGGAGTGGTTTATAAAAATATTTAATTCTGGTACAGAGCAGCTTTTCTAGGATGCTGTGGTAACACGTTTTAGAGGGGACAGTTTCTTTAGACTGGTAACCTTCCCAGAAACAAATTCATGGTCAAAAGCATTACCACCGTGCCCATGCGATGATATTTCACAACAATCTACAATTCATTGTGTGTTGTTTTGTCAATTTTACTCTCTTGCCCGGAATAAATATTTAAAGCTCCTATTGAAAAAATGGGGCCTGAGACAGTGCAGACCAGCCTTCTTGAAATTGCAGATGTTGGAAGATGAAATGTCAATGTACCTTGTGTCAAATTTCTTGAAAAATGTGATTAGATGCAAGCAATCAATGAATTGACCCTCAATTTATTCATTTTACTACCTCCCGCCCTATTATGTATTTTATACATGGTAAATTGACGTGAAATTGTTTGTAATGTGTTTTTACTGTTTTTTGCATCTGCTTTTGTGATTTTCTAAATGTAAAATCGAATAAAGCTATCTTTGACCTGACCTTGACTATCTTAACAGCTTTTATGGACAGGCAGACTTTTGTCAGTAAACCAACATTTTCTGCGCAGTTTTGGCATTTTACTGGGACAGAGCCTACTTTTCCGATTTTGTGTTCTTTCAACCTCCTTCTGTGGTATTGGGTTCTCCAGGCCTACATACTCCGCAGAATACCCTCTACACCATAACAGATGTTGGCACCGAAACTAGAAAATGCAAAAGACAAGTTTATTAAGACCCCATGGGGTGGTGGTACATTCCTACAGCACCCTTCGGCAATGCAAGAAGTATCACACCGAACATCGGTGCGAGTCCTTCTTTTATACAGTTTTACAGTAATAAAAATGTAGACGGAACACATTTACAGAGTTTTAGGTACATATATGGTCATTTTGGGAACACAGCCAGCTCATGGGAGGGGTTAAAACACCACTGGTCAGTTTGAAGGGACATTCCTAAGTGATGACTATTCAACGGTCCTAAAGGGTTCAACTGCGCATGTGCGGGCTTGACCAGTACTGAAAATAGCGTGTTGCTGCGCAAACTCGAGTGGTCAGTGGTACAGAGGAAGGACAAAAGGGCATGCTGACCACGAGGCGACGCATTACATGAAATGGCTGCCGTCACATTCAAAATGGCTTCCGACAACCATAGTCAATTTAAGGGAAGTTCGTGTAGCGAAGCTTAACGCTAACCTGATCACCGTCAAATTACGACAGACGACCCTTTTAGCGTTTAGCTGAAGCTACCTCATAATGGACATAGTCAGGGTATTCATCCTCAATATCAATAGACATTATTTTCATTACTTCTCTATGATTCATTTGTTCATTTTTTACAATAGCTCGTTTGGACGGGATACAAGCAGTGAGGCACATGGAACACAACATTGGCCCACATTGAATACAGAGACATAGAAAGAATAATATTCCAACTACTACACATAGAATCGTTAGCAACTTCCAACCCCATGTACTAAGCAATGTCCAAAACCACCCCGAAAATGTCCAAGTACCATTATCAGGATGTATTTCAGCTGCTATCTTATGTAACTTAGATATTGCATCATATACAGAAGGTGAATTATCTGGCACGTATACACAACAACTACTTCCGATAATGCGGCATGCACCTCCACGATCGGCTAATATTACATCTAACACCATGCGGTTTTGGAGCATTACAATTCTAGTAATCTGGAGTTCCTCTGTTAAGTTTCCTAAAGCAAAAGCTGTCTCATTAGCAACAGCTTCTACAACACGTGTCAGTCGTCTTATTTTCCGACTATTTAGAGCAGCCCCAACAAACGAAAAGAGACCTAAATTAAAGTCAACATACTGCTGCAGTGAAGTTTCTGTTTGGTCTATCTCATCAAGGACTAAAGTTCTTTTCACTCTGTTCAATATAAAATCATGGTACAGAATATAATCATTATGGTACATAGGCGGGGCAATAAACACAGGGGGTAATACAAAGGATATATAGCATGTTCCTAACCATCCTATAGGGAGACAATGATAAGCTTTATTCCCGCAAATAAAATACGTGTTTCGTGAAGCCACAAATGTAATGCCATTTGGAGTGTCAAAGGTGAGAGTGGTGTTGCATTCACTTCTTCCTACTGGGATTGTACCTTTATTACGAACACAAAGATCAGCTTTTGTATCAATAACAGTAATCACATGTAAACTGGACATATTTATGTGTCTCTGATTACTATAAATTCTTGGTGCTGACACGTTGTCAGGGCGGTACTCCTCCCATTCAAACTTAGTTCCTTCAGCTTGTGGATAACCATCTCGATCGTTGAAGCAGATTTTATTGAGTCAGAAAAGCAGTCCACCTTTCGTTGCCCATCGCAAAGTGAATAAAAGTGTATACCAAGCGTTACAAGAACCATTATGGGAAAACGGGAGTGGGATAAGTGGTGTGCCCCCTTTCTTTTGATGTCCAGGCAACATCCCACATACCCAGCAGTTCGAAGTATTAGTCATATTGTGGGTGTGATGCAGAATCTGAATAAAGCTGTTATTCAAATAAGAGTGTCTATGTCGTTCTTCATGATAAGGCAGAGTAAAATGAAAATGTTCAGATGGAATCGGGGTAGTTGGCAATAAATGTTCTCTTACTGGCACCAAGAGTTCTACTACCCAAGCTATCACAGCTATCACAACAATTGTCAAAACAAATAATACTGCACCAAGAATTCTCTTGTTTCGCATTGCAGAAGATGCCATAGTTCAAAAGTTAAAAAATGTCTCAAGAATAACTAAAAAATAAAAATATGAGTGCTGAGCTCCGAGGTAGCCGTTGGCTTCTTCTCCGAGATTCAAGACGGGTGTCGCTACACTTGGCAGAACAGATCCCCCCCCCTTGATATTCCCGGCTTCCGTTTCACAAACCTGGAGCGGTAACTCAACCAGTCTCGCACAAAACAACTGCTTGTCGTGGTCGTAGGTTGTATCTCTCTTTCCCAGAAACAGTGTGGTCCGGGAAGGCTCCCTCCGATTCGGTAGATGATACAGCTGGGCTCTTCTCCTCGTCCAAAATGTCTCGATAATCAGACAGCACAGTCGGGTTCACCAGATCCGGTGGCAGTGAGTGGAGTGCACCCACCGCTTCCTGTTGGTGACTCGCACAGCCGTACGAGTTACAAGAAGCACTTGCTCGGGGCCACGCCACCTCTGCTCCAAGCTGCTTGTTCTCACAAAAGATCGGATCATCACATGGTCGCCAGGACGAAGATTGTGAGCCTCTCCAATGGAATTGTCGGGGAGCGCTTCTCGAACCTGTTGATGAATAGAAAGTAAATCATTTGTTAATCGTGCCAAATAATCGTTCATCATTATACAAGGCACATCATGTAACAATCGAGGCTTAGGAACCCCCCATATATTCATAGGCCTTCCAAACACCACTTCATAAGGTGTGAGGCCAGTCCGGGAATGGGGTACCGATCTAATAGATAGCAATGCTAATGGCAGTGCATCCGGCCATTTCAAAGACGTGGATGCCACGATCTTTACTAGCTTTAATTTCAGAGTAGCATTATACCTCTCCACCAGACCTGCTGACTGGGGATGGAATACAGCATGAAACTTTTGCTGAATTCCCCATCCCTTCATTACATATTCCACAATTTTCCCAACAAAATGAGGACCGTTATTGCTCCACAGAAATTTACAAACACCTAGCGAGGGAAGTACTCCTTGAGCAAAACCTTAGCTGTTGTCAGCGCTATATTATCCTTTGTGGGGAAGGCCTCAATCCACTTACTGAAAGCACACACCACCACTAAGACATACTTAAGGTTATTGCAACGCTCAAGCTGGATATAGTCCATTTGTAGTACCTCAAATGGTGCAGTAGGTGGAACAAACCCTCCTTTCGGAGTATAAGTCCCTTTTGCAGGATTGTGCTGCAAGCATATCAGACAGGTCTGCACTACTCTTTTGGCCGTATTGGCAATCTCAGGATGCTCCCAAACTCGCGTTAGCAATTGAGTAATTGCAAGAGCTCCAACATGTGCCAATCCACGTGTCATTTGAACCATTGCTTGCAAGTAAGCTGCAGGCAATTTCCATCTTTCCATATCTTTGCTTCTCCAACAACCCTCGTCATCCAACACTCCCTCTGTTGCCCAAGTTGCGAGTTCTGCTTCAGACGCTGATTTCTGAATGTCTTGTATCTCCTCTCTAGCATCATGCCATCGCTCAGCCTGTGATTTCGCTACATACATTGGCGAAGCATTTTGTAACATAGCAGTTTCTCTCGCTATACTATCTGTAAAAGCGTTTCCTTGTCCCACTTTGTCAGTGACCTTTTTATGTGCACTGCATTTGATTATCGCCACTTTCTTTGGACAAAGTAACGCATTCAAAAGATCACGCACTAGTTCTCCGTGCATGATATGTACTCCATGCGAAGTCAAAAACCCACGCTCTCTCCAGAGTAGGCCAAAATCATGCGCTACTCCGAAGGCGTACCGGCTGTCTGTGTAGATGTTCACACACAAGCCAGCACTCAATTCGCATGCTCCTGTTAAAGCTATTAGTTCCGCTGCGTGGGCCGATTTCTGTGGTATTCGTGCTGCTTCTACCACTGTCTTAAGTGTCGTGATCGCATATGCTGCAGAAGTTGTGCCATCTGGCAGCCTTAAACACGATCCATCAACCCACAGTTCCCCATTCACATCTGGAAGTGGCGTATCCTGTAAGTCAACACGACCCTTTGTTTGTTCTTCAGTCAGGAAAACACAATCATGGTGTTCTTCCTCCTGGCCCTCAGCAACTGGATACGGCAATAAAGTAGCAGGGTTCAGGGTAGCACATCTCTTCAGTGTGATGTGGGGCGCCAACAGTGTGAGCTCATATCCTGTTAGACGTGCACTCGTAAGATACTGGGTCTTTGTTTGGTTTAACAGTGCATCTACCGCATGGGGAACTAACACCAGCAACTTGTGTGACAAAACTATTCCCTCACTCTGCCGTATAGCCACTGCTGTTGCAGCAACTGCTCGAAAGCACCCAGGTAATCCTCGTGCCACAGGGTCAAGTATTGCTGAAAAGTATGCGCAGGGCCTCTGCTTATCCCCGTGTGTCTGCACTAACACTGACAATGCACACCCATCTTTCTCATGTACATACAATGTGAAACTCTTTGTGTAATCTGGTGTACCTAACACTGGTGCAGAACAAAGGGCTTGTCTCAATTGTTCAAAAGCAGTCTGACATTCATCTGTCCAATCAAGGGGCATTGGTGTAGTTTTGGACAGTAGCGCTAACAAAGGTTTTATAATGTGTGAAAACCCCATTATCCACTGCCTACAAAAAGACGTTAAGCCTATGAAGGTACGCACATCTCTCTGAGTACGGGGGACTGGTGTGTCTAAAATTGCTTGAATTTGATCAGATGTTAATGCACGTCCCTCCTTAGACAAAAGATGACCAAGGTAGGTCTCCTTTGGTCTACAGTATTGCAGTTTTTTCCTAGACACTTTGTGATTATTCTGAGCAAGGAAAGAGAGCAAGGCAAGAGTACTCTCCTCACACTGTGCATACGTGTCTGCAGCAAGTAAAATATCATCGACATACTGGATGAGAGCTACTCCAGGCTGCAAATCAAAAGCATCAAGCTGTCTTTTTAAAGCCTGGCTATAGATGCTAGGACTTTCTGTATAGCCTTGAGGAACTCGACAAAACCTATACGATTTATTATTTAATGTGAAGCCAAATAGATATCTGCTATCGGAATGTATGGGAATGGAAAAGAAGGCATTTTTGAGATCTATTACAGAAAACGTGGTGGCAGTGGGTGGAATCAAAGTAAGTAAGGTGGTGATATCAGACACCACCAGGTACTGGGGCACTACAATTTTGTTGATTTCCCTCAAATCAATAATAAATCGATAGACTTTGTCATCAGTATCTTTCTTTAAAATCGGAAGAATCGGGCTGTTACAGACATTGTAGGGAACTTCCTCCACTACTCCTGCAATAATTAAATCCTGAACAATGTGAGTCAAGGCAATTTCACCTTCCCTAGAGATTTTGTATTGTGGTACACGTGGCAGGGGCACACCCTCCTTAACAGTTATTCGAATAGGTGGAATAAGCATCTGTCCCACATCTGTGTCCGATGTAGCCCATAACGTGTGTGGGAAAGAGGCTAACGTTTCAATTTCTTGCATAGTGCATAGTCTTCCTACATCCGGATAATTGTCATTCAAAATAACCCGCACTCCTTCAGGAGCGCAGCGTATTGTTGCTCGGAAGTATTTAAGCAAATCTATGCCCATAATATTGTCTGGAGTATTCGGCGACAATAAAAATGGGCACAGGCCAAAGAATCTGTCAATGTAAAACGTAAGAGGTTGTGACAATGGGCTAAGAGAGGGTGTTCCATCGAACCCTATAGATGTAATCGTTTCGCCAGACAGGGGAGCCCTTGGAACCAAGTTTTTAGACAGAGCACTACGAGTAGCTCCTGTATCAACCAAAAACTGATCAGTAGAACCCAAAACGCCCGCTGATACATATGGACCTCTTTGATCTACTGGCACTTCAACCGATTCCACACCCCATCCAACGCAATCCTATGCATGTACATAGTCCTGAGACTCCACATTCTCACCCTCATATATCTGGTACTGATTCCGTCGATCAAAAGTATTATGATCATCCTGACCACGACCCCTCACCTCAAACCTACCACGATCACTTGCTCCACCTCTCGCTCCCGAATAACTATTCCGTGTCCTTCCACTTCCTCGACCACGTTGATTACGTTGTTCACGAAGCACCGGACAATCTGAAGCCCAATGTCCAAACTCTTTACAGTATGCACATTGATCCTCAGCAATGTCGGTACAACCAGAAGACGTACCATACCCTCCTCGCCTGCCTCTATCGTTCCCTCTTGGCTGCGTAGCACGAACCTGAGCCAACATCACCTTCATCTTCAACTCCTTCGCTTTCTTATCAGTACTTTCTTTGGCCTCTAATTCCTGTCGCTCATAATACTGAGCCATAGTCAACAAGGATGCAGGGGTCGCCGTGGTCCAGGAACTTTCACTAGTTTTCAAACGTTTTGCAATCTCCGGCAGGAGATTAGCCACATACTTGTCGACAAACAAATGCCTACCCGTGTCATCCGTTAATAATTGCCCACTGTAATCATGAAACGCCTCTTCAAAACGTGAGTAGAAGTCAGAGACCGATTCATCCTGCTTCTGTTTACAAGATGCTAACATAGTCCAATCGATCTTTGTAGGGGGAAGAAGCATTTTTAATTTATTCAAAATAGCTGTTGGGAGATCTAGAATTAATTGACAAGGCTTACATGCAGGCTCCCTATCTAAATCAGCTTGGGCTCAAACTTTCCAATCCGCTCCCAAAATCGCTTGATCATCAAACTTACGAATCGCTCTCCACATATCAGGGGGCAATATTAACCCAAAGAAAAGGTCGATATCAACGAGCGTCATAACGCATGAAGAAATAGCCCCATCCACTCCTTCATAGAAAGCTGCTGGATTTTTACGCGGATCAGGTAAAGCATTTTTCAGCGCCATAACATCTGCTCTATTCCAAGGTGTATAAACCCAATTATATACAAAATAACCATTGGCATCCCCAGACAATTTATCGTCACTTGTACCTTGCCCTTTAGGAGGGACATACAAAGGTGCAGCTTCACGCATAGGCATAACATGAACTGTAGAACGCTTATCTGATCCAAAGATAGAACACTCTTTGGATTGTTCCGTCGATCCCGGCACAGACACATCTGATGCTTTTCTTGCATCCTGTAACTTCGACGCCTCATCCCGTAGCTGGACCAATCGTCGGAAAAACTCATCTGCATCTGCAATAACAAATAAACCTTTACGCATATTCTCACGACTAACTGATATATCCTTAGGCTCTAGATCAGTCGAATGTTTCCTAAAACGATCTACAACTTCATCTCCGAAGTGCCTCAAGAAATACAACCGTTCTCGTTCAGACCACTTACTCATTTCATCATTAATCTCCGACATAGTTATTTTATTCAAATTTAATTTATGGGCAAAACTGCGCAATTCCGCAGCCTCACTAGCATTTAGCCTCATACTCTTACTCCCTTGACCATCTCCGTCCGAGTCCTCGTCTGGAGCCGTAGGCAGAACATACGGAGGCGGGCACCGATCTAACAATGAAAAATCATCAACTTCATTAGTAAGGACAGGGTAAAGCGGATGCCGAATAGGAAATTGACCACTCGTTTGCAAATTACGTTCCCGTGCCTCCCTCTCTTTCTTCTCCTGCAACTCCTTCTCCTCCAGCTGTAAAGCCTTATCTCGAGCAGCCTTACGCTGCTCTTTTTCCGCCAAGGCTATTTCGCGCTTCCTTCCTTCATGCACTGCTTTCTCCCACATTCGTACGCAATCAAACATATCCTGTCTTGACCTACGCTTAAACAAACATTGCTCCACATACTGAACCTTTCGTAAATCAAACGACCCATGTAGTGGCCATTGCAACTCGAGATCAGATCTGGTGTACTTATTCTATAATTTACTGTATAATATAGGGGGAAGACCAAATTTAACATACATCTCCCGATTGGGAGTCCCCTCTGGGGGAGCCGGCTGAGACTCATTTAATCAATAAGTGGTACCATTTCCAAGACAGCACATTCCTCAAAGTGTGCTTAAAACAGGCATGTCCAAAAATATCACGGAAACGTGATACCACAAAAATGGCACTTAATATACTCCACACAAATGTGCAGTTCAAACAGAAACAAATTTAGAGAAATATCTCTACATGCCCGCCTATGTGAAGTGCACTGCACATATAGTTCAAATCATAGAATCAATTGTTAGCTAACCCAAAACATATTCAAAGACCCACAGTAAGCGTCCGTAGACCATCTTACCAATCACAAGCTTACCAAATTCTCAGATATCCAGGTTCCAACTGCCAAGATCTTTGATCAAATCAGCCAAACCGGCACTGTACGACAACTCGAACGAACAGGATCTCAGTCGAGGACCGGCGCCACCTGGAAGGTCAGATCAGAAGGAAAGGAAGAAAACACTGTTGGTGCCAAGACTCGGGTCACTCAGTGGCAGCGTACGCGTCCATGGCGAGTTTCCAATCCTTCATCACGACCTCTACTTCGGGCATCTGAGTCGCCGATGAGTCCCTTCGTGGTCGCCAATTTGTGGTATTGGGTTCTCCAGGCCTACATACTCCGCAGAATACCCTCTACACCATAACAGATGTTGGCACGGAAACTAGAAAATGCAAAAGACAAGTTTATTAAGACCCCATGGGGTGGTGATACATTCCTACAGCACCCTTCGGCAATGCAAGAAGTATCACACCGAACATCGGTGCGAGTCCTTCTTTTATACAGTTTTACAGTAATAAAAATGTAGGCGGAACACATTTACAGAGTTTTAGGTACATATATGGTCATTTTTGGAACACAGCCAGCTCATGGGAGGGGTTACAACACCACTGGTCAGTTTGAAGGGACATTCCTAAGTGATGACTATTCAACGGTCCTAAAGGGTTCAACTGCGCATGTGCGGGCTTGACCAGTACTAAAAATAGCCTGTTGCTGGGCAAACTCGAGTGGTCAGTGGTACAGAGGAAGGACAAAAGGGCATGCTGACCACGAGGTGACGCATTACATGAAATGCCCGTCGTCACATTCAAAATGGCTTCTGACAACCATAGTCAATTTAAGGAAATTCGTGTAGCGAAGCTTAACGCTAACCTGATCACCGTCAAATTACGACACTTCCAGTTAGTAGTAGAAATGGGTATGAAACCAATAATGGATCCCGGTAAGCTATACATTTCTGAAAAGAAGACAACATTCTGAATAGAACAAGGGGTTATTTGTGTATATCTTTGAAGGTTTTGCCATGGAAAGTAACAGTTGAAATGAAAAGAAATTGAAATTGAGTTACAAAACAGCTATTTGTGACTACATTTTCACCTGCAACTTCTTCTAATTTTGCTAGATTTTCAAAAGCAATATACCACTACGTTCGCAGGACCCTTCTGGTTGTGGGGCTATATCAGGCTTGTAGGTTCACCAAGAACCCAAGGTACCCAGAGCCAATAACTGTGCAGCACCTTGCAAAGGTTTTTCACTGTGTACAGGGTATACAGCAATTCATTTGGTAAAAATTAGTATCAAGGAAACCTATGTATTTCTGAAATAGAAACAAGATATGGAGTTTCGAAGCAGTGGTTCTTTGCACATCTCTGAATTTGTAGATAGCCATACTAGCATCTGAATTAGGGTGCATTTTTCAGAATGTGTTCTTTTTTACCCACTGTCTTACATTTGGAAGGCAAGCATACATAGAAAGACATCAAGTAACAACACTTGTTCTACTATTCTGTGTTTTCCCTATAAAAACGGTACCTCACTTGTGTGGTAAGGCCTAGTTGTCGCAACAGGAAATTTCCCAAAATGCACATAACATCTTTCCAGTGAAAACTGACACTATTATTGCAATAGGTCTAGCTGTGGATTTTGGACCCTAGCTCAGACAACACCTATGGAAATCTAACAAACCTGTACATTTCTGAAGCCTAGATACCGAGGGAACTCCAGGATGGGGTGACTTGTGTGCATCTCACCAGGTTCTGTTACCCTTGCAAACATCAAACTAGTCATGAAAACACATTTTCGTCACGTTTCTGTAAAGGACACTTCTGGAATCTGTGGGCAGCCACAAACTTCCAACCCCCAGCATTCCCCCACATTTTCTGATAAAAATGGTACTTCACTTGTGTGGGTAGGCCTAGTCCCTGCAACAGGAAACGTCCCAAAACGCAAATGGACACGCAATTGTTTCCAGTGAAAACTAACCCCTTTTTTGCAATGTGCCTAGTTGTGGATTTTGGACCCTAGTTCAGCCGGCACATAGGGAAACCTAACAAACCTGTACATTTCTAAAAAGTAGACACCCAGGGGTATCCAGGATAGGGGGACTTGTGTGGCTCTCACCGGGTTCCAGAATCCCTTGCAAACCTCAAACTTTGTATAAACAACCCAATTTCCCGATATTTCTGTGATGCAAAGTTCGGGAGTCTGCAGGGAGCCACAAAATTCCAACAATCCAGGATTCAGCCAAGTCCCCCAATAAAAATGGTACCTCATTTGGTAGTGCCTGCAACAGGAAATGGCCCAAAACATACTATTGAGACTTAAATTATCGATCACAATAAAAAAAAGACATGGTTTTGAGAGGGAGTCACCTGTGCTTTAGGTCCCGGGCTTGGCACCCGGGGACCAGGAAGTCCAGGAAGTGTGGCTTGCATGTATCCCCCAAAGTTTTCTTACCCAGAATCACTTGCACCTCAAATTTTGCTAGAATATTTTACACTTTCCTCACATTTCTATGTGGGAAAGTTGTGAGATGACAGGGCCGGCCCAAATCTCCTACCACCCAGTGTTCCCCCAGGTCTCCCGATAAATATAGCACCTCAGTTGTATGGGAGACAAGTGCAAGCGCAATAGAGAGGGGCCCAAAACATATCGTGGATACATTAAAATTACCTATCACAAAACTACCTGTTTTTGCAGTGGAGAAGTGTGGCTCACTGGTTAGAGCAGGCAGACCCTGAAGCAGAGGTCAGACCCGGGACCAGGGTTTGATTCCCGACGCGGCAGGGTGTTGAGCTCAAATGTCCACGGACTCGATAATTCTCACTTCGGTGCCTGACCTAATCATGGGTTCACACTCTGCAACTCTGGGCATTAAGCTGGCTTAATCTCCACAACGGCCCCCCGCGGCGGGATGCCTGGCTTTCACCTTGGGGATGCCCTGTAGGGGCTATCTCACAGGGAAAAACCAGGACGGGTTCCCAAGGCAAGCGCAGAGATACCCCTTCGGGGGTCGATTCTGGCGCTATATAAGAAATGTAATAATAATAAGGAGTGAACCTGCATTTCTGTTACTGGGCTCGGCCGCCATCTAGGGAAACATACCAAACCCAGACATAACTGAAAAGTAGACAGCCAGAGATGTGTGTTTAGCATGGATCACCAACGCTTTCTTACCCAGAATCCTCTGCAAACGTCAAATGTTGCTAACAAAAACTCACATTCCTCACATTTCTGTTTGAGGACACCTCAAACTTGACCTCTAGTTATCAAATGAATTGGGGAAGATGTGAGTCCCTCACTACATAACGTAAATGTCAGGGATGCCTAAACATCCCCAGAAACCAATTTCATAAGAAGACTGTTGTGAGTTCACAAAAATACCCTACTTACATCCAACATCAAGGATTGCACTACTTTGTAATGTGAATCAATGTGTGTCTTCTGTTCTATATTGAACACCCCCACTCATAGCTACTTTTACAAACACCCAACTAGACACAATAGCTGACACTACCTTGGATCACAAAACCATGTACATACTAAGGGACTTTGACATCTTGATGATTAATCCAGCACTATGGCATGCCTCCTGCCATCTCTCCAATACTGAATAATTTGTTTGACTCATTAATCACTAATTTCTTATTTATCACTAATTTTACCTAATCTGCTGGCCACACCTGTCAAGGTCCACTCACCTGAATTGCCAGTTTCTGCGGGAGCGTAGAAAGTCCACCCAATCTCCAGTTGGGCAGCCCCAACATTCAAATTAAAATGAGTGTTGGTGGTGTACCTTCCAGGGGAAAGGGGATTGGGCATGAGAGAGAAAGACAGACAGTAGAGAATGTTTTGGAAGTCTGCCCCTTTGGTGCTGGAATGTGATGGTGCAATTCTTCTCTGGTTTCTCTGATTACTTAGGATAGAGGCCTGTATTCTTTCTTGCTCTTAGGATTGTATGTTGGATTTGACTAATATGCACACATGGAGGAAGCAGTTACAAGATCAGCAACAATCATGTAACACATTACAATAACAATACTATTAGCAGCCTATTTAGCACTGCAATCTTACTGTGTCTGTAACTCACCCCTCAGAACTGGAACATTGCTCTAGTATAGGATTCACTGGAGTGGCTTTCATAATTGTTATCCTTGTTTTAGATTTTTTGTCAAGACAGAAGGCTAGCATTATGCATCATCTTTTATTAAATCCTTCTAAGCATCAAACAATCATTAAAATCTCCTAGAATGGAATATAAAACGTCACATGCAAAACAAATGTTCAGTCCTAATATAATCTCTGTGTCCCCCATCTTCTTCCACTTTTGTTTGCTGCAACTGAGCAGATAATTATATGAGCTCTTTGTGTATGGGTGATATGGCTTGTAAGAAAGTTTGAGTAATTACCCAATTTATGGGTATAGGTGAATTAGTGTAGATAGGGAGATATATATTTAATTGTTGATTTGAAATGCTGTTATTATAAGTATGTTAGTTTTATTCAAATGTTTGTAATCGAAAAAAAGAGGAGGGATTTTTTTTAAATTTCTAAGTAGACACGCAAAGTAAGAGGTTTTTATTGATGCAGGTATCTAATTTACACACATTAGCTTACTTGAACCATTGAGCATGTTACCGCAAGCCAAGTTTAAGCCTGGGGATCTGGTTGAGGTCTTTAAATGATTCGGCGGGTTCTAAGGAGAATGGCAAACAGGCCGAGATTCATGCGCTAGAGGTAGCGTGTAAGACGCAATGAGCGGAACACACAATAGACGTGCAGAAGTCGGTGGTCAACATCGTTTTGGATGAGGCTGCATTTTATGGGCGATAGATGAGAAACAAACCATTTTGGTTTGATTTTGTGGCTTGTAGGTGTGCGAAGACATAACCCTGGTAACGGAGGAATTTTTCCTGATGCGCTCATTGCCGGCTTCAGTTTTTTTCATGAGAAGTACATATCTGAGGGAATTTTTTTATCATATTTGAAAACTAATGGAATTGGCTTCTCTGTGGCAAAACCATATTTAGTTTTGGAGAGCGATGCAAGTAATATTGGTTGGGGATCTTTATGGCTGAGGCAAAAGACAGGTGAACTTTGGTCTATTAAAGAGCAGGGAGGAACATATAAATTGTTTAGAGATTCAGGCAGGTTTATTAGCACTACTGAGTTTCAAGAAAGACTTGCGGAGTAGTTCATTTGAGAATGGACAATGTAAATGCAGTTACTGATATAAATAAGTTGGGAAGAAGCAGACCAAAAAGGTACAAGAATTAGCAAAGGAGATGTGGGAATATTGCATGGAACACATGATAGATTTGAAAGCAGAATATTTGTCAGGAAAGATAAATGTAGTAGCAGATTGGTATTCCAGGAATGTGATAGATTACAGCGATTGGAAGTTGAAGGAGAATATCTTCAAGAAGATAATAAAAGCTTTTGGCCATTTGGATGTGGATTTATTTGATTCCATACTGACTTTTAGGTTGAAAAAGTATGTGAGTTGGAGGCCAGATCTAGTAGCAATAGCTTTCTTGCAGGATTGGAGGAGAATAAGAGGTTATCCTTCTTCTTGATGATCCAGAGAGTGCTGGTCCAAGTGAGAAGGCAAAGATATCGACTGGTTCTCGGGACTTTTGGTGGTCTCAACCTTGTCTTCTAATAATAATGGAGTTAGCAGTAGAGGAGCCATATTTGATATGGGCTGTTAAAGGTCTTTTGTTGGGTGTAGAAGGAATGGAACATCATCTAGTGGAATTGGGTTCTCTCAACCTACTAGTTTGGAGGATATCAGGCATTCAGGAAGAATCTCAAGACTTTTAGAATTAGCTTATAGCTTAATCGATAAGTCATCGGCTACAGGAACAAGGAGAAGGTACAGAGGTGTATGGAACATATGGCTTCATTGGTGACTGGAAAGGGGTTTGGATCATGTGGAGGCTGATCATGTAGAGGTGACAAATATTTTGGCACACTGGTTTGAGAGAGGAATGTCTTATAAAACGGTAAATTGTCATAGATCTGGAGTGAGGCTGGACATTCCTTGGTTCAAGGTCTTTCAGTGGTAAAAACTCCATCGGTATGCAGAGTAATGAAGGGAATTCATTTAAAGAGGCTCCTATTGTAAATTATAAAACTTTGTGTGAAGTAGATTTGGTTTTACAGTTATTTCAAAACTGGCCAAGTTATAAATATTTGGAGGTGAGAGAATTATCATGGAAGTTGGCTACTTTGCTTATTTCTTTTTTTTGAAGGGTTTTAGATGTTAAAGCTTTGGAGGTGTCTAGACAGGTTTTCCAAACAGATGGTGTGGTTTTAGAAGTTTGTAAACAAACAAAGACTATGTCTGGATCTATATTTTACCCAAGATTTGAGAACTCACCAACACTTTGTGTGGTTTATTAGATAAAAGAGTATGAGACACAAATTTTGGGTAAGGGAAGTGATGGAGTGGATCAGTTGTTAATTTCATATGTGAAACCTTTTAAAGCTGTAAGTAATGCAACAATTGCAAGATGAGTGACAGCGGTTATGAAGGAAGCTGGTGTGGATATGCCTAAGTTGACGGTTCATTCTGCCTTCGAATTGAGGGCATTCTGAAGGCAGCGGATTGGTGACCGGTTGAGACATTTAAGAAATTTAACTTTGAGGCAGTAGATCATGTTTCAAAATGTATTTTGAAAGGCTATGAACAAGCATAATGCTAGCCTCTCTCTTGACATAAAATGACCTTTCTTGTAGGTTTACTGAATAAAGAATTTAGGGCCATATTACCAAGATGTGCGTTAAAAAACGCACATTGCACATTTTACTATCGCCGGCTTTTGCCGGATTTTATCGCGCAATATGTAGGCAATATTAAATCTGGCGATAGCTGGCGATAGGGAAGATTAGCGTGTAAAAACAAGCGTTGTTGTCACGCGCTAATGTGTGCCTTTATAATATGGGGGGTGGATTCAGCTTTATTATCCACACCCCCATGTTATCAATGCCAAACACCTGATCAGAGCAGGTGTTGGGAGACCTGCGATAAACAAGTTTATTGCAGGTCTTCTTCTCCCAACGCCTGCCGTGGGAAGAGGGTGTTACCACCTCCAACCACATTTTACATATGGTTGGATGAGGGAACGCCCACTTTGCATGTCATTAGCGATGTTTCTCGCTGACATGCAAAGTGGGCTTGAGGCAGGCGTTAGCATGCCCTTGTTAATAGGGCGCTAGAAGTATTGCCGCTTTCTCGGCACAATTCGCCGAAAAAGCGGCGATACTGCACTTTGGTTATATGGCCCTTAGTTTTTTTTAAAGACAAGAAGGCAAGCATTATCCCACCCCCCTTACCTTTTTGGGTTGAGAATGGGGAGTGCTAAGTTTATGCTTTAAAAAAAAGTTTTTTGTAAACTAATTAAATTGAGGTTATTGGTAATTCCGTTTTTGTGGAATCCTAAGGATTGGGTTCATTTTCTGGTTTTGTTTTATTCGACAGATAATTAGAAAAGGATAAAAGAAGATTTACTTCAAGGATGTTCAGAAAGAAATGTAAACAAAAGAAGAAGAAGATGGAGATTATATTTGGACTGAACATTCTTTTTTGTTTGTGATGTTTTAGGTCCATTCAGAGAGCTTTTAATGGCTGTTTGCTGCTCAGAAGGAGTCAATAATAGATTATGCATAATGTTAGCCTCATCGTCTTTAATAAAATATTGATTCCTTATTCAGTAAAACTATGAGAATTGTCATTCTCAGGTATCTTCACTGATACAACAAGATACTGACTAACCTAGAAAATTCTCCACATTTGTAATCTTTGAGTTCTTATTGTGAGCCGATATTACTGACTGAAATTACCAAAAACTGTTGCAAGCAGTATATCTTAATGTTGTAGAAAACAAAGATGCAGTGCACTGACCTTGCAAATGTTTTTGCAGCTCAAAGGGTTGTCGCTTAATGCTGATTTCTTTTTTCTGTAGTCTTTAGACTCAGTGGTGCAGTGGTGCAATGGAGTGATAAGAAGGTGGCAGGAACGGGGAAGAAGAAAATGCTGACTGGGTGCAGAGGATGGAATATGGAAGAGGAAGTTCCTCTCATCCCAAAGATCATCAGTAAGCCAAGCTGAAGATGGAAGGGGGGGGAATAAAAACAACCTGTGTGTGGCCCCAGGGGAAAGAGGGGCCCCTGCCAGATCAGGGGCCAGCAGCAACATCTCATACCCCAGCTGGTCCACAAAGGAGCTGGTGTATAGGAAAGCAGAAATGAAATTCGGGTTGCAGATGCCTAAATTAAAAACGAAGAAGCTGTCTCTGGAGGAAAAGAGGCTAGCTCATGAGATGTGCCTAAGAGAGCTGGACCTGAATGTTCAGCAAAGAAACAAGCATCTGAGTCCATTAACAATGGTGGCAGTAATACCCCAGTGTTCCATGGAGATAGGAGGGTCACATTCCCAATTACCTGGTACCTAACTTTGTTGTTGGAGACAACATAGATAAGTGGTTTAAAGCCTATGAGGCTGCCATGGAGATGCTCAGGGTCCCTGAACAGGATTGTGAGGGCAGTCTCTGGAGACACATACCTAGTGAGGAGAGGGATGGCCTACTGGCCCTAGGAAAGAGGGACAGGATGAAGTACTCAAAGTGAAGGACACCCCAATCAGAAAGTATAGACTTACCCCAAAGAGTTGTAGGTCAGTAACTGCACCAGCCATGGATTGGACCCTGTTGGGGATTTTCAGCTGAGTGGGGTTCACCTACGAAGCAGTGTTCAACATGGACCTTAACTTCATGTCTGCATACATGTAGTCCATGTGGAATGACTGCGGAGTAACTTACAAGTTCTCTATCCCAGACAAATGGTCTTGTAGAGAGATTCAACAAGACAGTCAAAGGCATGATTATGGAACTACCTGAGCCCATGAAGTGGAAGTGTGACATCCTCTTGCCATGCCTGCTTTTTCCTACAGGGAAGTGTGACAGAAGAGAGTTGACCTTAGCTCTCTCAAACTCCTCTATGGCCACCCAGTTAGGGTACCTCCCATTTTGGTTAAGTAGAGGTGGCCACACACTTCCAAGAAATCCCCAAAGGTTGTATCCAGCTACATGCTGGTTCTCAGAACCGAAATGTAGCACGTCTGCAAGAAGGCTACCTCTAATCTAGAAGAGAGGCCTGGAGGTGATGAAGGTCAATATAGACAAATGTGTGGTTTATAGAGCCTGTGGAGTTCAGAGCCCTATGAGGTAAAGAGATAAAAAGGGAGGTCACCTACTTAGTGACCCTCAAGACCCCAAGAAACCCCTTATGGGTACTCCATGTCAACCGCCTCAACTCACACTTTGAGAGATCTGAAGGAACCATGCTCCTGGTGACAGATGATAAGGTGGAAGAGGAGATCGAACCTGTCTTCCATGGCGCAAGATGGATCTGCAGAAAGTGTCAACCCCCCCCTCACTCTGACCTCAGAGCAGCAGAGACACTGTCGCCAATTGTTGGGGCAGTTTGCCTCTCTGTTTTCTCTTATTGCTGGGTATATACACCTAGGTTTCCATGACATTGATAGTAGAGACGGTATGCCTCCAAAAAAACAAAATCTACAGGTTGTCAGACAAAGTGAGGTACAGCATTAAGGAGGAAGTCTCCAAAATGCTTGCATTGGGAGTGATTGAGTATTCCAGTAGTCTCTGGTCTGGCACAGTGTTGCTGGTACTTAAAGCCCTCACACAGAGCACCACCCCAGAACTCCAGTTCTGCATGGATTATAGAAGGCTCGTCCTAGTTTCTAACACTGGTATTCACTACATCCCCAGCGCATGAGCTCATTGATAGGCTGGGAACTGCAACATTCCTGGGTAACTTTGTCTTGATTTCAGGGTAGTGGTGAATTGCCCTGACAGAGGGAGCCAAAGAGAGGTTTGCATTTTCTACCCCAGAGGACCACTTCAAATTTAGGGTGATACCCCTTGGATTGAAAAATGCCATTTCAAAATGTGAGAAGTTGGTTATCAGGGTCATGGCTGGGAGGGAGGAATTCAGAGCTGCCTATCTTTGATGACAAAGCTGTCTTCAGCACCAGCTGGGAGGATTACCTGTTCCAACTCCAAGAGGTGATTCAAGCTCTGGAACAAGCGCTGGTATGACTAACAAGGCAAACAAGTTCCAGATTGAGCAGGGTTCTGTGGTGTTTCTAGGGCACTTCATGCACAGGGACAAGGTACTGTCCCTCCAGACCAAGAATGTGACCATCCTGGCCTGGGAACCCCTAAAAATCTGACTGAAGTGAGGGGCTTCCTGGGCTTCACCTGTTAATATAGAAGGTTTGGTGAGGGCTATAGCACCATTATTGCCCCCTTAACTGAACTTATTTTGAAGAAGCAGCGCAAGAAGGTGATCTGGACAGAAGCCTTTAGCACCCTCAAGGAGGCCATGTGCATAGTAGTGGAATTCAATGCCACTGATCCCACCCAGGACAATATAGTGCAGACAGATGCTTCAGAGCATTGCATAGGGCTGTGCTATCACAGTTAAATGAGGAGGGCTTAGTCCAGCCAGTAGGCATTATCAGAAGGAGGTTGCTTCCCCAGGAACAGAGGTGAAGTGCTATTGAGAGTGACACCTTTGCCTTGGTCTGGTCAATGAAGAAGCTGAGACCATGCCTGTTCGGGACTCACATCCTGGTTCAGACAGACCACAGTCCCCTCAGATGGATAATGCAGATGAAGGGTAAAGCTACCAAATTGTTCAGGTGGTCCATCTTCCTACAGGGAATGGACTTCATGGTGGAATATGAGACTAGGTTAGACCAAGCCAATGCTAATGGTCTATAAAGGTCCTTTCCGCTTTACTTATAAGAGCTCCCAGAAGGTTACATTTTTCTCCCCCCTTTCAGTAGGGAGAGGAGCACATATTAAATCTGTCAGCCTTAAGGTGGTATTCCCCAAATATCTTGTCTTCACTCTTCCTCTTTTTGCTGAAATTAATTTCTCCTGGCTTTAGGGCTCTGCACACTTTACCACTTCTAAACAGTGCTAAAGTGCGTTTGTTCTCCCTTAAACATGGTTAAATTGGCTTGCATCTAATTGGCACATTTAATTCACTTATAAATCCCTAGTCAATTGGTACTATATATACCAGGGCATGTAAATTAAGTGCTACTAGTGAGTCTGCAACACAAAAAGATGATGGACGGAATGTCAGACATTCACCCCCAGTCACATATATGGGTTTAATCCATCATTATTTTGCTTGCGATGCTAATCCAGTGTGGACCCAGCCATAACCAAATCAGCCTTGACCCTGTTCCACATGGGAACAGTTCAGTCTGAACTGCCAGGCCAGGTCCTCCCTGAACTGGAAAACAAGCATCCTGGGACCTTTGAGCTATCACCCCTCATCAACCAGGCTAGCTTGACACCGGTGGCGCAGTTGTAAGGACGGGACCCATGTCTGGGCATAGCCTTCTCACTTAGGTAAATAAAAGCAAAAACAACAGATGAGGGACAGAATGCAGAATAATTTAAACATTAAAAAAAGGAAAAGCTTTACAAAATACTACAGTCCATCCTGGAGAAATGCCTTGAAAGCGGCATCACCAGAATGTTGGGGGGATCTCAATGGCAAGATTTCAAGTAACAGTCATGGGAAACCGTGGCCTCGGCAATGTGAATGGTAATAGTGAAAGGCTCACAGATTTCTGTGCCCTGAACAGTAGGTAGTGTATTCTCACACTAAAGAGTATACAAAGCAACGTGGATATCACCAGACCATTTAACAAAGAATCAGCTCGACCATGTCTGCATTGCCAAGAAGTTCTGGAAGTCCCTGCAGGAAGTGAGAGTGATGAGAGGAGCAGATGTTGAGTCTAAGCATGGGTGAATTTTGCGAATTGGCAATTCGCGATTTTGCAGATATGCGAATTGGCAATCCGCAAAATCCGCGAATTCATGCAAATTTGCGGATTTTTTTATTTGTGCGTGTTCACGGGTGTTCGCGAGGCGCTTTGCGTGTTCGCGGGTGTTCGCGAGGCGCTTTGCAATTTCGCTGTTTTTTTTTTGCCTGCTTAATCACTGCCACCCTCTCATTTTTTATGCCCATCTGCCCTCTGTACCACTCGTTTCTGTGCCCTTCTGCCCTCTGCCCCACTCATTTTTTATCCCCTTCTGCCCTCTGTCCCACTTTTGTGCCCTTCTGCCCTCAGGCCCACTTAGAATGGCGCCGGCAAGCTGCCAGCGACATTCTAAAATAGCTAGAATTAGCTTCAACAGGAAGCACTAATAGATAAAGTAAAGCAGGTGCTCCAGTTGAAGGTTAAATTAAGTTACACAATCATTAATCACCCCAAGTTTGGGGTGATTAATGATTGTGCAACTGAATTTGAGCAGCACCTGCTTTACTTTATCTATTAGAGCTTCCTTTTGAAGCTGACTTTTGTACCTATTTTAGAATGGCTCTGACAGCTTGCCGGCGCCATTCTAAAGGAGTTACAAAAGTCAGCTTGAAAATTTGACCCAATCAGTTCCGCTCGCGGATTTTGCGGGAAATTCGCGAATCTCGCAGATTTTGAATTTACCGAAAATCCGCGAAATCCGCGAGCGGAACGGATTTTCCGCCCATGCTTAGTTGGGTCAGATCATCACCTTTTGTGGGCAGGCTTAAGCTAAAGCAGAAGAAAGCATGGATGGAACTGACAAACCAACACCAGCAACATAATACCACTTTCCTCAAAGATTCACAGAATCAGAGTGAATACCCAGTCACCCTCAGTAACTAGTTTGAAGTCCTGCAAGAAGTATAGGACAAAAGAGATCCAGTAGAAAGTCAGTTGGAGAAGATTAAAGAAACAGTGACATCAACCTGCCAGGAAGTACAAGAAACATCACCTTAAAGAATGGATCTTCACCGAGACACTCTGCAAAATTCAAGAGACAAAGGAAAAGAAAGTTGCATTCAGCACCAGCTAAACATGATCAGTTATAGCGAAAGCTCAAAGGTAATACACCAAAACAAACAAGGAAGCAAAGAGAAGCTTAAGAGCAGACAAGCGAATAGTCATTGATGGTCATGCCCAGTAAGCAGCATACCATGGAAACTTGAAAGATCTATATGACATAACAAGGAAACTCTCTTGAAGAAATAGAAAGGCAGAAAGACCTGTTAAAGACAAAGCTGGGAAGAATATCATGGGTAACAAAAGGGGCAACAGGAAGATGGGTAGAGCACTCTGAAGAAGTGCTTAAAAAGTCTATGCCAAAATCTCCACCAGACATACTGCCAGCACACAAGAACTTGCCAATCGACTGAAGCAGAAAAACAAGAAAAATATGGCAAGCCATCAAATATTTGAGAAATGGGAAGGCAGTAGGACCTGAGAACATTCCTGCAGAGGCACTGAAATCAGAAACTGAAACATTGGTAGAAATGCTCCACTCAGTGTTTCAAAGGATCTGGGAAGCTGCCTGCAATGAGAGCTTTGCAAAAAACACAGTTGATGGACAGAATGTAGAACAATGTCATACATTCACCCCAGTACAAGGATCTGGGCCTAAATCCATCATTTCTTTGCACTCCACACCACCCTGGGTTAGACACTGGCTATATGCAAATCAGCTCTGACCCTGTGCCTCATGGGAACAGTCCAGTCCGAACTACCAAGCCATGTCTTTCCCAGACCGGAATCAAGCATCCAAGGACCGGTTTCTGGCTATCAGCCTTCATCAGCCTGGATAGCTTGACTCCAGTGGTGTGGAGAGCCTGGGACTCACGTCTGAGTATACCCAGCACACTCGGGGTGAAAATTGCAAAAAACACAGTTGATGGACACAAGATGGCTACCAACACTTCTTGGTTTTCAATAACCAAGAATAATAATAATTGGTGTGTCAATAATTTCAGGAATGGTAGTTTGTATTTAGCACTTTGTGTATCAAAGGTTACATTACAGGTTGAGCTGGTGCATCGTATTATCACATGGATGATGTCATCAGTGATGTTATTAGTGATGTCATTTGAGATGTCATCAGTGATGTCATCAGTGATGTCATTTGAGATGTAATCAGTGATGTCATCAGTGATGTCACTGACCATGTCATGAATGATGTAATATGTGACATCCTCAGTAGTGGATCGCGGGTGCGCGAGTTATAGTGAGTCCAACTAACTATAACATGGGAATTTCAATGGTTTTGTATGAGTAAAATGTCCAGCTAACTATAATTGGTATGAAACCTATGGTTTTTTCAGTGAATATATATATATATATATATATATATATATATATATATATATATATATATATATATATATATTCACTGAAAAAACCATAGGTTTCACACCAGTTATAGTTAGGAATTAGCATTTAAAAAACCTATTAAATTCACTGAAAAAACCATAGGTTTCACACCAGTTATAGTTAGCTGGAAATTTTACTGATATAAAACCATTGAAATTCCCACGTTATAGTTAGTTGGACTCACTATAACTTGCGCGCCTGCAATGCACTGCTGATGACGTCACATATTACATCACTCATGACATGGTCAGTGACATCACTCATGACATCACTGATGACACCATCCCTGTGACAGAGTGACTGACCTCCTTTCAGTGTAATGTAACCCCTGAAACACATATTCAAAAATAGAAACTAACATTTACAAAAAAGTGGCGATACCTATACCAGTTACAACAACCAATTCAGTAATTCAACCATTTATATACACATTTACTCATTCACCAACAGTTCTATATAGTCATTCATACATATACTCACTTATCATATGTAGTGAAACACCTTTACATCCGTTAACACACCGACAGTCTTCCAAAAGTTACTCACACATATACTCACACATGCAAAAAAACTATTGAACATCCATTTATTTGCATATACAGCTATACACACACTACCACCTTATTCCTAAGGAAACTTACACATACTTACTCTCTTAAACAATCACTTATAGAATCACATACTTATTTAAACAGGAACTCTTACAATCTCTCACTCTCACATTTACTCACTTATATAAATCAATACTCCATATACTAGAATAAAACATATGTATACACACTCATATATAAAACATATTTATTTTTTCAGAAAGACACACATTCACTGGATGGTGTCATCAGTGATGTCATGAGTGATGTCACTGACCATGTCATGAGTGATGTAATATGTGACGTCATCAGCAGTGCATTGCAGGCGCGCAAGTTATAGTGAGTCCAACTAACTATAACGTGGGAATTTCAATGGTTTTATATCAGTAAAATTTCCAGCTAACTATAACTGGTGTGAAACCTATGGTTTTTTCAGTGAATTTAATAGGTTTTTTAAATGCTAATTCCTAACTATAACTGGTGTGAAACCTATGGTTTTTTCAGTGAATTTCATAGGTTTTTTAAATGCTAATTCCTAACTATAACTGGTGTGAAACCTATGGTTTTTTCAGTGAATTTCATAGTTTTTTAAATGCTAATTCCTTTGTATATCGAGTTTCTAACCTTTTTTTTTTTTACAATTTGCTGTTTTTTTTTAAGTATTCATTTTTTTTAATATTTTTTTTCTTTTGCGCTCTGGGTGCGCGCTCCGGGAAGCTTTCAGCTAAGCTCTCCTGTAAGCTTCTCCGAGAGCTCATCTGAAAGCGCACCCAGAGCGCAACTGTCGTTTGTGAAAAAAAAATATGAATGAAAAGTTAATAATAATGCAAAACATTTCGTACCATACAAATAAAATTTGTTTTTTTTAATATGGAAAATGATTATGCATTTCTATAAAAGATTGATGACGTCACTTCGGCGCGCAACGTAAGTGCCCTCGGAAGCGCATACGTGCGCGGCGCATAAACGCACGGAAAAGCGCCTACGATCGCGCCACGTTTGCGACCCGGAAGCGCCTACGATCGCGCTGCGTAAACGCACCCGGAAGTGCTCCGGAGCGCGCAGCGTAAACGCGTCGGGTCATGTGACCCTAAAATAACACTTTTCATTGGTTGCTAACAGTTTTTTTTTACAATGAATGAAATCCCCACCCATTTCCTTCACTTCTTCTTTCACTTTTGTGACTGAAAGACCTGCCTTTTTTGCTGCTCCATATTCCTGGATTCATCATGGCTGCCAGACCATCCAGCAGTGAAGATGATTTCATTGATGAAGAGCCTCCTACCCCAAAGGTGAAGGAACATTTCATCTGGAAATTTTTTAAGTTTCCAGAAGGCCAGAAGAAGGTGAATGCACCAAAAGTAGAGTGCAGGATCTGCAAACAGGTCCTGTCACGGGGTAACCCCCAAAAAAAATACTCTTTTGGCAACTTCACCATGATTCGCCATGTGGAGAGGAGGCACCCCCAGAATTTTGCCCGGGAAAGTGTCAGGGCTCTGGCACAGGAGGTTCCCAGAGATGGGGCCTCTACATCAACAGGAGGAGCAACTTCTTCTGGAAGAGAACAATCTCAGGGGCAGGTAGCAAACATTCAACCTGCATTCAACCATGGGGTCGTCAGATGCAGATACTGCAATCAACTCCTCACCTATGGGGAGCAAAGTGTCCTGCTCATGGTTCGGGCATTGGAGAACCATCACTGCCCTTCCCACCCCTAATTTTTTTCTTTTCTTTTTGCTCCTGTTGAGCAGTTTCTATTCCCTGTTTTTGTTCCTCTTCAGTTAAAAGAAGAAAACCAAAAGTTCTTTTCAGAACTACCTCCAATTCTCATCAAAGAGCTATAATCTTAAAAAATGAAGAGTAAGTGAAATATAGTGCATTGATAATTGAAAGGAGAATGAGTAAGAAAGAACAGAAAGGTATGAGAGGTGAAAGGAAGTGAAGTAGGAGGACTGAAAGAAGGTGAGTGTTAGAAAAGAAAGTTATGACACAGTGAATAAACTGGAGGCCTCATTTCTGAAAAGTGACGCATCGCTACGTGAAAATAGCGATGCGTCACTTTTCTGGACGCACTCCTTATGACATTCCAGATATGTCATATTTAATATATGACTAATCAATTCGCAAGGAGTTACAGATATGTCAGTATTTCTGACATATCTGTAAACACAAAAGTAACGCATTGCAGGAGTGCGTCACAAAAGTGACGCAACTCCAATAATGTGTCCTTTCACATGGAAAAAGCACCATGTGAAAGGTTTGCTGTGAAGCAGGCGCAAGATTTTGGCGCAACTGCATCCTAAAAGTGACGCACTGCGTCATTATTACCAAGCTTTTTGCAAGGAACACCCCCTCTGCATGCATTATACCTGACACTATTTTTTAAAAAGTGACGCATCTAGGTACATGGGTCACTTTTTAAAACTCTGCGCCATATTGTATCTGCATCAGGTATAATGTATGCAGAGGGGGCAATCCCTCGCAAAAAGCTTGGTAATAACAACGTACTGAAATCTATGAGATTTCCCTGCGTCACTTTTAGGATGCTATTGCGTCAAAATTTTGCGCCGGCCTCGCATCACTTTTATGTTTACACATATGTCAGAAATACTGACGTATCTGTAACTCCTTGCAACATGATTCGTCATACATTAAATATGACACATCTGGAATGTCATAAGGACTGTGGACAGAAAAGTGACGCATCACACCAGCAGTGTAATAAAATGTGCCTCGTTGCACTATATTTAAAGGATGCAACAGCATCCTAAAAGTGACGCAGTGAAATCTCAAACATTTCACTGCGTCGCTATTACAAAGCTTTTAGTGGGAGAACACCCCCTCTGCATGCATTATACCTCACGCAGATATAATGTGGCGCTTGATTTTAAAAAGTGACCCATCTACCTAGATACCTCACTTTTTAAATATAACGCAACGCAACACATTTTTTTACACTACTGGTGCAATGCGTCACTTTTCTGTGCGCACTCCTTATGACATTCCAAGTAACGCATTGCTGGAGTGCGTCACAAAAGTGACGCAACTCCAGTAATGTGTCCTTTCAAATGGGGAAAGCAGCATATGAAAGGTCTTGCCTCAGTCTAACACCTGCTGTAAAGCAGGCACAAGATTTTGACGCAACAGCATCCTAAAACTGACGCAGTGAAATCTCAAAGATTTCACTGCGTCGCTATTACAAAGCTTTTTGCGGGAGAACACCCCCTCTGCATGCATTATACCTGACGCTATTTTTAAAAAGTGACGCATCTAGGTACATGGGTCACTTTTTAAAACTCTGCGCCATATTGTATCTGCAACATGATTCGTCATACATTAAATATGACACATCTGGAATGTCATAAGGAGTGCGCACAGAAAAGTGACGCATAACACCAGCAGTGTAATAAAATGTACCTCGTTGCACTATATTTAAAAAGTGACGCATCTAGATAGATGCGTCACTTTTTAAATATTGCATAACAATGCGCATTTTTTTACACCGCTGGTGCGTCACAAAAATTGACGCACAGGAAGCGCAAAACTAACAGCGCAAGGCCTTCATAAATATGGTCCTGGATTTTCCCCGTGCTTCGCCGGTGCGCGTACCATGCGCTTCCCCCGCGCAAAACGAAAAAAATTTTTTAATGCCCTGCAGGACCCTATTTTAGTCCCTACATCAAACCTAGGGGGTCAGAGGGGGTCTACTCTTCCCCCTTATGGTCATTTGCCCCTTTTTTTTTCAAACCCCTTGTGTCTCGATTTTACCGAGACACAAGATGGCGGCCGCTCCGCACTGTTTAGAATGTTTACAGACAACTGAGATCCAATCAGCTTCCTGCGCGCAAGTCGCGTGTCGCGCCTGGAGCGCACTCCGGTGCGCGCACGGGAGAGCGCCTATAGATATATATATTTTTTTGAACCTAAATTACTCAAAATCCACTGGAGCACATATCTTGAGACATAGCAAAGGCACATCGGGCTACCAGTCCCTACAATTTTGCCAAGTTTGGTGGAAATCCATTCAGCCGTTCGGGCTAAAAGTGAAATCGACCGCCCTATGGAAATTAACATGGGGAAAACGCGTTTTGGGACCCCCCTTTTATCTCGGCCCCCGCTTGACGAATCCCCCCCAAACTTTCAGGGAAGGACCGGACCGCCATGAGACCATTTTCCTGAAAATTTCAGGCAGATTCGTCAACCGGCGCCAAAGTTATTCAAAATAGAATGTTGAGATTTAACATTGAAAATTATCCTAACTATAACTACCTACTGGCGACCGCCAGTAGGTAATATATATATATATATATATATATATATATATATATATATATATATATATATATATATATATATATATATATATATATATATATATATATATATATATATATATATATATATATATATATATATATTCAATGAAAAAACCATAGGTTATAGTCCATATATAGTTAGGAATTAGCATTTACAAAACCTTATTTTACTCGCATAAAACCATTGAAATTCCATATATAGTTAGATGCGCTAACTATATATCGCGCACCCGCAATCCACTGCTGATGATGTCACATATTACATCATTCATGACATGGTCAGTGACATCACTGATGACATCACTGATGACATTATCCAGTGACTGTATGTTTCTGTAAAGTTTAAATATGTCTTACATATTGAAGAATGAGTGGATGTATAAGTGTCTGGATGAAGTATTTAGTAGGTGCATGACTGACTGTATGAGTGAGTTATTAAATGTGTCGCACTGAGTGCATGGGTTAGTGACTAAACTGTCTTAATTTGTGCATCAATATGTCTGTTGTTCTGTAAACTGCTGCATGTGTTGATCAGTAGCTATATGAGTAACTATATGGGTTATTGATTGGTTGCCCAAGTATTTGTATGGGAGACTGAGTGTGTGTTTGGGTGGCTGGGAGGTGTATGACTCTGTGCATTGATGTGTGAGCAGTTGATTCACTAGATGTATGGTTTCAAAAGTGCATGTGGAAACAGCTGTATGGGCGGTTGACTGTGTGCATGAGTGTATTGGTGAGTGAATGGATATCTCAGTGCTACATGTCAAAGTAAGTACATATGTAAAACACAGTACATGTGAGAGTTGACATATATAAATAACTGTGCATGAGAGCCAGTGAATGTGTGAGTGGCTGTATGGATCATTGTGAACTTGTATCAGGGATTGTATAAGAGAGTAAATGTGTGTTAGTATATGTTTGAATAAGTAAGGTGCGTATAACTGTATAGTTGAGGAAATGGAGGTGTGATTGATTCTTTGCATGACTGACTAGGTGTGTGAGTAACTCCATGGATGAGTGACAGTCTGTGAGTGTCTGCTTATACTGAGTGTATGTAAGGTTATATTAGAGTCTGAAGAGGTTCATCGTATTATCACATGAGGGATGTCATCAGTGATGTGATCAGTGATGTCAAATGAGATGTCATCAATGATGTCATCAGTGATGTCATTTGAGATGTCATCAGTGATGTCATCTGAGATGTCATCAGTGATGTCATTTGAGATGTCATCAGTGATGTCATCAGTGATGTCACTGACCATGTCATGAATGATGTAATATGTGACATCATCAGCAGTGGATTGCGGGTGCGCGATATATAGTTAGCGCATCTAACTATATATGGAATTTCAATGGTTTTATGCGAGTAAAATAAGGTTTTGTAAATGCTAATTCCTAACTATATATGGACTATAACCTATGGTTTTTTCATTGAATTTCAATGGTTTTTTGAAAGCTAATATTTGTATCTGTAAAATGTATTCTTCTTTAAATCATAAAATATATTGTACATGTTTTTTATACATTTAAAAAAAAAAAAAAAATTGTTCCGCTCCTAGTCCGCGAACTGGTCAGCTTCCTGTTAGCTGAATTCAAAGCCGTGACTTGGTGCGCGAGCCGGTAATCGTTCCTTAAGCGTAACTGTTACGTTATCATGACGTTCTGCGTTGTCGCGTAATACGTTATCCGACGCGCCAAGTTAGCGGACCCGGAAGCGGATTGGATAGTGGCGCAAAGCGCGAAACGTAAAGACAGCAGGTCATGTGACTCGATAATAACACTTTTCATTAGTTCATTTCACTTTTGGTTTCCTAATGATGTAATACTAGGTCATGTGACCTAAAAATAACACTTTTCATTGGTTCAGAACTTTTGCTTTTCCCAAATCATGTAAACCCCTCCTTCTTTCCTCACTCTGACTTTCATCTTGGTGAGAGAAAGACCATTTACCTGAAGTTCAACAATGGCTTCCATTCTTGCTGCAGCTGGTACACCCCCACCACCACCTCCACCTCCTCATAAGAAGAGAGGACCACCAAGTCAATTTACCTCCAACAGAGAGCAGGAAGAGGAGGAAGAAGAAGAAGAGGATCCACATGAACAACAATTTATCCCAGAGTTGCCCCGTGTTTCAAAGAGAAAAACTAGTTTCATCTGGCAGTTTTTTTCCATCCCTCCAGGGGAGAAGAAGGTGAATGCGAAACATGTCACCTGCCTCATCTGTGATTACAGATTGTCAAGAGGCACAGAGAAGAAATATAGTATGGGCAACTATACTATGCATCGACATATGACCAGGTGGCATCCCTTGAACTACAGCCGGGCTGAGTTAAGGGACCTACAAGACAATCCCCCGACAACTCCTGTGGCCAGATCTACCTCATCAATGTCTTTGTCAGGAAGAGAGGCACAGGAAACTGTGCCAAATATTCAACCAAATTTCCAACATATGAGGTTTACTTGTATATATTGCGGTGCAATGTTGTCGTATGGGAACATGAGCATCAATTTGATTAATATGGTGTTCGAAAACCATAAGTGCCCTAATGCACCCAAGAAGTAATTTTTTTTTTGCTCCTGTTGAGCCGTTTTCAATGCCTGTTTCTTTGTTGTTTCCCCTCCATAAAAAACACAAAAAAAACATAAAACTGTTCTAAAAATACAAAAAAATCAAAAAATGTTCAGAAAAAAAAAAAATATATAAAACAACAAAAACAAAAAAAAAAAGTTCTTTTCAGAACTACCTCCCCTTTCAAATAAAATTGCTAGAATGTTTATCACTCTGGCAAGCTCTATTTCTTTTGGTTCGCTTCAAGTTCGCTGACCGGTTCGCGAACTTTAAGCGAACTAAAAAAATATTTTTTTTTAAAAAAAGAAGAGTTAGTATAAGGGAAGTAAACAGAGAATAATGTAAAAAGAAAGACAGCTATAGAGAGTAAATGAGAGATAGTGTCAGTGACATCATCAGCAGTGCATTGCGGGTAAAAAGAGTAGAAAACATTTACCTTATAATTCTTGTTACCTTTTTAAAATATTTTTTCATACTTTCAATCTGTAAAACAGAGAACAAACATTTCCAAAAATATTAAAACATGTACTTAAAAATTAGAAAAGACAAGGGAAAAGGTTCAAGAACAAACAGTTTTTCAACAACTTTGACATTTACAGAAGTCTCTGCTTCTCTACGTCCCCTACACAATCCTAAATATATATATTTTACAAAAAACTGTATCTTGATGTTGAAGATGTAAAGCCATCATAAAATTGTCTCTAATATTTTAAATGATAGTTTCAGGATGCAAATAAGATGTCTGCTTTGAAGAGCTTTCTTGGAGGTGAGGCCTATTCCTTTTAAAAAAAACAGTACCCGGAAATACAGCACTATAAGCATTAAAATTGACACTTACAAAAGACTCAGTTTTTCCATATCTACCTCACATTTCTAAATGTATATCATAAGTACAAACAGAAGAACATTAATTATACATGTTAAATGGTTTATTTTTGCTGTTCTCAGAATGTATCAAATTTCACTTAAATCAGTGACTTGAAGATATTCATCATGTAACAGCGGGGAAAAAAAAACACAATCAAAATGACTGTGTTTAAAAAACCCATACAACCTAAGAAATCTGATTTCAAAACTCCTTAAAATTAACTTACTTTCAATGACGTCGAAGGATCTCCTATGAACAGCATCCACTCTGTTGTGCTATAAATATTTTCAGCCCGCCACTTTCTGAAAGAAAACCTCCATCGATACGAAAAATATGTTACATAGAAAAAAAGACTTCTCTCATTCTATCACATGTTTCCACTAGGCCAAATCATGTTGCCGCGATTCGCAAGTCTTGTAATTCTTCCAATCAAATCCCGACATTTTCTATTTTCGCAACTTGCAAAAAGAAAACATTTGAGATTATTTTCACAATCCTGGACTACTAATATCTTACTCTTATTTGTCACTCATGTTCTCCTTTTCCTATGACACTGATACTGCTTACTATGAAGCAGACTTACTTGCATCAGGTTTATATAGTCGGATTTTACAAAATGACATTATAATTAAAAGTTTTCGACCAATAATCTAGACAGCATTGCAGACTTACATTCCCTCAACTTGATGAACCTTTTCCAATTCTTCACAGGAAATCTCGAGATTCTGTCTTTAAAATTTTGGTTTTAAAAACACCAGGTAAGAATTTTTAAGGTCAAACGGCAATTTTTTTTTTAAACTTACAACGGAATCATTGCAGAATGACCAGCCGTTTCGAGACTTTAAATAAGCTGTATAATGTCCTGAAGTTGTTGAAGGACCATCGTGATAGATAATTGCTACAGTTACAAAAGTCCTTCCTGATATTGAAAGCTGAGAAGCCACAAATTTTTTTATTAAAGTTGACAATTTTGATCCATCAGGCCTACATCGTTGGATCATTAAAATGACATACTGTCCAAAACTACGTATAAGTAATGTTGACATCATTTCAGATTTACATTGGCTACACTCCATGTTGTGATCCGCTGCATTTACTAGCTTATTAAAGGAGACTGATTTACTGTCTGGCAAAGTTAAATATATAAATCTTTCTGAGTCTACACTAGTAGTACTTGATACCATACAATTCTCGCAGTCATGCTGCCATTGATAAGAAAGCCCAAACAGGTGATCTACATCTACACCCTCAACTTGCAATATATCAAGCATATACATTAAAAACTCCTGACAATCTTGCTGATTATTTTCAGAGAAGTCTGTTTGACCTGAACATTCATCTAACAGATAACGAACTTCAGACACACTTTCTACTTTTGTTCGATCAGTGCTACATTTCTCGAAAACAGAATTCAACAAACAGCATAAAATTTGTTCAGAATTCAACAGAATCTGTTCTTTTACACTCTCTAGTGAAAAGAGAACATTAACCACTACATTTGCATAGCAGTTGACACCAGAACTGTTTTCAAATTGAAAACCGACAACATCTTCAACAGAATCCACTTTCTTTCTGCTAACAATTTTCGGTTCATTGACTTTTAGTCTTTTTGCAACAACCTCCCTACTATTACTGCTATTTCTACGTTTGCGGCCTACCACACGTTTCTCAAACAAAGGATATTGAGGCAAATGTGGCGCATACTCTCTTCTTAACCTATTGTATTCCTTAACACAATCTAGATCCGCACAAATGTTTGTGACATCACAGTCAATCAAGTACAATCCCGATAAAGTTCTAACTCGTGACAATGCCACATATGCCATACCCTCCTTGAACACAGAACTGCCAATATTCACCAATGCACAGTCTACACTTAAACCTTGCGATTTATGGATTGTCACCGCATATGCCAAGCAAACAGGAAACTGTTTACGGCGAACATATAAATCTTTAACAAGCAAAAACCTAGCAGAACAACGACCAATTTGCTGTACTTCCTCAATGCCATCAAATTTAATTCTTAAAAATTCTATTCCATCTCTATTTCTGTATTTCTCAAAATCAACAACATTACCCATTGATCCATTTACCAGACCTCTTTCTACATGTAAATTCCTTCTCAAAATAATTCGGCAATTTAAACACACATTCAAAGTCTTTTCAAAACCCGCTGTCTTAGATATAGTCTTCTCTAATGAATCCAATTTTGATTTCAAATTGTCTGACAAAATAATTGTTGATCCCATATGCTCTAATTTGTCGATAGCTTCAAGTTTCACAATCTCTTGCTTTTCTAAATTCAACATTTTGTTGTTGAAGATGGCACATTCTGCAAGAGTTGGCATGAGACATATCCCGGATTTCTTCTCAGTAATTTTCTGAAAAATATTCTCAGGCACAATCTCTTGTTTGGGATATAAATTTGACAGTAATCGTGCATTTAAAGCTTCTTTCCCATGCTCAGTCACTTTTCCAATTCTAATATCTTGTAGAATATTCTTGTAATCTTCATCCTTTGCCTGACGCATATTTTGATGCAGTTCTGCATAATTGAAGTTTAACCATATATTGACGTTGCCAATGCTCCCTAGGCACTTCCTGGTATCTTCATGCGTGAGTATTTTGAACACAGGTTGACCTTTTACTGGTGTCAGCTGCAGAAGATCTCCGAAAACAATGATGTGTTTCCCACCAAATAACACATCATATTCAGTTTTAAGTACTTCTTGCATTCTCAAATGCACAAAGGCAAGCATGACATTGGAAACCATGCTTACTTCGTCAATGATAAGTAGTTTCATTTTCCTCACGACTCTTGAAACTTCACAGCAAGCATCTCCAGATAACTTGTTGTATTCTAATTTGTTGTCATGCTCCACCGGCAGCATCAGTAGACGATGCAAAGTAATACCTTTAATGTTATGTGCTGCCAGTCCAGTAGGAGCGGTGACAACACAAGACAGCGATGACTCAGTCCTTTCCTTCAAATAACAAGAGATTGCTTTAATGAGGAAACTTTTTCCAGTTCCCGCTTCTCCACTCACGTACAGTCGGATAGGCTTCAACGATGTACATGAGCACTTGTTCTTCTCATGACTTATTCCGTGCTCAATTTCCGTGGTAACTTCATCATATATTTTCCTCTGCTCAACGTTGAGTTGTTTTTCCAAGTCTTCTAAGTTAACTGAATCCTCCTGAGCATGTGCCATGGCTCTTTCCACTTCATTCATAGCAGTGGCAGCTTCATTTTCGATAATAGGTCCTCCAAGTGGATCTTGACTCAATGAAACAGAACTCTGACTGTCCTGAGAACTGTCTCTGGCAATCTCGGCTGCAATCGTTGCTTCCTGGTCAATTTCCAAAGTTAGCATTTCTTGATATTTAGAAAAAGCAGGACATTCTATGGACTCCTTGGCTACATTGAAAGAGTCTTCGTAACAGAGGAAATCTCCAAGCAGTTCCTCTTCTGCACGCCAAGGCTTGAAAAGTTGCAAAAGTGCTAAATAAAAAAACTCCTTTTTTTCTGGAGATTCACCACTCAATTTTCGATGGTTTACTAATTGGCATTTTCTTTGCTTGACCAGGCATCCCTCACTTCCAATTACAGCATACACTCCTTTCTCAATATCTTCTTTGATGTTCCTCTTGAATATATAATTTTGGAGAACCTCATATAGACAAACATTCTCAAGGTGACTGCTTCGATTTGGATAATATGTATCCAACATGTTGGTCTTCAAAATGTCGGTACTGTTTGGTTCCTTTTCTGCCAAATACTCAATTTCCCGGACAGGTTTTAGAACTCGATTTCGCGTTGCAGCAAGACCAAGACTCGCCCAAACTAGACTCCTGGATTTGGCATAGAGACTTGCTGAAGACAACCGGTCAGAACATTCGTAAGCTCCGATTTCTCGATGCGACAACATCTTCAGACTGAAACTGTACAACTTCTTGCTGAGGCTCTTTTCATGAGAAATATCCTCCCACATATCCTTCAGTTCGGTCTTTTCTTTTTTGGTGATGTAAGATGTCACATACCGAGCCACAGCCATACAGTTGTCAGCCACAAACTGTATATCCATGTTAGCATTCCACATGGACAAAATCACTGGGTTGTAGTCATTGATGTACTTGGACTCTTCGTTCCTTTTCAAATTGTATGTATTCTTGGGTGATTTCCTCGTCACATTATGTCGCAGCGAAGACATCAAATTGTTCACTCTTCCTTTAGAAATCACCGGTCGTGGAAAGTTGAAACGACATTTGGTGTAGAACTTGTCCTTGTTTCTGAATTTACGACAACAGTACTTTCCACAACGATGGCTTTGGAAACGTAGAACTTGTTCTCTTAGACTTTTCTTCTCCGTTGCGTTTGGAACAGCACACGTAGAATACTGTTCGATGAAATTCATCACTAAGTCATCCGGATCTGTTCCAAATTTAGGTGCATCCTTGATCCACAACAACATATGTATATGAGGGGCACCTCTTGCTTGGTACTCCTTTCTCCAGAAGAAATCCAACACCTCTCCAAGAGGTGGATTCTTTTTATTTGTGATGAAAGACATCATAGCTTCAAATCTATGATTGAAGTACCTGCATACATTCACTGGATCCAAAGAACACAGTTCTCCAGGTGTCTTGAATTCAATGTTTTCAATATTTCCATTTGCCTCTCGTAGAAATTCAAGTAAGTCTTCCCAGCCATACTCGGCACAGCTCAGAGTGAGGAACCATGTTGGAGTTCCTAAGTTCCTCAGCATACATTTTAAATCACCATGACGACGGTACCAGTACTCATTAGTACCACGCTGACACGCCATGAGATTAATTAAGTGAGAATCCAAAATACTGTCTTGGACATTGACTTTATGCATAAAGTCACTTGCCGAGATGTTTCGCATCTGTATACCACTTTTTAAGATGTGGTTCACTGCATATGACAGTCCAGACAGATCGCTTTCAAACAGGAGATGAAACAAATAGGGAATGCATTGCCGAAACCTAGGATCTGCTGCATACAATCGTAAAGCCCGGTATTCAGACGCAGGAATTTGATGAGGTCGCTCATCATATCTTCCTCCTTGACCTGTGGGAAATAGCTGTGGGAAACACCGAGCTTCCAAACTTTCCTCCCAAACACTAATGGGACTCCCTTTAGCTTGTTTCATTTGAAACAACTCAATAGCATTCCCCATGACTTCCTTGGAATGCAAAGGATGAACACTATAATGTTCATATATTTCTTCACTTTTAGAGGCTTCTACTTTCTCAATTTGGCCAGCACACAAATCGCTATCCTCTTCATCACTTACTTCCTCTTCTGCAACATATACATTCTTATAGTACTTATTATTTTTCTTCAAATACACTGTTGCCTTTTTGACTTTCCTAACATCCACTAAATCTTGCCATATTTTCTTATTCTTTGTCGGAACCCCATTAACCAAGATAACCAGAGGTTCCTCTTCCACTTCTTCTATTCCAATTGTGTTAATGTTTTTGTTCAAATCTAGAGGCAAATAAACAACTCTTCCCTTTAATCCTCTCTGTAAATCTGCTGGAGGCAACTTCCCTGTCTTTGGCTCCATTCTTACAATAGCCTGAAAGGGATGGATACTTTGAATCAAAATAGATTCATAAGTATTTAAATCCTTCAATTCAGAAGGAATCTCAACCAATTCCAGATTATTATGAACTGCCCTAGCAGGCATCTGGTTTTGGTTTAATTTATTACAACAATAAGTACACACACGTTGATCCGATCCCAAATCAAAATAATTTTCTACCATCAAGTATGTGGCAAAATCCTTCCATTCACTATTATTTTCCCTTTCACTTTTTGCATATAAATCCACTACCTTAGTCTGATTCTTATAATAAGTGCGTCGACAACATACACAAGTGAAATTAGGCCTCTCACTTGATTTCATCTGAAACGTGGCAATTTCCTTCTGAAAATTATCTGTACTGGAAACCTGTACATTATCTTCCACATTACCCTCTACTTCTGGGTCAATTTCAACATTCTCATCTTTACTACCAAAGTAACAAAACTCAATTTCTTCACAAATATTCTTCACATCTATTTCAGAACCATGCAAAAGAGCAGCACATAATTGTTTAAGCATAATTGCTGGACTCTTAGCATAATACAACATTCTCACTAATTTTCTCACTTTATTATGATGCACTGCTAGCATCCTGAAATGATGAAAAACACTCTGGCATACTCTCCTAGAAAGACAAGCCAGTGAATGACCACGCAAACCTGTCATTTGTCTCACTCTGCAAGGATCTAAATCTTGCAACAACTTCATTTTCTGCTTCAAACTTTTCTTATTAAATGTCCGTATAAAATCACAAAGAAAATTGATGGAAACCTGTCGCACACTGCAAATAGAACTACACTTCCAAATGTACACAGGAGCCTTAGGACGTCTTCCTAAAACCTCATCACTTAGCGCCTCTTCTGTCTCTGTTGTCACAAGTTGTTCTTTTTCAACTGGACAACCATCCTTCACTTCATAAGCTCGACCACTGATGTCAACTGCATGCACCAAATCATTATCCTGAAAATAAGTCTCCTCATTAAAAAATGCCTCAGAACTTGAACTATGCATCCATTCTCCGGAAAAAACTTCACAAAAGTTAGTACGATTTACTACTCTCTTCCATCTACTTTTTGTTTTGAAATCAGAAATTACCTTGCTTAGTTTCCTAATTCTATTGATTACCAAAATAAACAAATTTCGCTTAATTTCAAAAGCATGATCAATAATTTTCTCTACATTTTTCTTCTTCTTATAAAATGCCGCTTTCTGCTGGCCTTTCTTTTTAATATTTTTCAATAAATTAACTAATATCCTATTACGGAACATTCGATTTCGAATGTCCCTAAACTGTTGTTTCCTTCTACTATCATGCACAGAGTTATCTCTTCCTCTACCAGTAACATTTGTGATGGGTCTCTCCTTTCCATTTAAATTACTTTTCTTTTTGTGAACTGAAACATTTTTTTGAGCAAAACTTTTTTTACTACAAATATTTCTTAAGAATGATTTCGTACTCTTACCCGGACCTTTCTTGGTGTTTTGACAAGTATTTGGGGAAGAGGACTGCTGCAATAAAACATCATCCTGCTGTCTTTGACGTTTTCTAGCCTTTCTTACTCTACTTTTGGAAGGCATTTTACAAACTATGAAAGAATCTGCAGTTGAATCTGTGGAAAAATATAATATAAAATGTTATTAACCACTATTACCAAACAGTAAATAAATAACAGTCATCTAAAACTTAATGCCGTACTAATTATTTAACATAGCATTTGAGTGTCTAGTATGCTATTTTACGTTCTTCATGGTGCAAATTTATTGTAAATACGCACCCACCTGCGGTTGGCAAATTTAGATTTTGATTATGGGAGTTAGATAGGCATGTTAATAATTTCCCAAAAATGGTGTATAACCCCAAACAACCTTTGAAGCAAATGCTCATAGCCATGTTATCCACCTCCCATTGGATAACATGGCTAAGAAGTGCTTGCAAATGTGAAAATAAACGGCCGCAATGCATGAATATTGCAGAAAAATCAGCGATATTCATGCATTCTCCAGCAAATGCTCTTAGCCATGTTATCCACTTCCTATTAAATAACATGGCTAAGAACTGCTCAGGGCCCCATGAGGAACGCTTTCCATTTACAAAGGGAAAAATAACATCAAAAACACTAAAATGCCTTCTAAATATGACCCCAAACAACCTATGAAGCTCTAACAGTGCATATCCTGAAATTTATTTGATTTCAAAATTCGTTTTTAAACACAGCATATAAATCAATTGTATACCTGCATTCATAAAGAAATGACTAAAAATGTCCTTGAGACACATGAAAGTGTTTTCTGGAATGCCCTAGCACCATTTTTGGGACACTATTAACATGGCTAGGTAACTCCCATAATCAAAATCTAAATTTGCCAAGCGCAAGTGGGAGCGTATTTACAAGACACTTGCCCCAAGAGGAACACTTTCCATTTAAAAAGGTAAACATAACATCACAGAAAAGTCAGCGATATTCATGCATTTTCCAGCAAATGCTCTTAGCCATGTTATCCACTTCCTATTAAATAACATGGCTAAGAACTGCTCAGGGCCCCATGAGGAACGCTTTCCATTTAAAAAGGGAAAAATAACATCAAAGACACTAAAATGCCTTCTAAATATGACCCCAAACAACCTATGAAACTAATTCTATTACTATATCACTAGAGACAAAACCACATTTTAAAAACACAGCTTTCTTCATCATTTTCTCCTTAAATCATACTATTCTCTATCTAAATTAAATAAATCTTTTCTCACCTTAGCAAATATTTTGAGTTTTGAAAACAGTCAAAGAAATACACCAAATTGTCTTCAGCAGAAGAAAAAGGATGCACTCCAAAGGCTGCAGCTATTGAAAGCACAGAAATACAGATATTCCTTTCACATATCTCTCATAGTAGCCAATCATACCTCTTCCCTCACTTTTTTCAAATCAAAACCCTTCCCCCCTCTGCCCTGTCTGCCTTGTTTCCATAGCAACCACCTCCTGGAAGACCTCTCATGTTTGCAAGTTCACACAACAATGTTTCAATTGAACTCTGAACTCTCAGTGCACCTGCGTATCCAGTGCAATCTTTCATTAAATGTTTCTTCCTTGACTATTCAAATTACATGTTTCAAAGAACACATCCATGCACCCTAACTTTCTGTTTTCAGAAATGGAAATGCACCAATCACTGCTAATGATTCATTAGCATTGTAAATCCACAGTTTTTTTTCTTTAGAAACTCCTACTGTTTCAACTGCCCTTTCATTACCACACTTCATCTGACTGCAGAACAACCTTCTCCCACCATGTTTAAGGTCTGGATTGTTGGACATAGTTACATCCACTGGGCTCAAAGGTATGCTGAGAACAGAAATTTACCTAACCTCAATTTACAAGATGTGGAAATTAAGTGGTTGGGCCAAAGAGGATTAAAATGTCACCAATTGATACCATTGGTGAAAACCTTTATGCATTTGCCAAAACCTGACCTGTTAATTGTGCACTGTGGAGGTAATGATTTGGGCACTTTGACAGGGGTAGGTCTGGAAATGCTTTTAAAGGACACCTTTGAGCAATTAATGGCACTTTTTCCTCAAACTGCCTTGGTATATTCCAATATATGCCAAAGACAGAAATGGAAGTGGTCCAACCAATTTTGTCCACAAATTGAGAAAGCGAGGAAGCATGTAAACAAATCTGTTTCAGCTTTCATGAGAGACCATGGAATGGGCTCTCTGTACAACAATAACTTGCGTTACTACATGCAAGATATCTACAGAGGAGATGGAGTTCACTTCTCAGATGAGGGCAACAGAATTTTCATTCTGAATTTAAGACTGTGCATTGGTACCTACTTATAAGTACCTAAATGTACCATAAACCCAAAAGCTCTTCTCAGAGCTACCCTTCATCTGATCACTCACAATTATTATTTTTTTCTAATTTTTTTCATTAATTTTCCACAAAATACGCTCAAAGAGCGCTACCCGGTTCGCGAACCGAAAGCTAACCTCGCGGAATTTTTTTTAAAAAAATGTTTTTTTCCGCACATATAAGCCTCCTCAGCCACCCTCAGAAAACCTAGAGGGTCAAGATAAGTCTACCATGACCCCTTCTACCCATTCTAAACATTATTTGCCCTCCATCTTGTATCTTAATGCGACCGAAACACAAAATAGTGGACTCCCGTGACGCTTAAGGTTCGCTAACCGGGCCGCTTCCCGGAAAGCGGTCCAAAAAAAAAGGTGGGAAAGTAATTTACAGAAAAACGACTAGAGACACTCTCACCAAATATAGATTAGCTCATACTACATAACAATCCCTTCCATTCTCACAAATTTCATTGAAATTTCATTTAGCCATTTAGCCTGTAGACCTCTCCAAGTACCGTGAGGTAAATTACTTCACAAAACACATCTGAAGTGTTGGAATTGACAACCAATGAAAATGTTACTTTCATTTTCTACTTTTATTACCTGACATTTGATTGGTTATATACCTGAATATATATAAAGGAAGAGAAGGAAACACAGCCATTTTGACTACTACTTGTTGTTGTATATATCATTTAGAATATCACTAATAACATCAACTTGTTTCTAAAGGTAAGTTGTTATTTTTAAAACTGAAGTATATTGTGCACTATAAGTAAATATGGTAAACTTTTTCAGATAGTTATATACTATCCCTCTGTAAGAGTTAGACATTGAGAAAGGCTTCTTTATTATAATTATGGACTGATTTAGGTTTCTGTGGTATAATTATGAATTTACTTAGGCTTCTTCACAGGCACTTTTTAATAGTACTACTTCACGCCTAAAACCATACAGTGCCCATAGATTACTTCTCTGTTATAAACTCACAAGTGCCTGTCTGAACTTAAACCCAACAGTGCCCTATCTCTACTGATATATTTTTTTTTTATGCAAATTACAGCAATAAAATGGAAGGTGAGCAGAATGTTTCCTTCGAAATTGTTCTGGAGAACAACACAGAAAAAGTTATTGAGGACAATGATGACTCAGATTTCATGGATGAATCACGGGACCATGAATTAGTTCAATGTGTAGAATCTGTGGATCATTTACATCATTATGATGACGGTCAAATGTTGGAACTTATGTTCACTGAACAAGAACACATATCAGACAGTGAAATGCTAGACGTTGTATTAAATTTTGAAAAACAATCCGAAAAATAAAATTGTATGTAATATTAAAAAATTGTTTGAGTCTTTAATCATTTTTATATGTAATTCATAAACTAGTTAAATGTTAGAAATGTTATTAAATTTTGAAACACAAAAAAGCTCACGCACAGAGCAGTTTTTAGCCATGTTATCCAATGGAAGGTGGATAACATGGCTAAGAGCATTTGCTGGATAATGCATGAATATCGCTGACTTTTCAGCGATATTCATGCATTGTGGCCGATGTGCGGCGATAATTTTTGTCTCTAAACAATTAAAACGAAGCACAAAATGGCGAATTCCCGTTTCGCTACCAGTTTGCGGCCCAGTTCGCGGCCCGTGAAGCGCTTCTACCGTGAAAAATCATTTTTTTTTTTATTTTCCCCACGGGACCCTTTAATAACCCCAACAACATTCCTAGGGGGTCAAGAGGGGGATACCTTGCCCCCTTTCATTAAATTCCCCCTTAGTTTTTCACCTTTTCTTCTCTCTCGATCCTACCGAGAGACAAGATGGCGGCCGCTACCAGTTTGCGGCCCAGTTCGCGGCCCGTGAAGCGCTTCTACCGTGAAAAATCATTTTTTTTTTATTTTCCCCACGGGACCCTTTAATAACCCCAACAACATTCCTAGGGGTTCAAGAGGGGGATACCTTGCCCCCTTTCATTAAATTCCCCTTTCGTTTTTCACCTCTTCTTCTCTCTCGATCCTACCGAGAGACAAGATGGCGGCCGCTCCGGACTGTTTGGCCCGTGAAGCGCTTCTACCGTGAAAAATCATTTTTTTTTTATTTTCCCCACGGGACCCTTTAATAACCCCAACAACATTCCTAGGGGTTCAAGAGGGGGATACCTTGCCCCCTTTCATTAAATTCCCCTTTCGTTTTTCACCTCTTCTTCTCTCTCGATCCTACCGAGAGACAAGATGGCGGCCGCTCCGGACTGTTTAGAATGTTGACAGACACCGGAGAGCCAATCAGCTTTCTGCGCGCAAAGTTCCGATAAGCGAAAAGTAAGCGGACCGGATCGCTGCCCGGAGCGCTGTTACAGATATATATCTTGATTTAAACGTTAATTTCTCAAAATCCACTGAAGCACATATATTGAGACCTAGCAAAGGCACATCGGGCTAACAGTCCCTACAATTTTGCCAAGTTTCGTGCAAATCCATTCAGCCGTTCGAGCTAAAAGTGAGTCCAACCGCCCTATGGAAAACTCAATGCAAAAAACGCGTTTTGGGACCCCCCTTTTTTCTCGGACCCCCCTTGACGTAACCCCCCCCCAAATTTCCAGGAGCTGCTCAGAAACAAAATGTGCCATTTTCCTGAAAATTTCAGCCAATTCCGTCCACAAACGCCAAAGTTATTAGGCATAGAATTTTCAAAAGTTCCATAGAGAAAAATCCTAACTATATATACCTACTGGCTATCGCCAGTAGGTAATATATATATATATACATATACTTCACTGCAATGTAAACCCACAGCCCAGTGGACACTATCTTCAAGAGGCTCGAGTGTAAGGGGACTTAAGGAAGCACTTTGTGATTTTAAACGGCAACCAGGAATACTTTCAATCTGTCACCTGTGTTTCCCCTGCAGTGCACCAGTAGAGAAGGGAGGAATGATGTTTGATCCGGCTCCGCGCAACCTCCACCCAGGCAAGAGGAACTCTGGGAGATGTAGTGTGTAATGCATTACACTGTGAGGGGCGAGCACATGACCAGGAGCACTGTGCGCTTCCACCAATCGGAGGGATGCAGGACTATTTAAAACACAGGTGGGGCAGCATCCTGGCATTACAGAGGCACCCGAGGAAGGCTAACCAGCCGAAATGCATCGTGCCAGACATCTGTTTAAATAAAAGGCTTCCAAGTGAAATTTCCCCGTGTGGCCTCTCTCTTTCGGTAATGGAGGGGTTTGTCTGCATATTTTCACGCTAGCCAGAAGCGTGTCAAGAGGCCCCACTCTGCAAGCTGGCTGGAGAACTGCTGGCTCCTGCGTCTGGAACGCTCTTTTTTCATCCGAGGTATCGGAATTTCTCCAGCCACCCTCAGCAAGTAGGAGATGCAAGGGCTGCTGCCAGGTGCAGCTTGTGACTTCACGAGGGGTTTTCTTCACTGCAATGTAAACCCACAGCCCAGTGGACACTATCTTCAAGAGGCTCGAGTGTAAGGGGACTTAAGGAAGCACTTTGTGATTTTAAACGGCAACCAGGAATACTTTCAATCTGTCACCTGTGTTTCCCCTGCAGTGCACCAGTAGAGAAGGGAGGAATGATGTTTGATCCGGCTCCGCGCAACCTCCACCCAGGCAAGAGGAACTCTGGGAGATGTAGTGTGTAATGCATTACACTGTGAGGGGCGAGCACATGACCAGGAGCACTGTGCGCTTCCACCAATCGGAGGGATGCAGGACTATTTAAAACACAGGTGGGGCAGCATCCTGGCATTGCAGAGGCACCCGAGGAAGGCTAACCAGCCGAAATGCATCGTGCCAGACATCTGTTTAAATAAAAGGCTTCCAAGTGAAATTTCCCCGTGTGGCCTCTCTCTTTCGGTAATGGAGGGGTTTGTCTGCATATTTTCACGCTAGCCAGAAGCGTGTCAAGAGGCCCCACTCTGCAAGCTGGCTGGAGAACTGCTGGCTCCTGCGTCTGGAACGCTCTTTTTTCATCCGAGGTATCGGAATTTCTCCAGCCACCCTCAGCAAGTAGGAGATGCAAGGGCTGCTGCCAGGTGCAGCTTGTGACTTCACGAGGGGTTTTCTTCACTGCAATGTAAACCCACAGCCCAGTGGACACTATCTTCAAGAGGCTCGAGTGTAAGGGGACTTAAGGAAGCACTTTGTGATTTTAAACGGCAACCAGGAATACTTTCAATCTGTCACCTGTGTTTCCCCTGCAGTGCACCAGTAGAGAAGGGAGGAATGATGTTTGATCCGGCTCCGCGCAACCTCCACCCAGGCAAGAGGAACTCTGGGAGATGTAGTGTGTAATGCATTACACTGTGAGGGGCGAGCACATGACCAGGAGCACTGTGCGCTTCCACCAATCGGAGGGATGCAGGACTATTTAAAACACAGGTGGGGCAGCATCCTGGCATTACAGAGGCACCCGAGGAAAGCTAACCAGCCGAAATGCATCGTGCCAGACATCTGTTTAAATAAAAGGCTTCCAAGTGAAATTTCCCCGTGTGGCCTCTCTCTTTCGGTAATGGAGGGGTTTGTCTGCATATTTTCACGCTAGCCAGAAGCGTGTCAAGAGGCCCCACTCTGCAAGCTGGCTGGAGAACTGCTGGCTCCTGCGTCTGGAACGCTCTTTTTTCATCCGAGGTATCGGAATTTCTCCAGCCACCCTCAGCAAGTAGGAGATGCAAGGGCTGCTGCCAGGTGCAGCTTGTGACTTCACGAGGGGTTTTCTTCACTGCAATGTAAACCCACAGCCCAGTGGACACTATCTTCAAGAGGCTCGAGTGTAAGGGGACTTAAGGAAGCACTTTGTGATTTTAAACGGCAACCAGGAATACTTTCAATCTGTCACCTGTGTTTCCCCTGCAGTGCACCAGTAGAGAAGGGAGGAATGATGTTTGATCCGGCTCCGCGCAACCTCCACCCAGGCAAGAGGAACTCTGGGAGATGTAGTGTGTAATGCATTACACTGTGAGGGGCGAGCACATGACCAGGAGCACTGTGCGCTTCCACCAATCGGAGGGATGCAGGACTATTTAAAACACAGGTGGGGCAGCATCCTGGCATTACAGAGGCACCCGAGGAAGGCTAACCAGCCGAAATGCATCGTGCCAGACATCTGTTTAAATAAAAGGCTTCCAAGTGAAATTTCCCCGTGTGGCCTCTCTCTTTCGGTAATGGAGGGGTTTGTCTGCATATTTTCACGCTAGCCAGAAGCGTGTCAAGAGGCCCCACTCTGCAAGCTGGCTGGAGAACTGCTGGCTCCTGCGTCTGGAACGCTCTTTTTTCATCCGAGGTATCGGAATTTCTCCAGCCACCCTCAGCAAGTAGGAGATGCAAGGGCTGCTGCCAGGTGCAGCTTGTGACTTCACGAGGGGTTTTCTTCACTGCAATGTAAACCCACAGCCCAGTGGACACTATCTTCAAGAGGCTCGAGTGTAAGGGGACTTAAGGAAGCACTTTGTGATTTTAAACGGCAACCAGGAATACTTTCAATCTGTCACCTGTGTTTCCCCTGCAGTGCACCAGTAGAGAAGGGAGGAATGATGTTTGATCCGGCTCCGCGCAACCTCCACCCAGGCAAGAGGAACTCTTGGAGATGTAGTGTGTAATGCATTACACTGTGAGGGGCGAGCACATGACCAGGAGCACTGTGCGCTTCCACCAATCGGAGGGATGCAGGACTATTTAAAACACAGGTGGGGCAGCATCCTGGCATTACAGAGGCACCCGAGGAAGGCTAACCAGCCGAAATGCATCGTGCCAGACATCTGTTTAAATAAAAGGCTTCCAAGTGAAATTTCCCCGTGTGGCCTCTCTCTTTCGGTAATGGAGGGGTTTGTCTGCATATTTTCACGCTAGCCAGAAGCGTGTCAAGAGGCCCCACTCTGCAAGCTGGCTGGAGAACTGCTGGCTCCTGCGTCTGGAACGCTCTTTTTTCATCCGAGGTATCGGAATTTCTCCAGCCACCCTCAGCAAGTAGGAGATGCAAGGGCTGCTGCCAGGTGCAGCTTGTGACTTCACGAGGGGTTTTCTTCACTGCAATGTAAACCCACAGCCCAGTGGACACTATCTTCAAGAGGCTCGAGTGTAAGGGGACTTAAGGAAGCACTTTGTGATTTTAAACGGCAACCAGGAATACTTTCAATCTGTCACCTGTGTTTCCCCTGCAGTGCACCAATAGAGAAGGGAGGAATGATGTTTGATCCGGCTCCGCGCAACCTCCACCCAGGCAAGAGGAACTCTGGGAGATGTAGTGTGTAATGCATTACACTGTGAGGGGCGAGCACATGACCAGGAGCACTGTGCGCTTCCACCAATCGGAGGGATGCAGGACTATTTAAAACACAGGTGGGGCAGCATCCTGGCATTACAGAGGCACCCGAGGAAGGCTAACCAGCCGAAATGCATCGTGCCAGACATCTGTTTAAATAAAAGGCTTCCAAGTGAAATTTCCCCGTGTGGCCTCTCTCTTTCGGTAATGGAGGGGTTTGTCTGTATATATATATATATATATATATATATATATATATATATATATATATATGTATTACCTACTGGTGATAGCCAGTAGGTATATATAGTTAGGATTTCTTTCCTATGGGACTTTTGAAAATTCTATGTCTAATAACTTTGGCGTTTGTGGACGGAATCGGCTGAAATTTTCAGGAAAATGGCACATTTTGTTTCTGAGCAGCTCCTGAAAATTTGGGGGGGGTTCGTCAAGGGGGGGCCGAGAAAAAAGGGGGGTCCCAAAACGCGTTTTTCCCATGTTAATTTCCATAGGGCGGTTGGACTCACTTTTAGCCCGAACGGCTGAATGGATTTCCACGAAACTTGGCAAAATTGTAGGGACTGGTACCCCGATGTGCCTTTGCTAGGTCTCAATATATGTGCTTCAGTGGATTTTGAGAAATTAACGTTTAAATCAAGATATATATCTGTAACAGCGCTCCGGGCAGCTAACCGGTTCGCGAACTTTTCGCGTATCGGAACTTTGCAAAGCGAAGCTGATTGGCTCTCCGGTGTCTGTCAACATTCTAAACAGTCCGGTGCGGCCGCCATCTTGTCTCTCGGTAGGATCGAGAGACAAGAGGAGGCCAAAACAAAGGGGGAAATGAAGGAAAGGGGGCAAGGTAGACCCCTCCTGACCCCCTAGGATTGATGAGGGGGATATTATAGAGCCACGCCGGGCCCAAAAAAAAAAAAAAAAAATCCGATTTTTTCGCCGTAGAGACGCGTCTTGGTTCGCGAACCGGGCAGCTAACCGGGCAGCTAACCGGGAAGCTAACCGGCAGTGTAACGGGAGTCTGAGGAGTAGCTGATTGGCTGTCAATATTGTAAACAGTCCGGAGCGGCCGCCATCTTGTCTCTCGGTAGGATCGAGAGACAAGAGGAGGCCAAAACAAAGGGGGAAATGAAGGAAACAGGGCAAGGTAGACCCCTTCTGACCCCCTAGGATTTATGAGGGGGATATTATAAAGCCACGTGGGGCCAAAAAAAAACAAACGCCGTAGAGACGCGTCTTGGTACGCGAACTGGGCAGCTAACCGGGCAGCTACCGGGAAGCTAATCGGCAGTGTAACGGGAGTCTGAGGAGAAGCTGATTGGCTGTTATCATTGTAAACAGTCTGGAGCGGCCGCCATCTTGTCTCTCTGTGGGATCTAGAGACAAGAGGTGGAAAAAAAAAAGGTGTAAATGAATGAAAGGGGTAAGGCAGACCCCTCCTGAACCCCTAGGATTGATGAGGGGGCTATTAAAGTTCCCTGGGGGGTGAAAAAAAAAACAAATTGCGATTTTCGCGGTAAAGGTGCTTCCTGGTACGTTAACCGGGCAGCTAACCGGCAGCGTAACGGTAGTCCGACATATTGTGTTTTTGGAACGTTTGTGATATGTGCACGTGTGGATTTTGTCTAATTAAGGTTAAAAAAATATATATATATCTTTAAGCGTGTTCTGGCGCGCTTACGTTTTGGGTTTGGTTTGCGCTGCAGAGACGATACGTCACGGTTATGCGATGCATCATGAGGCGTCTCACGGGCTACGTGATACGTCACTTAATAAAGAATATATTTTACAGCTATAGATATTAGCTTTTAAAAAACCAATGAAATTCACAGAAAAAACCATAGGTTATAGACCATATATAGTTAGGAATTTGCATTTACAAAACCTTGAAAATTCACTGAAAAAACCATAGGTTATAGACCATATATAGTTAGGGATTAGCATTTAAAAAACCTTATTTTATTTGCACAAAACCATTGAAATTCCATATATAGTTAGTTGCACTAACTATATATCGCGGACCCGCAATCCACTGCTAATGATGTCACATATTACATCATTCATGACATGGTCAGTGACATCACTGATGACATCACTGATGACATCTCAAATGACATCACTGATGACATCACTGATGACAACACCCAGTGACTGTATGTTTCTGTAAAGTTAAAATATGTCTTACATATTGAAGAATGAGTGGATGTATAAGTGTCTGGATGAAGGATTTAGTAGGTGCATGAATGACTGTATGAGAGAATGATTAAATGTGTCTCACTGAGTGCATGGGTTAGTGATTAAAGTGTCTTAATTTGGCAATCAATATTTATGTTCTTCTGTAAACTGCTGCATGTTTAAATCAGTAGCTATATCAGTAACTATATGGGTTATTGAATGGTTGCCCAAGTATTTGTATGGGAGACTGAGTGTGTGTGTGGGTGGCTGGGAGGTGTATAACTCTGTGCATAGATGTGTGAGCGGTTGATTCCCTAGGTGTATGGGTTCAAAAGTGCATGTAGAAACAGCTGTATGGACAGTTGACTGTGTGCATGAGTATATTGGTGAGTGAATGGATATCTCAGTTCTACATGTCAAAGTAAGTACATATGTAAAACACACTCCATGTGAGAGTTGACATATATAAATAACTGAACATAAGAGTCAGTGAATGTGAGAGTGGCTGTATGAATCATTGTGAAGTTGTATCAAGGATTGTATAAGAGAGTAAATATGTGTTAGTATATGTTTGAATAAGTAAGGTGTGTATAACTGTATAGTTAAGGAAATGGAGATGTGATTGACTCTTTGCATGACTGAATAGGTGTGTGAGTAACTCCATGGATGTGTGACAGTCTGTGAGTGCCTGTTTACACTGAGTGTATCAAAGGTTATATTAGAGTCTGAAGATGTATTATCACATAAATGATATCATCAGTGATGTAATCAGTAATGTCAAATGAGATGTCAGTGATGTCATCAGTGATGTCATTTGAGATGTCATCAGTGATGTCATCAGTGATGTCATTTGAGATGTCATCAGTGATGTCATCAGTGATGTCACTGACCATGTCATGAATGATGTAATATGTGACATCATTAGCAGTGGATTGCGGGTCCGCGATATATAGTTAGTGCAACTAACTATATATGGAATTTCAATGGTTTTGTGCAAATAAAATAAGGTTTTTTAAATGCTAATCCCTAACTATATATGGTCTATAACCTATGGTTTTTTCAGTGAATATATATATATATACATATATATTTATATATATATATATATATAGGTAATATATATATATATATTACCTACTGGCGGTCACCAGTAGGTAGTTATAGTTAGGACCTACCTTCCATAGGAAATCCGCAACATTCTATTTGGAATAACTTTGGCGCCGGTGGACGAATCTTCGCGACTTTCTCCAAGAAAATGGCCTGCTTGGTTCCGCTCCTTCCCTGAAAATTTGGGGGTGATTCATCAAGTGGGGGCCGAGAAAAACAGGCATCCCAAACGTGTTTTCCCCATGCAATTTTCCATAGGCGACCTTTAACCAGGGCTACAGCCCGAACGACTGAACGGAATTACACCAAATTTGGCAGAGAGGAAGAGTTCGATTCGCAGATTGTGCTTTTTGTTAAATGGTGTAAATCTGTTCAATAGTTCCTTAGAAAATGACAAGTAAAATCATAGCGATATCTAGAGACGGAGTACAGCACGTGTACGGAAATCCGTACAATTAAGAGCTGCATGCTGATTAGCTGTCAACTGTGCGTGAACTCTCCAAACCAGGAAGTGTTGGCAGCCATCTTGTTCGTCACTAGAAGCGACTCACAAGAAAACAGTAAAACAAAGTTGAGAAATAAGGAAAGGGGGCAGGGTAGAAACATCCTGACCCTCTCGGCTTGCTCAGGGTGTCATACATGGATCTTTAGGTTAAAATTTTTTTTTGCAAATAAAAAATTGGGGAGTACGCGTATGGTATATGTACGCAGTGGAAAAGGGAAATAAAAAACTAGAAGTCTGTTTTATTCATTAGGTTCTGGGGGGGCAAATTTCGGGGGCAATTTTTTTCATAGGGGGGACTTGTAAGGTGCCCCGAGCACCGGGGAGCGCCACCCCTCTGTGGTTTTATTTTGAAGTATGCAGGGGGTTACAATCCTCTTCCCCTCAGTCTTGGGGACCATCACCCCGACAAGGCTTTTTAAAAAAAAAAAAAAAATTTTAAGTGTGTTTTCAGCTTTCCTTCTCTTTCCCCGTACACGTCGCGCGGATCGCCACCTTCCTGGGGCAGTAATATGTAAAATGACCTTCCAGCCCAGGGTACATGCACTCCCCGGGGTTTTTTAATGTTGGGAGGGGTCGTGCAGCCCGCTCCTGGAACGCTTGGTGGCCCTGGGGTCCACCATCTCCCAGGGTCGGTTATCTCAGTCTCTCGAGGTGCGTACTTCCGGGACACCGCTGATTGGTATGGTAGGGCGGTACCGTCGCGGCTTTCACTTTACCACAGTAAACCGCTTTCCTGTTTGAAAAAGAGAGCAAGTTAATCTGTTCTGTGGCATACTTCTTAGTACTACTATTTACTTATAATGTGGTGTTTACTTTCATGATGGGGAGATGTGGTTGCGCAGCAAAAATTTCAGTCTAGGTTTGAAACAGTTTTTATTAAGCAAATACAAATAAACTTTCTTCAGAAACTGTCGCAGTATATATGAAAGGGGTGACAATTAAAAATGGAATTTCATAAAATATCAGTTAAGCGTGGCTATATAGTTCATTTTTGTGCTACAGTTTGTAAAAGTGTTGCCCCATATTATTGTTGATGTAAGAGGGCATCAGTTACTTTTAGATAAAGTAGAATAGAAGTGCTACAACAAACACTCTTGCACTACATCATCTCAGATCAAGAGAACAAGTAAAACAGTAAAATCTAAATTGTTTCATATTACATAGAAATGCATGCATTATTATTTTTTAAATTTGTATTCTGTACAATTCAGAAACATGCTGTCTTAGTGTTTACAAGATGCAGACTGTTCCGCTAATGAATCACATACTCAACAAAGAATATATCGAATGTTACTCTTATAATATATAGTACAGGTCCTATACATTCTTTAGGGAGAAGGTGAATAGGAATCGCAAATAAGAATAGAAATTAGAAAATAACATTCAGAAATGTAGGGTTTATTAAATATTTAAAGTAACAAAGTATGCATGATAGCTATATTTTATTATATATAACAATATCTGATCAAGTTTTTAAAAATATTTGATAATTATATTATAGATGGTGCTGAAAAATCTCCCATTCTTCTTCTGTAGCAATAGGGCAATCTATTATAATATAACGATTGATACCATTGTTACAGTAAAAAGAAAAGGAAAATAAAGTTATGTCTTTAACAGAACATCCATAATGAAATAGTTTCGAGCGGTAATTATTTACTGAACTTCTTTTCTCCGGGAGGTGAAAAAATTAGATCTTTGTAGCGACGGGTCATCAACTCCTCTAAGAACATGACGTTGAGAATAATAATATGTAAATATTCTCACAGCATATGATCACAAGGGGAAAATAGACTGATAGCTGCAAGCCAGTAACATTGGTTACTTATCGTTACTGTTTGTGACGACGGATTGTGAATTCCACTAGGATCACTAAGACTGTTAATGTTATATTATACATATTAATAGGCATGGGCGGAAAATCCGTTCCGCTCGCGGATTTTGCGGATTTTCGGGAAATCCGCAATCCGCGAGATTCGCGAATCTCCCGCAAAATCCGCAAATCCGCGAGCAGCGGATTTTGCTCGCACTGCTCGCACTGTTCTCGTGAGTTCGCGTGAGTTCGCGCCCCGCGAATAAGTGCAAAATTGCAGAAATACGATCTTAGCAAAACTGAAAGTAACTACTTACCAGGTTCAAAAGTTCAGGCTCATCATTAGTAGCCATTTCCTGTAGTGCTTCCTGAGGGGCCCCTCCAGAGTTCAGTTGCCAGTTGAAACTATTATGTGACCCTGCTCTGAACCTCAGAATAGTTACACATATGCCACAAAGGTCCTGAATTACAGCTAAGGGAGACAAGCAGGAGCCAGGCTGGAAGTTAAAATCCATTAATCAGCCCCTAATTCATTATTGTCAGTTGGGGCAGGGCAGGTGTTGTAACTAATTTTGCAACAATGAAAGCACTTAGCAAGTGCAAAAGATCACTAATCAGGGCACACTAAGGAAGCAGGTGCCAGCTAAAAAAATATTCTGTGACACAATAATCAGCCCCAAATTAATTCAGGTCACTTGAGGCAGGGACGGTGTGCTTTGCTTTGCCGAAAATAATGTACACTGGACAACCAGAGGGTGTGGTGATGAAACAGAGGGTGGCATGGGTGGGCCAGAGGGTGGCATGAGTAGTCAGAGAGTGGCAGTGGTGACAGAGAGTGGCAGTGATGAAGAAGAGTGTCCCAAACAGGCTGGACACTTAGAAACAACAAGTTCGCAAAACTTGCGACCCGACAGGTAAGTTCGCAAATTGCGAAATTATGAAAAACCCTCGCGAACTGGCAGAAACACGGGCGAACACAAAAAAAAAAAATCTGCAAATTCGCGGGAATTCGCGGATTTTGCGGATTGCGAATCCGCAAATCCGCAAAATTCGCGAACGCGAGATCCGCAAAATTCGCTCATGCTTACATATTAACAGTATGTGATCTCTAGCGGAAAACATAATAACAAGTGTATCATTGTCACTTTGATTGTAAATGTTTTGGGTTTACGTCGACGGGTTAGCAACACCTCTCGAGCGAATTACAGTATCAATATTATAATATAAAAAGTCACTATATGTAAGGTAAAAGGAGCCAGAAAAGGAGTAATATTTGTTATAATATATCTGTTTATAAGAACAAGCTGCTGACGTTACAGAGAAAAAAGGGAAAAACATGCAATAAAATTTTTTCTACATATAAATGTTTAAATATTGATAAATAGTCACAATTTATAACTAAGTACTATGCCTAAGCAATCTTGAAACAACTTACAAATCCGGAATATGTTTGTTGACGCAAAAAGAGAATCCGATGCTGGAGAACGGAACATGCAACAGAGATTGGCGATTCAGAAATAACTTGGAAAAACAAAACTAATTGCACAGTAGGTGTAGTTTATATAGTTTTTTGTTGTTCAGTAGTTATGCAAAGAAGATGTGACTTCGCCTATGTAGATGGCACATTTTGCAGTTTACACATGCTCACGTTTTAACTGTTTTTCATCTGCACGTGTTGGGAAAAGTTTCAAACTGTGAAGCTGTAAAGGTTTCGATTTTGATAGTAACAAGTATAAGGTATTTTTTTTCTACATACTTTGGAGAGTTTAAAAAGTGTTACTCGGTAAAATGTGTTCTTAGAATTTTCATGATTAAAAGCATCTAAAAAGAATAAGTATAAAAAATATCGTTATTATTAGAAGAAAAAAAAAGGTTTAATATTTGTTATTTTTATGGTTCTTAATTTAGAAAAATGCTAGCATTTGTAGATCATAATCCTTCCCTCGGAAAGGTGTGCTGGCGCTTGGGGCTTTGGGAAGGTTGTTAAATAATAAATGCCCTTTTCTATGCACCTGTAGACTTGGCTTTTAAACTTTCAATTGCCTAGTCTGTATATTTACACTTCCTCCAAACATTTTGGTACTGCTATTTTAGTATTGCAGTGAGCCATTCATATGTATGTGTTTATGTATACACTGTTCTAAAAGTGAAGCTGCTGTACATTATGCCAGACACTCACCTTGCAAAATTGTAATAATTCAGCCAGTACCCAAGTAGTCATGGTGCAATGTGGGCCTTAGGGCATGGACTGCTTCAAAGTCCTATACACTATGCATGCAGTCTTGTATGTATGGGAAACTTGTCTTTTATAGCTTTTATTATCCAGTCTATGTTCTTACACTTCCAGCAAACTATTTGTGATTGCTGATTCAGTATTGTAGTGCAGTATTCAGCAGAATGCCCTTATGTATGCACTGTGGTAAAAATTAGGCTCTTCCAAATTCAGACAGACACTCTTGTTGCAGAACTGTAATTATCCAGTAAGTACTCAAGTAATCATGGTGCAAAGTACTGCTTTAAACCTGTATATAGTATGCATGCACTCTTCTATGTAGCTGCACATTTGTTTTTATACATTCAATTGTCGAGTCTGTATCATTAGACTTTCACAATCACTCTCACTCTAGTGTTTCAATATTGTAGTGAGCCATTCAGCAGTATTTCCTTATATATGTACTGTGGTCAAACTGAAGCTTTTATAAATTCTGTCATGCACTCTCTTTGCAGAACTGTAATCATGCAGTCAGTACCCAAGTAATTATGAAGCAAAGTAGGCCTTGGTATATGGACTGCTTCAAACTCCTATTTACCATGCATGTACTGTTTTATGCACCTGTAAATTTACCTTTAATATTTTGAATTCCCCAGTCTCTATCCTTACACTTCCACCCAAAACTCTGTCATTCCTGTTACAGTTGTGTAGTGACTCATTGATTAGTGTGTAGTAATCCATTCACTACATACAAACAGTAATCAGCAGATGTACAATAAGTGGTACATTCCCAGAGATATGGCAGTTATTGTGCACTGTGATATCAGCACAATGAATGTACTGTATTTACAATGTAGTGTAATATGGAGCAAAAACGGCACAGATATTTGATGTATTTGTGTTGTGAAGGTGGTGCATTGCTTGACTTGCGTTCCAAGCGCAACACAGCTCCAGCAATGCTCTTGGGGTTCTATACTCACAATGGTGTGTCAATCCTTACACCTGTTTCAAGCAGGTGCACGGTTTTGACGTAGCATAGGCCTAAAAGTGACTGAATAAAATCTTATAGATTTCACTCTATCACTTTTAGGAGGCGTTCCTATGCAAGAACACCTCCACTCCCTCCCCCCCTCTCTGCGCAGGAAAGCCTCTTTCTGGCGCATGGCTTTAGAATGTGATGCACCTTCCATATGCATCACATTGTAAATATCAGACATAATGGCACATTTTTTGCACCACCGCTGCATCACAAAAGTGACGGAAAAGATGTGTAAACGAGGCCCAAGGGGGTTGTAAATCTGCTCCTAACACATACAAATTCACCCAGGCAGTTTCACCAGCAGTGCAAATTGAAGCATAGACTTGTAACATATTTATATGGATATGTTACATTGAAGTGCTTCGGAGGTACTGCAGTATACTATAGGTAAACACCTTATACATTTATGCTGTAGCACTCCCTTATAGTTTTGCACTTTCACATTCACCATACACTACTAATTCATTCATTCATTTATGCACTACACATTCATTCTGACAAGCTTTTACACACTAATATAGAAATATATTTCTTTCTTAAGCCAGTGGAGGTAATTCTGAAAATAACTGATTTTTTTTTCTTTTTAGTTTTCTATTTTTTTTGTATTTTTTCAGCAAGTTTTTAGATGTTTTTTTTTTAAACCAAAAAACTGGAAACAAAAAAACTGTGGAACAGGAACAAAAAAGAAAAAAAAATATTATGGTTATGGGCAATGGTGCTCTTCTTTCCTCTTCACAATGAGGTCAATAGACTGCTCACCGTAACAAAGGAGTTCTCTGCAAAATTTACAATGAATTGTAAGATCCGCACACTGAGGCACAATAATAGGATGCGGACTGCTCGGAGGAGGTGGTGGTGCAATTGAGGTAGAAGGAACTGCAGGTTGAGGGTTCTCCTGGATCCTTTGTGTTGCCATCCTTGCATAGGTATTTGGAGGCTAATTTTTGACATGGCGAACCATTGAGGCTGTCCCGAAAGAGTACTTTTTATTGGGGTCACCTCTGGAAAGTGTAACCTCACAGATCATGCACATTACTTTCGGCGCATTCACCTTTTTCTGTCCCTCCGCATATGAAAAAAACTTCCAAATGAAAGCTTCTTTTCTCTTTTTCTGAGGTGGCTCAGTAACAAAATCTTCCTGTACTGATGAACTCTCAAAAAGAGCAGCCATTGTAGAGTTTGGTTCTAAAAGACTACAGCTCCACAGAATAGATGTTTCTCTTGGGAAAGTCCAAGTAGGATGATCAAAATGAGAGGGGTCTTTCAACAAGTGGAATGGGAAGTATTATGAACCAATCAAAACTCTCCTTTTATGATCACATGACTTTGCGTAAGCTTACAGTGCTCTTACGGTGCTCTTAGGATGCGAGTACGTACAACGTACCTCTGTGATTTGCGTAATTGCTTTTAAAAGTAATAATCACTTATTAAAAGTTAAAATAAACTATTTTCATGATTGTCCTAGATAATGTCTTACCTTAATATGTACATTAAATACATAAATATAAGTTTTTGAACAATTAGAATTGTTCGCGCCGTACATGATGTCACGAAAAAGCGTTGATGCGACAAGCAAGGTCAAAGCATATCCGTAACGAGTGCGCGGCTACATGCAGAGGACCATTTACCCTAAGTGTGGTGCGATCACTGTACGCGATTACCGAAAAAAATATGAAGAAGGAATTATACAGAATTTAATTGGAAAAATTGGAAAAAATATATAATGTATTAAAAACAATGTGGGGATTTAGTTTTGTTATTATTTTACATTAAGAATATGAAATATAATTTAAACAATAAAATAGATATAAATATTTATGCTAAACATGTAAGACATTTGTATAAAAATAAATATAAAATAATAAAAATAAAGAAATATAATAATTTATAAATTCAAAAATGATCATTTACAAAACCTTTGAAATTCACTGAAAGAACCATAGGTTTCAGCCACGTTATAGTTAGGAATTAGCATCTAAAAAACCTTAGAAATTCACTAAAAACAATAGGTTTCACACATGTTATAGTTAGCTGGACATTTCACTCATCCAAAACCATTGAAATTCCCCCGTTATAGTTAGTTCAGCCAACTCTAACTCGCGCGCCCGCAATGCACTGCTGATGACGTCACATACTACATCACTCTTGACATGGTCAGTGACATCACTCATGACATCACTGATGTCATCTCAAATGACATCATCCTTTTGAAAGAGTGGCAGACCTCCTATCACCCTAATATAACCTTTGATACACACATTCAAAAATAGAACCTAAAATTTTTAAAAAAATGGAGATACAAATACCAGTTAGAACAACCTATTCAGTAATTCTAAAATCTACAAACACATCCACTCATTCACCAATAGTTCTATATAGTCACTCATACATGTACTCACTCCTCATATGTACTCATAGACCTATACATCCTGTGAATTTCTAAGGTTTTTGAAATGCTAATTCCTAAATATAACGTGGCTGAAACCTATGTTTTTTTCAGTGAATAAATATATAGATATAGATATATATGTATGTATACATATATTCACTGAAAAAAACATAGGTTTCACACATGTTATAGTTAGCTGGACATTTCACTCATACAAAACCATTGAAATTCCCCCATTATAGTTAGTTCAGCTATCACTTGTGAATCTGTGTCTTTCTGAAAAATAAATATTTTTTATATATGTATATCTAAAGGTTGATGGAAGAATGAATTGGTAAATAACCCCCAGATGCATCAAGCCCTGATTCTGTGAATTCTAAATTGCGAAAAATACAGAATCGCAAATTAGAAATCGCAGAATAGGATGCATCAATAAAAGCGATACAAAAATGCAATTCGCAGTCGGCCGCAATCGCCGAATGCGAATTTTGCAATATCCATCAAAAATCGCTGAATCGCCTATTTCCCATGTTGAAATTGCGATTTCGCTATTACCGAAATTGCAAATTGCGATCTCGCTAACTGCGAGATCGCAAAAACTGGAAGTCGCATTTCGAGCACAATGATGACATCACAACCAGGAAGTAGGCAGTTCCCTCACTCATTCTGGACACAGAGCTTGAGAGAGGAAGAGGCACAGCACTGAGCTCCATCAGACCCACCCTGCAGAACCACAACAGGACACACATCCAAAACCAGAATGTCCCAGGAAGCAGCAGGAAGCAGTGCACCTGGCAGAAAAAGAAAAATTTAATTTTCAGAACAGGAGCTGGAGTTCCTCATCGAGGGAGTCAGCAGGGACCATGATAGGCTTTTTGGGAAGCAATCCCGGAAGGTGCCTGAAGCAGACAAGAGGCGCATTTGGCAGCGCATCAGGGCGAAGGTAAACTCTGTAAGAGTGACCCAGCGCTCATTTGATGAGTTGAAGAAGAGGTGGTACGACCTCAGAGGCCATGCCAAAGAGTGCATAGCAGAGAGGCTGGGGGAGCAACATGCCACGGGAGGAGAAGACCCCACAGTTGCGGCTAACACACCACTTGAAGACCTGGTGGAGGACACAATCAACCCTGCAGGCTGCTTGGGGGTGACTCAGCTGGACACCTCCCAACCCACCCAACAATCCCAAGGTAAGGGCCATGTAACTGCGACCCCGTCCCCTAACAATGCCCATGCCCCCAGAGCTAGCCATTTGATAGCCCTAGTAATGCAGAAACGCCGTATTGCATTGTGGGACCTGTAGTGTGATAATAGTTCCTTGATAGCCACACACAGACAGACCTGTCAAGTGAAACATGTTCCTAAAGCCAGTCAGGGTATGCAAGCCTGCATGCATGGTGCAACATCTCATGTGCAAGAATCATGTCACCCCTTTACATCACAGGTGCTGCAGAACCACAGAGCACAGACAGCGAGGCACTCCAAATTGAGGAGAACACAGAGGACACCGAGGGAGAGAGCCATCCTGCCCCACGACCTGGACCGTCAAACACACCTGCACCAGTACCACCACCGCCCCATGCAAACAGGGCAACTCCTGCAGCCACAGGAGGAGAGGAACCACCCCATGCGTTACACATGGCAGTGGAACAGGCCACACCACCACCCAGGAGGCAGACACGGTGCACAGCCCCCGTGCGGTCGCAGTCAAGCGGCAGGATGAGGCAGCAGCGCAACGTGGCAACACGAGCTGACTGGGGGCAACATGACCAAGATCCAGGGCTTGGCATCGAACACCGGATGCTAGCTGTCCACCAAAAACAGGCATGGCACATGGCGGCCATGCAGCTGCAGCTTTACGAAAGCGTGCAGGTGTTAACGGCTGCAGTGAGGGAGAACAGCCAAATCATGGTGTAACAGCAGGACATCAGCCGCTGCCGCCACGCCAGCTGCTGACCCGACTATCAGCATATACCAGGACAAACCACCTGATCGGGAATGCTACATCCCAACTGTCACGCCAGTCCCTGGCAATGCAAATCCAGATGGTGCAATGCTGCCAGGATGTTGCTAGGGCGTTAGAACAGGTCACAACTGCTGCCCAAAACCAGAAGGTGTGTGGCCATGCCCATGCAAGGGGGGGTGATGATGCCAGTGAGGGCACATCCAGTCTGAGCAGCCTGTCCCTGCTGGTGGTACAAGAACAATGCCGCAGTACCAGGCCCAGTGCAGCTTTAAGGCCCGATACTGGCGAGGTGGATGTGAAGAGGCGACAGGGCGCATCCGGCCGGAGGCGCTAGTGATTGACTGACCATTAGCTGCAGTACCAAGCAGGCCTACTTTGCAATCATAGGGCTGTATGACAAAATACAGTTTTCATTTTTTCCGAACACAAGAAGTAATTGAAAGATCCTGTTTACATAATAATAAGAATTTATTTCAAACGCAAATCCTACTCCAGTCATTATTTCATTTGGCATGCATGTGTGCAGTGTTTAGTGAGGGGTATGGGTGCACTCAAATTAATTCAGTGTGATTTTGTTGCGGCGCCTGTGTCCTTCAGCAGGATTCTCCCCGCGTGCATGAAGCACATGTGCAGGTGGCGGTTGTCCCCCTCCGACTCACTGTCAGAGATCTCCACAGGTATCCTCCGCTTGATAGCAATATTGTGGAGTATGGCACACAAGGCCACGATGCGGCAGTAGACCTCAGGCTGGTATTTGGGGGCCCCACCAGTCTTACGTAGGATGCGGAATCGGCTCTTTAACATCCCAAATGTCCGTTCAAATACATTCCTGGTGTGAATGTTCACAGCATTGTAACACCGTTCCTGTGGGGAGGCCCGGTTAAGGTGTAGGGTGAGGAGGTACCCACTGAGGCCATAGGCGCTGTCACCTGAAGGAAAGGAGCAGAAGGTCAGTGCCTGTCATGCGCAGCTACATGGGCTTGACGTACTGTATGTGGGCATGTGTCCTTCGCCAAAGTCACCGCTGACCAAGCGGGTGTGCATGCCGCTGTGCCTGAATATGAAAGAATCATGTGTGCTCCCCGGGTATTGGGCCACTATGTCGGTGATGATTGTCTTTGCATTGCAGACCATCTGGATGTTGTGTGAGTGGTAGGACTTGCGGTTCCTGTACATGTATTTTGTCTCAGCGGGTCGGAGGATGGGGATGTGGGTACAGTCAATGCATCCAATTACATGGGGGAATTGTGCAATGTTGTAGAAGTGAAGCCTTGTTTGATTTAAGTCCTCTTGGGTGGTTGGGAAGGTTATGTAATGGTGTATCCGGGTCAGCATGGCGTTTCTGGAAACTCCGTAGGCAGTGGGACAATGTGCTCTGGGAGATCCCCCCTGCAACTACAACTATCCCCTGGAAGCTTCCAGAGGCGAGGAGGTGCTGGCAGCACAGGACCTGAACATGGGTGGGCACGGCATTGGTCCTCCTTGTTGGGTGCTGCATCAGGGGGTCAAGGTCTCAGATGAGCTTGGTTATCATTGCCCCATTCAGCCTGTATTTTGAGTAGATCTCCTCTTCAGTCTGGCCCAGGAGTGTGAGCCACAGCCGGAAGATGCGCTGCTGGATCCTGCGTCGGTTCCTGGCTGCAGCCTGGAGCCTTCGCAGCCTTACCACGATGTAGAGTCCTGGCATTGTGAATGTCCTCATGATCCTACTGTGTCTCCTTAAGTGTGTTTGCTTTGACCCACACCTGTATCTTGTTAGTTAATTTTTTATTTTTTTTCCCCAATTGAACTTTATGGTTACCACCTGGTTTGAGTTCTCCTTTAAATAGTGCCTCGCTAATAGCGATTATGGGGATTTTCGCTAAGTGCGATTACTGATGAATTGGCTTTGCGAATATTTTGCGAGTTAGCAAATGAATTCGCAGAATAAGTGGAACATCGCTATTACAGAATCGCAAAGGGGGTTCCACGTTGATTCTGCGAATTTAATTGCGAACTCGCAAAATATATTTAGCGATTTCGCAATTTGGTTGTTTTTTCTATCATGAATTGCGGTAACAGAAATTGCGATCGCAATAGCTGTTTCACAAATATTGCAATCGCAATTTGGGTTGATGAATCTATGCCAAAGTTTCTAATTGGTTTTTTTTGTAAAATTGATTGTATAACTGACTTATTAGGTATATCTTAGTGAATACGTGTATTAGCGAGTAATGTTTAAATATGTAAATATCTGTATCAGTGTCTCACTTTGTGTATAAGTGGCTGCATAGGTTAGTAAGTAGCTACATGAGTGTCTATATGGGTTATTAGTTGGTTTTTTGAGTATCAGAATGAGTGTCTGTATGGTTTGGTGGGGGGTATTACTTAGCGAACAGATGCATGAATGACTGACTCACTGTTTGTATGTGTTTTGAAGACAGCATGTGTGCAAAACTGTATGGGTGGATGATTGAGTGTATGGGTGTGTTAGTGAGTAAATGACTGCCTCAATAGTGTCTTTATGAGTAAGTACATATGTTTTAACCCCTTCGATGCTCATGACGAGCTCAGCTCGTCATGAGGTATACCTCTAGGGTGCTCATGACGAGCTGAGCTCATCATGACCACACCCATTAACATTATGGCCCAGCAGAGGATCCTCAAGAGCAGCCAAGGTGTTAAACTAGTATATGTGAGTATTGATGTATATAAGTAGGGATATATGACAGTGACAGATTGGAAGAGTTCCTGTATAAATAAGTATGTATTTCTATAACTGATTGTTTAAGAGAGTAAGTGTATGTACATTTCTGTAGAAATAAGTGTAGTAGTGTGTGTAGAGCTGTATATGGCAGTAAATGGATGTTTGATAGTTTATTTGCATGTGTGAGTATATGTGTGAATAACTATGTATAAGTTTAGGTGTGTAACAGGATGTATAGTTGTATGAGTACATATGATGAGTGAGTACATGCATGAGTCACTATATAGAACTATTGGTGAATGAGTGGATGTGTATGTGGATTTTGGAATTACTGAATATGTTTTTCTAACTAGTATTGGTATCTCCATTGTTTTGAAAATGTTAGTTTCTATTTTTTAATGTGTGTATCAAAGGTTATATTAGGGTAAGAGGAGGTGTGCCACTCTTTCACAAGGATGATATCATTAGTGATGTCATGAGTGATGTCATCAGTGATGCTATCAGTGATGTCATTTGAGATGTTATCAGTGATGTCATGAGTGATGTCACTGACCATGTCATGAGTGATGTAGTATGTGATGTCATCAGCAGTGCATTGCGGGCGCGCAAGTTATAGTTAGCTGAACTAACTATAACGGGGGAATTTCAATGGTTTTGTATTAGTCAAATGTCCAGCTAACTATAACATGTGTGAAACCTATGGTTTTTCCAGTGAATGTCTAAGGTCTTTTAAATGCTAATTCCTAACTATAACGTGGCTGAAACCTATGGTTTTTTCAGTGAATATATATATGCACTGGAAAACTAAACACCCACTTCTTTTACAAAGAAATGGAAAGTTTGCATCTCTGCAACCTCTCTAATTTTTCACCTTAGTCATTTTCTGCTCAATCAACAGAACAACCACAAATACACACAACTACTTGCTACCATTCTTGGCTGAGCTTATCAATTATTCTTCTTTAAATCAAATTCAAAGTGCAGGCCCTTTATTCAGCCTTCTTGGTTACTACTACCCGTGAATAGTAGTGGGTAATTTTTCACACTTCTGTCCTTTCTTGCGTCTTTTCTACCACACACTGGGGCAGGTTTACAAGCACCTTGCGCCACTTTTGCATCATTTTTCCCACGAGCTTGTTAATCTGCCCAACTGTGTGTACTTTATGCACTAGCTTTCTTCCTTAGATGTGGTACTAGTTTCTCTTGCTCCCACTGCGGAATCCAACACCCTATCTGTGTAATGACCTGGAAATCCAAAGATCCACATCACTGACAATGCAGTGGGTAGTTTGCGTCTCTCCAGCCTTTCTTATTTTTCACATTTTTCATCTTCCACTCAATCTACACATCATCCACACATACACACATCTAATTGCTGCATTCCTTAGCTGTGGTTATCAACTATTCTTCTATTTTATATTCATATTCAAAGTGCAAGCCCTTTATCGAGCCTTTTTGTTGTAACTACTGTTCCACGAATTCTGCTCATACACAGACCTGTGCATAAAGACTTAGAACCTCAGTGAATTACGGTGTACCAAAACCCACCTTACTACACAAACCCCTCTACCAGACTAGCAAACAGTGACTCATTGGTTCTTCGGCCTAGATCAAAAACACCAATGACTAGTCAACCCAGAACATGCAACTTATATTACATGAAGTAAATTGGATAACAAAAAGTGGGCAGGGTAGAAACATTCTGACCCCCTAGGTCTGCTCAGGGGGTCTCACAAGGACCTCCAAGCCCCCCCCAATTTTTTTTTTACAAAAATCGCGGGGTACACGTACGTATGCGTACAGGTCAGCGTACGGTACGCGTACATTTCAGAGCACGAGCTGCATGTTCATTGGCTGTGAACACTCCAAACCAGGAAGTCTTTGCAGCCATCTTGTGCTCGGCAGACAGAGGCACAAGAAAGCAGAAAAACAAACATGTAGAACGCAAAAAGGGGGCTGGGTCGAAACACCTTGACCCCCTAGGCCTGCTCAAGTGGTCCCACAAGGACCCCCAAGGCCAAACATTTTTTTTTTTAAAACCTGGTCTGTTTTTTTTCAAATTACTCCCCGCGTGGACCAAATCCCGGGGGCATAGTGAAAAAGAAGTGTGGGGGGGGCCAATTCCCCCACACTGCCCCGGGGACTGTCACCTGCTTACTGGAGGCTCCTGGTGGGCTAGTTGGCCCCCAGGGACCTCCAGTATGCAAGGGGAATTAGTTCCCCCTCTGAAAAAGTGCCAGGGGGCCGCATTGCAGAGAGGTGTAAAAAGGGGCGTGGCCTCATTACCCCTCTCTGCAATGCAGCCCCCTGGCGCATACTGGAGGTTCCTGGTGGGCTAGTTGGTCCCCAGGGACCCCCAGCATGCAAGGGAAATTAGTTCCCCCTCTGCAAACATGCCCGTGGGCTGCATTGCAGAGAGGTGTAAAAAGGGGCATTGCCTCATTACACCTCTCTGCAATGCAGCCCCCTGGAGCATACTGGAGGTTCCAGGTGCGTTAGTTGGCCCCCATGGACCCCCAGTATTCAAGGGGAATTAGTTCCCCCTCTGCAAACGCGCCAGGGGACTGCATTGCAGAGAGGTGTGAAAAGGGGCATGGCCTCATTACACCTCTCTGCAATGCAGCCCCTTGGTGCATACTGAAGGTTCCTGGTGCGTTAGTTGGCCCCCATGGACCCCCAGTATTCAAGGGGAATTAGTTCCCCCTCTGCAAACGTGCCCGGGCGCTGTGCTGCAGTGAGGTGTAAAAAGGGGCGTGGCCTCATTACACCTCTCTGCAATGCAGCATCCTGGCGCATACTGGAGATTCCTGGTGTGCTAGATGGCCCCCACGGACCCCCAGTATGTAATGGGAATTAGTTCCCCCTCTGCAAATGAGCCCGGGGGTTGCGTTGCAGAGAGGTGTAAAAAGGGACGTGGCCTCATTACACCTCTCTGCAGCACAGCCTCCTGGCGCATACTGGAGGTTCCTGGTGGGCTAGTTGGCCTCCGGGGTCCCCCAGTATGCATGGTGACTTAATCCCCCAACTTAGAACAATCTACAGGGCACGTTTGCACAGTGGTGAAGGTACGGGGCGGGGCTTGAAGTGATGTGAGTGCAAACATGCCCTGAGGCACGTTTTAAGTTGGGGAATTAATTCCTGTTCAATCCAGAGGTCCCCTAGGGGGCAACTAGTCCAACAGGTATCTCCAGTAAGCGCCACAGAGCTGTGTTGCAGACTGTTGTAAAAAGGGGGCGTGCCCTTTGAGCACCTGTCTGCAACACAGCTGCCTGGCGCATACTGGAGGTACCTGGTGGGCTAGTTGGCTCACAGGGGACCTCAGGATTGAAGAGGAATTAATTCCCCAATCTAGCTCACTACTATTCCTGAAAAGTACATTTAACTGTACTTACCAGTAACTTGAATATCCTCCCATAGGATATCATTGCTTGATATATAAAATATATGTTAATTAAAAAAATATTAAATAAAAAAAGAAATATTACAATTTCAATACTTTAAAAAAAAATTCAATTTATATTAAAAATATGTAATGTAATTTAAAAAATAAAATATCTAAAAATAAATAATTTAAAATAATGTATTAAGTCAGTATAAAAAATATAACATTTAATACATTTAAAAATGATCATTTACAAAACCTTTGAAATTCACTAAAAAAACATAGGTTTCAGCCACGTTATAGTTAGGAAATAGCATTTACAAAACCTCAGAAATTCACTGAAAAAACCATCGGTTTTACACACGTTATAGTTAGGAATTAGCATTTAAAAAACCTCAGAATTCACTAAAAAACATAGGTTTCACACATGGTATAGTTAGCTGGACATTTCACTTATACAAAACCATTGAAATTCCCCTGTTATAGTGAGTTCAGCTAACTATAACTCGTAATGCACTGCTAATGACGCCACATATTATATCACTCATGACATGGTCAGTGACATCACTCATGACATCACTGATGACATCTCAAATGACATCACTGATGAAATCACTGATGACATCATCCTTGTGAAAGAGTGGCAGACCTCCTCTCAGCAAAATATATGCAAATAAACTATCAAACATCCATTTACCTGCATATACAGCTATACACCCACCATTACACTTCAACAGAATCGTACACATACTTACTCTTTTAAACAATCACTTATCGAAACACATACTTATTTATACAGGAACTCTTACAATCTCTCACTCTCACATATACTCACTTATACACATCAATACTCACATATACTAGTTTAAAACATATGTATTTACTCATAAAGATACTATTGAGACAGTGATTCACTCACTAACACACCCCTACACACACTCATCCACCCATACAGTCCTGCACACATGCTGTCTTCAAAACACATACAAACAGTGAGTCACCCATTCATGCATCTATGCGGTGAGTAATACATCCACCAAACCATACAGACACTCATACTGATACTCTAAAAACCAACTAATATCCCATATCGACATTCATGTAGCTAGTCACCAACCCATGCATACACAAAGTGAGACACTGATACAGATATTTACATATTTAAACATTACTCGCTAATACATGTATTCACTAAGATACACTTAATAAGTCAGTCATACAATCATTTTTTTAAAAAAAACATCAATTTAGACACTTATTTACACGTTTATCCTTCCATCGACCTTTAGATATACATATATAAAACATATTTATTTTTCAGAAAGACACACATTCACTGGATGATGTCATCAGTGAGGTCATCAGTGATGTCATTTGGGATGTCATCAGTGATGTCATCAGTGATGTCACTGACCATATCATGAGTGATGTAATATGTGACGTCATCAGCAGTGCATTGCGGGCGTGCAAGTTATAGTTAGCTGAACTAACTATAACGGGGGAATTTCAATGGTTTTGTATGAGTGAAATGTTCTAAGTGAAACCAGTCAATGTTAGCCTATGGAAGGAAATTCAAGTTACTGGTACGTACGGTTAGAATGACTTTTCAGCATTAGTACTGGGCTCAAAGATACAGCACTGAGGTCACTCCTGATAACAGGTGAGTAAATCGGGATTCGTAGTTTGGCTGATTTTAGAGGAATATTTGTAAGTTTCAAAAATCGACACAGAACATTTTTCAGCAAAAACCAGGAAATGATATTCTATGGAAGGTAATTCAAGTTACTGGTAAGTATAGTTAGAACTACTTTACAGCATCAGTACTTGGCTCAAAGATGCAGCACTGAGGTATCTCCTGATAACTGGTGTGTAAATCGGAATTCGTACTTCGGCTGATTTTACTTCAGTCCAGCATATATAGAGCCACTTTCCTACACCATCCCTTCCCCTCACCACTGTGCAAACACGACCTGTTGCGCGTTTTAAGTTAGGGAAATAATTTTCCTTCAATCCTGAGGGTCTCAGGGGTCCAACTAGCCCACTAGGTAAAACCAGTAATTGCCACAGAGCTGCGTAGCAGAGAGATGTGAAAAGGGGCACAACCTAGATCACCTCTCTGCAACGCAGCACAGTGGAACTTACTGGAAGCACCCGGTGGACTAGTTGGCCCCCAGGGTCCCTCAGGATTGAAGGGAAATTATTTCCCCAACTTAAAACGTGCCACAGGGCGTGTTCCAAAATTGCACAGGTCACCTCAGGCCCCGTCCCCTCTCTTCACCACTGTGTAAACGCACCCTTTGGCCGTTCTAAGTTGAGAGATTAAGTCCCCTTGAATCCTAAGAGTCCCTAGGGTCAAACTAGTCCACTAGGTACCTTTAGTAAGTGTCACAGAGCTGCATTCCAGACAGGTGTAGAAAGGGACGTGGCCTCTGAACAGCTGTCTGCAAGGCAGATCCCTGGCTCAAACTGGAGATACCTGTTGGGCTAGTTGGCCCTTTAGGACCCAAAGTATTGATAGATAATTAATTCCTAAACTTAAAACGCACCTCGGGCGCATTTGCACGGTGGTGAAGGAAGGGGGCATGGCCTGAGGTGACATATCTGCAAACACGCCCTGTGGCGCATTTTAAGTTAGATAATTAATTCCTCCTCAATCCTGCGGGTCCCTGGGGGCCAACTAGCCCACCAGGTACCTCCAATATGCGCCAGGGGGTTGTGTTGCAAAGAGATATTCAGAGACCACGCACCTTTTTACAGCACTCTGCAATGCAGCGCTGTGGCGCTTACTCGAGGTACCTGGTGGGCTAGTTGGCCCCCAGGGACCCTCAGGATTGACGAGGAATTAATTCCCCAACTTAAACCAGGCCACAGGGTTTCTTTGCACACATGTGAACTCAGACCTCCCTTCACCACTGTGTAAACGCGGCATGTGGCGCGTTTTAAGTTGGGAGATTAACTCCCCTTGAATCCTGAGGGTCCCTGGGGTGCAACTAGCCCACCAGTGGATCCTGCTGATCAAAAAAATAATGAAGCACGGGCTCCCACGCATCAAAGCTAATTAGCCTCCGGGGGCCCAATCCCCCCTACACTGCCCCAAGGACCGCCACCCCCGGGGCTTAATTGTTTATTGTGGAAAGGCCTCTAAGGCCCTCCCGAGCCCCGGGGACCGCCAATCCCGGGCTCGACTTTAATAATATTGCGGGGGCACACAGCCTCCCGCAGCCTCAGGGACCACCAACCCCGGGGTTTATACCATGTGTAGGTGGGCTCAAGCAGCCCCACACCCCCGGGGACCGCCACCTCCCCGGGGCACTAAAGATTCTAATTGTGGGGGTCACTATTTCAAGTATACAGTTTTTGATACAATCACTCATACAATCACTGAGTCTTAAGTATACTTATTTATAAACAACAACTGTCACATACACTGCCTTTTATATTTCTACTTTGTTGGACATGTATCATTGAGAAATATATTTACTCATCACCACACCCATAAAGAGATTCACTCACCCAAACAAGTGTTTCCATGTGGAGTCTTAACCTCATATACCTATTAAATCAACTATTTATACATCTTTGGACAGTCACACACCTCCCACTCAACCACACACACGTTCACTATCCCATACAAATACTAACTAATTAATACTAATATAGACTTTCACATAGCTAGTAACCAACTTATGTAGTAGTCTTCACAACAAGTTTTGTACAAGTGTTTTTTTCAGTGAATATATATATATATATATATATATATATATATATATATATATATATATATATATACATATATATATACATATATATATATATATTCACTGAAAAAACCATAGGTTATAGACCATATATAGTTAGGGATTAGCATTTAAAAAACCTTATTTTATTTGCACAAAACCATTGAAATTCCATATATAGTTAGTTGCACTAACTATATATCGCGGACCCGCAATCCACTGCTAATGATGTCACATATTACATCATTCATGACATGGTCAGTGACATCACTGATGACATCACTGATGACATCTCAAATGACATCACTGATGACATCACTGATGACAACACCCAGTGACTGTATGTTTCTGTAAAGTTAAAATATGTCTTACATATTGAAGAATGAGTGGATGTATAAGTCTCTGGATGAAGGATTTAGTAGGTGCATGACTGACTGTATGAGAGAATGATTAAATGTGTCTCACTGAGTGCATGGGTTAGTGATTAACGTGTCTTAATTTGGCAATCATTATTTATGTTCTTCTGTAAACTGCTGCATGTTTAAATCAGTAGCTATATCAGTAACTATATGGGTTATTGAATGGTTGCCCAAGTATTTGTATGGGAGACTGAGTATGTGTGTGGGTGGCTGGGAGGTGTATAACTCTGTGCATAGATGTGTGAGCAGTTGATTCCCTAGGTGTATGGCTTCAAAAGTGCATGTAGAAACAGCTGTATGGACAGTTGACTGTGTGCATGAGTATATTGGTGAGTGAATGGATATCTCAGTTCTACATGTTAAAGTAAGTACATATGTAAAACACACTCCATGTGAGAGTTGACATATATAAATAACTGAACATAAGAGCCAGTGAATGTGAGAGTGGCTGTATGAATCATTGTGAACTTGTATCAAGGATTGTATAAGAGAGTAAATATGTGTTAGTATATGTTTGAATAAGTAAGGTGTGTATAACTGTATAGTTGAGGAAATGGAGGTGTGATTGATTCTTTGCATGACTGACTAGGTGTGTGAGTAACTCCATGGATGTGTGACAGTCTGTGAGTGCCTGTTTACACTGAGTGTATCTAAGGTTATATTAGAGTCTGAAGATGTATTATCACATAAATGATATCATCAGTGATGTAATCAGTAATGTCAAATGAGATGTCAGTGATGTCATCAGTGATGTCATTTGAGATGTCATCAGTGATGTCATTTGAGATGTCATCAGTGATGTCATCAGTGATGTCACTGACCATGTCATGAATGATGTAATATGTGACATCATTAGCAGTGGATTGCGGGTCCGCGATATATAGTTAGTGCAACTAACTATATATGGAATTTCAATGGTTTTGTGCAAATAAAATAAGGTTTTTTAAATGCTAATCCCTAACTATATATGGTCTATAACCTATGGTTTTTTCAGTGAATTTTCAAGGTTTTGTAAATGCAAATTCCTAACTATATATGGTCTATAACCTATGGTTTTTTCTGTGAATTTCATTGGTTTTTTAAAAGCTAATATCTATAGCTGTAAAATATATTCTTTATTAAGTGACGTATCACGTAGCCCGTGAGACGCCTCATGATGCATCGCATAACCATGACGTATCGTCTCTGCAGCGCAAACCAAACCCAAAACGTAAGCGCGCCAAAACACGCTTAAAGATATATATATATTTTTTTAACCTTAATTAGACAAAATCCACACGTGCACATATCACAAACGTTCAAAAAACACAATATGTCGGACTCCCGTTACGCTGCCGGTTAGCTGCCCGGTTAACGTACCAGGAAGCACCTTTACCGCGAAAAATCGCATTTTTTTTTTCACCCCCCAGGGAACTTTAATAGCCCCCTCATCAATCCTAGGGGTTCAGGAGGGGTCTGCCTTACCCCTTTCATTCATTTACACCTTTTTTCCACCTCTTGTCTCTCCATCCCACAGAGAGACAAGATGGCGGCCGCTCCAGACTGTTTACAATGATAACAGCCAATCAGCTTCTCCTCAGACTCCCGTTACACTGCCGGTTAGCTGCCCAGTTCGCGTACCAAGACGCGTCTCTACGGCGAAAAAAATCGGAATTTTTTTTTTGGGCCCAGCGTGGCTCTATAATATCCCCTCATCAATCCTAGGGGGTCAGAAGGGGTCTACCTTGCCCCTTTCCTTCATTTCCCCCTTTGTTTTGGCCTCCTCTTGTCTCTCGATCCTACCGAGAGACAAGATGGCGGCCGCTCCGAACTGTTTACAATGTTGACAGCCAATCAGCTACTCGTCAGGCTCCCGTTACACTGCCGGTTAGCTTCCCGGTTAGCTGCCCGGTTCGCGTACCAAGACGCGTCTCTACGGCGAAAAAATCGGATTTTTTTTTTTTTTTTTTTGGGCCCAGCGTGGCTCTATAATATCCCCTCATCAATCCTAGGGGGTCAGAAGGGGTCTACCTTGCCCCCTTTCCTTCATTTCCTCCTTTGTTTTGGCCTCCTCTTGTCTCTCGATCCTACCGAGAGACAAGATGGCGGCCGCACCGGACTGTTTAGAATGTTGACAGACACCGGAGAGCCAATCAGCTTCGCTTCGCAAAGTTCCGATAAGCGAAAAGTACGCGAACCGGATCGCTGCCCGGAGCGCTGTTACAGATATATATCTTGATTTAAACGTTAATTTCTCAAAATCCACTGAAGCACATATATTGAGACCTAGCAAAGGCACATCGGGCTAACAGTCCCTACAATTTTGCCAAGTTTCGTGCAAATCCATTCAGCCGTTCGAGCTAAAAGTGAGTCCAACCGCCCTATGGAAAACTCAATGTTAAAAAAGCGTTTTGGGACCCCCCTTTTTTCTCAGCCCCCCCTTGACGAAACCCCCCCAAATTTCCAGGAGCTGCTCAGAAACAAAATGTGCCATTTTCCTGAAAATTTCAGCCGATTCCGTCCACAAACGCCAAAGTTATTAGACATAGAATTTTCAGAAATCCCATAGGGAAAAAATCCTAACTATATATACCTACTGGCGACCGCCAGTAGGTAATATACATATATATATATACATATATATATATATATATATATATATATATATATATATATATATATATATATATATATATATATATATAACACGTGTCAGGGGTTGCTTTTATTCATTTTAGGTTGGCTTTGATGGTATTTTACCAACCCAAAGCTGTAATGCTGTACCTGGAGTGGTAAAAGGCTTTGGTTATTTTCCAGCTCGCAATGAATAGCACTGTGCTAATCCTATGCTTAAAGACTTTTCTGTAGAAATTGCAAAAGACTTTGTCCCTTTCTATCTCGGCATAGATGGCACTGTGCTAATCCTATGCTTAAAGACTTTGGGCCTCATTTATGAGAAATGACGCATCACTGCGTGAAAGCAGCGATGTGTCACTTCTCAGTGCGCACTCCGTGCGACATTCCTGATGCGTCATATTTAATGTATGACGCATCATGTCGCAAGGAGTTACAGATACGTCAGTATTTCTGACGTATCTGTAAGCGCAAAAGTGACGCATTGCTGGAGTGTGTCACAAAAGTGACACAACTCCAGCAATGCGTCTTTTAACACGGGGCAAGCCCCATGTGAAAGGGCCCGCGTCAGTCTTACGCCTGCTGTGAGGCAGGCGCAGGATTTTGACGCAACGGTGTCCTAAAAGTGACGCAGTGAAATCTCATAGATTTCACTGCGTCACTTCTATGACCCTTCCTTGCGTCAATACGCCCCCCTTGCATACATTATACCTCGCGCAGGTATAATGTGGCGCAGGGGTTTACAAAGTGACGCATCTACCTAGATGCGTCACTTTGTAAATATGACGCTACAAGGCGCATTTTTTACGCCACTGGTGCGTCACAAAAAGTGACGCACCGGCAGCGTAAAAGTGACGCAAGGGCTCATAAATGAGGCCCCTTGACTTTGCCAGTCAAAAATTGGAAACTGCTACAGTTGGACAACACAGTGAAGGAAATTGTGGGAACTCATCCAACCGTAACATATAGACGTGCTAAAAACTTGAAGGATCATCTGATACACAGCCATATCCAGAAAAAACGACAGGACGATTGGCTTAAAACTAAAGGCTTCGTGAAATGTCACGGTTGCAAAATGTGCCAAATAGCTAAGCAAACAAAGGAAATAACTTTGGCAAATAAGAAGAAATGGCAAATCAGACAGTGTATCACATGTAAAACCCCATTTACTGTTTACATAGTAGAATGTCCGTGCCCAATGCAATATGTGGGAAGTACAACTGTGGAACTAAAAAAAGGCATTTTGCAACATATGCGTGCAACAATTCATAAGGACCGCTCCAATGCCATAGCGAAACATATGGAACAATCTCACCAGGGAGACTGGCAAAAGTTGAGATTTTATGGCATAGAAACAATTGCAAAGGGAGAGCGGGGAGGTGATCGAGAAAAAAAATTAAGGCAAGCTGAATCGAGATTCATTATCAACCTGAGGACCCTGCACCCAAATGGGTTAAATCAATCGGAGGAATTATATGTGCATCTTTAAAAAGCATAATGGAACTTATAATGAACAATGAACATTGATGTGCAATGACGATGGTGAAGTGTGCCTATTTGTAGGCAGAACAATCAGTATATACATCAGCCTATTGGAAGGCGATGAGAGACTATCATAAAACAGTTGAAAGGAGTACTAGTAGAATGCAAAATAATAATCAGTGCAATGTATTTTGTTTTGGTGCATTAATAAGTTGGTATTTTGTTTCAAACAACCTTGAAAACTACAAGGACCAGAATCCTTGGTTTAACATGTGACAGGAAGGGACACAATACTGAAAACAGAATGTTTATAGATGTATAGGGGTGGGGCAAACCCGGTGATCGTGAGCAAGGTGGCGACACACCGAAACGCGTAGATCAAATGCGCTATTTGCCCTGTGTTTTTTGAAAATAAAGGAGATTGCTGTTTAAACTCCAGTTGGTTGTGCTACCCATGGTTTCCCTGGTGGGAAAAGTTGTGGAGATATATATATATATATATATATACATATAGCCTTTATCAATGTTTAATATTTTTCAATATATTAATGTGATTTCAAAAAAAGTACTTTTTTCTTTACATTATAATGATAGTAATAACAAAAACAGTATAGACTACTTTTATAATGCCGATATTTAGAAATTTAGAAGCACAATATTTTTCTACTTTACGTTATCAGTATTTAAAGTGAGATATTCTGTTTGATGTGTTTACCAAGATATTTTTGTGGCCAATATTTTATCAAACCATCATATAAATTAAAGGGTTATATGGTATTAGCATGTAGAGTGGAAGAGAGTAAAATAACGAGCAGAGAAGAAGACAAATATAGGTACAGATTGTGAGAAAGAGAGGGACAGAGGGAGGTGCCACAAAAAAGGTGATACCACAGAACTTTGCCCAGCATTTCAGAACAAATACAGATGACCTTCAAAATATGCAGTCTTGGAGACACTGCTTCTCTCGTGCATCTGTCTTAATTGTTGGCACATTTACGGGAGCTCAGGTACCAGGGCTGTGCCTGGTCACGGTCTATGGCCCCTTCTTTTTTCAGATTGCTCTATGTGTGGAACCCAGTTTCTCTAACTCAGGTCATAACATGAATGGCAACAAATTATGGCATGGAGGATGGGCTGCTGCTGGCGGGTATCTGGCTATACAAAAGTGAGGATGTGAGGGTGCAGGAAAGAAAATGGGCATGGCCCTGTTAAGCAATTGTTGAAAGGGAGAGGGTATTTGCTAACAACAGGTCCCATAGTTTCAAATAAGTACTTGCAAGACTAAAGTTGCCATCCTGTACCAGACACTGTATAAAGAGGAATTAGGGGATTCCTTTGCTATATGTAGCTTGAACAAACAACAGGACATATTTTGGTGACAGCTCTTCTGTCTCTGGCCTCATTGCCTTCACAAAACAAGCACTGACAAAGCCAATAGGTTTCAACTTTTTGTTTTCTCTAATCTATAGTAGTTATGGGGCTAGTAAGTGCAGATTTTTTTGTGTTAATAAATTAGATGTTAATGTTTTGCTGATTACTTGATGTATGTTGGATGATTTATCTGCCACAGTAGACCTAGTGGCTTTGCACATTTTTTTTGTTAATGTTAGTGTGCTGAACCATTATTGTCATGCACTACCTCATTGGAAGCCAGTACTGCAGTTTACAAAAGTTCCCTTTGGCAGGTAATCAGCGACCTATATTACATGCTTTTGTTAACCCATTTTAGCACAGCACATAGAGGCTTGGTTCTGTCAGTAGGGGAGGGTGTCTTATTTTAGCCTCCAGTCAGTATAGAAAATGTATGTATAAGGTATTTATATATTAACCAAATTGAAAGGCAGCTGAGATCTGTATATTTTCAAGGCTGAGCCATCACAACATATGATAAAAGTGGTAGCTGGTTTGTTGAGTATTGCTGATGCGGTTTTGCGTAAAAGTGTGAATCAATGTCTGTAAATCAATCACATCTTACAGCATCATTTCTACACAACCCGTCAGTGAACTCGGGTCATGTGATGCAGCTCCAGGAAGATGAAGTAAACTGCTCACGCAAAGGCTTTCTTGGCTCCTGAACATTAACTTTTGGAAAACGCAGGGTAGCGAAAACCCTCTGCACTCCCAGTTCTTTGTAAAAAATACGTAGCTGTAAAGTTTTGGATTGCCTATATGGTTGAGATAATTATTAATTACAGCACAAATGACAAGATTTACATGGTAGTTTCCAGAAATGGCACTAGCAGCATCAACACTACATAGAAACAAAACACGGACTGAAAGAAACAAAAATAAAAGTGTGCATATACAAACAGAAACAGACATAAGTGAACTATTTGACTTTATAAAATACATACCTCTAACATTTTGGGTTTGCATATATGTTTGTGATAATTATTGTTAATAACACACGAAACACGGGGTCTAACAGCCAAATTGAGAGGCTACACTGTCGACACTGAGTCAACAAGATCTCAAAATATCTTTATCGCACACACATAGCGTATTAATAAGGATAGAGAAGGAAAGAAGGCTAACACTACATGCATAGAGGAGACCGGTACATCATCGATTATTCGCAAAATGGCTGATTAATCCACAACAGATTGTAAAGGGTTTCCATCAAATTAGACTCAATGATCAGTCCTATCATTTGGTCAAACCCATGTGCAAATGAGGCTGGTCCCCTGATCAGTGGGACACTCAGCTCTGCACCTTATTGTTGTATCAGTATTTGGTCCACCAAATACACAAACCGTCCATGATGACTGATCTTTTGATGGTAAAGTAAGAAGAAATAGTGCAACGAACAAGAAAGTGATTTAAAATAGGATGGAATTTCCTCCTTCTAAATACTTTATTCTGCGGACTGGACACGCCTCCTAATTAAAAAATAGAACAGTGCAAGAGAAGACAGTGACATTTATCTGTCTACATAAGGGCCAACATGTTTCTGCCTAACGGGTATTTAATCCCTTGGCATTCGTCAGGGCCTCTGCTCGTATAATAGTTGCACTCCTAATAGTGAAATATAGAATTCACCACCATCACCAAAACAAATTGTAGTAAAACTGGTTAGAAACGGTACAACCTGTAACAACCATGGACATTAACCCTCCGATTCACAATGGTTACTGTGAATTCTGTGAAGGAAAACGTTATATCATTAGTACTGTATTCGATGCATCAGTCTCATGTGCATAGTGTGTCACCAAGCCAACCAATAATGTGTGTCAGAAAATTAATTTTTATGCTTACCCTTTGTGGTAGGGCAATAGACCTCACCTCACCTGGACACTGCTCAGGTACTAAGAGGCCCCGCACTACAAAGATATAGGGAAAACAAAAGAATGTGGCAAAGTACTGTAAATAAATGTTTTCGTTTTATACCCTGCCTATGATCATTCCTATAACCAAATGCCCTGTATCTAGAGGCAAAACATATGAGGTAGATAAACACCCCAAACTCAGTGTACTAAGCCTCAAAATGATCCAGAAACTCGACTAAGACACCAAACTTTAAGGAAGATTAAAACTCCTTTGTATGCTTATTCAGGAATTTTACAACATACTGATCTTCAAAAGCTGTGATTTGCTCAAGTTTGCAACATAGTATAGCTAAAAATATTCTAAAAATATTCTGTGGTAGCTGCTCACCTTTCCGTCGGTACCTCAAGCTCCCATCTGAGACTTGGGGGAGGCACCCATCTGTAGGAGATGCTAGTATAAGTAGTCTAGTGAGGGTTTGTTAGTGAAGTATCCCTCCACCTTTAAGATGTATACTAGATAGTGGCAATCTTATCATGTGTCCCTTCAATTGGTATATATTAGTGGCAAGGACACTATTATCAGACATTTATTGTGAAGTAAGACTTATTGGTCTTTATTTTCATAAGAAAACTAAGGGCACTACTTTACGCTCGAAATCTCGCGAGATCTCGCGAGAGGAAGTGCTCAGAACTACCATATGATGTCATATCGGCCATCTTTGTAGTTCCTAACACTATAATCTGGTAATCATTGGACCATGATTATTCCTCACGTGCATATGATGTTAGAATGCCCCCAGTGTTGTGAGTCACTGCCTATTTTTCTACAAAGTAAGCCTAGTTGAGCTTGTTTTCTTAGAAACAAGAGCGCACTACTTAGCGCTCGAAATCACGCGGGAAGATGCGCTCAGAACTACCCGATGACAACATATCGGCCATCTTTGTAGTTCTGAAGGCTCCGACCTGTATATCATAGAATCACGATTGACCATGTGTTGTTTTTGAAAAAAGTACCAGTCATTGGGCAATGACAGCTGCCCAATAATGTTATTTCGGACATCTTTGTAGTGCGATGACTGCAACCTATTGGTCCGTGATATTACAATGTTGTTTTTGGGAACGCAAGTGCTCTAAGTAGTATGCCATGAGTGGCCTCAGAGTGTATTCAATGGGCATAACTATGCAGATGCTCCAAAATCTTACAATGTGGGAACCATCCTAATGATTGTGCATAGCTATATGTCACCCTCCAGTGTATGTCAGAAAACACCCATAATCAAACCCATTCGTGATATTATGAGAAGAGTGTGAGCAAAGTAATTCAGGCATGAATCAATATGTACAACATGTTTATATAGACACACCCTATTACAGTCAGTATATCCCAGTTATTACTCACTAGTGCCAAGGCTACAGGGAGGTCCAAGGAATATCATCATTTAATCCTCCTGTATCTGTCCGAAGTTTATAAATCCATTTTTGCTCTTTTCTAAAAAGGTAACCCGACACATCACTTATGTGACTGGGTATATATGGCTTCTCCAGGACAGTCCATTGGAAGTCCGTTTCTAGATGTGCACGCTCCAGCAAATGTCTTGTAAGTTTAGTGTTGTTTTTCTTACAACGAAAAGAACTCTTGTGTTCCAACATCCTGGTGCGGACTTTGCGGGTCGTCATACCCACATATCGTGTGGAGCAAGGACATGTCAGCATATAAATCAGATTGGTACTATTGCAATTACTATAGTTACTCTGCAACTAAGGTCTCGTGGTGCCTATATCTATCTCCTTCGTGTGTTTGGTCTGAGGGCAGACTGAGCAAGTGCCGCAAGGGTGATGCTCGACAGCTGGTGGAAGGTTCCACAGTGTTCCACCAAGTTTCCTAGGGAGCTCTTTTGGGCGTGTGTGAACAAGTCGATCCCGAATGCTGCTTCCTAGCATGCACCTCAAAGTGCATGCTATGAATCTCTGTGGACAATTACGGGACCGACACTATCCAAATTCACTCATAAAAAGATCAAAAAAGAGAGCGGTTAACAACAATAGGGAGGCCCTCCTGGAAGCTCCAATCCCTAAACCACCTCTGACTAGACTCAATTTCGTGAGCACCTTCAATACTAGAAGCAATGCCATCCAGAAGATTGTCAAAAGACACTGGCGCCTTCTGAACCATGGAGAGAGAAAATCGCGCAACCCTTGTTTGCGTTCAAAAGGGCAAGCAGCAATCAGGGAGGGGGTGGGTTGCCCGGACAGGCACCCTCCGAAAACCGCAAATGAGATGAGATAAGGACAAGATTTACAGGGCTTATTACAGAAACAGGGCACGGAGCATCAAGAGTTCAAAGAAACAAAATGGAACCTTCCCAAAACACAGGCTGAATGAAACAAAAAAAAATAGTGTGCCTACATGAACTGAAATAGTCAAAATTGAAAGGATACAAGTAATAGGTCACTATTCCATGGGAGTGAGCAAGAACAAGAAGGAGGGGAAAAACACAGATTACCCATGTAGAAGCAAGCTTTTAGGATGGGCACACAAGAAACAAATCAAAAGCAATGGGCAGGTTGTAAGGCCACAGAGTGGATACAGCTTGCCTCAAAGAGACAGCACATGTGCTGCCTAGACGAGACCTAAACAGCTCCCTGAAGTGCAGAAGTGGTGGTGGTGGCTGGAGGGACTCATATGCCTGTTGTACACACTACAGCCCAATGCACATTGTAGTAAGCAAGCAAAAAGCAGTCACTCACATTATTTCACCCTATATTAACTTAAAGACTGAAATGTGAATAACAATGGCAACAATATCAATGTCTGAAGGGGACTGACCAATAGTTCCATTGGTATGCTAATTGTGGGCTGATCCCGAATACGAATTGCACAACTTTGGCAAATCAGTGGCCAAAGGGAATGGACCCAAAACCCATTTATATATGATTAGTTATTATGAAGTATTTGTTGTGGCTTCCCTTTAAGGAACCGCAGAGTCTGCATATTCCACCTAGTGACTCGAGTGGTGTCTATGGCAACTAGGTAACTGGACGGCAGGTGGAAGTTGTGATGTGGGTGGAGCAGCTGTGCCTTGTTGATGAAATAAAAGAGATAATGAGTCAACAAGTGTCCGGCATTTCCAGTAATATTTTCCTTTATTACCAATATCTAACAGGGATATAAAGCTTTAAGGCCAGACACAAAGAGAGGGCTATCATATCACGTGACATAATGATGGGAATTGCAGTGCAAGGTTTCCAATCATTCTTTTCCCAAGCAAACACTAATGACAATTAAGTTTTGATGTATATTGAACCTGGTTAAAATTCCATTACAAGTGAATTTGGGATGATTTTAAATTTACTTATGTTCATGATGAATAATAATGTGAAATAATTTTACAACCCAAAATATGAAAAAGTGAGATGAAGACCCAGATTTCCAAAATCTTCAAACAAAGCAGTACAGCACCTAAAGTTGGTGCTCTGCATTGCACAAGAGGGAGAATGTATGAAAGTTCCCTGTCTACCAAGATATGCACTATCCTGCTCTCTCCCTAGTGCTGATGTACATTTAGGCCGCTGAGCACCACAGACACATCTTTCCATCATAGCGCAAAGGTGTTTGCATGAGTCTAGCATAGGTTTTGTATAAGCATGGGCGGAAAATCCGTCCGTTCGCGGATTTTGCGGATTTTCGGTAAATTCGCAATCCGCGAACTCTCGCGAATTTACCGAAAATCCGCAAATTCGCACGCAGCAGATTTTTTTTTCTTGGTGATACAATATTGCGGCGTGCTGCGTTCACTTACCGTCATTCAGCGTTTGCCGAGTTGTTTTCTCGATATTTTGCGAGTGCTGCGCCATTTTGGATCTTGCTGCGGGATCCCGTGGGAGTTTGGCGACGCATCGCGAGAGTTCGCAATTGTGAACATGTCGGTGCGGTGGGCAGCAACAATCTCGCACTCGCGAAATTACAAAATTTGCATTTCTGCACAAGAAATCCACTAGCAAGCAGCATAGACCTTCTGAAAATGATGATTTTTATCAGAATAACTCCTCAGGTTGACATTTGCCTGCACTTTTTTGGATTTGAGTCTTTTGACTTTCTTTGGATCACTTTTGGATTAGAAATCAATTTTCATAAGTAAGTTTGTTTGGGGCATTACAGTTGCTGTTCTGCAGAAAAGCGAGTTTTGCAAAACTGAAAGCACTCAGCAGGTGCAAAAGTTCACTCATCATTAGTAACCATTCCCTGTAGTACTTCCTGAGGGGCCCCTCCAGAGTTCAGTTGCCTATGTTTGTTTGGGGCATTACAGTTGTTGTTCTGCAGAAAAATGAGTTTTGCAAAACCGAAAGCAATCAGCAGGTGCAAAAGTTCAAACTCATCATTAGTAACCACTCCCTGTAGTGCTTCCTGACTGGGGCCCCTCCAGAGTTCAGTTGCTAGTTGCAACAATTCTATGACCCTGATCTGACCCTCACAGCAGGCTCATAGAATAGCTACAAGTAGGCCACAAAGGTCCTGGAAAAAAAATTGCACTGCAACAGAAAGCAAATTACAGATAAGGAAGCAGGTGCCAAACTGGAATTTTAAAACAGTGCAGGAAATAATTGATTTGGCTCTTTATTTAAACTGCTCGGCTGAACGTGGTATCTTAGCGCTGCTCTGCAGGAAATAATTGATTTGGCTCTTTATTTAAACTGCTCGGCTGAACGTGGTATCTTAGCGCTGCTCTGCAGGAAATAATTGTTTTGGCTCTTTATTTACACTGTCTGCGCGTTTTCCAATAGCGCTCCGCTCTGCTCCTCCCCCCGCCTCCATTTTGTTTATTTGTTGTCCTCCTCGTGTGCCCGACCCGCCTCCCAGCTGAGACGCCCTCCCACTAAGTTAATACAGCGCTGCTGTGATGTACAAGCTGTGACTCGCTCCTCCTCACGGATAGAGTGGTCGCTCCCTGTGCTCCTGGCTGCTCCGTGGTATCGTAGCGCTGCTCTGCAGGAAATAATTGATTTGCCTGTTTATTTAAACTGCTCGGCTGAACGTGGTATCTTAGCGCTGCTCTGCAGGAAATAATTGATTTGGCTCTTTATTTAAACTGCTCGGCTGAACGTGGTATCTTAGCGCTGCTCTGCAGGAAATAATTGATTTGGCTCTTTATTTAAACTGCTCGGCTGAACGTGGTATCTTAGCGCTGCTCTGCAGGAAATAATTGATTTGGCTCTTTATTTAAACTGCTCGGCTGAACGTGGTATCTTAGCGCTGCTCTGCAGGAAATAATTGATTTGGCTCTTTATTTAAACTGCTCGGCTGAACGTGGTATCTTAGCGCTGCTCTGCAGGAAATAATTGTTTTGGCTCTTTATTTACACTGTCTGCGCGTTTTCCAATAGCGCTCCGCTCTGCTCCTCCCCCCGCCTCCATTTTGTTTATTTGTTGTCCTCCTCGTGTGCCCGACCCGCCTCCCAGCTGAGACGCCCTCCCACTAAGTTAATACAGCGCTGCTGTGATGTACAAGCTGTGACTCGCTCCTCCTCACGGATAGAGTGGTCGCTCCCTGTGCTCCTGGCTGCTCCGTGGTATCGTAGCGCTGCTCTGCAGGAAATAATTGATTTGCCTGTTTATTTAAACTGCTCGGCTGAACGTGGTATCTTAGCGCTGCTCTGCAGGAAATAATTGATTTGGCTCTTTATTTAAACTGCTCGGCTGAACGTGGTATCTTAGCGCTGCTCTGCAGGAAATAATTGATTTGGCTCTTTATTTAAACTGCTCGGCTGAACGTGGTATCTTAGCGCTGCTCTGCAGGAAATAATTGTTTTGGCTCTTTATTTACACTGTCTGCGCGTTTTCCAATAGCGCTCCGCTCTGCTCCTCCCCCCGCCTCCATTTTGTTTATTTGTTGTCCTCCTCGTGTGCCCGACCCGCCTCCCAGCTGAGACGCCCTCGCCCCTCCCCCTCCACTATCCATATATGACAGCAGCTCCCGCGCGCAGCGTTCACGCGCAGCGACCGCGCCCAACCCGCGCCGAAGGTGCGCCAAAGGTAAGCCCGTCTACGCCCGTCCGCGCCTGGACCGCGCCCAGCGCCAGACCCCCTGCCCCTCGCGCTGCCCAGCCCCCCCGCATTACCTACGATGCCGCCACCCTCCTAGCCCTTAACCCCGGTCGCGCCCCCAACTGCGTCCAAGCCGCTCCTGGACGCACCCATGGTCCGTTCTCCTGCCTCTCCTGCAAATTTAGCGGCACCGACAACTTCTCCGCCACGACCACACCACAGATTCCCGACCCCAACCACTTAGAATGCATCCTTCTCAACACCCGCTCGGTCCACAGGCACGCTATTGACCTTTGGAACCTACTTGACACCATCTCTCCTGACGTCGCCTTCCTAACGGAAACATGGATGAACGCTTCCTCCGCCCCTGACATCGCCATCGCTATCCCTGATGACTATAAGATCACACGCAAGGACCGCACCGACCATACAGGAGGAGGAATCGCTATCGTCCATAAGAAAACTATCCGCATCTCAACCAGCTCTGATGCCAACCTCGCCAACTCCGAACACCTTCACTTCCAGATCCACATCGACCCCAAGACCACACTCAGAGGCACCCTCCTTTACAGGCCACCAGGACCCCGCGCACAATTTAGTGAGGACATCACGGACTTCATCACTCCACACGCACTCCCCTCCAAAGACTACATCCTTCTGGGAGACCTCAACTTCCACCTTGAAAAGATCAACGACCGCAACACCTCCACCATCTTGGACAACCTCGCCAACCTCGGACTTAAACAACTGGTCACTTCCCCCACCCACATCGCAGGTCACACTCTCGACCCCATCTTCACCTCCAGCAACCATGTCTCCTTCAGCCACACTACGGATCTCCTCTGGACTGACCACAGTTGCGTTCACTTCACCTACAACAAGCCGAAACCCATCATCCACCTACAACCAACTCTACAAAGAAACTGGAACAAAATCACCACAGAACAGATCTCCACATCGCTCCTTCAAACCTCCCCAGCCCTCTCTTCTAACGCCAACGAAGCCGCCTCCAACCTCACCCTTTGGTTATCCAACACCGCCGACAACTTAGCACCACTGAAAAAACGTCAAAGCAAACCTGGCAGCAAGAAAGCCTCATGGTTCAACGATGATCTCAAGAAGTCCAAGAAACTCTGCCGCTCCCTTGAAAAGGCCTGGAAAAAAGACCCAACCACCAGCACCAAGGACGCCTTCAAAAGCGCCACCCGCACTCACCACCAACTGATCCGAAAAGCCAAGAAAACAGCATTCAAGGATCGACTTGACATCAACGCTCACAACAGCAAGGAACTTTTCAACATCGTCAAGGAATTCTCCAATCCCTCGGCCAACTCCAACGACATCACCCCCTCTCAAACCCTCTGCGATTCCCTAGCCTCTTTTTTCCACAACAAGATTGCTGACATCCACAACAGCTTCGACAACCAACCCGGAAGCCAACCCACCCCACCATCAGCTGACCATCTTCCCCCCGTTAACACCCTTAACGCCTGGAACCCAATCTCCACTGAGGACACCATCCGCCTGATGAATTCCATCCACTCTGGATCCCCCACAGACCCATGCCCTCACCACATCTTCAACAAAGCAGACTCCGTCATAGCTCCACACCTCCGAGACGTCATCAACTGCTCCTTCAACTCCGCCACCTTCCCAGAAGACTGGAAACACGCTGAACTCACCGCCCTTCTGAAAAAACCAACAGCAGACCCCACCGAACTCAAAAACTACCGCCCCATCTCGCTCCTCCCATTCCCGGCCAAAGTCATCGAGAAAGCTGTCAACAACCAACTCGCCGCCTTCCTCGAAGCCAACAAATCACTCGACTCCTCACAATCTGGCTTCCGAGCCAAACACAGCACTGAGACCGCCCTCATCGCAGCAACAGACGACATTCGAACTCTACTGGACAATGGAGATACAGTCGCCCTCATCCTCCTCGACCTCTCTGCAGCCTTCGACACAGTCTGCCATAGCACCCTTTTACAACGCCTCAGAAACATCGGAATCCAAGGAAAGGCACTGGAATGGATCACCTCGTTCCTCACTGGAAGAACCCAGAGAGTCCGCCTCCCACCATTCAAGTCAGAGGCCTCAGAAATCATCTGCGGCGTACCACAAGGATCCTCACTCAGTCCCACCCTCTTCAACGTATACATGAGCCCCCTCGCGGCCATCGCACGCCAACACAACCTCAACATCATCTCTTACGCGGATGACACTCAACTGATCCTATCTCTCACCAAGGACCCCAGCACCGCCAAAACTAACCTACACGAGGGAATGAAAGAAGTCGCCGAATGGATGAAACAAAGCCGTCTGAAACTAAACTCAGACAAAACAGAAGTCCTCATCCTAGGCAAATCCCCTTCCGCATGGGACGACTCTTGGTGGCCGGAAGCCCTCGGAAAAGCACCCATCCCGACAGACCACGCACGAAACCTAGGCGTCATCCTGGATTCTTCACTATCAATGAACAGACAGGTCAACGCCGTATCCTCTTCCTGCTTTAACATTCTTCGCATGCTCAGAAAAACATTTCGCTGGATCCCCTCCGAAACAAGGAAAATAGTCACCCACGCTCTGGTCACGAGCCGACTGGACTATGGAAACACCCTTTACGCAGGTACTACCGCAAAACTCCAGAAGAAACTACAACGAATCCAAAACGCCTCAGCCAGGCTCATATTAGACATCCCACGCAACGAACACATCTCTGGTCACCTTAAAGACCTCCACTGGCTACCCGTCAATAAGAGGATTACTTTCCGACTGCTTACCCACGCACACAAATCACTCTACGACATCGGACCAGAGTGCCTCAACTCCCGACTGTCCTTTTACACCCCCTCCCGCCAACTTCGCTCTTCCAGCCAAGCCTTCGCCACTGTACCTCGCATCAACAAGACCACCATGGGAGGCAGATCCTTCTCCTACCTGGCTGCCAAAACATGGAACTCACTCCCCGCTTACCTTCGCCTCACCCAGAATCACCTAGCGTTCAGAAAGCAGCTCAAAACGTGGATATTCGACATTTAATCCTACCCCCCTTCCTAGCGCCTTGAAACCCTCTGGGTATGTAGTGCGCTATATAAATGGTATGACTTGACTTGACATGTCAGTTGAAGCAGGGCAGGTGTGCTTGCTTTTCCCCCCATAATCTACAGTGATGAACCAGAGGGTGACATTGATGTACCAGAGGGTGGCATGGGTGAAACAGGGTGGCAGTGGTGAAACAGAGGGTGCTGTGAACCTGTGATGATGAACTAAACGTAGAAACAACATAGTCACGACCGTTGCGAGCCGACAAGTACGTTCGCAATTGCGAACTGGTACAAAACCCTCGCGAACTCGCAGAAACCCTTGCGAACACAAAAAAAAATCTGCAAATTCGCGAGAATTCACGGATTTTGCGGATTGCGAGTTCACAAATACGCAAATTCGCGAACGCCAGATTCGCAAAATTCGCCCATGCTTAGTTTTGTACTGGAAGATTCACCTCCCAGTACAAAACCTTACAAATAGACAAACTTTAGAACAATTCTAACTTTGGATGTGTGTTATATAGTGCGGTACACATGATATAGAGCGCGCAGGTCACCCGACTCAGTTTACCATACTCACCAGGGCCCATAAACAAAAACAACTTATATTTGTGAGTTTTAATCAGGTAACCTGTGCGCTTCCTCTAATCAGTGATTTTTAACTTTCATTTAGGACCTGTACCATTTACTTACCAATCCACGTTATCGGTACCTAAAGTCCTAGGGATTAAGGGTGTTAGAATAATAAGAAAAAATAACATTTGCACTCATATAATAACCACAGACTCTGGAAGTTTTAAAATCTTTATCTAAGTTCTTAAATGGCCATGATCCAAAGATTAAACACCAACAGACTTTCAATTATGAATATCAGAATTAATGTGTAACTATGCAAAAGATATATTATACTGAACATTTAGAAATAAGGGAAGGTAAGAAAAGGAACATGCTATGCAATCAAATGATTTGAGCATTTAACAAAAGGGAAAGGTAATGAAAAAAGAAATACGTATCAAGACTGTCTCAAGATTTTAATAATAGGCAGGGTAAGAAAAGGGAACATATGTAATCAAAACTTTTTTATGATAGGAAAGGTAAGAGAAAGAAACAAATACTATGACAAACCCACACAAATGTATATTTACCTAGAACAGTGTGAAGACCAACCCTGGCCACGGGCTGGACAAAGGACAGAAACCCCAAAAGTTGCAGTCACCAGTAGCCTTGCAGGTGCAGTTTCCGAATCAGGACAGGTAAAGCAAAATAGGATCAGGACAGGACCACCAAGGGCTAAGACAAGAACCCGCAGTTCAGTTGCAAGGCCTGCGCTACTCCCTCTCTGCAGCTAACAGCCAGAACCCCGATTGGGTTATCGATTTCCCCGATAAAGTGCTTCGCCAGCACTTCAGTTTCCTGAACCCCGATTGGGTCAGCGAATCTTCTGACAGAGTGCTCCGCAGCCCTCTGTTCTTGGTCACCTATTGCGTGCGTTGGGTCAGTGACAGGTCAGCTATTCGGACAAGTCGGACAAATTAACTAACTAAGCCTATCCTAGTTATACTATTTTCCAGGTCAGTGTACTACCCCCCAATCTTGCAAGTGTAAGGATCCCCAATTTTGATTGGACAAAGAATGAGCAGAGGTCATCACCCCATACCAAAATGACATTTTTAACAATTAATATTATAATAATGTTCCCGCCCATCAAATTTTATTTTCACATGTATGTTTTATTCCACCCGGCAGTCAATGTATCAATAATGATTACAATGTAGTTCATATTTTAGTTCAGCTTCCCTCACAGGGGTCAGAAGTTGACTTTCCCAGGAACACCTTCTAGCAAGTAATGCCTTGGCCGGGTTTTAATGCCAGCGCTTTAGGGTTTGTGTTTCTTCTGCGCAGATTCTTTCAATATGGAGTTCAGCGATAGGCGTCAGGCCCAAAATGATTTACATGTAAGAGTAGAAAAGAAACAGTTTGAGAACACAGAATAAATGAATGCACTGTATACCACTTATCTTGACTCTATTCCCATTACTTTATATTTAACTTTTGTGTTAATATTAAGCAGAACGAACAGCTTAGCAAAAGCAGCAGTGCAAGCTTCATGCATGCTGTAACACAGAGCAGCCATTTCAGTACTAGTGTGCAGAAGCGAAGGTTTCCCCCAAGCGAAAGATACGTCATGTCACGTGAGTATGACAGAGGCATGCGCAGTAGGAAATCACGCGTAGCAGCAGCCATTTTATTTGCAAGTGGATTAACATTAGTAAAAGCACATATGCAAGCTTCTCTCGGATGTTGTGCAATGTGATATTAATAAAACAAACATGTTGTTTAATGTATTAACGTTAGGTCGAGAGGACTGAGTACAAGCAAGTCACTTTACGTGCGATTCCTTGCTCCATCACATGCTAAGTGGGCAAAGTTATGAGAAATAAAAGCATTTCTCCTTTTTAATACTTGCCTCAAAGTGGCACTATTTTTGGTGCAAAATCTGCTACTATTGGTAGCAGATAGGGTTTTGTGTCAAAAACCATGGGTGGTCTCATGGTAATACACATGTATGACCCATGGAACACCCCCTTGACAGAGGGTATAGCGTAACAGGACTTTGTGCTGTTTGCATTGCTTTACAACAATTTTCAACTGGAAATCAAGCTTTGCACTGAAAAATAAATGCAAAAAAACCTTTTGCTCGAATTTGCATCCCTTTTGTGACGCAAACCTGGTGCAAAATGTTTGTAAACCTGGGCCAGTGTGCATAAAACATTGCTGCATTAGCTCCACATGTTTGTCAAGGAGATTGCAGCGAGTGGAAGAAGGTTTCGCTTTTTACAAAGTCAATTACGTTATTAATAGGCCTAGTTTGAGGATGGCGCTGTGGAAATGGCTTCAAGAGGAATACTAACAGCTTTCTACTTTCAATTGGAATACAAATTCCATTGATTTATGTGTACGGTCCGTCTCCTGGTTACAAGAAAGAAATCATTTAAATACAATTCGCTGCCCATTGATTTTGATAAACAAAAGTGCATGAAACCTGATTTTCACAGAAACCATAAAATGCTTTCACAGTGGTGGCAAACAATCATTGTGGCACCTGCAGAGTCAGACAATCAAGCACAGCGCTTAAAATGCTTTATACCCAGAGTAAAGGCAAAGATAAGAGCTGGTGTTCAGCAAGATGCACTACATATGTATTTGTTTCATGTGCTATCACCGAATAATCGCTGTACTAAAATATCTCTTGTGGGTCCAAGTTACAGCTCTTGTCACTTTTGTTGTTGAATATATTCTTTTGACAAAGGGAATCTGTGGGATCTTGGAAGCTTCATTTCACTGCTTTCTGCACAGTGAAGTTTTATCGTCCTTTGTTGTTCTTGCCATAACCTTAAAAGTTCTGATTTGTTCCTAAATAGCATCTTAAAATGTTCTATGTTGATGCTTGGATACACTTCTCTGATTCATTTGACTGCAACATTATGTTCGAGATGAAAACATGCGGAAGGGAAAAGAAGAAAGTGGAACAAGAGGACGAGTCAAAGACACGTTAGGTTCCACAACTTCCATCACTGATATTTTACAAATGCATGGACTGGAATCATAAGAAGTATTATGGGCCAGATTTACAAGAAAGTGATGAATTTGTAGAGCTGCGTCACTTTCCCTGCACCACCCAGAGATACCCTGGCGCCACCGTGGATGCGCCGTATTTACAATATGGCGCACCATGGCGTAAGGATTGACAGATGTGTCAGAAATTCTGACTTAACTGTTGGGGTAAAAGTCACGCATTGCTGGAGTAATTTTTTTGTTTAAATCTGTTTTTATTGATTTTAAGATTCTTGCGAAAGGTAACAATTGCATGTATGATTATGATACACGCTTAACCGTTGGTCATCAGTACAATTTAACATTTGTTTTACATCAAGTACATAGTTTGTAACGTGCAGGTCGTGTGTATCCAACAGTTTCTCCTTTGAGAAAGCAATGACAACATCTGCCCTCCAATCATCATTACACACTGTGTAGAGTTATAGCGAAATGCAATAGAATGCAAATGGGAGAGCTATGGCGTTTCACTATAGTCTTTCCAGTTCATTCACAGTGGGCTTGTGAACAGATGAGATAACAAATAACAAAAACAATAACAGTGACCTGTCCATAGGATCTTTTCCCCTTATCCCTACACATGCCTACATCATAATTCCTAGTTGATCCAGCCCTTATCATTCCCATCTGTGGTGTCCTCGCCTGGGCAGGCACTTAATTGGCTCATATGTGTCCATGGAGTATCGTGGTGCATCCCCTAATGGTATGTGCGGTTCACGCAGCCGGTTCGCCCTCCTCACGATCGGGCAGTTCCTCAGATCCCCCTCCTCAACTTGCTGCAGCGCATTCAAGAAGGTGTCTCAACAAGCTGCTATGGGGTCTTTACACAGCCCCAATGTTTCTTCGCGTTTGATGGTGATACTTTATGCTTTTGCCCATGATAGCAGTGAATGACGCCATGCTCGAGCATGTGGTGGATCCTCTGCTTTCCACTGTTTAGTTGGAACCGCTTAGCAACTACTATCCCCAAATCCAGGAACCTGGATGCTACCTTAGTGACAGGGGTCCTCTTAACGTGGTGTAGTAGATATACTGTCCATTCAAAGGGCAGTTCGTGACCTGTGCATGTGTGTAGCAGTCTATGCACTGTGCACCAGTATACACTGCTCCATAGCATGTGTATCAGAACAGCCCCTGGTTCAGCATATCTCTCACACTTCGCATGTGTGCGGTTAAAGTAGCGATTGATCATGGCGGGTGTAAGGTAGACCCTGTGGACAATGTACAACTGTATTTGCCTAAACCTCATATTTCTAGGTATGCTTACTGGGCTCTTTAGTATCCGTGTCCATTCTTTATCTGCTAGCTGTCGCCCCAGGTCTAGTTCCCATTATGACGGAGCAGGTCTAGGCTTAATGCCACATGGGTTCTGAGAGATGTTGCAAACCAGAGTACGAGATGCCTTCCTCGTCCCATGTCATGCAGATAATGTATGGTGAGGTGGGGGCTCGGTTCAGTAGTCATGTCCCCCCATTCTAGCTGTTAATGTGGCTATCAGTGAGCCATGTGTAAGGAATTGTCCCAGTGGGAACCCCTCCTCATCTACCAGAGACATATACAGTATGAGTGCTCCATCCCGGTGTAGGTCCCCTAGTGTCTGGAGACCGACCTCTAGCAACTCGGCAAGTGAGTTTGACGTAAGCACTGTAGGCCCGCTGGGAGACCCTCCAATGGTATTGCTGGCACATGGGGAGTGACACGCATTGCTGGAGTCATGTTGCACAAGCATGATGCAACTTCAGCAATGAATTGTAAGGCATATTCTGCCTCAAGCAGGCATAAGGTTTTGATGCAGTGCCATCCTAGAAGAGACGCAGTGAAATTTTTTAGATTTCACTGCATCACTTTAAGGAGGCTTTCCTTTGTGGGAACGCCCACCCTGCATACCATATACCTGACGCAGATATAATGTGATGTAGGGCTTTACAACGTGACACATCTCCCTAGATGTGTCACAATGTAAATTGGGCTCATTTTTATGCCGCCACTGCATCACAAAAGTGAAACAACGGCGGCGTAAAAGTGTCACATGGGGCTTGTAAATTTGCACCTTAGTGCTCTGTAGTGAGCGGATGGAATGATTACTGCAAAACTGACTATTGGTATAGGCAAAACACTTCCAAGAACTCCTCTGAAATAGAATCTTCCCTGAAATTGTAAAGAGTTAATAAGTGGATATTTGACATAAAAGTATAAACAATGGAAATATTAAAAATTTCTGAACCAGTACTGCTTGATATACAGCTCTTAACCATGTAGGGTTGTTTACTCTCTCAAACTCACACCCCCCCACCAATCACTTTAATTTTATTCCTCTATCACAACTTTTTCTTTTAAACAGCTTATGTTAATGTTGGGGAACGTCGTTTACGACGCAACTTTTAGCACGCAGTGCTATTACAACGCGGTTTTTAAATCGCATTCTATTACAACGCATGACTCTGGGGGGTGCTCAAGGATAGGGAATACTTTTAATTTACTATCCAACACCTTCCCTAGTGTCAACGGGGACTGGTGTTGGAATAGTAAATTAAAATATTCACTATCCAACACCCCTTTGTATTATGCGTTGTAAAAGAATGCATTATAAAAACCGCGTTGTTACAGCATGCGTGCTGATAGCATGCGTTGTAACAACGTACATCCGTTAATGTTATGTAGTGTCATGTCACATCATGTTATGTTATATTATGTTATGCTGTGTGTATTTTATGTAATACTAGCAGCTCGTCCCGACATTGTCCGGGGGCAATTAGGCTTCAGGGCCCCTGCCCGCCCCGACATTGTCCGTGGGTCCCCCAGAGCCTTCCTCCATATATTGCAGTATTATACCTCTATGGTTACTTTGAACGCTTTTGTAACCTGCACATGAAACTTTTTCCTCCTGTAATGCACCGTTTGGCTCACTTTTTTAATGCTCAGTTTGCTTCCTCTTGCTACCTGCACACGTCACTTTTTCCTCCTATACTTCTATGTTTACTTTCTACCCTTTTGCAACCTGCACATGTAACTTTTTCCTCCTGTAATGCACCGTTTGGCTCACTTTTTTAATGCTCCGTTTGCTTCCTCTTGCTACCTGCACACGTCACTTTTTCCTCCTATACCTCTATGTTTACTTTCTACGCTTTTGTATCCTGTACACATAACTTTTTCCTCCTGTAATGCACCATTTGGCTCACTTTTGTAATGCTCCGTTTGCTTCCTCTTGCTCACGATTTTCATTTTTGCTTCATTTTTCCGCCACTCACCGCTCCTAAATAAATAAATAAATAACCTACCTCATCCGCCGCTCACCGCTCCTCCCCGCCTGTCCGCCGCTCCTCTCCACCTGTCCGCAGCTCCTCACCACTCCTCCCCGCGCCATGTCCGCCGGTCCTCCTCGCGCTCCTGGACGTCGCTCCTCCCCGCGCTCCTCATGTCGGGCACGCACGTCGCAGCCGGCGCTTCTTCCTAGGGACTACTTTTTTTCGGTAAATTTTTAAAATAATGTTTATTTATTAAGTTTATATAGCCTATGTCCATCTGCACACCCTGACGATTAGAACGATGTATCGGGTGTGTGGATTGGCGTTGTGGTTCCCGAGTTTACCCGCCTCAAAGGATCAAAGTTCTTCCTTTATAATAGTAGTATAGATAGATTAAGGACCTTGTTACATGTCCCAGGCTAAACTCCATGTGAATGCTTGTTTGCACTGGGATCAAAATTATAAGTTATGTGATAATTATTAAACCCACACAGTTTCACCCTGATAGATTCTGGTAGGCAGGGCCAGCCCTAAATCAGATTGACTGGGACAGCGCACTGGGAAGAAAGAAAATGTGGTAATTGTTGCAGGAGGTCTTTGGGGCGTAACAGCAGGAGTTGTAAGGAAGATAGTAGGAGGGTCGGGGGTTGGTGGGGTCCTAACAATTACACTGAGGTACATTAAGTGCTCATTTCCAAGTCTTTACTAAGACCTGATAGAGACCAAGTGGGATGGACAAGCTGCTGTTCGCATGAAATGAAGTCAGGTAGCTCTCTGCTGAGCCCCTCGGAATTTTGTCGCTGTGAGCCTGGGCCCAGCTCACCTATACCCAAGGACAGCCCTGCTGGAAGATCAAAGCAGCCGATATGTATTGGGGTAATGGCCAGTAGAAAAAGATAAAAATGTAGAATTTGGTGTTTTAAAAACTGTTTCTGCACGTTATGCCTCATTTCCAAGTTTAAAAACCAGGTTGAGAGGTATTTACCATACAAGGTAAATACCTCACCAAGGTAATGGTTTTTTCTTGGTGTTGTAAATATCTTACCCTATCCCACCTAACTTGCACTGAAGATAAGGGGTTTCTTTTTCAAGCCTGCCCCTTCCTCATAATTCAATCTCTTTTTTGTATATCTCAGTTCCCTGATCCAAAGTCGTTCTGCAATGTCTTTAGGGAATCATGGAACTTAAAAACCATGATATGTCCATGACCTGTATGTGCTTTAATCTATCTTAATATTCTGATCAGTTGTAATAGGACTGCGTCGGTGGGAGCACTGCTGTTGGCTAGTCTTAGAATAAACAACAATAAACCCAACTGCTAAGATCTGCAAAATTCCTTCAAATCGATATTTGGCATCAATATGTGAGTCTGTAGACCCTACGAGCTTAAAAACAGCTTTTAAAAGCCACCTATTTGCATATAAGATTGTTCTGACATTTGCGACATACCTGGTCATCTATTACCTCTTTCTTCTACCATCTGTCTTTATTACCGTTAAGCTCAGATGGTACAGACAAGAAGTCCTGTCAAGACAGCATGACCCAGCTACTGTCTAAGCAAGTTTCTCGTCTGCCCAACCAGCAGCCTGCTGCATGCAGTGGAACATACCTCTTTCTAGAACAGGGCAGCATATTAAACACATGCAATACACACCAAAAACTACCATAAAACTACCATGAGAAAGAAAACGTCTACTACCTACAAAATTAGGCTCACCACCACATTGTTCTGCCAATGTGACCACCATCTTAGAATATTGGGCACTGCACCATAGAATAAAGAAACTTCAGGGATCACCCCAGGTTCTGGACTTTTGTCTGGCATCTGAGTGCACTCCTCAGGAACCAAAAGAGAAATCTTGAAATTTTAGGGCCATTCCACCGAGCCACTTCTGCTGAACGCAAAGACCACCAACCCAAAAGTTCCAGTGATCCTGACTCTTCGGCCCACAATGACCACCAGTGACAACCAGCAATGCGAGATCAGCACTTTACGCTACAGTGATGACAGCCCATAGGGACTATCATAGCAAAGCCCCAGCAACAACCATCTGTGACGCCTGACAGGATCTTCACGCTATAGTGACACCATTTATGATGCCAGACCTTTGCTTCATGCTACAGCAATGGCCATGTGCTTTGTTCTCCTTTCTCCACATGGCTACTCCACCACAAACTATACTCTTAATGCCAGACATTGAGTGGGTACCTTTTCCTGTGGGGCCAACCTGTTCCCTGTATCCCACCAGCACTCTAGCTTGGTTCTCCATAACTTGTGATGTTACCCCGCTCTTGCATGATCAGATGATCACGAGTGAGGATTTGTAGCTTTGAGCACTATACTTACCAGTAAATTAAAAATTGCATATCTCCACTTCTACTGATTTGATTTTTGTTGTTCTGAAATTCTTTAATTTATTAAAATGCACTCTATGTTTCCAAGTGGGTGTTGGATTGTTCTTGGTGTGTTTCCACTATATTACAGTTTGAGTGCCACAGAAATACTTTACACACTGCCTCTAAGTTAAGCTTGACTGCTTTTATGTCAAGCAACCAGAGGGTGAAGCACAGACTAATTTAGTATAATTTTGTGCTTCACTCTAACAGGGATTTTGGTAATTACTTGTGCTGTAGCGCTTGCTGGGCCCAACTAATCATAAACTTGTAACATCAAGTATATCGCTAAACTCTCAATATCTATTACACTCTCTTGGCTCTTCGATGGATCTTTTTCTGTGCTGAAAGGGACTAAATATTCGCAGGATGGACAATTATCCAGTGAGGATCAGGAATGGGATAATTGTTATCTTCAATCTAATTTCATTATAGTCAGAAATATTCCCAAATAACTATAAGTAACTCAAAACCAAATGATTTTCCCACAAGGAATGATGAGGCAAAATCAGCGGAATCAGTTTATATTTCAAAGTTTGTTATTCATTTATAGGTAAGGAACATTAACATTTAAAATAAGATAGCACAGATCCCTTATATTTAATTAGTAAAGACATTTAATGAAATATGCCAAACTTCTGAGATTCAGGTAGAAAATTGGAGGATGATCAGGGAAATCTTCCTCAGCAGAGGCAGATTTAGACTCATACAGAGTATGTGTCGAGAAGAGATACGAGTCCAGGTGAGTCTTATAAAGACCCTCAGGAAAGTTCAGCAAAGTTCAGTGCACACGTTATAACATGAAATAATAGTTTTTTACTTTTCACATGAAAGTCAATATACTATAGATTCATTTTCTTTAGTCTTATTCATTTTTTTTTAAGTTCAAGTTTATTGAAACCAAGCATAACAAAAAATATGAGAAAACAATGCAGCAAAACAGAATGAGATGATAATAAGCCAGATAACAGTAAAATAAAAGGCTCATACAAATGGAATCAATAAACACTTATAGCTAAATCTTAAAGGGAAAAAGAGGGAAGAGATAAAACAAGGGTACATTGTAAAAAGGCATAATAAGAGTTATAATAAAAGTAAAACATTGTATGCAATAAAAGAGTAACAAAAAGAGAGAATGATAAAATAGAAAATGGGGGGCGTGGCTTGGCGCCCGGCGTGGACGGCGGCTCTGATGTGAGCGCTCCAGGTCGTTCAGGGGACTCGCTCTCTCTTGCCTGCTGCCACCGTCTGTAAGAAGCAGCTACCCCCGCCGGAACATCGGGAGAATGAAGCGCTCCTAATTCGAAGGAGTTTCTGAACATTTTCCTGCCGGTTTTCTTCAGTTTACGAGCGGACGTGGCTCCCTGATGGCAGCGACCGCCATTTTGTTTTGGCATCGCGTGTTCAGCGCGCATCTTCTCACAGTCAATGTTTATCCCCCACAGCGCTCCAGCCAACAGAATTCGCTCACGGTGAGCTACTTTTCATAACTTCAAGCTGCCCATGTCTTTAGCTTGCTTGTCCTGAATTGTGCGAGTTTCACTCGTGGTTTTTTGTGCCTTTGGCAGTTATTTTGGTCCTTCTGGCACACCTCTCACGCATCTTCTCCGTGCTCATTACCAGCAACTGCCCTCTACCAGGCGCAATACAATTTCACTACACTCCCTTTCATTTGGACTTTCATTATTTGGGCAGTTCTTCAAGTCATCTGCGCACTTTCTTACATGCGTATTCACCTCAGACTGCACTTCTCTACTGCAACGCTGTGCCTTCTTTGAAGGTTTTTTCCTTCTCTATGATGCACCATCCTGCTGAATCTCACTGTCATGGACATTCTTCTTTTTGCTCTTCAGTGTGAGGTCTTACTGGCATAAGTATATGGATGTTGTCTCGCGCTCCTGGGTGATCTTTTGGCATTCCTAAGTGGCTGACAGAGAACTTTCTTTGGACCCTTTTTAGCGCCTGGGTACTTCTGCTGTCTAAACCGTTCTTCCACATATATACTATTTCTCGCAGGCACGCACGGACTACTCCTGGCGCTTGTTTTTCCCCTGTTTTCTTTTTGGAGGCGAATCTCATTGTATGGAGAGAAGGGCGAATACTCGTACTTCCAAAACTCCACAACGAGTTTTCATCAAAAACTCCAGAGTCTTCTCCGCATTAGCACATCTGAAAGCTTCTCAGAAACTTTCTGTCCAAATGTCGCAGTCCAACGCAGAGCGCCCAATTCAATCCTCAGGAAAAGCCATGTCGAAGCGTCTTAAAAAGGATCCTCCCTCACCGACAGGCTCTACCTCGGCTGTTTCTATGGAGTTGCTGCTGGAGGAGATACGCGCTCTCCGGCCTTTCATGGAGGAAACCAATTCCAAGCTCCAAGTTCTAACTGACAACTGGTCACAGATGGACACGAGAGTAACTACAATGGAGCGCTCTATTACCTCTCTTCAAGAGTCATCTTCGAAGGTGACACACATGCAGTCGCAGATTTCCTCCCTCCAGAAGCAGGTTGAAGAGCTTGAGAATCGCAATAGACGCAACAACCTTCGACTGGCGGAGAACTGTGAGAGAAATGACCCCATCACTTTCTTTAAATCCTTCCTACCTAAGCTCCTTCACTTGCCTGAAGGTACCACGCTTAGCATTCAACTAGCACATAGGTTGGGCCGCATTTCATCAACTCCCTCTGCTTCTTCCAGACCGAGAGGTGTCATCATGTATTTCTTAGAATACACTGATCTTCTCAAAGTCCTTTCAGCGGCCCGTGCCTCCCCTCGCCTTACATGGTCTGGATCAATTCTCTTCTTTGCGCAGGATTACGCCAGAGCTACAGCCAGCCGCCGTAAAGCCTTCTTGGATATGCGACCAGAGCTCCAATCCATTGGCACCAGATATGGCCTTTTCCATCCTTGCTTGTTCAGAGTCACTCACAACAACAAAACAACGACCTATGGAGATCCTGTTCGCCTGCGTAGTTTCCTGAACTCTGCCCAAGCGTCTGATATGGATCTATCCAGCTCTTCATCAGCCTTTCCTCCATGACTTTCATGAGTTGCTGCTTTGTTTTCTCTTTTAGCCTGCACACTTCATGCTGACTGTCTTCATTGTTCGCATTTTTCATGTTTTTTCATGTTTTTTCGCCCCTCTTCTCCTTTATGGTTCTTTTTGCTTTTACCTTGCTCCCTTATGTCTCTACAATGTAGTCATATGTTATATACTGTTGTTTACTATTTCGTCTTTATTACTTAATTCCCTGATGTTTTCTCTTCTCAAGTTTCACGTTCTTTCTTTTCTTCTACAGGTATTACAATTCACAGTACGTTTCCCCTTCGGCCTGGGGTTCGCTTACATTGGATGTCTTGCCTCCTCCAGTTGGTGCTGGAGGAGGCACTTCTTCTTGACTTTCTTCTTCTTTTTGATCACCTTTTCCTTCTGGGTACTTTTTATATTCTTTCTTTTCCCACTAACATTTTTCTTCTCACTTTCATGTTATGTCGTTGAAAATAGTTACATCGAATGTTAAGGGTGTTAATTCTCCCATCAAACGACAGAGGATTTTGTCGCACCTCGCACGTTTAAATGTTGATATTGCTTTCTTGCAAGAAACTCATCTGTCTGCTGAAGAATCTGGTAAACTAAAGAGAAGTTGGGTGGGTGATGTTTACTACTCTCCAGGGGATGGCAAGCGTAATGGAGTAGCAATTTTATGTCGCAAAACTCTTTCTCATTCTCTGCTCGCTCAGGAATCAGCTGATGGTGGTCGCTAGACATATGCCAAGCTCTCTATTAAGAATGTTCCAATTTCCCTTTTAAATGTCTACACCCCCACTGCTGGAGATCCTACTTTCTGGCATACGTTCTCCCGTCATATTACCAGATTTATCGATGACAACTTTATTTTAGCGGGGGATTGCAACCAGCCCCTTGACCCCTTTTTGGATAGGAATTCCAAGGCTCATTTTATTCCTAACAAGTCACATAAATCCTTCTCTCAAGCTATTTCTCAACATAAGCTTACTGATGCTTGGCGCTTATGTAATCCAGAGCTGCAGGAATTCACCTTTTACTCTCCTTGTCATCACTCCCAATCCCGTATTGATTAAATTTTTGTAACCCACAACATTGCCCAAACCCTTACTCATGCAGAGATTGGTCTGATTTTACTTTCAGACCATGCCCTCACTTTGGCTCAACTTGACGTCCTTCCTAAATCAGTTGGGCCCAAGTGATGGCGCTTTAATAATTCCCTTCACTTAGACCCCAAGTTCACTGCATCCTTCACTGAATTCTCGGATGAATTTTTTCTATTTAATGACACTCCCTCTATTCCCAAGCACACCATTTGGGATGCCTTCAAGGCCGCAGCGAGGGACTTTATAATTGGCTTTGTGGCAAAAAAACGCAGGGCTGCTCGTAGTTTTACAGCTGGCATTCTTCTAGACATTAAGAAATTGGAGCATTCTTATTTTACTTCCCGATCGCAGGACAGTTTAACTGCCCTGATTAATGCTAAAATGAAATTTAACAAAAAGTCTACAGACGATGCGTCCTTGTATCTACTCAAATCAAGTGCCAAGTTTTATGGGGGCAAAAATAAAGCTGGGAAGGTTTTAGCTAATTATCTGAAGGTAAAGCACAACAAGCTAAACATTTAATCAATCTTTGATGCACACTCTGTTCTTAAACACACGGACACAGACATTCTTGCTGAATTTTCTTCCTTTTACAGAACTTTATACTCCTCTGAAACCCAACCATCCTCTCAATCCTTAGATCATTTTTTCTCCAATATCCAAAAAACAGCCCACATCCCGCTCGACGTATCTCATTTAGAGCTTGGCATCTCCCAGCAAGAGTTACTCACAGCACTTCAGAATCTCCAAAAAGATAAAGCGCCTGGGCCGGATGGCTTTACTGTTGAGCTTTTCCTTCACTTTTCAAAATTGCTCATCCCAAAACTACACTCCCTCATCGATGCTTTCCTCCCCTAGGGATCTTCCTCAGGCTCTTTCTCCGATGCGCACATTTGTCTCATACCTAAGGAGGGGAAAGATCCTCAACATTGTAAAAATTACAGACCTATCTCCTTGGTTAATATGGATTATAAAATTTTTGCGAAGTCCCTTGCAGCACGTCTTGATCTTTTTCTCCCGGATCTTCTGGGTGAGGAAGAGTCAGGCTTTGTCAAGGGCCGTTTCTAACCGACAACACTAGATTGCTATTTAATGTCTTATCTAAGTCCCGTCATTTGCCCCATTCCCTTGCGGCCATTGTCCTTGATGCTGAAAAGGCGTTTGACAGAGTTGAATGGACCTATCTTTTTCACACACTCCATTGGTTTGGTTTTGGTCCTAATTTTATTTCTTTGATTTCCCTACTTTATTCTAATCCACGTGCAGCTGTTTGCGCTAATGGTCAATTATCCTCCTTTTTTGATTTGAAAAGAGGCGTCCGTCAAGGATGCCCCCTATCTCCTTTTCTCTTTAATTTGGCCCTAGAACCCTTTCTGTCTAAACTCCGTCAGAACCCTACCATTCAGGGCTTTCAAATATCAGACTCCCAAATTAAGCTGGCCGCATACGCGGACGACATCCTTCTTTTTATTTCTAACCCCACTAATTCGATTCCCGCCTTCCTTGCTGAAGTAAATGACTATTCCCAAATATCTGCTTATAAACTGAACAATGATAAATGCGAGATCCTACCCATGACAAAATTTACATTTAAACCTGATTTTGCTGCATCTAACTTTACATGGAAATCTTCCCACATTAAATACCTTGGTATGCATATTACTCCCACCATCCCAGATACTGTTTCCCTCTGTCTGTCCAAATGCATTCAAAAATTAGTGGATTTAACGTCTAAGTGGCATCCTCTTTACCTGTCCTGGTGGGGCTGCCTTGATACTATTAAAATTATGTTGTCTCCCTTAGTCCTTTATACTATTTCTAACATCCCAGTCTCCATTCCTGCAACATTTTTAAAAACAATTAACTCCATTCTAATGTCCTTTCTTTGGAATAAGAAGAGACCTCGAATGTCTCTTGCTCGACTGATTCGTCCTAAGACGGAAGGTGGAGTTAACTTCCCGGACTTCCCTGCCTACCACAAAGCATATCACTTACGACAAGCCTCCTTCTGATTGCAAGATCCCAGCACTCTTTGTCCTTTATGGACTAAACTTAAGCGCCTTCTTCTTTCTCCTTTTTCCTTTGCTGAATATCTTTCCTTTTCTCGTAAACCCCCTTCCATCTCTACTCCTATTCACAAATTTACTACTAAGCTGCTCCTCTCTTCTTCTCATTCCTCTCCCACAACCATCGCAGATTTCCTTCCATCTACCATCTGGCATAACACCACCCTACTTATCCTTTCTTTTGGAAAACATGGCATCACAAAGGACTGATATGGGTTTCCCAACTCTTTTCCCAATCCTCTTTCTTACGTTTCCCACTCTTCGTTCCCTTTACGACTTACCTACCTCCTTCACTCGTAACTATCACTTACTTTAAGAGGCTGCCTTGACAACTTATAATCGACTCTCTCAATTATATCCTTCTCCCGCTTCCCCCACTCCTATCTCCTTACTTCACTCCTTTCTACGCAACACCCCAAAGGCTTCCGCCATTTATAAACACCTTCATGCCACTGATCATGTCAGACCTAAATCCAAAGTGGAGGAATTTTGGGAACATGACCTTTCCATATCCTGGCCAATTTCACTATGGGACAAAATTTGGATCAAGATCCGTAAATCCTCGAGAGCTGCAACTTTAACACAGTCTTTGTTCTTCATTTACAATAGACTTCTTTATACACCCTTTGACCTCCACAAACGCTTTCCAAAAACTTCTCATGTTTGCTGGTCTTGCTCATCCCCACAGGCCACTTTGTTCCACATGTTATTCCTCTGTACCTCTGTTCATGGTTTTTGGTTACAGGTTTGGGCCCAAATGAATCTGATTTTTCATACATGTGTTCCCTTTTCTCATATAAACATTTTCTTAGGCAGCCTTTCCCCTTGCTGGGATAATGTTGAATTAAAACCTCAGATTATTGATTTGCTATTGGCTGCTGCGTTCCAGCAAATAACAGTAAATTGGAAGGACTTCTCCAATATCTCCTTCAAGGCGTGGTGGTTTAACGTTTGCCATAACCATAGACTTGACACTGCTTTTGTCTTTCTGGCTTGCATGGCTGCAAAACGTTTGGACTTGTGGCTCCCTGTCACGCTCTACTTAGACACTTGTGCTAATCCTTTGTCTCGACCACTGCCTTCGCAACAAGAAGTCTCTAAACCTCCTTAAATGCTCATTGCATTCCGCTTTTCTTCATTGTATCATATTTATATTCCTTTCAGGTATTTTCATGCTTTTTATGATTATTGTTTCAAATGCTATTTCCTTTTTTTTGTTTTTTTTTCTTATTATTCTATTGCCCAGATTTTCCTTTTGATACTATTTTGATACTATTTACAACTGTGTGATTGCTTTATTTATCATAGCTTTCCTTGTTTTATATTTCCAATGTACTTTGTTTTGACACCTTGCTTTTCTCTTACCGTTATCAAATAACAATTTCTTGAACTTAAAAATAAAATAGAAAATGCATCTCAATAACCACATATGGAAAAGTGAAGTAAAAAGACAACTAAGAGATACTTATGGAGGCTTTTGAACATCATCCGAGGGATTGGCATGAGCAGCAATCGTGGTGGAAGGAGGGGAGGAGAGTGTGGAGAGGTAGGTAGTAAGTGGAATCCATAATAGGTCTCTTTTTATAGCAAGGGAAACAGGGGTTACATAATTGGTATCAAGTCTATGATGAAAACAAATACCGTTCCACCAAGCAGAGTAAGTGACCTTTGTAAGGTCCTTCCAGTTGGAGGTAATCAAATGAAAGGCGATTGCAAGAAAAAGAAGTTTAAAGTGAGAAGGGGATTGAGGTAAGTCTGAGGATAAGGAACCTAGGAGGACATTAGAGGGGGAAAAGGGAAGAGACATGTTAAAAATAATATTAATACGTGACCAGACTAAACCCCAAAAAGCAAATATATAGGGTCAATGAAATAACATGTGGGAGGGGTCTGCACATAAACACGGACAGGACCAAAATTTGGGAGAGAGGTCAGGGGAGAACGAGGCCAATTTTGCCGGGGTAAACAACAAACGCTGGTAAAGGAAATAAAGAGTTTGGGTAGTATTGGCAGCTCTTGACGTTTTATGGATTTTTAACCATAATTTGTCCCACAAGTGGATCGGCCAGGATGTTGACAGATCACGTTCCCAAGCCAACTTAGTTTTCGATTTGAGACGTTCAGAAGATGATATAAGACATCGGTAAATACAAGAAGCCGGAGGAGAAGTATGTAGGAGAGGAAAGAGAGTGGAACAGGACAAAGGTAAATCAGAAGATGCGGGTAGAGATTGCAAATAATGAAGAAGAGAAGGAATGAGAAGATCATATTGTTTCCGAAAAGAAGTGGGAAGATGAAATTGAGTTTGAAGATCCTGAAAGGAGAGAGGAACGTTATCGGACAGAAGTTAGAAATCCAAAATAAACCTTTGGATTTCCATGATTTCCAGAAAAAGAACGATTGTTGATGCGAAGTGCTTTATTATGCCAGATAGGTTGTTGAGATAAAGATAAGAGAAAAGGGTAGGAGGAGGGTAGAAGAGGAGATAAAAGATGATATGAGTGAGCAATAACAGGGGAGTGTAAGAAAGAGGCCTTAGCAGAAAAAGTGAGAGTTTCAGGAAAGTCGAAAGGCGAGATGAGGGATTTTTCAAAGGACAACTAGACTGGAGGGTAGGTGGGAGTGTCCGAAGAGAGCCAACGAGAGGCCTGTTTAATGATAAAAGAAAAGTGATAGGACCTAAAGTCAGGAAACTTAAGACCACCGAACGACTTATCCTTTTTTAAAGAGGACAATGCGATACGTGGAGGTTTATTCTTCCAGAGAAATTTCTGTAGGAGAGAATCAAAGCGTTTAAAATAAAAAATAGGTATGCAAATTGGTACCATAGAGAGTGAATAAAGAATGACAGGGGCAAGCATCATTTTAATCGAGTCTAGTCTTCCCCACCATGAAAGATAAAGGGGATGCCATCTAGTGACAGAATCAGTGCGTTTTTTAGTGATATAGTCAAAATTAGCCTTCAAAGTGTTGGGAATAGTAGGGGAGAACCATAATCCTAAATACTTAATTTTGAATGGTTGCCAGGAAAAACCAGTTTGGTGGAAAAATGAGGAAGGCATAGGATATTTAGAGGTAAAACTTCGCATTTATTGCGATTGAGGCGATATCCAGAAACTGAGGAGAAGGCCTCAACCTGACGAAGAAAAGTAGGTAAAGAGGATTCCGGGTTAGAGCAGTATAAAAGGATATCGTCTACATATACAGACAGTTTAATTTGATTGGGACCTGGGTTATAGCCAGTGATTTGGGCATCCTGTTGCAACTTTGTCAGGAACGGCTCTAGGGCTATAATAAACAAAAGAGGGGATAAGGGGCAACCTTGCCGGACACCTCTAGAGAGGGAAAAATAATCAGAGATTTTCCCGTTAGCGACAATGGAAGCTCTAGGACCTGAATATAAAAGGGAGATAAGAGAAATTAATTTAGGGGGGAAGCCAATCCAAGTGAGGGCATGGAACATAAAATTCCAACCGATCCTGTCAAAGGCCTTTTGGGTGTCTAAAGTAATGGCTGCAAGCGGATACTGTAACGAAGAGGTTTTACTCAATACATTAAAGAAAACTCTAGAGTTGTCGGAAGCTAAACGACCTTTGACAAAGCCGGATTGTTCGGTACCAATAAGTTCAGGGAGGATGGGATCAATACGCAAGGCAAGCAATTTGGCAAAGATCTTAAAGTCCATATTTACAAGGGAGATGGGGGCGATAGTTTTTACAAAAAGAGGGATCTTTGTTATCCTTAGGGATAAGGAAAATCATGGCTTCTTGAAAAGTACCAAGGGAAGAGCCATTCGCAATAAAAGAGTTGAATAGAAGAAGCATGCGTGGAAGAAGAAGTTTGGAAAAATAGTAATAGATTTCGATAGAAAAACCATCGGGCCAGGCGCTTTGCCGTGTCTTAAAACTGATACTTCATGAGAAAGTTCCGTCAGAGTGATATCCGATTTAAGAGGAGCAAAATCAATGCGGGAAGAAGGAGGAGAGGCAAGCGAATGAAAGTAGGAGTGTAGTATCGGGTTCCCAAGGCCTACATGCTCCGAAGATAACCCACTTACATTGAAAGAACTGTTGGCACGGAAACTGAAAAATTCAAAGAACAAGTTTATTAAGACCCCATGGGGTGGTGGTACATTCCTACAGCACCCTTCGATAATGCAAGAAGTATCACACCGAACATCGGTGTGACCCGTTCTTTTATACAATTTGCAGGTAATAAAAAGATAGGCGGTACAGAGTTACAGAGCGTTATGTACATATATGGTCATTTTTGGAACACAGCCAGCTCATTGGAGGGGTTACAACCCCGCTGGTCAGTTTGGCGGCACATTCCTAAGGGGTGACTGGTCAGTTGGGACTGCGCATGTACAGGCTTGACCGTTACTAAAAATAGCCTGTTGCCGGGCAAACTCGAGTGGTCAGTGGCACGGACAACGGACTAAAGGGCATGCTAGCCACGAGGCCGCTCATGATGTAAGATGGCCGCCGTAACACGCAAGATGGCGTTTCCAAGTATAGCCAAGTTAAGCGGAAAAACGTGTAGCACAGCTAAGCGCTAACCCGGCCATTGTCAAATTACGACAGACGACCCTTTTAGCGTTTAGCTGAAGCTACCTCGTAGTGAACATAGTCAGGGTGTTCATCTTCAATATCAATTAGCATTATTTGAGCTACTTCTTTATGAAGCATCATTTTGTTGTGAGCAAGAGCTCGTCTTGATGGTATGCAAGCCGATAAACACATGGAACATAAAGCTGGGCCACATTGTATACATAAACATACAAAAAACAATATCCCAACAATGATGCATAAAATCGTTAGCAGTTTCCATCCCCAAGTGGTAAGCATTGACCAGAACCACCCTGAAAGAGTCCAAGTTCCATTGTCTGGGTGTATTTCGGCAGCAATCTTGTGCAATTTCGAAATAGCATCATAAACAGATGGTGAATTGTCAGGTACGTATACACAGCAGCTACTTCCAATGATTCTACATGCCCCACCACGGTCAGCTAGAACCACATCTAGAACCATTCTGTTCTGGAGCGTAACAATCCTAGAAATCTGGATTTCTTCAGTAATATTTCCTAGCGCAATAGCAGTATCATTGGCTACAGCCTCAACAACACGGGTCAATCGTCGTATTTTCCGACTATTCAAAGCAGCCCCCACAAAGGAAAACAGTCCCAAATTAAAGTCCACATATTGTTGTAAAGCAGTATCAGTCTGATCTATTTCATCCAAAACGACAGTACGCTTAACATGATTCAACACGAAATCATGGTAAAGGACATAATCATTATGATACATTGGTGGGGCAATGAACACAGGGGGCAATACAAAGGATACATAACAAGTACCTAACCATCCCAACGGGAGCTGATGATAACCCTTCGTTCCACAAATAAAATAAGTATTGCGAGACGCTACAAACGATATGCCATTCGGACTGTCAAATGTAAGTGTAGTGTTACATTCACTTTTCCCAACCGGGATTGTACCTTTATTGCGTATGCATAAATCAGCTTTGGTGGCAATAACATTAATGACATGTAAACTAGATACATTGATGTTCCTTTGGTTGCTGTAAACACGTGGGGCAGATGCATTATCGGGACGGTATTCCTCCCATTCAAATCGAGTACCCTCAGCTCGTGGATACCCATCCCGGTCATGATAGCAAACTTTATTCAAACGGAAAAGCACCCCCCCCCTTTTGTTGGCCATCTCAAAGTGAATAGAAGAGTGTACCAGGCATTGCAAGATCCATTATGTGAAAACAGAAGAGGAATGAGTGGAGTGCCCCCTTTCTGCTGGTGCCCAGGCAACATCCCACACACCCAACAATTAGACGTATTTGTCATGTTATGCGTATGATGCAGAATCTGAATAGAGCTATTGTTCAAATAAGTCTGTCGGTGCCGTTCTTCATGGTAGGGCAAGGTGAAGTGAAAATGTTCAGATGGAGCTGGGGTAGTCAGCAGCAAATGTTCACGTGCGGGCACCACAAGTTCAACTACCCAAGCTATCACTGCTATTACCACGATTGTCAAGACGAAAAGGATGGCACCAAGGATTCTTTTGTCTCGTGCTGCAGAAGACGCCATAGTTCAAAAAGTTCTTAATGTCTCAAATAGTTCAAAAAGTTCACAAAGTCTCAAATGTACATATGTATATACCTAAAAAAGGGAAAAATACGGTGCTGAGCTCCGAGGTAGCCGTTGTTTTCTTCTCCGGGGTCAAGACGGGTGTCGCTACTCTTGGCAGAACTGATCCCCCCCCTTGAGATTCCCGGCTTCCGCTTCACAAACCCCAGAGCGGTAACCAACCAGTCTCGAAAACCAAAAAAAATCTTCTTATCGTGGCCGCAGATTATAGCGCTCTCGTCCAGAAACAGTGTGGTCCGGGAAGGCTCCCTCAACTTCGGCCGATGTCACAGCTGGGCTCTTTTCTTTCTCCAGAATCTCCTTGTAGTCGGTCAACACAGCAGGATTCACCAGATCAGGAGAAACACGACGGCATTGGGTTGAGTGCACCCACCGCTTCCTGTTGGTCACTCGTACAGCTGTTCGAGTGGCCAGGAGGACCTGCTCGGGGCCACGCCACCTCGGTTCCAAGCTGTTCGCCCTCTCAAACGACTTTATCATGACAAAGTCACCAGGGTGAAGATTATGGGCCTCTCCAGTAGAATTGTCAGGGAGCGCTTCTCGAACCTGTTGATGAATAGAAAGCAAATCATTTGTTAATCGTGCCAAATAATCGTTCATCATTATACAAGGCACATCGTGTATCAATCGCGGCTTAGGCACTCCCCAAATATTCATAGGCCTTCCAAACACCACCTCATACGGTGTGAGGCCAGTTCGCGAGTGGGGCACTGATCTGAGAGAGAGCAATGCTAGCGGTAAGGCATCCGGCCACTTCAATGTTGTAGACGCCACAATCTTAGCCAGTTTTAGTTTCAACGTGGCATTATACCGCTCAACAAGACCTGCCGACTGAGGGTGGAACACAGCATGAAACTTCTGCTGAATCCCCAACCCCTTCAGCACATACTCCACAATTTTCCCAACAAAATGAGGCCCATTATCACTCCACAAAAATTTGCAAACTCCAAATCGAGGGAAGAACTCCTTAAGCAACACCTTAGCTGTTGTCAGAGCTGTATTGTCTTTCGTGGGGAAAGCCTCAACCCATTTACTAAAAGCACATACCACCACTAAGACATACTTAAGGTTGTTGCAACGCTCAAGCTGGATATAATCCATTTGGAGTACCTCGAATGGTGCAGAGGGTGGAACGAACCCTCCTTTCGGAGTATGGGTCCCCTTTGCAGGATTGTGCTGCAAACATATCAGGCAGGTCTGCACTACTCTCTTAGCAGTATTGGCAATCTCGGGATGCTCCCAAACTCGTGTTAACAGTCGAGTGATTGCAAGAGCCCCCATGTGCGCCAACCCATGTGTCATCTGAACCATCGCTTGCAAGTAAGCTGCAGGCAATTTCCATCTCTCCATATCCTTGCTTCTCCAACAACCTTCATCATCTAGCACCCCATCTGCTGCCCATGCCGCAAGTTCTGATTCAGTAGCTGATTTCTGAATATCTAGTATCTCTGCTCTAGCATCATACCATCGCTCAGCCTGTGATTGTGTCACGTACATAGGGGAGTCAGTTCGAGACATAGCCGTTTGTCTCGCTATGCTGTCCGCAAAGGCATTTCCCTGACCCGCTTTATCGGTAATCTTTTTATGGGCACTAGATTTGATTATCGCTACTTTCTTTGGGCAAAGCAACGCGTTTAGGAGATCACGCACTAGTTCTCCGTGCATAATGTGTACTCCATGAGAAGTCAAAAACCCACGTTCTCTCCAGAGTAGTCCGAAGTCATGGGCTACTCCGAAGGCATACCGGCTGTCTGTGTATATGTTCACACATAGGCCAGCACCCAATTCGCAGGCTCTTGTCAAGGCTATCAGCTCTGCTGCTTGAGCCGATTTCTGTGGTATTCTAGCTGTTTCTACCACTGTCTTAAGTGTCGTGATCGCATAGGCTGCGGAAGTCGTACCATCTGGCAGCCTCAAACACGATCCATCAACCCGCAGTTCCCCATCCACATCTGGAAGTGGCATATCCTGTAAGTCGACACGACCCTTTGTCTGTTCCTCGGTCAGGAAAACACAGTCATGATGTTTTTCTTCCTGACCCTTCTTGACCGGATAGGGCAATAAAGTGGCAGGGTTCAGGGTAGCACATCTTTTCAGTGTGATATGTGGCGCCAGAAGTGTGAGCTCATATCCTGTCAAACGTGCACTCGTGAGATATTGGGTCTTCGTTTGATTTAACAGGGGATCTACTGTATGGGGAATTAACACGAACAGTTTGTGCGATAACACTATTCCCTCACTCTGTCGTATAGCTACCGCTGTTGCTGCAACTGCTCGAAAACACCCAGGTAACCCTCGTGCTACAGGATCAAGAACCGCCGAGAAGTATGCGCATGGCCTCTGCTTATCCCTGTGTGCTTGCACTAACACTGATAACGCGCACCCATCTTTCTCGTGGACATACAACGTGAAAATCTTTGTATAATCTGGTGTACCTAACACGGGTGCAGAACAGAGGGCTTGTCTCAATTGTTCAAAGGCATTTTAACATTCATCTGTCCATTCAAGAGGCATTGGTGTAGCTTTGGACAGTAACGCTAACAAAGGTTTTATAATGTACGAAAACCCCATAATCCACTGTCTACAAAAGGACGTTGAACCTATGAAGGCACGTACATCTCTCTGCGTGCGGGGGACTGGTGTATCTAAAATCGCCTGAATTCGATCTGATGTTAATGCACGCCCCTCCTTAGACAAAAGATGACCGAGGTAGGTCACCTTGGGTCTACAGTATTGAAGCTTTTTCTTAGAAACCTTGTGATTGTTCTGTGCCAGAAAAGAAAGCAAGGCAATCGTACTTTCCTCACATTGTGCATAAGATTCTGCAGCAAGCAAAAGGTCATCTACATACTGGATAAGGACAACCCCAGACTGTAACGCAAAGGAATCAAGCTGTCTTTTCAGAGCCTGCTGTAGATACTGGGGCTCTCAGTGTAACCTTGAGGAACACGACAATATACGATTTATTATTTAACGTGAAGCCAAACAAATATCTGCTATCAGGATGGACAGGGATAGAAAAGAACGCATTTTTCAAGTCAATAACACTAAAGGTCGTTGCCGTTGGTGGCACCAGTGTAAGCAAAGTCGTAATGTCGGACACCACTGGGTATTGGGGAATGACAATTTTGTTAATTTCTCTCAAATCAATAATAAAACGATAGACTTTGTCGTCAGTATCTCTCTTAAGGATCGGAAGAATAGGGCTGTTGCAAACATTGTAAGGAACCTCCTCCACCACTCCTGCAGTTATCAAATCTTGGACAATATGTGTCAGAGCAATTTCACCTTCCCTGGAAATCTTATACTGTGGCACACATGGCAGAGAGACTCCTTCCTTTACAGTAATTCGAATAGGTGGAATACGCATCTCTCCCACATCCGTGTCTGAGGTCGCCCATAACGTGTGCGGGAGAGAGGCCAAAGCTGGAGTATCTAATATAGTGCAAAACCTGTCTGATTCAGGGTAATTGTCATTCAGGATAACCCGCACTCCCTCTGGAGCGCACCGTATCGTTGCTCGAAAATATTTAAGCAAGTCAATGCCCAGGATATTATCTGGTGTATGGGGAGATAGCAAAAATTGACCAAAACTGAAAAATTTGTCAAGACAAAGTACAAGGGGTTTTGACAATGGGCTAGGGGAGGGTGTGCCATCAAACCCTACACATGTTATCATTTCGCCAGACAGGGGAGCCCTCGGAACCAAGTTTTTTGACAAAGCGCTACGAGTAGCTCCTGTGTCGACTAAAAATTGATCAGTAGAACCCAAAATGCCCGCTGATACATATGGACCTTTCTAATCTACCGGCACTTCAACTGATTCCGTACCCCATCCTGCGCAGTCCTATGCATGCACATAATCCTGATGCTCCACATTCTCACCCTCCGATGTCTGATATTGATTTCGTCTATCAAAAGTATTTCGTTCATCCTGGCCACGGCCCCTCTCTTCAGCCCTTCCACGATCACCTCCACCACCTCTCGCCCCCGTATAACTGCCCCTCGACCTTCCACCTCCTCGACCACGCTGGCTACGTTGTTCACGAAGTACCGGACAATCTTCAGCCCAATGGCCAAACTCTTTACAATAAGCACATTGATCCTCCGCTATATCCGTACGACCATACGACGTATTGCCTCCACCTCGTCTACCTCTATCATTCCCTCTATTCTGTGTTCCACGAACCTGTGCCAACATCACCTTCATTTTCAATTCTTTCGCTTTCTTATCAACACTTTCTTTAGCCTCCAACTCCTGCCGCTCGTAATACTGAGCCATGGTTAACAAAGACGCAGGGGTCGCCGTGGTCCAGGAACTCTCGCTCGCTTTCAATCGCTTCGCAATCTCCGGCAGGAGATTAGCCACATACTTATCAACAAACAGATGCCTACCCGTATCGTCTGTTAATGATTGACCACTGTAATCGTGAAATGCTTCTTCGAAGCGTGTAAAGAAATCCGAAACCGTTTCATCTAACCTTTGCTTACACGAAGCTAACATAGTCCAATCAATCTTTTTAGGAGGCACCAGAGTTTTTAATTTAGTCAAAATAGCCGTCGGGAGATCTAGAATCAAAGCACACGGTTTACATGCAGGTTCCCTTTGTAAATCAGCTTGCTCTAAGTCCTTCCAAACAGCCCCAAAAGTTGTTTGGTCATTAGTTTTACGAATCAACCTCCACATATCAGGGGGAAGAATTAACCCAAAGAAGAGATCTATATCAACAAGGGTCATAACACAAGAGGAAATGGCCCCCTCAACCCCTTCATAGAACGCAGCTGGATGTTTGCGAAGATCAGGCAGGGAGTTTTTTAATGCCATGACATCTGCTCTATTCCAAGGCGTATATACCCAGTTATATATAAAATACCCCTTTGCATCCTTCGACATTTTATCGTCATCTGTACCCTCTCCCTTTGGAGGAACATACAAAGGCGCAGCTTCACGCATAGGCATAACATGCATGTTGATATTCTTATCTGAACCCCGAAGAGGACACTCTTTGACTTCCTCCGCCGACCCCGACACGGACCCTGTAGCATTTTTCTTTTCATCCCGCAGCCTGGTCGCCTCATCCCCCAGATGAAGTAGTCGTTTGAAAAGGTCGTCGGTATCTGAAAGAGCAAATAAACCTTTATCCAGATTCTCACAATAAACTGACACAGCTTTGGGTTCTAAAGTGTCCGAATATTTACGGAAGCGAGCAACAACTTCATGTGCTAAAGTATGTATGAAACACATTAATTCTCGATCTGACCACATGTTTCTTTCGGCTAAAATCGTTGCTACAGTTACATGATCCAAATTGAATTTCCTAGCAAGACCACGCAAGTCCGCGGCTCTTTCCGCAGATAACCTGACACTCGACTTGCTCCCTTTCCCCGACTTATCCTGGTCATCATCCTCCGAGTCCGCAGTCGGAGCCGTGGGTGGAACGTACGGAGGCGGTGATCGATCTAGTAACGAAAAATCATCAATTTCATTATTAAGGACAGGATAAAGCGGTCGACGAATAGGGAATTGACCAGTCGTTTGTAATTTACGTTCCCGTTCCTCTCTCTCTCTCTTTTCCTGAGCCTCCTTTTCCTCAAGCTGTAAAGCCTTATCACGAGCAGCCTTGCGCTGCTCTTTATCCGCCAAGGCAACCTCACGTTTCATTCGCTCACGCACCGCTTTCTCCCACATTCGCACACAATCAAACATATTTTGTCTAGACCTTCGTTGAAACAAACATTGCTCCACAAACTGAACCTTACGTAAATCGAACGACCCATGTAGTGGCCATTGCAATTCAGGATCTGATTTGGTGTATTTATGCCATAGTTTACTGTACATTATAGGGGGAAGGCCAAATTTAATGTACATCTCACGGTTTGGAGTTCCTTCTGGGGGAGCCGGCTGTGATTCCGCTAACCTAATTGTGGTACCATTTCCAAGACAGCACATCCCTCGGAGTGTGCTTAAAACAGGCATGTTCAAAAAGTATCACGAAAGCGTGATACCGTATAAAATGGCACTTACAGTACTTCACACAAATGTGCCGCTCAGAGGAAAAAAAACAAAATTAGAGAAACATCTCTACATGCCTGCCTATATGAAGTGCACTACACATATAGATTCAAAGTTCACAAATTCACAAATGTTAGCTAACTCAAATCAAAATCATAGGTCATAGAACTTCGGCAAGCGTCCGAGGACTACCTTACCGATCACAAATCTTACCCAAAGTCTCAAAGGTCCAGATTCCAACTGCCAAGGTCTTTTAATCGAATCAGCCAAACGGCACTTTCCAGCAACGCAGACGATTAAGAACTCAGTCGGAGACCGGCGCCACCTGGAAGGTCAGATCAGAAGGAAAGAAAGAAACACCGCGGGTGCCAAGACTCGGGTCACTCGGTGGCAGCGTATGCGTCCATGGCGAGTTTCCAAACCTTCGTCACGACCTCTCCTTCGGGCATCCGAGTCGCTGATGAGTCCCTTCGTGGTCGCCAATTTGTAGTATCGGGTTCCCAAGGCCTACATGCTCCGAAGATAACCCACTTACATTGAAAGAACTGTTGGCACGGAACAAGTTTATTAAGACCCCATGGGGTGGTGGTACATTCCTACAGCACCCTTCGGTAATGCAAGAAGTATCACACCGAACATCGGTGTGACCCGTTCTTTTATACAATTTGCAGGTAATAAAAAGATAGGCGGTACAGAGTTACAGAGCGTTATGTACATATATGGTCATTTTAGGAACACAGCCAGCTCATTGGAGGGGTTACAACCCCGCTGGTCAGTTTGGCGGCACATTCCTAAGGGGTGACTGGTCAGTTGGGACTGCGCATGTACAGGCTTGACCGTTACTAAAAATAGCCTGTTGCCGGGCAAACTCGAGTGGTCAGTGGCACGGACAACGGACTAAAGGGCATGCTAGCCAGGAGGCCGCTCATGATGTAAGATGGCCGCCGTAACACGCAAGATGGCGTTTCCAAGTATAGCCAAGTTAAGCGGAAAAACGTGTAGCACAGCTAAGCGCTAACCCGGCCATTGTCAAATTACGACAGGAGGATAAATCAGAGGGAAGGGGTTGAGATTCAGGTGTATAAAGTTGTTTATAGAAAGTGACAAATTCCTGTAAAATAGCTTCATCCTTAAAATGGGAAGTGCCACCAGAGTCTGTGATGGAGGCAATGCGGGTGCGTTCCTGATGAGTTTCCAGATAAGAGGCTAGCAGCTTTCCCATTTTATTCTGGCCTCCATAATAGCGAGCACTACTTATCAAAAGATAGGAAGCCGCAGCATCAGTGGACATTTTATTGAAGGCAATTTTGGCAGTGATAAGTTCTTTTAAAGAAGGGTCTGTAGGGGAGCGGTAATAGGAATATTCTAGTTGTTTAATTTTAGAAAGGAGTTGGGAAGATTGTACCTCAAAGTTCTTCTTTTTATGAAAAACATAATTCATTATAAATCCTCTAGCGGTCGCTTTAAAGGAATCCCAAATGATAGATGGTGAGGAGTCAGAAGTAGTATTGGTATTGAAAAAATCTTCGATAAAGGAACTGAATTGGCCTGAAAACTTAGGAACTGCAAGGAGAGAGTTATTAAAATGCCATCTGCCTGAGGAAGGGAAGAAAGGGATGAGGTCAAGGTTAACACTGACTGGGGCATGATCAGATATGAGGATAGAACCTATGTCCGAGGAAAGGGTACATTGGGTAAGGGATTTACTAAGAAAAAGATAATCAATTCAAGATTGAGATTTGTGGGGAGGGGAGAAGAAACTAAATTATTGGAGGTCAGGGTGGCATAATCTCCAAACGTCAGAAAGATTTTTGCGTCAAATAGCAGTGGTGAATTGATTGTGCATTCTAGACTGGACAAATTTAACAGGAGAGTTTCTATCAAGGATAGGGTCCAGGACTTGATTGCAATCGCCACCAAAAATAATATACTCATCATCAAGTGAAACCAATTTGTCAGAAATAAGTGGCCAAAAGGTATTATCAACTGAAACAGGGGCATAAGGATTGAAAATAACCAGGGGTATGTTGTCAATTAGCAATTTGATAAGCACCCAACGTCCATTAGAATGAAAATCTTGATGAGTAACAGAAACAGTAAACTTTTTGTTGACTAAAATAACAACCCCATTCTTCTTACCCAAGGCCGGGAAAGAAAAAACATTTCCGACCCAAAGTCTTTTTAGTTTAGAGGATTCAATGTCTGAAAGATGGGTCTCTTGCAACATGGCAATGTCTGTTTTCAATCGAGCCAAATGGGATAAAACACGTTGCCTTTTAATGGGATTATTTAATCCTTTAACATTCCCTGAGGTAACTTTGAATGTAACAAATTAAGAGTAATCATATGAATACAAACCGCATACAATGCAATACATAACTGTAAAATTATAATCTGATAGAAAAAAGAAAATATAGAATTGGAAGCGTAGAAAAAAGAAGAAGAAGAGTAAAAAAGAAGAGAAACAGTTGGAGAGAAGGTGAATGTAAAAGAAGAAGAAGGGAAGAAGTACCATGTAGCGGAGGGGAGAGAAGAAGTAAGGAAAGGAAAGATAAGCAGATAAAAAAAGAGAAAGGAAAAGAGAGAAGGAGCAAAAACTGGAGAGGGTAGAACGAGAACAATATATATGAACAACCATAGGAAAACAGGAACCAAAAACATACCTACAGAGGGAAGATTCAAGGAGAGATGGGGAGGCAGGGAACCGGACGGGGTGAACAGCGGAACTGGGAACTAGCAAAACGGAGGACCAGGAGGCATCACAACAGAAGAAAGGGGAAACTGTGGGAAGAAAAAACAACAACATGAAAAGAGGCAATGGGGAAACGGAAGGACGAGCACAAAAGGATATAAGTCAGTCAGTAAACCAACAAGATAAACAACAATGAGACGGGGGAACACATAATCAGCCATTAGTCGAGGACGAGGAATCCATAGCATCCGAATGTTGAGAGTTGATGAAACTCTGAAGGCGGAGGGGATCCTCATAGGTCGTCGTCCGATTGTTATAAGTGACTCTGTAGAGGCACAGATGAAAGAGTCCGTATCGAGCTCCCATAGCGTGAAGAGCAGGTCTCATATTAAGGAAGGACTTCCTTCTGTTTGCAGTGGCCTTAGCGTAATCCTGGGCAAAAAATAAGGTAGATCCAGACCAAGTGACACGCTGGGATGATTTAGCTGCAGAGAGGACTTTCAATAAGTCTGTATATTCCAAAAAATAAAGGATTACCCCTCTTGGCTTCTGTGAGGGGGAGGCTGTAGAGGAAGGAGGGCCTAGTCTATGCGCTCTTTGAATGTTAAAAGTAGTGCCCTCTGGCATATGGAGGACCTTAGGGATGAAAGATTTGAAGAAATTAAAAGGGTCTGACCCCTCCTGTCCTTCCTCAAGGCCATAAATACGGAGGTTGTTGCGCTCCTCGACCTGTCTCTGTAGTGTGAAAACTTGAGATTGGAGAGGAGAAAGCTTTGCACAGGTATCCATAACGGAAGAAATAGATTGTTCCACCACAGTAACTCTGTTGTCGATTTGCGACCAGTTGTCGGTGAGAACCTGGAGTTTTGCGTTCGTTTCCTCGATAAAGGGTCGTAGTGCTCTAATCTCTTCCAATAAAATCTCCATAGAAACAGAGGAGGCAGGTTTAGGGGGAGAAGGAGGATTTTGCTTGAGGCGTTTAGAGAGAGATTTCCCTGATGCCGGTGTAGCAGAATCCGACGCCGCCATATTGTCTGCCTGAGGAGGAGATATTGAGTCTTGGATACGGGAGAATTCGGTAAATAGCTTCGAATTCTTGATGAAGATATGCTTTGGAGAAGCTTTCGAAGAGAGAGTGCCCTTCAGTCTGCCCATAAGAAAAATTGACAAAAGTGACGTAAAATTTGTGAGAAGTAAAATATCACAAAATGGCCGCCAAGTTCAAAGTCAGTCAGAAAAAAGGGGCATCAAAGATAAAATTAGAGACATGGGGAGAGGCGAAAACGTAAGTAAAAGGAAGAGTTGAGCCAGGAAGGACATTATCAACATTGGAGAAGAAGCCACAGTCTTTCCGAGGAAGCATAAAAGATCGGCATCTCAGCGCGCCAGGAAAACAAAATGGCGGTCGCAAGGCAGCGGCGAGACAAGAAACTCACATCAGCAATAAAGTTGTGAATTCTAAGCCGAGAGGAACCGCAAATGTCCAAGAAGGAGGAGGAGATGTTCAGACGTCCTCACATCCGAAAAGTAGCGCTGAGGGAGCACGAGAACTTAACAGCCTGCACAGGTCTCCGGAGAGCTTCACCCGGGCGCCGCCATCACCGTCGGGCGCCAAGCCAAGCCCCTAGTCTTATTCATTTAACATTCCAAATTATGAGAATTAAACCCATTAATACTTGTTTAATAATCACATCTATTGAAACTAAGCACATGAATTATCTCAACCGATCTTTCTATCTGCATGCTTTTACTATACAGATATTCTGAATTATTGCATGTCATTTTCAAAAACGTGAAACATTACACACATAGCTCATCATTTGTGTAAAAGCTGTCATAATCATTTCTGTTTGCATCAAATACATTAGATTCAATCTCTGCTATATCACTTGAGAAGGGTCTTCATCAACCTTCCATCAAAAACTGCATTCCCGAAAGAGTATTTGGCATAAATCAAAATATCATCTTGAAAGAATGCTATACCACTCATTCCGTTAAAGAGAGCGCCTATTACCTGCTGGAAAACAGCTGACCCATATGGAAATCCAAAGGGCATCTGAGTACAATTATCTGCACCTTCTGGAGTAACAAAAGACATCAAATGTTAGGAGGTTTGATGCATTTCTGTTTGCTAATAAGCTGCCAGCATTTCCAAAAATGTGAACACCCGCTTACAATGTCACCAACATTTAAGGAATTTTGGGTAAGGGTTGGTGGTCCACCCAAAAAGGCGAAAGGTGACGCATATTCTAAGTGTGTGGTCCAGTTTCCAACCAAAACTACAATGGCGACCCTTCAGAACTTTCCATGTATTCTGTTGCATTCAATTCACAAAGGGCCTCATTTATGAAAAGTGACGCATCACTCCGTGAAATTATCAATGCGTCACTTTTCATGGCGCTCTTCTTGCATCATTATTGATGCGTCATATTTATAATATGACGCATCATGTCGCAAGGAGTTACAGATACGTCACTATTTCTGACGTATCTGTAGGCGCAAAAGTGACGCATTACCGGAGTGCATCACAAAAGTGACGCAACTCCAGCAATGTGTACTTTCACAAGGGCAAGTCCCATTTTGTTAGTGCCTGCCTCAGTCTTACACCTGCCATGAAGCAGGCGTAATATTTTGATGCATTAGCGGCCAAGAAATGGCGCAGTGAAATCAGTCTCTAAGGTCGGGTCTACGATTTATACAACTCTCTCTTTCACCTTTTTGCTGATGAATCTTCCCTTCAACTGGTCTTTAACAACATAATTTTTTAAATCTCTGTAATTACATGTATTAGCTAGTGTTCTCAATGCTACCACAGTTTCATCTGCATGTTCTCGTGGATGTTCTGCACTTCGTAGGCAGTAAGGCTTTTCTCATACAACATTCCTACTAGTATTGAGCATTGTAGCCAATGTTTTTAAGGTTGTGGCATGGTCATCCTCAACCATAATCCCTTCACCACCTTCAAGAACTCCGTGTGAAGGTTCTTTCAGGGTAGTGTTTTTAAATTACTTCTCTCTTCAGGAACAAGACTGTGAACAAGTGTGTTTTTCTTTTTTGATATAACAATATCACCATCAATGGATTCTAGACAGGCTTTGCCAGCCTTCTTCCATGTTAGCCAGTTAAGTGGTGGAGCTTCTGGAACTGCTAGAAAAGGAGCCTAGAATTGGTTAATGTTGTCTAGATTGTCACCACTGACACAGCATGCTGTTCAGGGTGTGTGAAGTTATTTACATTAAATAATATAGAATTGCAGTGAGGTGGGGGTGGCAACAAAATAAAGCAATTATCAGCTTCAATAATACACCAGTATTTAAATCCAATGGAGAAAACATGATTTTGGGATACCTTTTTGTTCATTATCTTCCCAACTAGCATCCACTTTGCAGTGCAGCAGGATGGACGCTCCATGATGCTGGTGTGTTTTCTCAAAATGTCACTGATCTGCATTTCCTCACGTAACGCAATGACATTAAGTCAGTGTGTTGTTGTCAGATAATTGGTGCCTAGGTGTTCTATCCATACCTGATCAATATCTCAGTATCTGCTCGGATCGTTCATCAATATAATAGCAGAGTCCGACACTTACTGCTTGTCTACTGCATGGTTTAATTTATTGTTAGGAAGAATTTGAACTGTTTCTTCGTATCTCAGGGCTGTATTCTTCTCCGTACACAATTTACAGCTTAGAAGAAAGCTCGTCAACAGCGTTGTGATGAGGTGCCGGTGCGTGCCAGGTAGGCAGACCTTATTCAATCGGTGCATGCAGTCTAATTACAGATGCTGCAAGCCCACATCTCTGCCCTTGAGAGAAACCTGATTGTCTAACGTCCCACTCTAGAATTCCCAATAGCACAGCACAATACGAAGGAGGAGGGATTGTAGCAATGTACCAATGAGTCAATGACACTATATAAAACTATGCACAAGCTTTCCAGCAATAAAGCCAGTACAGGCACTATGACATAGGAGGGGGGGCGGGGGGGGGGGGGGGGTGAGGTGATAACCTTAGAAAAGTGACTTATCTTCTTACACTTGTGCACTTCCCTCCCTCGGGTCAGCGAGTGGTTTAGAAACCAGCGAGCAAACAGGCTTTTAAAATAATGCCAATAGCAGGCTGGAGGGAAAAGCACTTTGAGTATGCCATGCAGTAGTCTCCTTCTCTGGTGCTGAGCCATCCTTGCCTCAGTGTATCATGTGATGCCCGATCTGTGTGAATATCGAAGGAGTGATGGGCGAGGAGTGAAACGCTGAGACAATAAAAGCTGTGAGGCACCCTATGTGAACAATTGTGGGTGAGGCACAGACATCAAGCCGGGCAATAAACATAAAAGGAGCTATTTAATAAGTTTCATATTGTTGTTACATCTTAAGAGGACATCACAAACTGACAAATTATACGGATTTAAGGGGTTTAATGGAAACGTTACCCATTAAAGACAGAAACGCATTGTGCTCTGTTTAATTGGGTACAGCAGAAACATATTGACATCTTTAGATCTATACTTGCTTGCTTAGAAGAAATGGATGTGATAGGCAAAATCTAGGGATGTTTTGAGTAAAATCATACATCCATATGATGAATTCTGAAGCTATCCTCTCTAATATGCAGGCAGGCTTAAGGAAGGACTTTGGTGCAGCTGCCAAAGCCATGGCAGTACTGTAGTGTAGTTCCTATATCACTGATAGGCTCTGCGCATTGGAATAATATAAACTATAGATTTGACATAGGACTGAAGTCAGTATGGGGCATATCACCAAAGACCTGTGCTAATTATCACAAATCGCGCTAAGCCCGATTTGCATAATCGACGCCTATCGCTGGAGTACATCGCCGTTTCAGCGGAGTATTATCAACGCTTTGCACAATGGTGATGTACATTCCAGCAATAGACGGCGATATCCGACATCTGCGCAGGAAAAGCTGCGATAATGGCAGTTCGCTACGGTAATCCTAGCTGCTAGGGAAGTGTGGATTTAACATGTAAATCCACCTCCAATTGTTAGCATAGCTAAGTCAGGTCTGGAGCAGGTGTTAATTTCCGGCGATAATCGCAGGCAGCGCAGCTTTTGTTGTCGCTTGACCCGGGTTGTTAATAGGGCGATGTTGTGGTGGCGAGGGATTTGATTCAGGATTAGGTGAGGTACGCCCACTTTGCATGTCATTAGCGATGATTATCGCTGACATGCAAAGCGGGAAGGACACAGGTGCTATTGCCAGTAAACTGTTGATTATAATATCGCAGCTTTAGCGGCAGAAAGTGCAGCTAAAGCGGCGATATAGCCATTGCTAATATGCCCAAAAGTCTCTATTGAGTACATTAAGCTTAATTATTTGTGTGGGTCAGCTAACTCAGAGGTCACTAGAAACTTCTCGAATAAACAAAAAGGGATTCGTTTCTGACAACCGCATAAACATGACAACTTTGTTTCCTTTAGAATCACAACACTCTCAGAATCGTGGAAACAATAGATAACAGTTTAACTCAGCCAATCGTGCATGCTTCGTTTCTTTCTACAGAGTTTACACAGAAATAGATAGACGTGCGTTTCAATAAAAAGGGTTGATTGAACAGTCTTATTTCTCATACAAGAGATATGAAGTGCTACAATCGTAAGACAGACTGTGAAGTATAATGCGTAAAGCGTCAGCAGTAATATTGGATAATACTGCAATAGCATGGTTTGGAGCTATGACATATAAAATACATACATAAATAACACAGGCTTAAATGTGAATACTCATCTGATGCTTTTAGTTAGTTCTACCCCAGTGTACCTAACCTAAGTGTAGTACGAGGTAACAAGTAGATGCTGTATAGCTAGCTATAGCTTAGTTTTGCCAGATTTGCCAAGAGTCCCTCTAGGTTCTAGTCTGCTCCATACCTTAGAATCAGAGAGGTTGGAATCTCTTTCCGGGTCTCGATCTCTAACACCCCACAAGGGGAGTCAGAACCACTGGAGCTGGATTCTCTGCAAGGAGGATGACAGCGGCTGGTCAGTGCGTCAGGTGGGGACTTGACTTCCTTCCGAACCTGCCGTGGAAAACCGCGTCATACAAGTAGGCATCCTAACCATGGTTTGTCATGTCAAGTGAAGGTATATTTATACCTAGAAGGTGTTTAGGAAGGCCAGTATTGACATCAAAGTCAGACAGAAGAACGTCATGAATGAACCCCTAAGGAATAGATGTTCATTAACCCTGGGTGAAGCACTACGCTACGCTCACGGAGTTTGCGAAGTTTGCGCAACTTCGCACTACACGAGCTGCACGTAGCACAGTGCAAACACGCGTAGTGCAGCGTAGCGTAGTGCAGCGCTCATTTTTTGCTTGTTCGCGGTCCTGACCGGCATGTTCGCGACTGCGAGCAAGCAAAATGACATCCCGGCGAGATTCTCAACGAGGGGAGGAAAGGTTTCTCATTGTCAGTGGTTGCGCATGCTCGCGACCGCTCTCAATGAGAAACTACCAGTTCGCGTTGAGAAAGCTGCAGCTCGAGTAATAATCTACTCGAGCAGCAGAAAACTACAGCTCGCACTGTGCAAGATGTCGTTTTCAATGATTGCACAGTGCCGGATGCTTGTCCGCACTGTGCAATCATTGAAAACGTATCTTGCACAGTGCGAACATGCTACTACGCAGCTCACGTAGTGCTACGTGAAGTTCGCGTAGTGCGAAGTGCACTTCGCGTAGCTTCACGTAGCGCTAATTCGCGAACTACGCCCACCCTTAATGTTCATGCATAATAAATGAGTTCTTGGAGAAATCAATAATGAAAGCAAAGGGAAGTCCTAAAGGCTTTAGAGTCTGGTTTTCCAAGAACTCGTTGTGATGTTGATGGACGGATGTAGGTGGCCATGCCTGTATTTGGTTAGCATGGATAATGCCTAAATAAGGGTAGGATTTCTATGCCTAAATATGGGCAATGCAAATTGTGCCTATACAAGGGCATGAATCGGCAAACCTATATACGGTATCTAAATCGACACACAACAGTACTGCTTAATAAAATGTATCCCTCACAAACCACTGACATAATTTATGACCTTCATGGAGCAAAAGTCTGCATTTGACCTGCTAAACACAGGGGAAACTTTTATCTGCATGGCACCAAAGGGCTTTATAAATACTTCACACTGGCCATGAATGGTCTTTATGGCAATACATTGGTTAGAATATGCTATTCTCAACACGTGGAATGCACAAAAGCTTTCTCAATATCTTCAAAGGTGCACCAAGGTTGCATATTTGTAACTCTCTTCTTTAGCCTATTTTATTGAATGACATGAGTAGCCATCTAAATCGGGTTAATCTTAATTCACCAAAGACGTATAGCAAAAAGATACTTGTAATATTATATGACAATGATTCTGTATTACTTTAATTAACAAAATTGTCAATGCATCATTTGATCATGGACTTCGTGAGTTACTGTGTCGCAAAATAGTAAACATTAATGTTTCTAAAACCAAGGTTAATATCTTGAAACACGCACCTTCTCCAAAGAGATTATTTTGCAATAATGATTGTTGAACAAGTGTCTCTTTTTATTTTCTGGCTTGACTGAGCTGTTACCAGACAATTATGTGGGAATCATCAGGAGAAGGACTTTGGCTCCTTCTACATGTTAGGAGCAAGGAGTACCTGTTTTAATTGGGCAGAAGTTGTGAGCTTCCACACACAGATTGCTTGCCATACAACTGTGATCATTTTCTTTATTAATTATTAATCCAGGTGCCTGAGCTCGAATTTTCAGGGGCACACTCTTTACATTGGAATGCTATTAACGTGTCTTAGATGGCAGCTGTACAGATGGAAGGAGGGGAGTCAATACTCTATATTGAAGTCTACAGATAGGTATTTTGTTGCATGGAATCTCACAGCGTACTGCAGCATGCAAGGATGTTGACTTTAGACATTTACTCTGACAAACCTAGGGCGGTATCACTGTTATGATCATAGTTAGGCCATTTTGAGAGGCGTTGTACATTGTTTTTAGGCTGTATTTTCATATATATATATATATATATATGTATTTTACAACCATATGCATGATGGTTGGCAGTTTATGTGACCTTAAATAGGTCAGTGTTGGATAAATGATTTATCAGTTAAATAAAAAGTAACCGATTTAGTGGGTTTGATCTGTTTATATTAAATGTTTTGACAAAGACAATAGGCTTTTAAGGATGTATTGTTAATACACTGTGTAGAAGTCTGAAGGGAAGAAGTTTGTTAGATGGAATTTCACAGATAATGTAGTAGGCAAGAGTTTTGGTCTTGGTGAGCTACCTGAAGAAACTGTGTGATAGAAGATATGCATTACAATCATCCTTAGTAGTCTGGCTTATGAGAGGTTGTATTTTGCTTTGCCTACTGTAAATTTGTATACAATTGTGATTCTAAGAATGTATGCTGTCTTGTTGTCTGTGGAAAACGTATACTTAGTATAATGGGCTGATGTATTTTATGGTGACAAACCAATGAAAACTGTGTTATACCTAATTGTTTATTATTAAAAATGTATGATATATAGGCTACATGGCACATGAGATTTCATGGATTACCTTTGTAGACAAGACTGTTGGTTACCCCACTGACAAAACATGAGTAAAGAAGATTTGAACTGTGAGCATCCTTGTTAAGCCCCGTTAGGAGATATAGTAGTTTGCTTTGTCAACTTTAATGTCTTATACATTTGCTATTTTATGACTGTATGACTGATGGTTGCTGTTGAAAATGAGTATCTTTTGTCTGGTGTGCCTCAGACTTGCCTCTACTGTTTTTGCTGATTGTAGAACTCTATGCACGTTACCCCTGCTAACCAGTGATAAAGAACCTGTTTGTCCCCGTTCAACATGATGAAATTGGCATACCTCTAATTATCATATTTAACTAACCTATAAATCATTAATATTTGGGACAAAGCATACCCAGGGCCTGTCAGTGAAACATCATGAGTGGACTACAACACCCAATGTGCCATGTGTAAACATGACCGCAAGTCTGCCATGTATAGCCTGTTTGTTCAGGTTTAAACTGCAAATTTGAGCTGTCAAAATAACCCTTTGATAGGTGAAACCATCCTTTTAAATATTAATAAGTCCTCCATAATTAGATCTTACTGCCCATAGGGAAGAGTGCAGAGTATTTAAAAGTAAGACATGTAGAAGTTAATGTTAAATGTGTAATTATAGTATAAAGACCTAAAAAATATGTTCTCAATGTAGCTGGATACGCTGTTCCTCAGCGTGCACAGAGACAGAATATTGAATGTAATATTGTATCTCCAGCAAGAAATCATATACCAAATTAATTCTTGAGCTTTTTGAAATATTATATGTATAATTCACTGGCTAAGATGGAGTTGTGATAAATATTTTGTAAATGGCACTTTTAGAAAGTTAGACTTTTCTTACTAAAAGCCTTTAGAAGCCCATTTGCATGAGCTTTAACTGTGACTCAGGAGCTGAATATATCTTTGATGAGGTATGAACTTGCCTCCAGAGCACTGACAAGGGCTTTGGATTATGAAAGCTGTTCTGATCCTCTTGCAGGAAGCCCTTCTGGGCTATGGCCAGGAACTTAACTACCCTTAATAAGGGTTACATTGTCACAGGGACAGGAGACTAACTCCTGGGCCTGCCCCCACCTATGCCCCACTAGTGGAAGTGTGTCAGTCAGAACTTGGAGTGCGACAGAGGAGGGTTGAGGTTTAGGCACAGGTCTTTTACTTTGTGTGTTTAGAGGGAAAGCGCAGCCTGGGAGTCAGTTCAAAAGCATGGCATTGGATTTGTTTACAGTGATTGGCGCATACATAAACCTGAGCAGTTTGAGGTCAGAGTTTAATTGCATTGTACTTTTATTCGTAGCAAACCCCTGAAGAAGGGATAATTATAGCCCGAAATGCATTGGGTACCATAAGTGTTGCAGCTAAGAATGTCTTACGTTTCTTCACATGCCCAGAAAAAAGCTGGATGGGCATATCTGATGCATAAGAAGTTGTTGATATCGTAAGTTCCTCATGTGGGATAAAGAATCAAGAAAATAAAAGAAGTTTAACGAACTTTTTGGAGAACTACTCTTCAATCATGTTTGAATTGTAAAATCAGTTAGAAGAAATGTGAGAATCATGTAAGCTGTGCGCCTGGCGGAGCAGTGAAATTTTGCTCCTTCTTTATTGTTGACATTCTATTTCAGTGTGAACTAGGGTAGATCACGCTCGCCAGGGAGCACGCTCAAAGCAAACCAAATGAGGAACATGAGCATAGTCAAGATGACGATAAAAAGGTGTGCACTGTAAGTTTTTGAAATGTTTACACTAGTTAGCCAAATATGAACCCCAGTGGGAGAGTAGCAACCCCCAGAAATAGTTCTGAGTGACAAAAGAGGTTGTCACATTTCCGTGGCCACACCTCAAGGGAGGGCACAGGATCTCTGCACAGGGGAAGAAAGGGTCTGTCATTTTTTTAGTTAAAGGAAAGCTCTCAGGGATTGTTTGGAGTAGAGGACACAGAAAATGCCGCAAACCAGGTTAGAGACACCCCTGTGAACTGACCAGTGGGGCGCCTTCTCTGGGTGTGAAATTTAAATTGATCCTGCTGTGAACATTCCCGCTAAAAGTCGGTGGATTTACTAAGACCTTGTCCTGTGGCTATCCAATGATGTGGAGCCCCATTCAACCACAGCCCGCTGCCTTGCCAACTGAAGACTTTTGACTTCCAATTCAGAGACTAAGAGCTTGATTACAATTTTGGGGGAGCTGCGCCGGGTCCACCCTGCTGCTGCATCCCCAAAACCACTGTCAGACCGTCTGCCAGATTAGGAGTTTCCTCCTGTCTGGTGGGCTACTTTTTGGTGTTCCCAGAAAATGGGCAATGCTATGGGAATACCAAAACTGTTTCTGCACGGCATGGACTGAAAAGAATAGGCTACTGCACATAGGGGAGCACCTGTTGTGCCCCCTTGCATGCAATCCTATGTTGGAGTAGGCACCTTCATGACCCCTCCAGCAGCGAAGAAACTTGTAATATGCTGGGTGGAACTGCAGCAGTCCCGCTAAGTATATTGTGACCTTCTGCATACCACAACGCCAACAGGGAACAGCCATCCCCTGGCAGCTGCAGCAAGGCAATGTCAGTCTAACCACTGATAAGGACACATTTTGCACCCTAATTCCACCTACGTATCTCCGGCCGATTGTTTTTTATTGTCTGCTACAAAAGTGTTGAGGGAAGAATACACTTTACCAATTATACAGTTTCTCTCCCATCCGTATCTAATAACTACAAACTCTGAATTTAGCTTTTGTAGATTTATGACAAAGCCAGAAACAACAAAATATAGACAAACATCAAAATGAAGGTATATAGATACATGAAAACTAATACAGAGCTCAATCTATGAATATAGTGCATACGACAAACGAGGCATAAAATTATGAATTCCAAAATAAAACACAGCAGAGTATAGATGCTGCGTCCAAATCTCTTTTCATTTGTATTTCCAAATATAGAATAATCTGTCCCTACTCTACTTCTAAATTGGCATCCCTATTCCTCCATTCCCAGAAAGTTTCCCAAAAGGTGTCAGCACGTTCTAAATTCCAAAGAAATACACTCACGTTAAATGGGTCAAGTAGCTTAACACTACAGAGCTCGTTCTAAGATGCTCTCCTTCCTCAGTCAAAGGCAGAAGACCTGCAGATCTGTCCCTGTATGTAATACAAAAAAGCAAAGTTACAACCCTGACAGGTCACATGGTACATTGTTCAGTGAACCCCTTCATCATTAACTTCCCCAAAAATCCAATTAATTTTACACTTCGGTCTGCCAACGTTGGTTCCCAAGTTTCTCCAGGCACGGAAGGTATCCTCCCTTTTCACTTGTCCGAGCACCTCAAAGACATCCCTTTCCTCCCATGTATCTTCTTAAATCTAAATTAACGAGGTCAAATTCCTGCACCTGCTGTAGGGTTGAAATGAAAAAATTTTACACACATACATTTTAATTAGCTCCTGGCCTTAAGAGCAAACAAGGAGAAATGAAACCTTAAAGGAACGAAAGTCAGGCCTACAATTCTGGCAAACTTAAAACATCCTTTAATATGCACTCATTACACAGGCCTTTATATGAATCTTATAACAGTGAATATATCTGGTTACTTTTGATCAATATATACATGCACAATTACATGATTTCTCTAAATACACACAAAATATTAATCATTTCTGTAAAGCAGATCATTATTTTACTACACAGATTTGCATATGATATATAAACTTCATTTTAATATGCACCAAGTTCAACCACACATTGAATATATATGCGTGCAATTCATTCATGAGTATATTGCACCCCTTACAAATTTTGAAGCGCTGTGCGCTCCATCGCCACTCTAATTGTAATAGGGCGGTCGGGAGAAAGCCGTCACTGCGCCCCCACGAGTCTGAAGGTAAAACGTCTGACCCGGTAAAACCTGGCTTTCTGTATCCGACCTCTGCTCCATTAGGGTCTGCCTTAACTTGCACCTAAGTACTGGTCAAATCCAAACAGATTACCATGATTTGCGCATAACACTTTTTGGAGCTATTGTCACAATTAAATATTTAAAATTCATAACTCCAGTTTCCTTTTTTAGATTTTTGTTATTTTGGTATCGTTTATTTATTCAAATTGAATTTTTCTTTATCTATATTGGTTTTTTTAGGGGGAGTTGAGTATACAATTTTTTTTACAGTTTTGGGACTACATAAACACTTTACACATTACTTCTAAATGAAGCCAATCTGCTCTGTGTCATAGCTTCGATGGGGTTGAGCTCATAATAATTTACTGACTTTAAGGGTTCACCCTGTCAAGGGTCGTAGGTATTACGTGAGGTGGGTACTCACCCCATCTCAACTAATACCCCACTTTCTAACAATTGCCTTGTGGGAAAGCTTATGCTCAGTACAGTAGACCTATTGTTTTTTTGTGAAAAGCATATGGTAAATCCAGTAGGCTTCTAGCATGTGTTTGTTATCAGACTGTGTTAAAGCAAGAGTCTCCAACTTTTACTATTAGAAGAGCTACTTATGTTCAATGAAAATTACCTCACACTACTAATATTATTGGTGTTGAAATAGTGACCTAACAAGTCAAGATTACATTAGTGGTCACCATATTCAAGATTACCAGCAGTGATCATCTCCTCAGTTACCCAGATAGGGTTGCCAGCAGAAATGTAAAAAAGTATTTATCAATTTTGAATGCCTGTACATGTGTAGTACATAACAGCCATAAATGCAATACACATGGCACAAAGTTAATATGGGTAGTAAGGCTCCCGAAAGCTGCATAATTTATCATTCAAATATCAGTTTTAAATATATTTTTGAAATTACCATTTTTATCCAAACATCAGTTTATGAGTTATGAAAAGTAGGTATTTGCATCAAACTTTTCAATTTTGGTATACATATGTTATTCCAAATTAGAAAAAGTTGCTAATTTAGTAGGCTGAGCTGAACTCAGGAGAGCAACTTATAGGTAGCTTGAGAGCCACCAGTAGCTTATAAGCTATTTGTTGGAATCCTGTGTTACAGGATGTAGAGAGGTATTTCACAGATTACTTTAGTAGGCAAGGGTTTTGATGTTGGTCACCCACTCTGATAAACCCTTGGAGAATTTCATCAGGATGATTCTTGCTAAGCGATATGAAGAGGGGTCGTATATTGTTTTCCCAACCGTAATTTTGTACATATTTGTAATAGTGTTAATGAATGCTTTATGGTTCTCGGTTTATGTGCTCTTCATTTGCCCTGGGTTTTATATTGTGTCAATCCACTGGCAAAGGCTAGAGGTGTTATTGGTTCACTGGCAAAAGGTATTTCAGATTCCTTACGTGTGATCAGTTTTTGAAGAAAAAGTTACGGCAAACCAAGTAGACATTACTTACTTAGTGTGAAAAAAATATGTTAAAAGCAATAGGGTTTTGAGGGTGGCTTATCATTACACTGTGCTAAAGCTTTTTTTTATTTTTTTTATTGAGAGTTCAAATATAGCAATACAATACAATTGAAATCCAATTAATAGAGTATGAGAAAGAAAAATACTGAAAAACATTCATACAAATTGTCATTTTAACATTTTAGTTATACAGTGCAAGGTTCTGTAAGAACAGACAGTTAGTAAACTGGTTCGGATAACCAAAAGGATTTTGTTAGAATTGAAAGAGTACATAGCATACAAATATAATAAACGTCTTCACATTTAATATTCCAAAGCTGAGTTCTAAAGTGCAGCGTGCGGAGATAGAACCATCATAATAGACTAATAAATATTTTCAATAAAGCATAAATCAGGTTAAGTAATACCAAGACATGTCTAAACATCAAACACACTCCAATATTTATCATATTTTTTGAGAGCCCCTGATCTAAAGGCATATTTTTTCTCCCTACCCTGGATTCGCTGTAGTTTTGCCTTCCATACCTGGAAGGATGGGACAGAATCTGTTCTCCAGGACTGTAATATAAGGGATTTAGCTATTAGAGAAGCTATAAAAAGGGGCTCATCATATTCGGTGTGGAAAGAAGAGCAGCCTAGGAGAGGAATTAGGTCATTGAATATAATATTTGTTTTAAGGACGATTGAAAGATATTTTTCTATTTCCTTCCATAAAACCTGGATTTTTGGACACTCCCAGATAATGTGTTTCCAAGTGCCTTTTTCTTCACATCGAAAGCATTTGTCGGCTACAAGGGGGAAGATATTGTGTAAAAAGGACGGGGTTCTATATAATAACCATTTATTGTAGAATTGCATACGTTTAAAGTTTGCTCCTCGAAAGATGGCTTTGTTGAATATATTTATTTTGTCCCATACCTGTTGATTAATTATAATATCTTCCCTTTTTTTCCACCGTTCAATTATCTTGCTGTAGAAGTCCTGGTCCTTACTTTCTATTAATATTTTAATCCAGATACTCATTTTCTTTTGTGTTTTGTTGTTAAGGGTAGTGGAAATATTTTCTTTTTGGGATACATTTTCTATATTGAGTTCCCTGAGTTTTGGACTTATCCTAATAAAGGACCAGTTCAGAGTTGTGTGCGAGTGAATTAAATGACTGTAAATTTCATCCCAGGATTTCCACCTATTTCCCAGTAGGAAGTCTTCAATTTTCTCAAAGCCATTTTGCTTCCAAAGAGTTATTATATTTTTGTCCATGCAACCTGCTTCTCCCAGGCTAAAATTAGTTAAATTCGTCTTCTTACTTACCTTGGGTAGCTCATAAAATTTACAAAACTGAGTTTTCACCTTAAAAATCCACTGCAAAGTTTTATATCGTACTTTTTTGGGGTCTTTCGTGGTTCTAACTGGATCATAGATTTTCAATTCCAACAACATCCTTTTCATAAAAAAATTGTCTGTCTCATGACTATCTTAAAAAAAAAACCTATGGCTGTAATGTGCAAAAGACGCAAAAAAATATTCTTTGATATTTGGGAGGGACAGCCCTCCTTGTGTGGAAGATAAATATAAAGTGCTCAGTGCAAGTCTAGGGGATTTTTTTGCCCATGAGAGAGAGGAAATCAGAGCTTCTATTTTTTTAAAATAAGAGGCCTGGATTGCACAGGGAATCGCACTAAAAAGGAAATTAAAAAGGGGTAATACCGACATTCGAATTAGCGATGCCCGCCCTATGAGAGACAGGGGTAGTAGATTCCAACGATCTAAAAGTGAACCCACCTTTTTTAATAAAGGTAGAAAATTCAATAAATAAAGGTCGTCTAGGCTATCCGATATAAATATACCAAGATATCTCTTTGGATCCGTGTTATATATCTGCCTGAATTCAGGAGCTAAAGTGTCTGGAGTGCAGTTGAGTAGAATAATTTCTGTTTTGTTTACATTAATTTTATAGCCCCCTAGTTTTTGAAAGTCAGAGAAGATTTTTAGAATCTTCAATTGACTTGAGGGTTTAGAGTCTAAAAAAAGGGCAATATCATCCGCATATAGTTTTATATTTGTCATTCCTGAAATTGGGGCGGTGTCAGATTTGATGTTCCTAATGGCGATCGCTAGAGGTTCGATAAAAAGTGCAAATAAAATTGGGGACAACGGGCAACCTTGTCGTGTGCCTCTAGTGACCTCACAGGACCCAATGTTGGTATTATTGATGATAATTTGTGCCCTAGAATTCGTGTACAAATGTCGTAAAAGAGAGATAAAACCATTCGGGAAATTAAAACTATGTAAAACTGCAAACAGACAATCCCAGGAGACTAGATCGAAGGCTTTCTCCGCATCTAAAAACCAAATTTGAGCCTTCACCTTGTTAGTTTTAAAATAGTCTAGCGCCTCCAGTAAAAATGTAGTATTGGAATGGAGATGCCTGCCTGCAATAAAACCTCACTGATCATAAGCTATTAGTGATCCTACTAGTTTATTTATTCGGTTTGCTAAAAGTTTAGTAAAAATTTTCTAATCTGTATTCAAAAGGCTTATCGGTCGGTAAGAGTTTATATTATCCTTGTCCTTTCCCTTTTTTAAAATACTGACCACCACCGCTGTGTGAAAAGAGTCCGGTGGGGGACCACCTTGAAGTAAATTATTAATTAATTCTAAGAATTCTTTACGCAATATTACCCCAAATTTTTTAAAGAATTCAATGGGAAGGCCATCCTCACCATTGGCTTTGCCATTGGGGAGAGACTCTATCACTTCATCTAGTTCTGATAATGTGAAATCCTGTGTGAGGTAGTTCTTGCCCTCAGCATCCATTTTAGGTATTTCCAATGGCTGGAGAAAATCCGTGATAGATTCAGGTGTGGTCCCCGCAGATGCTTGATATATCCCCTCATAGTGTTTTAAAAACAGCTCGCCAATGGCAGTGGTGGTCTTAACTTGATTTTTAGTGATGGGGTCAGTTAACTGATCTATTCTATTGCGAGCCTGCTTTTCTTTAGATTGCCAGGCCAAAAGCTTCCCTGTGTACTCACTCTCCTCATAGATTTTTTGTGCCTGAAAATTACTATTTGTCTCACCTAATTCATAATAAAATTCCTTCATCTTATGCTTCGCCTCATGGAGTTTGTGGCTGGAAATCTGGGATCTAACCCTATAATGCTCTTAGGTAGCCTGTGACAGTTCAGTTTGAAGTTTGATTTTCTCCTCGCGTTTTGCCTTAAGCTTGGGGATCTCTTTAGATGTGATTATTCCACGTAAAGTAGCTTTAAATGCATCCCAGATTATATTTAATGGGGCTGTACCTCTATTCTGTGAAAAAAATAGCTCGATCTTTTCATTAATATCAGTGCACCATTGTTGGTCAAGGAGGTTGAGTTTGTTAAAAAACCATCTATTTATAGATCTTGCTTCATAATTCCCCAGTTTGACCTCCATGCAAAGAGCCGCATGGTCTGAAAAGGCATTGGGTAGATAAGCGTAATTATATAGTTCTAGGTCATGGGAGGACAAGAAAAAATCTTGACGCAGAATTATATTTTGCTGAATGGCATGTGTACTCACGCTTGGTGGGATTCAAATTACGCCAATGGTCAATAACGTCAAGATCTATCTTGCAGCTTTGAACAGCTAAGGAGACTTGAGGTTTATTCTGTCGGCGGTCTTTCTTGGAAGAGTCCAAACGAGGGTTTTGTAATAGGTTAAAATCACCCCCCAAATTATTGGCCCAGAAAGGCCGGTTAATGCCTGCTTAACCTGTAAAATAGCTTGTGGGTCGTCCAAAATAGGTGCGTAAATTGTGGCAAGGATAACGTTGACATTGTTTAATTTACCGTGTGCGACTGCCCATCTGCCTCTAGGATCTATGCACGTCCCTTCAAGGTTAAAACCTACATGTCTTCCTATTAGAATGGAAACTCCTCTCTGGGCCATCCCTGCAGGAGCAGATATGTTATAGCCCGCCCAATTCTTAAAGAGCTTAGCTGACTCTGCGTGATCTTTATGATGGGTTTCCTGCAAATAGAGGACATCAGGTATTAGATTTTTTAACCAACATTCAATAGCGTTCCTTTTACGAACGTTATTCAGCCCATTAACATTTAATGAAATAAATTTCACCATGTCATTGATGTTCAAGATATTGAACGTAGCCCTCAATTAAAGTGCGTGAGTGCAGAAGGAGCAAATATGCAAACAGCAGCAACAACATGAAAAACTGATAAATAATACAAATATATAACAATGAAGAACACAAGTAGCAGATATTCATAGAAAAAATCATGAAAAATCTAAAGTTCAATGTGCAAATATGCAAACGAGCAGCAAAAATGTAAAGTGCTATCTGAGGAGACCCATCATTCATTGCACAAGACATGAAGATAGAAGGAATAGCAGCTCGGTTTTGAAAATTTAGATATTCAAGATATTGGACGTAGCCCCTAGCTAAAGTGCAAGTGTGCAGAATGTGCAATCGCATAAACAGCAGCAGCAGAATAGATAAATGATAACTAATAAAAATATTTAACAATAAAGAACAATAGCAGCAAAAGATCATAGGGATTTTCATAAAAATCTGAGTTTCCATGTGCAAATATGCAAGCTAGCAACGAAAGTGTAGAGTGATATATGAGGAGACATGCCATTCATTATACTGGACATGAAGATAGATATACAATAAAGTACCCTTGTCTGTGCAAAATATGCAAATAGGCAGCCAAACAATAAAAATAAAAATAAAAATAAAAAAATAGCAATAAATTTGAGACACCTCCCAGTGCAAAAATGGGCGACTATACTTAAAGGGTCTTATCAATTTATCATTATCCAAAAATGAACAGAAGTGACATGTGCTAGAGATCGATGGGTAACCTTCATACCGTAGTCATAAAAGTGTGGAAAAACATATTGCATTTGAACTCTCTTTTTTTCCCCCATGCGACACCCCCCTTCACCCCCCTTCCCTCCCCCCCTGAGTGGACGGAGACCCCAGAGTCCCACTTCCGTCCTACTCTGTTGTCTCTTCCTTTTGGATGCCATCTCTTTGCATCCTTGTGTGCTTCCTGTTTCCAACAAGTATCCGCCGTGCGTTAGTGATAGATTCAACAGAGTTCATCAACTTGATTTATTATCCCCCAAGGCCGTCAAGTAGTGTCTGGGCTTCATGTAGGGCCGTGAATATAAAGAATTTTCCTTTGGCCAAAACTTTAAGTTTTGATTGCAGCACTATCATGGCCTGGGCTCCCTTGCTCTTAAAGGGGTCTATGAGTTTCACAAAGTCTCTGCATCTGTGAGCAGATGCAGCCGACATATCACCAAAAATCCTGAAGTTATTCACCCCGTCTGCATTAAAAGTTCTTTTAGAAAATGCGGTATTTAGGATTTTTTCTTTTACCCTAAAGTCTGCAAAGTTGAGGAGGATTGTACGGGGGAATTTTGAATTAATGGGTTTATGTGCAGGGACTCTGTGCGCCCTTGTTATAGTCAAGTCACCTTGTAGCTCAGGGATAGCTTTTTTTAATAATGAATCCGACCAGCTAACTACATCCTTCTCTTCAAGGCCCTCTGGTATTCCTACTAATCGTAGATTCGATTGTAATTCTCAAGGTCCTGGAGCTTTTCCTCTAGATGGGTTTTCTCTCTGTTGGCCTCCGTAAGATTTTTCTGAATTGTAGACACTGTGCTAAAGCTGAAGGCAGGTATTTTGTTCCATGAAATCTCGCAGAATGTCAGAGCTTCAGTCATGCGAGTTAAGCAAAGGTTTTTGTGTTGGTGACGCTCCTGAACAAGCCATGCAGTTAGACAATTTGCACTATGATAGTCCTTGTTGGGCTCTTTTTGAAGGTATTATATATTGTTTTGACAACTCTATTGTCAACATAGTTGTAATTATATGACGGTGTACTTGATGGTTATTTATTGGGAAGGCATATGAACGAAAACACAGTAGGTCTTTTTTTGGATATGGTGACACGCCATTGATAAAGACTTTACGCCTCATTGTGTCTAATGAAAAGTTATGAAGGCCTGAAATATTGATTGTGAAAACAATATGTTAAACTCAATAGGCAATTAAGGAGAGATTGTTTTGACCTGCATTAAAGCAGACAGGCAGATATTTCGCTACTTTGTATCTTATAGATTACCATATAAGGCTAAATGTTTGGTGCTGGCTACCTGCTCTTCCAAACCGTGGATGGAGTTGATTTGTACTTTCAAAATTCTTGTAAGCCTCTGTTATAAGAGATTGTATAATGCTTTTCTAATAAATGTTTTGAATGCTATGCAATTGTATGACTGTATGCCTGATGGTTGCCTTGTGGGAAAGTTTACACTCAGTACAGGAGGCCTCATTTGGTTAGAGTGATAAGACAATAATAACAGTTGCGGGATTCATTGGTTTACTTGGAAAAAGTATATATTTTGCTGTAGGTCTCATCAGTTTTTTTTTAAAGTAATGATAAACGCAATAGGCTTGACATACTGATTGTGAAAGGCGTATGTTAAAATCAATAGGCATTTAAAAATGGATTCATATTTCTCTGTTTTCTCTGGGGGACTGGTTCTTTAATTTTCAATGTTCTCCTGTATTAGTTCCCTTTTTATTTCTTTGTTACACCTCTTTTTATTTTGAGGTTTTTTAAGAGGATACTATAACTCCCCAGGCAGTTGGTCGCTTGCTTGCGGCTCATTTCATCTGCAGTACAGTCCATTATGAAATGCTTTTGACCATTGTCTATTGTGTAGCATTGTTTTACCATTCCAAGACGGCCTATACTTTGGTTAACAATGTAATGACCTTGAAGCAATAGAGTATTTATAATTAATTTCAAGACGAAGACCAGCTGCTATGTTTAGTCTAGTTATTTCAATCATATCCCCACTTTACTTTGACAGCCTGATGTTTTCTTTTTTGTACTTGTATTCTTCTGTTAATCTTGCACACATTGTTGAATTGGTGTCTGCCTTATTGTGATTGTATCAGGGGGAGAATGCCATAATAAGTCAGTGGATGGATGAATGGATGGGTGCATGACTGCAAATATGAGTGACAGAGTGCATGTATGATGACTTATTGAGTGCCTAAGACCATACACGGCACTCTTGAAATTTCATCCATAAGCCAGATCAATTGACATTGGCATTGCTTATAATATAAGGAATTGCTCAGTATAAATCATTTTCCAAGATTTTTTCTCTCTTGCAGCTGCTTCTGAAAACAAATATGCACTATGTTAGCAGTACTCTCTTGGAGAGAGTAAACATTACTCAATAAGAGGATAGTGTGAGTGAAATACTGCTTCAAGATATTAGTGACAATAGGTGAAGGGGGCTGATTCAAACAAGCAAATTGCTGGATGACCTAAATCCCAACCTCTGTGTTTTATTTACAAGACATCTAACAGACAGTAAAACCTGTGTAGCTAGTATTGGAAAGGAGTGACCCCCAATTCTAGTTCTCTAAAAATGCTGTATACTCAATGTTATTAAATACCAAGAACCTTAGAATGCAATCACCAATCTAGTAGGTATTTCATCAATCAAGATTGAAGCAAGACAGTTTTCCTTCCATAAACTGAGTGGTGCATAATGCACAGAACCTCCAAAGATATTATGGTGTCTAGTATGCGCCAATTAAGTAAGTTAGGTATGTGTGGAAAACCTCATATCTCCTCTCTGAATGTTAGAGCTTCAGTCATGGGACTTAGGCAAAGCAACTACTAACTAGGCTCTAATTTGTTCCAGCTGCCTGGGTGCTGATTGATGCTTCTGAATAATAGGAGGCACTCCAAAAAGAATCTATGCTGATATCACTAGAAATTGTTCCCCCCAAAAAATCCACTAGCTAAAAAAAAAGTTTCAAGCGTCGGTAATCAATGGCAAATTTCTACTTAATCTAGGTGTCAAAATTATGTTTTGCAATGACCGTTTGGGTCTTCTTACCTCAAAGTTAAGATCTCCCATGCCCTTTTGCTACCATTACATCATGCAATTAGTGGAAGTGGTTCAGGGTGAGAGACATGAAGCAAGGACCGTCAAGAGGGAAACTACAGTAAACTGAAAAATAAAACACTGGACATGTGCCAGGTTTCTGTGATGTGTGTGGATGCAAGTCATCAGGCTGGAATAATGCAGGGGGTGTAAGAAGAATAGATGATGACCAAAAGAGTCCAGCCTGAGCAATTAACTAAGGCCAAGGTTTACTAAAGGATTACCCTGGTGCTTGTGCAATGCAATGCACCAAACACCAGTAACTGATCAATGTTTGCACTGTAAAATTGCTCCTCAAGTGTGGCTCAAAGCTCTTTGCACAAACCAGTCATTAATGTATGCTAGAGGGTGCCTGGGTCACACCAACACAAAAAATATAGGTTTGGCACAAAGCCAGATCTAATAAATTAGTTTAACTATCACATTTTAATTTGGTGGTGGTGCTACACACAGCAAGTGATGGTGGCAACAGTAGGCAGTGCCCACTGGTCTACTAGAAGGGAAGAATGTAACTAGGCAGATTTGCGGACTGTAAGAGTGTGCAAAGGCTCCTTGAGCCAGCACTTTTACTACCACACTATGAATTGGGCATCCAGGTTTAGGAGAGTTAGTATTGTCCAGAAGGGTGAGACATAAACTCACAATGGAACCTTGCTCTTGGGATCCAAATAACAACCCTCTCCTCTGGGGTCTCCAGGCTAATGTTGACTTCAGCCTGATCTATGCACTTGCTGGAGATGTGGTCCACACAGCTCATTACATCATAATCCCCTGGTGTCCAATGGATAAGAGTTCTTTATTTGCACAATACCTTGATTGGCCAAATATTCCTCAAGTTACATACTTCTCATAGGGGTATATCAAAACCTGAGAGGGTTCACTGTGAAGTGCTTGGTGCTCCTCATCTACTCCCAGATATATGTAAATATTTAGGTGTTGGAAGGTGGTGTATTAGTAGGTGCAGGTAGGTTCTACAGCTAATAATAACACATCAATCAAAAATATAGCCCAGTCAAGTCTCATTAAATTAATTGTTGCTCAACCTTTGGAAGCTTAGCTGACAAGCAGTCAGTGTTAACCTGGGAGACAGGAGTGTAAAGTATTTAATATCACCACAACAGTAAATAAGTAAAGGACACAATACAATAAAAAAAACATTACCAATTTATAAAATAATATATTACTTTTATTTTTAGAATTGCACCAAAGCAACAAGCATCCAATATAGGGAACTGAAGATATGAATTTGTAAAGTTTAAATATAAAAATGTGCTTTCTATAGCCAAAAAGTGTAAAATGCTAACCATGCCTATCTGGTTTCACTAGACTGGGACAAAAACAAACGTTCAGGCCGACCACGATGGAGCACGGGTTGGATACGATGAACGGTTGGGCCATGTCAAGTTTTTACCTTCTGACTTAATCACTTTTTAGAGCTTTTACTCCCAAAGTTGAGTGATTTTTGAGATCCCACACTTATATAGCCTTCTTGCAAACGGTGTGAATATTTGAATAGTGGCGGTTCATCACCTTTAGTTTTAGGGTCGGCCTCCCTGCTCCTCCGTGCTCCGCGTCACTCGAATGACGCGGAGCACGGAGGAGCAGGGAGGCCGACCCTAAAACTAAAGGTGATGAACCGCCACTATTCAAATATTCACACCGTTTGCAAGAAGGCTATATAAGTGTGGGATCTCAAAAATTGTAACAAGGACCCGACATCGCACCATATAGACTCGTAAGTGAAGAGAGAAGTCTGGTGGCTCCTCCGTGGTTTATTGAATCTGCATCTTGATATCAGAAACAGGTGACAGAAATAATCGCATTATTTGAAGACGCGAAATGACCAGATGATAAATACATAATTCGTTGAACAAGAAGTCCTCTTAATGTTTGAAAAGAGAGTCTTCAAACGATATCAGATTGATTTATAAATCGTCAAAGTGTCCGGAAGAAGGTGTAACCAATAATAACGAACACCGAAACGCAGCGTCGACCTCTGTACTTTGACCCCTTTCTTTTTAGATTAATTTCACCTATGTGAATACTTTTATTGTATTTTATTTAGATTGTAACCCTCATAGGGAGGTATTTTAATAAATTGTGTTTATACCTTTTAAATCTCATTGTTGTTGTGTGTTTACCTGTTACATTTTGTTTATTGATTATAATTGTTTAGGGAGAGATAGAAATGGACAATGCTTGAAATGTAAACCATTTGTACAATGTGTTCCAGTAACTGATATATATATCGGTTTTTCACTTAGCATAGTCTAGTTCAAGTCAATATCTATGACTCTATTTAGCTGTATGCAAACCACAGGTCTCTTTCTTTTTTCATAGTATTCTACCCCTACATGTGTACATTCGACAGGGGAACCTTCCATATATTTTAAAGTTGTATTTAATGAGTGCCATGGGAGTAATCACTTATGAATAGTACCGTATCGTACCTGTCAGTTTTATTTCTGTAGTCAGTCAGCTGAAATAAAGACCACGAAACCTGATGTTATTTTTAAACCATGAAAATTGCGGTTTTCTGCAAAAAAGGCAAACCTGCAGATAATGTGGGATCTTATCGACCAATATCTTTATTGTACGTTGATAATAAGATTTATTCAAAGATTTTGGCCAGCCGATTATCTAAAGTTGTAACATCCTTAGTTTCTCGGCAACAGCACGGTTTTATACCGAAAAGAGGAACTGTGGATCACATAAATAAAGTCATTACGCTGTTTGACATCGCGGCAGTAAATAATCAGAAATTAGCGCTTTTTCTGTTAGACGCAGAAAAAGCGTTTGACCGTGTGAGTTGGGATTACTTATGGAGATTAATGGCCAAAATGGGATTCGGCCAGAAATATATTAAGTCAATCAAATCTTTATATTTTAAACCAACTGCCAAAATTTCTGTTTTGTGAGCTCTCTCCGATTCTTTAAACATTACTAGAGGGACTCGCCAAGGTTGTCCTTGCTCCCCGTTATTATTTGCTTTGTATATTAATCCTTTTGTAGAACAATTAAACCAAAATCCTCTTATACCCCCCTTTATAGTATTTGATTTTGCTTTTTCTGTTTTCGATTATGTGGATGACATCGCGGTGATCACTGTCAATCCAGATACCGCCATTTTAGAGATTGAGAGGCTTGCAAAAGATTTTGGAATTATAACTGGCTATAAGCTCAATGAATCAAAAACCCAGATTTTATGTTCGGAAGCCCTAACATGGGAAGATGAGAGAGTGGTGAGGGAGGTTGCCTATCTTAGGATATTGATTAAGACCAATATGACAGAACTGATTGACTCTAACTGGAACACTGTATATGACAAAATTAAGATTTCACTCGAGAGATGGGAACGATTATATCTGACTATTAGTGGACGTTTGAACATTATAAAAATGAATGTTTTACCTAAAGTGTTATATCTGTTTAGGTCAATACCCTTGGAATTTCCAAAATCCAAGATACAGGCTTTGCAATCTTTATGTGGGAAATTCATTTGGAGTCCCGGAAAACCAAGACGAGCCATGAAACATTTGATGCTACTAACTGAAAGGGGAGGGTTAGGGGTACCAGATTTTTTTCTTTATTATATAGTTTGTTTTTTATTAAACATGAGAATATTGATTACAGGGGAGTCAACTGAACATATGTATAACCACCAATCAATATTTGAAATCTTGCTGGGGTCTTATGTGAAGCAGAGTTTCTTTATTTACAGTGATGGCAGTTACTAATAAGCAAACCCGATTTAAGGTATTAATGGGAGCTTATAAGACTTGGAGATGGCTGATTCGAACAACTCCAATTGGGAAGTTTTCGTATTATACTCCCTTCAGCGCATCAAGGTTACTGCATAGCATATTTTTGGATGGAATGGCTCTAAAGTGGCAAAAAAAATGGGTAAAATGGCTGGGCGACATGTGCATGGTGGATGGCAAGTGTAAATCTTTTGTGTAATTAACTGATCAGTTAGACCTACCCAGAAGCTATTTTTTAAAATTCTTACAAATTCGGGATTTTCTCAAAAGATAAAAGTTAATTTTACAAAAGCACCAAGTTATCGAGGGGGTTAGTGGGCAGGTGAAAATTGGTACTTTGTGTAGAATGCTAGTAGAAGAGAAATTGGACGATCTTGAGAAAATAAGGGTAAAATGGGTCAACAGTCTAGGGGATACAGAAGTAGTTGTGGAAGATCTTATCTTGTTGTATAAAGAAGATTTAATGTCGGCTAACCTAAAAGCGCAATTCTTCAAAACCCTGTTTGACTTATATTATACGCCTGAACGCATGTCCAAATGGGGAGAGGGTTTTGATGGAAAATGTTTCCGGTGTAAAACTTACCACGCAGACAGCATACATATTTTTTTTCTTGTCCTAGATAGGCTGGATTTATAGAAGATATTGAAAAATGTATGTCTTTAGTACTTACTTTACACCTGATGATTACCCCTGCGATGTTAATATTGGGGAAATTCCTAATGATAATCCTGCGGATAGATTATATTGTTTTCGCCCTTTTATTTTCTTTACAATGACTGTTGCACGAATGTGCATTGCTACTGAGTGGCTACAGGAAAAGCCACCGTTATTTCAACAATGGCGAGCACGAATGTATAGCCTATATAAATTGGAGTGGGGTCTTTTTTGTTTCTGGGTCAAGGAGAAAGAAGAAAATGGGTTTGAAAATCTGGGGGGCTTTCTCAGATTATTATGAAGATTGTGTACGCTTTGAAACTTGAATTGTAATTATATTTATTATAATGTATTCTGTGCACATGTATAATTGAGCTCATGTTTTTGTTACTGGATGAACTAAGCCAATCTCCGTATGTATTAGTTGATTTATCTTTTTTGTATATTTTTTGGTATTTTGGCATTACTTTATTTATTTATGATGATGTATTTATGCTGTGAACGAATAACATAAAATATAAAAAAAAAAAGAAAATTGCGGTGTTGAATATAAGCCATATGAATCATATCATTGTGCTTATCCAATAATTCCTGGGACGTGTTGCTCTCTAAGGAAAGATACATGAAAGCCTTACGGTTATAGTGACCTGTGAACGCATAATGGGACATTTTTAATATTTGCATAGGATCACAATATGAGGTGTGTCCTAGCTGTCGAATTAAGTGGACATACCTGCCGGGTGATATTGGTCAGTAACAAGAAAAATAAACGCTTAGCGTGAATAATGTTATGCCATTAAAAACTTTGCTGTCTCTTAACGGGATAGAGCTGGTTGTTATGAAAAGTAAAAGCCGTCTCACGTTAAGTTCACCTGATTTGTTTAGCATTCGCGAGGCGCCATTATCGGGTCTGCCATTTACTGGCTCTCACTGTTTGTTAAACACTAACGACGCACTTCGTCTTCTGCGAGTATCGTTGGTGGTTGCTGTGTGAGTGCGCCATTTTGTAATGTCTACCGATCGTATGGGTTTTAATGCTCCAGTCACGTTTAAGTAATGTTAAGGACTATACATATTGCTACGAGCACCGCAGTTCATTTTTAAGTAAAAAATTGTATATTATTTATCCAAGTGTACTTTATGCGTTACTCAGAACAGACTACTCTAACACATTGGGAAAAGTAACAATAATCACGAGTTACCCAGAGGTGGCCAATTTCGGAATGTGAGTTACATGTTTAAAGTATGTGACGTATTAGTGGATATTAGTCAGTGCATTCACATGTGCCTCAAAATGCTAGTGTTATACGGTGACTAAAATATGACATACAAGTTCAGTAATGCACAAATTCTAAGGAGCGGGAGGACAGTGGTCTGATAATAAATATTTCCTCAGTGACTCTTTCACAACAACAACAGAGAGTGTTAAACAAGGGACTGTCATTTGTGCCTACTGTTACAGCTAACAAAATGGAACTAGAAGGAGCATTTTACAGGTTCATGAGAACCCTGAGATTAAGACACTTTTTCAGTAACATAGCGCAACCCACAGAAGCAGTCCAAACAGAATACAACACACGCTTCAAACTTAAAAGTGTTTACCAACCACCTGTTTCGCATAAAATGCTCGACACATTCGAAACAATGGTTAAAAAAGACATACAAGGTCTGAATTACTAGCAAATAAAACAACGTAACCTAACAAAATTTGAGATGCAAACACTACAAAATTTAGCCAACAATCAATCGATACAAATACAACTAGCAGACAAAGGAGGAGCAATGGTTGTGATGGATGCGGATTTCTACATCACAAAAGTCGAAGAGCATGTTTCAGATACAGGGACATATCAACTATTGGACAGAGACCCAATAGGATTACTACAACAGATGCTCTAAAACTTACTGCAAAGCGCACTAGAACAAGAATGGATCTATGATAAAATTAGAGGCTATCTAACTACCATCTATCCCCGATGTCCTAAACTGTACATGATCCCAAAAGTCCACAAACATTTGACTAACCCACCTTTTAGACGTATCGTCTTGGGGTGCGGGTCAATTTTTGACCCCCTCGGACGATATTTGGACTATTTTCTCCAAAAATTCGTGCAAGGATGGTATTCCTATATAAAGGACACTAGTGATTTTTTAACAAAAATCTCAGAAATTGAAAGTGAATTTGAAGAAAGTTGGATTCTATGCACAATATTTTATTTTTTATTTTTTATATTTAATTTTATAGAGCGCGCAGCTACCTGGAGGTTTCCCGGCGCTAAACCAGCAAGGGAGGTGTGCATGTCGCAAAGATTATTGATCGAATAGCCAAGTTTTTAAATCTCTGCGGAACTGTAGATAATTGGGTTCAATCCGAATAGACAGAGGGAGAGAGTTCCATAGGGATGGTGCCAGAAAAGCAAAAGATCGACCACCCATTCTGGCTCTCTTGGTCCTAGGAATCTGAAGTTTATGTTGATTGGATGAACGAAGAGTGCGGGAGGGAAGGTGCGGATGAATTAATGATCTCAAATACTGAGGGGCCTTGCCAGTATTAATTTTATGTATAAGACAGAGAGCCTTGAATTTACAGCGGCTTTCAATACATAGCCAATGGAGGCTACGACGGAACAGGGACGTGGAGGACTTGTAAGGTAATTTACACAGCAGATGAACTGCCATGTTCTGGACCATTTGTAATTTAAGGATTACCTCTTTACCCGCTCCCAGAAAAAGAACATTACCATAGTCCAGGCGACATGTTGTTAACGCCTGGACTACGGTTTTCTGGGTGTCCAAAGGAAGCATCCAGGTGATCTTCTTCAACCATTTGAGAATGGTTATACAAATGGAAGAGACTCTAACGGCATGTTGTCTCATGGACAACTGGTCATCAAATATTATCCCCAGGTTGCGAGCTGTTTTTGAAGGGTTAGGAGGGGTGCCCATTTGAGCAGGCCAATGAGAAGGTCCCCATAAGGCGGGATTATTGCCAAATAGGAGAAGTTCAGTTTTCCCTCCGTTAAATTTTAGCTTTTTATCATGCATCCAGGAGGCAATATTGTTGAGACCATGACAGAGGGAGGATGTAGTGGAATGATGACTGGTGGAAAGAGAGAAAACGATCTGTGTATCATCTGCATATGAATATATGGAGAGCCCCGCTTGCTCCGCAATAGCAGCCAAGGGTCTGACGTATAAATTAAAGAGAAGGGGGCTCAAGATGGAACCTTGTGGAACACCATATGCAGATTTATGAATTTTGGACGCAGAGGTAGCCGAGAAGACTTGAAACGTCCGGTCAGACAAGAAGATGGTGAGCCATCCAAGGGCAGAATGAGTTATGCCAGACGTCTTTAGAATGTTAACCAGGATGGGGTGGGAGACTGTATCAAATGCGGCACTAGACAATAGACAAAGACGTAGTATCGTTGTATACCTCAATACTGAATTCAGCTGGGTTAGAATCAGTAGAATGTGCACTATTACAAATGGAAGAACTACCAACAGACAAATTGTTTCTTTGGCAATTGTTAAAGTTCTGCCTACATAACAGCTACTTCGAGTGGAATCACCGGTATTATGCCCAAATGACTGGAACTTCTATGGGCTTTGCAGGGGCCCCTGCGTACGCAAACATTTTCATGGTGCAATTCGAAACAGAACACTTGATAAAAAATACATTCTGGCCAAAAGTCAAAATGTACTGTTGTTTCATAGATGACATCTTTTTAATATGGCAAGATACAAAGGAAACACTAAAGGACACCATACAACATCTAAATCAGGTGAATCCAAGGATCCAATTTACACATAAAATTGATTGCCACACGATGGATTTCCTAGATGTGAGGATAACCAAACACTCTACAGGTTTAAACATGGAGTTATATACCAAATCCACTGACCGAAATAGTGCATTGCACTACACCAGTTTTCACCCGAGGTCATTAGTGAAGAATCTACCAGTTACCCAATTCATCCGTATCAAGAGAATATGTTCACAAACCAATATATGTGATCTAAATATAGATAGGTTCGTTAAAAAAATACAAAGAACTAGGATATCCTACGGAAATAGTGGAGCACAGTAAAGAGAGAGTCAAACAGATGGAGAGATGAATACTGTTTCAACCAAAACAAAAAACACAACAGGACAGAATGGTATTTGTGTCAAAATTCACAGCACAATCCACGACAATCAAACGGATCATCAATCAAAGGTGGGAACTTTTATCCACAGAAAAGGACTTTAACGGAATATTTTCACAACAACCTATGCATGCGTACACTAGAGGTCCTAACATCAGACAAATACTCAAGCGAACCACATTGGATGACCAACGGATTGAACACAAGGGAACCGTACGTTGTCAGAACTGTACACACTGCAACAACGTAAACATAGGAAATACCTTTACACACCCAACCACGGGCAAATCCATAAAACTCAGACATAGCAGTGACTGTAATGCCCAAAATGTGGTGTATGGAATCAAGTGCCCATGCGGGAAGATGTATGTTGGTAAAACAGAGAGGAAAATCCAAACCAGATTAACTGAGCACAAGAGTAGAATACGGAACCAACATTCATCATCACCACTAGCTACTCATTGGAAGGAAGCCAACCATAAGATTTCCCAGTTACGGTTTGTCATTATAGAAAAAGTGGAGATCAAACCAGGCATTGATAACAGACAGAGACTCCTACAACGAGAGTTATATTGGATAAAATATTTTCAGACAATGCACCCAATGGGGTTAAATGATAGATATGACCTTTCATGCTACCTGTAAACACAGAAGTTAGAGGGTCTAACAACCTAGGGGCATATTACCAAGCAATGCAATAATTATCGCTATTGCTTGGTTAGAGACAAAAATTTCCCGCTGAGCTGTGGCGATTTTTATCGCAGATAAACCTTGGTATTACCAAGGTTTATCGCAAATGCGATAAAAATCGGCCGCAATGCATGAATATCACTGAAAAGTCTGCGATATTCATGCATTACCGAGCTAATGCTCTTACCCATGTTATCCACCTCCCATTGGATAACATGGCTAAGAACTGCTCAGGGCAGGTGTTAGCTTTTGGAGATATTCGCGCTTAGCGCGAATATCTCCAAAAGTTGGTAATAGGAGATAGCGATGTTAGTGACTGTTTCCAGTCGCTAACATCTTGGCACGCTCACTTTGCATGTCATTAGTGACAAATATCACTGACATTGAAAGTGGGGCCCAAGATGGTCGCTATCTCCTACTAGCTGTCGCTAACTGGTGTTAGCGACAGCTAGGTAATAGGGAGATAATTTTATCTCTACTTTCTTGGCTTTTAAAGCCAAAAAAGCTGAGATAAACCCCTTGATAATATGCCCCCTAGAGCTTAGTAATGTCTAGCTATCTATGAAGCTACACTAGAATACCACTACAACCATAAAACATGTAACACTTGTAAGTTGTATTATACATAAATACCATCATAAATATTATATGAATAGGCAGGAATTTGAGAGATCGATGTACATGAGCAAATATGAATAATGTGCATAGTGAGAAGAATTTATGCATTGCTAAACTTGTATGTCATATTTTAGTCACCCTATAACACTGGCATTTGGAGGCACATGTGAATGAACTGACTAATATCCACTAATACGTCACATAATTTAAACATGTAACTCACATTCCGAAATTGGCCACTTCTGGGTAACTCGTGATTAATGTTACTTTTCCCAATGTGTTAGAGTAGTCTGTTCTGAGTAACGCATAAAGTACACTTAGATAAATAATATACAATTTTTTGTAATTTAAAATGAACTGCGGTGCTCGTAGCAATATGTATAGTCCTTAACATTACTTAAACGTGACTGGAGCATTAAAACCCATACGATCGGTAGACATTACAAAATGGCACACTCACACAGCAACCACCAACGATACTCGCAGAAGACGAAGTACGTCGTTAGTGTTTAACAAACAGTGAGAGCCAGTAAATGGCAGACCCGATAATGGCGCCTCGCGAACGCTAAACAAATCAGGTGAACTTAACGTGAGACAGCTTTCACGAGCAGCGACGGAAGAAAATACAGGTACTTTTCATAACAACCAGCTCTATCCCGTTAAGAGACAGAGAAGTTTTTAATGGCATAACATTATTCACGCTATGCGTTTATTTTTCTTGTAGGCTGACCAATATCACCCGGCAGGTATGTCCACTTAATTCGACAGCTAGGACACACCTCATATTGTGATCCTATGCAAATATTAAAAACGTCCCATTATGCGTTCACAGGTCACTATAACCGTAAGGCTTTCATGTATCTTTCCTTAGAGAGCAACAAGTCCCAGGAATTATTGGGTAAGCACAATGATATGGATCATATGGCTTATATTCAATACCGCAATTTTCATGGTTTAAAAATAACATTAGGTTTCGTGGTCTTTATTTCAGCTGACTGACTACAGAAATAAAACTGACAGGTACGATACAGTACTATTCATAAGCGATTACTCCCATGGCACTCATTAAATACAAAACATTTACCCAGTTTGTTTTTATTGTTCCAGATCATCCCCTGATGAAGGCACTAGTGAGTGCCGAAATGCATTGGGCAGGGATTGAAAAATGTAAAATGTGATTATTGGTTACAAAGTGTAAATATTGCAATTACCAAACAATGTTTTGTGAATATATTGTGATCAAAAGTGCATAATGATTATGTAATGTAATGTAAGATGATTATTTGAAGAAATCAGATTATGAAAATAAATAACTGATCAACAACTTTATATAAAGGAGAAAGAGTAAAAATAATTAAGGTGTAGGACAACACTATGTGCACAGTGCGCAACTAGATGAATGTTCAACCCATCATAACTTCTTATTGACAAAAACGAGTGGGGCAGAGGGCATAAGGGCACAACAACGAGCACAAAAACCCCCCACGAACATGCAAAGCGCCACGCGAACACGAAAAGCGCCCCGCAAACACGCAAATCGCCCCGCAAACACGCAAAAAAAATCCGCAAATTTGCACAAATTCGCTACTTTTGCAGATCGCGACTTCGCAAATCCACGAATTCGCAAATTGCGAATTCGCATAATTCGCTCAGTCCTTAGGGGTCACTTATACATAATAAAAGGTAGTTTTAAACTCTAGAAGCACTAATAATTCCAAAGTTGAATTTGGGCACAGTTTTATTTAAAAACAGCCTGTAAGGCACGGATGGCTTTAAAATGACAAAAGACACTAGGCAGTGCACTTCTTAAGTGTATTAGGTCCACTGGGGTCTTTAAACCTACATACCCTACCATATACTAGAATTGTAGTTATACCAAATGCCATATACCTTTTAAACAGAGCACTGGCCTTGGGCCTGGTTAGCAGAGCCTAGAGTATAGAGAACTTTATTGTTTGATTAATTAAAATCATTACAATAGGAAACATACATCAGGGAGAAAAAAGAAACAGGTGTCTAATCTCTAAAAAATATTTTTTCCTTTAAGAATATTCATGTGAATGTCCATTTTAGTCCATTTGTATCATCACAGTGAGTTAAAAGCTAACATTCATCTAAAAATGGTTTAAAGATGAAAAGAATTACTTCGCATAGTTGTACAACCTCATAGTGAGTATTAGAAAAATATTTGGGAGCCGTTGTTGTCCCTTGTGTTTTAACATCTGCTAAAAACACAAAGCAAAACCATGGTTATTGAGAATACATAATAGGTACTACTGAAGGCGAGAATCTGCTAATATGGTAAAGACACTACATATGATGTCTTAATGGTCCTAGAACACACGAGGCCCAGAAATAGTCTGTGTAAAGAATGAGGCCATGGTCAACTGCTATTTGATGGAACAGAGGACTTGGTCCTCCCATTTATTGTTGACTATTGTTTACTTGCTGGCTTCTCCGGTTGTAAATCTTCCTACTGCTTTTGTCATGAACTTGGTAAACCGAATATTGAGCATTGGGTTGTCCGGGTTCATTGATGCAAGTATAGATTGTCTGCACGTGCGAATGCCAAGTTTATTCCATTCGCTCTTTAACATGATCTTCCGGTCGTCGAGAAGTCCAGGACAAAGGCATGCCACATGCTCAATTGATTCCTTGCTACTCCCACAGCCCCTGCACAATACATTGGTATTTACGCGTTTCCAGCTTGGCATGTGATACAGGAATTGCCATTCGCCCATTCTGAGGGCCATGAATCATTTTTTCCACAGCGCAGAGTAAGTACATGACAGGTATGGGGCCTTAATCCCTGGCTTGAACCATGATACAATTGTCCAACCGTGCTTACGTTCGGCCAGTTGAGCTCTGTCTGAATAAAATGACCAGAGGTGGACATTCCTTTTGATGTGAATTTTGAGTGCCTGCTGCGATGGGTTCAAATTCCAGATTTCTTCGATATCCAGGAGTTTTAGGGAGTCTTGTAGATGGCGCCAGTATGATCTACCGAGCTGACCGACTGAGATTACCTGCCACAGGAGTGCCTCCTGGCTTCCTTTTCTGGAGCTTCGCAACTTATTACACATCCTGATGAATGCTCCAGCCCCTACTGTGTGATGGTCTTGAAGGCCAAACTCAAGACGTATTTGAGCTGGGGATGAGGATTTCAGAAGGCTCAATGCTTGTTCGAATGTTCTTGTTGTTATTTTATTCACAAGGCTGATGTCCTTCCCTTGCATAATCTCCTGGCCGTAGTTCAGGAAGCTGGTAATTTTTGCCTTCATGACGGTTATGAGAAGGGTCAGGGATGGCCCGCAAAGTTGTCTGGCAAGGGTCTTAAAGGCAACCTGGATTGACAGGGCTTTAGCTTCTACCTCATCTCCGTGTTTGGGAAAAGAGCCCCTTCTGTCCATGTGGACCCCCAGGTACTTATAAGAGATGGCTTTATCTACACTTTTACCGTTGTATAACCAACCACCGCCTCCAGATTTCCTTGACCCAAAGGTAATTGCCTTTGTTTTTGTTAGGTTCAGTTCTAGTTTGTTGCCGATGGTATAAAGGGACAGTTGATCGAGGAGTCTCTGCAAGCCAACCCTGGTATGGCTTAGCAGTACTAAATCGTCCGCGTAGAGTAAGTTATTAACTCTTAGACCGGCGAGTTTTGGTGGGTGAGAATTAACTTCGTCGAGTGACTCTGACAGGTCGGAAATGAAGAGGTTAAAAAGAAGGGGCGCTAACACGCTGCCTTGTTTCACCCGCCTGATGTTAGTATTTTCCTTGAGGAGTGTGATCCGTCCCCAAGTTTTATGCGGATCCAAGTATTGGTGTGTAGCGCAATTATAGCTTGTAGAAGCATTGGTGGGATCCCCCATTTCCGCAATTTGAGCCATAGTAGGCTTCGAGGCACACAATCAAAGGCGGCCTTAAAGTCCACGAAGCAGCCATGCATAAACGTTCCTGAGGGAACCACTTTGTCCAACAGGACGGATATTGTGAGCAAGTTTGTTACGGTGCCTGATTTTTGCACAAATCCTGTCTGATTAAAAGGTATTAGATGATTTTTTGTTGCCCAGGACGCCAGATCATGAAGGAGCAGTTTGGCGTAGTATTGTGATTCTACATCCAATAGAGTAATCATCCTATAATTGTTTGGGTCCGATCTCTTGCCTCCTTTAAAGATTGGGTGTATGATGGCGCCACGCCATGATTCTGGTAATTCAGAGTTAGACCAGTAGTGGGAAAAGAGGGGTGCCAGTTGATGGGCCCAGAATTCTGTATCTTGTTTGAAAACTGCCTGTGGTAGGCCATTCGGCCCTTGGGCTCCGTCAGTGCGACCCTCAGTTATGATTCGAACTATTTTATCCATGGTAATTCTCAAGTTTGTAAATGCATGGTCAGGTGATTCTAAAGACTGAAGGATTTAGTTTTGGTTGCCAGTGGCGTCCTTGTGTTGCATTCAGATTTTTTCCTTGTTTGGCAGCAATTGGGTTGTTGGGCCATTGCTGGTGAATTGACAGGTGGATCAGCTTTCTTTTCTTGTTCCTTAAAATGCGTTGTTAAATAAAGTAACCATTCGGCTTCAGGGAGGTTAGTGCTGCTTAAACCTCCTTGCTTGTGTATTTTGGAGTTGACGAGTGACCAGAAAGCTTTTGGGTTATGACTTTTATTCGCATGTATCAGTTTTAACCAAAACAGTTCAGAGCGTTTATTTTTTTCGCGAAATATTGCTTGTCGAAGTGCTGTCTGGGCAACCTTGTAGTTAATGAGTTTATGATCTTCCCCTGGATGCTTACGAACTTGTCTTAACATACTGTCAACCTTTTGATTTTAATTTCTTGATTTCGTCTGTTATTGTTGCTGGATTGCATTTTTTGGTGTTTCCTGAGGTGCAGGAAATGTTTTTAAGCAGTTCCTGGGAGAAGCGGTCCCATGCCGTAACTGGTGATGATTCGTTGGTGCTCCTTTGGTTTTGCAAGACTCTACATTTACTCATTATTGCTGGTATAATTGGATCTGACCATTTCAACCTTTTGAGGTTTTCAGTATAATCTCCTCCTGAGGTCTGGTTGGTTACGGCGTGATGTGCTAGGTTAGATGACATTGTGATCACTTGAGGACGGTGATCACTGTCACCTCGAACAACTATGGTATAATTCTCGATCAGGGGCAAGATTTCCCTCCGACCCAGTCAACTACCGCCCCATCTCCCTTTTGCCTTTCCTGGCAAAGGTATTGGAACGACACGTGGTAAAAACCCTGAGTGAGTTCGTGGAGAGTCATGGTGTTTTGGCCTCAAGACAGGCCAGCTTCCGCCCAGCCCACTCAACTGAGTCCGTTATAACATCGGTTCTGGACAACCTCCGACAAGGAATGAATACCAATCAACATCAGGCCCTGATCCTCTTAGATCTTTCCGCCGCATTCAACACGGTGGACCATACCATCTTACTTTCACGTGTCGAGGAGGCGGGAATTGGAGGAACAGCCCTACTATGGTTATCCTCCTTCTTGAGCGGCCGGACTCAGGCGGTCCGCCTGGGAGAGTTCTCTGCGGAATTTCAACCCATCCAGTGCGTTGTCCCCCAGGGTTCCTCTTTATCCCCCCTTTTATTTAACCTTTACATCGCCCCCCTCATCTTTGCTTTACAGCAACTGGAGGTCTCTGTGTACAACTACGCAGATGATCTCCAGCTCTTTTTTTCCCTTTCCTCTTCCCCCGAGTCTATGTCTAATGTTCAGTCCATCATGACCTTCATCCAGGACTGGATGATTTTCAACCACCTGAAACTCAACCCCGATAAAACGGAGTTGGTGTTGACAGGTGGTTGCTCCAGTCCCTGGTCCTCCTCCTTCTGGCCCCCTTCATTAGGTTCCCCACCAACTCCTGTCTCTTCAGTCAAAACCCTTGGATTCAAAATCAATAACCAACTCTCCCTTCATTCTCAAGTCTCTGCTGTGGTTTCCTCAGCCTTCCTCTCTCTCAGGACAATTCGCAGAGTCTCACAATTTTTCGCCCCAGACGCGCTGTAACTAATTCTCCTGGCCATGGTAACATCTCGCCTAGACTATGGCAATGTCCTCTACCATGGCATGCCCGACTACCTTATGAGGCGTCTCCAACTGGTTCAAAACCAGGCCGCTCGGCTGGTTTTTAACCTCTCTAAATCACATCATGTAACTCCCCTCCTCTTCTCCCTGCACTGGCTCCCTGTCCGGCAGCGCGTCTTATTCAAGCTCGGCTGCACCATTTTTAAAGCCCGGACAGGTTCTGCCCCCTCCGTCATCAACTCGGCCATTCATACCTACACTCCCTCACGAGACCTCCGATCCTCTTCCCACCACCTTTTCGTGGTTCCCCGCTTCAAACGGAAGAAGTGGGGTGGCTCCAAGTTTGCAACCGCGGGTCCAGCTTTTTGGAACTCTCTCCCATTGTCTTTCAGAACCTGCACCCAGTACCCCCTCTTTCGCAGAGACCTTAAGACCTTCCTCTTCACCCAAGCATTCCCATCTTGAATGCTCACCTTTCCCCCCTCTCCTACTCGCCGAGTAGCAGTTGCCAGTTAAGCGCCAAGAAACCGCCAGGTGTACGAGCGCTATACAAATCCCTTCAAATTCAAATTCAAATTCAAATTCCTTGTAACAAACCGTGTAGTCTAGGAAGGAATGAATAAGGCCATTTGACCTTGTCCAGCTCGGTGGCTTATCCTTAGGGAAACGACCATTCAAGATTGTATAGGCTAGGGCACTGAATTGGGAAACCATGTATTCACCAATTTTACTATATTTGGTGCCTGATGGTTTTGTTTGTTCGAGGACCACGGGGCCACAAAATATTCTGGAAGTTCTTGAAAAAGATTTGTATTGTAGTCGCCGGATACTAGACAAGCTGGTCTGTTGTAATTACTTTCTAGATTGCACAAGGTCTGAATTAGATGATTGAACTTCGGGTTTTTATCCTTGGTACTTGGTGAGATGTAGCAGAGGCTAGGGAATATTCAGAGTCAGCAACCACTGTACCAGTCAAGGGTTGGCAGAGGTGATAACAAACACAGGGGCATATTACCAAGCAATAGCGATATTTATCGCTATTGCTTGGTTAGAGACAAAAATTTACCGCAGCGCTGCGGCGATTTTTACCGCAAATAAACCTTGGTATTACCAAGGTTTAACGCAAATGCGGTAAAAATCGCCGCAAAGCATGAATATCGCTGAAAAGTCAGCGATATTCATGCATTAGCGAGCTAATGCTCTTAGCCATGTTATCCACCTCCCATTGGATAACATGGCTAAGAACTTCTCAGGGCAGGTGTTAGCTTTTGGAGATATTCCCGCTTAGCGCGAATATCTCCAAAAGTTGGTAATAGGAGATAGCGATGTTAGCGACTGTTTTCAGTCTCTAACATCTTGGCACGCCCACTTTGCATCTCATTAGTGATAAATATCACTGACATGCAAAGTGGGGCCCAAGATGGTCGCTATCTCCTAATAGCTGTCGCTAACTGGTGTTAGCGGCAGCTAGGTAATAGGGAGATAATTTTATCTCCGCTTTCATGGCTTTTAAAGCCAAAAAAGCGGAGATAAACCCCCTTGATAATATGCCCCCCAGTGCTGTACCAACAACTAAGATGTTTTTGGCAGGGCTAATGTTGTTGTGCTGGGCCTGTTTTAGTCCAAACAGTGGTTTTGATACACTAGTGAAATATCTGTTCCAAAAAGGAGAGGTCGTCCAATTGCTGCTGTGAGCTGATTCCAACTATAGCCCCATGCCTTACAGAGAGCTGTTCTTACAGAGTTCTTCTGTGCAAAACTGTTTACAAAGAGCCCCATTTCTGCATTTAGTAATAAGAAACATGTACAACGCAGCTCTATTACTGAAATTAATAATCCTAATCAATTGCTTGTACATTGCATTATTCCCTGAGGTGGTCGCATCGGCACTCCTTTCAATGTTTTTACTTATTTTTCAATTAAAAAAATTGTTTTTATTGTTTCGATTCAATTGAGCTACGCACTAACTCCTCTTTTGATTATCACAGGTTGAGTTTGCCTTTGAAATTCAATAACTAGCATTGCCACCTACCGTTGAATCTTCTATATTTAACTCTATAGGATTCTACTAAAAAAGTGACCAACAGTGGTAATCAGCCTCAGCCTCTTCACGTAAAAGTGGTGGGGCCTGCTGGGAGGGCAGGGGGATTTCGAGAGATGACCTCAAGTGAAAATTAACTACATACTTAAGGGCAGACTTATGAGGCCGTTGCGCCTCTTTGCGCCGCAATTGCGTCACTTTATTTGAGGCAACTGCGGCGCAAACAATGCGCCCTATTTACAACGTGACGCATCTAGGAGATGCGTCACGTTGTAAAGCACTGCGCCATAAGGAGGCGTTCCTGCGCAGGGGAGGGGGGGGGCGTTCCTGCGCAGGAACACCTCCTGAAAGTGGCTGAGTGAAATCTATGAGATTTCACTCAGTCACTTTCAGGGCAATGCTGCGTCAAAACCCTGCGCCTGCTTGAAGCAGGCGTGGGTCTTGACGCAGCATTGTGCACATGGTGTACCCCCGAGCCTTGCTGGAGCTGCATCGCGCTTGTGACGCAACTCCAGCAATGCGCCACATTTCCGGCACAGATGCGTCACGCATCTGTGCCGTTTTTGCACCATGGTGCGCCGCATTATAATTGCGGCGCACTGTGGCGCACGTTAACTGGCGCATCCCTGGGGATGCGCCAGTTAATATAAATCTGCCCCTGTATTTTCTCTTGTGGTCATCTCACGAAATCCCCCCAGCCGGCCCCACCGCTCTTACCTGTCTCGTCCGTGGCTGGTAGTAATCATTCACAGTCCTTAGCTTCTGCCAGGTACTACTGTGAGAAAGAAAAGCTCCGACATAGAGCCAGAGACATGTCAATTGAAGGAATTGATTGCCACTGAGACATATTTAGGCACCGGAATAACATATGACCTAAATTTACAATACAAGCTGATATCCATGCCCCCACATCTGTAAATTCCAAGTTGATTTGTCGTCAATAGGGAATACCTTGAAAACTCAATTTACTGGGTTACAATCCACTTGTGGATCCTCATTCTAATAGGGCATCTGAGGTAGGTGAGGCTGGAGCCTCGCAGGGTGAGCCAACATGCTCTTCTTGTGCCATAAGGAGAGGTCAGGCGATGGATGGGTGGCACCTGTTACTTGATTGTCACACGATTTTCTGTCCAGATATTTTAGAATGTAAATTCAAGTCCAGTGTTCCTGCACCTAGAAAATACAAGTGCAGAACGACAGGCCAGAATTAATCAGTGGAAGTGGTATCTCATCTAAGGATGGCACTCCGCCTGACTCATCATCAGAGATAAGGTCAGCACAGGCAGTGCTAATTCAAGGCATGGCTTCTACTACAATTGTGAGTTGACTAGTGGCTTAAAGAGTTAAAGAACTGAAGCAGTAGTACTTTACCACTTCTGGCAGTGTAAATGACTTTTTAGCACTAGACGTTTATGAGAATGTTCTATTTTTGGTTGCAAATGCAGCAGTATTAGTTGACATTCCTGAAGAATTCACAACGCAACATATAACTCAACATAACAACATATTACAAAAAAAAAACTAAAACAACGAATATTGCATAACATCACAATACAGTCGAACCACAGCACATCACAACAATAATACAATGCAACAATGCAGTTGAAAGCACAATAGAATAAAAACAGCACAATACATCACAAAAAAATGCAACATAATAAATACACACAAAAACTCTTGACACACATTACCTTCTCCTCAAATCTGCCTTTATACCATGATGAGAAATGGTGTTTTTGCACCAAGCACTGTCTAGCTAATAATCAAGGACACATAATAGTGCCATACAAAAATCTTTGTGATCAGGCCCTCTGTGTGTATAGCAGATACAATAACGAGTTGTAGTGTTACCCCAATCAGATATGACATGATGTTCCAGTGCCAGACAGAGCAGCTGTGGCACAGAGGGCTCGATTTCTATTTGGCGCAATTTAGTGCAATAAGACAGATAGCTTGCTGTGATGTTCCAAATGGACGAATCAGGAATGTGCCACATATATTAACGTTTGGCTAATTCCTGCTCTCTCTCTGTGTAATGGAGCACTTGTGGCTGCCAACTGCCAATGCAGGCAGGATTGTTTTTTATGAAGGAAGGGGCCCCTTCTTGCAATCATTTGAGACATTTTCCTCTTTCTGCATCTGCTTCAGAATTCAGCACACGTTGAAAGAGTAACTTTGAATAAGTAATTTTGTATGCTTAAAAGCATATAACCAATTCACAATAGTGAACTTTTACAATGAAAACATTAGGCAATGAGAGAGCTGATAATTTTCGGGGAGCCCCTAACCAAGGGGGAGGACCAAGCAGATGCCTTGAACACAAAGAGCAGAAACAAAAGCACATTTTGTTGAACTTCAGTGGTGGTCCCATCCTCTTAGGACCACCCCAAGCACAGTTATTTGCAAAAAAACAATCCTAACCAAAGGCCCTGCAATGCATTATGGGACGAGATTAGCAGTGGGCAGTGAATAATGTAGCATCCAATATCAAAATAATTCTACAAAGAGCTGCAGTTTACCTAGTCGTTTCTAGATGTCCCTCACGAGTCAAATGCAAAGCATTGAAATTATTCTTACATCAAGCTGCAGTTTCACTAGTCGTTACTAGAGTCCCTCACGAGTCAAATGCAAAACCATTGAAACCCTTACATCAAACATTTGCATTTGATTCGTGAGGGACATCTAGTAACCACTAGTTGAACTGCAGCTTTCATAAAATCGGCTGGCTAAGGGGGGTTAGAAATAGCCTAGTGGGTTTAGGTATGAAAACGCTATGGGAGAATCCAACAGAGGCCTCTTTCCCCTCTAAAAAGATCTTAAAATAAGTATTGGGAAAGGGTCACCCATAATGTTTTGATTAATACTGATTTATCTTCATTGGCGGGAATTTTTCTAAAATCAAAACTTATTCCCAGACTCAAAACCTACTGGGACACTATTACTAAAGCAAGGGACAGGAAATTGCATTTTCAGCTGAGGGCAGGCTCACTGACCCTAAGATCTCTTACTTCCAGGTGGTCTCCACCAAGCGATAACATTTGTCCGGCTTGTGGGATCTACAAAGAAACAGTCGCTCATATGCTCTTGGCCTGTTCTGCCTATGCCACCCCAAGGAGGGTTTGGCTGAGCCCTATGAACAAACTACTGGGCACAAACAGTGCTGAAGCTGAAAGGCTTATACGTACCAGTACTTAGCCATTTATTACAATGGCAGTTTCTAAAAATCGGGGGCCTTCTTTATGAAGGCCTTGCGTCAGTTTTGCGCCGCCGGTGCGTCACTTTTTGTGACGCACTGGCGGTGTAAAAAATGCGCCTTGTTGCGCCATATTTAAAAAGTGACGCATCTAGGTAGATGCGTCACTTTTTAAACCCCTGCGCCACATTATACCTGCGTCAGGTATAATGTATGCAGAGGGGGCGTTCCCCCGCAAAAAGTCTCGTAATAGTGACGCAGTGAAATCTATGAGATTTCACTGCGTCACTTTTAGGACGCTGTTGCGTCAAAATCTTGCGCCTGCCTCACAGCAGGCGTAAGACTGACGCAAGCCCTTTCACATGGGGCTTTACCCATGTGAAAGGACGCATTGCTGGATTTGCGTCACTTTTGTGACACACTCCAGCAATGCGTCACTTTTGCGCTTACAGATACGTCAGAAATACTGACGTATCTGTAACTCCTTGCGACATGATGCGTCATACATTAAATATGACGCATCAGGAATGTCGCAAGGAGTGCGCAGTGAAAAGTGACGCATCGCTGTTTTCACGCAGCGATGCGTCACTTTTTATAAATGAGGCCCCTAGGGTGGATGTGGATAATAAGGCTGAAATCAATATCTAGGTAAATCAATCTTAAGCAACATGTCCAGTTTAGATTGAATTAGAAATGTGACTGATTCTATACTAAACTGTTTTAGTTTTTATTAGAAACAGGTTTTTTGTGAAAGGAAGCTAGTAACATGAAATTTGTATTTTTTCTACCTGTCTCGATCCTAGTTTTAACCAATTTTTCCACCAACAGGACTATGTATAACCCAGTTAGGAAATGTTTAAGTGTGTATATTTTAATGTTGTTTGTAATATGCTTTTATGATTACATGTCGAGTAAAGCTTGTTTGGTTTGGATTGGAATGAGCCCACTTTGCATTTATTAGCAATGAAGCATAATACACCCCACATGGACTCTTTTGTATTTCATTGCACATTGCTCGCTACTTAACCACAGATGAAATAAAAATGCTGTCGCTCACACAGACTGGTAATGAAGCTAGTGGCTGAAGGGGCCTGACCTAAAGTCCTAGGGCCTCATTTACAAACCTACTGTGCAGCCGGTGCATTACTTTTTTTGATGTAGTGGTGGCACAGTGTGCCTGCTCTTATTAACAAGGCCACGTAATTTTACCCTGCATGACTTTTCATGGCCTTGTAAATATGGGCCCCATTCATGGATTACTCTGCATGAAAAGAACGTGCCATGGGTTTTGCTGCGGGTGTTCCCATGTAACATTCATGGAACCTGACACATTCCCAGATTTACAAAGTGTTGTAAACCTGAGAATGTGTCAAAATCCAACGCCTCCAAACGAGAGGAGAAGGAGTGGGGCACCAAGGAAAAATACTTTTATTTCTCCTCATTTTTTGCTTCTTCTATGTGTACGGCATTTTGTAGCACACATACAAGGAGCAAATTGCCTTTAATGATTGTTTATGTGCAGGAAGGTGTCCCTTTCTGCACATAAACAATCATCCCTGAATTGCAGGCACCCTTGCACCATGGTGCAAGGGTGTCTGCATTGGTAAATGGCTGCTTTTTGTGGACAGGGGGGTAGAATAGGAATGTGCCGTTTCTTGTAGTCATGGCACTTTCCTGCTCTTTATATTTGATGCAGGGCAATGCAACAGGAAGGCTTGCTGAGCTGTTTGAGTCACAATATTGTCAATAAGGCCCCTCTTTTGTAAATTGTAGCCTGTTGCCCAATATTACAACTAAATGGCACTAAAGCTGAGCAGAGGCTGATGTGTCTAAACAACGCTTCTCAACAGCTCTGATTAAAAGTTGAGAGATGCAGATTTCCTGGGTGGAATTCCGTTGTGCTCAATCATAATTTGGCTAATATTTTTGCACCTGGAGTTACTGTGTGTAGGAACACTGAGTCTGTTTTTACCAGCCAAAACTTCCAGCTGGTAAAATTGCTTTGTTAAAAGATCCCATTGCAGCCCGGACTGTTTCCTGACCCCTAGCCAGCTCTTAGCTAAGGCACGGGGGAGCATTTCATGCTCCTCTTGACAGACGACATCTTGGCTTTTACTCACCTACTCTGCCCCCAGCTGCCTAGGATGTCTGTACAGAAATCCTCTAAGGTCGTAATTGGGCCCCAAGTGTACATACTTATTTATGTATTATTGATTATGATTGCATGTTGCACAGAAGCAGTAACAAGCACATAATTTCTTATGGCGATGAAAGATAGCCATGATAATGACAATGGCCCAGTCAAGCAACTACAATGAAATAACGTTGGAAATTGTGTTACTGGTTGAGGGATGGGAATCAAGCAGGAACCAGAATCTCTGTCAAGGGGAGACACAAGCAAACCCCAAACTAACCTGTACTTAACCCTCTGGTAGCTTGGCACAAAGCTGTCAGGCTTAACTTAGAGGCAATGTGTAAAGTATTTATGCAGCATTTCTTACAGTATCAAAATTAAATCACAGAACAGAAAACAAAAACTGCCTCAAACTAGAAAAATAGAGTACATTTTAATACATTGTTTGAGACCATATGAAAACAATCCAATCAGTAGAACCTGGGATATGTTGTTTCCTTAAAACCTTTATGTTAGAAATGGGGGTCTCTTGTTGGCAGAGGTAGCTACCTTTGTCTAACTGGGGGACTTTGCTTCTAGTCAGAGTAAGGTGAATACACTCCTAAAATAACCCCTGCTCACTCGCTTGGTAGCTTGGCATGAGCAGATAGGCTTATTTCAGAGGCAGTGTGTAAAGCATTTTTGAATACATACAGTAACACAAGAAAAATACTACAAATGGATACCACACCAGTTTAGAAAAAAAGTAGTCTTTATTTAAACCAAAACAAGACCAAACAACAAAAAGCCACAGTACAGTATTATAAATATCCGTCAAAATAGATTATTCACTCAAAAAAGGTTCTAGCAATAAATAACTTCACCGGGAGTTATTAGGACGTTGGTACAGATCAAAATCCCAAAGAACGACGCAGACTGATCGGTGTGCGGCGTCAGGCTCGGAGTCAAGCAGACCCACAAAGAACTGTACCTTGGAATTGATGAAAGCAAAGACATGCACGGAGTTGGGGAGGTGATGCTTCCTTGGTGCCTGTGGTGTCCGTCCCTTATGACCCCAGGGGAGGTGATGCCTCTGTTCCTAACTGCAGCGCAGGGAGGTGAGACGTCGGTTCCTTACTGGGTCAAGGAGGTGACTTCACGGATGGAAGCGAGGCATCAGATCCTCACAACGGTGCGATGACGATGGGTTCGGGAGTCACCCACGTCGAGGATAGGCTCCGCATAGAAGAAGCACGGGCTATAGTGCAAGTCAAAACATTGCGTTGTGGATGCCATGAGCAGTGTCTTCGGCTCCGGTGTAGTCAACAACCTCGATGTCAGCTTCGGAGTCGATACAGCATTACATCAGCAGGTGTCGGGCCTACAGTGCAAGTCAGGGCGATACGTTGTGCTCTTCATGAGTGGTGCCCACGGCTTCGGTGCAGGATACGGCATCGCTCGCTGGCGTCGGTGTTGCGATTTCCTTCTGTGGCAGCTGAAACAGCAGTTCCAGAGGCAAAGAACCAGAAGGGGTAAAGTCTTTGTGTCCCTCAGAATTCAGAACAGGAGGCAAATTCAATATCAAGCTCTTGGAGATCTTTTCCTCAAGCATGTGACAAAGTAAGCAGCAAAGTCCTTTTTTCTCCTTTCCTTGGCAGCAAGCAGCCAGTGTAATTCAACCCCAAACAGCAAACAGCACAGGGGCAGTATTCCTCCTCAGCTTCTCCGGCTCTTCTCCTTGGAAAAGTTCCTCTTGAGTTCCAAGAAGTGATCTAAAAGTCTGGGATCCAGGCCCCACTATTTATACACACAAATCCTTTGTTATCTGAAGGCAGAGAGTGTATGTACCTGGCCAAAAACAGTTCTGCCCTCACTGGTGCAGCTTCCTAGCAGGAGGTGGAGACAGCAATGTTAAAGGCAGACCAGGCCCATTCAGGTAAAAGGAAATCTCATCCCCCTACTGTAAATGCAGCCCATGTCTTTTCAGCCCAGCCCGGACTCCTTAGACTTCGGGAGCAACTGCCCCTCTTCAGCCCCTGTTATCCAAAAGCCAGACATGCAATTCACACACCTAGCGGAGGCACACTGGATGGTTAGGCAAGTAAATACCCACTTTCTAAAAGTGATATTTCCAAGGGTGGTTATGTTTATATGATGCTATAAACAAACTCCGCATTCTGTCCTATGGAACCGGTAGCCTTGCAATAGTGAACAACGAAATTGATAGTAGTTCACTATCAGGACATGCCACACACACCAGGTTATGTCCTACCTTTTACATACAGTGCACCCTGCCCACAGGGGTACATTGGGCCTACTTTAGGGGTGGCTACCAGGTAGAAAAGTGAAGATTTAGGGACAGGCAAGTGTGTGCACTTGCCAAGTCAACAAGGCTGTCCCAAACTGCAAACAGGCTCTGCAATGGCAGGCCAGAGTTACATTTTACAGGCTGCTTCTGTGGGTGGCACACTCAGTTCTGCAGCACACTAGCAGCATTAGTTTTACAGGCCATGGGCAAACACACTGTGCACTATACTAGAATCTGAAAAGTAACTCAAATATGCCAATTATGGAATCACTAATCCATAACAACATTTTTAAAGGGAGCACTTGGACTTTGCCGCTGCACAGTAGTGGCAAAGTGCCCAAAGGATCTAGACAAGCAAAATGGAGTCCAACACACAGCAAAAACACAGGAGGCAGCAGCATAAAAAGGAAGGGAGACCCACACCAATGGTGTAGGGCCTAACACTTTAGGTAAAAATAGTGTCTAGAAGCACAAGGCTCCAACTGTAGTTAATTGGTTGCGCCGGATCGGAACAAATTCACAAGTTCGGACTGACCATGATGGAGCACATACCAGCTACAGGGACCAAGTTATGCCCACTGAACAAAAGTACCTTAAATAATGACTGGGAACAAATGCAAAGTCTCGCATCGAGAATGCATCATGCAGTAGGGGGGTTTTTAGGTCTGTGCATTGAGATGCATTGTGCAGCAACAATTAAAAGAAGCTGTGGTGGCAATGCGAGGTTCATGGAGGGAGATACTTTGCACAAGGACCTGTGGATCAGTGGTTCTGATGCAGAGCCTTGTATAGCGATGTATCCTGCTGCGTCAGTTCCGTTTGGACTGCATATGGGTTAGCAGAGCTACTTCAGGGCCTCTTCCAAGGGTCCAGGACTGAGGTAGCACCACGTTGGGAAGCAGGTCTCAAAGTACTGGTGCTGTGTTTAAGGTTGTTTCAACCTGTTCTGTCCCAAATCATCTGCTCAGGAGGCCAGCCGAATGTCCCCTGGAGTCACTCTGGTTGTCCTCGGCTCAAGATGCAGGCCCTGTCCTTCACTCAGGCATCAGGGTAACTGAGTAGCAGTCCTTATATGTCTTGCATAGGTCCAGAGGTGTACTGTGCAGTGGGTCTGAGGGTCCTATACTTATAGCTTGTGCCCACTTTAAGGTAAGAGAAGTTTCTAGAGGCTTTTACCCCTCTAAGGTGTCAGGTATCCCTTACCTCCGCCTTAGCCCCAGCTTGTAAAGGTATACAAAAGATTACGGACAAACCTTTGTGTGTTCAAGCAGAAACCTTATGCTGTACCAGTGTGGTAGGTGACAGCTCCTACCTCTTGTTAAGTCAATCCTGCCAAAACCTAGCCTTTCTTTGTCTCCCTGTCTGTGAGTAAAGGAAAAAGACCAACTGTCAGATCCACCTATAACCAGGGACAGGCACCAAATGGTTTAGACAAGAAAATGCTTCCTTTCTAAAAGGGACCTTTTCAGAATTGTGACTTAAAATACAACGTTACTATTAAAGAGATGTTAGACCTGGCAGCCTTTGGTGTCTTTCCTCTGTCTTTTTGCTTTCTTACTTGTTTTTGGGTGGTATGCTGGACTTCGTATTAGCTGGTTTAGTGTCTCTGCACACTGTTCCACTTCTATTCAGTGGTAAGGTGCAAGTGCACCTACTGTAAATTGTGTTATGATTGGTTATCCATGATTTGCATATTTGATTTATTGGTAAATCCCTAGTAAAGTCCACTGTGTGTGCTTGTAAATAAAATGATACTAGTGCGCCTGAAGCACTGATTGTGACACCCACACAAGTAGTCTTTCAAAGGTGTCTCAGACCTGCCACTGCGTGGTCTGCATGCTCAATTTTCAACTGCTATGTTGACCTGGCAAGTGCCCCCACTTGCCAGGCCCTAACCTTCCCTGTCCTTATATGTAAGTTACCTCTAAGGTATGGTCAAAGTAACCCCATGGGCAGGGTGCTGTATATGTGAAAGGTGAGACATATGCTGGTGTGCTTTACATGTCCTGATAGTGAAATACTGCCAATTTTGTGTTTCTCTATTGAAGGCTGTCTTTCCCATAGGTGATCATTGGAGATGCCTTGTAACATTTTATAAGTGTACCTTTCAATTTGGATAACATAGAGAAATGGAGTTTGGGTTGCCAGAACTCTAAATGTAAAAATGCAGCTTTAAGCAAAGAATGTTTTTACTTTGTGTGTTTGAAAATGTTGTTCAACCATATTTTGTGCCTCTGCCTGCTTGTGGATTCACAGTCTGGTTTAGCCTCAACATGGTTGTTTGTGCATTCTCCCCAGACACTCACACAAAGGGAGCTAAGGTTTGCCCTGTAAATGCTGGTGGGCCCTCCTGGGCTAGAGTGGTGGAACCGGTTGTCACTGACACCTGAATTGGCTGTGCCTGCTCTACATAATGCTGTCTCCACCTCCTGTAGTGAAATTGGACCACAGAGGACAAACTGGTTTTAGTGAGCAAGATAGACTTCATGTACAATGATTTCAAAGAAAAAAGGGGTATACGTATTAGACCTAACAACCCAGAACTTTAGCACTCTTTTGGACTAAGGGGGCTGCCAAGAGGAAGAACTGGAAGAGCTAACAGGAGGAGTGTGTTGCTTTGTTGAGTTGGCCTGCAGTTGCTGCTTCTGTCTCGAGCAGTGAAAGGCCTGGACTAAACTTTCCTTACTATCTCCAAGGGATTGAAGTAGAGCGTGCCTTCTGTTAGAAGTCCAGGAACATCAAAGCCTTCATCTTCATCTGCCTACAGCACTGTGAACTCTGTGTTTTATGGTGCAACAGAAGAAAACGAAACCTGACACGCCTCCCATCAGAGCTCATCGCATAGTCCACGGCAGCCTGCATTTCCAAGGTAATGTTTGGGGGTCTGTCGACACTGTATCTGGCTTGCGACCTCGCGGTCAGCCTGAACGGTTGGATTTGTTTGTTCACAACACTGTAATAGCCCCAGATGGAGCTATCGTCTTCAAGGAACTGTATTTTATTCTGACTCTTGTAATTTTCACATCTTTATTATTGAATGTTGGATTTTTATTATTTAGTTCTTGTTTTACACAGATAAATATTGGCTATTATTCTAAAACTGCTGTAGTGTCCTTATGTAGTGTTTACACTATATTACTGTATGCTATGTGCAAATGCTTTAAACATTGCCTCTGCGACAAGCCTGACTGCTCGTGCCAAGCTATCAAAGGAGTGAGCAAGGGTTATTTTCAAAGTGTAAATCCACTTTCCCTGATTAGAAGGAGGGGTCCCTACTTGGACATGGTACAAACCTGCCAACTAGAGAACCTCATTTCTAACAAGAGGGATTTAAATGACAATTATTTAGACACCAATCTTGAAGTTCTAAGCAGCTCCCAATTGATAATAACAAGATACCCCAAACAAAGAAGAAGGAAAGACAGATCAAACCTCAAAACTATGTGGTACCTTCCCCTTGGCACTAACACATCATAAACCCAAAGCCAGACAGTGTCTGAGGGCTGTAAAGAAGCAATGATTCAATACTTATTGTGAACTGTAGAAAATATTTTCCAGCAATTAACTAGACACTAGACTCCTTGCTACCCCAATGTTGTCTTATGGGAGATGTAGGCCTTTAGTGAAAAACACATTTAAAGGTTTGTCACTAGAAGAGCCAGTAAACTAGTAAAAAGTAAAATTGCATGGCCCACTTTTTAAATACACTGCATCTCTGGGAAATTTAGGGCCCACCTTAAGGGTGACTTATATGTATTCAAAAGGAAGGAATTTGCCATGTCAAAATGATAGGTTAAACTGCACACACAGGGTGAGGTGGAATGCCTGAGACACGTTCAAATGGCTAGTTAAGTGGATGGCACAATGAGTGCTGCAAGCATACTTTTAGCATTTAATATACAGGACCTGGGTACAGGTAGTACCATGTTACTGGGGACTTACAAGTAAATCAAATGTGCCAACTGGGTGAAAGCCAATGTTATCATGTTGAAATAAGAGAGCGCAAGCATTTTAGCACTGGTTAACAATGGTACAGTTTGCCGAGTCCTGAAGTCAGAAAAATCAGAGTCAGTGAAAACAGGAGGATGGAAGGCAAAGGTTGGGGGAAAACAAACCACACCAAGGATGTCAGGTCCACCAAATAATCAATTAATCCGATCCTTGGCAATAATAACTCAATTATCAAGACAGCTCACCAGGGTATAAAATGAACTAGTTAAATTAGGACATTATTAATTAATCCAGTCGCTTGAAGCGACTACATACCTCAACATTCAATATCAGAATTAGCAGTAGAGGGTTGCTTCCTGTTGCAATCAATTTACAATTGAACATACATTGAAATACTATAAAAAATGAGACAGCCATACCTACTACTATGACCAATTTTTCTTAAGTGACAGATAGACATGTCGCTTGCAAGCATCTATTTAAAACATGTAAAAGTAATTGTGTGAAATCAGATAGAAAACACTTCTTAGGCCCCATATCTCCTGAGATTATACTCATGTTATTGTGATGAGGATCCTGGCTAGCTCAACGCTTGTTGCTGCCTTCGAGGACGAAGGTACCCAGACCCCTTCCCAGGATCTGTCCCCAACTGATGACCTTCACAGCAGGAAGGGTTTCAGGTAGTTTAGGAGTAGTGAATCACAATGTCACAAATAAAGCAGAAAATGGTTTATATGTTCCTCTCCTCCTAGTTCACTGATACAGTGCCGTGTCATTCTCAGAGTGGTGATCCAAATGAATGAACTAACACCCGAATAAACAGATTTCTCACTCAGGAAGACATTATTATTATGAGGATGATGAGGATTATTAATATTACTACAGTATTATTACTGATGATGTCACTGCTATTGCTACTACTGTTGCAGCTGCAACTACTACTAATAATAGCGATAATAATAATCATAATCATAGTAGTAATAATAAATCCAATCCTGACTTTCTTTTAAAAGGTGCTTTGCATTTGCCACTACAATTGCAGGAGTGAGGTAGGAGCAATGATGACTAAAGAGGAGACGCTGCATTTTGCAGCCAGCTTGCAGATGAGGAGCTGCAGGTCGTAGAAACAGATGGCCAGAGTTTTCAAGGGATTGTGTTGCCCTTGCGTCACGCAGGATGTTGCAAGGGCAACGCAATCCTTAAGGTAGAATTAGCAAGCAATACAAGGCCCTCTTGCATGGCCCTGAACTCCTTGCCAAATCATGAGTGACACAAGGAATAACGCAAGGCAGTGCTCATCAGTGTCTTTCATTACTCTGCCCTGGGAAGGCGTTCCATGGGTGGAGCGTGGGGGCTCCCACACACCCACTCATGGATTTTGGTGCATTCCCAGATTTATCAATAGTGGTGAACCTGGGAATGTGTCAAAATGCTTCACCTTCCCAGGGGAGGCACAATGAGGAGTAATATCTTCATTTCTTCTGTTTAGTTAAGTGTGCTGCAGAACCCTCCAAGGATTGTTCTTGTGCAGGATGTGTCCCTTCTTTCATAAAAACAATCCTGCCCGAAAGGTTGGAGCGCTTGCGCAACGGCACAAGGCTGCCCGCGTTTGGCTTGATAGCATATTGTGCACTAGCGCAGACAGAGAGTAGGAATACGCCATATGTTGCTACATGTGGTGCATTCCTTACCTCTCCCTTTCATGCAGCACAGCAGTTCGTCTCGCTGCATTGTGTTGCATTAAAACTTGATAAATCTGTCCCATTGTGGAGAGAACCATCACGAAACATTGCTAATTTACAGTGAAAGTTGTAAGGGTGGAGCGCACAATGCATTCTATATTCTATTCTTAGTTTAGCTCTTCTGGTCTTTCGTTTTGTTGGAGCTATCCTTTTGTAGCGGTTACGCACGTTTTCTGGTGCTGGAAGCGCCGGAACGCCCCTTTGCTGGGGCAGCTGTGCGCTATATAAGCTCTGATAAAATTAACATTTACATTAACATTAACATTAAATAAAAGCTTATACTTTTGTTCCATACTGTACCAACTCTCCAGCAGGGCCCACGTTAGCAGCATAACTGTTTCTTTGTGCATAATTATGCATACACGTCTCTCTTATATGTATTCCCATTTTCAACATTATCCTTTACGATTTTTTGAATTTACTTTTCTCCTTAATTCTAGTGGCGCCCAGCACAATCATTGAAAAAATTCTTTAAATAACACAGATATACCCTTTGTTTCAGGAAAGGGTCAAATGCATTGGACATCCACCTTGGGGATGAACAGAACACAGACACATGCTATAGACAAACAAGTAATTAAGGTTAAGCACATGGTCACCATGTAAAGAAATCTTGGTTACATCCCTGTAGGTTGTCACATTCACTAGCCATGCGATGTATATATTTATAGGCTTGTCGCGACCAAGGGAGTACAATGGCAGATTTTCCCTGCCTTTTTGTGCCGGTCTGTACGGCAGTCAGAAGCTGTCTCTGGGGGCCCGCAGCAGGGCCCCCATGGGTGTGAGGCTGCCAGATGGCAGCCCGTTGATCCCTGCAACCCATGGCAGGCACCTTGGGGTGACTGCCACAGGGTGCAGCAATGAGCTGCACCCCTGCTTTCTAAATTGCAAGCATGCTTTCCGGTCGGAAAGCATGCTTGCATTGTAAGGTATACAAATGCGTCCGAACCCTGTTTGGTCGCATCATACTAGCAGGGCTGTAACTGACAACAGCAGGTCGGTTGGTTACAGCTTCTGCCCGATGTCGGAATAGTCCCCTTTATTGTTTGATCTTTCATGCACAAGTTTATTCAAAGAATATTTTCAGATTCAAGTATGTAATGACAGATACATCTGCTATTTTTGTTAAAATAGTTTATTAAATTTCATAATAAAATGAGAAAATACAAAAGACAAAACAAAAAAGAGTTCTAAAAAAAGTACCCAAGAAGGCTACATAGTTATGAAGAACAATTGTTATATATAAAACAGATACTTTGTAATACAGAATTAATAGTAATAAAAGCAAAAGGGAAAGGAGAGGAACAAGCATAAATATATTATAAATAAATATTTGAGTAGAGCTACTATCAAAAAGAGGTATGAGTCAGTTATAATATAAGTAAATAAGTAGGGATGGATATATCTAAGACAATAAATAATGATCAATAGGTTTCCAAAAAAAATGATAAGAGTTAAAGTTGTGAGTTATACCAATCAAAGATAAATGGGCTCCTCTTCTAGTAAAAAAATACCAGCTTTAATCCGTGAATGACAAAATCTAACAGTTCGAGAACGTTTTAGGCATGAATTATACCATAATGACATATCTACAGTGTTGGACATGGGTGATTAAAAAAAGGTTGAAATCGTTTAATATTAGTTTTGTGGATTTTAAAATAATTGATTTATGAAAAAATATTGATTTATTAGACATGGATAACAAGGTAGACAATGGAAACAGAGTTACCAGATTCCTTTCTATAAAAAGCCATGTAGGAGGGTTAATCAGGTGAGAATGATTAAACCAGAGGGTGCTTTGTTTTAAAATAAATGCTTTATGATAATTAAAAAAGTCTGGTAAACCAAATCCTCCATTACATTTAGCCATTTTGAGTTTTTTGTAACCAATACGAGGTGCTTTATCGTTCCAAAGAAACTTGGAAAGGTGTTGATCAACAATTTTTTAAAACGTCATAGGAAATTGATTAGAGATCATGGCTAGGAAATAATAAAAAAAAATCGGCGCTATAATCATTTTTATTGAGTCCATTTTTCCACACCATGAAGGATGAAGCAAAGACCATTTAGATATTTTATCCTTAATGTAACTTAAAATATAATCCCAATTTAATGATATTGTTGTTTGTATAGATGAGGAGAACAAAATGCTATGGTATTTGAATGTTTCACTTAGACAAATTATCTCCTTAATAGGTTTCATATCAGGGGTACAGTGAATATTTAAAGGAGAAAATTCTGTGTTATCGGTGTTTAACGTGTAACCAGAATTTTTTGGAATATGATGAAATAATCTGTAATAAAGGAGGGAGTGAGGATATAGGGTTGCTAATAAATAAAGTATATCATCTGCATATGCTAATATTTTAATAATAACCTCATTAATATTGATACCACCGATATCATTACATTTCCTAATGGAAACAAGCAGATGTTCAATATTATGAAGAAATAATAACGGGGAAAGTGGACAACCTTGCCGGGTACCTTTAAAAAGAAAAAAATGATTTGAGATTCGACCAGTAATAAATAAACGAGCAGTGGGAGTAGAGTAAAGAGCATAAATCATACGGATAAATAAATCACCAGAAATAAATGCAGTTAAAGTACAAAATAAAAATTGCCAATGAACTTTGTCAAAAGCTTTTTCAGCATCCAATGCAAGTACTCTAGATGGTAGATATAAAGTGGATCCTTGTTCTATAGGAAGTAATACAGAACTTGTGTTATTGGCAGAGTATCTATTTTTCATGAATCCAGACTGATCAGGGTGGATAGGAGAATCTAAAATAGGGGTTAGTCCAGTTGCAAGTATATTGGCATGGAGTTTACAATCCTGATTTAAGGGAATAGGGCGATAATTTGATACAAGTGTAGGGTCCTTATTACGGTTTAGGTAACACAACAATCAGAGCCTCAGTGAAAGAACCTGAAGTTTGGTTAATTGAGGAACCTTAGATAGGAAGGGTCATCAAATTCAGGTTTATTACATAGGGCAGCATAATAATTTAGGAATTCATTAACAATATCTTTTTGTGATAATGCAATTTTCCCATTGGGGCTATGAATTGAATTTATTTGTGTTTTATCTTTTTTAATACGTAAACAGTTTGGCAAAAGCCGGCCAGATATGTTAACATTAAAACAGAACTTTGCTTTAGAGCTAGAGAGTTGTACACCCACTTTTTTGTTTAAGATTGAATTGAACTCATATCAAAGTTTTTGTAATTACAGTCTATACTGGGGTTATTGGAGGTGATTAAAAAGTCTCTCACATTTTGCAATTTGTTTATCTAATTCCTTAACTTTTTCATTGAAAATTTTGGGCCAGATGTAGGAGCCCTAATACCGGTCGGAAATGGCCGATTTAGGCCGTTTCCGACCAGTATTAGGCTTTTCAGATGTAGGGGGCCTACCGAATCGGTAATTTTACAGATTCGGTAATTTTACCGAATCGGTTTATTTACCGAATCGGTAAATCCATGTATAGCTGACACTCCTAAGAGTGCCACAAGCCCTTAAGAGTCTGTATTTTACCACACAATCCTATTGTGTGGTAAAAAAACGAATTCAGGTGTGCATGCACATCTGTGCATGCACACCTGTGCCATGAGACACACAGACATGCCCTTAGGGCATGTATGTGTGCCACATGTCACACAAGCCTGTACTTGGGGTGCTAGAGGGTGTCAAAGTGACACCCCCTGCACCCTTGCAGGATTCAGTATTTACCGATTCGGTAAATAAAAAATCGGTATTTCCCATTGATTCCTATGGGCTACAAGGCCCATAGGAATCAATGGGCAATACCGATTCGGTATTTACCGAATCGGTAAATACCGAATCTTACTGATTCGGTATTCCTAAATTCGGAATTACCTAAATCTGCCCCCTTCCCATTTACAGACTCTTAAATATCGATTCGGTAAAATTCGGTATTTAAGAGTCTGTAAATGGGAATTACCTACATCTAGCCCTTTATTTTTATGTGCCATAGGAGAAATGGAGGCTCTCCTGAAATAGGCCTTCAAAGCATCCCATTGATGTACCACATATGTCTAGGTTGAGTTGGAAGTAATCTTTAAGTGCATTTAAAATGTTCAGTTAATTTTGTTCATTGAGAACAATGCTATTATTCATGTGCCATCTGGATTGAGTTTAAAAATTTGAGTTAAGTTGTAGAACCATGGACATAAAAGCATCATCCAAAATATCAATATTGCAAATAGTAGGAGTAACAACTGAATTAATTACTTGTTGAGAAATTTAAAAAACAATCTAGTATTGAGTATGAGTTATGTGGGTTAGATAAAAACGTAAACATTTTTTCTGTAGGAAAATGTAATCGCCAGATATCCACCAATTTTGTAGTTTAAAAAAAAGATTTGAGAGTAAAAAATGTTTTGGGTGGCTGAAATTTTGATCTAGCTAATAACGGATCAAATGTGAGGTTGAAATCTCCTCCAACTATAAGTGGGACGTTGCCCAACTTGGGAACTTCAGTAGTTTAATTGGACCAGAAAATAGGATTTTCAACTGTTGGATAATACACATTAAGTAAATACATAACTGTATCATGAATTTTAACTTTTGCTATGACATATCTACCTTCTGAATCCGAAGATTTACTTAAAATTTGACAATGTAACTTTTTCGCAACAAGAATAGCCACTCCATTTTCTTTACCCACAGCAGAAGATATAATAGAATCAACCCACTTTTTCCATAAAATTCTAAACTTTGTCTTCAATATGTGTTTCTTGTATGAAACAAATATCCGCCTTTACAACTAATTAAATAATCTAGACTTTTTGTACACTTTACAGGGTGTTTTAAACTTTTGACATTCAAGGAGACTATTTTAACGTTGTGAACATTAGCCATAGTAAGTAGAAAAGATACAAATAAGAAGAGAAAAAGTTAAAGAAGGAAAAGAATAAAAATAGTAGCTCTAGAAAAGGGAAGTAGGGAGAAAAGGGAAAAACAATCAAACATAGAGAAAACAACAACAATTAAACATGAATAATAAATTTGAAACGCACACACACTTTGTAAGCATGATCGAACCATTGGAGCCCTGTGACGAAATAAACAGTTAAATTAGCCAGAAAAACATATTATAGTAATGTTCAAGTAGCAGAATCATGTGTATCCATAGAGTGCTGTGAATTCTGATCCAGAAATATTCGTAAATATTCAGGTCGTTGGAAGGACTTCGAAAAATTATCTTTCCAAATTCAAATTGTTGAAGGATCAAAAGGACCATACTTCTTAACCGAGAATGAATGTCAGTAAATTCCTAAGGAGTCAAAGTTTTGGATAAAGGTTTTATTACCATTGACCTTTAAAGAAGAAAATACACATGCTGTTTTCCTATCAAGACTAAATGATGGTGATGTAAAACCTTGAAAATCAGTTGTCTCAGTTTTTTGTGGTGAGGATTACGATAAGAAGGAATCCTATGAGCTTTATCTATTTCAAATTTCTCAGGAAATTGGATGTGCAAAAGACCAGGTATCAAATTGTCCAAATATAATCTACAATCAGAACCTTGTACGTCTTCTGGTAAATAAAAAATGCGTAGGCTGTACTGTCTGTAACGATTTTCCAAATCCAGAAGAAGAGCAGACATAGCAGATATTTTTGCCACAAGCGGTGAAAAGTCATCAATTTTAACTTTATTGTCTTGGATTTTGATGGCATTGTCAGATATCTTCATTGGCATACTAGCCATATCTTTGTGCATGTTTTTAATCTCTGACGCTATAGTATCAGTGCTAGAACAAATTGCCTGAATCTCATCAAGTATTAAAGTTTAGGAAGTTTCACTACATTCCACCACTTTAGATTTAACAGCAGGAGGGGAAATATTTTGTTTCCTCTTATTATGTGAAGTTTGTAAATTTTTATTTTCCATCCCTCCAAAATTCAAAATTAAGTAGGCAAATATAATCAATATATAAGAAAAAGAAATTATTGAAGAGAAAATGCTTCAGTAGAGGCTGGTCCAGCATCTAAAACTGACTGTGGAAGTAGTTAGGCTAAAGCTAGGCCCTTTCCTGAATGAAACTGCGCTCCTGTGACAGGAATTCTGGACAGTACTTTGGTGGAGAGGTCGATGTAGAACCAGGAGGGACGAGGAACAGCCTCTGATCCTGTGCAGAGCTGGAAAATCACTGCAGAGGTTGGAACATTCTTTAAAACACTGCTGTCATCAGTTAGAAAATGATTCTGGCTATTTTACATCTGAAAATTTGCAAACAAGCGCTAGCACAATAAGGAGCTCACCGGGGGGTGGCCATCTTGTTTTGCGTGCTTGCGCATCGCCCAGATACATCTGCTATAAGCACTCCTCAGAAGTCAGCTTGTTAGCACCTAACTAATTAGTGAAAAGGCCAAAATCTCATTGGGGGTGCCATGCATAATATGAAAATACCTGCAAGGTTCCTCGTCATTATACATCCACAGCACCTGCCCTCCCACGCCCTCCACTCTGACAGTTGTTTCCTAATGATATTCAGAAGCAAAGGCAAATGCAGCTTAAATGGATACTTCACTGATATAGATCTCCCACACCTCTGACAAATCCTCCCCCAGACATTTGCTACTGCCCCTGCTTCAAGCCATTCAGAGTAAAATTGAGTGTAAATCTATTTATTCCTCAGCTATCAATGAATAACCGTCCCTCCTTTGAAATATAAAGGCACATACGATAATTTAATACAAATGTTTGTATCCCCTTTTATGCTGGCATAACACATCCCTGCTTTCTGAATTAAGCAGTGACATTGACTATGCTGTATTTCTCAATTGTGCAATGTCTCACACATGGAAACTATTGTGAAGCTCACCTCCTCGCAAACGATGGAAGATAATTATAAACTAATTTTAAGTTAGGGGGGGCAATCTGACAGCCAACCAGGCCAACAATGTCTATGACCTCTCGTTTTAGACATCCTTGTCAGGCGGGCACATATTGCTGTGCCATAAGTGGAGCCACCGCTGCAATGTTTACACTGAAGTCACTGGCCCGGTACCACACAGGTGCCATGTTTAATGTGGCTGCTCTGCAAAGATTTATGTTTTAAGGAATAGAAAGGTAACATTGTCAGGTAACAAATCTATAATGGCCCTGGTGCGTAGGGAGTTTCCTCCCTGTAAATGAGGTCTATTGTGTAGTTTCTATATGTACATCAGAATAGAATGTTCTTTACTTCCTGTGGCCCCTATGTTAATCTGAGTAGGGTGGGTTAATAAACATCATTTTGTCTACACCTTAAATGGAAAGACAATGAATCTTCTGTGCAGGCAAACAATCCAGTGACTTTTGTTTATACTAGCAACAATGATGAAAGGAATGCTCAAATCAATCTCAGCCACAGGTGCTCACTGTGCACCACATTCCAGACCATCATTTTTCATTTCCCCAACTAAGCCACTCTAGAAAGAGAACAGCCATATGCTTGTGTTCCCCTTAAGAGCTTAGGAGTTCCTATTGAAGCAAAACTAAAACCAATTTGCAAATTGCTGTTCTGTGTCATTTTCAGTAAAAAAAGATGGACATGAATGTAACCATGGGAGATCGCCAGTGGCTGAGAATAAATCTTATATTCCTTCCAATACTTTGGGGCTCATTATGATGGCAGGCGAAGGCACCTCTGTGGTGCTGGTGGAAAATGTAATTTTCCGCACGCCAGCTGCGGTCCCCATGCCCGCCATATTACAATGGGCAAACATAGCTCATTCCCATCCGCCACGGTGCAACGTGAACCACCATAAAAATGCACCCGCCACCATGGCGGTGCGGCCAATAGAGACCCACCGTCGTGTGGAATGACGTCCCGACCACCGTACAAATCAAGATGCCCCAAACATCCCATCACACCGCTGCGCAGAACCCACCCAATCTTAGATGGCGGAAGCTCAAAAGCGGAGCGCCAAACCAGACTCCCGGATGGATCCAGATTTACAAGCCTTTCCGGTGCTGGACCTGATCCACTACCAGCAAGTAATGCACAGCCGCGAACAACGCCACAGGTGCGCAATCACACAACTCCCCACACAACCCCAGGGCTGATATATGGCTCCTGTCCACACCAGACACACACATGTCCTACTTGTCACAAAATCACCCCTCTCCATCCAGGTCACCCATAATCCGCAAAATCACTGCAATCTCCCGGTCACATCACCGCAGCAGTGAATACGCGGTAAAACCTGCAATGTAGTAGGCAGGGCCAGCGCCATGCATGGGCAGTTCAAAAAGATCACAGGGCCACACCTCCAACCTTCACACACTATGCCCCCCACACCCATTAGGGGACATGCTGTGTGCCCCTCCTGTGTGCTCCTTGCACAAATAACCAGAAAGGTGTACCCAGACCCTACACCACACACACCAAACAACCAGGGAACCTATCTCAGAAGGTGGAGTGAAGAGGAACACCATGCACAGAAGCTCAATGGCAGGGCTACCCTCCTCTTCACATCTACCCTCCACTCATGTCAAGCAAACTGAGTCCACTCACAAAATTAACACTCACACTGAATATGAACAACCACTTAACTGTACACACTGCCTGTCAAGTCACCCAGACACACCCCAGACTGACACACAGCCACATAAACATACCAGATGTCAGCAGCAATGGAGGACAATAAATTGGCTAGCCAAAAGTGAGGTGGACCATGCTAGAAAGCCATTGAGCAAGCCACCAAGCATGTGTACATCACATGCAAGAGAAGGAACATATCACAACACCCTTAGGTCATCAAATCAGACATTGTTGGCACAGTGAGTGCAATTAAACCACAGTGACAACAAATCAGGGAGATAGCAAGGCAAGCCATGCATTGGCACATGGATGAGAGGAAGTGTCTGAAGTCAAACAGTGATCATCCACGAATCCATCTCAACTTACTTGACCTGGGTATGCCATCAGCACAACACACATGGCTCGTTGTCACACTCCTTGACTGTTAAACCCAAGTTGGATCCTTCACACATACCCCTCCTCCCCCACCTCACACCTGCACCACTCAAAACCAGTTTTAAACGCACATAATGGTGCAAATAGTGTCCTGTGAGTACACTGACACACAATCACACTCCCTGGGATGCATCCACAAACATCACACACACACTCAGGGATGCCTGAACCAATGCTTGCACAACAACGATAGCCAAACACAAACCTCACAAACAACATACACAGAAGTACAACAAGCCCACATATGGCAAGCCAAACAGTGGAAAGGCAATAAGAACCCAGGTAGAACAGGAGCACACAACATTGTCACTCAGGACCAATACACAGACACCATACCCCAACACAAACAAGAAGTGCATCATCTCAAAACATTCATGGACACAATCTGGGATCAATGGGACAATACGCTAACACAGATTAGTGACAGGTCAAAAATAGGAGGACAAACCACCAATGTGCCCTCAAAACAAGCTCAGGAACAAGAATCCACCTTGGTGCATGTGACAGACATGTCAGTAATGCACACTACACCTGCAACACACATCTGAATGTATCACAATGCACAAACAACTCACACACAATGTCGTGCAAATTGAACATCACACACAGAATATCCGTCAGCTGAAAGAGCCAAAACACCCAAACACTGTATACATCCACAAAAAAAACACAGCAGATGCACATGCCAATCCCTCACATTGCAAACTCAGCTGGACATCAGGGGATGCACACCAGCCAAGTACAAGGCAACATACACTCACAGCACTGCATCCACAACAAGAAGTGTGTGCACAACAGCCAAATCAGTAGCACACACATCTCAGTGCCACAACATGTACTCCCACAACACAAAACACCACAGCACACAGACAACATCACAGTCAGGAAGGGTAGCAGTACCTTAGAAAACACACATATAGCTAACCCAACACACACAGATGCTCAACTCAGGGACACCCACGTGCAAACAATATGACCAGAGGACTGTGCAGCAAAAACAGTTGGAGTGCACTTGAGCAACGATGACTGCAAAACAGTACAAGAAAATCGCACATCACTAATTGGGAACTGTCATGAGTGGCACATGGTCCTCTGCACAGATATGCACCACAAAGCACAGAGTAACAAAAGTGGTGGGGTGGCACACACACTGCCAACCCAAGGGGATAGGAGTGTACTATACACAAATACATGGAGGAGTCACTCACAATGGGTAGGCATCAGAAGCAAAGCTAGAGGATGGTATAACTCCACATCCCACAAACCTTACTGGAGCCACAACTAGCTCAAGTGACAGTAATACATGAGGAAACGTACCCACAATGTCAGTGTGGCTGAGCAGGCCTGCTCAGTGAGCACAAACAGTAGCAAGACAGACACATGACTGATCAACAAAACACAACACAGACTTGGCTGTCACACACTCTTCATACTCACAACTGGCAGCAACAACAAGTAGGTGTCGCCCAGGAGTGCAAGGACACACCAACACACTGCACAGCGCACAACCTACAACTACCACATGTGCACACAATCACAAGGACAGGGCTGACAAATCAAACTAACAGGCCCTCAGATCCTGGGTGACATGTGTGCAGTTGCCATTGCAGGGGCACACACACACATCAACACTACTGACAAAGTCACCCCTTCACATTGCACACTTCAAGACCACTCAAGTGCACACATTCAAATGTACCCATGTGACTAGGAAGACAGGCCGTCACAAGATGACCATACACCAACACTGCTGTTCACACAACAGGAAAGATCACACATATATGATGGACCCTGGCCAGCCTGCCTGCAATCTTGTGGATAGAATCCTCCTCTGTGCTGACAGTGCAGCCAAACATGACATGTGTACAATTTAGCAAACCTGAAAAAGAATGTTTAGGATGACAGTAGGTCATCACAAACATCCATCAGTGCACCCCCATGCCTCAGAGTCAAGAAGAACTGAAGTTCCTGTCACCTCTGAAAAAGTGATACAAGCCATGGGCAATGTTAAAAATGGCATACAGAGCATGTGTCATTTTAAACCATACAGCAAAGCATTTATTTGTGAAGGACATTGACAAAGCAGCCAACAGGAGTAACTGTCTTTATTACATATTACACAGATAGGCATCAAAAGTAGACAGGAGCAAGTCCAGTGGCCAGTCCATAGTTTAAAGTAGGCACATGTGTGCATGAGAAGCTTCACAGGGAATGGGCATCAACAGTGATGAACAGCAAGGTCATTGGCCAATACAAAGTACAAAGTAGGCACATGTGTGCATGAGAAGCTGCACAAGGAATGGGTGAGACTGTACACAGCTAGGGGGATAACAATGGGCAGTCCAGGCACCGATGTGGGGGTGACAGGTGTGTGAGAGGGACTTTGACTCAGACTTGGATGTCAGTCGGACTGGGAGGTGACTAAGTGTCGGGCCAGTTGGAGGACTTGACCTGGTAGAGAGAGAACCAGCTGAGGTAGATGCCTCCGTGGTGTTGGGAGCCAGATGGCTGCTTGTACCGGGTGGTGTGGTAGCACGTTGAGGTGGAGTCATGATGCCGTGAGACAGTGTAGGAGGGTAAATGTGGAGGGGTGCCTTTCCACTTCTCGGGGACTCAATAGGGAATTATTGTGTTGGGCGGAGTGGTAAATGGGGTGGGGCACAACAGACTCAATCTCCACCACAGATGCATCAGGTGCAAGTGGTGGCCCTCCCTTTGGGGATCTGCTGGTATGGGTGGTACACTTGGCCTGGCCTTGCCTTTTCCCCTCCATCCCCTGTTGGTCAGGTGAACCCCCTACAGTGCCCTCCTTTCCCAGCTTCACATGGATGTGGATGGGAGTTGAGGTTGTGGGTGAAACTGCCTTAGGGGGCTTTTTCTTCAGACTCTTGGCAGGCACCAGCTTCACAGAAGGCATGGCTACTGTCTGCTTGTCTTTGGGAGCCACTTTTGGGACGGATGTGCCCTTGGATGGGGATGCTTTTGAGGCATGTGAGCCTGAGGCCTGCTTCTTGGCTTGATACCCCTGAGTGTCACCTGAAGGGCTTTTGCCTTTGCGCTCTGGGTGAGCTTGGTTTGTTTGGGGGATGGTGTCTGGGCTTTGGCCCGCTTGGGGTGCTACTATTGTGTACTGCATGTGGTGTACCTTGAGCTTGAGGGCTGTGGTGTGTGGTCACTCTGGTCAGATGTAGCCACTGGCAGAGGGGTAGGCGAAGGGACTGGAGCTGGACTCTAAGCCTGTGACAGCTGAATGGCTGCCGTCACTGTGGAGGACAACGTCTGGACAGTCCTGTGTAGCCCACCCACATCTGAATGAATGCCCTCCATGATGCAACAACCTGTGCCAACTTCTTGTCATGGTCTAGGAAAGCATTCAGGAGAGTTGTCTGACCCGCACACAGCTGGCGAAAAAGGTCCACTGCCTTAACACTGAGGGCAGCAGGGAGACATGGGCAGAGGCAGCAGTGCCTGTGGGGAAGGACACTCTTCCCTTCTTACTGGTGTTAGCACGTACAGCACTAGTGGAAGTTGCTGGGAGGCACTAGAAGATGTGTGGTAGAAGAGGAGGCATATTTCCCACTCCCTGTGCCAGCGAAGATAGAGGAATCACCGCTGGCGTCAGAGGACGTTGAGGTGGGTGTCTCTGGCTGTGATTCATCAAGCAAACTCCTGTCCCCCTCCGAGGCACTGGTCACATCAGTGTCAGTGTGCTCATGTGTAGCAGTCATGCCTGATGCCTCACCTCTGATGTCCATCCCCTGTCCTTCTGTGCCCTCTGTAGATTGTGCAAGTGACAGAGACTAGGGTTCAGTTTAGTGCCATTAACACAAGCATCATATGCAAGCAAAGCACAAAACAAGATGATGATACCCCTTTGGTGCACACCACCCGGTGCAGTCACCGTGTGCAAGCTTAATTCCAAAGTCAAAAATTGCATGGTATCATGCAAACTTGGCATAATTGACCCATGTGATGTCCACACAGCCAAATAGCTTGCCCATACCTCCATGTTACCAGACATACAGATCCCTCTGAGCATACCTAGGTCTCTGTCTTTGAAAAAGATGTACCTCCAAATATGTTGTCAAAGTCACATATGGAGTCACCGTAAGGGGACAATACAGATACAGATTCCAAAATAACAGTTTGCAATGGCCATGAGCTCACGCCATCCACCATGTCGTACTTTGGGGCACAACTACAGTTGCACATTAGTGTCAGATGTGTAGTTCTCACAATTTTGAGGTCAGGCACTGCACACATGGATGAAAGCACACTCAGAGGAGGCACACTGCTGTTCACTGCCATGGGATGTCCCTGACTCCGCCAATGCAGCCGATGCCATAAGGCCACAACTCAGAATGCAACATCAAGGGACATTACATCAATGACATGAGAAAGTACATGTAGAAAAAATGCATGACAGCTGCACCCAACACAGAGGCCACTTACAAGCCATTGCATCACACTAGCAACATCACATAGCTCAGCACTGGCTCAGACTTAGAATACATGCAGTCACTCACAACCAAAATCACCCTTCCCAGAATACTCACCCCCAGCTTGCTGCTGATGGTCCTTCAAATGTGCATCCAGCTCTGGTTGTGTCACTGCCAAGATGCGTGCTATTAGTGGTGTCATGCCCCGTACACCAACCTGCCAGTCCGAGGGAGCAGCCCCGCGTCATCTCTGCCACATTTTTGCTCAGCTCGCAGATGTCATCCCACTCCTTGTGACAGTGTGTGCGCCGTCAGTTGGAGAACCCAGGGCCCGCACCTTGCGTGCAATGGCCCTCCATACGGCCTTTCACTGGTGGGATTTGAGCTGGAAGCATGGGAGAGAAGAGGAGGACATTTCAGTGACACTGGGTTATGTACCACTATCTCTCAGTACAGAAGCATGCACAAACTCAGCACTACTTCACAGATATGTTTAGCAGAAACAATACAGCATGGCACTTAGCACATAAGCATCGGATAATCATACCAAAATGCATGCAGGTATGAGGATGGACACAGTACCTGCCCATCTCATACACATGCAGAATGCCAGTACAGAAAGCAATGTGAAGTAGGCCCACATCTGGTATCCAGTTTGTAGGTGAGCAAGACATACATTACATTGGAAATGATGTGTCGGGACAGACTCACTGTGTCCAACACTGCGCACCCCTCAATTTCCTTGCCCTGTGAATAGCTCACTGTGTCGTGGAGGTCACATTTAGGGACATGATCTTACAATCTCACACCAGTCGAACAAGCTCTGTCTTGTGCAATCCACAGGCCTGAGATAGCTCTTTGATGGATTGGGTAGCAGACAACTGATATGTCTCACTCTGTTCATTCAGTGATGTGTACTTGTCGAATTGGGCAGTAACTGTGCAGGCCAGGGGGGCTCACACTGAGGTTAAATGTGGGGCATCAGAAATGTCACATGCAGGGACAATATGAGAGGGCAAACAGTGCCTACACATGTGAGTCAGTACACAAAATGATGAAAATGAAAGGGGGACATTGCAAAAGTACAACAATCTGCTGTGTTATAGGTGAATTTCCACCAAGAGTGTCACCATCTGTCATTTCACTCTTGTGCATAATGCTGACATATCCATTGTGGCAATTTTAAGTCAGACACACTTCCATCAGTACCCTCTGGAAGTAAACTCTTGGTAAGGTCACAGATGAGCCTGTGAAGAACCTCATGTACCCAAACATCGATTAGAAGAGCCCATTTCTGTCCTGACTCCAGCTTACCAAACTTGCAGTGTCACTGTATGGCTGCAGAAACACTGCATGTCACTCCCATCCTGATATGCAGCCAGTAGTGTCAGGCAGTAGTGTCTGGGTCCAGGAGACAGGAGCAGCAGCAGTTGGTGATGAGGAGTGTTAGGCAGCAGTGTCAGGGTCCAGGAGACAGGAGGAGCAGCAGTTGGTTGTGAAGAGTGTAAGGCAGAGGTGTCTGGAAGCAGTGGAAATGTGAGGCTCTCTCCCACAAATATATAGCCCCCTGGGTTAGTTGCAGTGGTTTTAAGCTGCTGCAATTGGTGTTCCAGGTCGGCTTTTTTTCAAATGCATCCAATGACTGGCCCCGTGGTGGCAGAGCACGCCTAATTTCAGGATTGCATTAGGCTACCACGATTGCGATTCCCACTGGCTGTAATAGCTTAGGCATTGGTGGTGACACACCGCAGGAGCCAGGTGGTCGCTACCGCGATATGGCTGCTATCCATTGGCAACATGCCCCGTGAGGCCTTGGTCGATTCATGTAACGACTGAAGGACTGAATCCAAAAGGAGGACTCACATGGGGAGCCTTTTTTATGATTTCATGCACCTCTGAGCTGGTAAGTGACACAGTGGCTTATTGAGGTTTTTTAGAATGATGTGTCCAACCTAGGTGCGGTGGCGAAAAGTCTGGCCCTCAAGAAACTGACCAAAAAACGAGAGGCAGTGAAAACATGTTGGCATTCAGTAATGGTATGCATAAATAGCATCCTGCTTGGCTGTTACTTTTGATTGGGCTCACTCGGTAAAGAAGTTGTTGCGAGTTTGAGTGAATCTTGTCAATTTTAATCACTTATTGCCACAACTTGGAGTGTTGTCACTTCACTGTATGCAATTTTACACACTTTTATTTTCTTTTTGGACACTTTTTCTTTGGGCAAAATGACCGCCAATGATGAGAAAAATGTTGCCTTTTCACATTTTTTCCACAACAGTCGTCTGTATGGGACTGCAAGAAAGAGGATTCTAATGAGCATATTCCGTGTGAGTCCCATGTTTCTTTAAAACTGTCAACAAAGTTAAAAAGTGTTTTTATGTAATACATTGGAAATTTGTTACAAACTTATGTTGAGTGAGGGTTATGTAGAAGACTACAAATCTCCACGTAGACTACACATTAAAAGACAATAGAAGATAGTTTTGTAGTCTGAGGAGCCTGGTCATTTTTGTTTAATGGTTTTTGAGTGGAGGGCGACCAGGGCTCCTTTTTCCCTCTATGCTCCTTATTGAATGCATGCTATCCATTGATGCCAATGACTGTGATTTGGGTGGGTGGCATGCCATCTGCCATTTCCCAGTGTGTAAATCACTACCGCGATTGCTGTTCCCAGGGGCTGTAAGGGCATGGGCATTAGCGGTGACACACTGCAGGGGCCAGGCGGTCGCTACCGCAAAATGACTGCTATCCATTGGTGACAATGACCATAATTTGGGTGGCGGAGCATGCCAAATGCCATTTACCAATGTGTAAATCACTACCGCAATTGCTGTTCCCAAGGGCTGTAGGGGAAAGGGCATTGGCTGCTACACACCGCAGGGGCCAGGCAGTCACTACCTCGAAAGGCTGCAATCCATTGGTGCAAATTACCATGATTTGGGTGGTGGAGCACCATGACAGCAACTATGGAAACATCATGCTCTGTCAATGGCAATAGCAAGTTCTTAACAGTGCACAGTAGACACCTGATTAATGGCACAAGATGCCAATATAGCATTTAGCGCACTGCTGAATACACATGTCATTTTGGTGTACATGATTGAAAACATGGGCATGTACTCCCTCACATGTCACTTGTGATATTGCTGGGCATGTACACAAACCAGTGTTGTGATGGACTCTCCAATATGTACAATGAAATGATTGCCTGCGCACTCCTTCTCTAGGTACTAGAGTACTCCGTATGTTAAGCTGTTTAAGCAAAGTGTGTGTGCTGTTTGGTTGGAAGGCAGCCAGCCTAATTGAAGGAACAACATCTAGTGGAATCACCACTAGTATGCCAAACGCACAACAAATGTAAAGTATATCAGTGAAAAAACAATAATAAAAAACAATAAACTGTGCTTAGTCTGGGTCTCCAGAAGTCAATCAAAAAATACTCTTTGTGCAGAATTATAGATTCTATTTTATATGTTCATATACTTTGTCAATAATAAACAACCGTTAATGAACTCAGTATTTGCTTATACCAAAAACACAATTAATATGACGTTGCTGTTGAAAATAGTTGACATTATCACAACTTAAAGAAGGCCCAATGCATTTCGGGAAACTCCCTTCTTCAGGGACACTGTGGAAATAATAGACATGAAACACTTTGTCAACACTCTATGTATATAACTGAATTTACATTGCTATGTGATTCTCGACGTTTGAATAATGTCTTTAGAACTGCCATTCAGTAAATCCCAAACATGATCTCTGTTTTTTGATGTATTTAGCAATTTCATGCTTACGTAAATTTAGTTATATACATAGAGTGTTGACAAAGTGTTTCATGTCTATTATTTCCACAGTTTTTGGTATAAGCAAATACTGAGTTCCTTAACGGTTGTTGATTATTGACAAAGTATATGAACATATAGAATAGAATCTATAATTCTGCACAAAGAGTATTTTTTGATTGACTTCTGGAGACCCAGACTAAGCACAGTTTATTGTTTTTTTCACTGATTCTCTCCAATATGTACACATGCCAATGTGTGTTATGATTAAGCAACACACAGTGATGAATGTCTGACTACACAACGTGCATATGTCACTGTGTAGTTTGCTTTGCTTGTGTACATTCTTGATCTTAATGCACAGACTGTGCTCATTGTGTTGTTGATGTGTTTCCTGTTCTACTTACACAAGAAGGTGTGGCAGGTAGAGCAGCTAGGGAGGAGCCAGTACATATGCTGTATGAGCTACTGTCAGGGCTGGTTATGCAAGATGTGGACATACACCTTTAGGCCTTCTCATGGTCAGATTTTGTTTTGAAGGTACTCACTGAGTGAAAAGTGGGCAAGTGTATGACTAGTGTAGCTGAAGGTGTCCCTACATGTAAGTTATGCTGTAAGCAGAACTGTGATGCCAGTCATTGTTGACGTTGTGGCAGTCAAAAACATAAGATGTTGGACACATCTCATGAAGGATTGCAATGACATGTGTCGCATTTCATCTCACCCAGGAAGCGACCAAATGTGCATTGTCCCTTCACAATGCTGGCGGACATGGAGGACGAGGATGTCATAAGGAAATTCCGTCCGGATTGACCTACCCTACAAGACCTATGTGCTCTTTTGGTGCCCCACTTGTGGCCTCGCAGAACGTATCTGACTGCTTTCACACCAACGTCTGTGCTGGTGGCCCTGCATTTTTTGCTACTGGATCATTCCAGTACACGGTGTCCATTGCAGGTGGGATGGCGCAACCTATAATCAGCATGGTGCTACGTGATGTCCTGTCCGCTTTGATGATCTAAAAGGATATATACATCCATTTCCACAGGAGGCATGAATTGTTGACTGTGAAGGGGGATTTTTATGCCCTTGGACACATCTCTAATGTTGTTGGTGCCATTGACGGCACACATGTTGGCCTGGTTTCACCACAGGCACGTGAGCACATCTACAGGAATAGGAAACATTTCCATTCCATCAATGTGAAAGTTGTGTGCCAGGCGGATATGAATATATTATCCACTTGAATATATTAGCCGCTTAAAAGTGGAGCATGATATTGATCCCCTCACCCAGTGGAACTCTCTCACCATAGTCCGGTAAGGGTGAAGCCCGTTTTCTGTTTATTTTAGGTCCTGATGAATGCCACTGACCCAACTAGGCCAACTAGCAGAAACATGTCGACCACTCACATCACTGTGGGGGACAATAGAATCCTCAACACACCGACCAGTTATTTTATTTACCATACAGATGCCAGTAACATTAAAATGAGTTTGACATCTGTAACGGCCTTTTAAATCTCACTTTATTTTTGCAAGGTCCCCCACTTAGTTTTAGAAGTGCTTCCCTGTCTTCAGGTGTACGCCCGCCCTCTATCAAACCAAGTTCTTAGAGGGCAAGGACTGGTCAATGATGAAGCATGACACAAGGTGGTGTGTGAGACCAGTCTTTCACTTTTTGTGAGATGCCTTCACTCAACAAATAACACTGTAGCACTTAGGTCACTAGACTGGGAGCGGCTCTTTTTGTTCTAAACATTTCTATGTTGGAGGCTGCCTGCTCCTAGTTTCCTGTGCCTCTGGTTTCCTTCCCTATATCCTTTCCGGGCTTTTTTGTGATTATACGGGTATGATTATCTCACACGTCTGTGCCAAATTTCCTGGCTCTGCCCCTGACTCGTACATCCAGAGGTGCACTGATGTACTTGCCCAAAAAAGTGTGTCAGATTGTAGTTGCATGCTGCATGCTCCACAAACTGACCTTGCGCAAGGAGTTCCCCCTGCTCCTGGATGCTGATGAGCAGCCGAGAGCCTAGCCTGCAAACCAATACATGTCCAGTGATGATGATAGTGGAGAGAAGGAAGGTGTTGATCTGTGTCAACAGGTCATCATCCGGTGATTGAAAACCTACAACGGGGCCATTGTCTGCTGATGTTGTTGGTGAAAAGGCCTAGGAGAGCTTTGTGACTGCTGCCTGTTGTTGCCTCTGTGCTTGATGCTCACGTTTCTGGGGCAGGGTAGTTATGCACAGATACAGAATGTCTATGTCGGTACTGCTGCTCATTGTAATGTGTGCAGATTGGAGTACCTTGATGAAAAGTGTTGTGTAATGGCTGTGATGCCACCGCCTGACATGTGAAAATTGTTCTCTTGTGTTTCCTAGGTCCCTTCAGCCTCTCATTGCCTACAATAAATCCATGCTCCTGGTACATTGTAATCATGGTCAGCATTGTACATTCTGTGATAAACATTGAGCAGACACAAAAGCATAGGTGTGTAAGGAGTGTTTATTTACAATGGGTATATGTGACAGGGAAGTGAATATTTACAAAAAGGTGAATAGGGAATCAATGAGTTGACAGTGATGGAATATGGGACAATCGAGTAGACCCCTCATTGATGTGGTGACCCAGTCGAGCAAACGGATTCGATTAACCTGGCAGCGTGGGGAAGGACAGTCAACAAAGTCAATGCAATAGTGAAGAGGGGTGCCATCATGGCTGGCTCCTTGACTGGCGTTTGGCTGGTGCTTTGCCATGGGATCCTCCCTGGGATTTTTTGGGGACGCCCCCATGATCGTTTGGCAGACGGGGCATCTGCTGTGGGCTCAGTGGGGTCTGAGGACTCCCCCCTCTCTGTGGCTGCAGGGGAGATTGGGAAACTGTCATCCTCTTGGCCACTGGAGGAAGGTGGCGCTGTTATTTGTGCCACTGGCTTGTATCCCAGAAACACCACAAGCTGGCCCAAGAGACCCACGATTTGGCCCATGCGGGTGTCTATGGACCTCAGCAGCAGACGGAGCTCACGGGAATCTTCCTGAGGCTGGCCTGTGTGTCCTTGAGCTCGTTCATAGGCCCCAAGGACTCTGGCGATGTGGGAGGGTATACTCAGACGTGAGTCCCTTGCTCATTGCACCATCAGGATTCAAGCAAGCCGGGCCGACGACGGCTGAAATGCCAGAAAGCGGTCCCCGGTAGCTTGTCTCCTTCCCAGTATAAGAATTGGCTTGGTAGTTTGGTTTGCCCTGTTCCCATCATGCACTGGGACAGGAACAGACTAATTTGCATGTAGCCAGGTTCTGAGCTGGGATGGTGCAGTGAGCTAAAAAACGGTGATGGATCAAGCCCTGATCTCTTGCCTGGGTAGGAGTATTCTGCATCATTCAGAAACTCTTTCCATCACCTTTTCCAAAATTGATTTTATCCACACTAAGTGTGGGAGGGTATACTCAGACGTGAGTCCCTTGCTCATTGCACCATCAGGATTCAAGCAAGCCAGGCCGAAGATGGCTGAAATGCCAGAAACCGGTCCCCGGTAGCTTGTCTCCTTCCCAGTATAAGAATTGGCTTGGTAGTTTGGTTTGCCCTGTTCCCATCATGCACTGGGACAGGAACAGACTAATTTACATATAGCCAGGTTCTGAGCTGGGATGGTGCAGTGAGCTAAAAAACGGTGATGGATCAAGCCCTGATCTCTTGACTGGGTTGGAGTATTCTGCATCATTCAGAAACTCTGTCCATCACCTTTTCCAAAATTGATTTTATCCACACTAAATTGGGAGGGTATACTCAGACGTGAGTCCCTTGCTCATTGCACCATCAGGATTCAAGCAAGCCGGGCCGACGACGGCTGAAATGCCAGAAACCGGTCCCCGGTAGCTTGTCTCCTTCCCAGTATAAGAATTGGCTTGGTAGTTTGGTTTGCCCTGTTCCCATCATGCACTGGGACAGGAACAGACTAATTTGCATATAGCCAGGTTCTGAGCTGGGATGGTGCAGTGAGCTAAAAAACGGTGATGGATCAAGCCCTGATCTCTTGACTGGGTAGGAGTATTCTGCATCATTCAGAAACTCTGTCCATCACCTTTTCCAAAATTGATTTTATCCACACTAAGTGTGGGAGGGTATACTCAGAAGTGAGTCCCTTGCTCATTGCACCATCAGGATTCAAGCAAGCCGGGCCGACGACGGCTGAAATGCCAGAAACCGGTCCCCGGTAGCTTGTCTCCTTCCCAGTATAAGAATTGGCTTGGTAGTTTGGTTTGCCCTGTTCCCATCATGCATTGAGACAGGAACAGACTAATTTGCATATAGCCAGGTTCTGAGCTGGGATGGTGCAGTGAGCTAAAAAACGGTGATGAATCAAGCCCTGATCTCTTGACTGGGTAGGAGTATTCTGCATCATTCAGAAACTCTGTCCATCACCTTTTCCAAAATTGAATTGATCCACACTAAGTGTGGGAGGGTATACTCAGACGTGAGTCCCTTGCTCATTGCACCATCAGGATTCAAGCAAGCCGGGCCGACGGCGGCTGAAATGCCAGAAACCGGTCCCCGGTAGCTTGTCTCCTTCCCAGTATAAGAATTGGCTTGGTAGTTTGGTTTGCCCTTTTCCCATCATGCACTGGGACAGGAACAGACTAATTTGCATATAGCCAGGTTCTGAGCTGGGATGGTGCAGTGAGCTAAAAAACGGAGATGGATCAAGCCCTGATCTCTTGACTGGGTAGGAGTATTCTGCATCATTCAGAAACTCTGTCCATCACCTTTTCCAAAATTGATTTTATCCACACTAAGTGTGGGAGGGTATACTCAGACGTGAGTCCCTTGCTCATTGCACCATCAGGATTCAAGCAAGCCGGGCCAATGACGGCTGAAAGGCCAGAAACCAGTCCCGGGTAGCTTGTCTCCTTCCCAGTATAAGAATTGGCTTGGTAGTATGGTTTGCCCTGTTCCCATCATGCACTGGGACAGGAACAGACTAATTTGCATATAGCCAGGTTCTGAGCTGGGATGGTGCAGTGAGCTAAAAACGGTGACGGATCAAGCCCTGATCTCTTGACTGGGTAGGAGTATTCTGCATCATTCAGAAACTCTGTCCATCACCTTTTCCAAAATTGAATTTATCCACACTAAGTGTGGGAGGGTATACTCAGACGTGAGTCCCTTGCTCATTGCACCATCAGGATTCAAGCAAGCTGGGCCGACGACGGCTGAAATGCCAGAAACTGGTCCCCGGTAGCTTGTCTCCTTCCCAGTATAAGAATTGGCTTGATAGTTTGGTTTGCCCTGTTCCCATCATGCACTGGGACAGGAACCGACTAATTTGCATATAGTCAGGTTCTAAGATGGGATGGTGCAGTGAGCTAAAAATGGTGATGGATCAAGCCCTGATCTCTTGACTGGGTAGGAGTAATCTGCATCATTCAAAACTCTGTCCATCACCTTTTCCAAAATTGATTTTATCTACACTAAGTGTCGGAGGGTATACTCAGAAGTGAGTCCCTTGCTCATTGCACCATCCGGATTCAAGCAAGCCGGGCCGACGACGGCTGAAATGCCAGAAACCAGTGCCCGGTAGCTTGTCTCCTTCCCAGTATAAGAATTGGTTTGGTAGTTTGGTTTGCCCTGTTCCCATCATGCACTGGGAAAGGAACAGACTCATTTGCATATAGCCAGGTTCTGAGCTGGGATGGTGCAGTGAGCTAAAAAACGGTGATGGATCAAGCCCTGATCTCTTGACTGGGTTGGAGTATTCTGCATCATTCAGAAACTCTGTCCATCACCTTTTCAAAAATTGATTTTATCCACACTAAGTGTGGGAGGGTATACTCAGACGTGAATCCCTTGCTCATTGCACCATCAGGATTCAAGCAAGCCGGGCTGACGACGGCTGAAATGCCAGAAACCGGTCCCCGGTAGCTTGTCTCCTTCCCAGTATAAGAATTGGCTTGGTAGTTTGGTTTGCCCTGTTCCCATCATGCACTGGGACAGGAACAGACTAATTTGCATATAGCCAGGTTCCGAGCTGGGATGGTGCAGTGAGCTAAAAAACGGTGATGGATCAAGCCCTGATCTCTTGACTGGGTAGGAGTATTCTGCATCATTCAGAAACTCTGTCCATCACCTTTTACAAAATTGATTTTATCCACACTAAGTGTGGGAGGGTATACTCAGACGTGAGTCCCTTGCTCATTGCACCATCAGGATTCAAGCAAGCCGGGCCGACGATGGCTGAAAGGCCAGAAACCAGCCCCGGGTAGCTTGTCTCCTTCCCAGTATAAGAATTGGCTTGGTAGTATGGTTTGCCCTGTTCCCATCATGCACCGGGACAGGAACAGACTAATTTGCATATAGCCAGGTTCTGAGCTGGGATGGTGCAGTGAGCTAAAAAACAGTGATGGATCAAGCCCTGATGTCTTGACTGGGTAGGAATATTCTGCATCATTCAGAAACTCTGTCCATCACCTTTTCCAAAATTGATTTTATCCACACTAAGTGTGGGAGGGTATACTCAGACGTGATTCCCTTGCTCATTGCGCCATCAGGATTCAAGCAAGCCGGGCCGACGACGGCTGAAATGCCAGAAACCGGTCCCCGGTAGCTTGTCTCCTTCCCAGTATAAGAATTGGCTTGGTAGTTTGGTTTGCCCTGTTCCCATCATGCACTGGGACAGGAACAGACTAATTTGCATATAGCCAGGTTCTGAGCTGGGATGGTGCAGTGAGCTAAAAAACGGTGATGGATCAAGCCCTGATCTCTTGACTGGGTAGGAGTATTCTGCATCATTCAGAAACTCTGTCCATCTCCTTTTCAAGAATTGATTTTATCCACACTAAGTGTGGGAGGGTATACTCAGACATGAGTCCCTTGCTCATTGCACCATCAGGATTCAAGCAAGCCGGGCCGACGACGGCTGAAATGCCAGAAACCGGTCCCCGGTAGCTTCTCTCCTTCCCAGTATAAGAATTGGCTTGGTAGTTTGGTTTGCTCTGTTCCCATCATGCACTGGGACAGGAACAGACTAATTTGCATATGGCCAGGTTCTGAGCTGGGATGGTGCAGTGAGCTAAAACATGGTGATGAATCAAGCCCTGATCTCTTGACTGGGTAGGAGTATTCTGCATCATTCAGAAACTCTGTCCATCACCTTTTCCAAAATGGATGTTGGCCAGGGCTTCAGTCCCAGTGTCCGGTTGTGTTTGACTTCGACTTGCCCTCCCACCTGCTCTGCATGCCTGATGGGCCGGCTTCTTGCTCTGCATCCTCGAAATCCAGGGAGTTATCATCAGAGAGTCCATGTTCCGGGGGTGGAGACTGGCTCTGCAGGGTGGTGTCATCATCATCAGAGGGGAAATGGTCAAGCTTGGTGTTAGATGTATCTTATTTACAGGTTATGCACCACACAGTTTACTAGTTATCATAGTGTATGTCTGCACAGCACTGCATCATGACATGATGTAGAGGTCCATACATTACTTGTCACGTGTGTGACATGTCAATAGATACCATGCGCCACGTGCAAATTTTGTGATTAAAAGGACAGTTTGTCATCTAACGACAAGCGGCACGACAACTTTATTTGAAGCATCTTCGTTGATTACTCTGCCTGGCAGACGTTACATCTGAGCATGAACAAGCCATTGTTATCTCATGCATTCCGTTGTCATGTCATGTGCATTGCTTTATTTGTAGTACAGAAAATGCTTGCTTTGTTTTCATAGGGCCCTTCAAGCTCTGCCCCCATGGCGCTTACAGATAGCATTAAGTGCTGTGCATGATTGTGCCCTGAATTTTTTCAACATGTGATTTGGTGAGTCACAAGTTAGTTGCTGTGGCAGTTACATACGCTTAGCTGTCTGCACACTGTAAGTGGCTATTGGATCTGTGTAAACTTTGGTGGTATGTGAGGGCTGGTGTTGTCATATGGCTCCATGCTTTTTGAGAGGAATGGTGGAGTGCATGCACTGTCTACTTACCTGTTCTGTTGTCACATTTGGGTGGAATTTCTGACATATATCTCTGTGTGTGTGGTGTAGTGCTACATCCTGCTCAGGGGTGGGACAGGGGCATAGTGGGAGTTGCAGTGCAGGCCTCCCACCCCCAAACACCCCTCCCTGGGAAGATGGCTACCTGCCTGTTAGGTGAAGGTGAACAATACAATGGTTGCCACATGCTTCTGGGTGGGGGGTGCTACATCCTACTCAGGGATGGGACAGGGGGGGTCTGGTGGGAATTGTAGTGTAGGTCTCCCACCCCCAAACCCCCTCCCAGGGAAGATGGGTACCCACATGTGAGTTTGGTTATTGTAATACAATGGCTGCCGCATGCTTCTGGGTGGTGGGGAGTGCTACATCCTGCTCAGGAGTGGGACAGTGGGGCCTGTTGGGAGTTGTAGTGCAGGGCTCCCACCCCCAAACACCCTTCCTTGGGAAATTGGCTACCTACCTGTGAGTTTGGTTGTTGTAATACAATGGCTGCCACATGCTTCTGGGTGAGGAAGAATGCTACATCTTGCTCAGGGGGTGGACAGGGGGACCTGGTGGGAGTTGTAATGCTGGCTTCCCATCCCCAAACACCCCTCCCTAGGAAGATGGCTACCTACCTGTGTTTGGTTGATGTAATACAATGGCTGCCACATGGGAGGAGTGCTCTATCTTGCTGAGCTGTAGTACAAGGGGGCCTGGTGGGAGCTGTAGTGTTGGCTGCCTGGACACATGCAACCCTGGGAATGGTGCTAGCTACCATTGGGGTGAATGAGAGGGAGTGAATGTTGGATCTGTGAGACATGTGTTGTGGAGTGTGCGGTGCACATGAATGGAATTGGGCCTAGGAGGTGAAGCTTTGTAGTTGTGCAAGACAGTACATAGCAGTGTAATGGTAGATATTTGTTTGTACATCCCAGCTTGCACTCCCCTGGCTATTCCTGTGAGACTCCCTGGATGCAGTATGGCAAGCACCTTCTCCTCCCATGCAGTGAATGTTCTGGGTGGAATGGGAGGGCCACTGCCAGTCATCTGAGCCAGCTGACTGTTCTTGTAGTTCTTCTGTTTCACCATCCTCTTCAGGTCATGCCACCCCTTCATGATTTCCTGCTTGGTGCGCAGGGTGGGCCGTACTGCATTGACCTTGTTGACTATCATTTCCCACATTTGTGCTCTGATGGGTAATGGTGTCTGTTGGACCAAGTGACCAAACAATTGTGGTTCTACTCTGATTATCTCATCTGCAATGACTGACAACTACCTGTCACTGAATTTGGGCATTTTCTTTTGTGCCTTGGTGTGTGATGTGCAAATGGTTTGAGGTGCAGTTGTGAGGGTGGTGGGGATGTGTAGGTGGTGTGTGTGTGTCTGTGTTGTTGTACTGGTGAGATGTGTGGTGTTTTGCCTATCTAATGTGCTGCAGGGTTTGGTTCCTTCAGGGCTAGTGTAGTGCAAAGGATTCTGGTCAGGGAAGGGACTGGTTTTATACTCAGCTATGTGAGTGTGTCAAAATGGAACATTGCTGTCAGATGTGTTGTGTGGGTTGTCCTGGGCTTCATATTTTTTAAGTTGCCATGGGGGTGTGTCATTGGGGGGTGTTAGGTGTTTTCGGGGGCTGGGCTAGTTTGATGTGTGCACTTGGTGGCCTTGTTGTGTTTTTTTTTTTGTTGATCGCTATATTTGTCACGGAGCGTCTGCGGCAGTGGCTATGCAACTGCCCTTCCGCCGGCTCTCCTATTCATCACTGTTTGAGATTGCAGCGATTGGAAATAGCTGTTTGTCCCGCTGTCACCTCAATGGAATCCTAATTTTACGTGTGGTCAATTCACAGGCCAAACAACGGTTTTGTGTGTTTCTGCCGAGAATCCGACTGCTGCAGATGGATTTTCACTAGCTCCGCCCACTACCGGCAGTCTTTTGTGGTATTGTTTTGCCGTGGTCGGAATTTTGCAGCAGTTCTACACTAAGTGTGGGAGGGTATACTCAGAAGTGAGTCCCTTGCTCATTGCACCATCCGGATTCAAGCAAGCCGGGCCGACGACGGCTGAAATGCCAGAAACCAGTGCCCGGTAGCTTGTCTCCTTCCCAGTATAAGAATTGGTTTGGTAGTTTGGTTTGCCCTGTTCCCATCATGCACTGGGAAAGGAACAGACTCATTTGCATATAGCCAGGTTCTGAGCTGGGATGGTGCAGTGAGCTAAAAAACGGTGATGGATCAAGCCCTGATCTCTTGACTGGGTAGGAGTATTCTGTATCATTCAGAAACTCTGTCCATCACCTTTTCAAAAATTGATTTTATCCACACTAAGTGTGGGAGGGTATACTCAGACGTGAATCCCTTGCTCATTGCACCATCAGGATTCAAGCAAGCCGGGCTGACGACGGCTGAAATGCCAGAAACCGGTCCCCGGTAGCTTGTCTCCTTCCCAGTATAAGAATTGGCTTGGTAGTTTGGTTTGCCCTGTTCCCATCATGCACTGGGACAGGAACAGACTAATTTGCATATAGCCAGGTTCCGAGCTGGGATGGTGCAGTGAGCTAAAAAACGGTGATGGATCAAGCCCTGATCTCTTGACTGGGTAGGAGTATTCTGCATCATTCAGAAACTCTGTCCATCACCTTTTACAAAATTGATTTTATCCACACTAAGTGTGGGAGGGTATACTCAGACGTGAGTCCCTTGCTCATTGCACCATCAGGATTCAAGCAAGCCGGGCCGACGATGGCTGAAAGGCCAGAAACCAGTCCCGGGTAGCTTGTCTCCTTCCCAGTATAAGAATTGGCTTGGTAGTATGGTTTGCCCTGTTCCCATCATGCACCGGGACAGGAACAGACTAATTTGCATATAGCCAGGTTCTGAGCTGGGATGGTGCAGTGAGCTAAAAAACAGTGATGGATCAAGCCCTGATCTCTTGACTGGGTAGGAATATTCTGCATCATTCAGAAACTCTGTCCATCACCTTTTCCAAAATTGATTTTATCCACACTAAGTGTGGGAGGGTATACTCAGACGTGAGTCCCTTGCTCATTGCACCATCAGGATTCAAGCAAGCCGGGCCGACGACGGCTGAAATGCCAGAAACCGGTCCCCGGTAACTTATCTCCTTCCCAGTATAAGAATTGGTTTGGTAGTTTGGTTTGCCCTGTTCCCATCATGCACTGGGACAGGAACAGACTAATTTGCATATAGCCAGGTTCTGAGCTGGGATGGTGCAGTGAGCTAAAAAACGGTGATGGATCAAGCCCTGATCTCTTGACTGGGTAGGAGTATTCTGCATCATTCAGAAACTCTGTCCATCTCCTTTTCAAGAATTGATTTTATCCACACTAAGTGTGGGAGGGTATACTCAGACATGAGTCCCTTGCTCATTGCACCATCAGGATTCAAGCAAGCCGGGCCGACGACGGCTGAAATGCCAGAAACCGGTCCCCGGTAGCTTGTCTCCTTCCCAGTATAAGAATTGGCTTGGTAGTTTGGTTTGCTCTGTTCCCATCATGCACTGGGACAGGAACAGACTAATTTGCATATGGCCAGGTTCTGAGCTGGGATGGTGCAGTGAGCTAAAAAATGGTGATGAATCAAGCCCTGATCTCTTGACTGGGTAGGAGTATTCTGCATCATTCAGAAACTCTGTCCATCACCTTTTCCAAAATGGATGTTGGCCAGGGCTTCAGTCCCAGTGTCCGGTTGTGTTTGACTTCGACTTGCCCTCCCACCTGCTCTGCATGCCTGATGGGCCGGCTTCTTGCTCTGCATCCTCGAAATCCAGGGAGTTATCATCAGAGAGTCCATGTTCCGGTGGTGGAGACTGGCTCTGCAGGGTGGTGTCATCATCATCAGAGGGGAAATGGTCAAGCTTGGTGTTAGATGTATCTTATTTACAGGTTATGCACCACACAGTTTACTAGTTATCATAGTGTATGTCTGCACAGCACTGCATCATGACATGATGTAGAGGTCCATACATTACTTGTCACGTGTGTGACATGTCAATAGATACCATGCGCCACGTGCAAATTTTGTGATTAAAAGGACAGTTTGTCATCTAACGACAAGCGGCACGACAACTTTATTTGAAGCATCTTCGTTGATTACTCTGCCTGGCAGACGTTACATCTGAGCATGAACAAGCCATTGTTATCTCATGCATTCCGTTGTCATGTCATGTGCATTGCTTTATTTGTAGTACAGAAAATGCTTGCTTTGTTTTCATAGGGCCCTTCAAGCTCTGCCCTCATGGCGCTTACAGATAGCATTAAGTGCTGTGCATGATTGTGCCCTGAATTTTTTCAACATGTGATTTGGTGAGTCACAAGTTAGTTGCTGTGGCAGTTACATACGCTTAGCTGTCTGCACACTGTAAGTGGCTATTGGATCTGTGTAAACTTTGGTGGTATGTGAGGGCTGGTGTTGTCATATGGCTCCATGCTTTTTGAGAGGAATGGTGGAGTGCATGCACTGTCTACTTACCTGTTCTGTTGTCACATTTGGGTGGAATTTCTGACATATATCTCTGTGTGTGTGGTGTAGTGCTACATCCTGCTCAGGGGTGGGACAGGGGCATAGTGGGAGTTGCAGTGCAGGCCTCCCACCCCCAAACACCCCTCCCTGGGAAGATGGCTACCTGCCTGTTAGGTGAAGGTGAACAATACAATGGTTGCCACATGCTTCTGGGTGGGGGGTGCTACATCCTACTCAGGGATGGGACAGGGGGGGTCTGGTGGGAATTGTAGTGTAGGTCTCCCACCCCCAAACCCCCTCCCAGGGAAGATGGGTACCCACCTGTGAGTTTGGTTATTGTAATACAATGGCTGCCGCATGCTTCTGGGTGGTGGGGAGTGCTACATCCTGCTCAGGAGTGGGACAGTGGGGCCTGTTGGGAGTTGTAGTGCAGGGCTCCCACCCCCAAACACCCTTCCTTGGGAAATTGGCTACCTACCTGTGAGTTTGGTTGTTGTAATACAATGGCTGCCACATGCTTCTGGGTGAGGAAGAATGCTACATCTTGCTCAGGGGGTGGACAGGGGGACCTGGTGGAAGTTGTAATGCTGGCTTCCCATCCCCAAACACCCCTCCCTAGGAAGATGGCTACCTACCTGTGTTTGGTTGATGTAATACAATGGCTGCCACATGGGAGGAGTGCTCTATCTTGCTGAGCTGTAGTACAAGGGGGCCTGGTGGGAGTTGTAGTGTTGGCTGCCTGGACACATGCAACCCTGGGAATGGTGCTAGCTACCATTGGGGTGAATGAGAGGGAGTGAATGTTGGATCTGTGAGACATGTGTTGTGGAGTGTGCGGTGCACATGAATGGAATTGGGCCTAGGAGGTGAAGCTTTGTAGTTGTGCAAGACAGTACATAGCAGTGTAATGGTAGATATTTGTTTGTACATCCCAGCTTGCACTCCCCCGGCTATTCCTGTGAGACTCCCTGGATGCAGTATGGCAAGCACCTTCTCCTCCCATGCAGTGAATGTTCTGGGTGGAATGGGAGGGCCACCGCCAGTCATCTGAGCCAGCTGACTGTTCTTGTAGTTCTTCTGTTTCACCATCCTCTTCAGGTCATGCCACCCCTTCATGATTTCCTGCTTGGTGCGCAGGGTGGGCCGTACTGCATTGACCTTGTTGACTATCATTTCCCACATTTGTGCTCTGATGGGTAATGGTGTCTGTTGGACCAAGTGACCAAACAATTGTGGTTCTACTCTGATTATCTCATCTGCAATGACTGACAACTACCTGTCACTGAATTTGGGCATTTTCGTTTGTGCCTTGGTGTGTGATGTGCAAATGGTTTGAGGTGCAGTTGTGAGGGTGGTGGGGATGTGTAGGTGGTGTGTGTGTGTCTGTGTTGTTGTACTGGTGAGATGTGTGGTGTTTTGCCTATCTAATGTGCTGCAGGGTTTGGTTCCTTCAGGGCTAGTGTAGTGCAAAGGATTCTGGTCAGGGAAGGGACTGGGTTTATACTCAGCTATGTGAGTGTGTCAAAATGGAACATTGCTGTCAGACGTGTTGTGTGGGTTGTCCTGGGCTTCATATTTTTTAAGTTGCCATGGGGGTGTGTCATTGGGGGGTGTTAGGTGTTTTCGGGGGCTGGGCTAGTTTGATGTGTGCACTTGGTGGCCTTGTTGTGTTTTTTTTTTTGTCGATCGCTATATTTGTCACGGAGCGTCTGCGGCAGTGGCTATGCAACTGCCCTTCCGCCGGCTCTCCTATTCATCACTGTTTGAGATTGCAGCGATTGGCAATAGCTGTTCGTCCCGCTGTCACCTCAATGGAATCCTAATTTTACGTGTGGTCAATTCACAGGCCAAACAACGGTTTTGTGTGTTTCTGCCGAGAATCCGACTGCTGCAGATGGATTTTCACTAGCTCCGCCCACTACCGGCAGTCTTTTGTGGTATTGTTTTGCCGTGGTCGGAATTTTGCAGCAGTTGATCCTAATTGGACCGCTGGTTTCGCCGCGGTACCAGAGGATGGTTGGTTTCCGCTACCATGGTGGTTGGGAGGGTTTTCTGTCCACCATCCTAATAGACCCCTTGGTTGTTTACTAAGCTGCTAGCTGACAGCCACCTTGAAAATGGACCTCACCAAATGAAGACCCCATTTAATATATGGGTGTTTACAAACAAATAAACCTAAAAACTATACGACTTCAATTCTTTTTAAAATGTTATGAAACAAACTAAAGGAAGAAACGTGATGTTTTGCAATGTTGGGGCACTCAGCATACATATTTTGATTACTGTTTGACTACTGTTCTATAGCATGCAGCGCACCGTCTCCAAGAGTGTCAAAATATTAAGGTCTGTGCTTATCTTCACTAGTGGAGAGGATCTCCCTCTGGTGCCCTGATTGAGAATGACTTTGATTGGAGTTCATAGACATCTGGGGGAAGACTTACTAACACTTTTCACCAGGTTTATGTCACAAAAGTGGCCAAACCAGAGTAGCATTGTCTTCAAGCTCAGATTCTAATGTGCGTTTGAAAATAGCCCTAAGGATAAGAAAAGTAAGATTTTGTGCTATTTTGCATAAAAAAGGCCTTTTAGGGATGTTCCTATGCAACTCCCATAGTAATTTGATGCAAATCCTTATCTAATAAGAAAGGTAGACAGGACTTTGACCAAAAATGAACCCTTCCTTGAGGCAGGTATAAAGTTTGATAAAGGTATTCTTTTCTCAAAACATTTCCAAATGTGTTCTTTGCTCTTCAGCATACATACAAAGTAGGAAAATGTTAATCCCTGTATTAGCATAGTATTTGTACTGGAAAGGTACCCTTTTAGTACAAATACTATGCATCAGTTCACACATATACCATTGTGCTATGGTGCAAGGCGGCCTAAAGTGTGCTAGCACAGGGGGGGGGGATAGAGTGCCATATCTAAACGGATACTACACTCTATCATCATGTAATACAATGCAGCACAGCATCTATTGCAGCTGTACTACATTGTGTGAAAACCAGGGGTGGGCATAGTTCGCAAAGTAATGCTATGCGAAGTGCACTTCGCATTACGCGAGCTACGCGTAGCACTACGCGAACTGTGTAGTAGCATGTTCGCACTGTGCAAGATGTCAGTTTCAATGATTGTACAGTGCGGACAAGCAACCAGGACTGTTCAATCATTGAAAATAGCATCTTGCACAGTGCGAGCTGTTCTTTTCTACTGCTCGAGTAGATTTTTACTCGAGCTGCAGTTTTCTCAACACCGACTGGTAGTTTCTCATCACGAGCGGTCGCGAGTATGCGTGACCACTCGCAATGAGAAACCTGACCTCCCCGCGTTGAGAATCTCACCGGGAGCTTTATTTTCCATGCTCGTGATCGGCAACTTGATGTTGCTGATCGCGAACAAGGAAAAAGTCTTGCGAGGATGTCATTTTGCTTGCACGCGGTCGTCAACTTGACGTTGAGGACTGCAAGCAAGCAAAATGACCGCTGCACTACGCTTCGCATGTTTGCACTGTGCTACATGCAGTTCGCGTAGTGCGAAGTTGTGCAAACTTCGCAAACTACGCAAGCATAGCATAGTGCTTCGCCCAGGGTTAGTGAAAACTTAGTAAATGTGTCCCTGGAGTTTCTCTACGATAATTATTGGGCAATTATTTCTATACATTCTGCACTACTTTGCCCATAGTCTGTGCTCTCAACTGTAACATCCACCAGTAAAGCTGTCAATAATTACTTAACCGATTATGAAACCAGAAGCAATTGTAGGGCAGATTTATTAATTTTTCCTGCAATCCAGCACATCAATCAAATGTGCTGTGCTGTGTTGTGCAAGGGGGTAAAGAGTGCAGAGTCATATCTATTAGCATTTCTCTTCTATGTCTGTCATCCCTTGCACTGGTGCTCTCAAAGGGTGCCTTGAATGTCTCTTAAAGGCTGCCTTGCTTGTCACAAAGCCTCACAGAGTCCCATGTGTGCTGTCTAGCATAGGATTTGTACTGGAAATGTATCCCTACAGTGTCTAGCCAAAAAATAGAAGGAGCCCTCGCACTGGATATGTGCTGACCACTTCAGTACACATGCAACGTGTGGGCTTTTGTGAGAAATGAGAACATTTCTCCTTCTCGGGAACAGATTCAAGAAGGCATTCGTTTTGTATGCACATCCCTGCCTAGCTGTTTTATTCAAGCAAGCTTTGCATTAAATCCTATGCTTGTTGCGTAGACACCCAAGTTACACCCCAATGCAAAGTGACACAAATCAGTGCTATTTGGTGGGATTCTTTTGAGCTGAACAAATGTCACTTTTCTAATGCAAACAGCTTTTAGCGATGGCTTGTCCGCGGCTCAAAGCTTTGATTAATCTAGAACTGCGTTTTTTATGGACAGACTTTTCTTTTGCTTTTCAAGGTGACACCATTTTCTTTACTATTTGTGCTTTTGGGATGTGGATTTTAGAAGGCCAATAAAATGGAAAGACAAGAGAAATTAAATCCCATTTCAAGTGTCGAACTCTTAATTATCAAGTGGCTGTCTATTCAGTGAAATTATGTAAAACCAAGTCAGGGAGATAGCTGTCTGATGTTGCATCAAAATGATTCTCGATATATTTTTATTTATAAGAATGAAACATTGTTAAAATGTTGTCTACTTGTTGAAGATTGCAGGGATGTGTTAGCATTATCTGAAAGCCATTTTGAACTTGGCAGCCATTTAATTTAGCAATGTGCTTACCATGTGCTTTTTCCCTCTTCCAGAGCCTTGCACATGCTCAGAGGGGCCTAGCTAGTAGAATGCACCTGCTCCTAGTATGGAACTGTCAGGCTATTCTTACTAATGTGCTCAGTTTGGACTCTCCACCCACTTTGTTGAGCAAGCAAATCTTGTATGCTCATATTAGTCTTTTTGCATGCTTACGTGTGCCAGGACCTCCCCTTGGTTTTATGCTGACTAATGTAACCTAAGCATGTATAGGGTCCTAGTTTTCTTTACTCCTTAGAATGCCTCCTACAGTTCCTGAGGGTACAGTGTGACGTAGTCTCCCTCATCTGAGGTGAATAAAATATATCTTTTATATTAGAGCTCCTGGGCCAATCTCTTTTCTGTTGGTTTAAAGAACCAGGTGTATCAGTAAGACTCTTGAGAAAGTTTCTATTTTCTTCAAAATGGTGCTCAACGTGGACCTCATCAGAAGTGGCTATCTAAGGGAGTGGTCTTGACAGGAGACAGGAATCTACTGAGGAGGACTGGACAGGAATCTACTAAGGAGGTACCCTGTGCACTGAGATTCTCTGCCTCTGCAGCACAGTATATTTCTGGTCTTCCTGATTTTGATCCTCCACATGTTTACTGCTCCTGCCTGACAACCTTTTTGGCCTGAGCATTCTAAGAACGACGTTAGGTAATTCAGAACTTGACAGTGAGAGAAATGCGCCGGCTGTAAAGTGAGATTTAAAGTGATATAAAGTGAAATTTAAAGTGATAGAAAGTGATATAAAGTGAGATATAAAAAGTGATATAGAGCAATATAAAGTGATACAAAGTGATACAGTGATATATATTATAAGGAAATGGAATTGGCCAAAATTATGGAATATGGAAATATATGCATTGCATTTTGTGTAGGCAGGTAACGAGGAGACTTTTCTCTACTTTTTATAAAATATGTAACGGCAGACTTTGTGTTACGTGTCACTGGTATATAGTATTGTATATCTTACAATATTTTCGGGCATGCCTGTTTCGAGCACACATCAAAGAATGTTTTGCTTTTTGAGGGTACCATAATGTGATGTGAATAGAATTAAGCGGCTCCCCTAGAGGGGATACCTAAATAGGTTTAGGTATAAAAAAGTGTTTCTTCCTAGGTGATAAAGTACCCCATGGAATTAAAATATGAACAGGATCCTATTTTGCGCACTTTTATGAATGGAGATATGCATATCGGTTTTTTTGGTGTTCTGCCAGCCAAAACTAGTGAATTTGGTGTATTTTGGCTTCTTCAAAATGGAGCAATCATTGGGCTGTTTTTTTGTGCATTCTTTTGGAATATTATTGAGACGCTCCTCTTGTAAATATGACTTACAACTAGTATTTACAAATGGTTTGGTTTAAGTACAGTCTGTGGCCTGTCCTTTGTTTCTGTCCTAAATGTTGATCTGTGGTTGAAATGTGTGTTCAAATGTCTATGTGGTTTGTCATTTGACATTGATGGTACTTGTGTGAGTAAATAATGATTGTGCTCTTTGTGTAAGAATGGCTAGCCTTAAGCACGCTGTATTGTGTGTTCTGAGTGTATGACCCCCCTTCTGTAAATGCTGGAATGAGCTCAATGTCATTGTTTGTGTTTTTGCTGTCATCAGTCTGTTATGCAAAATGTCATTTAATAAATATTCAATAAAAAATCCAGAAATTAATTATATAACATATGCTAAATAGCGACATGTTACTATTAATTTGACAAAGTCAGACACTATACATGTGCAAATTGCCACAATGCGACAGAAAAAATTTAAATGTACATTCAATAGAAATAAAATAGGCCTCAAAAATTAAATAGTGTGTTTTGCAATAAATAAACTAAAATACAAAATGGTATAGCATTTTCCTTAGATTCATTGTATTAGATATTTAAAGGCATTCACATCATATGAGTGAATTTGGTTATTGCGGAACTAAACACACATTATAGAACGATGGATTTGACTGCATTGAAATGCTTCAGTTTTAAATAGGCTGTCCCCGTGCTTACATTTCAACACTAAAAAAGAAACTTTCCAACAGCTGTGTTTAACTGTCACTGAGGAGCAGCTCTCTGACACAAACCAATGGAGATTACACTTTGTCAATACATTAGAAATATAGAAAAAGGGTTTTCCCTCCTGAGAAAAGCGTGAGAAATCGATGCCTGTTGCTCAACCATTACAATACCAAGAGCTCAAACATTGTAGGATATTCATTTTTAAGTGCCCCAAACATCAAAGTCGAATTTGGATAAAATTCACTATTTAAAAGCAGTTATGCCATTCTGAACAGCTTTCAAACTGCTTTTAGGTTTCAGTAAATGCACACATTATGTATAACACAAATAGCTGACATCTATACTGCTAGAAAACTATAGCGCACACTGCTTATAATTGAAAATATGTATCAAAACCAGAAATAGTTATTAAGCTTACCTTTGAATTGCCGGCAGATAGAAAGGGAATAGATCTGCTTGTTCAGCTATCAGTCTCCTGGATCACTTTGAATTGGGGATAGCCGCATTGAAAGCCTTGCACACAAAATGGGACAGCTGGTAAAGGGTTAACGGTTGAGTTCTACATTTAGAAGCCTAGCAGGGCCCAGAACAAGATTTGCTTTGACATTTTGACCTCTAAAACTTTTTGAAAGACAAGATGACAGCACAGGGAAAGAAGGAGAAGTTTTTCTTACCTTTCTTTTGGCAAAAGCAAGTTCTTAGGCACTCATATTAATAAACAGCAATATAATGGTATATGTGAGCTTTGATTAACAGATAGCTTTGCCATATATACAGCAATAATACTTTTAGTTTGAAGATTACTGTACAAGGGCTGAGGCAATGGGATTTAGTTTGACTTCATGTGCCCTCATGTTAAACTAATATACATGCTAAAGGGATTGGTGGTTGGTTATTCATATTCTTAGGCTCACTCAAATGTGGTATCTACCTCCTCAGGTTGCCCAGTTGCTACAAATAGGGGTTGATAGTGTTGACCTGTTTCAGGTTTCCTACTTTCAAAATGGGGGAAGGAGGCTTGCTCCTCCACAAATTAAGGGTAGGCAAATGTATGTTTCTCTCTCTTTTTCTCAATTTGTTTTTAGCCTGTCTAGGCTGTCTGGGAAAAAGCCATACGACATTTAATTGGCTATTCAGTAATACTGTTTAATCATTGTTAGCATTAATGTAATGAATATATATATAAATATGCTATGGTACTGCCCATCCAGTTTGATGAAATTATGAAAGGATGAGTAGTCTAGATTGCTGTTCCCTTATTTGATCTTTAAGGGAAACTAGTTGTGTGTAGTTTTTGGTCTACAATTCTTAGGTGATAACACCATTATTGTATTTATTCTCTTGCTACATAGTTTTGCAAGGGAATTGCTAGTTTTTTATTAGCTAGTCTGTGTAAATAAACTGACAGTCCGTATTAGAGCTGATGTTGCATAGTTTGGATTGTGAAAAGTAGAACACAGGGAAGATGCCCATGTGATCCTTAGCAAACATTTTTTTGAAGAAAATATTGTTTTATAGGAGTTTGTTTGTCACAACATGTTCTGCTGGAGAAAATGTACCCACTATGCTGAAGTTTTTACTTCTTTTTGTAATGAGAATACCTGTTAAATTAACAGTTTTAGATTTTCCTGTTGCACCTATAACATGAGAGCATGGCTCTAAGCGTACAATGTAGGTGCTTTTATTAAGAGAAATCAATTTAGAAGTGTCTGCAGTCCTGTACAAGTAATATAAAATCAATGAGTAAAGTGTAGAACATTTCTTTTTTCCTTGAGGGTCTTCAGATTAGGAATACACAGATGTAAGGTTGTAGGGTATGTCTGTGTTGTTTTTCTCTTTTCCTCAGAATTTAGTAAATGAACACAAACTTCCTTGGCTGCTTGGGATTGGGTGACATATTACTCTTGTCAGTTCACCAAAGAGTTCCTTTTATACCTGCCAACAGGTCTAGGGTGGTGTTTCTTATTACTCTCACATAGATGAAAGTGGTTTTTGGATGCCTTGCTAATATATGGGGCGTTCCAAGACTAGGAAGTAGTCTGAGACTATCCTCTCTGTTGATAGAGCATTTCTGTGCCTTGTCTAAAGATCTTTTGTTCTGTCCACAAATAGATATTTGCTGCCTTACAACCATTACCAGAGGGACCCGGACATCAGATTGAGCTAGTCAGCACCAGTCCAGTTTGAAGTCAAAGTGAAGGTAACCAGCATAGGCATTGCTGGCAACTAGGACCTCAGTGAAGGCGGAAGCCCTGGGTTAAATTGTATACCCCTGCCACTGTCTTGGGCGAAAGACGGGGTCACAAATCAGAAAGAAGAAATCATGGATCAAGTTTTGATGCCCAGCTGAAAGAGTCACAGACCGACCAGAACGGCAAGGAGGCTTTGCTTAAGGTGACCCCTTTTGAAACAAGGGTTGCTTTATAGATCCTAGCACATGCCTCTGAATCCTGGTCCCAAAGTGAATGCAAGTTTGCACCTTTGTTTGTTGGCCAAGAGATACCTGAGCACACTGTGGCCCAAACAAACAGCAGTGCATCAATAGAGTAATATAGGAGTCAGGGAAGGACTCGAGTTTAGGGTACGGGTGCTGTGTCTCTGGTGCCTGTTAGATTGAAGTAAAGAAAACTGGTGCACTGCCTAAGACACTGGACAGGATCGCTGAAAGCATTTGCCCTCATGGGTGATTGCCCTATCCTGAAAGAAGAAACGTTTTACTTGAAACTGGGCCTTGATTCTTGAGTTACGAGTTGTGCAGCTCCACAGTGGAAACAACAAGAGCCTGTCTGTGAGGCTCAAACTGACACAGGGAGAAGACTCCCCTCTGGCTGGTTGTACATCGGCTTACATTTCCCCAAGGACTTATTTTTTTTCATCAATAATGTACCTCTTTGGTCGTCCCATTTTCAAGGAGGAGCAGCCCTTTGCGGCTCTTCGTCCTAATTCCTATGGCCCTGTGGGGTCCTCCTGGTCCCTTGGAGCCAGCATTATTTTTGTAATAACCTGTCTAACTTCCTTAGTAATTGTGTTTCTTCTCATGTTTATTATACATGAAAAACTTTTTTCTGAGCAATTGAAAAATGTGGCTTTGCCCTTTCCATCTATGTATTAATGCAAATGTTTTTATTAGATATGTGCTGTTGGCTATTCTGAAATTGAAATGGATTGTCACTGAAATGCATAGAAGCCCTGAAAATGTTTTACTAGATGATTCAAGAATTTGCTTTTCGCTTAGGGCGAAAAAAAATGATGAATCTGTTTGTGATAATAGTCATTACTCTCTCCTACTACTATCTGTATGTTAATTTTGGCCCAATACTTTGTTCCCTTTGTACTCCTGCTTAAACCTTATATGTTCCCGCTTAATGAAATGTTTAGAATGTAAACTGCCCACCTAGCAATGAATTAGGATTGATACGTTTATAAAAATAAATGTGCAAATATTTTCTATGTTCCTACTGGATCATAGGAATGTCTTTAGCTCATGCTAGAAGGACCATCTGTTACAGATTGCAGGAATCTGTTAGCATGAGCTGAAAGACATTTTGTACTTGGCAGCCATTTTAGTTAGCCATGTGCTTGCCATGTGCTTTTTCCCTCTTCCAGAGCCTTGCACATGCTCAGAGGGGCCTAGCTAGTGGAATGCACCTGCTCCGAGTATAGAACTGTCAGGCTATTTTTACTACAGTGCTCAGTTTGGACTCTCCTCCCACTTTGTTAAGCAAGCAAATCTTGTATGCCCATATTAGTAATTTTGCATGCGTACATGTGCCAGGACCTGGCCATGGTTTTATGCTGACTAATGTAATCTAAGCATATATAAGGTCCTTGTTTTCTGTACTCCTTAGAATGCCTCCTAGAGTTCCTGAGGGTACTGTGGAGTTAAAAAGACAATGTCACAAAATTATGTTGGGAGAGTGTGTTGGAATCGGAATGTTATTTTTCTCAATTAAAATCAAAAGTGTAAAATGACTGAGCAGTGCCCTGGGAGTGTTTAGCACTATCACAGAATTGTTTTCCTAGGTTCCTTGAAGATTGAAATTGTTAACGACGATTACTTTGATTACATGAATTAAAAGTAAAATATCGATTAAATTAGCTGTGTAGAACATGAATAAGCTAATTTTAAAATGTTTAACTTACATGCACATATGATGTATGAATATATACAGCCGTCTACCAATGTGGATAAGGGAAAGTTAGTTCTTTCTTATAGCTCATTGCAGGATCAAACCGGAATATTTAGATATCATAATACTTCCAGGATTAGTGGCCAGTATGTGTTCAAACTAGGCGTTTTCTATGAGGTTTGCATACACACAAAGAGGAATTCAGAATTTGAGAAAATCATGACTAAGGAAGAATTTTGACATCTGATTAATCATGATGTAATCCCTTTTGTTAATTCGCTCATAAGGTTTGAAACTTCCTGGATACCCAGATCTGGCAGCCCTCGTCAATCCTACTCCTCAGGAATAAACCTAAGATTGTCCTCTCGAAAGAGCACCTCATCCATGTGTGACCTCTGACTGGGTCCATACTGGATGCCCACAATGTTTCGGTTGCATAGTTTAAATATGTATCATTTGTTTTTATGTGATTGCACAGCATATGACTTTTAATTTGATTTGGGGTTTTAAATGTCATACAAATCTACTTTGAATAACGTATGCATTCTCAATTATTTGCAAGCCCTAACGCACACTTGCTCTAAATGACACCAATCATCATTTCAAAATTGACTGCAGTAATTGTAGATCGCACAATTATAAAATGGCATGCAAAGTCACGGTTTTGCAAACAGTTGACATTGGTAAACAGGATGATAGTGAAGGCTCAACGAAGTGTGCCCTACCACACTACTGTAAAGTACACCTTTTTTGTGCCCCTTCATTGTGAATAATTATCGCTCACTTTTTCATTTTGTTCACTATGTACTTTTTATTCTCTGTAGAGCGCTCTATCACTCTCTGAGTCAAGTTCACATCGGCGGCTCTTCTGCAGTGGCATAGGAGCGTCACCCCACTGGCTCAGAGCTAGCAGCTGAAAACCAAAACTATATTTTAATATTTTTTTATTTTTCAGCTGCTAGCCGAGCCAGTGTGTGAAGAGAAGGGGTGGGCTGGGCTCACAGGGAAGATTGATTGTGCACTTCTAAGTGCGCATGTCTGTATATCCAGCTGTATTAGGCCAGCCAAATAGACATGCACAGTTAGGTTTCTCTAAATCCAGCTGTATTCTACAGCCAGGTGGAGCAACGTGCCAGACTCCCTGCGCCTGAGCTGATCATCTAAGCAGCCCACTCAAGCCGATCCCGGTGCTGCTCTCATAGTTTGAGAGCAGCCTCTGGTTTGGTTAGGGAGTCTGTTCTAGGGACTGTTGTTGGTAGCAGGAGAAACGCAAATTGGCCACAGGATCAGGTATATTTTTTCTTCTTCAAATCAAACCCCCACTGCCGCTGCTACCCTGCCGACCCCTGCTGCATATTGGCGGCAACTGTGACTATTGGTCCATTCTATGTTACACAATATAAATGAATAAGTATTACACAATCCACAGGGGGCCAGATGAGACATGCCTCCACTGCAGAGATGTAGAAAAATAGGGAAAGTCATGTGTGGAATTCACCAAATGGAAGACCCGAACACAGGGTGGTGAACTCAAAGAACCATTCATTTTAAAGTACACACTCCCGTGACCTCAGCCACAGCCTCTCGAACTCCTGTTGCCTCAGAGTGTCCCCGGCGCTCGCCTTGGAACGCTGGTCGCTGTGACATTCTAAGTGATGTCACCGCGAGCAGCACCATCACATGCGGAGCCGCCGGGGGAGGCAGAAAGAGGGAGATACCACACATCCCCCTTCCCTGCAGAGATAGAAAACATTAGGTAGAACAAAGAGCAGGAACCAGAAATAGAGGAAAAGCTTACATTAGGCAGCAATGTCAATGGTTACATCATTACATATTGGTTGAAATGCCTGGGAGGTCTGATCACTCTCCTGTTAGACCTGAGACCTGGAAGAGGGACGCCTGATGGCCTCCTGCTGGCGAAACAACTATCCAGTCTAGGACCACTCTCCCCCCCCCTTGCACCTTCAGGGACTTCAGCTGGAGGGTGGTACTTTACAACTCTCCCTAGGTTCCATATTTTTCCTTCTTGGGTTTTGACTGCATTCTTGAAAAGTTTTGTGATCTTTGTGGGACTGCTGTAGTCTGACCAGCTTGCCTTCCCTGTGGGAGCTCTGATTTTGATGTTGTCACCTACATTGAAACCATCCTCCCGTGTGGCCTTGCGTTGGTCCTAACCTTATTTTCTCACCCTCATGGCTTGTTCTTGCTTCCACAGACTGTCCTTTTCTTTGGTTCGGTCCGACCACCCCTTGTGCCATTCCATCCACCCCGGGGTAAGCTTAGTGTTGGGTGTCCTTGCGCGGAGCAATTCGAACGGGGTGACGCCCGACAACTGATGCGGTGTGAACCTGTACGCTTCCAGACGCCTCCACACCTCTTCTTTCCAACTTATGCCACTGGCTTTGGCCAGCTGGATGCTCTCCTTGATGGTTTTATTAAAGCGCTCGACCATGCCATTGGTTTCTGGGTGGTACAATGCGCATCGCTTATGTCTGATGCCTCTTTCTTCCAGGAAGTCCTCCATCTCTTTCGAGCATAGTTGCACTCCGTTGTCGGTGAGGATGTTGCTGGGGAGCCCCTCTCGGATAAATACTTCCTGCAAGAATCCGATGACAGTTTTTGTTGTGACTTCACTGACGAGTTTTATCTCCGGCCACCGAGAATACAGATCCACGAGCACCAAGATGTAAGGTGTCCGCAGTTCCCCAGACATCGGGCCACGATGTCTAAAGCCAACTCGTCCCATGGTCCTGACGGGGGCGGCCTACACACCATGGGCGGTGTCTGTTGCTTCAGGACCTTGTCGCTGTTGCAGCACGGGATGCACTCCCTGATTCTTCTTTCTGTGACCAGGTCCATGTTCGGCCACCAATAGCTTTCTCTGAGTCTTTGCTTGGTCTTGGTGATACCTAAGTGCCCTTCGTGAGCTATCTCGACCAGGTTGTTTCTCACAGTGAAGTAGTGTGGCTCACTAGTTAGAGGCGGCAGACCCGAGAGCAGAGGACGGCCCGGGACCAGGGTTCGATTCCCGGCGCGGCAGGTTTCTGGACCAGGGTCAGCGGACTCGATAATTCTCTCGCCTCAGTGCCCACTCTGATCAGCGATCACACTCAGCAACTCTGGGCATTAGCTTGCCTCATCTTCACTAACGGCCCCACCAGACCGCCGGGGATGCCTGGTCTCACCCTGGAGATACCCATTAAGGGACCATCTCTCAGGGAAGCCAGGAAGGGTTTCGCAGCGGTCGAAGCGCCTTGGGACCCTACGGGTAAGTAGTGCGCTATATAAATGCCTATACATTTACATTTACATTTACATTTACAGCAGCTGGTGGCACGAGCCTTGTTCCCCTGAACAGGCATCCGTCAACAATGGTTAGCTCGTCCTTAACAACCTGGAAAGGCCGTAGGTCTTCATCACGCTTGTCACCGTGCTTCCATCCATCCCTCACTCTTCTACAAACTTCTTCCATGATCTTGTCCTCTTCCTGTGCCTTTCTCCACGTTTCTTCACCCAACGCCTTCTGGATGGTGCAGACATTCTCAACCATGAATCCTTCTTCATCTTCATCTGTTATATCTCGCATTTCACTTGCTTCTACATCACTTACGAGTCTGGACAGGCAGTCAGCTGCGAGGTTCTGTGTTCCTGGGACATACTCGACATTGAATGTGTACTCCTGGAGACTGACCACCCAACGCCTTATCCTACTGGAGATGGCATCCAAACCCTTCTTGCTGAACACTTCTACCAGCGGTTTGTGGTCGGTTCGGAGGGTGAACTGCGTACCCCACAGGAAGTCTCTGAATTTACCTACCGCCCAGGATACCGCCAATGCCAACATCCCCATGAATGACTTGATCTCGTCTTTGCTTTTGGGCGGTGACAGATTCACAATGGTGTTTTGCAGTTCGGCCTTGGGACGTATGCCTTCTGCTGTAATTTTGTGACCCAGGAAGTCCAACTCGGCACAGCTAAAAACACATTTGTTCTTCTTCACAGTAAGACCCTGGGACAAAAACCTCCTCAGCACACATCTCAGTCTCTCGTCGTGCTCAACTTGGTTCTTAGCGAAAACCAACACGTCATCCTGGTAACACATGACGCCAGGGATGCCTTTCAGGATGTTGCTCATGATTCTTTGGAAAACGGCAGCCGCCGAGACTAGGCCGAAAGGCATCCTTTTAAACTTGTAAGCGCCCATGGGTGTCACAAAAGCAGTGAGTTCCTGAGACTCCTCGTGAAGTTTTATCTGAAAATAGGCCGAGGTGAGATCGAGGGTGGAAAACACCTTGGCACCTTCTAGCATGCTCATCATTTGGGTGATGTTCGGCAAAGGGGTATCGGTCAACGACGACCTCTTTGTTGAGTGCCCTCAAATCTATGCAGAGCCGGACTGACCCATCCTTTTTCTTCGCTGCTACGATGGGCGCCAACCATTCGGTCGCTTCTACAGGTTCGATAACTCCAGCCTTGCACAGTTTCTCAAGTTCAGTTCTGACTTCCTCCTGAATGGCTATGGGGAGTCTTCTGACTTTAGCCACAACGGGCTTGGCATGTTCCTTCAATTTTATTTTGTGACAGTAGTTCTTCAAACACCCAAGCCCTTCCCTAAACACCTCTTCAAATTCTCTTGTGATGTCAGCCTCCCCTTCCCGTATCTCCTGTATCAAAATCTGGGGATTGCTGTTGGGATTGAGGTACACTCCCAACCCCTTTTGTGCACGCCACCCCAAAATGTTGTCTCCTACAGTGGACACATTTACCTTTGACACGGTAGACCTGTTTCTGTACTCAATTCTACTCAGGAAGTATCCTTTCATGGAGATGGGGCGCCCCGCATACCCTCCTGGTCTCAGGTCTAACCTCTTCAGAATTATCTTTCCTTTGGACACACGCGAGAACTCCTTGGCATTGATAATAGTTATTCTGGAACAGGAGTCAAACAATGCATCTAGATCAACCTCCCCTACTTTTATGGTGTCTTTGGGACTATCGACTTGATCTTCATCAACCTGTGCTGTAACTTCTGTACACATGGGGTTTCTGGGACCAGGCGCCTTCAACTCTTTTACTTGCACAACCAACTCGTCGCACACTACATTCGTTCTGTCTCTACTCTGCCTACTGGCCCCCTGCCCACTCTTGCAATACTGCTTGAAATGGCCTTTCTTACCGCACTTGTTACACGTGAACCTGAGGGCGGGACATTCCTTGTCGTTGGCCAGGTGCCCTTGTTTTCCACACCTGTAGCAGGTACCTCTGTATGACCCTCCCGGCCTGCCTACCTTCTGCTCCTTGCCCACTGCCTTCTGACCCTTAACTACCGACACAGTCTCGCATTCAGTCACTACCTCACTGACATTGGTCTTTTCATCATTCTTCTTCTCCCCTGCATCTTGCTTAATCTCCTTGACGCACTGTAACATGTGCTCTACCTGCTTAGCTATGATAAGGACCTCTCTCAAAGGCGGGTCATCTTTAAGCCATAGCTCCTCACACACTCGCTCCATCCTGCAGGTCAAAACAAACTGGTCCCTAATCCTCTCCTCGCTTGCTCCCCCAAACTTGCACGTTGCAGCTAACTTCCTCAACTCAGACACAAAATCTTCTATAGACTCCCCTTCCTTTTGTGCCCTCTTGCCAAAATGGTACCTCTCCATTATAGTGCTGGTCTTGGGGAGGTAGTGCAAATCTAACTTCTTGAGACTAATTTCAAATTCATTCAGACCTCTTGCCTCCTGTGCCCCTAAGTCCGGGAGATGGTCTAGGACTTCCTCTCCCTCTGCGCCCAAGTAATAGGCTAGTAATGCAACCTTACTTTCTAGACCTAAGCTGGGCCCACAAACAGTAGCGTAATTGAGGAACACCTTTTTCCATTTTTTCCACAGGATGGTGGGATCTCCTGGGTTAGTCAAGAAGAAGGGTGGAGGGGTCACACTTTGCATATTTAATACACAATTAGCAGAGGGAAACTTTTGTTCTTTAAAATGCACCTACCCTCTGTATAACTAGCTGCGTACAGCGGGAACCTGAAATCTAAGCCAAATAACCGTGACTACAGAAAAGAGTGAGCTACCAGTGAGAACCTATACACAGGAGAGGAAATGCCTAACCAACCCTGCGCAGCTCCGTTTCCTTACGCACATACACATAAAGATAAAATCTGCCCCTCGGAAATTCAATACTGTGCTGTAAAGTTCTGAGACAGTGATGTTTCCTTTGTGCAAACTGTCAGGACAGTACTCCAATCAACATAGTCTCATGCTGTGTTCTCAATAGTGCAACCACCAGATGTTTTTCACTGAACACGCTGCGCTGCCAGCTGCCCCACAGTCATGCAGGCATGAGGCTAGGATTATTCTGACAAAGAAACGCTGTCCTGCTGCGCTCGTAGGCTCCTTTCCCCTTCCACGTCGCGCTCCCAGAGGTCTCTGGGTGTTTTACACACGTTCTTCGCAGCAGCCAAAACACCTTCCTCTTCCTCGCAGCGCTGGTAAGTACGCGTCAAACAACAGTCTAAACAGCTTTGCTTCAGGAGAGCACTTCAGCTCCTATACTCCTCACTTCTAGCGCTGCACTGTGAGAACTTCCCTTATCAGGATGCCAATTGTCGCACTCCACTATCGCAGGGGCCCAGAGCAGGGAGGGTACATCAAAAAAGGCCAGGCTTTACTCGCCCCAGTGGCGACAACACGCAACGCTGCCCAGCAGATGACAAGAGAAGCGCGCAGTGAAAGTTTCAAATGCCGGACTGGGAACTATGCGCTTGGCTCTCGTTTAGAATCACAGCTCCGTTGGCGCTTTAACTTGCCGCTGGCAGGGGCCGACATGAACCAGAAGGTTTCCTCGCCTTGAGAGTTGTCAAAAGTCACGGTTTGCCACACACAACGTGGGCGGAAGACCGGAGTCTGAGTGGATTTCACGCGCCCCTGCGGTGTTTATGTCAAACGCTTCCCTAATTGCGCGTAGAGGGGACGCGCGATCACAGCCTTTACTACAATTCAGTGACAGGAGGCTCGAGTGGAGCTTGCGCCAATATCTTAGAATGTTCCTTGAGGGATAATTTCCTCCCCGCTAGCCAGGCTGATGCACATTAAATTTCCGTCAGTATCAGCGCTTTATACATGCTGCGCTTGCGTCAGGTAGACCGTCAAAGTGCTGCTAGGGTGCGCGCTGTAGGCACGAAAAAGTCACCTTACTTTGTTTGATGACCAGGGCAGTTCTCTTCTTCACACGCCTTACACCGCTCACAGCTGCCAGTTACCAGATGGTCCTCGGGTCACCGTTACTTGTCGCTTAAAACGGAGGCTCACAGCGACGCTTGCTTCCGTGTAAAATTCTCAGCTGTGATCTTTGATCCTTCGTTTCTGCTGCTGCAGTTCCGATTTTCTTCCGTCGGCTTGCTGTGTTTACGCTGCTGTTCCTATTTTCTTTCTTGGCGTGTTGAGGTCACGGGCTTAAACCCTCGTCGCCAGTGTGGAATTCACCAAATGGAAGACCCGAACACAGGGTGGTGAACTCAAAGAACCATTTATTTTAAAGTACACACTCCCGTGACCTCAGCCACAGCCTCTCGAACTCCTGTCGCCTCAGAGTGTCCCCGGCGCTCGCCTTGGAACGCTGGTCGCGGTGACATTCTAAGTGATGTCACCGCGAGCAGCACCATCACATGCGGAGCCGCCGGGGGAGGCAGAAAGAGGGAGATACCACATCATGTTAGGGTGAAAATCCCTGTATGCTTGGTGGTAAAGAGCTATATGGGTTGCCACTAGTGAAATGAAACTATTTTCCGGGAGGTAGTGATTGAATTTTGAGATAAACTCAAGGTCACCATCATGTTACTTTCTCAGGAGCAGGTTGGGCATGAGTAGGAATCAGTCTGAGCTGTGGGGAATGACCTTTGACACATCCCCGCATACAGAATACTTGTTCTCTTCTTCTGCTTCTCTCAAAAACACATAGGCCCTCATTATGAACAACCCATGAAGAATGTGTAAATAAACACACACAAGTGTGATATTTAACTCCAATTACATTTTTTAAACTTTAAAATAAACACAAGGAGATGATGGACAGAGTGCTGAAACTTTTCAGACACTCACCTCCAGTCACAGATCTGAGTTGAATCCGTTATAGTTCTTTAGCTTACTTCACCACCCCAGTTCAGATCAAGCCATATGCCTTATGGGACCAGTCTAGGCCAAACTGCCAAGTCAGGTTTTCCCTGGACCGGGAAAAAGCATCCTGGGACCGGTTTCAGGGTAACACCCTTCATTAGCCATGCTAGCTTGAATCCAGTGGCAAAGTGAGCAAGGGTCCCACGTCTAGGCATACCCTGCCAATTTAGGGCGAACAGAGCAAACACAAGGAGATGATGGACGGAGAGCTGAAACTTTTCAGACACTCACCCTCAGTCACAGATCTGGGTTGAATCCATCATTATTCCTTAGCTCACTTCGCCACCCCAGTTCAGACCCTGTAATATTCAATCAGTTTGGGCTGAACTGTTCCCATGAGGAACAGGGTCAAGACTGATTTGCATATGGCTGGGTCTGAACTGGGGCTGCTAAGTGAGCTAAAGAACAATTAAAGTTTATATGGAATACAGGAGCCACAAGTTGGTTATGGCGACAAGTCAGGTAAAAATGCCATAGGCCTTATTGATTCACTGGAAAAAGTTGTCAAAGGTTATAGGTGTAATCTTTTATTATGACAATGTAGTACAAATGCATGCCTTACTTAATTATTGTGAAACTCATATGTTAAAACCAACAGTAAAGGGTGGATTTTTATTATACTGTGGGTTGGCAAGGAGCTTGGTGCTGGTTTCCCCCTGTGATAAACCCTTCAAGTAGAAGATTTGCACTTTGATAACCCTTGTTACACTCTAAGGAGGAGATCAATTTTGTTTTGGCTGCTATAATTATGTACATATTTATATTTTTCAGAGGGTTGCATTGTGGGAAAGTTTAAGCAAACCACAAATAGGCTGGAATTTGCTACAGTGACAAGCAATTGATGAAGGTTGTAGGTCTGATTGGTTCTTTGTGAAAATGTATGCCAGATGCCATTGTTGACATAGGTCTGATATGTTATTATGAAAGATAGGACAAAGGCTATAAGCATGTCCAATTTTTGTGAACACCACTAGGCCTTAAAGAGGGGATTGGCATTATATTTTCTTAAAGGCTGTATATAGATACATTGCTTATTGAAACCTCACAAATTGCTATAGTAGGCAAGGATTTGGTAATAGTTCTAATAAACACTGGGAGTCAAAGATTTGCATGGTGACAATTCCTGCTACACCCAATTCAGAGGGAATTTGTGTCGTTTTTTCCTACTGTAATTTAGTATATGTTTGTAATTGCATGACGCTGCCTGATGTTTGCCAGTATATGTGCAATACTGGAGCCTTCAGCTGGTTATGGCCACAAGCCAATATTGAATGCATTAGGCTTGATTAATTCATTGAAAAAATAAAAGATATTAAGAGAAGGTCTTCTTGACAACATATGTAGTACCTTCGTAGTGTGTAGGAATGGCCTATTGTCTCCAGTAAGAAACTCAGACAGTGATTAGGATGGCACCCTATCGGACAATGGGACCGTCCAACTTGCTGTCGGTGGACCTGTCAACCTTATTACAATGTGACCACCCCCTAGGCGTTTGCACTGCCCATTTCTTGTATTGTGGTGGGTCCTGTGTGCTGCAGCACACACCACAGTACAATAAATAGACAGGGAACATATTCCTGCACTATGTATGGCGGGTAAACTGCTATGTAACGGCTGGCTGGGAGGGACATCGTAATCCCTACGGCAGTGCACCAACACCATTGCAGGGATGCAATCCCCTTCACCGCACCGGAGTCTGTCGGATGCGTGCCGTCACACCACCCGCCATTGTAATGGTGGGAAACCTGTCTACGACGGCAGTGAGACCACCACCGAACAGCTGTCGGTAGCAGTCTCACTGCCATCTTAATTGGCCCCTCAGATACCAGAATGAAAACAGAGATTCTAGAATTGCTCCAGAAACAATTTCCAGCAGGAAGGGAAAGATTGGATACCAGATAAACCTTCCAAGTAAAAAACAAAACATGCACTGGAGAAGTCACAGATTCCACAATGGACTCCCCATTTTTGTACCAAACAGGATGTGTCCTAATTAAAACATAACAGTGATTACAAATGAATACACACACACAAGTCGTCGTAGCCAAGCTGAGGTCGGGAACAGCTGAGTTGGAGGACGCAGTTGGAAATGGCAGGACGCAAGGTAGGCAGGAAGCAGCGCATAGGGGACAGAGGTGTGCAGGCATTTGTGGTTAAAACACGAGCAGTAAAACCATTAAAACACAAGGAATATTTAACAAAATAAACATGATGTCGGGTGATACGTTGAGGGACCGCAAAGCAGCGGCTTTAGAGATGACAACGATTTGCCATCTGCAAATTTGAAAATACCGAAGCAAAGCGAGTAGTTAAACAAGAAAAACAATACATTAAAAGGGCTCATTTAAGCAACTTGAAAAGCACATATGCCATGATCAAAGTAAATAGTGGGAGTCAAAATCTTTGCAGAAGTATATTGAAGTTGGAAGAATATCTTGTGGGCTGAAAATATTCATAGCCCCTAGCTATGAGAACCCGAAACCCAAGATGATGTATGAGTGGGCAAGCTGCAATTTGGAGTCCTGTTGGAATCTAGTGTTGATTCTGATCAAATATGCAGAGATTGACCGTGCCACACTACTTGAGCAAATAGATAAACTCAATGAGGATATTGAGAATATTGAGAAGTCAGAAGCAAACCAAAAGGAAATTGAAAAAAATGTGCAAGGAAATTATAGTCCGCCTAAAAAAAGAAGAAGAAAAAATAAAAGAAAGAAAAGCGTACAAATTCTTGCAGGATAAAAATGGTTATGACTGGGGCAAATTTTCACATTTTTAAAAAGTATGATTTCCATACGACATACCAAATTGAACATAACAGATGGCCAAAGACTAGGGACATCCCAAAGTAAAAAACAACAACTACAGGCATCAAATTCCGATTTAAGTTCTGCTCCATATAGCTGATCAGATTCAGAATTGAGGGATAAGGAAGACACAAAATCTTCTATAGACTCCCCCTCCTTTTGTGCCCTCTTGCCAAAATGGTACCTCTCCATTATAGTGCTGGACTTGGGGAGGTAGTGCAAATCTAACTTCTTGAGACTAATTTCAAATTCATTCAGACCTCTTGCCTCCTGTGCCCCTAAGTCCGGGAGATGGTCTAGGACTTCCTCTCCCTCTGCGCCCAAGTAATAGGCTAGTAATGCAACCTTCCTTTCTAGACCTAAGTTGGGCCCACAAACAGTAGCGTAATCGAGGAACAGCTTTTTCCATTTTTTCCACAGGATGGTGGGATCTCCTGGGTTAGTCAAGAAGAAGGGTGGAGGGGTCACACTTTGCATATTTAATACACAATTAGCAGAGGGAAACTTTTGTTCTTTAAAATGCACCTACCCTCTGTATAACTAGCTGCGTACAGCGGGAACCTGAAATCTAAGCCAAATAACCGTGACTACAGAAAAGAGTGAGCTACCAGTGAGAACCTATACACAGGAGAGGAAATGCCTAACCAACCCTGCGCAGCTCCGTTTCCTTACGCACATACACATAAAGATAAAATCTGCCCCTCGGAAATTCAATACTGTGCTGTAAAGTTCTGAGACAGTGATGTTTCCTTTGTGCAAACTGTCAGGACAGTACTCCAATCAACATAGTCTCATGCTGTGTTCTCAATAGTGCAACCACCAGATGTTTTTCACTGAACACGCTGCGCTGCCAGCTGCCCCACAGTCATGCAGGCATGAGGCTAGGATTATTCTGACAAAGAAACGCTGTCCTGCTGCGCTCGTAGGCTCCTTTCCCCTTCCACGTCGCGCTCCCAGAGGTCTCTGGGTGTTTTACACACGTTCTTCGCAGCAGCCAAAACACCTTCCTCTTCCTCGCAGCGCTGGTAAGTACGCGTCAAACAACAGTCTAAACAGCTTTGCTTCAGGAGAGCACTTCAGCTCCTATACTCCTCACTTCTAGCGCTGCACTGTGAGAACTTCCCTTATCAGGATGCCAATTGTCGCACTCCACTATCGCAGGGGCCCAGAGCAGGGAGGGTACATCAAAAAAGGCCAGGCTTTACTCGCCCCAGTGGCGACAACACGCAACGCTGCCCAGCAGATGACAAGAGAAGCGCGCGGTGAAAGTTTCAAATGCCGGACTGGGAACTATGCGCTTGGCTCTCGTTTAGAATCACAGCTCCGTTGGCGCTTTAACTTGCCGCTGGCAGGGGCCGACATGAACCAGATTTCCTCGCCTTGAGAGTTGTCAAAAGTCACGGTTTGCCACACACAACGTGGGCGGAAGACCGGAGTCTGAGTGGATTTCACGCGCCCCTGCGGTGTTCATGTCAAACGCTTCCCTAATTGCGCGTAGAGGGGACGCACGATCACAGCCTTTACTACAATTCAGTGACAGGAGGCTCGAGTGGAGCTTGCGCCAATATCTTAGAATGTTCCTTGAAGTTGGTTATGGCGACAAGTCAGGTAAAAATGCCATAGGCCTTATTGATTCACTGGAAAAAGTTGTCAAAGGTTATAGGTGTAATCTTTTATTTTGACAATGTAGTACAAATGCATGCCTTACTTAATTATTGTGAAACTCATATGTTAAAACCAACAGTAAAGGGTGGATTTTTATTATACTGTGGGTTGGCAAGGAGCTTGGTGCTGGTTTCCCCCTGTGATAAACCCTTCAAGTAGAAGATTTGCACTTTGATAACCCTTGTTACACTCTAAGGAGGAGATCAATTTTGTTTTGGCTGCTATAATTATGTACATATTTATATTTTTCAGAGGGTTGCATTGTGGGAAAGTTTAAGCAAACCACAAATAGGCTGGAATTTGCTACAGTGACAAGCAATTGATGAAGGTTGTAGGTCTGATTGGTTCTTTGTGAAAATGTATGCCAGATGCCATTGTTGACATAGGTCTGATATGTTATTATGAAAGATAGGACAAAGGCTATAAGCATGTCCAATTTTTGTGAACACCACTAGGCCTTAAAGAGGGGATTGGCATTATATTTTCTTAAAGGCTGTATATAGATACATTGCTTATTGAAACCTCACAAATTGCTATAGTAGGCAAGGGTTTGGTAATAGTTCTAATAAACACTGGGAGTCAAAGATTTGCATGGTGACAATTCCTGCTACACCCTATTCAGAGGGAATTTGTGTCGTTTTTTCCTACTGTAATTTAGTATATGTTTGTAATTGCATGACGCTGCCTGATGTTTGCCAGTATATGTGCAATACTGGAGCCTTCAGCTGGTTATGGCCGCAAGCCAATATTGAATGCATTAGGCTTGATTAATTCATTGAAAAAATAAAAGATATTAAGAGAAGGTCTTCTTGACAACATATGTAGTACCTTCGTAGTGTGTAGGAATGGCCTATTGTCTCCAGTAAGAAACTCAGACAGTGATTAGGATGGCACCCTATTGGACAATGGGACCGTCCAACTTGCTGTCGGTGGACCTGTCAACCTTATTACAATGTGACCACCCCCTAGGCGTTTGCACTGCCCATTTCTTGTATTGTGGTGGGTCCTGTGTGCTGCAGCATACACCACAGTACAATAAATAGACAGGGAACATATTCCTGCACTATGTATGGCGGGTAAACTGCTATGTAACGGCTGGCTGGGAGGGACATTGTAATCCCTACGGCAGTGCACCAACACCATTGCAGGGATGCAATCCCCTTCACCGCACCGGAGTCTGTCGGATGCGTGCCGTCACACCACCCGCCATTGTAATGGTGGGAAACCTGTCTACGACGGCAGTGAGACCACCACCGAACGGCTGTCTGTAGCAGTCTCACTGCCATCTTAATTGGCCCCTCAGATACCAGAATGAAAACAGAGATTCTAGAATTGCTCCAGAAACAATTTCCAGCAGGAAGGGAAAGATTGGATACCAGATAAACCTTCCAAGTAAAAAACAAAACATGTACTGGAGAAGTCACAGATTCCACAATGGACTCCCCATTTTTGTACCAAACAGGATGTGTCCTAATTAAAACATAACAGTGATTACAAATGAATACACACACACAAGTCGTCGTAGCCAAAGCGGAGGTCGGGAACAGCTGAGTTGGAGGACGCAGTTGGAACCGGCAAGACGCAAGGTAGGCAGGAAGCAGCGCATAGGGGACAGAGGTGTGCAGGCGTTTGTGGTTAAAACACGAGCAGTAAAACCATTAAAACACAAGGGATATTTAACAAAATAAACATGATGTCGGGTGAGACTTTGAGGGACTGCAAAGCAGCGGCTTTAGAGATGACAACGATTTGCCATCTGCAAATTTGAAAATACCGAAGCAAAGCGAGTAGTTAAACAAGAAAAACAATACATTAAAAGGGTGCATTTAAGCAACTTGAAAAGCACATACGCCATGATCAAAGTAAATAGTGGGAGTCAAAATCTTTGCAGAAGTGTATTGAAGTTGGAAGAATATCTTGTGGGCTGAGAATATTCATAGCCCCTAGCTATGAGAACCCGAAACCCAAGATGATGCATGAGTGGGCAAGCTGCAATTTGGGGTCCTGTAGGAATCTAGTGTTGATTCTGATCAAATATGCAGAGATTGACCGTGCCACACTACTTGAGCAAATAGATAAACTCAATGAGGATATTGAGAACATTGAGAAGTCAGAAGCAAACCAAAAGGAAATAAAAAAAAAGGTGCAAGGAAATTATAGTGTGCCTAAAAAAAGAAGAAGAAAAAATAAAAGAAAGAAAAGCGTACAAATTCTTGCAGGATAAAAATGATTATGACGGGGGCAAATTTTCACATTTTCAAAAAGTATGATTTCCATACGACATACCAAATTGAGCATAACAGATGGCCAAAGACTAGGGACATCACAAAGTAACAAACAACAACTACAGGCATCAAATTCCGATTTAAGTTCTGCTCCATATAGCTGATCAGATTCAGAATTGAGGGATAAGGAAGACAATCCCGCTCTAAATGTGCCAGCGCCTGGGGAGGAGATACATTTTTTATTTATGAACAGTGAGCAGATTCTGCGCCCAAGGGTCCAAGCAAACAAAGTTCAAACCAATGAAACTCCAAGCGCAGGCAGAGGCATAAAGCAAGGCTTAAACATAGTAAATCCCAAGAGGCAAGTCAAGGGAAGATGGACAGAAAGGTAACAGAAAGTAAAGAACTGAACAAAACCATCATCAACTTGACAAATATCAATCTAACTAAAGCGGAAGAAGAAGTACTGAGTCTGGGCATATCTATTGCCCGGAAAGCAATTTTAATTATTCCAGGACTAGGATGGATGTCGATCGGTGTGTCAGAAAACTCAAACATAAGAAATATAATTTGTTACAGGCTAAAGATAAAGACAAGGATAAATCTGTAGCCGGTGGAGGAGCTACAACAACAAAAGACACCATGGCTCTAAATACACCTTTATTAATTGCCCTGAATGAATTATGGACTTAGGGAATTATAACAGCTACTCAGGACATAGGGAACAGCAGAGTTGGGGGCAAAACCCCATCCATCAAGATACATAAGGAAATGACAATACCTTCACCATTCAGGACCGAATCAACATTCACACCAATCAGTCCAAGGGATTAAATTGATGTCTTCAATGAGCATGTTATCAATGAAATAACACAATTGAGATATAAAGTACAAAATACAAAAGAAAAATACAACAAACAAAATATAGAATATCATGTATTCATGAAAAAATTGGAAAAAGATACCGTAATAGTAATCAGAAACTCTGACAAAGGGGGAAATATTGTGATAGGGGATAAAGCAGAATACACAAAAGAGGCCCTGTCTCAATTAAATGATCCCAAATGCTATATCAGGCAGAATGGAATGGAACTAAAGGAGATATACCAAGCACACTACACCTAATTGTCATCTTGGAGGAGTAGAGGGTTAATAACGATCTATTAATACAAGTTCTTAAAAACGACTACCCTGTAACACCTTCAGTATACTTAATACCAAAAATACACAAAGACAGAAAAAACCCAACAGGTAGTCTGATTATTTCGGCATCTCAATATGCGGATTTTATTTGCAATACCATGTGCAAGTTTTAACTTCATATGTAAGAGGTACCAGTGTTTTTTTGTATAAATTGAAGGATCTTGATTGGCAAAATTACTATATGATGATGGCGCTAGAAGTCACATCATTATACACCAGTATTAAAAACTCTGATAGTATTAAAGCACTGCAGTACTATTTAACATCTGAATTGGGTGGTTTGCCAGACCACAGTAAAATGGTGATTGAGAAGGTCGAGTATTGTTTAACAAACAATGTATTTATGTTCAATAACTTGCATTATCAGCAGCAAACAGGAGTGGCCATGGGAGCCAGGTTCTCCCCCAGCTATGCCTGCCTACACACAGGCTGGTGGGAGGAGCTAGTTCTGACCAAAGAGTATGAGGATATCGTCAAAAATAACTAAAGTTATTTGACTACATTTTATAGATGACCTTTTCATTGTCTGGAAAGGTACTGAACATGATGCACACAAATTTGTAAAATCTATAAATCTAAATTCACTTTATCTGCAATTTACAGCCACGTTTAGCAATACAACTGTCAATTTTTTGGACACAAAGGTATACATTGAGAACAATAAAATTGAGACAAAGCTTTACCGCAAGGAAACGGCTGGAAATTCGACCTTACATTGTACCAGTGGCCTCACGAGACATCTCGTAAACAGCATTGGCCCAGGAAGAATCCAAAACTAGATTTCAAGCAATGGGCTACTCACTCAAAACAATTGAAGGGGCAATAACTACATCCATGATCCCAGAGAGATTAGATCTGATTAAACCCAAGTCTGAGACAAGTGTGAGTAAACATCAAAGTCTACAGACAAACAAAATCTCTGAAAACATGATTAAACCTGGAGAATTTCAGATTATAATGGAATACAGTAAACAACATATGGAGTTAGGCAATATAATCAGGCGAAATTGGCCCCTAATCATGAGTGATACAGTAGTAGGGCATACTTTCCTACAAAAAATAACCATCACGCACAAAAGAACTAGATCTATGGGGATAGACTGATGATGACAAATCCAGAAGTCATTGAAAATTGTAGCTAACTTAAATTCCACAAAGGATTCTATAGTTGTAAAACATGTAATGCATGTCAATTGGGTATAAACAAAACCTCATATACAACACCGTTCAGTCAAGAGGTGATTAAGATCACCAAGTTACTCACTTGCAAGACAGAATATGTTATATATGACCTGGTGTGTCCATGTGGGCTGCAATACATAGGCAGCACAAAGCTGCAAGCCCACAAATGTATATTACAGCACATCAGGGATAGAAACAACCAGGATAACAAGTACCCTGTGGCAAGACATTTCTGGGAACATCACAACTCTAAGAGTCAGGATTTAAAATACTATCTAATCGACTCAGTGCCCCTGAGTAGACGAAGGGGAAATAGAGAGGCTAAACTGAGAAGGTTGGAGACAAAATATATTCTTGAAATGGATTCCAAGTCTCCAGGTGGGCTGAACAATACTGAGGACATGTGCACCTGCATATAAAATAGCTTATAAAACAGGAAACACAAGCAGCTGGTATACTCGAAAATGAATTTCAAACATAATGAATCTTGAGTATTTTGTAAAGTATGTTTTTTTAAATATGTTTTTAAAGCTACTTATATATTTATATGTATTTATTTATATATTTATATATTTATATATTTAATATTACATTTTTGAGAAGTATGTGACCTAATTGACATGAAATCATGCTGCTATATGTATTCATACACATATTATTAGTCAACAAACAATAGAAGCAGCATGATCCAAGAATTTGTTGTTTACTCCAGAACCTAAACAAGTTAAAGTATTGAATTTGATAAGAAAGCATTAGTAAATGAACAAACGAAATAATAGCAGAAAGGACAAGTAAAGTTGAATGAACATTGTTGACACAATACCAACAACATAAACAATGGTATAAATATTTGAAAAAATATGAAAGGATTTTGGTTTTAAGATAAGTATTTAGCACTGGCACTTTATTTATTTTGGCACTATTTTACACATCAGAATCGGAAATAATGTATATAAATTCAGCTAGCAAGATTTAAATACTTTTTATTGTGAATAACCTTAAGAAAACTGTGATTTATTTAATATTGTATTTTGTACAGAGATCCAATAGGAATTGAATTTTCTCATTCATTGATTTTCTGCATTTATGCAATTATTCAGTCAATAATGTATACAATTCATTAAAGAAGAGCCATGTCACAGATCAATCAGGCAGTAATCAATTTTTACATGCCGTGGACATAGGGGGCTGAACTAGCTTGATAAACATGTCCATGAATGTTTATATAAGAATTGCTCTCTTTAAAGTTTCTAAATCAAAATGTGAAATTGATTTGTATCAAATTGAAAATGTGGGCAAATTTCGGTACATATTTTTAAACAAACCGTTTTAAGGTTGTTTTTCATAAAGGTTAATCGCAGCAAAGCAAATATACAATGTCAAAAACATTCAATAGTATATATTTCTTTTATGTTCATAACCATGGGCAAACTCAAACCTATCACAGAGCACTTTGTCACTTTAAAATTGTAAAATATGACCACAACGTTACTATGGGATCAAGACTTGTAAGGAGTTGACACACATGACGGAGGTATCAAGAAAATAAAGATTTAAAACTTGCACCTATTCTGTGGTCCGTGTCCGTGTGTGGCGAGGTAAAGCTGAGAAAGCTGAGAATTCTGCGAATACCGAGATTCGAGATGTATGTCGCCAGTAGGTAGTTATAGTTAGGACCTATTTTCCATATGAAATCTGCAACATTCTATTTGGGATAACTTTAGCACCGGTCGACGAATCTTTGAGAATTTGTCAAAACTTACAGTCAGCTCCGGTCCGCTCCTATCCCGAAAGTTTCACGGTGATTCGTCAAGCGGGGAATGAGAAAAAAAGGGAGTCCTAAAACGCATTTTACCCATGCAATTTCCCATAGGACCTTTAGCCACAGCTACAGTCCGAACTGCTGAACGGAATTACGCCAAATTTGGCAAAGATGTAGTCCTCGGTTCAGACTGTTGCCTTTTGCCTAAATGGTGTCAATCTGGTCAGTCGTTCCTGAGAAAATTACAGTTAAAAGCATTTATATATCTATGGACGCGGGGGATCCGCGGACTATCAGCGGACCGTGAGTGTATTGTAAGCACACTCTTCCGATCACGCGCTGAATGCTAATTGGCTGTCAAGGGGTTGTCAACATTCAAAACCAGGAACTGTTGGCAGCCATTTTGTGCCTCAGTAGAAGCGAGGCTGAAGAAGTCAGTGGAATATGTGTGCAAAACGTAGAAAGGGAGCAGGGGAGAAATTCTTTTACCCTCTAGACCTGCTTAGGGGGTCCCAGAAGGACCCCCAGGGCCCACAATTTGTTTTTTTTTAAACCCGGCAGGTGCATGTCTAGTGCGCAGACTCTGCAGTAAAAAAATAAAAAATAAATAAAACTGAGCTTTTGTTATAATTAGCCCCCGGGGGCTAAATACCGGGACCAAAATTATTACATTTTCTGGGGTGCCCAGAGCCTCCTTCCCACAATACACAAAGCCCCGGTGGGGGGTGGTTCCCGGGGTTTGAGGAGGGTCATTGAGGCCCTTCCACTTCTAATTTTGCTGGGGGGGGGGCTTGGAGCCCACACCAACCATTTATTTTATAGCTCTAGGGGGTGGCTCTCACTGTTGCGTAGCAAACAGCAATGTTGAGAAAATCTTCTGGTAAGATAATAAAGGATTTTGAAGTCTATTTTTGGCGTTTTGTTGGAGGTTGCAGCCGTTAAGCGACGACAATTTTAACTCTGTCTTTGTAAATATGCCACTAATGTCGACAATCTCGTCTCCCATTTAAACAGGCACAAAGTATTTATTGTAGTGCATTGTGAATCCTGAAGCAACACTGTCTAATTGTGATCGATAAAGAATTGAAAGAGTTGTGTACTTTGTTTGCTCGTAATGTGCATAGGGGCAGATTTACAAGTTCATTGTGTTACTGTTGCATCATTTTTAAGATGGGAAAAGTGACGTGAAAAAGTGGCTCAAGGGGCTTGTAAATCTGCTACACAGCGTTCTGTCTGGCTTTTCTTTCCTTTCTGTCATGTAGAGGATCCTGGGCAAATATAACGGTTTCTGTACAGCCAGTACCTTTCAACTCTACCCCCAAGCTGCTTACTTCCTGTTACTATAGTAACAGTTCATGGAACACTTAAGTGAGCACAGAGGTTAGAAGTTCACCACACCTGGGGGCATATTACCAAGCAATAGCGATAATTATCGCTATTGCTTGGTTAGAGACAAAAATTTACCGCGGCGCTGCGGCGATTTTTACCGCAAATAAACCTTGGTATTACCAAGGTTTAAGCAAATGCGGTAAAAATCGCCGCAAAGCATGAATGTCGCTGAAAAGTCAGCGATATTCATGCATTAGCGAGCTAATGCTCTTAGCCATGTTATCCACCTCCCATTGGATAACATGGCTAAGAACTGCTCAGGGCAGGTGTTAGCTTTTGGAGATATTCCCGCTTAGCGCGAATATCTCCAAAAGTTGGTAATAGGAGATAGCGATGTTAGCGACTGTTTTCAGTCGCTAACATCTTGGCACGCCCACTTTGCATCTCATTAGTGATAAATATCACTGACATGCAAAGTGGGGCCCAAGATGGTCGCTATCTCCTACTAGCTGTCGCTAACTGGTGTTAGCGGCAGCTAGGTAATAGGGAGATAATTTTATCTCTGCTTTCTTGGCTTTTAAAGCCAAAAAAGCGGAGATAAACCCCCTTGATAATATGCCCCTATGTTTCTAATCGAAACAGTTACCGTGCTGGAGTTTTAAAAGTTTTCCATAAGAACCGTTAGTCATAGAAGAAGTCAGTGGAAAATATATAAAAATAATAGCTGGGGTTCACTGGGGTCCCCACAGTCCCGGGGCTTTACTCATGTTGGGAGGGGGGTGAAGTAGGCTGTGTAAATGATATTGGGAAAACAACAATGAGGTTTATTGCAGCTTTTCTTTAATATAATGCGGAATAATGTTTATTTATTAGGCAGTGTTCACTTTTGTTACGGATAGAGTCACTTTGTTACAGGAAATGCATTAATATGTAGGACGGCGTGTTCTGTATGTGTGCGTGGAACAAATTTAATATTTAAATGGCTAAGGTGTTCCAACAACAAGCTTAATGTTTTCTGCAATTCAGTTCTGTTCTGGAAAGTAGCAAGGACATCTAATTGGCTTACATGTTGTAAGGAGGATTTTCCTGAGCTTTATGATTGTTGGTTGCGAACTATTGAAATTGTTGCCAGCCATTCACTTCTGCTCTGCGGAGTAGGAGAGAAATCTGATTTGATGACGTGCTCCAAGAAGGACTTTCCCAAGCTTAATGTTGATTGGCTGTAAACTGTTGAAAGTAGAAGTGTTGTCAGCGATTTCTTCCCTCTTCGCGGAGTATTAGGGACATTTCATTGGGTAACGTGTTCCAAGCAGGACCTTACGAAGCTTAATGTTCATTGGCTATGAAGCATTAAAAGTAGAAGTTTTGGCAGTCATTCCTTCTTCTTCTGCGGAACAACATGGACATTTTATTGGCTAAAGTGTTTTGACCACAAGTTTGCTCCTTGTTGGGTGGGAACGGTTCACTGTTATCGATGGGAATATAGGAACTACACTACATGGCGCCCAACGTTTGGTAAGGCGGTAATTTACCGCTAGATACTAGAGTAACTCAGTCATGCTTTTCACACAGACCCCTTTTTCCGTAAAAACTCCGATAGACGTCTGGAGTAGGTAAAAAAGTTAATATACGCCGAAACCTAGTGGGAAGAGATTCCTATGTATTAGTTTTTGGTTTAGTCAACGTTGAAGGATACAGTGTTCCAAAAAAAAGTGCACCTAATGTTTGTTTCCTTGAAACTTGCTCTGCAAACTTTCATTAAACAATGTCAACCAACGGCGACAACAACGAAACCGGTGGAGCTGCAGTAGATGCAAATCAACTGGGTTTTGACATTACAGGGTTTAATGAAAATGATCTGGATGCGAAAAACATCCAGGTAAATATAAGGAAAACCTTAACTATAACACTTATAGAAAATGGAGGATCATCAAGAGGCGGTAAAGTCATATTTGTTGTTGAGGCACATGAATATCGGCAGACAGAGGTATTCTATTCATGGATAACTTTTCCAGCCGAAAATGCTGTAACACACGAGTTCCACTACTACAAAGCCGGGGAACCTCCAGCGGAATACACCCCTTTCGAGGAAGTTGAAATTCCACTAACATACCAAGAGCATGAGCTCTGGTTCAATGGTGCCCTAAAAACATCAAAGTCACATTACCAGGCTCGGTCCACTAGGTAGACCAGGAGCCACATGGCCAGTTCTAGCCAGCTATACAGCACATCCTGACATTGAAGAAATGTCAGACAGAGAACTTTTAGTTCAACTAAAACAATTAATTAAAATACATAGACAATTGGTACAATATGCCATGCAGACTTTAACAGTTTAACCTGCTGTACAAATTCCACAGCACACCCCTCACCAGGGGAACACTAATAAAATTACACAACAGACCATACAATCAGTCATTGGTAAATTACCCGCAAAACGGGAACAAATTCCGTTCTGGTTAGCTCAAACAATTACTCAAATAGAGGCAGTATTTCCTGATACTACCCTTCACGAAAAACACAGAATTCTGACCATCTGCCTACCAATGGGGATTGCACCACATGTGGAGGAGTGTGACACTTGGGGAACAGTCTTTGCTTCAATCTACACAAAAACACACAGTGTTCCGTCTATGGGGGTTATACCAGATGTACTAAGACAGATTCAAAATTAATACGGTCCAGAGCCTGCTTTAAATCTAGGTATGAAATTACTGAAAGACTTTAAGCAAGTCTCAGCTATACTACTAGCCAACATAAAGGAGAATCAGCATCCGTGGCAATCCGCCAGAAATGAAAAAAAACAGATGTAACAGACCAACCTTTTGAACTTGCCAGAATAATTGAAAAATCATATGAAGATTTAGGTAGAGACAGTTTGGGTGGGAAACCACTAAAGCCACAACTAACAGAAAATCCTGAAAAAACTTTCACTAAAAATAACTTAATAACTCCTAAAAAGAAGTGGGAGGGTAATAAGCAAACCACTCCCAGGAAAAAACAGTTCCAGACCAGAGGAAGATCTCCCTAATGTAGAGATATGTGAAAAATGAAAAATTAATCAGCCCTTTGGTGAAGGGCTACATTAAAGTGAACCGCAGTTTTACATTAATTTCTGTCTTTCACCTGCTTACAAATAATATGAGCCCACTAATCATAATGAAAGGAAGCTCCATGATGCACAGATGGTTGCTCCATGGTGCACAGATCGCCAAACTAAATTGTCTGAAATTCAGTTAAAACCAAATGGATTGCAAATGAATGAGTACGTGTCCCTTCTGATGTAACTCAAACATGTATAACGGTTCACTGGCCTTCACCTGTTTACAGAAGCTGGTTCAGAGAGTTAATTCCTAGAATTGGCTCTCTGAACTGGGACGTGTCAATCTGCTCTGCCCCTGCTTGGGTAAAAGTGTTTGCTTAGGACAAATATCGTGTGTGGAAATTGTGCGTCTGCTGACCACCTCAAACAGTGCATGTTTGACATATTAAGATAACAGACTTAGGCTCTAGGTCAGGAGGCAGTAGCGTAAGAGATTGGCTAAATATTAACATGGTCATGTGCGTCATGTATAAGGTAAATGTACACGTGGACTATTTGTGAAATGCTCACACCATGATGTTGTTGTTAATAATTAATGTGTCCATGTACACGTGGACATATTTGTGAAATGCTCACACCATGATGTTAGTGTTAATGATTCATGTATCCAGGTTCTGTAAAATGTATAAAAGGACTGATTTCCTTTCTGTAAAACTAGATCTCTTTGCAGTCCTACTGGCAAATTGTCTCAACTGCAGTTCGTTGGCAATAAAGAGCCACACTTGAAGCCCTTGTGTGTGTCCATCTCACTTACTCTAAAAAAACGTGCTTTAACAGATGGTGCCGAGGACTCGCTGGGGACTGTTGGTCTCTCTAGGGGTTAAAGAACTGCGGTCACAGGACTCTTCAGGGGCCTTCCAGTCTTGGTGTATGCCGCGCAGCTGCTGATTGGACCTGGTTTCCTGCAAGGCCCAGACGGGAAGGCTCCCGTTGATAAGCCTTTGACATCAGACACCAGCAGCTCCCTTCGAAGCCATCAGGTCATTTTGCCACAACAAGAAGGACGCATACAACGGCGTTACTGGTATGATGATCAGCAGGCAGTGCTTAATGCACTGAACTCAATTTTATAAATAGAATGTTGTTTTTCTGATACCTCAAAGGGTACACACTGGGATTCATTAGGGGTCCCTAGGGGAGGTCTGAGGGTGCCTTTACGATAGGTGTCTGAGGAAGGCTGTCCTGTCTGTGAAAGATCGTGAGGATCCCAAGGACAGAAGAGGAGCCATGGGTGGTTGCCTCAGGGGGGACAAAGAGTGGTTGCCTCCAAACAGAGCATGCCTATGCATTCAGCTCTGCAAGACGTCTAAAAATATATGCATATGGTTAAAATAGGTTGTAAAACGTTTTTTCTGAACAAAAATAAAAAATGCTCAGTAAACTATTTCATAGTACCGCCAAAGGGCGTAGGGCAGCCTTAGATGTCACTCAACCGACACCTCCTCGTGGCACACCAGCATGGTACGTGGCACGTAGAAAAGGGTACTCTACAGCTATTCATCTAGATCAATGGACTCATTATACCAGGAAAAATCCTGATTTGCAATGGCCAGAATATGGCACGTTTGATAGAGCTAAAATGCTTTATTTAGAAGATTGTTTAAGGGAACGTGAAAAGAAAGGGAAGAAAGTATGTTTACTACAATGGGATGCATTTCATGCATGGCGGTCATATGCTGCTAATAGATGGTCAGGGGAACCTAGGACAACGAAAGGAAAAGCTATGGCACATGAAAAGGAGAAGGCACAAAAAAGATATGTAACAAGTTGTAGGGAAAAAGAAATGGAAATAGACAAATGCCTCACAGTTCACAAACCAATACCAGATGTTTACCCCACTCTACCTAATGCTCCCTTAGAACAGGAAAATACTGAAGATCCTGTAATAGAGGCATTATTAACAACTCCACCACCATACAGTCCGCAAACAATGCAAGCTCAGTCAGCAGTAGACACACAACAAGTTACACCACGAAGTAGTAAGACAATATCTTTACCACAACAAGGTACGCCTACTTCTCACTCAGGAAGAAAAGGGTTACGGATAAAAATATCAGAAAAAAAACACAAAGTGGTATACGAGTGGGTAACAGATGTTATGAAAAATGGTACTTCTCTATGGCAAAATGCAAAAAGCCGCTTCCCAACTGATTTCACGCCTGCACTTCAACGCAGCGCTTTGGAACTGTTAGACAAAAAAAGTTTCTTCCGGTTTAAAGAGTGGGAGAAATATTGGCCTGCTCTAGATGGGTACCCCCAACCTGACAATTTGTCCCGTGCTCATGTCAACACAATATTAGCAGTAATAGACTATGTAGGGGCACCAAGCACAGAAATATTGGATGCTGTCCAGATATTAGCTGAATGGCTAGACACGCTACTATTACTAGAACGCAAATGTGCAAAAATTTAAAAAAGTAAAGAGGAGGAAGGTAATACACTAACAAATTCTTGTGTTCTTTCTCCTGCTCACACCATGCCTTTGAGAGAAGTACCCGGAAGTCAGCCAAGACACACTACTATTAAAGTGCACACACCATGGTCTAACGTTGAGTTACATAGATTTGCGCTTCAGTTTCCAGATATTAGACAAGACAGAGAAGAATGGTACAGACAGACAGAAATAATACTAAGAGTTGGCACTCTCACACTGGATGACATAGAACAAATGTTTTCTATAATATTGCCACCAGACATTTGGTGAAAAATAAGGAAAGAGGTGATGAATGTTTAAAGATAAAATGGGAAGATATAACTTCAGAAAAAAGGAAACAAGGAGAGGATATATTGGATGATATTAAAGATTTACCAGCAAAAATAATGGCTAAAGTAAATACACTGGTACCAAGAAAACAAATTGACTGGTCAACATTAAATGGATGTATACAAGATACTGAAGAAACTGTCTCTGCGTTTTTCGCTAGAATACAGAAAGTGTTCAAAGCTTCAAGTGGTTTAGACAGTGAAAAAGAGGCAACACAAAGCGCACTTGTCTCCTGTTTTGTAAATAATTTAAAACCTACAGTTAAGAAAGGGATTCTAGAGTACAATCCAACTTGGTCATGCAAACCTTTGACAGAGATTTTGCAATTAGCACAGTATTACGAGATGCTAGGGGAAAAGGACTTGGAAAGCAAAAATAACAAAATAAACGAGTTAAAAACAAAAGTTTTAATTCAGCAGGCAAACCAGTATAGCGGCCGAGGTCAAAGAGGCAGGGGGAGAGGAAGGGGCCGTGGGGGCCAACAAAGGTCATTTTCGGCTCCCCCAACACAGCATACGACTACAAATGAACAAACACACACACAGGGATGCTTTAATTGTGGGGAACATGATCATTGGAGATCTCAATGCCCACACCCCGTCAAACAGTCACAAAGAGGGGGTGGGATGGGGAGATCAGGAGGCCGGGGAAGGAGCATGGGAAGAGCTGGATATCAACAACAAGGATGTGACTCACAAACTGGCCAAACAGAGTCCCCCCAAAACAAATTTCTTTGATAATGAACAAATACCAAAAATGCAGGTGCATCACCCTTATGATGGGATCTATCAAGAAGGGCCCCAAGGAGAATGGGACTACTATGTTCAATAGGGAGGCCCGAGAGAGTTAATACAGAGGATGGTAGTCCCTGTAGATCCCACTGGACCATATGTAAGGGGACATATTGAAGGTACACCTGTGGAATTATTCATAAATAGAGGGGCCACCAACTCCTCCTTGACAAAGAAAAAGTTTCCAGATGTTCCTCTCTCGGGACAAGTAAATAAGTCAGTGGGATTCACCAACATACCTGTAACAAGTTCAATTTCGGCACACTTTAAATACAGTATAGGCCCAATACAGGACACCCATTCATTTCTAATATCAGACAAATGTGCATTTAATTTGTTGGTATTGGAATTGCTAAAAAAAATGAATGCAACAATTAAGTGTAGGGCAGATGGAGTTTTCTTGGAAGTAGATGGGCAGATGACAGAGGAAATGGACAACTGTTTACTGTCCATAGGAATAAAAAATATACCAGCACAAATAATGGACCAGATAGATTCAAGAATTTGGGCAAAACATAAAAATGACACAGGGAGAATGAACATCACTCCTGTAACGATTACAGTCAAACAGAATGTGAAATTACCAAGGATACCACAGTACAAATTAGCTCCAGAAGGTCTAAAGGGGTTGCAGGATATAATAGCTAACTTACTAAAAGAAGGGATTGTGAAAGAAATAACAGGCAGTCCTTGCAACAGCCCAATTCTACCGGTCCTGAAAAAGGGGGATGGTAATACTGATGAAAAGAATTACAGATTCATAGTTGATCTCAGAGAAATAAATAAAATAGTGGTGCCACAGTTCCCGGTTGTCCCAAATGTAGTATCAATATTGTCAACATTGTCACCAGAAATGGCATATTTCTCAGTAGTAGATTTAAAAAACGCCTTCTTCTCAATTCCAGTAGATGAGGGTAGCATGTACCTCTTTTCATTCTCTGTAAATGGAAAAAGCTACTGTTTCCAACGTGCTCCACAGGGGTTCACAGAAAGCCCAAGCATTTACAACCAGGCCTTGAAAAGAGAACTAGACACATTCAATTTATCACCCAATTCTGTGCTAATACAGTACATAGATGACCTTCTGATTGTTAGCATCTCTGAGACACAATGTACAACTGACACCATTAATTTGTTAAATTTCCTAGCTGAACGTGGTCACAAGGTTTCACCAGAGAAAATACAATGTGTTCAACAGGAAGTGTCCTATTTAGGACACATCCTGTCGAAAGGGCATAGAATTGATATGCGCATTAAATTGATTCTACAGACACCAGTGCCACGCACCCAAAAACAGGTGCGAGCCTTTCTAGGTATGGCCAGTTATTGTCAACATTGGATTGCTAACTTTTACTTGATTTCAAACCCTTTATTGCCCCTGACCCACAAGGACACGCCTGAACCCCTTCAGTTGTTGCCAGAACATGAACAAAGCTTCCTTGCCATTCGGCAAGCTCTCTGCTCTGCTCCTGCTTTAGGCCTACCTGACTATTCTAAGTCTTTCCAACTCTATGTTCATGAGTCTGACGGTTGTGCTCTTGGGGTTCTCTGCCAGCAGTTCGGTGACCACAAAAGACCATGCACATATTTCTCTGCCACCTTGGATACTGTAGCCAAGGCTTTACCTTCCTGTAGATGTTCGGTTGCAGCAACTGCCTTATCATTACAACGTGCAGAAAGCATAATAATGGGACATGAAGTTGATGTCTATGTTCCACATGCCGTGGAGCTGATACTGAATAAGACAGGTACTCAGCACTTCACAAATGCCAGGCTCACGCAGTATGAGATCTGTTTATTTGCAGCACATGTAACACTTCACAAGTGTAACGTTCTTAACCCTGCCACTCTGTTACATGTTCCCACTGATGATCTAGTGGACTCAGACCATGATTGTATTTTGTTAACTGAGGAGCAAACAAAAGGTAGAATAGATATGACTGATACACCCTATGCAGATGCTGAAGGAGAATTGTGGGTGGATGGTTCCTGCTTTAGAACAGAGGAGGGCAATACATCAGCAGCCTATGCAGTTGTAACAAATAAAAATGTGGTTGAGTCCTGTAAGATACCTGAGTTGTCTGCGCAAGCAGCAGAACTTGTGGCACTCACACGAGCTTGCGAGTTATCTGTAGGAAGGTGTGTTAACATATTCACAGACAGTCAATACGCCTTTAATGTGGCACATTCCTTTGGAAGACTCTGGAAGGAAAGAGGTTTTATTACCTCACAAGGCACAACGATACAGCACGGAGTGCTAATCACCAAATTACTTAACTCCTTGGCACTTCCAAAGAAATTGGCCATAGTTAAATGCAGTACTCACAAAAAGGTTACAGACAAAGTAGGCCAGGGAAATGCATTTGCTGATACAACAGCAAAACAGACAGCACAAAGTCATTCAGCATTAGTACTAACAGCCCAAGAATTACCTCTAGAAGTAAAGTCACTAGACCTAACAACTGAAGGTGGAAGACTAATGCAGCAAGGAGCAACAGCAGAGGAACAGATGAGTTGGCCAAAGAATGGGTCATTTGTTCAAGGATGCTGGATGAATGAGACTAAGGAGAAGTACATGTTGCCAGACAGAATGGTCTAATCCATGTGTTTGGCCATGCATGGCCCGGCCCACATATGCAGGGATGGAATAGTAAATTGTATGGACAAATTCTGGGTGAACAAGAACATAAGAAAAATAGCACAAGAGATATGTCAAACATGTATGGTATGTGCACAGTACAATGTGGGTAAGACTGCTCCAGTACCTAAAGGCCACTTTGAAAAACCAACAATGCCGTTTGAAGCCCTGCAAATTGACTATGTGGAGATGCCACCTATAAATAAGTATAGGTATATCCTGGTGGTAGTGTGTATGTACTCAAAATGGATAGAGGCATATCCAGTAAAACATAATGATGCCATCTCAACAGCCAACTGCCTGATAAAAGAGTTGATCCCACGTTTTGGGGTCCCAAAAACAATATTTTCAGACAATGGCAGCCACTTTTGTAATGAAATAATAAAATTGACATGCAAAGCTCTGGGAATACAGCAGAAACTACACTGTGCCTATCATCCAGAGGCGGCTGGTGCAGTGGAAAGGAAAAATGGCGTTTTAAAGAACAAAATAGCGAAAGTATGTGCTGACACAAAATTGACCTGGATGGATGCCTTACCAATTGCCCTGATGAGCATGAGGAGCACACCGGATGCCAAGACAAAACTTAGTGCACATGAAATAGTCACTGGGTTGCCAATGGTAGCTTGGGGAATTCCAGACAAAAATGCTCTGCCTATGATGACAAATTAAATTGTTGAGTGATTACTGCATGTCACTCACACGTACTCTTGCTTCTATCAACCAGCAGGTGAGGGGGACCCTTCCAGAGCCACTGCAGGTCGAGGGGCACAAGTTCAAGCCCGGTGACTGGGTGCTCATAAAATCATTCCAGAGGTGTAACTGTCTCCAAGCTCGTTGGAAGGGCCCACAGCAAGTCCTGCTCGCCACAAAGACAGCAGTAAAGTGCACCAACAACAAATCCTGGATCCACGCCAGTCACATCAAGAGGGCACCTCCTGAATCTGTATCCAGCCAAGACCCAGGTCAGCAGCACATGCCAACACCAGAACTGATCAAAGAGGAAAAAAGGTACAATTTGAGGTCTTCACAGAAGGAGATGAAATGTCAGTAATTCCGGTAACTGATCTTCTGCAGGAAATAGATGAAGTACTACTACTAGATATTATCCTAACAGAAATTTTGACAACAATTTTTGACTTTGAGAATAGCAGTGAAGAAGACAGCGAAGACGCACTCATTTACCTTCAGGAAGTATTTGATCAGCTAGAATACCAACTAATGCGAGATTTAAATAGTATAGCATTACAAGAATCTTTGAGTAGAGTCCTTTCAGACTGAGAAAAATTCAACTAGGGTATATTGCACACTACCAATAGGGGTAATAGCCTGTCTGCATAACAAGAAGAGTCTACAACAATTCATCAGGGAATGATTAGTGTAGAAAGAAAGCTGAGTAGCAAAGAGTGTGCCATTGCAGCATTGAGTAGATGAACTGATCCAGGAGGTATTTGCGAGTCCTTCTGTCACTGCGAGCACCCGTGCTGCTGCAGCAACCAGCAAAGAACTTTTTCCAGGTCATCAAGACAGCCAGCTTTAGAAAGACACCTTTTGGGGTGAGGTACAGTGGACACTCTTGTAAAATTAAGTGTGGCTGCACTAACAATTGATATACATGATCAAAGGGACGTGCATTACAAGAATTACATGCATATCTTTGGGAGGCGGGAAGTATGACAAAATTCTCAGAGGCCATCTGAAATATTAACGAATAGCTGTTCGCAATATATTGTGTACTACAGCCTCACCTTATATGTGTTCATGCTTTTTGTGTGTTTAGCTTATATTATAGTAAAGATTCACAGTGATAATTCACAACATAGTGTCATCAATAGAACTACATCTAATTAAAAAAGTATAGGACTAGATAGGTATGGAGAGGGAATATACAGCTCTAAAAATTGAGAAAATTGAGAAAAAATGGTACATGTCTAAAATGTGCATACCTTGGGTGATATTCTGTCTGGTATTGCCTGCATTAATAACTGTATATCTATTGGACGTGTTCTATCCCATGGAACAGTTGGTCCCAACACCAACAACCCCTGCTACCATACCAGCATACACTTTGTCACCTGAAGAAATAGCCCACAGAGAAGATATGCAGCACAATTCCTTTGTGACATTGTTTCATCATACCAATAAGATATTAACAAGGGGAAATTGCTGGATATGTTTGCAATTCCCAGCTTCTGTAGAACAAAGTTTGCCCCTGGTTCAAGTTCCATTGCTTTTGCAGCATCCTGTTACGCCATTTAACTAACAATAGTAAAAATAGAGCTAATAGCTGTTTTGCAGAATTTAAAGAAAAGTACTTCTGGTGCAGGGACAATTATGGCTCCACCTGCAGGAACATTATATAAGAAATATATGGCAGATATTTTGACACTGGGGAACTGCACGGAAGTAATAGAATAGAATGCAACATTCCCCCTGTCTGAAATCTTTACTCCGCTCTTTCCAACTCAGAATACAAGCACTGGGATAGCAGGCCCATCAAAAGAGGAAAATAAGAATATACCATTTTTGAAGTTGAAATTAAGAAAACACAACACAATAGGGAGTATTTGTATTAAAAGTAATGGGACATATCAGGTGGGCAATAGTACAAATTGTAACATGACATTTGAAATGACGGCCGGAAATAATAGCATTCCACTTTACGTAGGTGACTCAATTTATTTTATTTGTGGAGAAAGGGCTTATACATGGCTTCCAACAGATTGGAATGGTTGTTGTCATCTAGGTTTTGTACTACCTGCTATAGCGATAAAAGACACAAAAGAAGTACGAAGGGACATGCAAAGACATGCACCATGGCGAGGCAGGAGAAGTGTGGATCAAAAGGATACAGCATCACAAATAGCAGGTGATATATTTAAAGGGGTGATACCATGGATTGGTCCATCTATCAACTCCGGGGATATACGTAGATTGTCCAGACCACTAGAAGCAACAATAAATGAAACAACAAGTATACTTGAAAATATTACAGTAGAGCTTCAAGCTGTGAGATTAGTTTCGTTACAAAATAGAATGATTCTTGACATGACGCTAGCAGGAAGGGGAGGAGTCTGTGCAATTATAGGGGCGTCCTGTTGCACCTATGTCCCTGACTCCTCTGTTACTGTCAGGGAAGCAATAAAAAGACTGCATCATATAGGTGAAGAAGCACATAAGGATTCCCGCACATGGGATATAGGAGGTTCACTTTGGAGTTGGTTGAGCGCATGGGGTTGGAAGATAGGAATGGCGTTCATAACAGTTTTCCTACTAATAATAGGCTGTTGTCTATTAATTAATTGCCTGCCAATGTGCTGTCAACTATTGGGACAGCTGACAAAATGCCCAGTGAGGAGATCAAAGGAAAAGGATAGAATAATGATGCAAACAGTCACTACTGAATTAATGCACATAGACATTTCTGACAATGATAAGGATAGACAATATAATTATTGAATATTGATATGCTTCAAGATGAAATTATTTTAAACTAAGGTTCAAAGGGTCGTTTGTGAAAAATGAAAAATTGATCAGCCCTTTGGTGAAGGGCTACATTAAAGTGAACCATAGTTTTACATTAATTTCTGTCTTTCACCTGCTTACAAATAATATGAGCCCACTAATCATAATGAAAGGCAGCTCCATGATGCACAGATGGTTGCTCCATGGTGCACAGATGGATAAACTAAATTGTCTGAAATTCAGTTAAAACCCAATGGATTGCAAATGAATGAGTACGTGTCCCTTCTGATGTAACTCAAACATGTGTAACGGTTCACTGGCCTTCACCTGTTTACAGAAGCCGGTTCAGAGAGTTAATTCCTAGAATTGGCTCTCTGAACTGGGACATGTCAATCTGCTCTGCCCCTGCTTGGGTAAAAGTGTTTGCTTAGGACAAATATCGTGTGTGGAAATGGTGCATCTGCTGACCACCTCAAACAGTGCATGTTTGACATATCAAGATAACAGGCTCTAGGTCAGGAGGCAGTAGCGTAAGAGATTGGCTAAATATTAACATGGTCATGTGCGTCATGTATAAGGTAAATGTACACGTGGACTATTTGTGAAATGCTCACACCATGATGTTGTTGTTAATAATTAATGTGGCCATGTACACGTGGACATATTTGTGAAATGCTCACACCATGATGTTAGTGTTAATGATTAATGTATCCAGGTTCTGTAAAATGTATAAAAGGACTGATTTCCTTTCTGTAAAACTAGATCTCTTTGCAGTCCTACTGGCAAATTGTCTCAACTGCAGTTCATTGGCAATAAAGAGCCACACTTGAAGCCCTTGTTTGTGTCCATCTCATTTACTCTAAAAAACCGGGCTTTAACAGATAGATCTCCAGAAAGGGGGGAAAAGTCTCTACAACGGGAGCCCTCTGAAAAAAGATATAACCTTAGAAATAGGGAAAATTTGAGAAAACCTGACAGATATCAAGATATTGATACACGTCCCTCTCGATCTTTTCAGACTTCCTCACAGAAATCGGAAAGAAGAGGACGGTCAGAACATAAAGAAGAGTGCGTCATGTCCAAAAACAAAGAACCTGCTCATCAAAGTAAAAAATTACAGTTTCCCAAAAGAAGGTAGCCAGTATTAAAATAAAACATGCAGAGGATCCTGAGGACACAGCTCAAGAACGGAGAGTGGGCCCAAACAATGCTAGACAGTGCAGCAGAAGTGACCATAGCTCGCAAGATCCTGATGAATCTTCTGGAGACAGTAGACAAAAATGAATATATTCAAGTGGAAACTGCAGACACTAGAGTCAGTGTTCCCCATAAATTATATGAAATAACATTACGTATATAGGGGGACAAATCTAGGAAAATAAGAGGTCTCTTCTGGGAAAACCTAAAGGCTATGATATCCTTCTAGCAGAAAAGGGCTGGCCACCAGAGTTTGTCAGGGAGTGCCCACATGGCGAAGAAATGATTATGCCTGCCTTCTCAAATCACATTCCAATTCATAAAAAATACACATATGCAAGACAATGGGCAGTGGCCCAAGCTCCTGCATTACATAAAAATCATGTAGGATGGGATGAGGATTCTCCTCACCATAAAATCCAGTTAAAAAATCAACCTACTGCACAAAGGCAGTATCCTGTTAAGCAAGAAGCTAAAACACAAGTCAGGGAGATCTTAGATCAACTTGAGTACCAGGGGGTGATTGAAACATGCACCTCACAAATGAACAATCCTTTGTTTCCTGTCTCCAAGCCAGACGATTCATATCGTCTAGTTTTGGACTACAGACACCTAAACTCTTGTTGCAAAACGTTTGCAGTACAAAACTCACACAGTGCAGCACTAATGAATAATATCATGCGCAAAAAATATAAAACAACATTAGATATTTCAAATGTTTTTTCTGTCAAAACATTGCACCAGAAAGCAGGTATTTGACCGCTTTCTCCAGCATGGGGGCCCAAAAGCAGTTTTGTCGTCTCCCACAGGGATTCAATATTAGCCCAGGATTATTTTCAGTCAGGGTAACAGAGTTACTACAAATATATGATGATGAGGCATTATCTTATGTTGATGACATCTATCTTACAGATAATGACCTGGAGACACACTTGACAAGAGTGAACACCATCATACTTGGGTTCGCATCTGAAGGGTACGAATGTAACTTTAAAAAATCATGAATTGCCCACCTCACAGTCCTATTTTTAGGATATGAGTTATCAAGAGAAGGCAAAAGCCTAGCTAACAACTTCTTAGAGAAGTGTGCAGTACTCCAAGCTCCAAAAACGCTGAAAAGCTAACAATCAATTCTAGGTTTCTTAAACTTCGGAAGAACTTATATTCTTAATTATGCAGAGAGGATTAAACCACTCTACAAATTAATAAAACCTGATTTCAAACCAACTAATTGGACTCAGAAACACACAGAAATTTTACGATCATTACAAACAGACATGTTAACTAAAACAAAACTTCAAACACGCGTAAACGAACGCAACCTTGTAATCCGAGTCATCCCAGGAAGATGCGGATTTACATACCTGATCTCTAATAAGGGAGAAACAGTACCAATAGCTTACAAATCACACTTGTGCACAAAAGCTGAAATTAAATTCAGTTCTACTGAAAAAATTCTAACTGCGGTTCAAACGGCTGTAGCAAAAGAAAAAGCCCTAGCTCATGGGAAGAGGATATCTGTTGTAACAGCAGTATCAGCCCTTGAAGCAGAAATAAGACCGAGCATTCCAAATGCTATGGCATTAGATCCAAAACGGATACAATGGGTTAACTCTCTTGATACAACTGACGTGATACACGCATTTGATCCCATAATGCAAAAGCTAGAACATTTAGAATACGAACAAGAATGTCCTCTGTCGATCGAAATTCTATATCTGGAACAGTACACCTGTGTAATCTAAGCAGATAGATTTGCCCAACACTACGTTGTGGATAAAAAAGTTTACAATTCAGCGTGTGCGATTGTTAAAGGTCGCTGGCGCTTAGGTAAATTCAGACCAATAGTCCCTAAAACTAAATCAATCGGAAACTGTACAGCTCAGCGAACTGAACTTTAAAATTTGAAGATGGCGCTTGAAAATGCCGATTGCGAATTCCCCACACTGCGTCGAATCTTACAATAATTCCATGCAGACCTGGATTGAAACGGTTACAAAGATGAGACAGGTGGCACAATAAAATATAAAAAACTATTTGAACAAGTAGTTCTTTTACAGAAAGAACTACGAAAGACTCACGTGATACATACGCAGAGTCTTCAACGTGATGGCGTTCACGTTGCAGGGTATTCATTGGCTAACATATTCATTGGCTAACAGAGCCACAGCTGCAGCTGGTCAACCGGCTTCCGTAGCAACAAAAAAGCGTTCTAAAAAACAAATAGATGGAGAAACGCTACTAGCAGTAAGAGCCTCAATGGAAGGCAATTATGCGGCGTTACCTCTAAACTATCCACTCGGAAATACACACATAATTGATGCGAACTCCGTTCCGTTTGCTCAAATCACTGGAGTGGCGGATAGAGTAATTCCAAACACGAACCGGAGGGCTTACCTGATTCAGGAAGCACACATGGGAATGGGTCTGAGGCACCAAGAGATCCTGAAATCTATAATAGAATTACAATCAAAATACTGGTGGCCGGGCATGAGGGTGCAAGTTTATAACTTTGCAATGGATTGTCAGGACTGCAACAGAGACCGCAGTTATGAACCGGACCAGATATCTGACTCAAGCACAATAAGACCAGCCCAGACACCTCTATTAGACAGCATTAGACTATCTATACGCAGGCGTCCAACCGGACAAATGCGATCCCATAAATATTAAGATGAGATTCATTTGGATGTGGCCCCAGCGCTCGGCTGACGCCAGAACTGTTATAAAAGATTTGTGAGTCTTTATCGGCACATACGCAATTGGCATGCTACATTCTGACCAGGGTCCTGCGTTTAGCTCTCAAGATTACAAGGAGGCCATGGCCAGCATGGGCATTACATTGCAGTACTCTAGTCCATTCCATCCTGAGGGAAATGCGGTAGTGGAGAGAAAAAACTGTGACGTAAAGCAATCTATTACAGCGAGGGTATTAGGTTCGGGTGATGGGTGGGTCAAACATCTAATAAGTGTCCAACATAGTCTTAACAATCTGCCAAGAAATTCTCTGGGTGGAATCACTCCGTATGAACTTTTGTTTGGTACAAGAATGATAATCGAAGACCTCTATTGTCAGACTTCAGTGATGGAACAAAAAGCTTTTGATATCAAAGTTCGTTTGGCTGTTTTACAGGACTTGAATGAAACAAGAAGAAGTCTAAGTAACACAAAGCTAAAGCCAATGGCCACTGAAGAGAAACCACATGTCCCAGCAAGACCTGTCTAGATTCCAAAGATTGGGGATCTGGTCAGAGAGAAAATCGCAGTGAAGAAGGAATTTGGGCCTTCTTATAAAAAAGCAGTACCTATCTTAGCTATCAGCGGAAGAAGATCAGTAGTACTATCGCCCCTTGCTGGTAAAAAGGAGAACCGAGTTGTATCAATTGACCTGGTAAAACCACAACCATGCGGCCAATAATAAGTAGTAGGCCCAGTGGACTCCCAAGAAGTAGCAGAAGACGAAACCTTGCTACAATCCAAGAGGTTCAAACTGAGAGACTAATCACATTTGATAAACCTGCAGTGAATAAAAAAGGACTATGCAATGAAGCCATGGAACTTGTGCCTCTTGAAACCCAAATTTCAACAGTTCGTCAAGAAACACCTGTCTACAATGATGTAGCCTCGGACTAAACTAATATGAACAAGGAAGAAGCAACTACAAAGATTAATAACAATCCTGATGCCATCCAAACAATTGACAGAACTGCATCTGGCTACTTAATCAATTTCGATGACTTTTCTGATGATCCAAGTGAACATGGAGACAAGCCAGAAAACAAAACTTTCGAAGACAAAATTACAGAACTCTTTCATCAACTTGGGGAAACATATCTGATTTCACCGTGGATTGAACTGTGGATTGTGTTAGGTGCACTTTTCCTCCTGCTCTGGCTCATCTCAGATTTAAGCTTGGGAAGAATGATTGATGGAAAATACAGTACAATGGACACCGCAAGTCAGAGCATCAACTTGGTTCCAAAACCTCACAGATCACCTCACGTTGAAAAAAGAGAACTATCTTCAGTTAACATCACAGCCATTCCTATACCTGGTGGTGTAGCATGGGACAATACTGATTACGAAATCTATGGCCCGGTTGAACTCTTGAAATATCCACATCAGTTCAAGATTTTTTTAAGTGACTTTGTAGCACCTAGTACTTTCTCTGATGATTGGGAGTTTGAAAATATTAATAATATGATGTCAGATTTAGAAATGTCAGCAAAATTTACAGAACATGATTATTTACAAGGTTCATCAAATTATGAAGAAATGTATTGCTTTAATCATTTTGGGCATCATTATTTGCATAAATCTGCTAATCCTAGAAATGTTTTCAGTTATAATCAATGGGAACATTATCCAACTCCACCAAAATGCAGTTCGAAAACATTTTATGAGAAATTCCCATATTTCTCAGGGTTTAATATCACTGATCTAGAAATGTTTTATTTTAAAATTATGAATAAGACAGGAATGAAAAGCATGTTGACAAATACTAAACTGATTTATTCTGAACATTTTTATGAAAAAATGTCTACATTTGGTTTTGAATTTTGGAAAAACAACATTGAGACAAAAACTGTCTGGGGTACAAAAGAATGGCAGGTACAAGGACTAGAATCATTATTCGGAGCCTGCATGATCCCAGAATAAATAATGTTCCTAAATGACACAATTCAACAAGCAATCTGTCTTGGTCTAACCAAGATAAAAGATTTAAACAACCCGTCTATACCAAAGCCTATGCCTGATAAGGCTAACGCTACAGATGAGGGGTTAGACGTATCCTATATTTTAAAACAAAACAGAACAAATCCTGATTGGAACAAAGGGTTGATCTGGCCCACAGACAGTAATAACTGTCAAGATAGATTCCTGAACAAAATACAGGGGTTCAAACAGAACAGGCCAGACCCAAGATATTCCAAGAGACGACATCCAGGGATAATAACAACATACAGTGTAGGAAAACTATGCCTCAAATGGCTACAGAAATCCACACTACCCGAAATTAAGCAACACTTAACTTTACTTAAAGAAGGTGCTGACTTGGAAGATTTCTAACTGGGACCTCGCAAACAGCGTCAAAAATATTTCATATACGCCGGTATATACGCAGCTTATAATGAAGCTTGGAAAATAACACAAATTTAAACTGCAGAAAAAATACGAGAAATTTGATCGTATTAATTTGGAAAAATCACTTTCTGTAGTGGACAATGGGTTAACGACTCTGTCCTCCAGAATTTATTCACTGGACAGCTTTGTATCATCTGCTATTGATATAATAGAACAGGATATGCTAATGTTACAACATGGCCAGTCCTAATTACGTTCTATTGTACAGTTAGGCTGGACGTTACAAAATGTGCGTTCAGGCAACGTGCCATGGCGTCTAATCAACACAACGTCATTATTATCTATCTTTAACCTTACTGATAAACAAATCTCTTTGGCACAAAGAGGGGCAGACTATACAGTGCTGAGCATTGCAAAACTAGAAAATTACCATTGACAATGTCAGAACGATCGGTCATTGAGTGGATAATCTATGGGACGATTACAATCCTGATAACAACTTTTCAGTTTTAATATTGCCAAAAGTATATACCAGCAGGCCTGTATGAAAGGTTGGGTAAAGGATACATCAAGTCAACCTGGAATTTGCCTTATACACATAGATGTTGGAGTGGGGGCAAGAAAGAAGTATTTCTTAGTGGTAACAACTGTAAAAAATCACTAAGCGGTACACTTCTGTGTCAAGGAATTACCTTGCATGGAGCCTGCGAAGGTTCATCAGGTAACCTTTCATATCACCTGCACGGCTCCCCTGCTTCACAGATAGAGCCTTTTTTCAGACAGCTTTCCAACGATAGCTACGTTCTAATAAGTGACCACAGCTGTTGTGGCATGGTGCCAGGAAAAGCCTATCTCTTGAGCGTTACTTCCATGGTCACTTGTTGTGTGCTAATATTGTATCCAAACAGCAAACCAGACATGGAGGCGGGAATATGGCCTTCTTTGAATATCTCTTCTATTCGAATTGATACTTTAAGCAGAATGAAGTCTATTCTTTTACAAACAACTGTGCCTTTAACCTCGTCTAGAGAAACGTATGATCTGAAAGTTGCAAGGACAGCAGCAGAGATACATGCATTATTATCAACAAATTGCCCCATACATTTTGTAGAAATGTTAGGTCAAATCTTAAACATGTCTGGTACCAGTGGCATCGCACATGTATTTAAGACAATTTTTTCGGGAGTGTTAGCACCCTTTGAAGCAGTTCTTGGTATCTTCTCGAATTTCGTACATTCTGTGTTCGGCGGCCTGCCTCTCATCTTGGGACTCGTAGCAGGAATCTTATTTTTGTTCCTTCTTCTCCGATATGGCAAGTCAAGTCATAGACAAAACTCAGGCTACAATGGAAGACACGATCCTATTAATGCAATACCGAGAACGGATTACTAAAGTCCTCGGTTTGGCTTGGCTAAGAGATCTGAATACTACCTGGTTTCTTTCATTCAGACCAATCTGGCAAGGTTGCATCTTACCTGTTTTACGATGCCTGATTTGCGGAGAAGAATGCGTGTTAGACGTCTGTCTCACACTTCCATCAGCTGTTCCTATGGATGTCGATACTTTGCTTGGTTCGTTAACGGCTCATGCAACGTGTTGTCCCCAGCGGCTACCCATTCTGATGACGGCATTCGTTGAGACCTCACCATTACGATTAGGTAGCAGTGAGGTACGAGATGAAAGCGGCACACAGGTACAACCTTCCATGACCATTGCGGATCTGAACACCGATGATGGCAATGCTTCGCACATATGCACTATTTCTACTTTTTCTGACCTGGTCCAACTTTCACCTACTGTTTTAGATGAATTTTTTACCAGCCTATCTGAGTTAATGTTCTCTCCTAACAACGAGAATAACTTTTGAAACAGCAAGCACACTGTGTTCCCTGAACTCTGAATTCGGCCTTCGGTTTTGATAAACAGAACTTCTAAAAAACATTGGAACTATTTTTTTTTCCCAGAAACGAAATTATTTTTCTTCAGTTCCCAAAATATTTACTTTTTTTGGCACATGCTACTCTGCTTAAAGTAGAACTATTCTTAGAGAACAAGATTTCTAATTTTGAATTCTCTAGAGACAATATTTTGACTTAGCCTCTAGCACATGTACAGTATAAATATGTGATGAAATGGTCTCAACCTTCTCTTCTGTATTTAGAGCCATTTCATAAATGTAAATTTCATGATTCATTCAGTCAACAATCGAAATGTACAAAATATGCATTATCTGAATGACACCATTGCTTACTAAAAGCATACAGTATTATACTCATTTTTTCGTGCATATACCATTTCAAATGCTAACCATGTATTTTGGGGTGGGCTGAAAAACACATGCAACGTTATATGTTTAGTATTGCTTAGTATTTAGTAATGATGGACATTATACGTGGAGTGGGTGTTGTGAATGTATCTAGGACCCTAATTAAGACATTCCCGATTTATGCCCCTATGTGGTTATAACAAATCATATCCTTATAAAGGCATAAGAATCATATCCATATTAAGTCATAGCCAATGCAGCCCAAATTCGGCAAGGCTACTCCCATAGACTCCTAGAAAGCACAACGCGTTCTTAAACAAACCAAGCGTCCAGCAGCCCGGGAATTCCCCGTGCTTCTGTTTTGATTTGTCCTAGAACTCCTGGAGTCCTGAAAGAACTGCCAGTTCTTAGTGACGTCTTATGTCCAACCTTACGTCAAACTTGGCACCTTCCAGGTATAAATATACCAACATCTGCCTTATGCAACACGCGGGGGTTTGGAGCAGATCGGCTATCTACTTGCCCGATGCCCTGCTGATGTGAATGCCGAAGGAAGCCGACACACTGAGAGAGACGCTGTCTTTTCTCCTGCCGAGAAATCCAGCTCCAGTGTTTTCCGGTCACCCTTGCGGGTTTCTGGGAGATCGAGTCCTGAGAGAGCGATACAAGACCTCCTTCATTCTATACCCAAGGTACGGAGCTGATTAGACCCATAGGGAATTCTTGATTCAGATTCTTGGCAAAAACTGTAACTCATCTACTCCTTCCCCCGTACTAGGCTTAGGTTAGGTACACTGGGGTAGGCGTATCTTAGAAACACCAGTTAAGTACGTTTAGTCATTATTTTATCATTGTATGTATTTTATCCATTTTATGTATCTTATGGTTGAGAAACCATATAAATGCTTTTACAGTATTATTTCATAATACTCCTTTTACGGTACGCACTTTACTTTATGACATTTCTCTTGCATGAGAAAGAAGACTGCTCAATAAATAACCCTTTTATTGAAAACGCCTGTCTCTCTATTTCTCTGCATTTCTGGTGAAACGAAGCATGCACGATTGACTGAGTAAAATAGCTATCTATTGTTTCCGCAACTCTGGAGGTATTCTCCTTATTCTGGAGGGAGCAAAGTTGTCATGTTTATGCGGTTGTCAGAAGCTAATCCCTTCTTGTCTATTCAGGAAAGCTAAACACCTTCTTGTTTACTCGAGAAAGTTTCTAGTGACCTCTGAGCTAGCTGGCACACACAATTAAGTCTAACATATTCAATAGAGACCTAGTCGACCTCAGTCTTACGTTTGAACTATCGCTTATGTTATTCCAATGCGCAGAGCCTATTGGGAATATAGGAACTACACTACATGGCGCCCAACGGGTGGTAAGGCGATAATCTAACGCAAGATACTAGAGTAACTCAGATGTGCTATTGGGAATATAGGAACTACAATACAAGTCGTCCCAGGCTGATGGGGTGGGTCCGAGAATGAGGACCTCCTGAAGGACTGGGCTATTCTAAGGCCCAGCGGTGCCAGGGGACAACACCTGAAACCTTCGTGGGTTACCTGTTCCGGCGTACAAATGACAGAGACACGGGACACTTCCTTCGGCGTCAAAGATCGAGGTTTATTTACTGCAGGGAACACAGAAGTCACAAGAAGTACAACGTGTGTAGGTTCTAGGAGACTGCTTCAAATTGCTAAAGTGGATCGCTCCTTTTATACAGTTTTTTGTCATAGCACAACATGGTGAACAAAAGGTTACAATTCAGTTCCCACAGTAAACTTTAAAAGGGCTGCTTTCATGAATTCAGAAGCCCGGAACATAATTACAGTAACATTGCCGGTTCCCAACTGTAAAAGTACGTTATCCCACCATTAAGTACATTCCATTCAGGCTGTAAACGAGTTTAAGGAAGAGACAGAAACAGGTGCAAGGAAGACAGAAACAGCTAGCAAAAGAGTGTAGGGGGGCAATCAGAAGCACGATTGCAGGATCAAAGGATTCGTGCCTAATGCATGCACGGCTGAAACAATAGACCGGCACGGCAAGATGAGCCTCGAGCGGGGCCATCTGCCTTTGCAGTGTCATTCCCCCTCAACATAAAGACACCCTCAAAAGGAACACGTGTCCTCCGCAAGAGCTTGGGAATCCCAGGGTCACGAAGCGGACAGTGTCCGTTCGCTGGCTACTTGAGGGCAAGAGACAAAATGGATGCCGTATCTAAAATGGAACCCGTGGGTTCAGATGGGGAAACCCACGAATAAGACGAACGGTTCAGGCCAGCGTAGCGAAAATGCGTACACCCACTAGACTCGTCATTTGCGGTTCATAGATACCAAACTCGTCCATATTCGAACAAGTCGAAAACATCGTTACGATTGTCACGGAACCTCAAACGCTCCTTTTGCCCTCATGTAGGCAAGCACTAGTCGATATCAGAATCGATCTCGATATTCATCAGATCATTCAGATGCTGCTGCAACATTATTCTATCCATCAATGCTTCCTTGGTAACAGATGGCCGTCTTATACACGTCGTAGCACAGAGGCCACATAAGGCAGGACCACACTGTACACAAAGACAACACGTGAACAGAAATGCTACAACAACTCCAATGATCATCAGAATCTTCCAACCCCACGTCGACATTAGGCCCCAAAACCATCCTAGTAGCGTCCAATCACCTACGTCCACGTGTATGGACTCGGAGATCTTATGCAACTTCGAGATGGCTTGATAGACAGTTGGAGCGTTATCAGGGATGAAAATGCAGCAACTCGAATGGATCACCTTACATACACCACCTCTATCTGCGAGAACAACGTCTAAAACCATACGGTTTTGCAACGTCATAAGCCTATCTGCCTGAAGCTCTGCTGTCAAATTACCAAGAGCACTTGCAGTTATATTAGCAGTCGATTCGACCACTCGAGTCAACTGTCTCAGGTTCCTACTATTGATCATAGGTCCCCAAAACGGCAGGAAACCCTTAAAGAAGTCTCCTGCTTCTTGACCGGCAGTGTCCTCTTCACTAATAACACCTCTCACAACTCTAGTCTTGTGATAGTCAGACCCAACTCTGAAGGTCGGTGGCAACAGATACGCAATATAACAGGTGCCCGAGAAGTCACGGGGCAACCATGTATATGCGCGGTCGTAACATACAAAGTATGTACCCTTGGCAGTCAGAAGAACAGGGGAAGAGAGTGTTGGTAAAACATACGTTTCAGTGCAAGCACTCCTCCCAAGCTGAGCTCGCGGACTTCGGCCAAGACCTTTCAAGCAGAAATTACCGAGATGGGGTACGATCCAGATCGGAGACGAGCTTTTAAGCTGTCTATCACCCACTGACATGCTATACTCAGCCTCACTCAGATCCTTGTATGCTGGCACCTCTTCCTCTGGGATAAGCGATGCGTCGAAAATATCTCTATCTAAATCAGCAATCGCTCTTGCCAAAGGCTTATGGTACGGGCCAGGATCATAATCTGCAGTGCGTGACTCTCGATGGGGGTAGGAATATAGTGCGCTACGAAACATAGTTTGGAATGCTCGAGCTGACCCCTGGGAACTATAAGGAAGGACCAAACACGGAATTCCCCTATCCATGGAATCTGGCATTAACCCACACACCCAACAGTTAGAAGTGTTCATCACCAACTGATGTTGATGAAGAAGCTGGACAAAGGAGTTATTCATGAATTCCGCACGCCTAACCTGTTCGTGTTGGGGTAGAGGATGAAAGGAATGTGGAGAAACAGTGGGAGTAGATTTTGGTACAGAAGAAGAAGTAGGTAAAGTAGAAGGTAATAACAACTGTATTCCAAAGTACACTCCACCCACTAATAACATGGAAACAGTCAGAAACAGCAAGAATACCTGAATCAGAAAGCATTTAGTTCGTACAACCCTGTGTAGTGTCAATCTTTGAGCCAAAGTCTTCTCCACTTCCGACAACTTTGAGAATTCCATCCTCTAAAAACCGTCCGCAACGTTCTTGACGCACTTCGTTCTGAGTAGCGATTATCAATTCCCAGGAGTTCCCAGGAACCGACAAAAGTACCGACCTAGTGTCAGGAACCTGCTAAACAGAAGGAAGTACCCGCACGGCCCTACGGTCAACCCGGATGTAAGGTTCTTTAATCAAACATTCAATTTTAGTGCAAATCTATTAGCTGTGGAAAAGAAACATACGTGGAAAAGAATTCAAAAATTAATAGAAGGTGCAATTGTTTATAATGTTCAAAATGACAGTAAGGGGGGTATATGAATTCAAAAAGGGGAAAAAACAAAAACGTTTTATCAGTCTTTGTTATGAGAACGAAGAAAATATCTGCTTCTTCCAGGACAAGTCTGCTCTTCGAATAATTGATCAGGTTGCAGAACAGAATCTTGTCGATCAGATGATAGTTCAAGTTTCGAGTTCTCCAATGACAAAGGTTCAACAAATGTATCTGACTGCAATGAAGTGTCTCCTACAGGTTGAGCATCACTGAACGGCACAAATTTCGTCGGGGTTTCTGTTTCAGTTGCGGCAATTCCGGTCCTCACTCAAGAATCTGCTGGTAAAGGAATAGGCACCTTTTTGGTGTGGGTGGCATGCACCCAATTTTTCCGGCCTTCCAGACGAACTGCAGTTCTTGTGGCAAGGAGGACCTGAAACGGGCCCACGAATCTCGGCTCCAAATTGCGCTTCCTGCCGAAGTTGCGGGTGACCACCCAGTCACCCGGTTGGAGCCGATGTCCAGGACCCTCAGTCTGTGTCGGTAAAGCTTCAAAAACCTGTTGATGAATTAACCTCAGTTTAGCAGTCAGATCATGAAGATAATCAATTAACATTGGGTATTCAAGACTATCAAAGGCCCTAGGCCTCGGGACCCCCCAAATGTTCGCAGGACGGCCGAACACAATCTCATATGGGCTAAGCCCTACTCAAGAGTTTACAGTCGCCCTGGTCAACAAGAGAGCCAGAGGCAAGACATCAGACCATGACAGACCAGTGGTAGCTTGGATCTTAGCAAGCTTCAGTTTCAGAGTACCATTATACCCTTCAACTAAACCTGCTGACTGGGGATGATTGGCGCTATGGAATTTCTGTCGAATTCCAAGGCCCTTACACACACTATGCATCACATTCCCCACAAACTCACTTCCGTTATCTGACCATACAATCCGTGGTTTTCCATACCGAGGAAAGTATTCCTTCAGTAGGACTTTCGCTGTGCATAGGGCAGTATTATCTTTAAGAGGATAGGCCTCAATCCATCTAGAGAACGCGCAAACCACAACTAAAACGTACTTCAGGTTATTGCATCTCTCCATATGGATGAAGTCCAGTTGGATAACCTCAAAGGGACATGTAGGAGGAGCAAAATGGTCAGGTGGAGTGGGGGTGCCCTTGCCGGGATTGTACATCATACATACCATGCAATTCTTAACCACTCTCTCAGCACACTTAGCGATACCATCATTCTTCCATACAGGGGACAGTAACTTGCATATACCTTTCGCGCTAATATGTGCCAAGCCGTGAGCCATAGTCACAACGGCTAGTACATATGCATCCGGCAACATCCATCTCTGACACTCCGACAAATCAATCCAACATCCGTGAGCATCTAACTTTCCCGTGCTCTCTTTCCACTTAGTCTTTTCAGTTTCAGTGGCCTCATTCTGAATCACTTTAACACTCTCAACAGTGTCCTCACACATCCCAGTCTCCACAGGCCATCTTACTGAACTCGTAACATACATTCGGGTTGCAAGATTTTTAGCTGTCTCTTTAGCAATCTCATCCGTAAACGCGTTACCACGACCAACATCATCCGTAACCTTTCGGTGCGCGCTGCATTTAATGATTGCCACCTGCTTGGGCAATGTAAGTGCGTCTAAAAGATCGTTCACGAGCTGTCCGTGTTGGATCTTCGTACCATGCGATGTCATACATCCTCTTTCTCTCCACAGACGACCAAAACTATGTGCAATGCCGAATGCGTACTGACTATCTGTAAACACATTCACTCGCTTTCCCTTAGACAAAACACACGCTCTCGTCAACGCAATCAACTCTGCCGCCTGCGCGGAATTCTGACTCAATCTCGCAGTTTCCAAAACCGTACTCAATGTCACCACAGCATACGCAGTCGTCACATCACCATTCGGCAACTTCAAACACGAACCATCAACATACAAAGTACCATCAGGATCAGCCAATGGAGTGTTTTTTAGGTCAACACGACCCTTTGTTTCTTCCTCAGTTCGCAAATAACAATCATGTGGTGGTACATCATCTGATTCCATATGAGTTGGCAACAACGTCGCCGGGTTTAGTACATTACAGCGCTTTATTTGTATATGACTTGCCAAAAGCGTCCAGTCATAACCGGACAACCTTGCGCTCGTCAAGTGTTGAGTTTTTGTACGATTTAGGAGAGTGTCAACTGCATGCGGAACCATAACCGTAAGCATATTATCCATGACCAATCCTGCAGATTGTCGGATGGACACCGCAGCCGCCGCTGTCGCTCTTAGACAACTCGGCAATGCTCTAGCTACTGGGTCCAAGGTCGAGGAAAAATATGCACATGGACGCTGTTTACCACCAAATTGTTGCGTCAAGACACTCAACGCACAACCCTCTCTCTCATGAACGTATAGTGTAAACGGCTTACTGTAATCAGGAGTACCTAACACAGGAGCCGAACACAACGCGTCACGCAATTCAGAAAAACTTTTCTGACACTCTTCAGTCCATGGCAAAGGAGTCGGAACATCCTTGCACGTGAGGGCGACCAATGGCTTCGCTAGCAATGAAAAATTTGGAATCCATTGCCTGCAGTACGACGTGATACCTAAAAAGGCACGCACATCTCTCTGAGTTGTTGGCACAGTCATTCGAGCGATCGCTGCAATTCGTTCTGGGGTCAACCTTCTTCCCTCCTTTGACAATAAGTGACCTAGATAGGTTACTTCTTGACAACAATATTGCAGTTTAGAAGGTGACACCTTGTGATGTAAGTCACAGAGATGCTGTAACAACGATACTGTAGCGGTTTTGCAGATCTCTTTAGTGTCAGCAGCCACTAACAAGTCATCAACATACTGAATGTTGTAACACTGGTAACAACTGGCAACAACTGTAACAACTGGTAACAACAAGCTGGTAACACAAACGCATCAAGTTGACTCTTCAGAGCTTGGCTGTAGATCGATGGACTCTCACAGTAGCCCTGAGGAGCGCGTTTAAATCTAAAGCTGCGACCTCCTAATGAGAAGCCGAATAGATCTCTGCTTTCCTCAGCAATCGGAATGCTAAAGAAAGCATTCTTCAGATCGATCACTGAGAACCAAGAGGCAGAGGCTGGAATCAGAGTCAGTAAAGCCGTAATATCAGGCACCACAGGAAATTGTGGAATCACAATTTTATTCACCTCCCGTAAATCAATGACAAAACGGTACACAGGAGGCTTGGATGGATCAGTTCGCTTCAAAATAGGTAGAACAGGACTATTACAGACATTTCCCCTAGTTTCCTCAATAACATCCTTCTCGATCAAGTCATAGATGATCGCTAACAGTGCTCGTTCACCATCGAGGGAGATACGATACTGGGGAATACGTGGTAATCGCACATCATTGGGACCCGTAGCCCACAAAGACTTAGGAAGAGAATTCAATTCCGGTGGGAGCTTATCAGTTGACAAGTACATAGGAGAGATCACTCTCTGACCCAATGTAAGCTCCACTCCCGCAGGAGAACAATACAGGGTCGCATATAACCGTTTCAGCAAATCCAGGCCCAAAAGATTCTCACCACAACCAGTAGTCAAAATCAAAGGAGCTTTCAGCTCACGAGGCCCAATTGTGAGGGGCAAAGGGCTGGAAACCGGATTGCTAACGGGGGCGCCAGAGAATCCAACGGAAACATTCGTTAAGCCAGACAAAGGTGCGCCAGGGAGTTTCGAATGCATGATGGAACTTTTCGCTGCACCAGTGTCCAACAGAAAAGGCTCAACTACGCCCGATGTAGCAACTGCGACGTAAGGCCCTCTCTGATCAACCGGAACTGATACTACTCCCTCTCTTTGTCTGTGGCTGTCCTAGTAATTACCATCATCAATATCATGCTCGACATAACAGTCATCCACATGGTACTGTGCAGATCTACCTGACGAGGAACCACGCTGATCAAAACAATTGTTGGAATCTGATGAAGCAATAGAACGCTCATTCTGATTTTGGGTAACACCACGACCTCTACCACGTGAAGCCTGTTGAGGACCACTACGACCTCCTCGAGCCGCACCACCATTATTTCGGTCGCGCAAAACTGGACAATTAAACTTCAAATGGCCTTCCTCTCTACAGTATGCGCATTGATTATAGCCAAGCATAGATCTCAGTGTGGAGGAATCATTACACGACTGTGACCTAGAAGACTGTGATTGCGATCTATTTTGCTGCTGATTGTCATTTTGATTCGAGCGCGGAGGATACGCTTGCTGTAACAGAACTTTAGTTTTAAGATCCTTTGTTTTCTTATCCGCATGATCATTTTCCTCCTTCTCCATATTTTCATAATATTGAGCCGTAGCTAATATCTGAGCAGAGGTAGAAACAGCCCACGAACTTTCGGAATTTTTCAACTTGTTGCCGATGTCAGGCAACAAATTTGATACAAATTTATCTACGAACAATCGCTGACCTCCCTCAGTGCTCATATCCTGACCACTATGGTCGATAAATGCCTCCTCAAATCTCATAAAGAAATCGGAGACACTCTCGTCCTTCTTTTGCTTGCACGCAGACAGTTTATCCCAATTAACTCTCATTGCTGGCATAAGTGTCTTCATAAGTGTAATAATCCTCTGGGGCAGATCAGTAATAAGCTGTTCAGGCTTAGCCCCGCCAATTTGTCGGCCGTCGGCCGCCGCGAGAGCAGCCCAATCACCGCCTAACTCGGCTACGTGATTCTCTTGACGGATTTTTGCCCAAATTGGTTGAGGTACTACGTTACCGAACAACATGTCGATATCGGCGAGGTTCATAATAGTAGCATCCACTAATTGGGATAACTCTTTATAATAACCAGCCGGATTTTTACGGGGGTCAGGTAGAGTTTGTTTCACCTGCAAAACTTCCGATCGCTTCCATGGGAGGTGTATCCAAACTCTTTGAAAGTGTGGCGGAATAATAGGATTAGCCTGCGCATCACCTGGCATCCACACTGGGGGAACTTCTCGCATAGGATACTGACCAGGTGTTGCTATCCATTCCTCAGTTTTGTCTTTAAACAGTGCTCGAGGTAGTACAGTAGGCCGAAAAGATAGAAGGTGTTCCACAGCACGTCGAACATTACTACCCACAATCATACCACTCGAAAACTGATGCTGAAGTTCAGTCACTTCGGGCGGCACGTTATCTACCTCATCATTATCCGTCACTTCTCGTAAACATTTACACATTTCCTCAAACACAAATCTCTGTGTGGGCTCATTAAACTGAGAGAAGGTCTCAAAAATTATGCGCGGGGTGTTTTTAACGGGATACCTAATCCAATTACGCGCCATTTTCATTAACGTATCACTCTCCCTACCACCAGGGATTTGACTTCGACGTTGAGGGACATCGAAAACATCGGACCCAAGGATAGGTCCAAAAGGAGAGTAAAGATTAGCGACAGCATTCGGTATGCGACTACGGACAGACGGAGAAGAGGAGAGAAGTACAGGAGCAACAACATGAGGGCTAAACACAGGAGCAGTAGGAGCAGTAGGAGTAGCTAAAAAAGCAGAAGTAGCGGGAGTAGTAGACTGAGAAGGTATAGGCAGTGGAGCAGTAGGAACAGGAGCAGGTAAGGCAATAGGGACGACTTGAGGAACAAGAGGATTCGGAAGAACAGGACCAGCGACAGGCTGACCAGCAGCTGCCTGAACAACAGGTTGAGGAACAGGAGGAACCACAGGGGCTGTAGTATCCTGTGCGAATGGAGGTGGTGATTTCAGTAGATAGGACAACAAAGGGTCCTCTACCACTTCGTCTGGACGGTAAGACGGGATAACACTTGTCCACCGCCATACGTTGTAATCTATCAAAAACTTCCTTTTCCTTCTCTTCTTTGTCCCGCTGAAACTGCTCTGCAGTTCTCATCGTCGTAACAATACCTTCCCTCTTATTTTTCTTAAGCTGTTTGATTTCTTTCTGCTTGGCCTCTTTACGCCATAACTGAAAGGAATCAAACATGGCCGGCCTAGACTTCTTTTTGAACAATTTTGCTTCGAGATTATCCAAAATTGCTGTTTTGAAACTACCATGAGGTGGCCAACTAAGGACACCATCATCTTTTGTGTAACGGATCCAATAATCATTATATGCAATAGGACCCACTCCATGTCGACTATATAGTTCATGGACCGGAGTTCCAACTGGAGGTATCGGACATGAGTCCTCCAATTGGGAATCCGCACCGCAACTTTTAAAGCAACTAAACAAAGTACTGCGGCCAGGCATCGTGCACACTAACTGAGTTTCACAAATTTCAAGGGTTATCGGATTAAGGTGTCCTCGCAAAAATGCAAAACCCTCGGTTTTTGGCAATTGCAATCGTCAAATAAAACCCAACAACTAAGAACCACAAATGCAATGGAACCATGCAAACAACCAAGTGACAACAACAAAGCCAAAAGGTCCCAAAAAGGAACCAACAACTAAGGACTGGGGGCGACCCACAAATACTTAACTGAAAGAGCAATGGCGTCACCAGGAAGGCCCGCCTATCGTCTCGCTGTACAAAGGACTACGCCAGGCGCCAAAACAGGTCGACAGTCAGGCATCAGTCCGTCGCAGCCGTCAGGAGGCGAGAATCTTCGCGGGAAAAGTCTTCGGGCCACTTATTTCGACAACAGGATCGATGAAGCGGGGTGCACCTTCCCTCGGAGATTTCACACGAAGTTCCTCACGATCGTCAGGCTTTGGACCGGTACCGCTGATGTCGCCCCACGGTGGGCGCCAACTGAAGGACTGGGCTATTCTAAGGCCCAGCGGTGCCAGGGGACAACACCTGAAACCTTCGTGGGTTACCTGTTCCGGCGTACAAATGACAGAGACACGGGACACTTCCTTCGGCGTCAAAGATCGAGGTTTATTTACTGCAGGGAACACAGAAGTCACAAGAAGTACAACGTGTGTAGGTTCTAGGAGACTGCTTCAAATTGCTAAAGTGCATCGCTCCTTTTATACAGTTTTTTGTCATAGCACAACTTGGTGAACAAAAGGTTACAATTCAGTTCCCACAGTAAACTTCAAAAGGGTTGCTTTCATGAATTCAGAAGCCCGGAACATAATTACAGTAACATCGCCGGTTCCCAACTGTAAAAGTACGTTATCCCACCATTAAGTACATTCCATTCAGGCTGTAAACGAGTTTAAGGAAGAGATAGAAACAGGTGCAAGGAAGACAGAAACAGCTAGCAAAAGAGTGTAGGGGGGCAATCAGAAGCACGATTGCAGGATCAAAGGAATCGTGCCTAATGCATGCACGGCTGAAACAATAGACCGGCACGGCAAGATGAGCCTCGAGCGGGGCCATCTGCCTTTGCAGTGTCATTCCCCCTCGTCATAAAGACACCCTCAAAAGGAACACGTGTCCTCCGCAAGAGCTTGGGAATCTTAGGGTCACGAAGCGGACAGTGTCCGTTCGCTGGCTACTTGAGGGCAAGAGACAAAATGGATGCCGTATCTAAAATGGAACCCGTGGGTTCAGATGGGGAAACCCACGAATAAGACGAACGGTTCAGGCCAGCGTAGCGAAAACGCGTACACCCACTAAACTCGTCATTTGCGGTTCATAGATACCAAACTCGTCCATATTCGAACAAGTCGAAAACATCGTTACGATTGTCACGGAACCTCACTCCGCCTTGTCTGAGTTCAGCTTCAGTCTGCTGTCCTTCATCCAGTCGGCTACGGCCTTCAATCCTCTGTGGAGGTTGGCTTTGGCGGTGTGGGGGTCTTCGGTGAGGGATATGATCAGCTGGGTGTCGTCGGCGTTGGAGATGATGTTGAGGTTATGTTGTCGTGAGACGTGGGCGAGCGGTGCCATGTAGATATTGAACAGCGTCGGGCTGAGGGAGGATCCCTGTGGGACGCCACAGATGATCTCGGTAGATTTTGAGCGGAGGGGTGGGAGGCGGACGCTCTGGGTTCTGCCGGAGAGGAAGGATGCGGTCCAGGCCAGGGCCTTCTCTTGAATTCCGGCGTCATGGGGGCGTGCTGATAGGGTGCGGTGGCAGACTGTGTCAAAGGCTGCTGATAGGTCCAGGAGGATGAGGGCGGCTGTTTCTCCTTTGTCCATCAGGATCCTGATGTCGTCAGTGGCGGCGATGAGGGCGGTCTCGGTGCTGTGGTTGCTGTGAAAGCCGGATTGGGAAGGGTCCAGGATGTTGTTGTCTTCGAGGTAGCGGGTTAGCTGTTTGTTGACAATCTTCTCTGTCACTTTTGCCGGGAAAGGGAGCTGGGAGATGGGCCTTAAGATCTTGAGGTCCTTGGGGTCTGCCTTGAGCTTCTTCAGAAGGGCGTTGATCTCAGCGTGCTTCCAGCTTTCCGGGAAGGCTGCTGTCTCAAAGGAACTGTTGATTGTTTTCCGGAGGTGGGGTGCGATGGTTGTGCTGGATTTGTTGAAGACGTGGTGAGGGCAGGGGTCAGATGGGGATCCGGAGTGGTTGGAGTTCATGGTTTTGATGGTGTCTTCATCACTGACGTTAGACCAGGCAGTCAGGCGGCTGGTGCGGGTGGTCGCAGGGGTGGTGGAATCGGTGGTGTGTGTGGGGGTTTCTGGGTTGAAGCTGTCATGGATGTTGGTGGTCTTGCGGTGAAAGAAGGCGGCCAAGGAGTCGCACAGGTCTTGTGATGGTGGGATGTCGTTGGTATTGGAGCTGGGGTTCGAGAGTTCTTTCACGATGCTGAAGAGCTCTTTGGTGTTGTATGAGTTGTTGTCTAAGCGGTCCTTGAAGGCGGTCCTATTGGCAGCCCTGATGAGTTGGTGGTGTCTGCGGGTGGTGCTCTTGTGGGCTGTGTGGCTGTCAGGTGTTCGGTCGTGGAGCCATTTCTTCTCCAGCTTCCGACAGGTGCGCTTGGAGGTCCGGAGGTCTTCGGTGAACCAGACAGCTTTCTTGTTGGTGTGGTTGGTCAGGAGGTCTTGAGAGGGGCGAGGGTTTTGGCCCTGTCGTTGATCCATTGTTTAAGGTTGGTCGCGGCGGTGTCTGGGTCGGTGGGGTCGGCGGGTGGTCTCAGGGCAAGGGTGGTAGTCAGATGGTCCTTGGTGACCTTGCCCCAGCAGCGGCGTGGCAGCTGTTGGGTGCGAAGCTGTGTGGTGGGTTTCCTGAAGGTGAAGTGGATGCATCTGTGGTCGGTCCAGTGGGGTTCGGTGGTGTGGTTGAAGGAGACATGGGCGCTTGTGGAGAAGATGGGATCCAGCGTGTGTCCAGCTGCGTGGGTGGGTGTTGTCACGAGGTGTTTAAGTCCAAGGTTGGCGATGAGGGCGGTGGAGTTGGCGTCGTTGTTGTTCTCGAGGTGGAAGTTCAGGTCCCCGAGGAGGATGTAGTCCGTGGAGGCGAGGGCGTGGGTGCTGACGAGGTCGGCATTGGTGCCGCTGAACTGTAGTCGTGGTCCGGGAGGTCTGTAGATGAGTGTTCCTCTGAGGGTGGTGTTGGGGTCAGTATGGATCTGGAAGTGCATGTGCTCGTGGTGGTGAGGGTGTCGTCGGTGTTGGTCGAGATTCTGAGAGTGTCTTTGTGGATGATGGTGATTACCCCTCCCACTACGGTGGTGGGTGGCTGTGGGAGATCTTGTAGCCTTCTGGAATGGCTCTGGCGATGTCTGGTGCTGAGGTGGCGTTCAGCCAGGTCTCTGTCAGGAAGGCGACGTCAGAGCGGTAGAGTCTAGGAGGTCCCAGAGTTCAATGGCGTGTTTGCGAGTGGAGCAAGTGTTGAGGAGGATGCAGCGGAGGTCGTTGGGTTCTCTGGTTGGTGGTTTGGTAGGCTGGATGCTGGTGAATCTGCAGTTCCGGCAGGCGAAGGGCCCTTGGGTGTGCTTCGGGGTGGCCCGGTAGCAGGGGTGGTCTTGTCCGGTGTTGAGTGCATGGAGGATGCTGGAGTCGTAGTGTAGTCTGGCGTTGCGGGGGCATGGGGTCCAGGGGTCCTGGCTCTGGTCACGGTCCAGACGCGGACCGGCTTGCCTTTGGTGCGGCCTCCATAAGAGGCAAAGTGGGAGGGAGGAGCAGATGGGAGGCGGGAGTGGGGCAGCCAATGGGCGAGGGCATGGGATACAGAAGGAAAAGGGGAGGGCCGCGGGGGAGCAGTGGCGGGAAGCGGGGAGCGGGGGGGCACCGAGGGGCAGAGACTCAATCATGCAGGTGGAGCCATGCGGCATGGGGAGTGACCTGGGTTCAGGTCACACTCACCTTCGCTGCGCAGCCTCCTTAAGAGGCCAAGTGGGAGGGAGGAGCAGGCGGGAGCGTGCGGCCGATGGGCTAGGGCACCGGATACAGAAGGAAAAGGGGGCGGCCCACGGGGGAGCAGCGGCAGGGAGCAGGGGGCACAGAGGAGCACCTATAAATACAGTAAAAATAGTAACAAGCTACAAGTTGAAAAAGCAAATGCACAGATGGGGAAGAAAAGGTTGGCAGTGTAGAGGGGACAAAAACAGAGATCGGGGCACAGCTGCATTAAACCCTCGGCCGCGGCGGCACAGTGGGGCAGAGACTCGATCACGCAGGAGGAGCCGTGCGGCGTGGGGAGTGACTAGGGTTCATTCCATCCTTTCCATTACTGAGATCTTTAATTGGACGCCGAAACGCCGACCAGCACAGAGTAGCTTGAGACTCTGCCCTGCTTTCCTTTGGAGCCTGCATCAGCCTGAATCAACGCCTCGCCGGACCCGCTTCGCGGGTCCCGCAGCGCGGCTAAAACCAACGGAGCAGTATTGTCAAGGGGGCTGCCTTCCATTGACCGGCAGGGCTGCGAGCACCAGCAGGGACTCCGAGGACCAGGAGTCCCTGCGCGCCCTATTTCGATCAGCTGGGCTGCCCAAACTGCCGGCCCCACCCACCCGCCCACAGAGCTAAAGGGCTGCTTAATCAGAAAGCAAGTGGGATCTTTACTTGGACGCCGAAACGCCAACCAGCACAGAGTAGCTTGAGACTCTGCCCTGCTTTCCTTTGGAGCCTGCATCAGCCTGAACCAACGCCTCGCCGGACCCGCTTCGCGGGTCCCGCAGCGCGGCTAAAACCAACGGAGCAGTATTGTCAAGGGGGCTGCCTTCCATTGACCGGCAGGGCTGCGAGCACCAGCATGGGCTCCGAGGACCAGGAGTCCCTGCGCGCCCTATTTCGATCAGCTGGGCTGCTCTCCCTGCCGGCCCCGCCCACCCACCCACGGAGCTAAAGGGCTGCTTAATCAGAAAGCAAGTAGGATCTTTACTTGGACGCCGAAACGCCGACCAGCACAGAGTAGCTTGAGACTCTGCCCTGCTTTCCTTTGGAGCCTGCATCAGCCTGAACCAACGCCTCCCGGACCCGCTTCGCGGGTCCCGCAGCGCGGCTAAAACCAACGGAGCAGTATTGTCAAGGGGGCTGCCTTCCATTGACCGGCAGGGCTGCGAGCACCAGCAGGGACTCCGAGGACCAGGAGTCCCTGCGCGCCCTATTTCGATCAGCTGGGCTGCCCAAACTGCCGGCCCCACCCACCCGCCCACAGAGCTAAAGGGCTGCTTAATCAGAAAGCAAGTGGGATCTTTACTTGGACGCCGAAACGCCAACCAGCACAGAGTAGCTTGAGACTCTGCCCTGCTTTCCTTTGGAGCCTGCATCAGCCTGAACCAACGCCTCGCCGGACCCGCTTCGCGGGTCCCGCAGCGCGGCTAAAACCAACGGAGCAGTATTGTCAAGGGGGCTGCCTTCCATTGACCGGCAGGGCTGCGAGCACCAGCATGGGCTCCGAGGACCAGGAGTCCCTGCGCGCCCTATTTCGATCAGCTGGGCTGCTCTCCCTGCCGGCCCCGCCCACCCACCCACGGAGCTAAAGGGCTGCTTAATCAGAAAGCAAGTAGGATCTTTACTTGGACGCCGAAACGCCGACCAGCACAGAGTAGCTTGAGACTCTGCCCTGCTTTCCTTTGGAGCCTGCATCAGCCTGAACCAACGCCTCCCGGACCCGCTTCGCGGGTCCCGCAGCGCGGCTAAAACCAACGGAGCAGTATTGTCAAGGGGGCTGCCTTCCATTGACCGGCAGGGCTGCGAGCACCAGCAGGGACTCCGAGGACCAGGAGTCCCTGCGCGCCCTATTTCGATCAGCTGGGCTGCTCTCCCTGCCGGCCCCGCCCACCCGCCAATCAAATTAGTTGCTACTTAAAGATAGACGTGTCCCCACTGTGCGGGAGGGCGCCGGGAGAAGCCCGGGACAAGGGCGGGACCGTCTGCGGCCGTCCAAGGATGGGACGGGCCACCCCTCTAACGCCCATTCTTTGGTAAGTGTCAATTTTTACTGCTGCTGCCAGCAAGGACTTTCCCACTAACTTACGGCGTACTAGGCATTGCTCCTCGTCCAATATACCCCTAACCAACCATGTCTTCGGATCATGCAAAATCCAAGAATATAAATGTAAATACATTGAAGGGGCCAGTAACAGGAACTATCGATCAATTCTTTAAAAGAGTCACAGTCGTTTTAGAAAAAGAAATAGCGGATACTGAAAAGCGCCTATCGATGGACCTGTTAACTGGTAAGCGCTCTTCCCTAGGTTTGATTGGGAAAGCCCGCTCACCAAATGTGAACGTCTCTGATTCCCAGACCTCCATCATTCCCTCTATTGACATTGATTCACTTGCACTTCTGGGAAATGAGGTGAGAGACGGATTAATTCACACACCCAGTAACGAACCAGACCCAGCCCCTGAAATCCTTCTAGTCAGCCCTAACACATCTAGACTATCTAGCTCCCCCAATTTCTCTGTTTCCCCTCCACCTCCATTAGAACAAATAAACAATCATCCGAAGAAACGAAAGAGACAACCTTCCCCCCCCTCCTCAAGCACAACTACCATCTTGAACACAACCCCCTCACCCACAACACCCCCCATGCCCAGCACGGCGCAGAAAACGCTCACCAAGACAGGGCTTTTTCCTGAAATGGAGGCTGAACTTCTCTCCAGAATAGAGGTAATAGTGAAGGCCCTTATGCTTCCTCTTCTGGAGAGAACAAGACTAATAAGCTCCCACTTAGAAAATTTGGGCAAACAAATAGAAGATAACACTGCGGCCATTACCAAATTATCGCCACAATTCCATAAACATTCTACACAAAAACCCCACAGGCCAAAACGCTCTACCACTGGAACAACCATCCACCAGTAGTGCGTCCTTGAAACTTGGAACAACGCAAGGGAAAAAAGCGGTGGCCAAAAGCTCAAAAGAAACAATAAATAATGAAAATCCAAAACCACTTAACAGCAATCAGGTAAAAGAGGGGGTGAAAGCAACTGTAAGGGGTAACAACACGACAGGGAAGAATCCTGTAGAAAGAACCCTCCCCGTACCAAACACCAACCTTAATCCTCCTACGAACCTCATACCAACTAGAGAGCCGGGCGAGCAGTCACCACAGCGCCCAAAAAGATTTAGATGCAGGATAGTTGATTTACCTCCTGAATCCGCACCATATACAATCATTATGGCAGGAGTACCAGAATTAGCTGAAGGGGTCAGAGAAAATTACCACGCTTTAAAAAACAAAACTATCTACTGGTTGAAGCAGAATAGACCCCTTCCTGCACATGTTAATGGAGAAATCCTGTCAGTAAGGCGGGCTATCTGGGTGGGGTCAAGGCCGAAAGACAAAAGGGGGAATGTGATAATCATCAATTTTAAGGATCACAGGGTGGTGAGAACCATAGGTGATTGGTATGAGCCTACAGGGGGGGACAACATTTTGACACATTATGTCAGCTACTTCTACCCACGGAAATTAATAAACAAGCCAACTCACCATCACATTAGAAGGCAACACCCAGAGCGGAGAGAAGTAGGCTATCAATTTACTCAGAATCACTTCTCAAACCAACCCCCGCCGCTACCTTATCCCCATCCTTATCAGAGTAATTTGTTTAATAACAACTACCATCCAATACTCCCAGATTATAACATACCAATATTCAACCCCTTCTCAACACTGAGTGGCATAGAAGGTATAGATTGACTTGCCAGCAATCAATCTCCGCTGCAAGAACCCCATATGACAAAAGAAGATACCCCTTTGGACGATACCTTCCTAGGCATCCCAGCTGAAACCTGCAGTCATAAAGGTCAACTCCAACTGACCCAATTGAATGGAACAAGTCCGAGGGAGGTGGAAGAGTCCATCAGACGGAGTAAAACAAACATGACCCCCATTTTAACTCATAGGGAACTTAACATAGACTCAGAGATAGTCGTAAGAGACATGGAAGATAGGTCAAACAAAGGACAGGTTCCCTCCAGGAGAGAAGAAAATATCCAAATAATGTTCTGGAATGTTGCGGGTCTCCGAGATAAAATTCTGGATGGAAGTATCCAAGACTTTGTTAAAGAATGCCAAGTCCTGGCCCTTCAGGAGACTTGGCTCTCGAAAGAAATGCACCTGATAGGCTACAAAACTTACTTCTCAGCAGGGATTGCAGGAACCCACGGAAGACCCAAAGGTGGGCTGGTAATTTACATATCAAACACAATACCAGGTCTAGAAGTCACAGTACTCAGTCTAGAACCCCACTATCAAATCGTAAAGCTGGTCTTCAAGACAAAGAGGACAATAATTCTCGTTAACTTATACGATAATACAGGGGAAAAGGAGAGAACAAAAATGCTGGGGGCCCTTTGTAAGGAACTGACTAGCGGCACGAGACTAACATTAGGGCTGGAACCCGCAAACATTGTCTGGGGAGGTGATTTTAACCATCATCCCTGTATGATGATTAACAGCGATGTTTGTGGGATGAGAGGCGATTCAGAAGCTCAAATAACCCACTTTAATCATTCAGTGGTGGGTGATTTGTTAAATGAAACTATCTCCAGCTTGGACCTAGTCATGTTAAACCAAATTAACCCCTTAACTGGGAAACTGGACCCAACCTACCTCGGCAGGGGCTGTGAAACAACTATTGATTATATCCCCATCACAGCGACCCTAGTAAATAGGACCACAAACTTCAAAGTTAAAATTAATACATTGAGCGACCACTCGGCCCTAGCCTTTGAACTAATCTTAGAACAAGGCCAGCCACTAGTCCAGACTATAATGTCCACCCTTACCCAGAACAACATACAGCTCACAAAAACAAATGGCTACACTTTGGGGTGGGGAAAGATCGATCCTAATGAGCTGTCAAATAAGGTTGTAACTGAAGCAAAACCTGCAATATTGAACTGTTTAGACCTTGAGGCCAGTGAAGAGAAAGTTATAACCCATTTTAAACTAATATTAGTTAAAGTAAATGAATGCCTTACCAGGAATCAGAAAGGGTTTAAGGAAAGAAAAAAAGGTTGGTTTAACCCAGATTGTACCGCTGCCCATAGAAACTTAAAGAGAGCATTATCTAAAACAACAAGAAACCAGGAGGAGATTAGGAATTTGAGGAAACAATACAGGCTTGTGTGTAAAGCGCGAAAAGAAGAGCTAAAAAAGGCCCTATGGGATCAGCTGCATGAAAGTTCACTTAATAAAGACAGCGATCTGTTTTGGAAGGTGGTAAAAGCACCTTTCCTGACGGACGTAGATGACCACCCTAGCATAGAAGTGGCTATTGAGGGCCAAACCTGGTTCAATCACTTTGCTAAGATCTTTGGACAAACCCCGGCAGTAGCCCCCACAGGTAGAAGTTTTAGCCCAAATCAGGATAAATCATTCCCAATTCCACTGGCAATTGAATTACACGAGGTAATTGCGGCAGTTAATGCTAGCAAGAGTGGAAAAGCCCCAGGCCCGGATGGGGTACCGGTTGATTTTTTCAAATTTAAATTAGACCTGTGGGCCCCTATTATAACCAGGGTGCTCAACGCAACAATGAAGTGTGGCCTACTTACCTCATGGACACAATCAATACTGGTACCCATTTTCAAAAAAGGCAATAGAGAGGAGGTGACTTGTTATAGACCTATTTCCCTCCTCAATTCTTTGAGGAAAGTACTGGGTAGAGTGGTACTCCAGCATTTGCAGGACTGGGTAGACGATACCGGGACCCTCTCGGACATCCAGTATGGCTTCCGAGAGGGACTTGGAACAACGGAACAAGCCTTGAACTTGGCCCTTTTGTTGGGAAAATACGTGTCGGCAAAACGCGGGAAGGTCTACATGGTTTATGTCGACCTTTCTGCGGCTTTCGACTGCGTTTCCCATGCAAAATTATGGTCGGTGCTGTCCAATATGGGAATAGATGAGGCTCTCGTGACTTTTCTAAGAGAACTTTACTCTAACGCCTCTTCCAGGGTGCGTTTTGGAGTACGGGGTGAATTGTCGGAATCTTTTTCCGTAGAGCGTGGGGTCAGGCAGGGGTGCGTCCTTGCCCCCTTCCTCTTCTCCCTCTACACCAACGGTCTCGAGGTGGAAATGCTGAGGGGGGGTTTGGACCTGCCCCGTGTGAATAATAGACTGGTGCCCGCGCTCTTGTACGCGGACGACGCAGTGCTCTTAGCATGCACCCCACGTGAGCTCCAAAAGTCCCTGAACAGCTATGCTAAATTCATGAGCGACCTAGATCTCCATATAAACATAAAAAAAAACCTATGTTATGGTTGCTGGCCAAGTCAGGAAACAAGAAAAAGCCATTTTCCTCAACAATGAAAAGCTGGAAACCACCCCCCAGTACCCTTATTTAGGGATTATGATAGACGAGAAGCTCAACTGGAGAGCAGCCATAGAAGCGCGTAAACACCAACTTCTCCGCTCTATTGCTGCTCTTATGAAATTCGCCCAAAAGTTGGGGAAAAAGCCACTTGTTGAATTACTTCAGATCTATAGAGCTAAGTGCCACTCCATCGCACTCTATGGGGCGGGACTATGGGGACATAAAAACACAAATGCCCTCCAGGTAGCAGAAAATATCTTCACGAGATTCTTGCTTGCGGTTCCAAAAAGAGTCTCTACTTTCGCCTGTCATGCAGAACTGGGACTACCACACATCGAAGATTTGGCTAAAGTCGAACCCGTACTTCTTTGGCGCCGAATATGGGTCTCAACAAAAAACACCCTCACCAAAGCCATTATTACGGACTGCATGACTTTAGACAGTGCTGAAAAAATAGACTGGCTCATATACGTAAAAAAACTTTTCACAGACCTAGGAATGGCGGAGTATTACCATAATCCCGAAACCATTGCCGAAATAACAAAAAAAGAACTAAAGGCAAAGGCGTTGAGCCATTTCGAAGAGTTACGTATTACCGTGGAGATTAAGAAACCATCTGTACAGCACTCCATAGCAGCCAAGACCACCCTGGAAATGGAACCATACCTAACCTATGTAAACTCACAGTTTGAACGTTTCCTACTTACGAGATTCAGGTTGAACATTTCAACAGGGTGGTAGCATTCCCTAAAAGAAACAGTTGGGAAGAATGTCTAACTGCCTGCCCATGTGATGACCTATCAGAGCAGTCAACAATGCACACCGTACTGTTTTGCAAATTTTACTCTGCACACCGTAAACTTTGGCTAATCCCTTTGCTCCGATCTTTTCATCTTAGAAGATGCCGTCCTGCTATGCTTCGGATACAATTTTTAAACTCTGCATACGTTTGTAAAGTTGTTAGTACCTTTTTAAAATGCATTTTTAAGCACAGGCTAAACCTTCAAAATAATAATCCCTAACCTTTCTGATAAAGTAATGACGATTTTTTCTCTTAATGAATTGAATATCCATTAGCAATGTTAAATTCTATGAAATGTTTGTACACTTTTATGGTTTTCTTTGTAATAATGAAACCGAATAAAGATTTTACTACTACTACTACTGAGATATTACCACTCTCATGGACAGATCATACCGCTATCATTTTTACTTTATCAAAGCCTCCCCACTCCCAGCATAAACTAAAACCTAAAGACACGATAGCTGTATGGTCTTGGAAAAATGTAGATAGCCTTGAATTATTGAAGATTTTAGTAGCAACTGCCCCAATTCTCCCAGTTAAAGTGGCTACAGCCGTATTTTCGGGTTGGATTGAGGCTGCATGCAACACTTTATCACCGGTTAAACTATACTCCCATAAGCGAGCTCGTCCCTCTCGCCCCCTGGTTTTCGGATAACCTACAAAAACATAAAACGGACTGTAAAAGGCTTGAATGGGTATGGAGAAAGGAGTACAATATTAACACCAAGGAGGCCTAGAGAGCAAGCCTCGCAAACTATAAAACATTACTCAAGGAAACAAAAAAATTATACTTTGCAGAGCAGATTAATGAGGCCAAATCCTCATCAAGAGAAGTGTTCAAAACTTTCACCAAGTTGACTAATCCGGATAGACCCCCAACACCTAGCAGTTCTGTTCTTTGTGAATCAGTGGCTTACTTTTTTAGAAACTAGTTGGAAGCCATCTTCTCCTCCTTTTCTTAACAGTAAGGGGGGGTGGAGGTCTTAGTTAGGTCATTATCAAGTGCCCTAAAATCTGTACCTCTTTTAGAGGGTTTCACACCATTCGAGACACAAGATTTAGTCAATCTCTTAAAGGCATCTCAATCCGGATCTCCCATGGACCCTTGTCCAGTGTCAGTGATTAAAAGTGTCCCTGAGGCCATTGCCTCTATCCTTACTCCTCTGTTCAATATCAAACTTAACTCTGGCCAGTTTCACAAGTCCTGGAAAACAGCCTCAATACTTCATCTTATAAAAAAAAACGTTTAGATCCTAACAGCTATAGACCTATCTCGCGCCTCCCATTACCGGCTAACTTGATCCAGAGAGTTATGTATTTATTTATTTATTTATTTATTTATTTATTTATTTATAGTGTTTTGTATAGCGCGGACAAGACCCGTGGGTATCAGAGCGCTTAACAGGAAGGAATTGCATATAAAGATAATAAAAGCAATAATAACAACAAGAGCATAGTGAGGTAGAAAGGCAATATACTGTATGGACGCGATTAATATATATATTCATAATGATTGTGCAATTGTCATTATATGGAGAGCAAGGCTTGGCTTGTGTCATGTTAACAAACCATGCTCGTTGAGGTAGGGTTATAAGGCGATTCAGTGCATATCAAGGATAATAAGTATAAATAAATCAAGTGAGGTAGAAGTTATATATAGTGGTTGAGACAAATAGTTAAAGTTCCACATATATGGGTGAATAAATCAAGTGAGATAGAAGTTAAATAGTATGACTGTGAGATATAGTTCAAATTCAAATTCACACATGTATACGAGGTAGCTGTGAAGTGTCAAGCCTCGGCTTGCGCACGGTATCAGTTCATTGTTCGATGATGATCTTTCCATTTTCCATGGAGAGGGCAGCACTCCGTTAGCGTCATTGATCATCCCGGTGATCCTTAAGTTACTCTAAGTAGGGTATTTACTCATCAAGTGGCTCTTCAATTCTCGTTTGAATGTTACTGTATTTTGAATCTTCCTGATGTTTGGAGGGAGTGAGTTCCAGATTCTGGGGGCAGCTCCGGAGAATGCTCTGTTGTAGGTCTTTTTCTTGTGGAAAAAGGCTGGTCGTAATAGCAAATCTTTTGCGCTTCTCGTTGTTCTGTTACCTCCTGAGATCTGAAGTTTCTTGGCTAGGTATCTCGGTGTGTTGTAGGGAACCGCTTTGTGCGTGATACAGGCCATCTTCATTTGAATTCTGGCTTCATAAGGTAGCCAGTGTAGTGCTTTCAGGTGAGGAGAAATGTGATCGAATTTCTTCGTTCCCGTAATGAGTCTCGCCGCTGCGTTGAGGCAGGCTTTTAGCGGTGCTGTGGATGTTTTTGGCAGGCCCGCCAATGTGGTGCAGCCATATTCGATCCTCGAGATGACTAGTGATTGTATAGCCAGTTTTAGATCTGTCTCAGTGATAAAGGGTTTCAGTTTTCTTAAATAGTTCAGGTGGAAGCGGGCGCTCTTGGCCATTGCGTTAATATGGTTTTTCATGTCGAGGTTCTTATCTAGTGTAATTCCTAGTGATTTGGCTGAGTTAACTAGGGTCGGGGTGCATTTTAGCGCAGTCACCAGTTTAGTCCACTCTATAACTTCAGATTGGCTCCTTGTCGGTGAGATTAGCAGGAATTCGGTTTTCTGGGCGTTTAGTTTCAGATGGTTCATCGTTAGCCATCGCAGAGCACTCTTTAAAGTCTTGTTCATTAGGTCGATGTCCTCAAGGGAGGCGATCTTTATGTATAATTGCGTGTCGTCCGCATACATGTGATAGGATACTTGTGATTTTTGAAGGATCTCCGTAAGAGGTTCTACGTATAAGTTGAATAGATCTGGGGATAGCGTAGAGCCTTGCGGGACCCCTATTGCGTTGGGGCTCGGGGAAGAGATTGCTTGGTTAACCAGGAATCGCTGAGTCCTGTTCTGTAGGAAAGAGTTAAACCATTTCAGCACGTTTCCAGACAAACCCATCCTGTTTTGTAGTCTGGTCATAAGCACTTCGTGTTTAACCGTATCAAATGCTGATGATAGGTCTAGGAGGATCAGTAGGCAAGATTGATTTCGGTCTAGGGCTTGTAAGGCGTCATCGACAATGTGCAGGATCGCAGTTTCGGTACTGTGCCCTGTTCTGAAACCTGATTGGCAATCATCCAGTAGCGAGAATTTAGCGATGTGTTGACTTAGTTGGCCCTGCACGCATTTCTCAATGAGTTTAGCCAGTAGAGGGATGTTGGTCACTGGTCGATAGTTGTTCGGGTCTGTGGCAACAGCTGTCGGTTTTTTAAGGATGGGCATCACCTGCCCTGTTTTTAGACAGTCAGGGAGGGTTCCTTGTGCAAGTGAGGCGTTTATTATCTCAGTCCAGATCGGAACTAGCGTGTGGCTGATTTCTCTTACACACTTTCCTGGTAATGGGTCTTGAAAGTGGTTGTTCGGTCTAAGTGCCGCCAGCGTTCTGGCGATTTTTTCCTGGTCGTATAGATCAAATGTGTCCCATTTTGCCTTATTTTTAGTTTGGAGGCACTCTGGTGAGAAATTGGACTCATCACTGGATTGAGGTGGTGCCTTAAGGTTAGTTGCTGCAATTGTGAGGTCATCTTCAAGCAATTTAGATTTTTCGGTGAAAAATGAGGAGAATTCTTCGCAGCTTATGGGCGTTTTTGTATTCTCTAAAACCGTTTTGGTTAGTTTATTTGACTGTTGTTTTAAGATCTCGAAGAGTTTTCGTGGTCTGTTTATGGCACTGTCCAATTCATCTCTGAAAAATTCTTTTTTGGAGTTGATTATTTTTTTGTTGTATTCTTTTCTTGTTTTTCTGAGCGCTTTCAGCTCCGGGGAGGAGGGATGTTGTCTCCACCTCCTTTCGGCCATTCTCAGTTTGCGCCGGTCCTCATTCAATGATTCATTAAACCAAGGATTTCTTGGTTTCTCTGATATTTTTTTCGTTTTTAGGGGCATGGTGTCATTGACGATATTACCAATTGAGGTTATGTAATGATCGGTCAGCTCATTGACATTTTGCTTGTTGTTGGGTGGCTTCAAGTCTCTCTCACACCTTTTAACCAGTAGTTCAGTGTTAGCCTCCTTTGTGTCTCGGATCAGTTTCTCGAGCTTGCGTGGTTGCACGGTCCTGCCCTTTGTCAATGTAGGTATCGTGAATGATATGATGTGATGGTCAGACCAGTCACATGGGTCTATAGCAAGGATAGAGGTCTCATCCTTTTTTGAGATAATCCAGTCTAAGGTCGCTCCTAGTGAGTGAGTGGGTTGGTTGCAGGCTTGTACAAGTTTTAGCTCATTGAGGAAGTCTTTAAGCGCGTTGACCAATTTATCACCGCCGTCATTCCAATGGAGGTTAAAGTCGCCTAGGAATATATTATTGGCGTCCGAGTTAGAGTTGGTCGTTATGATCTCCATCAGTTGTTCTGTGAACTTAGCGTTCTCCCCTGGTGGGTGGTAGAATGCATGCAGTTTGCAGCTTTGATTCTTTGGTGTTCTCACATTAATGCCAAGGTATTCACAGGATTCTAAGGGGTCAGATTGGAAATGACAGACCTCGATCTCAGACCGGTGAATGCAAGCTATGCCTCCTCCCACATTCCTTGGTCTGTCTAGCCTGACGATGTTATATTGAGGTGGTACTAAGAGATCCATGGTAGGAGATGAAGATTCATTGAGCCATGTTTCCGTGAGGATGGCCAGGTCAATTTCTTTATTGATGATGAGGGCGGCTATATCTGCTGCATGTTTAGTTGCCGAACGACAGTTAAGTAGAAGACAGTTCAAGGGTTTCTGTGGTTTAACGAGTTTTCCATTATCCGTTTCAGATGCAATAAGCTGAATATGTTGAAGATTTTGGTGGATTGCTTTCCTGTCATTCTTTCTGGTCGATCTATTAGAGTCAATAGGTACAATTTTGATATTCTCCTCCTTACTGCGGGCATGTTGCTCATAGGACCTGAGTAAGGCTCGAGTTTCTTCAATCGACAAGGGCATTGTCCTGTTAGGTCTGTTGTGTCTGAGTACCAGATTCTGGATGTGTGAGACCTTGGTGTGCGTGCTTATCGTCATCTCCCAGATTTTTCCAATTGTCTGTGAGACTTTCATTGAGTTTTGCGCTAGATTCCCTACAAGTTTTTGGAGCTCCTTGATTTCTTTCTGAGTTCGGGATGAGTTCTTGTGTGAGGTAGACCTGGCTGGATGAGCAATGTAGTTTGCTCTTCTCTGCAACTGATCAGATCTCATTCCCACAAATCTTTTCTTGGTAAGGGGTGTTTTAGTGGATCTGAGGGATTCTGGTCTTGTATTCGGGGAAGGAAAGTAGGGGTCGATCTCATCTACTTTGTTCATTTCGTTGGCTTCATAGAGGGGTTCGCTTGGAGCTGGGATACATTCTTCCAGCGCAGTGGCGTTGTGCGTTCGCGGCACCGGCTCTATCCTTGGGACTTTATTCTTCACTTTGTTTCCAAGGTTGGTGGCCATCGTTATCTTTTCTCTCACAGTCTCTGGTGTTGCCATCGCATTTACGGTTAAATCTTCAGTGTTATCGGTTTGGTTGTTCTGGCCATCTGTTAGATTGGTGTCTCTAGTGTTGGAGTCGAAGTTATCGCGTGTGATATCTGGTAGTGACCCGTTTTGTTGAAGGTTTGGTCCTTCTGAGTCAACCTCTAAGTTTTGGAGAGTTAGCTCAAAGCTCTCAAGTTCTCTGTTGGTTACTTGCATCGGTTCTTCCTTGTGGGTCAGGCTATGCTCTTCATTAGCCGGATTGGAAGACCTCCCTGTTCTATCGGTACTAGTCTCTAGGGTTACCTTCTCAGTTTCCGTTATGTCTCCACGGCTGGGGGTTTGCGAGTTGTGGCGAGTTGTGGCATCAACTGGTTGGTTGATGTCCCCAGTTGAATTGACCCTGTTGTCCCGCATGATTGCATGTTGGGTCATGGGTGGTTGGTGTCTTGGTCTCTCCAAAGATTCTTTTACAATTAGGAAAGTCTTTTCAAATTCCTCAAGGTCCTTATTGGCTGCTTGTATCAGCACTATTCCCGTTTTATATAACGTGATGCATAGTTCAGCATTGCAACTTCTTGATGGGGAAGTTATTAATTTTGTGCCATGAGGGATGTTTTTCAAATCTACTATGATCAGCATTTCTGTGAGTGCATTGCGCCATTTCGCTGTTTTATTTGTGTGAAAAATCAAGTCATTCATTATGGTGCCTTTGACCATATCAAAGTATGGGTCGGCGAACAATGTGTCCGGGTTTTTTCTCAATGTGTTATGTTTGAACTTTTTGGCCGCATTTTTGGATAGAGTAGAAGGATATTTTATACTCTGTGTTTTAGGGCCTATCGTCATTCGGCCTCTTACATCCATATTCAGTTGCTGTTATCAGACTGTTTAGATTTGATCAGAGTTGTTCCCTTGTCAGTGAACAATGGTAATCTCCTTCTTAGTTCCAGTATTGGCAGATGGATCACGTACCAAAATTTCACAATTACGTGGAGGGTGCAGTTCCTCTGCTGAGCTCCAATTGCACCTTTTTAATTCCGTTACCATGTCGTAGGAATTAATTTCACTATCCCTTGTATGTTCAATTTAGCACATTTATGCAGATCAATAATGTGCTAGATCCGACACAATTTGGCTTTTGCGCTAAACACAGCACAAAGCTTGCCTTGATCAAAGCTAGGAGGAGGTCCGAGAGTTGATGGAACAAGGTGGCAAAGCAATTCTGATTATGCTGGATTAGTCTGCAGCCTTCAATACGGTCCATCATGAAGTTCTGATGGACTGGTTATAGGCTGCAGGGGTTCAGGGCAAAGCCTGGAACCTTTTGAAATCTTTCCTGGCTGACAGAATTCAGATGGTGGACTTGGGTAGGCATAGGTCAAAGCCGTTTTCTCTCCCTTGCGGGGTTCCGTAGGGCTCTTCCCTTAGTCCCACGCTTTTTAATATCTATGTGGGCCCGCTGGCAGCACTGATAAGATCCCATGGGCTCCAGTTAACATTTTATGCGGACGACACACAAATTGTGTTGTCCCTAAAGTAAGGCAAGGAATTGGAAACCGGCATAAAATGCTGTGAATGCATGAAAGCTATTGCCGGCTGGGTGTCCTCAAATTGCCTAAAACTAAACCCAAGCAAGACGGAGGACATTATTTTTAGGCAACAACCCTAACATCTGGACTCCTGATTGGTGGCCTGAAGAAATGGCAATCAATCAATCAATAAATCCCCAGCCTCTACTAGGAAAGCCAAGAACTTAGTGGTGATTATGGATAATAAACTAACTTTTGGGAAACAGGTTAGCGGAGTTGTTTCAACAGGCTTTTATCTCCTCAGAGTTTTGAAGAAAATAAAATTCTTTCTACCGGAGGATAGTTTTAGGACAGCAGTCATTGCATTCATTTTGTCTTGGCAGGAATGTTATAATAGTATGTAAATGAACATTTACAAGAAACATTCAAATCGACTTCAGCTGGTGCAAAATGTGGCAGCCAGGTTGCTAACCGGCACACATAGGTTTGTCTCTGTTAGGAAGGAACGTATGCAGCTTCACTGGCTCCCAGTGACACAGCATGGACAATTCAAAGTACTTGGCACGGTTTTTAAGTCTCTGACAGGCCGGGGCCCTGAATATCTGAGGAAACGCCTTCAATGGTATGTCCCTGGGAGAACATTGCGATCCGCGGAGGCAAAGCAAGTGGCCGTCCCACCGAGTTAAAAAAGCCAATTGGGGTGGTAGAAGTTTAATCGTCTGTGCTGCTAAAGCTTGGAACAACCTACCATTTCAACTCAGGAATGATACTGAGCTCCTCTCCTTTAGGAGGGGGCTCAAACTTGGCTGTTTTCCGAATAGCCATTTTATTTTTTGGTAACCAGTTAGGTATGGCTCAGCGTGAGGACACCTTTGAGGTAGAAGTGCAAGTTAAAATCTTATTAAAATAACAAGTGGGAGTTGCACGTTTTAAGTCATGACTTGTTGGTCGACATGGAGTATGAGTGGTCCCCATATTTTCTCAAAGTTCCGGTGTTGGTCTTCCACTTTGTAAATCTTCTCTCATAAGTACTTTATCTAACCAGTTCTGTCATTCATTCAATCTGTATTGGCACTGTGAGGGTTTGCCGCTTTTAGAGGATGCATATTTTTGCTAGCATCAAAGCCAATGACATCCACCTCTTCCAAAGGACGTGGCAACATCAACGTCCAGCGTCGTGCAGAACGGCTAGCTTCACTGATTTTGCAAAGTTGCAAACATCTGCACAGAACTTTTAAGGCCTGCAGCGGTGGACCCTCCCCTAAAGCGGAGGAGCATTACACCATGGCTTTTCAGCACTGCAAAAAAAGGAAAAATAAATGATAACACAATGTTATTATCATTGTATTTCTTCATGGTGAAGGCAATTTTGGGGCAGGCGGGGCTTGGCTGCCATCACAGCCAACAGAGGAGGAGTGGTGGGCTCCCTCTTAAGATCGCATGATGGTTTGGCTGTGCATCTTGGGCCGTCAAACAGCCATGCGCGCTCAGCATGTTCTCCACCTGCCTGTATTGCACAGCCTGGGTGGAGAACATGCACAGGCTGCCAGTGCCTGTCTGAGCACCGACCAATCACGATGCTGCTGTCATGCTGGTGACAGCAGCCGTCGTGATTGGCTTAGGGGAGCATGTGTGATTCCTGGTTCCGGGACTCATCAGGAAGAGAAGCTGAAGAGAGACGACGGAGGAAAGACTGTGACGAGGTAAATGTAATCTTTCTCTTTCTGACCCCCGCCACCTCTGATCCATGCCAGCCACCGGTGGAAGCCTGGCCAGACCGTAGTATATGATGAAGTCCAGCTGGGTCTCTAAGCCCGTACATTTACCCAATGAAAAGAGGGGAATGAGTGGGTTGGGGTTCAGACGCAGCAATAAATCTGAGCCCAAGGTTTTGACCTCCCATGCAGGGCTAGAGATATAAAATGAAAAGTCTTGCTGTCTTTACAGGCTTGGAGGCTCAATATACGCTCAGTTAAATGTGGCCATTGCTGAGACGAGGCACTAAACATCAAGCAAAGGCTTTTATGAGTTTGAAAGAAGCAGGCTTTGAAATGTCCACCCCCGTGCACTGTAAAGAAGTCATTGAAGGAAAACAGTCACGATTGAAGAATTATCCGTTTTCATTTAAACCACAAGGGCCAAAATGCTAATCCTATGTTTATTATATGCATCAAACAACCACTACACCTATGCTGTGTTGCGTGACTTTGATTATTGTTAAACAAGTTGGTGCAATAGTTCTTTTTTTTTTTTTTAGTTCAACAAGATTTTATTAAAAGAAATAAGGATCCAAATAATAGCAGTCAAAATACAAAGAGGTGATACATTCCAATATGAGTAGAACGTGAAAAAACAAACATGGATATCATTCGATCAGCAACTCAATTATATGTAAATAAAATTAGAAAGAGGGGAATCAATGCGGAGTTACCAATATAAGTCAATAATGGGTATATCGTGTAGAACATGGAACATATCAGCCACTGAGATGAGGGTAGGGGCAGGGGAAGAAACAAGAGCAAAAGGAGGAAGGAAGTAAAGAAAGGAAAAAATAGCAGTAGAAAGAAAGAGGCGGGACGAGAGGACAGGAAAGAGGGAGAAAGAGAGAAGGAATCCCACATGAATAGCCCAATGCAACGTAATTAGCAGACCAAACATTACGTAGACAAACCAACAGGAAAACGAGGGACTACACCTTGCGAGGAGAGTTCCATGTATTTATCCAGGGATTCCCAAACCCCACTCGAAATGGAGGGCGATAGGTGTGCTAGATCTACTGAGGTGTGAGCACTACGTAAGAAGGAAACCCATGCCCACCACGTATGGTAAGAGACTGACGAGAAAGATTTCCAATCCATAAGGATAACCTTGACCGCAATAGATAAAAGAAGATCTAACAGCTGTAATTGTAACAAATCAAGGGGAAGGGGCGTAGGGGCAGCCCAGGGACCTAATAGGACTAGAGGGAAAGAGAGCTGGAGCTGAATGTCAAAAATAAGAGATAAATGTTGCTGAATAAGGGCCCAGAAAGGTTTAAGTAAGGAACAATTATAGAACATATGAGGGAAATCCCCCGCCTCCATGCCACAACTCCAACAGAGATCATCTTCTTTAAGGTTGAGAGAATGAAGACGTACAGGTGTCCAGTGGAGTAAGTTAATCGAGAAAAACTTGGACTGTATTAGGGAAGGAGCTATTTTGTTACGAAGCGCAAATTTGCTGATGGATTGCCAAGCTTCAGATGATAAATGATCCGTGATATTGTGATCGAAATGACGCATCCATTTTTGTTGTGCAACTGTCTGGTCAGGAAGCGAAGTAGAAGATAGAAACTTATATATGTGGGAGGCAACATGACCAGCTTTGAGCCAAATACAAAATAGCGAAATGGTAGGGGAGGAGGGGTGAAGACGAGTTTTTGAGATGGCAACCTTGATTTTAAGAAAGGTATAGAAGTCTAGATTAGTTAGAGAGTGTTTGAGCGCTAGGGTAGAAAAAGGTAGGGGTTCCCCAGAGTCACTATACAGATGTTGTACAAGAGAGACACCTTTCGTAGCCCAATATGACATGAGGGTGGGAGTGATATTAATTTTGATTTTTGAATTACGCCAAATGGAAGACCATCTAGTTTTGTGCAGAGGAAATGCTAGCTTCCTGTCCACTTTCTTAATTGCGGTAATTGTATCAATAATTATAGAGCGGGAAAACAGAATGTGCAAAGTGGAAGTAGTACAGAGAGAGGCAAGTGGTAGAGGTGCAACTAAGTCCTGTTCTATGAGTAGCCATAAAGGAATATGATGGGATGGGGGAGAAAACCATAAGGCCCCCTGAGAGGCCAAGAAAGCCGTCTGGTATTTTTCCCAGTCTGGGAAATTACAACCTCCCATATCACAGGGTCTACGTAAATATTTATATGCTAATCGAGCGCGTTTGCCATTCCAAAGAAATTTGGCGGTGATACCATCGATTTCCCGAAAAAAAGAGTCGGATAATTTCATCGGAATCATAGATGAGACAAAATTAATAATCGGCGTGATCATCATTTTTAAGGTTTGTAGTCGACCCCACCACGAAATATGTTTCGGAGACCATGTATCCAGAAGACGACGAACCTTAGTAAGAGTTTGAGATTCATTGTAGGCAACCGTGGTATGTAGCGTGGAACAGAAATAGATGCCTAGATATTTGAGATGGGTAGATTGCCACTTAAAGCCAGCCGAACCCATATGAGCAGGAAAACAGTAGGCATTTAAAGGGAACATTTCTGTCTTATCTCTGTTTAGAGTGTATCCGGATACTTTAGAGAACAAAGAAATGGTATCAGAGATAGCAGGGATGGCCAACGCTATATCGTCAGAGAAGATGAGAACATCGTCAGCGTAGGCAGCGGTTTTAAGACAATGAGTACCAAAAGAAAATCCTTTGATATCAGGATGCAAATCAATCAGCCGAAGGAGAGGATCAATAGATAACAAAAACAAGAGAGGGGATAAGGGACATCCTTGCCTCGTACCCTGGCAGAGATTAAAGGAAGAGGATGTAGCACCATTAACCCTAATATTAGCTTTAGGTTGGGAGTATAAAGACATTACCATGTTAATAAAAGAGTCTCCGAGGTTATGTGCACATAAGACAGCTCGAAGGAAAGGCCAAGAGACCTTATCGAAGGCCTTTTCCGCATCGAGGGCCAAGGCCGCGGCAGGTAGTTGGGATCGCTTAGCCGCTCCAATAATATGACAGAAAGTGCGGATATTGTCTCTTGCCAGTCTACCCTTAACAAATCCAGTTTGGGAGGGATGGACTAAATTAGGAATAAAAGATTCTAGACGTTTAGCTAAGATTTTAGCAAAGATCTTCGCTTCCATATTAAGAAGCGAAATAGGGCGGAAGTTCTTAGGATCTGAATGATCCTTACCTTCTTTCGGGATCACTACTATCGTGGCATCGGCAGCTGTACCAGAAACAGAACCATTCCGAACAAAGGTGTCAAAGACAGCTTGTAGCTTAGGAACAAGTAGCGGAAGAAAGGTTTTATAAAATAAGATCGGGTATCCGTCTGGACCAGGAGCTTTCCCCGAGCGGGTGGCCTTGATAGCAGCCGCTATTTCCTCCGGTGAGATAGGAGCATTCAAAGTAGATCGATCTCCTTCTGAGATTGATTGAATCGGAATTGATTTTAAAAAGTCTTGGCACTTGTCAAAAGAAGCCTGGTTAGAGGGGGTGTATAATTTGTTATAGAAATCGCGAAAGACTTCAAGAATTTCCTCAGTTTGGAATTTAGTAGAACCAGTGTGATCTTTGATAGAAGAGATCTGGGAGGACTTATAGGAAGAATCTTGGAATTTTAATGTGGCAGCCAAGAGTTTCCCAGCGCGATTCTTTAAAAGTAACTTCTTGGACTTTTGCGCCTGGAAACCAATATGAGCTCTTTTAGTGACAATAGTGTTATATTTGTATTTTAGGAGCTTAATTTGTTGTAGAATAGTCGGATCTTTGGTATGTCTAAAGGAGGCCTCCAGAGTTTTGATGGTAGAGGATAAGTCAGTAAGTTCCCCCTTAATCGCCAAGTTACGTTTGGACATGCACGCTATAACTTGGCCCCGAAAAGTACACTTAAAAGAGTCCCATAAAGTTATTGGAGAAGATACAGAGTCCTCATTTTCACGGAAAAAAGTGTTTATTTCCGTGGAGAATTTATCTACCTGGGCAGAGTCATATAACACTTCCGTATTAAGTCTCCAGGAACGACCACGCGGTTTCGGCGCAAAGGACGTAAGCGTAAAAGTGACCGCGGCATGATCAGAAATGACAATGGGATGAATCAGCGGAGAGGCAGAAGCAGAGACAAGAGAGGAGTGAACCAGGAGATAATCAATACGAGAGAATGAGGAATGAGGGGAAGAAAAGAAAGAAAAGTCACTGCCAGTGGGGTTATGGAGACGCCAAATATCATGCAATTGAGCAGTGGAACACATGTTAATCATCTGTTTATGTGCTTTAGGCGGACGAAACTGGAATGCAGAGTTCCTATCCAATAAAGGATCCATTGGTAAGTTAAAATCTCCACCAACAATGAGATTGCCAGCATGAGGGGTGTCATGCAATTTTTTGGAAATGGATTTCCAAAAGGCTGGATTATCAACATTCGGGGCATATATATTCATAACAAACAAGTCATGTTGTCCATCTGACAATTTAGATAGAAGCCAGCGACCCTCAGAATCATGCTCAGAAGAAATGATTGATAATCCTGAATTCCTCGAAACTAACATAAGCACACCATTGCGTTTACCAGAAGCATCAGAACAAGACACATCCGACACCCAGTCTTTCTTTAAAAATAAGGCTTCTCTACAGGTAATTTTAGATTCTTGAAAGAGGACTAAGTCTGCCGAGAGCGACTTACAGTAATCCAGGATTTTAGATCGTTTCACTGGATGATTTAATCCCTTAACATTAAGGGATAATACATTTAAACCTGGCATGGAACAAAGGGGGATACAAACGGAGACAGCATTGAAGACAGAGAAAGAACGGAGTACACACAAACAGTGGACCAGTTATTAAGCAAAATCGATGTTACGGGAGCGACCATGTGGGAAAACCAGGAAAGAAGAAAGGGCAGAAGAGAAGAAAGACAAGAAGAGAAAAAGAGAGGAGGCAGAGGGGGAGGTCTAAAAGAGACCCATATCATGCAAGGGAGAACGTGGAAAGGGCGAGTAGGGGGCCCGTATTAGAGCAAAAATTGGGAAGGAGAAACAGCCCAATATTAGAAAAGAAAAAATCTCATGAAAATAAATAATACAATATGAGAAACAGCAGAACTCAGTACACATATCATTTGAAAATGAGGAGCTGAGACGCTATAAGAGGAATAATACACTTCAGGGTAGATTAGCAATATCATAACATGAACAAGATCATATAATGAAGAACAATTGAATAAAAAATGCAAAAAGAAACTTAATTATGCAATAAAGAGCCTAAACAATATGTAACATTTCTAAATATAGTAACGAATATGCAGCGAAATCACATATCAATAATAACAACAATTACATAACTATACTATAAAGTGGAATCGTAGAAGGAAAAAAGATAAGTGTCAGAGAGGAGCATGTAGAGACAAGGCAGAGACAGAGATGGAAGAGGAAAAGGAGCAGAACCCGTAAGGAGAATTCTACACCGCCAAACTAGAACGATATCAAGCATAAGGTGAAGATGAGAAAAAGAAAAGTGCCAGCGAAAAAAGAAATAGTATATTAATTACAACCAAGAAATCTGTACCCAAGAACTACAACAAGGCAAGTACCATGTAAAGGATAGACCAGAAAAAGAGGCTCAGAGGACGAAATTGAGAAGTAAGAAGAGAATCAAGAGTAGTATGAAGAAAAGAAAGAAAAGAAAGAACATACAATAGCAGAGGAGTAAATTAGCGTGTAAACACCACTAGAAAGAAAGAAGAGGAATTCATCTTGAAAAACAGCACAACCACAAGTAGAGAGATAAACAAATCAGGTCCCTGAGGCCCCCGGAGCCTGTGTCGTTGCTCTTTGAATCTCCATCTCTATCTCCTCTTGGTTGTCTAAGAACGTTGTCAAGTCTGCCGGTTCATCGAAGATCCTGGGACGTCCTTTATAAGTGATGCGAAACTTGGATGGACCTGAAAAGGAAAAAGGAATGCCCAACTCGGTGAGACGTTTCCGAAGGTTCAAGAAGCCTTTCCGTCTTATGACTGTGTCTCTGGCAAAGTCCTGAGAAATGGAAATGCGATGACCCTCCCAGATGAGTTGTTTAATCTTGCGCATATGAGACAGAATCAGCTCAGTGTGTTGATGTCGTAAGGGCTTAAAAATGATTGCTCTTGGCTGGGTGGCTGCCTTGGAACGAAACGTTGGAACACGGTGTGCTCTTTCAATCTCAAAATCTCTGTGAAAAGATAGCTGGAGTGTATCCGGAATCCAATGAGACAGGAACTCAATCATAGAGGAGGAAGATTTCTCTGAATCCTCCGGCAGGCCAAAAATACGAAGATTGGATCTCCTGTTACGGTCTTCCTGCTCCGTGAGGTCTCTGCGCAACGCCACCATAGAACGCTCCAGTTGAGAGAGGGACCTAGATTGCTTTTGCATCCCATCCTCTGCAGAACTTATTCGTGTTTCTGTCGCTGACACACGAAGAGAAAGGGCTTTAAAGTCATTTCGGATAGCAGATACTTCAACTTGCAATAAGTCAGTGTTAGTTTTTGTTGACTGCGCAATGTCATGAACTTCATTCAGGCGCGCCAAAATGGTGTCCAATGTGGAAGCATTGTCTGCCTGAGGAGATTCAGGCGTCGGAGAGACTGACTTAAGTCTTTTTAAGGATGCGCCCAGGTCCTTGGAGTCTTTGCTGTTCAATGAGCGATTCATACTGACAGGTGACGTAGTAAGAGCCTAAGAGAAAACACTGGAATAGGCTGGAACACCACAGGTGCGCAAAATATGTAGACTCAGTGTCAAACAGTGGCAGTTTACGTTCAAAACACGCAAAGGAAGAGTAGCTGTAAAGTATGGGCAAAGTTGCGCAGGAAATCTCCTCAATAAAATAAAGCGGACACCTCCATGAAGAATGCGAGAGAAAAAATAGAAGCGAGCAGCTCAAAAAACCAGCCAAGAAGCAAGAAAGTAACATTAAAGGAAAAGCATAAATGTTACCATTTCAGCCGTCGCGTGTAGAAACCCTCAGCCGAGCGCTGAATACCGCAAGTTTGTATCCGCGGCGGCGCCTCAGAAGTCCGATGACAGGAACGTCATGCGCGACAAAATGGCGGTCGCACTTCAGGAATGCGAGCGCCTGTGAGGGATAATGCAGGAAACATCTCTTCGGTGGCTGCGAACGCGGTAAAAACAGTGTCGTGAAGGTCACTGCATGTTCCGCCGCTGGTGAGTGAGGTTGCAGGTCGAAAGGGCACGAAGAAGCGGAAAGAAACGCTCTACGGGACCAACTCTCCCCGGAGCTCAAGCGCGACACGCCATGCTACAGCGGCGCGCAAGCCACGCCCCTCGTTGGTGCAATAGTTCTGATTCAGGAATGGGGAGTGATTTTGTTCGACGCTTACTTTGGAGGAAGTCATCTTGTCCATTTCTCACTGTGAATGATTGAAACTTATATGAATGCATTGTTTTCAGTTTCTATTTGGGTGTTTGCTGCGGACTCCGGAAGTTGATTTCTCTGCTTTCGTTGCAGGTGCATGAAATTGACGGTAAATATATCGCAATGCCTGCTCATTTTATGACTCCGGTTCGGACCCGTTGTGACTAGTTCAGCAATCCTGCCAGATGCTGACCGATGGAGATTCCACCGAAATAGGCCTCTGCGTTACATGTGTTAATGTGACGGCCATTAATATTATGTTCAGTGACAGGCAGAACTCCACAGCTGCTTAACGAGGGGGCGAAACGTGAAGTGAATAGCAGGTCCAGACACCCTCTGGTGAATCTCGACAGCCTATCTGATGATCAATCTGGACTGTGGGAACATCAGTGCTCCTACATGCCATTTGTCGAAGATATGACCTGCTGTCACTGCTCCCCATACCTAAGAACAAACATAAGGCAGCTTATGTAGTGGAGAATTATTTCATTGTCACGCTGCCTGCAAAACACCTATGTACAAAACTCTACCTCCGAAGGAGTGACGCACATGGGAAGAGAGGGTTGCAGCTCCCGCGAGCAGCTTTGGACGTTGTTTGATGCTACAGTCGTGACTGTGGGCGGCAATTTTTATTTTCCTTGTATAACTTACTAGGGTGACCAGATCGTGCGACCCAAAAACCGGGACATTTCGTAAAAATAGAGAAAGGACTACAAATTTACATCAATAAAGTGGCAAAGAATAAAAGCCCTCATCCTCTTAGAAACACAGAAAAAACCCTAGGAAAATAAATAAAATGTAATTTGTAAAACCACCATAATACTTGTTAATTAAATTGCTCACTCATAACAGCTGCTTAATAGCCCTGCTTTGGAACACCTAAAAAGTGCCTCTCACTGTTTTCAGTTTACCCTCTAAAAAAAAACGGGACATTAGCCACTTTTACCGAAATCTGCCAGGACAACTGTTGAAAAACCAGGACGGTTCGGGCAAACCAGGGGCCTTATTTATGAAGGCCTTGCGCCGCCGGTGCGTCACTTTTAAAATGGGAAAAAGTGACGCACCGGTAGCGCAAGGCCTTCATAAATAAGACCCCGGGACTCCTTATCACCCTATATATAACTCTTTCGGAGGTTTGGAGTTGTGCCTGGCTCCACTCGTGTTGGAAGCCATCTTGAGTCGGCTACTTTAACTAATTTAAATGTGTTTATTTGTTGTCTTCCTCACTTTAACTTTTAAATCGAACTTCAAACTTTATGGCATCCTCAGTAGATACATTGCCATCTTTCGCTCTGATATCCAAACTTTATAGTTATTTTTTTTCAGTTCAAGAAAATGTAATTGAAAAGAAGCTAGGTGTCAATACAAAATGGAAAAAACAAGTCATGAGTAAAACGTTAAAAATGCAAGTAAAATCAAACATAAATAGCAATTAAACAAAAACAATTTTAAAAAAGACAAACGGGTTCAAAAGATTAAGCAGGAGAAAAATATACAATAATTATGACTGTAAAGCAATGCTAAAAATGATGAGATAAAATAGAATAATGCAGAATTAGGGAACAATTAGGGTGATTAAGGGGGTTTGGGAACTTCTTGCTGGGCAGGTTGCAGGTGAAAGGAGCGCTTAGCACAATCATCAAGGTAGAGCATAATTGGGAGCCATGAATCTAATCGTTTTGCTACCATGGTAATGGGGAAAACAAAAGCAGTATCTAGTCTATGGTTATGACATACATTGTACCACCATGCTTTAAAGGAGATATTGGAAAAATCTTTCCAATTAACTGTAATCTGCTGAAACGCAACAGTTAGCAACAAGTCAACAATCCGAACATTGAGTGAAACATCTTCCCAACAAGAGGAAAGGCTACCTAGGAAAATGTGAATGTAAGAAAAGGAGATTTGAGTAAGAAAAATGTTATTGACTTGGGCTCAAACTTGTACCCAGAAAGCATGAACAAATTTCCAAGAGAATAGCATATGAAATAAAGTAGCATGAGGGGAAGATCATGTCCAACATGTGTCAGGGGTTGCGGAAAATCTTTTACTAAGGTCAACTGGTGTTAAGAGAAGTCTGTTGTAAAGGAAAAAGAGGGATTGTGTTAAATTAGCCGCCCTGGAAAACGTACGTATTTTGACCCAAATCTTAGACCATAAGGACGTCGACCAAGACGTGGCAAAGTCGCATTTCCATTGTTCTTCCACCTTAGTTTTAGGCCTAGTAGAGTTTGTGTGAAGGAGGTATTTGTAAATGGCAGAGGCTTCGGAAGTTTAGGGTGATTAAGGGGGTTTGGGAACTTCTTGCTGGGCAGGTTGCAGGTGAAAGGAGCGCTTAGCACAATCATCAAGGTAGGGCATAATTGGGAGCCATGATTCTAATCGTTTTGCTACCATGGTAATGGGGAAAACAAAAGCAGTATCTAGTCTATGGTTATGACATACATAGTACCACCATGCTTTAAAGGAGATATTGGAAAAATCTTTCCAATTAACTGTAATCTGCTGAAACGCAACAGTTAGCAACAAGTCAACAATCCGAACATTGAGTGAAACATCTTCCCAACAAGAGGAAAGGCTACCTAGGAAAATGTGAATGTAAGAAAAGGAGATTTGAGTAAGAAAAATGTTATTGACTTGGGCTCAAACTTGTACCCAGAAAGCATGAACAAATTTCCAAGAGAATAGCATATGAAATAAAGTAGCATAAGGGGAAGATCATGTCCAACATGTGTCAGGGGTTGCGGAAAATCTTTTACTAAGGTCAACTGGTGTTAAGAGAAGTCTGTTGTAAATGAAAAAGAGGGATTGTGTTAAATTAGCCGCCCTGGAAAACGTACGTATTTTGACCCAAATCTTAGACCATAAGGACGTCGACCAAGACGTGGCAAAGTCGCATTTCCATTGTTCTTCCACCTTAGTTTTAGGCCTAGTAGAGTTTGTGTGAAGGAGGTATTTGTAAATGGCAGAGGCTTCGGAAGTAGTGCTCAGGAAAGAGTACAATTGTGAGGCAGGGATAGGAGATGTGGGAGAAGTACGAGATTGCGAAAGTTGAATGTAAGTAGATGGTACTGCCTCTTTAAGCAAAAGATATTTCTTAGCAAAAGAGGTAGGTAGAGGAAATGACTGACAAAGAGTGGCGAAAGATAGGAATGTAGAGTTAGAAAACAATTGAGACACCCAAACTAATCCCTGCTGTCTCCATGACTTCCAGTAGAAAGGTTTACGCTTGATTAGAATGTGTAAGTTATGCCAGATGGTGGAGCTAAGAAAATCGGCCACTGTAGTAATGGGGGAGGCGGTGAAAGATAAAAGCAACTTAGTCGTAAATTTGTGTAAGGGAGAGGACAGTGAGGATGGTTTACGAGAAAAGGATAAATGTTCAGCAAAAGAGAATGGGGAAAGTGAAAGACGCTCAATTGTAACCCAAAGAGGGCAAGGAGCGGCACAATCATGAAACCAGAAGGAAGCTTGTCATAGGAGAAATGCCTTCTGGTAAGCCGGGAAATCTGGGAGGTTAACTCTGCCAAGGGACATCCGGGGTTTCTTGCCATGCCAAAGAAAAGAGGAGAGGATAGAGTTAATCTTCTTAAAGAATCTTGAAGGAATGGGCACTGGGATGTTGGAGATTGTGTAGACAATTATAGGGGATAACATCATTTTGATAGTATCAAGGCGTCCCCACCAGGAGAGATATAGAGGGTGCCACCTGGTGGTTAGGTCTGAAAGTTTCTGGATGCACTTGGTCAAGCATAGAGAGACAGTATCTGTGATCGAGGGAGTGAAATGCATGCCTAAATATTTAATGTGCGAAGAGCTCCAAGTAAAATTGGAGGCACTAAAGTCAGGTTTGAAAGTGAACTTCGTCAAAGGTAAAATTTCGCATTTATCGATGTTAAGTTTGTATCCGGAAATTAAGGAGTATTCCCAAACTAAATGGAGAAAGGCAGGTATAGATTCAGAGGGATTGGAAATTAAGCATGGGCGAATTTTGCGAATCTCGCGTTCGCGAATTTTGCGGATTTGCGAACTCGCAATTCGCAAAATCCGCGAATTCTCGCGAATTTGCGGATTTTTTTTTTGTGTGTTCGCGCGGGTTTCTGCCAGTTCGCGAGGGTTTTGTAAAATTTCGCAAACGCGAACTTACCTGTCGGGTCGCAAGTTTCGCGAACTTGTTGTTTCTACGTGTCCAGCCTGTTTGGGACACTCTTCTTCATCACTGCCACTCTCTGTCACCACTGCCACTCTCTGACTACTCATGCCACCGTCTGGCCCACCCATGCCACCCTCTGTTTCATCACAGCACCCTCTGGTTGTCCAGTCAGTGTACATTATTGTGGCAAAGCAAGCACACCTTCCCTGCCTCAAGTGACCTGAATTAATTTGGGGCTGATTAATGTGTCACAGAATATTTTTTTAGCTGGCACCTGCTTCCTTAGTGCTTCCTGATTAGTGATCTTTTGCACTTGCTAAGTGCTTTCATTGTTGCAAAATTAGTTACAACACCTGCCCTGCCCCAACTGACAATAATGAATTAGGGGCTGATTAATGGATTTGAACTTCCAGCCTGGCTCCTGCTTGTCTCCCTTAGCTGTAATTCAGGACCTTTGTGGCATATGTGTAACTATTCTGAGGTTCAGAGCAGGGTCACATAATAGTTGCAACTGGCAACTGAACTCTGGAGGGGCCCCTCAGGAAGCACTACAGGAAATGGCTACTAATGATGAGCTTGAACTTTTGAACCTGGTAAGTAGTTTCAGTTTTGCTAAGATCGTATTTCTGCAATTTTGCGCTTATTCGCGGGGCGCGAAGTTGTTCTGGGAAGCCGCGAACTCACGCGAACAGTGCGAGCAAAATCCGCTGCTCGCGGATTTGCAGATTTTGCGGGAGATTCGCGAATCTCGCGGATTGCGAATTTACCGAAAATCCGCAAAATCCGCGAGCGAAACGGATTTTCCGCCCATGCTTATTGGAAATAAAGAGTAGAATATCATCAGCGTAAGCTGCCAATTTAATATGTGACTGCGCAGTTTGAAATCCATGGATGTTAGGATGCTGACGGAGTTTGGAAAGGAAGGGTTGCAAAGCTAGGTTAAAAAGGAACGGGGATAAGGGACAGCCTTGACGAACACCCCTTCCTAGGTTAAAAAAGGAGGAAACTAAACCGTTGGCACAAACTGCTGCACGGGGGTTGGAGTAGAGGAGGGAAACCAAGGAAATAAATTTAGGACCAAATCCAAACCATTTGAGAGCTGCAAAGAGATAAGTCCATTCAACCCTATCAAACGCCTTCTCAGCGTCTAATGCAATTGTTGCAAGAGAATGTTGTAAGCGTGAAGACTTCAATAGGACATTGAAGAGGAGTCTGGTGTTGTCAGTAATGAATCGTCCTTTAACAAAACCTGATTGTTCTATCCCCAACAAGTCAGGTAGCAGGAGGTCCAGTCTCGTTGCAAGGAACTTGCCAAAAATCTTATAATCGATGTTTACTAGAGAGATGGGTCTATAATTCTTATAATTTTTAGCATCTTTCCCCTCCTTAGGGCTGAGACAGATGTGAGCATCAGAGAAGGAGCCGGAGGATTTACCAAGGGGGAGGAATGTGCCTAGGAGGGTATGTAATTTTGGTATGAGAAGATTTGAGAAGTGTAGGTAGAATTCAACTGTGAAGCCATCTGGGCCAGGGGCCTTATCTTTTTTGAGAAGTCGAAGAGCAGCAAGTAACTCTTGTGAGGATATGTCTGATTCAAGAGAGGTGAGATCAAAAGGACAGTGTTGGGGCTTGTGAATGGTAGAAAAGAAGTGAGATAGAGAATCAGGTGAAGGCTGAGTGTCAGAAGAGTAAAGAGAATTGTAGAAAAGGGAAAATTCAGTTAAGATATCAGCATCATTGTGTTTTAGAATTAGCATCATAAACAGATTTGATGTTTTGCTTATTATGTCGAACTTTCAAATAATTGGCTAAGATCTTACCAGCCTTATTTCTGCCCCCATAAAATTTTGCACTTGATTTCAGTAAATATAGGGAAGCATCCTCTGTAGATTTTTTATTAAATTGCAATTTGGCGTCAACAAGGGCTGTCAAACTGTCTTGAGAGTGCGAAGTATGATAAGCGTGTTCCAATTTTTTAATCTTCTGAAGAAGATCTCCCGTAAATGTTCGAGCAGCCTTTCGTTTAGTGGCCACAAACCTGATTACAAAATCTCTTGCAGATGCCTTAAAGGCATCCCAGATAGTGTGTTTGGGTACAGAAGGAGTGTTGTTGATCTCAAAAATTTGGTGGAGAAGTCAGTAAAAGAGGTGGTGAACTTGGGATCTAGTAGAAGTGCATTGTTAAAGCGCCATCTTCTAGGTCTAACTACTTTGGGGAGAATATCAATGTGAACAAAGACAGGAGCATGATCCGACAGTAAAATGGGGCCAATTTCGGCATGAGTGAGAGTCTGGGCAATATTATGGGAAACAAAAATATAATCAATCCTTGATTGGGAGTGATGGAGAGGTGAATAAAATGTAAATTCTGAAGCTGTCGGATTACAGATGCGCCAAGCATCAATGAGTTTATGCTGCGAGTTAGCATGAGCGAAAAGTTTATCAGACTTATTTGGGATGAAAGAAACTTTGGAATTTCTATCAAGAAAGGGATCAAGGGGCTGATTGCAGTCTCCTGCTAAAAAAAATTGTCATCCACAAAAGTGGTAATATGGGCAGAGAATGTGCACCAAAAGGCAGTTTACCTCCAGTAGGGGCATAAACATTAAGAAGAGAAATTGGTACACCTTTTAAAGACAGTTTGACATGAGCCCATCTACCTTCCGTGTCAGCTTCTTGAGTGAGTACAGTATAAGAAAGAGACTTGCGACACAAAATTGAAACCCCATTGTGCTTCCCATCACCAGGAGAGTAAAAGACTTCACCTACCCAACCCCTCTTGAGTTTAGCTGATTCCACGTCTGAAAGATGAGTTTCTTGCAAAAAGGCAAGGTCAACATTTAATTTAGCTAAATGAGATAACATTCTTTGTCTCTTAATAGGAGAATTAACACCCTTAACGTTCCAAGTAACCAATTTTAGCGACATGCAATATAAATCAAACAATGGTATGCAGAATCAACAAATAGAAGAAGAAAACCTGTAAAAAGAGAATATGTAAAAGATGAGAAATTGTGATAGAAAGAAAGGAGAAAAAACAGGAGCAAAATACAAAAAATTGATACTTTAGAAAGGAAAACAGGATAATAGAGAGAGAAAAAGAAAAGAGGAGAAAAAAGGAGAAGAACAGTAATAAGAGATAGAATTCCAGAAAATAAAAATTGAGGAAAAAGCCAGAGGAGAGAAATACGTGAGTAGACGAAAGAGCATAAGACACAAAATGACAATGAATGGAGAAATGGACACAAGATAGATAGGAGTAGAAGGAATGGGGAAAATGAAGAGGAGATGACACCATCTAGCATGAGAAAAGCAAGTAAAAAGAGAAGGAAAGAGAAGGTAAGTACTAGAATATTCGTGCTAAAACATTTAAGCGAAAACATACCTACAAAGGGAAGGGGAGAAGGAGCACAGTCAGGAATAAAACCAGACGTGAAGGGAGGAGGAGGTGGAACCACATGGAACAGGCGAGACATCCGATGTCAGCGAGACGCGCCACCGGGAGAACGACACGGGCGGAGTACAAAATCTATGAAAAACAGAAGGAAAATATTAAGAAAGTGTACATAGGAATCAGAAACAACAGGAATATAAAATCACTGTGACCAAATACCAAATACATTATGCGAACAAGAACATACAAGAAACAACAGTGATGAAAATATTATCATCACAACAAGGCTAGGAAACAAGTAGGAGCACAAAAAACAGACCAAAAGGTAGAGGGACGGTCAAAAAGGAACAGAATTAAAGAGACGAATAAACAAATGAAGGAAGTCACGGAGGGAAGGAAGAAGAGGGACCAGAATGATCCATAGCAGCTGCTTGGCAGGAATTCAGGAAGCTCTGAAGTCGCACGGGATCCTCGTATGTTGTTATCTTATTATTGTAAGTGACTTTGAAAAGACAAGGATGGAAAAGTCCATATCAAGCTCCAATGGAATGAAGAGCAGGTCGCATGTTAAGGAAGGCTTTACGTCGAGTCGCCGTGGCTTTAGCGTAGTCTTGCGCAAAAAAAAGGGAAGATCCTGACCATGAGAGACGAGGAAATGCTCTGGCAGATGACAAAACATTGAGGAGGCCTGTGTATTCCAAAAAATACATGATGACGCCTCTGGGCCTCAACGCAGTGGAAGTCAAGGAAGGAACTCGACCAAGCCTGTGTGCCCGCTGGATGTTAAGCACAGTGTCCTCTGGTAAATGCAGAAGTTTGGGTAGAAAAGATTTAAAGAAGGCAATGGAGTCGGACCCCTCGCATTCTTCCACCAGGCCGTAGATTTGCAAATAATTGCGTCTATTATGATTTTCAAGATCCTCCACCTGCCTCTGAAGAGAGGAGATCCGTGAATGCATGTGAGAAACCTTGGAGGAAGATTCCTGAAGTGATGAAACACTCTGCTCTACTGACGTAACCCTTGCATCCGTTTGTGACCAATTATCCGTCAAAAGTTGTAATTTAGAATTGGTTTCCTCCATGAATGGGCTAAGATCTTGTATTTCCTCTAGTAAAAGCTCGATAGAAATTGGCGATGCGGACTTCGGTGGTGACGGAGGGTCCTTCTTTAGTCTTTTGGAGTTGGCCTTCCCTGAGGGCAACGCGGGATGCTATATCGTTGACAATGTGTCGCTGGATTGGGGCAACTGAGAAGCCTCGAACTTAGCAAATGCGGTGAATAACTTCGAGTTTTTAAGGAAGGAGCACTTAGAAGTTGTGATGAGACGTAATGATGAGATTCTGCTCATAGGGAATCAATCACTTCAGAGGGAAAGACTTGGAAGGCAAGACACAGAGGATCTCCAACATGTGTCACAGTATATTTAAAGCAGCAGGAGGGTAGAAGGACGAGAGTTTAAGAGTCAAATCCCGCAGATAATAATAAAAAAAAATACTGCCAGAGAACAGTGCAAGGGTTGGTCAGATGGATAGATACTGATGACCGAGGCAGAAAAACTGAGAGAACACTAAAGAAAAAATTAAATTTCAGTGTCCAGGAAAGACAATCAGCACAGTTTAGAGCCTAGTTGAGTCAAAAATGCAAACATGTGTTTATTTTTTCCTTTTTATTAAAAAAGAAAAGTCAAGAGAATGGTCAAGTATGCTGCTGTACATGAAGGGAGGTATTTATCCATAGAAGAGGAGATATAATCGTTGAACAGTGAGGAGAAGTTCCAGCCACTAAAGATATCTCACCTTGCGTAAGGTAGTAGCAGCAATAGACCACAGGAGGATGAGAGCCATGCCGGAAAGAGCAGGAGCTGAGGTATTCATTCAAACAAAGCGCGCCTCAGACGCGCTAGAAAATTAAAAAATGTCGTCCGCGGCCGACATAAAGCCGAACCCGGACCTCCGTCGCCAAAAACATGGAAATAAAGATGCATGGGACGCTTAAATCAGTCCCACGACGTGCCTGCAGCTTTCCGACATCAGGTCCTCCTGTCAGTTAAAATGAAGGAGAACGCGAACCGCGAATTCTCGGCGGCAGTCACGGAGCGCTCACATCAGCGCCGCCGTGTTCGCCGGGCGTCAAGCGACGCCCCCTTCAACTTTATAGTTAATGAAGATCTCAAACTCCACTTTGAGGATAAACTGGTCACAAATTGAGAGGCCCTTCAGTTTTTTCAACTGGTTGGAGCCACTACTCATAGCCTGGGAAACACATTGGACCCTATTTGTTCAAATTCAAAGGGGCAGATTTATGATGCCCTTGCGCCTCGTTGCGCCGCAATTGCGTCACTTTATTTGACGCAATGGTGGCGCAAACAATGCGCCCTATTTACAACGTGACGCATCTAGGAGATGCGTCACGTTGTAAAGCCCTGCGCCATAAGGAGCCGTTCCTGCGCAGGGGGGGGGGGCGTTCCTGCGCAGGAACGCCTCCTGAAAGTGGCTGACTGAAATCTATGAGATTTCACTCAGCCACTTTCAGGCCAATGCTGCGTCAAAACCCTGCGCCTGCTTGAAGCAGGCGTAGGTCTTGACGCAGCAATTTGAAGATGGGGCACCCCGAGCCTTGCTGGAGCTGCGTCGCACTTGCGGCGCAACTCCAGCAATGCGCCTCATTTCCGGCACAGATGCGTCACGCATCTGTGCCGTTTTTGCACTATGGGTGGCGTAGCTGTGGCACACATTAACTGGCGCATCCCCAGGGATGCGCCAGTTAACATAAATCTGCCCCAAACTGTTTAGTGGTGGATCCTCCTTGGGGGTGGGGTAGTGAGCAAAAAATGATGGATTAAACACAGATCTTTGTGACTGAGGGTGAATGTTTGCATTGTTCAGCATTCCGTCCATCATTTGTTCTTTTTGGTTTACTTTAGTTCTGGCAGTGAATCATCCTATACTGAATGACTGCTGATTCAACTAATTCTCAACTGGAATTATGAATAATGGGTGCACTTGATGACATTTCACCCTTGGTAGATCACACAATGAGAAGAGCCAAGCCCTCTGCAGAATGATTCATCGATGAGCTACTTGTTTTGAAAAAGGATTGCAAATGCTTATGACGGGTCCAGTGTAGAAATTTGAATCCCACTGACACGGACAACAATCGAGTGGCCCTGAAGGAATATGATAGACACCTTGGGGCTACCCACTGTGAATTGTATGCTGTAGGGGCAACATTCTTCTCGAGAACTCTTTTGAGTATGAAATCACTACATTCCCTCAATCATGTCTACTCCTCCACTTCCCCATCTGAGGAACTCTGTAATGCTAGAACTCTGGTATTTTCTAATAAAGTCTCTTCCATCTATTCCACCTTTCCTAAGACAGTGAGAGATGCTCTTTATCTCAAGGTAAGGTTTGAACCCGCAGGTGACAGTGTGGGGCTCCCTATTTTTAAACCTATCACAACTGAAGAATTGCTTTCACTTTTGACAGCTGTAAAATCAGGTGCACCTACCGACTCTGCATCACCCACTATCCTGGCCCAACTGACAGATGTAATATTACCCATGCTGTGTGATCTACGTGATGGTTCTTTTTAGTTGGGCCAGATTCCCCAGACCTGGAAATATGGTACCCTAGTTCCGCTTCTAAGCCAGAAAACTTCAGGCCCATTTCATTTCTTCCCTTTTCTCGAACGTGGCAAGGAAGCATATTAACCAACAGTTCTCAATTTGTATTGAGGCAAAGGAACTTCTCCGTGGGACTCAATCAGGTTTTCGTCCCAATTACAGAACAGAGTCTGGGTTACTAATTGCCTCTGAATCCATCCAGTAAGTTGTTGATGGGGGTAACACTGCAGCTTTGCTATTGCTGGACCTTAGCGCTGCCTTTGATAACGTATCCATGGACGGCTGTGAAACTGCAGAATTGGATATATGGCCCTACAGAACCTCGCTTTCCAAGTGATAGAAAAACCTTTTACATCTAAGGTTTTTCCGCTACAGCAGTTGAGGTTCCGTGACGATCGTAAGTGGTGTTTTTGACTCGCACGAATATGGTCGAGTCTGGTATCTATGAACCGCAAATGACGAGTTTAGTGGGTGTACGCGTTTTCGCTGTGCTAGCCTAAACCGTTCGTTTGTTTCGTGGGTTTCTTCATCCGAGCCCACGGGTTCCATCTTAGATGCGGCATCCATTTTGTCTCTTGCCCTCAAGTAGCCAGCGAACGGACGCTGTCCGCTTCGCGACCCTGGGATTCCCAAACTCTTGCGGAAGACACGTTTCCTTTGAAAGTGTCTTTATGATGAGGGGGGTGGCACTGTAAGGCAGATGGCCCCGCTCGAGGCTCATCTTGCCGTGCCGGTCTATTGTCTTAGTTGTGCATTCATTAAGCACGTCCCCTTTGATGCCTGCAGCTCGTGTTTCCCGATACCACCCCTTTTACACCCATTCCGATCTCCCCACTGTTTCTGTCTTCCTTTGCACCTGTTTCTGTCCCTTCCTCGATTTGTTTACTGCTGATTGGAATGTACTAATGGTGGGAAGATGGGTTTTTACAGTTGGGAGCTACCAAACGTTTCTGTACTTATGTTCCGGGCCTTGAATACATGAAAGCAACCCCTTATGGTCTTTACGATGGGAACCGAGTTGTAAACCTTTGTGTACTATGATATCTTATGCTTGAAAACTGTATAAAAGGAGCGATCCACAGAGGCAAGTCGAATCAGACTCCTCGAACCTACACGTGTTGTACTTCCTGTGACTTCTGTGTTCCCTGCAGTAATAAAACTTGAATCTTTGACGCCGAAGGAAGTGTCCCGTGTCTCTGTCATTTGTACGCCGGAACAGGTTACCCACGAAGGTTTTAGGTGTTATCCCTGGCACCGCTGGGTCTTAAGAAAACCCAGTCCTTCACAGTGGATACCTCAGGACTCCTCTTTGAGTCCTAATTTATTTAATCTTTATTTGCACCACCTAGTTGATATCATTGAGCACTACAGTTTTAACGTCATATTGTATGCCGATGATACCCAACTGATTATCGCACAGTCCCAGGATAAAGCCAATCTGCGGTTTTGTTTGTATTTTTGTTTGTATTATGTATTTCTAAAGCGCACTATCGCTCCGAAAGGAGCATCCTGGCGCTAATTAAACAGTGTGCAAAATCTCAGATTATGAGACTAGATGAGGGTCATTACATGATCGTCTGGAAGGGAATAGATCCATATTTTGAGTTGCTTTCTAAAATGGTTTTCCTGGGTTAAGGATCTAAGATTATTGGGAATTGAATTCCAGGCTTTAGAAGATAAGAAGGTTAAAGACTTGCCTCCTTTAGTTTTGTAATTGAATTTTGGTAACTTAATCAGGTTTTGACCTGAGGATCTTATGGTCCTTGAAGGATTATAGTGGGGAAAAAGTCTGATGAGGTATGTCGGGCCGGTGAGATTGAATGCACGGAAGGCTATGATTAGAATTTTAAACAGTATTCTTTTGGGTAGTGGCAGCCAATGGAGGGTTTTCAGGGCGGTCGAAGCGGACGATCTCCTGGGTAGCTTAAGAACAAGTCTGGCCGCTGCGTGCTGTACGCATTGAAGCTTTTTAAGAGTGGCTTTTTTTTTATACACCTGCCATCAAGCCATTGCAATAATCAAGACGCACAAGGATTAAGGCCACTGCCACTACCTTTCTTGAGTCTATGGGTAGAAAGTCAAAATACTTTTTAAGTGATTTTAAAATGTTGAAACAGCTTCCTGCAACATTCCTAACTTGCTGGTCAAAGGATAGTTCGGAGTCAAATAGAACGCCCAAATTCCTGGCTGATCCCACAGCTTGAGGGGGTGCAGTGGAGTCCTCCGGCCACCATTTACTGGAACAGAATGGGGTGTTTTTCCCCATGGGGAGAATTTCAGTCTTAGTAGTGTTACATTTAAGATGGTTCCGATCCATCCAGAGAAAGGCATCCCTCAAACACTTTCTTAAATTCAGCTCAGCATCTATAGAATTGCTCTCCAAAGGAACAATAAGCTGAGTGTCATCGGCATATGATGTCACTAATATGCCGTATGACTCAATTAAAGAGATGAGGGGGATCATATAGATGTTGAACAATAACAGGCTTAATATTGAGCCCTGAGGGACTCCAGAAGGAACCTTTTTCTCTTTGGAAAGTAAAGGGCCCAGGGAGACAGTTTGGGATCCGTCAGCCAGGAAGGAGATTATCCAATCAAGAACTACATCTGTGATTCCAATGTCCCTAAGTCTGTCTACCAGTATGTTATGGGAGATGGTATCGAACGCCGCCGTGAGATCTAATAGGATCAGGACGGCGTTCTTCCCTTCATCCTGTAATGATTTTATTGAATCAGTGAGTTCGATCAAGGCAGTTTCCGTAGAATGGTGAGAACGGAAGCCCGATTGTTGAGAATGGAGGATATGGTGCGTTTCTACATAGTTTTTAGTTCTTTGTGGACCATTTGTTCCTTTATCTTGCCCAGGATGGGGAGAAGTGAGATCGGGCGTAAATTTGCAAGATCTGTGGGAGATTTATTTAACTTTTTCATGAGAGGTTTTACAATTGCTTGTTTCCATTCGTTGGGCACCACGCCTGAGCTCATGGAAGCATTGACAATCTCATGTATGATGGGATTGACAACCTTGATTAATTGATGAAGGATTCGAGGGGGGCATGAATCCGAAGGGGCACCTGATTTACATGTCAGGATTGCTTCCTGGGTCTGGAGGAGCGTGGCCGGAGTGAAGGCTCTAATACAACCCATCTGGTTCTCTCCACAGTCTGGAGGGATAGGGGGCGGGTCTCGACAAGATGGTTGGAAGTCCTTTTGTATTAGTAAGATTTGTTCCTCAAAAAAGTCCGCAATCCGGTTGCAGAGCTCTAGGGATGGAGGAATTTCCGGCTGAAGGACTCTTGGATGGGTGAATGACTTGACGATGGAGAACACCGTTTTTTGTTTGTGTTTGGCTGTGTTGATGGCATTAATATAGAAGTTCTTCTTAGCTGCTTTGATGGCATTGAAGTAGGTTTTCCTCTGCTGAACGTATAGGCTTCTATCTATGGGGTCCTAAGTTTGCTTGTTAGAGGTGGCTAAGTGGATGGACCTAAGTTGCCTTAAACTAAACACAAGGAACACAAGGAAAACTGAGGTCCTTATCCTAGGCAAACAGCCCTCGGATTGGTTCTCTGCCTTGTGGCCCACTTCACTTAGGCAATTACCTGACCCTAAGCCAAAAGTTAAGAACCTTGGCATCTGGTTTGATGCAAAACTTGTTTGACAATCAGATTACGAGTTTAGAGAGAAAATGTTTTGGAGTTTTGAAAACCAAAAAAGATCCCAGAAGTCACTAGAAAGATAGTAGTCCAGGTCCAGGTCATATCCAGACTTGATCATTGCAATAGTTTGTATCTGGGAGTCTCACAGTCTAGAATGAGAAGACTCCAGCATGTCAATCAATCAATCAATCATTTGTAAAGCGCACAACGTACCTGCGAGGGTCTCAAGGCGCTGGGGAGGGGGGGTGCTACTGATCGAACAGGCAGGTCTTGAGTATCCTCCTGAAGGTCAGCAGGTCTGTCGTAGGCTCAGTGGGAGGGTGTTCCATGTCTTGGCGGCGATGTGGGAGAAGGATCTCCCGCCAGTGGTTGTTCTTCGGATGTGCGGGACGGTGGCAAATGAGTGGTCGGCAGAGCGTAACTGGTGGTTGGGGATGTAGAAGGATAGCCATCTGTTGAGGTAGGCTGGGCTGGTCTTGTGGAGTGCTTTGTGTACGTGGATGAGGAGCTTGAAGGATATCCTCTTGTTGACGGGAAGCCAGTGAGGTGTCTTGTGGCCGTGTCTTGGTACGCCGAGGATCAGTTGTGCGGAGGCGTTTTGGATGCATTGTAGTCCTTTGATGAGCTTGGTCGGGCTTCCGCGTAGAGGGCGTTTCCGTAGTCGAGTCTGCTTCTGACGAGGGCCTGGGTGAGTGTCTTTCTTGTATCTGTCGGGATCCATCTGTAGATCTTGCGGAGCATGCAGAGGGTGTTGAAGCAGGAGGAGGAGACGGCGTTGACCTGCTTGGTCATTGAGAGCGTTGAGTCGAGGATGATTTCCAGGTTGCGTGAGTGGTCGGTGGGTGTCGGGGCTGCCCCCGGTGCCGTCAGCCACCAGGACTTGTCCCAGGCTGAAGGCTTGGAGCCGAGGATGAGCACCTCCATCTTGTCCGAGTTCAGCTTCAGATGGCTGATCTTCATCCAGTTGGCGACGGCCTCCATTCCTTCATGGAGGTTGGCTTTGGTGGTGATGGGGTCCTTGGTGAGGGAGAGGATCAGTTAAGTGTCTGCGGCGTCGGAGATTATTGTGAGGTTGTGCTGTTGGGCGACGTGTGCGAGCGGGGCCATGTAAATGTTGAACAGCGTCGGGCTGAGGGAGGATCCCTGGGGTACGCCACAGATGATCTCAGAGGCTTTGGAATGGATGGGGGGGAGGCTGATGTTCTGGGTTCTGCCGGAGAGGAAGGAGGTGGTCCATTCCAGATCCTTGTCTCGGATCCCTGTGGCGTGGAGGCGTGCTCGTAGAGTGCGGTGGCAGACAGTGTCGAAGGCGGCAGAGGGGTCTAGGAGGATGAGTGCTGTGATCTCATGGTTGTCCTGCAGGGTTCTGATGTCGTCAGTGGCGACGATGAGGGCAGTGTTGGTGCTGTGGTTGCTGCGGAATCCTACTGGGAAGGGTCCAGGATTCTGTTTTCTTTGAGGTATCGGACAAGCTGTCTGTTGATGATTTTCTCGATGACCTTGGCCAGGAAGGTGAGCAGAGAGATCATCCAGTAGTTCTTGAGGTCTCTTGGGTCTGCCTTATGTTTTTTGAGTAGGGCATTAATCTCTGCATGTTTCCAGCTCTCAGGGAAGGTCGCAGTCTCGAGGGAGAGATTGATGATGTTGTGCAGGTGGGGTGCCATAGAGCTGCTTGCTTTGTTGAAGACGTGGTGCAGGAATGGGTCTGACGGAGAGCCGGAGTGGATTGTGCTCATGGTCTTGATGATGGTACAAAAGGGGTTGGTGATGGACGGAGCATCTGAATCAATCAAACACTCACACCCAGTCCAAAGATCTGGGTTTAATCCATCACCGTTCTTTAGCCCACTCTGCCACCCCAGTTCAGACATGGCTATATGCAAATCAGTCTGACCCTGTGCCTCATGGGAACAGTCCAGCCCGAACTGCCAAGCCATGTCTTCCCTGGACCAGAAACAAGCTTCCGAGGACTGGTTTCTGGCATTCCAGCCATCTTCAGCCCGGCTTGCTTGAATCCAGTGGCAAAGTGAGCAAGGGACTCACGTCTGAGCATACCCTGCCACACTTATGGCGGCCAAAAGCGGTACAAAAGAGGGTGGTGATGGACGGAGCATCTGAATCAATCAAACACTCACACCCAGTCCAAAGATCTGGGTTTAATCCATCACCGTTCTTTAGCCCACTCTGCCACCCCAGTTCAGACATGGCTATATGCAAATCAGTCTGACCCTGTGCCTCATGGGAACAGTCCAGCCGAACTGCCAAGCCATGTCTTCCTTGGACCGGAAACAAGCTTCCGAGGACCAGTTTCTGGCATTCCAGCCATCTTCAGCCTGGCTTGCTTGAATCCAGTGGCAAAGTGAGCAAGGGACTCACGTCTGAGCATACCCTGCCACACTTATGGCGGCCAAAAGCGGTATAAAAGGGGGTGGTGATGGGGGTGGCCATGTCGGAACTGGGGTGGCAGAGTCAATCAATCAATCATCGAATTTATATAGCGCACTACTTACCCAGAGGGTCTCAAGGCGCTGGGGGGGGTCTGTTACTGCTCGAACAGCCAGGCCTTGAGTTGCTTCCTGAAGGCGAGGTGGTCCTGGGTCAGGCGAAGGCGGGTGGGGAGGGAGTTCCAAGTCTTGGCGGCGAGGTAGGAGAAGGACCGTTCCCCTGTGGTGGTTCTACGGATGCGGGGGACGGCGGCGAGGGCGCGGCTGGTCGAGCGAAGCTGGCGTTTGGGAGCGTAGAAGTTGAGGCGGCTGTTGAGGTATCCTGGGCCTTGGCTGTGTAGGGCTTTGTGTGCGTGGGTGAGGAGACGGAAGGTGATTCTTTTGTTGACCGGGAGCCAGTGCAGATCTCTCAGGTGTCCGGAGATGTGGCTGCGACGGGGGATGTCCAGGATGAGTCGTGCTGAGGTGTTCTGGATCCGCTGGAGTCTCTTCTGGAGTTTGGCGGTGGTTCCGGCGTAGAGGGTGTTGCCATAGTCCAGAAGGCTGGTGACGAGGGCCTGGGTGACCGTCTTCCTGGTCTCGGTGGGGATCCACCGGAAGATCTTGCGTAGCATGCGCAGGATGTTGAAGCACGACGAGGAGACGGCGTTGACTTGTCTGGTCATGGAGAGGGAGGAGTCCAGGATGAAGCCCAGGTTTCGTGCGTGGTCTGTTGGTTTGGGTGCACTGCCTAAGGCGGGGGGCCACCAGGAGTCGTCCTAGGCGGAGGGTGAGGATCCCAGGATGAGGACTTCCGTCTTGTCCGAGTTCAGTTTCAGGCGGCTGTTCTTCATCCATTCGGCTACCTCTTTCATCCCTTCGTGAAGGTTGGCTCTGGCGATGGCGGGGTCGTTGGTAAGGGAGAGGATCAGCTGGGTGTCGTCGGCGTAGGAGATGATGTTGAGGTTGTGCTGGCGTGCGATGTCTGCGAGTGGGCTCATGTAGATGTTGAAGAGGGTTGGGCTGAGCGAGGAGCCCTGAGGGACGCCGCAGATGACTTCGGTGGCTTCAGATCTGAACGGGGGGAGGCGGACTCTCTGTGTCCTCCCGGCGAGGAAGGAGATGATCAACTCCAGTGCCTTCTCCTGGACTCCGATGTTGCTGAGGCGTTGTACTAGGGTACGATGGCAGACAGTGTCGAAGGCCGCGGAGAGGTCTAGGAGGATGAGGGCCGCTGTTTCTCCGTTGTCGAGCAGCGCTCGGATGTCATCGGTGACTGCGATCAGGGCGGTCTCGGTGCTGTGGTTGGCCCGGAAGCCAGACTGCGAGGGGTTGAGGGATCCGCTCGTCTCGAGGAAGGCGGCCAGCTGCTTGTTGACGGTCTTCTCGATGACTTTTGCAGGAAACGGGAGCAGCGAGATGGGGCGGTAGTTCTTGAGGTCGGTGGGGTCAGCCGATGGTTTCTTGAGTAGAGCGCTGAGTTCGGCGTGCTTCCAGCTCTCCGGGAAGGTAGCGGTATCGAAGGAGGTGTTGTTGATGTCCCGCAGGTGGGGTGCGATGACAGCGTCGGCCTTGTTGAAGACGTGGTGAGGGCAGGGGTCGGTCGTAGATCCGGAGTGGATGGAGTTCATCGTGCGGACGGTGTCTTCGGTGCTAATCGGAGTCCAGGCGCGGAGGGTAGTGGTGGGGGGCGGTGGTTCGGTCGTGGCGTTCGTCGGCTGGGTGCTGAAGCTGTTGTGTATGTCCGCGATCTTGTTGTGGAAGAAGGAGGCGAGGGAGTTGCAGAGGTCTTGCGAAGGGGTGATGTCGTTGTTTCCAGCGTTGGGGTTGGAGAGCTCTTTGATGATGTTGAAGAGTTCTTTGCTGTTGTGTGCGTTGTTGTCCAGTCGTTCCTTGAATGCAGTTTTCTTGGTGGCGCGGATGAGTTGGTGGTGTTTTCGGGTGGCGAGCTTGAGGGCAGTCATGTTGTCCGGAGTTGGGACTCTGCGCCAGGTTCTCTCGAGGGCTCGGCAGTTCTTCTTGGAGCTCTTGAGTTCGTCGGTGAACCATGGGGCTTTCTTGCTGCCGGGTCTGCTAGGCGGGGTCCTCAGGGGGGCGAGCTCGTCTGCGCAGTCGCTGATCCACTTCGTGAGGTTGGTGGCCGCCTGGCTAGGGTTCGTTGTGCTGGTGGGAGGGTTCATGCTCAGGGAGGACGCGAGCTGGTCGGCTGTGATCTTGTTCCAGTTCCTGCGTGCAACCTGTTGCTGGTGGTGGTGGATCGTGGTCCTTGCGAAGCTGAAGTGGACGCAGCTGTGGTCCGTCCAGTGGAGTCCGGTGGCGTGGCTGAAGGCGATGTCCTTGCTGGATGCGAAGACGGGGTCGAGTGTGTGTCCGGCGTAGTGGGTGGGGGTTGTCACCAGTTGCTTGAGTCCCAGGTTGGCGAGGTTGTCCAGCAGGGTGGTGGTGTTGCGGTCGTTGTTGTTCTCCAGGTGGAAGTTGAGGTCCCCGAGGAGGATGTAGTCAGCGGAGCTGAGGGCGTGTGGGCTGATGAAGTCGGCGATGTCTTCGCTGAACTGTGTGCGTTGTCCAGGGGGTCTGTAGATGAGGGTGCCTCTGAGGGTGGTCTTCGGGTTGATGTGGACTTGGAAGTGCAGGTGCTCGGCGGTTGTGAGGGTGTCGTCGGTGTTGGTCGTGATGCGGATGGAGTTCCTGTGGACGATGGCGATGCCTCCTCCGGTGTGGTTGATGCGGTCCCGTCGGATGATCTTGTAGCCGTCTGGGATGGCGATGGCGATGTCAGGCGCAAAGGAGGCGTTCATCCAGGTTTCCGTGAAGAAGGCGACGTCTGGGGCTGTGGTGTCGAGCAGGTTCCAGATCTCGATGGCGTGCCTGTGGATGGAGCGGGTGTTGAGCAGGATGCATCTCAGGTGGCTGCGGCTGCTGTTGCTCGTCGAGGTCTTGGGCACTGCTGGAGTGGTGCAGGTCCGGATGCAGGTGAACTTGCAGGAGTTGCAGCAGAAGGGTCCGTGGGTGCGTCTCGGGGTGGCTCGGTAGCATCCTGGGCTTCGGCCGGCGTTGAGTGCGTTGAGGGTGGCGGCGTCGTACGTCCGGCGGGTGGGCTGGGATCTGCGGGGGCCAGGGGTCCTGGCGCTGGGCGCAGTCCAGGCGCGGACGGGCGTAGACAGGCTTACCTTTGGCGCACCTTCGGCGCTCAATCGGTGCTCCCGCTGCGCGCGTCTGCTGCGCGGTCGCTCTGGGGACGTCATAAGAAGGGAGCCGGTCGGGAGGGTCTGCGGGGAGGCGGGAGCGCGAGCCAATCGGCTGTCGGGGGCGGGGCCACGGGCTGGGGCGGCGGGAAAAGCTGGAGCCGGCTTGGCGGCCCTCGGGTGGCTGGGGCGGCGGGAAAAGCTGGAGCCGGCTTGGCGGCCCTCAGGTGGCTGGGGCTGCGGGTGGCTGGTGTGGGCTCGGCGGCCCTCGGGTGGCTGGGGCTGCGGGAGCAGGCACAGGAGCGTGGGGGTGACCAGGCCGAAGGCGCAGTGGTCTAAAGAACAGTGATGGATTAAACCCAAATCTTTTGACTGGGTGTGAGTGTTTGATTGATTTGGATGCTCTGTCCATCACCACCCCCTTTTGTACCACTTTTGGCCGCCATAAGTGTGGCAGGGTATGCTCAGACGTGAGTCCCTTGCTCACTTTGCCACTGGATTCAGGCAAGCTGGGCTAAAGACGGCTGGAATGCCAGAAACCGGTACTCGAAGCTTGTTTCCGGTCCAGGGAAGACATGGCTTGGCAGTTCGGGCTGGACTGTTCCCATGAGGCACAGGGTCAGACTGATTTGCATAAGGCCATGTTTGAACTGGGTGGCAGAATGGGCTAAAGAACGGTGATGGATTAAACCCAGATCTCTTGACTGAGTGTGAGTGTTTGATTGATTCGGATGCTCCGTCCATCACCACCCCCTTTTGTACCGCATGGTCTTGATGATGTCATCGACGCTCATGCTGGCCCAGGCTAGCAGGGGGTCGTGGTCGATGGTGTGCGGAGGGTCTGTTGTGTTGCTGTCTGTTGGAGCTGTCTGGGTGTTGAAGCTGTCGTGGATGTCTGCCATTTTGCGGTGGCAGAAGGTGGCGAGGGAGTCGCACAGGGCTTGCGATGGTGGGATGTCGTTGGGGGTGGAGCTGGGTTTGGAGAGTTCCTTCACGATGTTGAAAAGCTCCTTGCTATTGTGTGCGTTGTTGTCAAGGAGGTCTTTGAAGGAGGTCCTCTTGGCCACTCTGATGAGGTCGTGGTGGTTGCAGATGGCTTCCTTGTGTGCTGCGTGGCTGTCCGAAGTTTGTTCATTGTGCCATTCCTTCTCTAGTTTCCGGCAGTCTTGCTTGGAGGCAAGGAGTTCTGGGGTGAACCAGCTGGCACTCTTGCTGGTGTCTCTGTGGGAGGGTGTCTTCAGTGGGGTGAGGCAATCCTCAATCTAGTGTCTGAGGCAGTGGGCAGCATCGTCGGTGTTGGAGGGTTCGGTGGTTGGGCTGAGAGCAAGGTTTGCATGTAGTTGGTCGTCAGTGATTTTGCTCCAGCAGTGGCAGGGGATCTGTTGGGTGCGTTGGTGGGTTTCTGGAAGGCGAAGTGGATGCAGTGGAGGTCGGTCCAGAGGAGTTTGTTGGTGTGGCTGACCGAGACGTGCGGGCTTGAGGAGAAGACGGGGTAGAGAGTGTGTCCGGCGGAGTGGGTGGGCATTGTGACGATTGGCTTCAGTCCGAGGTTGGTGAGGTTATCGATCAGGGTTGTGGAGTTGTTGTCATTGTTGTTCTCAAGGTGAAAGTTCAGGTCTCCAAGGTGGATGTAGTCGGTGGAGGTCAGGGCGTGCATGCTGATGAGACCCTGATGATGTTCTTGTGAACGATGGCGATTCCTTCTCCGACTCCGTGGGTGCAGTCTCTGCGGGTGATCTTGTAGCTGTCTGGGATGGCTATGGCGATGTCGGGTGCGGAGGAGTCGTTGAACCAGGTCTCTGTCCGGACAGCGACACCTGGGGATCTTGTTTCGAGCAGGTCCCAGAGCTCAACGGCGCGTTTGCGTGCGGAGCTGGTGTTCAATAGTATGCATTGGAGGTGGTTGGGGTCTTTCTTGGCGGGTGGTTCATCGTCTCTGAGGCTGGTGTAGCTACAGTTCCGTCAGGTGAAGGGACCATGTGTGCGTTTGGGGCAGCGTTGAAGCAGGTGTGGGTCTGTCAGGAGTTGAGAGCGTGCAGAGTGCTCAGGTTGTAGTGGCGGCTGTCGTTGTGGTGGGTGCCAGGGGTTCTGGCACTGGGCACCGTCCAGGACTCGGACAGGCGCAGATGGGTTTGCCCTAGGCGCGCCTTCAATACGCCAGCGACGCGGACGCGCAGCCGACGGCATGTATGGGGAGGTGGGATGGAGGAGCAGCTGGGAGGCTGGAGGCTGGGCAGCAAATTGGCAGTCAGAGGGGCGGGGCAGCAAGGGACGCAGCGGCGGTGGCGGTGGGGGTGAGGGATGATGAAAGGAACAGAAGGCAAAAGGGCACAAAAAATGATGGAAAACGAGTGTCACAGAAGGCAAGAGGGCACAGAAATACAGGGAAAACGAGTGTCACAGAAGGCAAGAGGGCACAGAAATACAGGGAAAAAACGAGTGGCACAGAAGGCAAAAAGGGCTCAAGAATACAGGGGCAGCTGAGAAACAGAAGGCAAAAACGGGCAGAGAGGCACAGGGCAGCGAGAGGAACAGAAGGAAATACCGGGCTGAGAGACACGGGGACAGCGAGGGGAGCAGAGGGAGGAAAACGGGCACGGACCATTAACAGGCACCAGGGGAATACAGAACAACAGCTGTCACCGACATAACAATGAAATACAGGTAATACAATAAAACAAAGCGGAAGATGAACAAACCTACGGCCTACCACTGGCTACCAGGGATGAGGCGCAGGTGGTAGCCTGCGGGTGGTGGAGTGCCTCGAACATCCTCAGCAGTGGCAGCTGGGGCAGGGACACACAGGCTGTGCTGTGCAGTAGGGGAGCGACCTACCTTTTGGGGTCAAGGGTCACTCTACTCACCACGCAGTGGCCGACCTACATGGGGAGGTGGGAGGTAGCAGCAGCTGGGAGGCAGAAGCAGGGAATAGGCAGTGGGCAGTCAGGGGGGCGGGTCGCATGGGACGCAGCGGCAGAGGCGGTGAGGGCCGATGAAGGGAACAGAAGGCAAAAGGGCATAAAAAACGAGAGAAAACGATTGGTACAGAGGCAGAAAGGGCACAAAATTGAGGGAAAATGAGTGGCAAGAGGCAAGAGGGCATAGAAATACAGGGAAAAACTAGTGGCACAGAAATACAGGATAAACGAGTGTTACAGAAGGCAAGAGGGCACAGAAATACAGGGGAAAACAAGTAGCACAGAAGGCAAAAAGGGCACAGATATACAGGGAAAAAATGAGTGTCACAGAAGGCAGGTGGGCACAGAAAAACAGGGAAAAAACGAGTGTCACAGAAGGCAAGAGGGCACAGAAATACAGGGAAAACGAGTGGCACAGAATGCAAAAAGGGCACAGAAATACAGGAAAACAAGTGTCACAGAAGGCAAGAGGGCACAGAAATACAGGGAAAAACGAGTGGCACAGAAGGCAAGAGGGCACAGAAATACAGGGAAAAAATGAGTGGCATAGAAGGCAAAAAGGGCACAGAAATACAGGAAAAACGAGTGTCAGAGAAGGCAAGAGGGCACAGAAATACATGGGAAAAACGAGTGGCACAGAAGGCAAAAAGGGCAGAAGAATACAGGAGCAGCTGAGAAACAGAAGGCAAAAACAGGCAGAGAGGCACTGGGCAGCGAGGGGAACAGAAGAGAAAACCGAGCTGAGAGACAAAGAGGCAGCACGAGGTACAAAAGGAAAAACCGGGCAGAAACACGGGGGCATCAAGGGGTACGGAAGGAAAAACCGGGCTTAGAGACACTGGGACAGCGAGGGGAATAGAGGAAGGAAAACGGGCTGAGAGTCAGGGAGAGCGAGGGGAACAGAGGGAGGAAAGCGGGCACGGACCACGAATAGGCAGCGGGGGAAGACAGAACAACAGCAGTCACAGACACAACAAGGAAATACAGGTAATACAATAAAACAATAAAGCGGAAGATGAACAAACCTACGGTCTACCACTGGCTACCAGGGATGAGGCACAGGTGGTAGCCTGCGGGTGGTGGAGGGCCCCGAACTTGCTCAGCAGCGGCAGCTGGTGCAGGGCTACACAGGCAGTGCTGTGCAAAGGGGGAGCGTCCTACCAGGTGGTGTTAAGGCTCGCATGTGCAGAATGTGACAGCTCGTCTGCTGTTATATCTCCGAAGGCGATCCCCCATGAGCACTGCTCTCGCGAAATAGCACTGTCTACCTTTGAAGAGAGGATCTTTTTCAAAGCCATGTGCTATTGCCATAGAATTTTGAACAACAAAGGTCCTCAATATTTCTACTCTTTTGTCAAACCTTATTTTCTTAAAAGGAATTTAAGATCAGCGGGGACTTTTCTGGATTGTTTTCCTACTGAGAAAAGAGCATGCATAGGAGGGTGTTCCTTTGGTTTTCTAGACTCCAAGAAGCTCCACATGTTGTGGACTTGCCCAGCAAAACAGCAATACTGGAACAATGACACACAGGTGATGACTCCAGAGGCGGGCAATTGGTTCCATTAGTTGCCTGATGGCATACATTGTGTGTCACTGGAGAAGCAAAATGGTCAAAATACACCAAGTTGTGGTTACTGTTAGCAGCTGCAGTTGCAAAGAAGAATGTGGCCTGGGCCTGGGGGGCAGCACAACCCCCCAAAGTTGCAGACTAGTAGAAAAATATTGATTGGTGCAGCATGGCTGAAAAAGTGGTATATCAAAGCCGGGGGTACCCTGAGAAATGGGGAAAAGTATCGAAAAAGTGGGTGGACTATAGAGGGACCTGAAAAGTTGCAATGTGGTGGTAGACGGAAGCTGTGAAGAACTGCTGGAGCAATATCAAAACAAACTGATACTGAATTTATTAACCAAATAAAGCTGACAGCAAGAATAAGGGCTAAGGTGAAGTACCTGACGAAGCTACCGCTAAAGAGGACCAAATATTTTGTGTAGACATGTTTTAAGTAAACAATCTGTGATGTTTTGCCATAAATCTGTACGTTTAGTAAAAAGAACTTTAAAAAAAATATATGCTCCATACCTTGACAGTCCAGACATGGTGGCAACAGCTGTTCTCTTTCATGTAAATGATTTTTGTGCTGTCTTACATACCCAACACAATTTCAGTGACACCTAATCCAATGAACAGTTGAAGACATCTGCCTCAAGGAGAATCAGGATTCCACAAGTTGGAGATCTCGTGTCAGAGAAGGTGGGAGTAAAGAAGGTGTTTGGGCCAACATACTGAGAACCAGTGCCAGTCTTTGGTATTCAAGGTACAAGAATTGTAACCTTGCCATTGCTTCCTGGTTCTAAAGACAACATTTTATCCCCATTGACACATCAAATCACATCATGTGGACAAATCTCAACAGTTGGCCATGAGGAGTCCTTGGTAGATCCCCAACTCCTCTTGCTACCATACAGGAATTCCTCAACAGTTAGGGAGCATCACCAAAGCTGTTTCTCCCCGACTGAGGGGAACAGAGAATGCACTTCAATCCATAACTACATCCGTAACAACTGCCAGCAACTTGACTGAACTGAGTACTGACCTTACTACAGCATCTTCTGCAGTTGATGTCGTTAATACAGATCTTTCACTTTTGGATTTTACCAATTTTTTAAATGTACTAGCAGCACCAATTTTTAGATTAACTGCTTCTGGGTATTATGTGGGTCGTGATGATTTTTCTTTGGATTCTTTTGATGATTCTTTCATTTTAGGCACTTCTCTTGCTTGGATCTGTTTTCTTTTCATGACTGAAATGCATTCATTCATTCATTTCAAGCTTTATTCGATTATTAAAAACAATCACAAAAGCGAACAGTAAAAACACAATACAAACATTACAATAAAAACAAAAGCTCAGCAAAGAAGAATTTCAAAGAGTTAAAACACCAGACTTTTCCTATGAGAAATGGCTTTGAGTAAAAAGGTAGCGGTAAAAAAACAGGTGTCTGCAGAGTCAAGTGCAAATAACAATTTTACGGCTTGGGCAGTAGTATACACTGAAAATTTTAAAAACACAGGTCTAAGGTAGAGACGGCGAAGATGCATATAGAGCGGGCAAATGAGCATGAAATGCAGAGTACTTTGCCTAGTCTGGCCATCACAGGGACAGGGAGAATGGCTATGAAGTTTCATCTCTGGGAAGGCAACTAAGTTATGTACAATACCAAGTCTGAATCATGTAAGAACAAACTGGTGGGATTGCTTGGTTATAAATTTTAGGTACCTTATCTTCCAGATTAGTAGTATGATAAAATACATAGGTAGACATGGAAATACTCTTCGGCCTACGCATATCAGACTTAGTTTGGATAAAAACATCTTTAAGTTCCTTTTTCGATAGAGTAACGGCACAATAAGGGTCCTTGATGAAGTCAAAGTTAAATACATCGCCATAGGAGGAAGAGACATAACTTAGCCAGGGAATCTTAAGGGCTTTGTCCAGCTTCAAACAATCGGTGATAATCTTCCTGGAAAAAGTAGTCTCATCTTTGGCTGACTGAAATGCGCTTATATGGTCCCACCTTGGATATTTGTGTGGCTAACACACTCTTTGGTTGTTCTATTCCTGTGGATTGGATTTGTGCCAGTTTTTGTCTTGCTGATTAATGGCCACTATCTTCCAGAATGCTTTGATACAGAACTGGTCTATGGGGTGTTGGCTCCCTACTCTTCTTCACATAAGCTAAAAGGAGACTTGTCCCTCTTGAACATTTCAGCTTTTCCAGTAACTGATGGAATTGTTTGGGATAAAGTTCCTTACAACATATTCGGTCCTACGGAGATTCTGCAGATACCATATGTGTTTAGGGTTTCTACGGGAGATGTGATAGTACCTGGGTTATATTCTAATGATTGGGATATTGAAACTATAAACTCCATGCTCTTGGAGATCGAATATTACATTGTTTTTGAATCAGAGGATTTGTACCTTAATTCTGCTAACTATGGTGAGATTTACTGTTACCATCATTATGGACATCATTGTTTACATCGAGCTAGGGTTCAAGGCACACCGTTTAATTATACACAATGTGAACATTGTCCAAGTCCCCCACAAGGGAGTTCCAAAACATACAAGGATAAATGTATGTATTTCACAGGATCAGACAAGTCAAATCCAACGTCCTTTTATTTTAAACTGGTCCCTAGACCATCGAAAAAATATATGCCTTTCAAAACCAAATTATTCTATATGGATTCATTTGTTACAAAATTAGTTGTGAAAGGTCATGATTATCTTAAGGACACCATTAGTCTGAAATCCATTTGGGGTACCAAATCCTGGCAGGTACAGGGTACAAATACTTTATTTTGCTCCAGCTTCATTTGACCCCAATTGATTTTCGTGGATGACACTGTTCAGTAGACTACATGTCTAGGTTTGGGTAAAATTAAAGAAATGAATGCACCAACCATTCCTTCCTGTGCATAGTTTGAAAATTGGCAACCTTTGACAAAGTTGACTGCTGCATTTAACACCACACTTTTAGGTCTCATAGGTGGTTATTGTGGCCACTGGATACAAATGGATGTGATGCCAATTTATTAACTCCACACTTGGGTTTAAAGCAATCTGATCTGATCTTCATTATTCCCAATCACTACACTCAGGAAATGTTACTACCTAATAAGTGGGAAAACTGGGTAAAAAATGGTTAGAACATTCAACTTTATTTGCAGTGAAACATTTTTCTCTCCTATTGAAGGACGGACATGGACCTATCTGATTTTCTGTTGAGTCCTAAATCTCCTCGTCATACTAAAAGATTTATTTATGCAACATATAATAACATTTGAAAATTGCCATAAATGGAAGCTGCTGCAAGTTAAATATACCTTGATCAAGAAAATTTGGATTAAAATACTTGCTGTTGGGCAAAGTCAGCTTAGATCCATCATGCAATTTAGTTGGACCCTTCAAACCCTTAAAAATGTTTACATTTCTTTGGATTACCTTAATTCCAGCCAGTCATTCATGCCTTTCAATCTGACACATATAAAACGACTCATGGCAATAAAAAACCACAACATACAATGACAATGTTACATCTCAAAAAGTTAGAACAGCTCTCTTTCACTATGGCAGAAACACCCTCCACTGTATGGTTAATACATGAAGTAATATCTCGGCCAATTTCAACATTTCAATGTACAACTTGCATGAAGCATTTCCCTGTCAGTAGATATGCGCCCCTTGGAAGCAGCTTCATTCATGAATTATGGTCTCTTCCATTTTCTTATCACAGTGAACTTGCAAATAAGGGGTCTTCCTCCCTGTAAGAGAATGCAGCTCTTCTGTCTGACATTCACTCATCTGTCAACAAGTTACAATTCATGGCACCTGTAATTCTTTGGTAGCGAGGGTGGCCTGTTTTCTAAAAGGAATCCCAGCCCTTTCCATAATTCCCCTGTTAGATTTGGGGGTCCCTAGTTGGCAGAGGTAGGAACCTTTGGCCAAATAGGAACCCTTGCGTCTAGTCAGGGTAAGGAGGTACACTCCTAAAATAACCCCTGCTCTCCCCCCTGGTAGCTTGTCACGAGCAGACAGGCTTATCTCAGAGGCAGTGTGTAAAGCATTTGTGAACACATACAGCAACCCAGTGACAACACTACAGAAAAGTTGTATAAAAGTAAGCATTTTTATATAGACTTAACACAAGACCCCGAACGACAAAAATCCACAATACTGTACTTTAAAAATGATAGAAATAGCTTAGTTCTCTTCAAATGAAAAATGCAACACTTTGATTTCAGTGTAGCTTTGGATGTGTAACGCTATACAACAAAAGATGCTGCAGGGAAGGTGATGCGTTGGTTCCTTACACGCAAGAACGGTTATGCGTCGGGTCCCTACTGCTGTGTAGTGGATGCGTCGTTCTTCTCCACGTGCGGAGGTGAAGCGTGGGTTTCTTACTGCGCTTCCGTGGTGATGCGACCCGCAGTGCTGTGATGCAATGAAAATCCGGTGTAATGGAACAAAATGGCGCATTCTTCTTGATGCGACAACTATGCGTGCACGCCCGATGGCCGTGCGGCGACTCAACGATTCTTCTGAGCCGCGACAGGCCCTTTAACACGCTTCTCCTGTCATGCGATGGCATCTTGTGTGACTGACACCCTGCTCCAGTGATGCGAGGTGCTTCGGGTGATGCAAAGGCGACAGCGGCGGCACGCTTCTCCGGTGATGCGACGGCATCTGCTGAGATGGCGACAGTCTTCTCTTGTGATGCGACAACAACGGCTGCGGTGGCAAAACGCTTCTTTGTCTTGAGTCGTGCTTCCAGCTCCCAGCAACACACAGTCCCTCAGAAGACCCAGCTCAACAACAGGCACATCAATTCCTAGCAAGGGAAGGCAGGGCAGCTGGTTGGTGAAGTCTGTTGTCGTTAAGACTTCAGCAGGAGGCAAGCACTATCTTAAGCCCTTGGGGATCCTTTACAAGTTGATTTTAAAGTAGCACAAAGTCCTTTCTCCTTTCTTTGGCAGTCAGGCAATGACTGCAAGCCAATCCCCCCAAACAGCTTTCAGCTTAGGGATAGTCTCCTCCTCAGTTTCTCTGGTTCCTCTCCTCAGCAAAGCTTCTTCTTGTTTGCCAAAAGTGATCTAAGATTCTGGGGTCTGGGTCCCCATATTTATACTAGCAAATCCTTTTTCCTCTGAAGGCAGAGGGTCCTGTACCCAGTCCAAACCAGTTCTGCACAGTCCTGGACCACTTTGTTGACAAGACTCCTTCTTTTCTTTGACAGTCTGGGCTAGGGACATCAGGAGGAGGAGTCAGAAATGTGGAAGGCAGGCCGAGCCCTATTCAGGTCCCAGGTGCAACTCCTACTACCCATCTACATGCAGATAGCTCTATTCAGCCCTGTGCTGATCACCCTGTCTCCTGGAATCCCTCAACCCCTGTCACTCAAACTTCAGACAAGGAATAAACAACCTAGAAGAGGCAGGCTTGGACAGTTAGGCAAGAAAATACCTAATTTCTAAAAGTGGTATTTTCAAACACAGAATGTTAAAACCAACTTCACTAAAATATGTCTTTTATCATTCTGAGTTCAGGCATACTAAACTCGAATTTCTACCTAGTTCCCTCAGTCAGTTAGGATTATAAGATGTTATAATCAAACTACACATTCAGGCCTACAGGTAGGCGTGCAAAAGTGAAAAACAAAAATGGCTGTAATTCACTGTCAGGACATGCCACTCACATCAGAGCATGACCTACCTTCTACCTACAATGCACCCTGCACTTGGGCTTACCGTAGGGGTGACTAATATACAGAAAAGGGACGGTTTAGGGACTGGCAAGTGGGTGCACTTGCCCAGTCAAAATGGCAGTACCAGACACACAAGCTCTGCAATGGCAGACCTGAGACACACTTTACAGACTGCTTCTGTAGGTGGCACAACCAGTGCTGCAAGCCCACCGGCAGCATTTGATTTACCAGCCCCGGGCAACCGCAGTGCACTGTACTAGGGTCTGACAGTATATCAAATAAGCCAATCATGGAATCACTAATCCATACATCAATTTACAATAGGGAGAGCATAAGCACTTTAGCACTGATCAGCAGTGGTAAAGTGCCCAGAGCCATAAAACCAACAAAAACAGGTCAGACAAAATACAAGAGGAAGGCAAAAAGTTCAGGGATGACCCTGCAAAAAGGGCCAAGTCCAACATCCCCTTAATCAAGTTCTTTCAAACAGAAGCTATCTAATGTTAAATGATCACAAATGTTGTGGAATGAAAGCTGTGATTCCATATATTGTTTTGTTTTCCTGCATTGTTACATGCTGCTATAACGTGCTCTTCTCACCTCTGCAAGGAGGAGATGATAGCTTGTAGTGGTCCTTAAGTTCAACTTGGAGGGCAGATTTTACCAAACTAAGCAGACTCAAAGCACTATTGGTTCCAAAAAAGGTAGCACTACCATTTGCTTGAGAAAACGTTTGAATTATAAGTTGCAAGGATATCCAGTGAACTACAGTCCTTGGTAAACACCAACCCCCAAATAAATTTCCATGAATTTGTTAATTACACTTTTAATGCCTCTAAAACTGCTAGCCTTGCTCACTTTTTAAAGTTCTCGGTACTAGCAAAGTCAGTTCCTTCAAAAAAATATTTGGAGTAATACCACCTTTTATTTATTAACTTTTTTCCAGGGTGTTCAAAGACATCCCATAGATGTAATTACTAATTTGCGGATTAGTAATTTGCAGAAATTTGAATCTATTTTTGCTCAACAATGGATGTTCCGTCTCAAAGCCCTTTGGAAGTTCCACCGGTCCAGTTCTGTCATGGACACATCATAAGGTTCTTCAGAATCTTACTACGCCAAGTTCTGGTTCTTGACTGATCATTGACATTCCAACCTGACTGTTGTGCATGCGTCCAACCTGTGTTTCATTGCCTATGGATCTTCAAATGGGCAATGGATATTTGCCAGGCTCTGCAAATGTTGGTTCCTCTGGGCATGAACCTAGTGATGAGTCCTATACCCACCCATTTTCTGATTTGTTCCTTTTGCTTGCGGCTACTGCAAAATGCCAGGTATGAGCCGTCCCTTCAGAGGAGATGAGTGCTTTTACACAGGACTCATATAAATGTGGCTCTAATAACACGGATGCTGATTCCCTGAATACTTCATCAGCATCAGCTTATACCAAGGATCATCTCTGTTCTCTGGATGGTTTGAGCTGAGATACAACAGATTCATCATCTGCAGAGATGGAGCCCATCCTGGATTCACTTCCTCTTCAACTCATGGGAGACATCATGGATATTTATTTGCTTAGCTTGTGCTATATCGTGTTTATCTAGTCACTCGGTTACTTTCCCAAACAAAGGAGGGGTATTGTGAGTTCCCTTTAGGGAGCACTCACTTATCCCTTATTTTAGACTAACTGAAAGTTGTAGGCTGTGTTGCTCTGCACGTGTTGCACTCAGCACATTTATGTTTGTGCCATGATATTAATTCAGCAAAACACTGCACATGTTTTTGGAGATGTACCTTTTTTCCTTACGACCTGGAAGTGGAGGTAAAATGACTGTTCTTGTGCCCAGCACTCCAAGTACAGGTACTGGAGCTCGTTATGAGGGGCCAAATTCTTTCTTGTTCTCGACCTTCTCTCGAACCAGTTCTACGACGCTGGGGTAGCCAGCCAACTACTGGGATTTGCAATGCAGCATCAGATGTGGAGGGCTTGTGTTCCTTTGCAAGACTGTCTCTCGGTTCTTGTAGAGTCTGTAAAACATTACAGTGTTCATCTACGTCAAAGGGGCAGCTACCACCGCCTGATCTAGACCTTCAAGGTCTGGGACAAACATTTTGATACCAAAGAGCATCTCGTATGGGGTCCGTCCACCCAGAGGCCTTCTAGGGAGATTATTAAGTGCACGCTGTATGCCATTGAGATAGGCTAGCCAGTTCCTGTTGGTACCTATAACTCTCGCTGTTAAGGATTACTTTAAGTCAAGGTTCATCCCCTCCACAAAACTATTACCCTCAGGCTGGTATGGAGACAAAAATTTTACCTGGACCCCCAATGAACTCATGTCATCCCTGTACGCCTTAGAAGCGAACGCTGGACCCTGGTCCGAATGGAAGGTGCCACACGGAAAAATTCCCACAAAGACACGCAAATCCCTTATGGCAGTTCGTTAATCAGCACTTCGGTGGGGCCACACCCATACAAAGCGCATGCATGAATCAACTGCAACTAAGATGTACTTATACGCAGTATCTGAAGAAAAAGGACCGCAGTGATCGAAATAAACACAACCAAGTGGTTTACTAGAAATGTACAACTGTGTCTAGGGCGGACACGCAGCAGTCGAAGGTTTGATCTGCTGACAAATGTCACATTGAAGGACATAATCACGCGTCTGTTTATACAGTTCCTGCCACCAAAAGCGCTGTTGTAGCTGAGATACAGTATCCTAAACGCCCGCATGGGCGGACGCAACGCCCTTGTGGGCAGTTGTTATCAACGCTGACCTGCGGTCCGCGTTGGGAATCAATTTGTCACCAACGTCTGGTATTTTCATATAAGGAACTTTAGCAGGACCTAAATGATAAGAATACTATTAAGGAAATCCAGTAGGTTATTTACTTCCCTTCTCAGTAGCGGCAATTGCTGCCAAGATGTCATCATCAATCTTACTTTTGGAACGTGTAACTGCTGCAACCAAATATGTTGAAACTGCTGTCTGCGCGGCCTCATCGGCCAGACTATTGCCAACAGCGTGAACTCCCACACGCTGATGACCAAGAGTATGAATTACATACACAAGTGGGAGTTGGTTTTTTAAGTTCAGCCACTCAAACCCAGATCATTTTATGTTTTATTGTGCTACCCTTGGAGTCACGATAGTCGTTCTCAGTCCAAAAGAACAGATTGTCATTGTAAGACTGGACACAGTAGTAAGAGTCACTCACAATAGGAGTAGTCACACTAGGTTATGCGTACTCCAATGCAAGCATCAGAGCACAGAGCTCTGCTAACTGGGCAGTACAGTCCCCTAATGTCGATGTATGCACGACATTGGACTTGAACTCTCCATTCACCATTGAACCAACGACAATAGCCCAAGCTGAGACGTATGCCTGCTTAGACCCATGAGCGACTTGCGCTGAACCATCAGTGTAAATGATACAATGGAAATCCTCCAAAGGGTGCATATTCAAAGGGGCAGGATGAACAAATTCATACTACAAGAACTCCTGCGACCGTAAGGAGGAGTCAAAAATCAACTTGACATCTAGAGATGTCAATGATGTTGCCCATTATATCCACGGTGGGTGCAAAGTTTTAGAATTAGGTACACTGGCTTTCGTCACTGCCTCCAAGGTAGGATACGGGGTAACAACCAACATGCATTTTCCCTGCGACAGTGCGCATTCTTTCATAATCACCATTTGCACTGCTGTCAATTCTTTTTCCACAGTGGTAAACCGCATTTCAGCCGAAGTATACAAGTGTGACTTGTAAGCGATTGGTACTGTGTCACCTTCGTTAAAAGTAAGGTATGTGAAACCCACCGCCCCAGAGACGATTCTTATCAACAGGTTGGTGTGGTTATCATGAGTCAGCAAGAATTTATATTCTAGAAGATCAGCTTGCAAGGATTGCAAAATGGCTGAATGTTCAGGCAGCCATCATGATTCGGTAAAAGTTGGTAGTATCAGAGCATATAATGGCTTGATAGGCTGGGCATATTCGGGAATGTGAGTACGCCCGAAATTCAAAAAACCCAGCAAGGATTGCAATTTTTTCAGTGTTGTAGGAGCGCGCATTTGTGCGCATTTCTCCAAGAAATGAGGAGCCAATCCTCGACCTTCATTGTCGAGCTCACAGCCCAGGAACAACACTGTGTACTCTGCAATGTGCGACTTTGCAAAGTTAACTTTGTAACCGAAGTCCGCAAAATTACAAATTATGCGGTCAACGTGGCACAGATGCGCCCATATTTCGTCGTCTGTGACATAAATATCATCCACATACGAACACGCATCTGGGTCGACTCTCTCTAGAAGAGAAACTATATGGTCAGCAAACACACCTGGACTATGCTTATAGCCCATAGCTAAACGTTCAAAATATTGCTGTTTGTCACCGCTGGTAAAAGCGGTCCATTGACTATTTAAACCAGAAAGGTTGTGGGCAAAAAAAACATTGGATATGTCAAGTGTGGTTTTTAACCTTTAACACACAAGACCATCCACTAGGGCAGAGCCGTGGGTATAGGCATGGGCGGAAAATCCGTTCCGCTCGCGGATTTTGTGGATTTTCGGGAAATCCGCAATCCGCGAGATTTGCGAATTTCCCGCAAAATCCGCAAATCCGCGAGCAGCGGATTTTGCTCGCACTGCTCGCACTGTTCGCGTGAGTTCGCGCCCCGCGAATAAGTGCAAAATTGCAGAAATACAATCTTAGCAAAACTGAAAGTAACTACTTACCAGGTTCAAAAGTTCAGGCACATCATTAGTAGCCATTTCCTGTAGTGCTTCCTGAGGGGCCCCTCCAGAGTTCAGTTGCCAGTTGAAACTATTATGTGACCCTGCTCTGAACCTCAGAATAGTTACACATATGCCACAAAGGTCCTGAATTACAGCTAAGAGAGACAAGCAGGAGCCAGGCTGGAAGTTAAAATCCATTAATCAGCCCCTAATTCATTATTGTCAGTTGGGGCAGGGCAGGTGTTGTAACTAATTTTGCAACAATGAAAGCACTTAGCAAGTGCAAAAGATCACTAATCAGGGCGCACTAAGGAAGCAGGTGCCAGCTAAAAAAATATTCTGTGACACATTAATCAGCCCCAAATTAATTCAGGTCACTTGAGGCAGGGAAGGTGTGCTTTGCTTTGCCAAAAATAATGTACACTGGACAACCAGAGGGTGTGGTGATGAAACAGAGGGTGGCATGGGTGGGCCAGAGGGTGGCATGAGTAGTCAGAGAGTGGCAGTGGTGACAGAGAGTGGCAGTGATGAAGAAGAGTGTCCCAAACAGGCTGGACACGTAGAAACAACAAGTTCGCAAAACTTGCGACCCGACAGGTAAGTTCGCAAATTGCGAAATTGTAAAAATCCTCGCGAACTGGCAGAAACACGGGCGAACACAAAAAAAAAAAAAAATCCGCAAATTCGCGGAAATTCGCGGATTTTGCGGATTGCGAATCCGCAAATCCGCAAAATTCGCGAACGCGAGATCCGCAAAATTCGCTCATGCTTACGTGGGTATTCTGTACTGCACAGGTACGGCAATGCGAGTTTAGATGCCAGTAATCCAATACCAAACAGTAAGAACCATCAGGCCTGGTCACAGTAAAAAGAGGATTATTCATCGGAGACACACAAGTTTCAATCACACCTTGATATTCTAATTGTTCAAGGATTTCTGCGACAGAAGCTTTCACTTCACGCCACATGGGATATTGAGGTTGAAGTTGTGGCAGAGACCGCAAGGGAATCTCATGTTGGGGGGAGAATTTATCCCAACCACAGTGAGTACGTTACAAAGCAGGTGCAAAGGCCTTAGCCCACTCTTCTGCAAAATTCAGCGCATGCTCCTTTGACACGGTGTGTGCAAAACTAGGGAGGATTACCTCCTCTACTCTCGGAGCTGTGAGAACAAAAGGTGGGGGCCAGTCAGCCTCCGCAAACAAAATGTCATACATAGTTGTAAGATTTTCCCAAAATACCCCTTTTATGGTACGTTGTATGTCACCTTCAATTAAAAGGTCAATTTCAAAAAGCCTATCAGGGGGAGCTACTCTAGTATCAGCTGTCTCAACAACAATGAATGTGTCAGTCGCTGTCACCTTCAGTAGTGGACGCAGGGCCTCTCGAACAATGGTAACCTCCGTCGCGCTGTCCAACAGCGTCAGCGTCCACGTCTGATTACGAAGCTGCGTTCTCACTATCTGTGGCATATCTCTCTGTTAAAGCGGCAACTTTCTTTTTCTGCAACTGGGGTCTTTTCTCTGAAGATTCATCCTGCTTTCCTTTTCCGTCTTTCGGGCGGGGTTTGTCGCAACTCTACGGCCACCCCGTCCGCTCCGCCGCCTCCACCACCGGACGATGAGGCCGATATGTCCTGTAAAGAACGAGGAGAACATTGATCACCATACACGGGGGGAGGTAAAACAAAAAATAAGTAAAACTCACCTGAGTGACCAGGTCCCATGCCCCTCGGCTTCTGGGTCTGGTCCCGCGTCGCCTCTCCATGGACAGGAACAGGCATGCTACCTCCCCTCCTGTAAACCAATCACAACGCTGCAATGACAGCATTGCGAATGTTGCGGAGTCCTTGACGGCGCCTGTTGTGAAGCCATTTTCTCTATGTAAGCTGCATGCAGCCTACATAGAGAAAATGTGGAGTATGCATGACTGCTTTTGTCTGCTCCTGGGCCGACCAAGCAGTCAGGGCACTCAGAGTGGTGCAAGCCACCCCTCCCCGAACCACCCACCCCCATCCAGACATACCCTCCCGCCCGCCCCCAACCAGGCATACCTCTGCTTCTGCTTTCTCGCAGCACAAGAAGCAGAAAATAAAATGGTATTTTAAATACCATTATATTTTCTACTTCTTGCACTGCGAGAAAACAGTGAGCCGAGGCTCCAACGCCCTTATGGACCGGCCACCACTGAGTACTACATTCATAAGAACTGTATCACTCTGGCCTTCACAAAAGAGGACTTTGCCTTCATTAAAAGTTTAAGGAGTGAATTCCCCGAAAGAAACAGGTAAAAAAGGGCTTCAAGAAGTCACCAGCCTCAACTCCACCAAGAAGAGCCTAGCCGACCAGCATCCAGTGGACATTTACGGATTTTCTGAAGTACATTCTGGAAATTGAAGTCCCAACTCTCCAAGGACAGGTCCGAGCTTTTAGAACCTGGGCTGGTGTATGGACCCTTCAAAACTCCAAAAGGACCTTCTGGAAGAAGATCAAAGAAGTTTGGACTCATTTGGAGATTTTTTGGTAGACAGCACTAGAAGTTTAGGACCTGTCTTTGAGAGTCAAGCGGGTGACTTTGAACTGTGACACAGACTGAAATTTAGGTTTTCCCTGCTAAAAGCTCCAGAGCTCTACGGCATCAGCTACGAGAACCAAGACCTCCAGGAATCACTGAGGCCTTGTGTTGAAGCAAGCAGTCCTTGAGAGAAAAATAACTAAAAAAGTGACTACGTTCAAAGGTAACATTTTGACCGGCCTCAACCACTCTATCATATCCGACCTGCGCTCCATCGCTGTTGACCTGAAACTTGGACTTGGACATGGTCAAGTGCAAGGAGATGTCCCAGTTATCACTTTATGCTTTTAAGCACTAGTAAGCACATTTCTACGTTTAATCTTTAAAAATTCATATCTCCAGTTCCCTACATTAACTTTTTGTTGCGTTGGTGTCATTTTAATCATAAACATATTTCCTATTTTTATAAATTGGTGTTAGATTTTTATTGTGTGCTGTTTCCTACTTATTTACTGTTATTGGTGTTTTTAAATGCTTTACACACCTGTCCCCTAAGTTAAGCCTCACTGCTTTTGAGTCAAGCTGCCAAGGGTTATGCAAGGACTAATTTATTGAGACTCTACCAGATCTTATTTGTTATTGTGATGTGGTTACTAGCTGTAGATACTTACCTGCACCTACCAACAAACCACCTTTCAACAGTGTATTTTTTCTGTTCGTCTCTTTCCCAAGGGTAATTTTTCATTCATTATAAAACAAAAAGCATGGGACAGAGTTTAATTGCTGATTCATCTTTTTTTATGAGGTCATTTAGGTTCTGTTTTTAGTTTGCGAATTTTTAATTTGCTTTGTTGTTGAGGTAGATGTTTTACATTGTTCAATCGGACTTTAAGAACCATTGCTTCAACAGTATGTTCTATCACACATTCAAAATGAAAAGATATAAAGTATAGAAGGCACGTAATGAGCATTATTTTGGTTAATATAAAACACCTCTGCACGCAGTTTTATTTAAAGCTCTGTTGGGAGTCATCCATTCATTAATTTCAAGCTGCTGTATAGGAGAAACACTAATTATTCCAGATTGTGCATCTAATTCTCCGAAATAAAAAGGTCACCTACAAGCCATATTGTGCAAGTGAATATAAGCCTATTGAAGACTTCAAGTTTGCTATATTAATGAACACTCGATAAATAACAACAGAAAATATTGTTTGCTTTAGTTTATGCTTAATATTTTGGGTCTCGTCTGGATTGCTCCTATTGTTCAGAAAGGAAAAGCATATGTGGGGCAGATTTACAATAACTGGCGCATCCCCAGGGATGGGCCAGTTATTGTGCGCCGCAGCTCCGCCACCCATGGTGCGTCGCATTTACAATGCGGCACACCATGGGGCAAAAACGGCACAGATGCTTGACGCATCTGTGCCGTAAAGTGGCGCATTGCTGGAGTTGCTTCGCAAGCGCGAAGCAGCTCCAGCAAGGCTCGGGGGTGCCCTATCTGTCCAATGCTGCCTCAAGCCTTACGCCTGCTTCAAGCGGGCGCAGGCTTTTGACGCAGCATTGGCCTAAAAGTGACTGAGTGAAATCTTGTAGATTTCACTCAGCCACTTTTGCGAGGCGCACCTGCCCCGGAACGCCCACCCTGCGCCGGAACGCCCACATGTGGCACAGGGCTTTACAACGTGACGCATCTGCCTAGATGCGTCACGTTGTAAATGGGTCACAGGGATACACCAGGTTTACGCCACCGTTGCGTGACGCAAACGTGGCGCAAGTCCAACATAAATCTTCCCCTTCGTGTGATTTCAAATCATTGGGGCTTTTAACGGTTGGTTTAATTTCCTATAGGCCAAACAGAGGCACTGTGTCGTGTCACGCAATATTACATCACGTCAGCTTAAAACTAATATCTACCATGAAGGGGATAATGCAGCAAATAGAAAAGGACTCTGATAATGATGCAGTGGTTCATTCAACACCTTTAGATGAGATCATTTCCATTTTAACCATAGTTCATGTTGTCTTTCAAATTATGGTGTAACCTCTGAAGTGAAATCATATGTGTGTGATTTCACGCATGGCATAATTAAAAATGAAATTGAATTCTCAGATACTTTAACTACCACGTAGCATAGGAAGCTTTCTGTGTTGATTGTTTCTTATTTCTGGGAATTTCCATTAGTGTATCTCAAGTTCAGTCCCTGTTCAGTGGAGATGTGAGTTAAAGTGCAGCTGTGGGGCTTCTGCTGAATGTCAGTCGACTCCTCGGTGCATTACAGCACCCAGAATAAAAGACCCTTCTTCCGTACACATTGCTTTCCTTCACTTTCTGCACTCTAAGAATGTAATTGTCTTGTCACATAGTAATGCCAGAATCACCCCCTTGTACAGACTGTGCTATGAGTTTTTGTGCCCAGTGTACAGAATGATTCGTAAAAATGTAAATGTATACCACTACGCTTACTCCTTGCTAAGAGTGTATCTGAGCGACTCTTGAAAATTCACATAGACATCTGCACAAGTTGCAGCTTTACAGGCTTAGAACTCAGAAAGTCGTGTGACACCTACTTTTTTCCCATTCCAGAATTGTACATATGGAAGAACTCTACACTAGGTATAGGCAGAATGCTGTGCAAATTCACTTTTTTTAAAAAAAATTCTCAACGGGAGAAAGCCCTTCCTACAAATACTATCGAGGTTTGGGGCGTTTTGTTGACCTTTACATCCTCAAAGACGAATTACACCAACCCATTGCTGAAGTATGTATGTATATATGTATGTATGTGTCTCGTAAAGCGCACTGCTGCCCTGAGGCGTCATGGCGCTGTAGACCGCTGGGGAACCCGTCCTGGCTATCCCTATGAGATGGTCCCTACTGGGTATCTCCAAGGTGAAACCAAGCATCCCCTGCGAATGTGGGGGGCCATTGTAGAGATGAGGCTAGCTATTGCCCAGAGTTGCCGAGTGTGATCCCTGGTTAGAGTAGGCACCGAGGCGAGAATTATCGAGTCCGCTGACCCTGGTCCACGACCCTGCCGCGTCGGGAATTGAACCCTGCTCCCGGGCCGTTCTCTGCTTCCGGGTCTGCCGCCTCTAACCAGTGAGCCACACCACTCCAAGTAAATCTCTGACCATTTCCAAGGTGTGAAGAAGTGAGTTTTGGAATGTCAACTGACAAGTTTAGGGGAGCTCAAAAACCCTAAAGTCAAAACAAACCTGAAACCTCCCATTCAACTCTTCTTGAGTTTGTTTTTTTCTGCGTAATTGTACACGCTAACGTCAAAGATTTACGCAGTAGTTAAACCATTTTGCATGCAAGGCATCCATTTCTGGATACGTAACAAGCATAAATGGAGTCATTTTTATCCCTTAACATCGTCTCCTAACGTAAAAGGTTTGCTGGTTCAGGTCCAGTATTACAACATTTTTAGATTTTTTTTTTTATTTTTCAATATCAACAGAAGACAGCTGATTGAGAGGACTACAATCCGCAAAGTAGCTCAATAAAAGCCCCACTCATATAATTTGCATAGTGTTCTATAGTGCCTCGAATACTAGCTGCTGGTCAAGCAGCTGTTTACAGAACTTCTTCAGCCACTAAGGCTCTCACCGTAAGGTCTTCAGTAACCCTGATTTAGGCCGAAAGAAAAATGTGTGTTCCTTTAAGTAAATTATATGGAAGGTACAAAATGACACCAAATTATGAGTATGCAAAATGCCAGTCTGGCATCTCACGTCTATTGGAAATGCGGATGCATTTAAAGCTTAAAGCAGCGCAAAATCCCATGCAACATGAGCAAAAGTCGCTCACGTTTGGTTCCTTCAAGTTGCTCCCAAACACCATGCTTTCATCTTGGACTCTTTTTATGTAACATTCGTATGGTTAATGTAGTTTACTGGGTTTATTGAAAACTTGGCAGAATTTAGGTCTCCTGGATAGTGCCCTGAATAGGGAAACACAACAAATGTATCTGTGCACAGACACCAATTTATGTGCAAATTTCCTGTTCCTCAGGGTAAAACAAGTAATGGTGTACTAATACCACAGCCAGGAAAAAACCCTACCCTGCAGTGTCGAAACGTTTTGATGCCGCGATCCCCCTGTCTAAATATTTTAGGCATAAGGACCCCCTCCTGACAAAAAGTTCTAGAACCTGGTACTCCTCATCATCGACAACCATAACCGGCTCCAATTCCCACAGCAAATCATTTTTACAGCGGGGAAACAATATTAAACAGTGTATTTGGTACGTTTTTGGAAGTCCTTCACCGTGAGTTAACTACATATAAAATAACGGCTTAAATAAAAAATACATTTTAAAAAGTTGTTACTCAGTGGGAAATGCATGATAGGACATTAATAAACCTCTTTTTGTTAAGGCACGGCAGAGGCCTGTGTGTAACCTGAGAGCCATAGAAGTAAATCTTGGTTGGTTCAGTGAAAAATAGTGACCTTGGTATTTGTTAGTGCTACAAGGTCTACAGCCTGTGACAGACAGCACTGTGCATGTGTAAGTCATTATTTTATATTTGTGTTTCACAAAGTAGAAGATAGACTGCTACAAAATGCACAAATACATTTACAATGAAATGGTGATTCCAAAATATAGACTGTTGCGATACCCAGACTGTAGGTAAAGCAATTTGTTTATAGGAGAGCTGTCATTGAGAATTGAAAGGAAGGAGTTGAATGGAGAGAAACAGCTCCTTTTTTCCATGCCACAGCTTCTGAATGGGCTGTGGTAAAAGATAGAAAAAGTGAAAACCAAAGAAGAAACGGAAAAAAGAATGGGCTCATCACGTCCTGACTAGCACTGGGAGTGACTGGTGGAGTCATGATAGGAACTTTCATGAGGCCCAACGAGAAAAACCCTACTCTTCAGGAAGCCTGGAAAGGCCACAGAACAAGAAGACCCACATCGAGTAGGTCCCCAGTTTTTTGTGCCGCAAGGATTACTATATCGAAAGAGGGGAAAAATGCTCCAACCCAGTTGTTAATACCCCAACCCTTCAGTGATAAAGTATGGTTTTTAGCTCATAGCCACCTTCTGGGGGGACACTTTGGGGCCAAAAAAAACAAGAAAGCCATCCTAGACAGGTTCTATTGGCCAGGGATATACCAGAAAATCAAGAAGAACTGTAAAGGATGTCCTGTTGCCAGAGGAACAGCCAGTATATACCCTCTGAGACCCCTTCCCATCACAGAGGAACCCTCTGCTAGAATGGGGATTGACATACTCGGTCCTCTACTTTTCTCCCATAGTATGTATTGCTATGTATTAGTGCTGGTGGACTACGCTACGCGATTTGCTGAAGCAGTAGCCCTCCAACACCCCAACACTACATAGGCGGCCAAGGCTATGATCAATATCTTTTACCGGGTCAGGTTCCCAAAAAAGATCATTACCGACCTGGGAACCCCTTTTACGTCTAAGTTAATGCAGCAAGTCTGTCAACAACTCAACATCAAGCAGATCCGCATGGGTGCGTGTCACCCCCAAACGGATGGTCTGGTGGAACGATACAACGCCACTTTGAAGACCACCTTAAAAACGTATTATATCTTGAAACGCGGAAATGATAGGATATGCTTCTTTTAGCATTATTTGCCATACATTGTAGACAGCAAAAGAGCCTGGGCTTTTTCCTCTTTGAATTGGTATATGGGAGACTGTTAGAAAGTGGTTCTGACACTCTGAGCCGCCCGGATGTATTGCTTTTTGTGCACCTGTTTTTTGAGCTTTTACTGTGGGAGAGCTTCTTAAGTTGGAACTCACCCACAGTGAACTCATGATGAAAGAGAGTGCATGTGGATTTTAATGGTGTCCCCCTAGCTTGACTAGGCCGCTGTGCAGGAGTAAGGGGCGCAGGGCTGGTTACATGCAGACACATGTGTACATGCGTGTGCACACATGTACGGGCTACGCAGGGGAGATTTCTGGTGTGCGCAGCCCAGAAGCAGCTACATAGTGAATGGTGGGCAGGACTTATGCAGAATTGGGTGGTGAAAGGGAATAGGCTTTATACAGTGGGAAGAAGCACACCAGGGAAAGTCATTGTGTTTTACTGTTTTTTATTCCATTATTCTCATATGAGGATGGTGCGCACATGGGCTAGTTTCACTTTCCTATGGCCTACAAGTTCCAGACACACATTAACGTCCACTGTAACCGGTGTGAGAAGAAGTATTCTGGAGAGTACAAAGTCATATTTGTACTGCTTTTGGGTCACCCAGAAATGTCATATTTCCCTGAGTCAGCTCATAACCAAGGCCTGGCTGGGGGCTGACCCTAGCAGGCTGGATCAATGACCTTCCTTCCAAGAGTGAAGGCCTCCTCTCCACGAAGACAAGATGTGTGGAGCTACAGGCTAATCCACCAGCAGCTGTCACCTGGTGCCAGGCACCAAGCTGCACAAAGGAGAAGGCAGCACAGGGGAAGAGGCTCTTAGAGTCCATGTGAAATGAAACCCTTGGACAATGCCATTTTAAACAAACCCAGAGGTCTAGGCAGGGAGGAGGGAGCAGGGGCAGAGAAGTGATGCGTCACTGTGTGATAGAGCAAACAGAGACTTCCTGCCAGCCCCCTCCTCACTTCTTAAAAAGGACTTGCACAGGAAGAGGATCTCACTCTGGGGTGTGTTCTGCTGAGGAAGACTGGTCCTGGAGCCTGGTGCCATGGGCAGCTGGAAGGAAGAACCTCCAGACTGGCCCAGGACCTTGCCTGGTGCCACAGGTGAAGACCATGACCAGGGAGCATTAGCCTGTTCCTCTGCACAGGGAGAAGAGAGGCCCATGAGAAGAGCCAGGTGAGAGGCTTGTGCAGGGAGCCAGTGAAGACAGCTCCCTGCGGAATCCAACCTCTGTGAGATGCAGAGCGTGAAGGAGATTACTCCCAGTGGCTGGGGAGCACCACCAGGAGCAAGAGGAGAAGAGAATGGAGCATATTGGTACCCTGGGGGCTGAGATGTGCCCCCCAGAAGGTAGGTGACCTTTGACCTCCAAGAAGACCGATGACAAACTGCGTGGGGCTCCGCCGCCGATCTTGCATGTGCCCCCGGGGTGGGACAGGTGCCAGGGTCTGCCTCCAACTGAAGCCAAGGTGGGGAGCGCCATTGCGCTCCACATGAAGATGGTGAAAACGGGCCCAGGATTCAAACTCCGGGCCCTGCTGGAGGCACCATCGCGTCCTGGTGAAGAGGCCCCCGCAGGGTGTCAGAAACCCACCTTGGCCCCCACAGAAAATGAAACCAGGGAGCATGAACATTTGCAGGGGGAGGGACCTGGGATCCCAACTCCGGGCCCTGTGTGAGGAGGAGGAGGCAGAGAGCACCTTCGCACCCCCATGATGATGACGCAGAGGCCCGGGACCCCAACTCCGGGCCACGCCAAAGTCGGGATGCGCCATCGCGCACCTCATGAAAATGTGCCACAGGGGCCTGGGACACAATCCCCAGGCCCCGAAGAGGGAAAAGACTAGTCTGGGAGCGCCGGCGTGCTCCCCACGAAAATGGCAGAGCGCCGTCGCACCCCCCTCAAAGATTTCTGGGGGCCTGGGACCCCATCTTCGGCCCCCGTGGAGAAGGAGGAGGCAGGAGACAGGCGAGCCAGTGGGAGTTGACGTGTCTGCCCGCGGAGCAGACCAGAACTGTGGTGCTGGCTCCCGCGGAAGCACACAAGGGTACTGGCCGGGCGGGTGGGAGCTGGCTAGAGCAGCCGGGGTGGGCTCCCCGGGCCCTGCTGGATAGAGCAATGAAAGAGCCACACGGGGTCCCGGGTGGGACCGGATCCCCACAGAGAAGAAAGGTGGGACCAGGCCCCCAAAACAGCCAGAGCAACCGGCGTGGGCTCCCTGAGCTGTCTCACTCAGGGTTGGATTGGGATCACAATGTGGCTCAGGCACTGACAAAAAAGTGGCACACATTCACGGGGCATGGCCCACATTCACTGGGCATGGCCCACATTCACTATGCGTAGCCCACATTCGCGGGCGTGGACCACATTTGTGGGCATGCCCTTTCATGAAACACACAAGGAATGTAAGTGGGAGGGTATTGCTCTTGGGAAGGACACAGGGCCAAGGTGACAATGTCCTACAAGCTGAGCAACTGAAAAACAGAGAGGCCCCTATCTATTACAAAATTATTCCCAAGCCCTTCAGCGCAGGAGCACCTGAAAAACAGCGAGGCCCCTTTCCCTAAAAATATTATTCCCCAGCCCTCCAGTGCAGGAGCACCTGAAAAATAGCGAGGCCCCTTTAAATAAAAAAATTATTCCCCAGCCCTCCAGCGCAGGAGCACCTAAAAAACATTGAGGCCCCTTTCTATTACAAAATTATTCCCCAGCACTCCAGCGCAGGAGCACTTGAAAAACAGAGAGGCCCCTTTCTCTGAAAATATTATTCCCCAGCCCTCCAGTGCAGGAGCACCTGAAAAGCAGCGAGGCCCCTTTCTATTACAAAATTATTCCCCAGCCCTCCAGCGCAGGAGCACCTGAAAAACAGAGAGACCTCAGCTATTTGTAAATTACTCAGCCCTCCCCATCCCTTCAGTGCCTCAGTGCAATGCAAGGCTGGAGAGGGGATAAGGCAAAAAACTTAGCTGCTGGGCCATCCATGGGAGTGGGGGCAGGCTAAGATGGTGTGTGCTCCCAACATCACCTGGCCCCCACAGCTTGACCGATTCTTCCTCGCCCACTATGCCCTGAATGAGAAGTGCTGTGGGTAAGGTGTTACTACAAACAATGTTTCTGGGCCCCAGGTTGGCCAAGTTGAAAATGGCTCAAAGGCCTGAGCAACTGCTGCCCCCCAGGGAGGCCGATTCTGGCACACAATAAGCCCTCCCCAACCCACCATCAGCATGATTGCTTGGCAGGGCAGGCGGTCAAGGAGAGGCCACAGCTGATCATCACTGAACGGCTGCCCAGCGAAGCTGCTTTCCTCTCCCTGTCAGTGCTCTCTGTGGACTGGGAAAGGGGGAAAAAAACAGCCCACAGAGTGCACTCAGATACCGGCCCTTCGGCCCATGCCAGAGTGCCCGCAGTGCCAATCTGCCCCTGGTCTCACTCACCTGGGGGTCCGGGTGATCCTCCAACCTAGCAAAGACGTAGCGTTGGGTCGCCGAAGCAGGCTGCGCGTCTCTGTATGACACAGCAGGAGAGCTGCTGTTCTAATATGCACAGGGCTGGAAGAAGCGCCCTATAATGCTTTGAAGGCCAAGCCGGTCTGCAGGAGAATGCCTGCTTGTTTTGCTGCGTGTGGTGGCCCCAGGAGAACGGGGTCACCACGAAAGGTGTGCAAAGGTGCTGGGGGAGCTGCAGGATCAATGCAGCCTCCCCAGCACGAGAATGGAACATCCCTCCCTAAGTCTATTGGGGACTCAAGAGAATAACCCTTCAAGGGCTCAGCCAGGCGTCATCAGCATCCCCAGGGCTGGAACCTTTGTTCTGCAGCTGAGGGTGCCTTAGGGACTGCCTTAAGGTGTGATGGGCATCCCCTGGAGGTGAAGAAGTGTAATTGCACCAGAAATGCAGTTACTAACATTATTTTTTTTAGAGGGACTGTAAGTCACAGGTGTTATATGAAGTACCTGTGTAAGGGGATGTCATAAGCCAAATGGGGTTATGTTGCAGGACATCCCTGCTAGGGTGTCTGGCTGAATTTGCATAATCCTGTGATTTCATCAGTGATGCCTATTAGGGGTTGTAATTGCAATGCAATATAATGAGCAACAAATGTGATGAGTGCTGTCACTCTAAAGGGATGTATGACGTTACAACGCATACTTTTACAACGCATACCTTTACAACGCATTTTTTACAACGCAACATCCATTACAACGCATTCCATTACAACGCATGCCATTACAACAAATTTTTAAAAACTACCTTTACAACGCATTCCATTACATCGCATACTACCTTTACAACGCATACCATTACAACGAATAACATTACATTGCATCTAAGGTAAGTATTTGATAGTGTAGGGGTAAAAAGTACAATTCTAACTTCAGGGGGTGCAACAGTAGGGTAAGTGTTGGATAGTGTAGGGGTAAAAATTACTATTCTAACTCCAGGGGGTGCAATAGTAGGGTAATTGTTGGATAGTGTAGGGGTGAAATGTACTATTCTAACTCCAGGGGGTGCAACAATAGGGTAAGTCTTGGATAGTATAAGGGTACTATGTGTTGTAATGCTATGCGTTGTAATGGTATGCATTGTAATAACTTAGTTGTAATGACATGCGTTGTAGTGGTATGCATTGTAGTGTCATGCGTTGTAATGGTTGCATTGTAATGGCATGCGTTGTAATGGATGTTGCGTTGTAAAAGTTTCATTGTAATGGTAGTGCGTTGTAAAAGTTGCGTTGTAAAGGTTGTTTCCCCTCTAAAGTGATGCTTAAATATGTATTCTCGCTGTTGCGCTTAGGTGAAGAACAACCCAGACTAATAGCCACTAAAGATGTAAAGGTGTATACTTCGTGGTCAATAGGAGATGCTCAGTCAGGATTATGTGTCACCATAGCACAGAGGTCTTCAAACTTTTTGATGCCGAGACCCCCTTGTAAAACCTTTTTAGGCGTAAGGACCCCCTTACGACAAAAGATTCTAGAAACTGGTACTCCTCATCATCAACAACTATCGACAACCATAAATGCGCCTGTTAGACCTCATCACATCCATCCATCCATCATTCATCCACCCACACTTTCACACATCCATCCACCCTTTCATCCTTCCATCCATACGTCCATCCTTTACCTATCCACCCATCTATTCATCCACCCACCTTTTCACACATCCATCCATCCATCCATCATTCATCCATGCAACCTTTTACCCATCCATCCATCCTTCATCCATCCACCCTTTCATCCTTCCATCCATACATCCACCATTTCACCTATCCATCCTTCATCCATCCACCCTTTCATTATTCCATCCATACATCCATCCACCCTTTCATCCATACATCCATCCTTCATCCACCCACCCTTTCATCCATCCATCCATCCATCCACCCATCATTCATCCCCCACCTTTTCACACATCCATCCATGCATCCATCATTCATCCATGCAACCTTTTATCCACCCATACATCCATCCTTCATCCATCTACCTTTTTGTCCTTCCATCCATACATACATCCTTCATCCATCCACCCTTTCATCCATCCATCCTTCATCCATCCACCTACCCTTTCATCCATCCATCCATCCATCCATCCACCCATCATTCATCCCCCACCTTTTCACACATCCATCCATACATACATCCTTCATCCATCCACCCTTTCATCCATCCATCCACCCACCTTTTCACACATCCATCCATCCTTCATCCATCCATCCACCCTTTCATCTTTACATCCATCCACTCATCATTCATCCACCCACCCTTCATCCTTCCATCCACCCATATATCCATCCTTCATCCATCTACCTTTTTGTCCTTCCATCCACACATACATCCTTCATCCATCCACCCTTTCATCCATCCATCCTTCATCCATCCACCCTTTCATCCATCCATCCTTCATCCATCCATGTACCCTTTCATCCATTCATCCATCCATCCATCCATCCATCCATCCATCCACCCCCATCCATCCATCCCCCACCTTTTCACACATCCATCCATCCATACATACATACATCCTTCATCCATCCATCCACCCTTTCATCCATCCATCCACCCACCTTTTCACACATCCATCCATCCTTCCTTCCTTCATCCATCCATCCATCCACCCACCCTTTCATCTTTACATCCATCCACTCATCATTCATCCACCCACCCTTTCATCCATCCATCCACCCACCTTTTCACACATCCATCCATCCTTCATCCATCCATCCACCCTTTAATCTTTACATCCATCCACTCATCATTCACCCACCCACCCTTTCATCCATCCATCCACCCACCTTTTCACACATCCATCCATCCTTCATCCATCCATCCACCCTTTCATCTTTACATCCATCCACTCATCATTCATCCACCCACCTTTTCACACATCCATCCATTCATCCTTCATCCATCCATCTACCCTTTCATCTTTACATCCATCCACTCATCATTCATCCACCCACCTTTTCACACATCCATCTATTCATCCTTACATCCACCCATCCATCCTTCATCCTTCCTTCCATCCATCCATCCACCCACCCTTCATCCTTCCATCCACACATACATTCATCCTTCATCCACCCACCTTTTCTGTGCCTCTCTCATGGGGGTGGGGTCAGTATCTCTCTGTGTCTTCTTCCTTCTTCCTCTCACATGGGAGGGCATCTCTGTGCTTCCCTGCTTGGGGGGGGGGGGGGGGGGCAGACAGGCTGTATAAACACCTCACGGTGAAGAACAGTTTCAGGCACATTTCTCCTGCACAGGCGCCAGGTATGTGGGACTTGAACCAATGACTGTAATGTCCGTCTGCTGTTTGCTATGTGTGTTTGTAAAGCGCTCTGATACCTACGGGTTAAGCAGCGCTATATAAAAACGTTAAAAATAAAAATAAACCCCACAGCTAAGTCCATTGATTGAACTCAAAGGGCTACAGCCTCCTCCCCCAGACACCCCCCCCCAGGCCCCCCCCCCACTCCCCAGCACGTGTAAGTGAGCCCGGCTGAAACAGCTTCGGGACACACAGAAAGGCACACCCGAGTACTTCACAGGTCTTCAGAAGACCTTTACTTGTTAATGAGGCGTGAATTAGGCCTCCACCGTGATCACCCGGCCTCAATCAGCCTGACGCCAGGAACTGCTGCACGCTCCAACAGAATCTGCGACCCCCTTCCCAGGACTCCACGACCCCCCTGGGGGTCGCGCCCCACAGATTGAAGACCTCTGCCATAGCAGGTATTCCTATTTTAAATGCATGTTGAGGTAATGGGGTGGGTCGCCACTGGGATGGTGCCAGTGCGCAGGGCCCTCACTCCAGGTTATGTTCAACTGACTGCATTAGTGGTAAGATGATGTGCATACATGGAAGTGGTGGTACTAGACCCCACTTCTCTGCAGGGGTTATGCACTGTCACAAAGTACTTACAACAGCCTATGTATATTTGTAAAATAGTCAATAAATGTACTCTTACTCTTATAAAGCAAAGTACAGACTTGACAATCAATTATTGATTGTTATTTCTGCGAACCTGTATATGGCGATTACTAGCCCACACCACCTCCCTTGAGTAAGCCTCAGACTGCTCTACAACGCTACCCTCTGAGAGTCAGGAGCTACAATTGGGTGTTTGGTTCCCATTGAAGGACAAATATGGTCATGTTATTTGTGCAGGCCTCACAGATATTGCCTTGATTTCCAATAGAGACAACCTCATACTTTGTTAGACATGGACAAAGAGGAGTGGGAGGAAGAAAACGACGAGTCTAAACCCTTTTTAGACTACGTCACCAACCTAAAAACCCATCTGAGCTAGATAAGGGACATTGTAAAAACCAATTTAGAACAAGCCCAAACAGCCCAAAAAGCTCAGTATGACAAAAAGACGAAAGAGAGGTCCTTCAACGTAGGAGATCTGGGGCCAAATGTATCAAAATAGGTATTTGGGATTCTCAAAATGCGATTTTTTGCAAGTCACATTTTGAGAATCGCAAAACCAGATGTAAATAAGAGATCGCAAATTTTTGGCGAATCCCAGAAACTCGCAGAATAATTTTGCAAATACCTATTTTACGATTCTGAGAATCGTCAATTCAGGTGCAGCTTGATTACATCAGAACCAGGAAGTGTGATTGCCCATGCTGCACCTAATTTCCAGAAGCTGAGTGAGAGGCTGGGAGGAGAGGGAGAGAATTGTGCAGTGCAACAAGAAGCTGAGTGAGAGGCTGGGAGGAGAGGGAGAGAATTGTGCACTGCAACTGAGAGAAGGAGAAATGGATTCCCAGGAGACAGAGAAGCCGCAGGAGGAGAATGTCAGAAAAAGTATGTAGAGGTTCAGTGAGAGGGAGCTGGAGGTGTTCATACAGGAAATGTCAGTCAGCCATGAGCTTCTGTTTGGGAAGAAATCCCTTGGTGTGCTAGAGACATGCAAAAGGAAAATTTGGCTTGAAATCCAGGAGAAGGTGAATGCAATCAGCCTGATTCATCGCACTGTGGAGGACCTCTGCAAAATGTGGTACGACATGCGCCAAAGATCAAAGGTAAAGGTGGCAACAAGGTTGGCAGAGGCAAAGAATACTGGTGGTGGAACGTCCAGTGCAACTGAGTCTACGGCCCTTCAGCCGGAGAGTGTCAGTGGCGTGGCTGACCTGGACAGCTCTGTTCCCCCAAACACCAGACAAGGTAAGATGCATGGAGATTACTCCACTGATACATCACCACCTCACTCACACACTCAGGAAAGACCCAGACACTAAACATGAATACAACTACAGTACATGCTAACAAGCACACCTAGCAATTCATTATGGGAGATGTAGTCACATAACCCAAACAGTGGAGCAGTGAGGCGCAGCAAGGTAGAATCAGGATGAGTAATACAGGAAAGGCTAAAAACAGACAGATAGTACTCATGTTACTCAAAATCTGAGAACTGTATTACAATACCAATGCAAGGCAGGACGCCAAATGAATGTGTGCATTTACATTCACAGCACCACCTGAGCACAGGAATCAATTACAGAAGGTGAAGATGCATCCAACACTGAAGACCAATCAGGGCAAGAGGAGCAGGAGGAAGGCAGATCAGCAATCCCTGTGCCATGCAGACGGCACCTCATAGGGCCACCACTCCCACTGCTAGAGGCAGGACACAGGACACAAGTGGAGAAGCCCAGCCAGTCCAGGACCAGTGTGCAGCACAGCACAGAGCACAGTCCTCTGTCCCTCCTAGTAAAGGAAGTTTTTCCAGGTACAGGGCACAGTCGTCCACCAGCGCAGCTGCTGTAGGTGAAAACACAGTGTTTTCAGGGCTTGAAAACACCATGGTTAAAGTCCAGCTCTTGCAAGCAAAGGCATTAAAGTCAATAAAGCACCAGTTTGCTGCACACAACCACAACATGACTAGGATGAGGGATGGATTCATGGGCATGACAGGTGCACTAGAAGGACTGTGTACAGAGATGAGGAGAGACCGGGCAGCCAGGCGCTGGAAGAGACAACTTCTCCACAGCTGGCTGGACATGTACACCGAAGCTGTGAACCGCCTGTCTACTGCCAAGTCCCGGCTGGCACGTTGCTGTGTTAACATGCAGCAAAAGATGGCTCACTGCTACCAGGATGTGGCCAAGGGCTTGGTGCAGGTCACAAATGTCATGGACCAGTTGTGGGCAGCATCCACAGGTGGCACAGGACCTCTGAGCTCATTGGAGAGTGAGGATCAGTCCAGCAGGAGCAGCATCACTCCACCTCTTCCCCAGGACAGACAGGGGAGTGCACGGCAGGGGAGAACACCGAATGGCTCAAGGGAAGGCAGTGGGTCCCCTGAGCAAGGGGAAACAGGCCATGCCCGCAGGTGATGAAGTAGCATCAGTGGCACATTGCAATTGATGAGGCAACACATTGCATCTTGACTTATGTATGAGAGTATGAGAGACATCCTTGCACTGTAGGTTTAACATGTGCAAGCAATTGGGACTCACATTAGGTGCACATCAGGATGTGTGACGGATATGTTCCTGCATCAAAGGAAATAAAAATACACAGTTTTGCACCAATCAGTAGCATTGTGTCATCATTACTCACCTAGAAATAGTTCTGTGTGATCTATTCTCTGGCGCCCGGCAGCCGCCCCGACATCACTGGCTGGTCTGCATCATGCAGCTGGCCCCTCCTCATCCGGTGAGTCGGAATCTGAGAGCTCCACTGGGGTGCCTTTCTTGGTGGCGATGTTGTGTAGCATGGCACATGTTACCACTATTTAGCAGCATGTCTCGGGCTGTACTGTAGCGCTCCTCCACTCTTATGTAGGCAGCGGAAACGGCTCTTAAGGACTCCAAATATTCTCTCAATGGCACAGCGGGTGGCTCTGTGGGCACTGTTATACCTCCGCTCCCCTGCAGTGGATGGATTCAGGTACGGTGTCAGGATATAGTCTCGTGCAGCATACCCACTGTCACCTCAAGGGTGACAAGAATTAGGTTAAACGCTGTCCTGCCTCTTCAGACATTTACTGATTGTGTGTTTGAAAGCCATGCATTTACCTAGCAGGTAGCCCTCATCAAACTCCCCATCTGTGAGTCGTCGGTTTACTTCACTGTGGCGATAAATAAATGAGTTGTGTGTGCTGCCCAGGTGTTTATCAACAATATCTTTGATGACATGTTTGTCATTGCACACTACCTGTATGCTCAGGGAATAATAGGTTTTGCGGTTCTGGAACACATACTCATTATGTGAGAGGGAGATTGCGACATGGGTCCCATCAATGCAGCCGATTTCATGGGAGTATAGGGCTATCTGGTAGAACTCCTGCTTGGTCTGATCTAATGCCTGTTGTGTGCTGGGGAATTGGAAGTGGTGATGCATCCTCTGTACCATTGCATCAAGGAAAGCGTGGAAGAAGCACAACAGTGCACTCTGAGAGACCCCTCCTGCTGTGGCTATCACCCCCTGAAAACCCCCTGATGTCATTAAGTGCAGTGAGCACAGGATCTGTACAAGGGTGGAAATGGTGTGTACCCTGGGTGTGGGGTGTTCTAGTATGGGTGTGAGCTCCTCTATTAAGTCCAGGATGCTATGTGCGTGCAGCCTGTAGTTCACATGGATCTCCTCCTCAGTCCACTTGAACAGGGTGATGCGCTCTCTGAAGCTCCTTTCCTGGTGTCTCCTTCTCTGTGCAGCAGCTCTGATTCGCAGCCTCCTGGCAATCACATACAGCCCAGCTATTGGGAAACCCCTGTAGCATTGTGGGCCTGTTTAAACAGGTTGCACCTGGTTACCACCTGCTCAGAGTTGGTGGTAACTATGATGTGCTAAATTGCGAATTTCGCAGATTCGCGATTTGCGATTTTTATCTGAACCTCATTTTGCTATTTCGCAATTTGCTAGCAAGTTATTAGCGAATATTGCAAATGATGTGTCTCTGAATGTGAGTTCGCAAATTTATTCGCAGATTCCATGCTTTGCAAAATTGATAATCGCTAAATTTGTGATTACCGTTTTTGAGCACCGGAACCCTTTCCTACATAGGTACACTCTGTTTTGCGATCGCAAACACCGTTTTTTTGCGAGTTGCAGTGCTTGCGATCGCAAAACAGCTTCATATATATGGCCCCTGGTTTTTATCATTATGCCCATTACACAGCACAAGCTGTTGAGTCAATCGCAAGGCCCATATAAAATCCTAAAGAAGGTTACCCCTGTCACCTACAAACTAGAGATGGGCACAAACAAGAGGAGTACCCAAATCTACCACATCAACCTGCTATAAAAATGGGAAGGTCCACACCCTGTTCTAATGGGAACTACTTTATCGCTAGCAGAACAGAGTATTGATGGAAAGCTCTCCGAACCACAAAGACAAGTCCTAAGAGAAACTTATAATCCATTCAGGAGGTCTTTTCCCTGGTACCTGGAAAGGGTTGTATGACGATCCACTGTGTAATTTGATTTCGGACGCATTTACAGCGCGGCATTTACATCGCAACGGCGCTTACATCGTCATTGTTTGCATCGCACGTTGTTGCGACGCTAATGCAGCCATATCATTGGATAGCGCGTCACATCGCAGAGGTTACATCGCGCGACATGACAACGCGATGTTTGTGCCAGGTTTAAAATCTTTATAGCCAATGAGTGATTGGGGGTGAGGGGAGGGTGGGGGGGTATATACCGTATTGCCCTCCCTCTCTGCAGCCATTTTTGTTTCTGTTGTGGGTGTGAGCAGCCCTGACACTGTGTACAGACTTTGGGGTCTACTGTAAACCTAGGCAACCGAACTCGCCAAAAATTGCGAAGTGAGCGCATAGGTGCAGTATGGTCAACTTTCTCTCGATTTAGGTGAGTGGACTCAAATCCAGCTACCACATGGTCTAGCAACAGCAAAGAAGGAGGTTGTGAGGTATTTCCAGGAAAAGCATAGGCGTCGGAAGTGTGCTTGAATATGTAGTCAATGGCAACATGTGATGCTCAGCCCCCATGAGGGGTGAATGTAGTCCTGTGTTTGAGACCCCTCACTGTCCTTGTGGCAGGCGCCTGGGGTCCTTCTCCATTAGACCTGCTGGCGGTCCTCTCGCACCACACCTCGACCTGCCGGTAGTCTGCCGGGGCCCCTCATGGCAGGATTACAGTGAATCTGTTGCAATTTTCTCTGTTTCTGTGCTCTGCAGACCTGTCACTGGCACCGTGCCTGAGGTGCATCATCAGAGCTGTGTGAATAATAACAGCTGTCACCCCCGTTGCTGAGGTGCATTATCAGAGCTGTGTGAATAATAACAGCTGTGAGTCCAGTGCCTGAGGTGCATCATCAGAGCTGTGTGAATAATAATAGCTGTCACCCTGTGCCTGAGGTGCATCATCAGAGCTGTGTGAATAATAACAGCTGTCACCCCCGTGCCTGAGGTGCATTATGAGAGCTGTGTGAATATTAACAGCTGTCAGCCCCGTGCCTGAGGTGCATTATCAGAGCTGTGTGAATAATAATAGCTGTGACCCCCGTGCCTGAGGTGCATTATCAGAGCTGTGTGAATAATAACAGCTGTGAGCCCGTGCCTGAGGTGCATCATCAGAGCTGTGTGAATAATAACAGCTGTCACCCCTGTGCCTGAGGGGCATTATCAGAGCTGTGTGAATAATAACAGCTGTCACCCCCATGCCTGAGGTGCATCAGCAGAGCTGTGTGAATAATAACAGCTGTCACCCCCATGCCTGAGGTGCATTATCAGAGCTGTGTGAACAATAACAGCTGTCAGCCCCGTGCCTGAGGTGCATCATCAGAGCTGTGTGAATAATAACAGCTGTCAGCCCCGTGCCTGAGGTGCATCATCAGAGCTGTGTGAATAAAAACAGCTGTCACCCCCATGCCTGAGGTGCATTATCAGAGCTGTGTGAATAATAACAGCTGTCACTCGATGCCTGAGGTGCATTATCAGAGTTGTGTGAATAATAACTGCGGCAGCCCTGTGCCTGAGGTGCATTATCAGAGCTGTGTGAATAATAACTGCGACAGCCCTGTGCCTGAGGTGCATCATCAGAGCTGTGTGAATAATAACTGTGTCAGCCCTGTGTCTGAGGTGCATCATCAGAGCTGTGTGAATAATAACTGCGTCAGCTCTGTGCCTGAGGTGCATTATCAGAGCTGTGTGAATAATAACATCTGTCAGTCCCGTGCCAGAGGTGCATCATCAGAGCTGTGTGAATAATAACAGCTGTCACCCCGTGCCTGAGGTGCATTATCAGAGCTGTGTGAATAATAACAGCTGTGAGCCCAGTGCCTGAGGTGCATCATCAGAGCTGTGTGTATAATAACAGCTGTCACCCTGTGCCTGAGGTGCATCATCAGAACTGTGTGAATAATAATAGCTGTCACCCCCGTGCCTGAGGTGCATTATGAGAGCTGTGTGAATAATAACAGCTGTCAGCCCCGTTCCTGAGGTGCATCATCAGAGCTGTGTGAATAATAACAGCTGTCACCCCCGTGCCTGAGGTGCATTATCAGAGCTGTGTGAATAATAATAGCTGTCACCCCCGTGCCTGAGGTGCATTATCAGAGCTGTGTGAATAATAACAGCTATGAGCCCATGCCTGAGGTGCATTATTAGAGCTGTGTGAATAATAACAGCTGTCACCCCCGTGCCTGAGGTGCATTATCAGAGCTGTGTGAATAATAACAGCTGTCACCCCGTGCCTGAGGTGCATCAGCAGAGCTGTGTGAATAATAACAGCTGTCACCCCCTTGCCTGAGGTGCATCATCAGAGCTGTGTGAATAATAACAGCTGTCACCCTCGTGCCTGAGGTGCATTATCAGAGCTGTGTGAATAATAATAGCTGTCAGCCCCGTGCCTGAGGTGCATCATCAGAGCTGTGTGAATAATAACAGCTGTCAGCCCTGTGCCTGAGGTGCATCATCAGAGCTGTGTGAATAATAACAGCTGTCACCCCCATGCCTGAGGTGCATTATCAGAGCTGTGTGATTAATAACAGCTGTCACCCCGTGCCTGAGGTGCATTATCAGAGCTGTGTGAATAATAACTGCCTCAGCCCTGTGCCTGAGGTGCATCTTCAGAGCTGTGTGAATAATAACGGCTGTCACCCCCGTGCCTGAGGTGCATTATCAGAGCTGTGTGAATAATAACAGCGTCAGCCCCATGCCTGAGGTGCATCATCAGAGCTGTGTGAATAATAACTGTGTCAGCCCCGTGCCTGAGGTTCATCATCAGAGCTGTGTGAATAATAACGGCGTCAGCCCCGTGCCTGAGGTGCATTATCAGAGCTGTGTGAATAATAACAGCTGTGAGCCCGTGTCTGAGGTGCATCATCAGAGCTGTGTGAATAAGAACTGCGTCAGCCCCGTGTCTCCCAACAAGATAAATTAGAATAATTCAAAGGTACGTGGCAGCAAGGAAAAGCCCGTTTCTGTTGCGTTGTAATGGCATACAAGATTAATTTGCATAAATTGTGTCTCCCAACAAGATTAATTTGATTAATTCAAAGGTACGTGACAGCAAGTAAAAGCCAGTTTCTGTTGCATTGTAATGGCATACAAGATTAATTTGCATAAGTTGTGTCTCCCGATGTGACTAGGAAAGCCCGTTTCTAATGCATTTTTTTTTGCATGTACGTGACAAGAAAAAGCCCGTTTCTGATTATTTCAACGGTACGTGACAGTCTGCATAAAGCCCATTTCTGATGCATTTTTTTTGCATGTACGTGACAAGGAAAAGCCAGTTTCTGATTAATTCAAAGGTACGTGACAGTCTGCATTTTTTTGGCATGTACGTTTCTGTTGCGTTGTAATTGCATGCGATGTTAATGGCATTGCGCCGTTGTAGCATGCGTACTAAAAGCATGTGATGTCAACGATCATGCGATGTAAAAGTCGCAAATGATAGCACGCGATGTTTTGACATTGATGTAATGGGTGTTTCCCACCTGGAAAGACCATGATTTGAGCATCAGATACACACCCTACCCGGCAAAATAATTAGCTTACGCCCTTACCGTATCCCAGAAGCAAGAAGGGAAGTGATAGACAGAGAAAAACAACAGATGTTAGAACTCTGAGTTATAGACCCATTCACAAGTGAATGGAATTCCTGATAGTAATGGTACCCAAACCGGATGGTTCGATCCAGTTTTGTATAAACTTCCGCGAGGTAAACAAAATTGCCTGGTTTGATGCTTACCCCCTACCCAGGGTCGATGAAATGATAGAAAGACTAGGGAGGCGCAATACATAAGCACCCTAGACCTGTGCAAAGGGTTCTGACAGGTGCCATTAAGAGAACAGGATAGAGAGAAAACTGTCTACACCCGGGGGTCTATACCAATTTAAGGTGCTTCCGTTTGAACTGCATGGCGCTCCCACTACATTCCAGAGGCTCATGAACCTAATATTGAAACCTTATAAGGATTGTGTGGCCGCATATATAGATGATATCATCAACTAAAGATCTTCCTGGGAAGAGCCCCTTGATCACCTAACTATGGTATACAAGCCCCGAGCCAGAGTGGGCTGACTATTAAGCCAGCAAAAAGCCACTTGGCTGCAAAATCAGTAAAATATTTGGGCTACCTTCTGGGAGGAGGTTATATACAACCCCAAAAAGAAAAAGTAGACAACATCTCCCTCATACCTTTCCCCAGAACCAAAAGAGACCTTGGAGCCTTCTTGGGACTGTTAGGATATTACAGGAGGTTCATCCCCTAATTTTTTCACATAGCAACCCCCTTGACAGGCCTACTTCAAAAGAACATTCAAACAGAAAAGCGGCTCCAACAGCCCTCCACATAAGAAGTACAGGCCTTTCAGCAACTAAAACAAGTCATCACTTCAAAGTAGTTTTTACTGAGTCCCAACTACAGTAAGCCTTTTTTTCTTCAGACTGATGGATCAGACAGGGGCCTTGGCGCTGTGCTATCTCAATTAGATTAAGCAAATCAAGAGAGTCCGATCATATATATGAGCCGCAAAATCTTTCCCCGAGAAACCAAGTATGCTGTCATTGACCAAGACCTCCAGGCCTCCAAAGGAACATGCTGAAAACTGGAGAAGAACTGGCTCCGTGAACGAACACCGGACAGCTACGCAGCCCACAAGAGAGCCACCCGTAGACATCACCCCCTCATCAGATTCGCCAAAAGGACCTAACTCAAGGACCGCCTAGACAAGGCACACAACAGCAAAGAGCTCTTCAACATCGTGAAGGAACTCTCCAACCCCAGCTCCAACACCAACAACATCCCACCTTCGCAAGACCTGTGCGACTCACTGGCCACCTTCTTCCATCGCAAGATCGCTGACATCCACAACAGCTTCAAAGTCATGACCGCCCGACAACGACTGAGGCCTCCACCCCAACGACCACCACTCATACCAGCCGCCTGCTGTCCTAGAACAACATCATTGACGATGACACCAGCAAGATCATGAACACCATCCACTCCGGATCACCCTTAGACCCATGCCCACACCACATCTTCAACAGCGCCAGCACAGCCATCGCACCTTATCTCCGGAAAGTTATCAACATCTCCTTTGAGACAGCAACCTTCCCAGAAAGCTGAAAGCACGCCAAAATCAATGCCTTACTCAAGAAACCCAAGGCAGACCCCAGGGACCTCAAGAACTTCCGGCCCATCTCCCTGCTCCCGTTCCTGGTGAAGGTCATCAAGAAAACCGTCAACAAACAACTGACCCGCTACCTTGAGGAGAACAGCATCCAGGACCTGTCCCAGTCCGGGTTCCGCAGCAACCACAGCACCGAAACCGCCCTCATCGCTGCCACCGATGACATTAGGACCTGTTAGGAATCGAGCCAGTCCTATTTTAATGACCATGCCTTAACATCACATGACAGTGGAAGGGAGGATAAATGTTGGTCCTACCTTTAGTTCATTGCTCGATATTGCCAGTGTTTGGATTCCCTTCCTGGTTGTTGGTTGCTGATTACTGCAGAGCAGAGCCTTTCCTGCTGCCCGGCGCCTTTTTTGCTGCCTTGCCCTTCCTCACGGGCTCGTGAGAAGGGTTTGTTATTCTCCCCGTTTAGTTTGGTTCCTTTCCCGTCTTTTTCCTTGTTTAGTTAGTTAGCGGGTTCCTGGTGTCCTTCCCCCCCCTTTCTCGTTCCTTTTCTGACCCAGCATATTTATTCCTTTTTCCCCGGGTGTTCGGGGGCTCCCGTTCACTCTAGCGTTACGAAGCAAACGCTGATTTGTACGAGGCTTGCAGTCGGTTCCAGCGCGTCTTCGCTGGGACTACACTTTTCCTCGTTTTGTGCGGAAGTGACGTTTTGGGTCACTCCGCGGATGCTTCGTTGCCGAACGCTGTGTTTGTTTAGCGTTACGGATGGTTTCCCTGCTCCCTGTCCCTTCGGTCTATCCTAATTGAATAAGGGTTTTTTTAGGTGGTGGCAAGGACCATCAAAGTGACCTTTTTTCCCCTTGCTATAATTTTGGTACATGGACAATTTATAAAGGCTCCCTCCCTTTTTCTGCTACAAGTTAGTAGCGCAGATACCGGAGTACCACATTTCTGTTGTTGCATTACTCCACACCTTTACGAGGCAGAGCCTGCACCCTCCACTGGTAAGAAGGGTTTTGTATGTTTGGTAAGGCATGGTCATTGGGGGTTGGGATTCACTATTGTAAACAGTGATATATGAAAGGTTTTGTTTTCCCCCATTGTAAATAGGTGCAGAAGCGTAAAGACAGGAGGGAGTTGTGTCCTGTTACCTCTAAGGGTGGAAGACTTGGTGTCTCCTCAACATTACCACCCTCTTTTCAGGTCCATTGGTGCACCCATAGAGTTTATCCTGTGGGTGTCCAGTGGGCAGGTGAAGGGGACTGGTGCATGCTACGTTCCCGCAGTGCTTGGGCTGGCTGGAATCTAACAGGACCCTCCTAGACAACGGAGATGCAGCGGCCCTCATCCTCCTGGACCTTTCAGCCACCTTCGACACAGTCTGCCACTGCACACTACGATCACGCCTCCAGACGCTGGGATCCAAGAGAAGTCCCTGGACTGGACCACATCCTTCCTCTCCGGCAGAACACAGAGTGTCCGCCTACACCCCTTCCGCTCCGATGACACTGAGATCATCTGCGGCGTACCCTAGGGCTTATCCCTTAGCCTAACGCTCTTCAACATCTACATGGCACGCCTCGCCCACGTCACCCAACAGCACAACCTCAACATCATCTCCTACGCCGATGACACCCAGCTGATCCTCTCCCTCACCAAGACCCCCACACCGCCAAAACCAACCTCCACGAAGGAATGAAGGCCGTCGCCGAATGGATGAGGAACAGCCGACTGAAGCTGAACTCGGACAAGACAAAGGTCCTCATCCCCGGATCCATCCCTTCGGCTTGGGACGACTCCTGGTGGCCGACCGCACTGGGAACAGCCCCAACACCCACCGACCACGCACGCAATCTAGGGGTCATCCTCGACTCCACCCTCTCCATGGCCAAAAAGGTCAAACCTGTCTCTGCCCCTGCTTCAACACCCTCCGCATGCTCCGCAGGATCTACAAGTGGATCCCCACAGATATGAGAAGAACGGTCACCCAGGCCCTCACCAGCAGCAGGTTGAACTATGGAAACACACTCTACGCAGGATCTTTGCCAAACTCCTGAGACGGCTGCAACGCATCCAGAACGCCTCTGCACGTCTGATCCTCGACATCTCCCGCCACAGCCACATCACACCCCACCTGAGGGACCTGCACTGGCTCCCTGTCAACAAGAGGATAACCTTCAAGCTCCTTAACCATGCACAGAGCACTCCACAACACCGGGCCAGCATACCTCAACAGACCACTCAGATTCTACACCCCCACCTGCCAGCTCCCATCCGCCAGCCTCGGCGCAGTCCCCCGCATCCAAAGAGTGACTTCCTGCTGCAGATCTTTCTCCCACCTCGCCGCCAAGACCTGGAACACCCTCCCCACTCACCTACTGCTGACCCAGGACCTACTGACCTTCAGAAGACTCCTCAAGACCTGGCTCTTCGAGCAGTAGCAGCACCCCCCCACCCCCAGCGCCTTGAGACCCTCACAGGTAAGTAGTGTGCTTTACAAATGATATGATTGATTGATTGATTGATTGATTGAAAAAGAAGCATTAGCCATTAAATGCGCTGTTGAGTCTCTCCGGTATTATTTGGAGGGAAGAGAGTTTTTGCATTATACAGATCACGCCCCTCTACAGTGGCTATCCCAGAACAAATGACATAACCAATGAATATTCTGATGGTTCTTATCTCTCCAGCCTTTCCGCTTTACAGTCCACCATAGAAAAGGGAAAGATCAAGCCAATGTAGACTTCCTGTCCAGATATCCTTTAGACTTATTTTTTGTGGACAAGGGTGGAGTATGTAAGGATACGCACCAGACCCCTCTACCAAAGCCTGCATTACCTCCCGTTATGTCGCCACGTTCTCTGTTTTTCCTGTGTCCAGCCGGCGGCATCAGGGGGACAGAAACACGAAGAACGGACTGTGTAGCATCTTCGCAGGAAAGGTTCTCCATGTCACCCCAAACAGAACAATACGAGACAAGGACCAATCCCGAGGGCAGAAGAAGCTGGGAAGAAACTGACCCCAGAAGAGGAAGCAAGGAGAAGAGATGTCACCGGGGATGACGTAGCCGAGCTGGAAACCGGAGCCGAAGAAGCCACGGACGTGTGGAGCGAGGAGTGGTGGTCACCGGAGGACGCTCAAGAACCGGCGCAACTCTGGAGAGTTGCAGCTAGAGGCGGTACGGAAAGGGTGGAGGTGGGGTAACAGGAAATGTAGCCCATACTGATACGCACAGATAGTCATTTCGATCATTGGGTGTTTTGTTTTCTCCCTTCCTTTCTTTTCCTCACTCTCTCCCTCGTCGACATTCACAGCTATTACAGCTCTACTCTCTCAATGCCTGAAAATAATTCCCTGACGCTGCTCCATCTCGAGCCTGAATACCGAGCACCCATTCATACTTTTTGTTTTGTTGCTGTTTTTTTTCTCTTTTTCACAGTATTCTCCCCCCCACCTTCCCTAGCACAACTCTTCCCACCAGGGTGTGGTAAAAGGGTAGAACGGGAAAACCCCTTTTAGTTATACTTACCGCATCTTTGTCCTGTTTGCTTATTCTTTCTGCAAGCCTCCTGGGATCCCTTCCAGCCTGCCGGAACACCTAAAAAGAAGGAAGAGAGAGAAAAGGAATTAAGTGAAGCAACTTTTATTTTCGTTTGAACCTTAGTAAGACAAAAACAGAATACCATTGGGACAGAACTGTAAACATATCAGGGACAGGAACCCTGTAGCGAAAAATATATATATATATATTTTTCTCGTACTCTTTTCTTCTCCCCTTACTGTGAAGAGAACACCTGTGTACGCTTTGGCCAACTGTTAATTTTGACAATAAAACACCCCAAAATTACACCAATCCAGCCTCCTCGCTTCTGTTTCCACCCATCCCTCCCACATGGGCTCATTCTGCTTGTAGGTCCAGACGAAAGGTCATCAATAACACTTGAGGAGAAACATTGACAGAGCCGTGGGATGTGTGCTTACGGGTGCCAAATGGGACAAACACAGTGACAGGGACACGGAAAGGGAAATGATTAATATGGGGGGAAAGGGACAGAGTGAAGCAAAGTAAAATAGCCACCTGGAGAGAGGGAGCGAGTGAGATAAAAAAGTAAGGAGAGAGGAAAAAACATAAAAAAAATGTTTAGATAAGAAAAGAGAAGAGAATAAGGGAGAAGGAGGGAAAGTACAAAAAAAAGCATGGAAGGATGAACATGTGGAAGGAAAGGTTTAATTACAAATGGGTGAATGTTAGGATTATAGAAGCAGTAAAGGAATGAAGGGTAAAAGGAACAAAAGGTAAAAATAAGGTGTTGGAAATCAGGACCTGTTTGCAGTGTGCCCCTATATTTTGCCCCATTTGAGACCCCAGGATGCCAGTTTTATGACTCTGAGAGTGCCCTGGGCTCTGCTTTCTCCAGTGCCAGTGCTTCGTTGAAAACACCCACTGCTAAGTTGAATACACACACATGCATTAGGGTACACTATGTGTTAGGGTACACCTATGATTGGCATGACCTACCCTATTAGTACCTAATGCATGGCAGTTTCGAGACCAGTGAGCCCTTGCTGCACTTGCATGTGTGCACTGCTGAGAGCCCGAGGTCATTTATAATGCAGCCCTGTGTTGCCGCACTGCTTTCAAATGTAAACTGTGCTCAAACTGGACTTTGGTGGTAGGGGCACTAAGAAAGTGAGAAAAAACAATATTGTGACATATTAGATACCATCATAGTCTTCCCTAGGGGTCCCAGGAGTGGGGTACATACACTTATAAGGAAGACCCTTATAAAAGATGTTAAATATGCTCTGGAGTTGGAGAAATTTCATTTTCCCTATAGTAGATCCCCAGCCACAAAGGGCAACATTGCAATAGTTTATGAACACATGACAAATGATAGAAATAAAAAAAATATATAATTCAAGGATTTAGGAGAATGGTATTGATAAATCCAACAATATGCTATTGTGTAATTTACTCTAAAGTATACGGAAAATAAGTTATAAGACTTTCGTGTCTGCAAGCCCAAATTCAGCCTTCCTGCCTTCTTCCCTGATTCATCAGAGTAAACAGGATTAAGCAGCCTGCTTTGATGAAGTGATAAGTGGCTCTCTCAGGGAGAGGCTATCTCTTTGAGAGAGCTCTGCTACACAGGATTGGCAGAGCAGGGGGAGGGGTCATAAAGCATGGAGGCTCAAAAGAGAATAGGACAGGCAGAGAAGGCTAGGCCCATCTACCCCTAGCCCCTCTGACCCAGCCAGGCAGGCTTAAGGCAGGAAATTGCAGATGTAGGGGGAGGAGAGCTATAGTAATGTGCCTTACTGGAGGTTGGTTTAGCTAGTTCTTCCTCTCCTGCTGGGATTTCAGCCATAATGAATTTTGGGGGAATAGTAATTTCTGGGAGAATATTATGCCACATTTTGGAGAAAGTGGTCATGCTCTGGGGTGTTGTCCGGAACCTCATTGGACAGAACTGCTCTCCTGCTTGACCCCAGAGAACAGTGAATAAATATGTGAGAAGTGCAGAGCCTTTAATATCTGCTGCTTGAAGCTAAGAGAAGAAGAAGGCTTGCCAAGCTGGAAACCTGATTTGCACCACCAGACCCTGCATGCTGACTGGCTGCACCTGCTGCATTATCTGAAACTACAGCCCTTTGGATGTACCTTGCTTCAAGAGGAATAAAGAGTGGACTCCCTGCAAGCTACAGGTTAACAGAGCTCACATGGGCCATCACCACCAAGAATCCCCTGCCTCGAATGCATCCAGTGGATTTGTAAGGTTTTGTTCTAGGTGCATTGTGGGAATTGTGGTCGCAACCATTAAAGGACCATCCTAGAGATTTCATACCCTTGGAGTGTGTTTTGGACACTTTGGACCCTCAAAAGTAACTTCAAGAACAAGTGATAATCCTGCTTACTAGTGTAGTTGAATTTTACATTACTGTTTTAGAAATGGCACTTTTAGAAAGTGTGCATTTCCCTGTGCTTATGATTCTTTGGGGGCACATTTACAAGGAAGTGACAGCGTGGAGCTGCAGCAAATTTTGCAGCACGTTCTCTGCCATTTCCAAAACTCAGGGATGTGCTGTATTTACAACAACACCACGCACCCCTGTGTTTTTCCCAGCACTGGCACTAAAAATAGCTGCCTAGCACCAATGCAGACACCCTTGTGCCATAGTACAAGGGTGCCTGCATTGCAGGCAATGATTGTTTATGTGCAGGAAGGGTTCCCTTTCTGCACATAAATAATCAATAATGGTGATTTGTTACTTTTATGTGTAATGCAACACAGAAGTAGCAAATCGTCATTATCTAATGATTGTTTATGTGCAGGAAGAACACCTTCCTGCAGATAAGCAATTGTTAATGGCATTTTGCTCCCTGTATGTGTGCTGCAGAAAGCAGCACACATAGAAAAAGTAAAAACGAGGAGAAATAATAGTGTTTCTCCTCGTTGTGCCATTCTAACACCTGCTATTGCATAGCGTTAGTTTTTGCTGCTGCCTCAGTTTTACACCTCCGTGTAAATCTGGGGCAGCATCAAAAAGCAATGGGTGTTGCGGAGGAACACCCACAGCAACACCCATTGCAAGTCCCCTTCAAGTAGATACCTGCATGAAAGGGTATCACATTTACAAAGCAGCATTAAGTCACAAACAGTGTCTTAATGTCATTTTGTAAATATGGTGCAGGGCATTGGGCCACCGGAACATCAAAATAGCAACGTTCCAGTGGTGCAATTCCCTTGTTAGTATGCCCCCCTGTACTTTGCAGCCTGACTCCAATCCACATCTAGGTCTGGGTGACAGGTCCACCTTGTGCATTCTTTTCATACAGCCATCAGATTGGAAGGGTTGGGTATGATAGGGTTACATCTGCATTCATTTGCATACTGATGGTCTTCCTGGGCTGGGAGAGGGCATTCACACCTTTCAATTGTATAGGTTGCGTCCTGCTCTCACGCAAAGGTCTGATTTACCCCTACTGATGTTTGGAACCAGGGCTGGGTTGAAAGGGGAATGGTTTTAAAGTTCCCCCTTGAACAAAGTCAATTTTGCCCCCCCCCTCATTTGTTGGGAAGTTCAGGGATCTGAAGGGATTCCATTCGACAGCCTAGAATTGGCTGTGGGACTCGTGAGTCCAGTAATTGTAATTTGACAAGAACTAGGTTGTGTTTAGAGCGTCAAACTTAATTGAATCTGTTGTCAAAAGCTACCGTGTGTGAGAGCTTCATTTTTGCTTCTTCAGCGTGTGATGATCGGGCTGCCTTTTGCCTGCCACACTGCAAGAAACACTTGTACGGCCCCTTCAGCTGGACAGGTGTACCAAATGCCACATCACAAAGCGAGACCCCTTTCAGCCTAGTCCGTTCCTCTCAACCATGCTTGCTGAGTGATGCTGGGGGAAGCCTACGCTGATTGCCAATCCCACGGACATCTCTGAACCTTGTCCTGCAGACAGGTATTTCTTTGTTGAGGTTGGGCGGCTCAGGGGTCACAAAAGGAAGCCACAGGGGAAAGGCTGCTGTCCAGCGATTCCTTCAGGGTCGCCCTGTCCTTCACAAGAAAAGCGGCATATCTTTGTACGCTGATGGTGGGAAGGCCTCTCCACCTGGATCTGGCAGTTTGTGCCTTCTCCTCTTCTTACCTTGTGTAAACAGCTTTAGGGGCACTTGACCTTTAGGTGGCATTGTGGGGTAGAACCTCAATGTAGGTCCCCAATTGCCTAAGAAACTAGTCATACGCTTGGGCTCAATTTACCATGCAAGCATAATAGGAGCACAGGCACGCCGTGCCCTACTGTTTCCTAAAGATTCAGGTGTTTTATTACTGAATGACCGTTACTGTTATGCTGATTTTAATTTAAATACTACTGGTGATTTATGGTGACAAGTGTTGGCTCATGTGTTGTTCATAATCTGATTTGCATTCCATGGCCTGATGTTTTCTAATGTGTATGGTTTTTTCTCTTGCATTGTCAGGATAACAAGTACTGACTCAGGATTTGCATAGTGTGCACAGTATTTAAGATCCATGTCTCTTTTGTGGTATCTTCATTGTGTTTCTATGTGAGTGTGTTGCGGAAAAGCTTTACACATTGCCTCTGATGATAAGCCTGACTGCTTGGTACCAAGCTACCAGAGGGTAAGCACAGGTTTACTTTGGTGTGTAACTTACTTGCCCTGACTATAATGTTGGGTTCTGCCTGGCTTAGGTGCAAATCCTAGCCAACCGGAAAACCCATTTCTAACACTCTGGACCACCTTGTTGAAGGAAACATGGTGACTCAGGAAGAACACATTCAACACAGCTTTGTTATTTAGACCAGTGAAGTACAAAGCACCAATGCTACTTAGGGCACACCTCATCGACTTCTTGTTTCTTGTTTGCGAGATAGTAACGCCACCTTCTTGCTTGCTCGGTTTTTAAATGTGCCTGTCAGGTTCTCTATCCCCTCCCCGCCAAACAAGTGAACAGTCACCGAAAGAGGACTGCACATAACATCAGAGATGAAAACATCTGGCAGGGAGGGGATAGAGGACTTACCGGCGCATTTAAAAACCAAGCCGGCAAGAAGGCAGCGTTACTTTCTCGCAAACAAGAAAAAAGGAGCACGCTAAGAGACTTGTCAGTCCCGGTAGGCAAAGGGCATTTGTATGTAGGGGGAGATTGGAGGCCACCCTGTTCGGTGCATGAGGTCGGTCGGGAGGGTTTTCTTATCCCTTTTTGATGCGACCCATTTTCTGACTCAGATTGTGGACCAAATATTAATAGTGGATTACCTTACATGAAAGCCAAAGACTAAAGCTGAACCATATTATTTGACATTATAGACTATAAAATACCAAGGGAAGGGAGACAGCAGACAATCATTTTTAACTGCTTCTGGTACTAACCCTCACACTTTAATGGAAGGGAAACAGCAGACATCTTTTTAGCTGTTTCTGGCACTAACCCTCACAGTTCATTGAAGACTCGGTCCACTTACAATTTTTAAATTACTATTTCGCTTTGAAAAGAAAGATTGGGACTGAGCAGCGCAAGCACTCAACATTCACTAAACAGAAATTGCTCCCACCTGTGTGATTTCACTGGGAAATATGGTGGAGGTTGCCTGTGTAAACATCAAGTATCACAGCACCTCATTATACGTTCTTATATATTTAAGCCTGATGAATTGTCAACAGTAGAGAGCCCTGACGAAGTCCAAGTTCTAATAATAGCGGACTAAAACCGTTTTGGCATAATCTATTGTGTTGTTCAATAAGTGAAGAAACTTATGAAAAGATCCATGGTGCTGTTGAATAGAAAAAGACATTCAAGTACAGAAAAAAATCAATTAATGTGGAGAAATCAAAGGAGATTATATGTCGGAGTAAAAGACATTGGACATTGATAATTGTACTATATAATACTGTGCATAATTGTGAGTGCTTGGAGCTATACAAATAACTCAGGGCATCTTTTCTGAGCACTAGGTCTCAGATGGTTATGGTGGACCAGTTTTACTTGGAGTCCATACCTTAGCCAAGTGATGTGCCTCCAGGTTCCTCTCTGAGTCCTGCATTATTCAACTTGTATGTTTCCCCACTGGTAAAGTTCATAAGATCTTTCGGACTCCAAGGATTGTCCTATGCTGATGACACCCAGATCATTGAATCTATCTCTAGGGACATGGATGAGACGGCCACCAGTTTTAAAAACTGCACGCATGTTGTGGCCACATGGATGGAAAAAACTACCTAAAACTCTATGAAGACACAACAGAAGCCTTGATCTTTGGGGATCAACCACCCATCTGGTTCAATCTGTGGTGGCCAGATAGGTTGGGATCCTTACCCGTTCCGAAATACCCCACCAAAAATCTTTCCGTCAGTCTCCAGGTCAACAGGACTGTTTCAACATGTTCTTAGACTATCATTCATTTCATCCCTCTCTAAGCAAGGAAGCAAGTGGTTTTGGAACTTATTATGTCCAGGCTCGATTTTTCAATGCACTTTACCTGAATATTAATAAGACTTCACTTGCCAAGTTGCAGCTGGTTCAAAATGCTGCAGCCAGAGAAATTCTTGATGTCCCCAAATCTCAATCAATTTCTAAAGGGGATTCTAAACTTCACTGGTTACCAGTAAGCAAACATATTACATTTAAGGCTCTGTGAATTGTCCATAAGTCCTTTTACAACACAGGCCCACCAGAACTACGGAACTTATTCCAACATTATACTTCCCCCAGACCGTTAAGATCCTCACGTAGAAATCTCTTAATTGTTCCTAAAAGTCTAAAATCAGGATGGGTAGACAGAGCCTTCTCAGTGGCCGCATCTAAGTTGTGGAATTTGCTCTTCCTCTCTAAATCCAGTCTCCAGTCTCCAATCCCATATTGCCTTTCAAAAGGCCCTTAACACTTGGCTTTTCACTCCTTTAGGATAGGTAGGAGGTTTCTTCTGTTTTTCTATTTCTTCTTTTTCATTATCTCCTAGACTACCTGCTGCTCGCGCCTTGACCCCTTAAGGCAATTGCTGCTCTTTTAAAATCTTCATTTCATTGCAGTTTATAATAGAAAATATACATCCAATAGGATAATATTTTTTGTAATAGGTTTTTAGGACAAGGTATTCCTCTCATGATATTTTTGCTATTGATATTCTTGTAGTATAGTTCCTATTTTCCCAATAGGCCCTGCGCATTGGAATAACATAAACAATAGTATGGACGTAGAAGTGCGGGTCTTCCAGGTCTCTACTGACTATGCTAAACTTAATTGGGTTTGTTACCAACTAGCTCAGAGGTCACTGGAAACTTTCTTGACTGAAAAGGAAGTGATCAGCTTCCCTGACACAGACAAGAAGGGATTCAGTTTTCCAATAACCGCATAAACATGACAACTTTGCTCCTTAGAATAAGAGTCAATCTCTAGTGTCGTGTGAAACAATAGACAGTTATTTTATTCAGTCAGTTGTGCAGATTACTTTCACCAAGATGCAAAGAATGGAGAGACGGGCGTTTTCAATAAAAAGGTATTATTTATTGAACAGTCTTTCTTCTCGTGCAAGAGAAATGAATTGCCACAATTGCAAGACTAGTTATTATAAAAAGTGCCTACAGTAAAATGAGGATTGCGAAATAATACTGTAAAAGCATTGATATGGTTTCTTAGCCATACAATGGTTAAAATGAATAAAATATATACATTCATATATACATTTAGCTAACGTACTCAACTAGTGCTTCTAACTACGCCTACCCCAGTGTACCTGACCTAAGCCTAATACTTGGGAGGGAGTAAGTAAGTAGCAGTTTTAGTTAAGTTGGTTTTGCCAAGGTTTGCTTCAAGAATTCTCTTTAAGGGTTTAGTCAACACCATACCTCTGATATAGAATGTTGGAAGTCTTGTATCTCCTTCTAGGACTCGATATCCCAGTCACTCGCAAGAGTAGGCTGGAAATGCCGGAGCTGGATTTTCTCGGCAGGAGAAAAGACAGCATCTCTCTCAGCGCGTCAAGGAGGAGGAGGGGCAGCGACCGTGGGCAGCTTGCATCTGCTGGGCTCTGCAGGGAACAGCTGTTCTGCTCCTATGTTCACCACACCATCGCTATCATCGATGTCGTTGAGGCAGCGTTTGCTTAAGGCAACATTGGTAATATTTATACCTGAAAGGTGCCTTGTTTGACGTACGTTTTTGGACATAAGACGTCAATAAAGATGTCACTAGGAAGTGATCGTCTCTCAATGCTCATTAGAGTTCTAGTACTAATCAAAACATAGCAAGCGGGGCTTTCCCAGGTTGCTGAGTTTTATCTTGTTGAAGAACTCGGAGTGTAATCTAGGAATCTTAGATAGTGGCTTCTGCTGTGTCATTTGCTCTAATGAGCCGCAGAGGAAGCGATTCTGAAATGTGGCTCTGATCGTGTTAGGCCAGAGACGAGTTTCTGAAATATTGCTCTTGATCGTTTATGCCATTATAGGGCTACAAGTGGATTATAGCCGTATAGGGGCATAAGGTCACAGTATTGATCGGGGTCCTAGATTAGAACACGACACCCACTCCACAAATTTATGTCCATCAAATTACTAAAAACTATAGCAATAAGATTCATGTGTAACATTACCCACCCCAAAATACATATTTGCATTTGAAATGGCATATTTGAAATACATGGAATTATTTGTACTGTACGTCTTTAAGCATAGAAATCATTCAAAATTATAGCATATGTAATCAGTGAACGATTTTGCGAAAAAAAACTACACATGAAATATCTCTTAACCGCATCGCTGCTGCGGCGATTTTTGCGCTGTGCGGCAATTTTTAAATTACCGCGATACATGACGAGCTCAGCTCGTCATCAGCACACGCCACCCGTGGGTGATGACGAGCTGAGCTCGTCATCAGCATCGAAGGGGTTAATACAGAAAAGAAGGGCGAGATAATTTCATCACATAGAAATGCAATTGCTGTAACATGAGTTAGAGGCTGATGTAGACTTATTAGGTCTCTAGATTTACCTAAAAATAGAAGTTCTGTTCTTTAAGAATAGGTCTACTTTAAGCAAAGAATTTTCGTGCCAGAAAAGGTAAATATTTTGAAAAATGTTCAATTCAAAGAAATTCTTGTTGAACAAGGGGAATAGAGTTCCAACGCTTTTCAGCAGTTTTTGTTGATCAAAACTGAAGGCCGAATTCAGAGTTCATGGGAACGCTGTGTGTCGGAATGCTTTAAAAAAATTATTGTTTCTGTTCAGGGGAGAACATCATATCAGACAGGCTCTCAAAAAATTGGTCTACAAAATCAGGTGACAGTTCGACCAAGTTCAATAACGCTGTAACTTGGCAGGTGTGAGAATGATTGCTATCATCAAAGTCTGGATCAGCAATGCTCACAGAGGGTCGTACCTGGGTGATGTTGCTTTTATTTCTCGCTCCACTGTTACCGCCTAGTCGTAGTACAGGAGTCTCAACAAATGCCGTCATCAGGATTGGTAGCCGCTGGGGACAACACATTGCGTGAGCCGTTACTGGACTTAGCAAAGTATCGATATCCATTGGTACTGCTGATGGAAGTGCAAGACAGGTGTCTAACATGCACTCATCTCCGCATAGCATACATCGAAGCACAGGTAAGATGCAGGTCTGCCATATCGGTCTGAATGAAAGATCTCTCAGCCTGGCCAATCCAAGGACTCTAGTTATGCGGTCCCGGTAGCGTACTGCTAGGATCGTTTCTTCCATCCCTGTCGGAGTCATGTCTGAGTTTTGGCTTGCCATATCGGAGCAGGAGGGTCAAAAATAAAATGCATGCTACAAGTCCCAAAAATAGGGGTATGCCGCCAAAGACTGAATGGACAAAATTAGGAATGATTCCTAGAATTGCTTTGAATGGTGTTAACAGTCCCGTAAAAATCGTCTTAAATATGCCTGGGATGCCTATGGCACTAGACATGTTAAGGATTTGGCTAAGCATTTCTGTGAAATGCACGGGGCAATTTGTTGATAAAAGGTCATGAATCTCTGATGTTGTCCTTGCAACTAGGAGATCATATGTCTCTTTTGATGACGTGATGGGCACTGTTGTCTGCAAAAGCACAGACTTCATTCTGCTTAAAGTATCATTTCGTATAGAAGAGAAGTTCAAACGAGGCCATATGGGAGTCTCAGTGTCTCCAGGGCCGTTTGGAAACAATGCTTGCATACAGCATTTGACCATGGAAGTCCCGCTTACGAGATAGGCTTTTCCTGGAAAAAGGCCACAACAGCTGTGATCCGTTATTAGAATGTAACTCCCATTCGAGAGCTGCTTAAAGAAAGGCTCTATCTGCATTGCAGGTGTGACATGTTGGTGGCATGAAAGGTTGTTAGAATTACCTTCACAGGCTCCGTGTAAATTAATACCCTGGCACAAAAGTATACCGCTTAGTGAATCTTTGCAGTTTTCACCACTAAGAAATACATTTTTGTTGCTGTCACTATAGCATGTGTGTGTGTATGGTAATTTCCATGCTGACTTTTATCCTTTACCCAATCGTTCATACTGGCCAGTAGGTATGTATTCAAGGCAATTTTTAAATCGGAAAGTTGTTATCGGAATTGTGATAATCCCGTGTATTATCCATTCAATGGCAGGACTTTCTGACATTGTCAATGGTAATCTCTCAAGTTTTTCGATGCTCAGGATTGTATAGTCTGCTCTTTTCTGTGCCAAGCTGATTTGTTTATCAGTAAGGTTAAAGATGGAAAACAATGACGTTGTGTTGATTAAACGCCATGGCACGTAGCCTGAACGAAGATTTTGCAGCGTCCAGCCTAACTGTACAATAGAACGCAATTGCGACTGGCCATGCTGTAACATTAGCAAGTCTTTGTCTATTATATCTATGGCAGATGATACAATACTGTCCAGTGAATATATTCTGGAGGACAGAGTCATTAACCCATTGTCCACTACAAAAAGTGATTTTTCCAAATTAATAAGATCAATTTCTCGTATTTTTTCAGCTGTTTCAATTTGTGTGACTTTCCAAGCCTCGTTGTAAGCCGCATATATACTGGTCGCTATGAAACGCTTTTGACGCTGTTTGCGTGGTCCCATAATGAAATCGCGCAAATCAGCACCATCTTTAAGTAAAGATAAGTGTTGCTTAATTTCAGCCAGTTTGGATGATTCTAGCCATTCAAGGCACAGCTTCCCTACACTGTATGTTGTTACTATCCCTGGATGTTGTCTCTGGGAGTATCTAGGGTTTGGTCTGGTCATTGTTAACCCCTGTGTTTTGTTCAGGAATCTATCTTGACAGTTGTTTGTGTCAGTAGGCCAGATTAACCACTTTTTCCAATCAGGATGTGTTCTGTTTAGATGTAAAATTTTGGATACGTCTATCTCAATATCTGTGGTTGCATTATCAGGTATTGACTAGGGAATAGACAGTTTGTTAAGGTCTTTAATCTTAGCTAGGCCAAGACAGGTTGTTTGGTGAATTGTGTCATTTAAAAATATTATTTGTTCTGGGATCATGCAGGCTCGAAATAATGCTTCTAGGCCTTGTACCTGCCACTCTTTTGTACCCCAGATGGTTTTTGTTTCAATGTTATTTCTCCAATAATCAAAAACAAATGTCATCATTTTTTCATAAAATGCTTCTGAATATATCAATTTAGTATTTGTCAGCATTGTTTTCAACCCTGTTTTATCTAACAGTTTATAATAAAATGTTTCTGCATCACTGGTGTTAAACCCTGAGAAGAACTGAAATTTCTCATAGAATGTTTTCGAACTGCTTTAAGGTGGAGTAGCACAATGTTCCCATTGGTTATATTTAAAAACATTTCTAGGTTGTGCAGATTTATGTAAGTAATGGTCACCATAGTGTGAGAAGCAGTACATCTGTTCATAACTAGATGAACCTTGCAAATAATCATGTTCTGTAAATCTTGCTGACAACACTAAATCAGACATCATATTATTAATACTTTCAAAATCCCAATCATCAGAAAATGTACTTGGTTTTACAAAGTCACTTAAGGAAACCTTGAACTGGTGAGGATATTTCAGGATTTCGACCGGACCATAGATTTCATAGTCAGTTTTGTCCCATACTACCCCCCCAGGTATTTGAATGGCTGTGACATTTACTGTTGACAGTTCTCTTTTCTTCACCTGGGATGATCTGTGTGGTTTGAGGACTAAGTTGATGTTCTAACTTGCTGTGTCCATTGTATTGTAATAAACCTCCCTAAAATTAAAACTAAAATTAGGCATAATAGGAGTATAAATACCCCTGAAATAATCCAATGCTCAATCAATGGTGCATCCAGATATACTTCTTTGATTTGATGAAATAGTTCTGTTGCTTTTTCTTTAAAAGTCTTTGTTTCTGGCATTACTTCGGGGTCGTTTTGATCTTCAGAAAAGTTATCGAAATTGATGAAGTAGCCAGAGGCAGTTCTGTCAATTGCTGGGATTGTTCTCTCAATTTGTCTTTCGGTAGCACATTCTGAAGCCACATCATTGTAGACTGGTGTTTCTTGACGAACTGTTTCAATCTGTGTTTCAAGTGGCACGAGTTCTATGGCATTATTGCATAGTCCTTCTCTGTGCACTGCAGGCTTATCGAATGTGATTAGTCTTTCAGTTTGACTCTCTTGGATTGTTGCAAGTTTGGGTATTCTGTTGTTTCTTGGGAGTCCACTGGGCCTACTGTTGATTATAGGCCACATGCTTGTGGTTCTACCAGGTCGATTGATACAACTCTGTTCTCCTTTTTACCAGCAAGGGGCGGTAGTACTACTGATCTTGTTCCGTTGATTGCTAAGACAGGTACTGCTTTTTTGTAAGAAGGCCCAAATTCCTTCTTCACCGCTATTTTTTCTCTGACTAGATCCCCAATCTTTGGAATCCAGACAGGCCTTGCTGGGGCTGGTGGTGCCTCGTCAGTGGTAGCTGGCTGTTGCTTTAACTTTATGTTGCTTAAGGATTTTCTTGTTTCATTCAAGTCCTGTAAAACAGCCAAACGGTCTTTGATGTCAAAGTCTTTATTCTTATCTTCTTCCACTGATACCTGACTATCTAAGTCTTGAATGTCCATTCTAGTTCCGAACAATAGTTCATATGGGCTGAAACCTTTTAGAGAATTTCTTGGCAAATTGTTAAGACTTAACTGGACACTTATTAAATGTTTGACCAACCCATCACCCGAACCTAATACTTTCGCTGTTATAGTTTTCTTTATGTCCCGGTTTTTTCTTTCTACCACACTGTTCCCTTCGGGGTGTGACGGACAAGTATACTCCAAGCCAACACCCATGCTGGCCATGGCCTCCTTATAAGCTCAAGAGCTGAAAGCAAGACCCTGGTCAGAATGGAACATGGCAATTGTGTACGTGCTGATAAAGACTCGCAGATCTTTTATACCCGTTCTGGCGTCAGCCGAGCGCTGGGGCCACATTTTTTTAGTGGATTTTGTCTTAATGATGTACAATGGGATGCGTTTCTCTTCTTTGATTGCACGGATAGATCACCTTATGCTTTCTATTAGGGTTCCTGACACTACACTGGCTGGTTCTCCACTGCGATCTCTGTTGCAGTCTACACAATTTTTTGCAAAATCATATGAGGTTTATTTTATTTTATGAAAAAGAGAAAAAACAGTGCAATAAAGGAAAGGCACCTACAACGGTGCAAGAAGGAAAGGCAAAGGAACGTAAATGCGGTATCGCCCCACACCAGGGGAAGGATGGGCCTATATGCGGACTGAGAAATGCGAACAGGTCATATGTATGGATAACATGTGAGGAAGGAAGACAGGACATTGTATACCAATAATTCAGCCGGAGTCAAGAGCTAAGGGGACAGTCGCTCATCCAAGGGCGCTCTATCCGGCGGGAGCCAGATATCACCCCTAAACTCATTCCAGGGCCCCCAAATCTTGTTCCATTTCCTGGGCCTGCCTCTGGCAACATACAACGTCTTCTCTCGGAACATGCAACAATCCATGTTAGCCTTCCACATCTCTACTGTGGGGGGTAGAGCCGCTCCCTAATTCTGTGCAATGTCCCTTTTTGCCACCATGTTGCCTAGAGTGACCCATTGAGTCTGTGAACTGGTATAATCCGTGGGGCCCCACACATTTAGCAGACAGCGCCGGGCTTCAGCCAACAAGTCAACTCCAGTCACTTCACTCATCACTACGTGTATACGCCTCCAATAAGCAGCCACCGCCTTACATTCCCATATAATGTGCATGAAGGTCGCTAGGGAACCACACCCTCGTCGACAGAGACCATCCACCGAGTGGCCCATGTGGATAAGTCAGGGGCCAGTGACATAAACCCTATGTAGGATTTTCAATTGTACTAGTCTCAGTCTGGCCGGAAGGGCCATCTCCTTCGGAGACGAGACCGCACACTGCCAGTCCTCGTCGTCCAATTCAATGCCATCGCGGGTCCACTGATCTCGCACCCCCAGAAGAAGGTCCGTACGGACGTTAATCAGTTTCTTGTAGGTCAGTGAGATAGCGCTGTCCTTGAAGGGTTTGACCTGTCCCTTAGCAATCATGTCTTCCACCCTAGAGATGCCTATCAAGTCCCAGCGGTCAAACCCCTTGGTATGCCACAATTTGCCCAGCAGGTCGGAGTCATAGAGTGGAGTCGCCATCGTAAGTCTGCCTTTCCACCCCTGTGCCTTCGTTACCGCTCTCCAGATGTGGACCGATGTCTTAGTGGGACCCGTCATTCTTCCATCCAGAGACCTAGAGTACAGAGCCCTGTAATATTTCCCATCACCCAGGAGCCACCGGTCCATGGCAAAGTCCGGATTTATGGCTGGCCCATAGAAGCCGTGATTAAGGGCAGCCAGCTGAGACGCCCAATAATACCTACGGATGTCAGGCAGCGCAATCCCTCCGTCATACCACGGGAGGGTCAGTTTAGTAATGGCGATGCGCGACCTACCATCCCAAAGCAGGGTCCGCTGTAGGCCCTCGACCTCTCTGACATAACCAGACTGGACCAGATCCTGGGTGTTCTGAAGCACGTATAGAAACCGGGGCAGGGACATCATCTTGAACAAGGCCGCTCGTCCAAGCAGGGAAAGCGGCAACTTCCGCCACCCCTCCACATCACGCCGAAGGCGCGCAAGACGGGGAAGCAAATTGTTCGCATAACGTACTTTGGGATCAGTAGAAATGTAGATATCCAGGTATTTAAACCCCTGCCTCGCGACCTGTATGTTACAGTCCCGCGGGAGCCTCGGGACCTCACCCCTCAGGACATACAGGTGGGACTTCAACCAATTAATGACGAGGCCAGAATGTCTTCCGAAGGTGCGCAGTACATCACATACAACAAAAATGTACATACACAGCGAGGTGAGGTACAGAAGAATGTCATCTGCGTACAGAGTCACCCTATCCTCAAAGCTCGGGGACCACTTGATCCCCCTGATGTCCGGATGCCCTCTCAGCCACGCCGCCAATGGTTCCAGTGCCAGTGCAAACAAAAGGGGCGACAGGGGGCATCCCTGCCTGGTACCTCTGCCAAGAGCAAACGAAGCCGATGCACGGCCATTAACTGCCACGTTGGCAAGCGGGCTGGCGTATAGGAGCTTGACCCATCCTATGAACCCCGGACCAAATCCAAGCTTCTCCAGCACCGCCCACAAGTACGACCACTCAAGGGAGTCAAAGGTCATCGTGGCATCCAAGGACGCCAAGATGGCCGGCTTCTGGAGGGTACGAACCCTCGCGAGGGCTCCGTGAAGTTAGGGCGGTGTTGCGATGTGGGATAAAACCAGACTGGTCCGGGTGCACCAAGTCGCCAATCGCTCCAACCAGTCGGTTGGCGAGCAATTTAGCCAAGATCTTGGGCTCGGCGTTCAGTAATGAGATAGGACGGTACGACCGACACAAATCTCTGGGCTTCCCTTCCTTGTGAATGACCACAATGGTGGCCAGCTTCTGGTCGGGGGGAAGTGTACCAGACTCCCGCGCCTCAATAAACATAGCCCGCAAGGGCGAAGCAACGAGATCCGGTTTAATCTTATACAGCTCCACTGGGATACCGTTGGGGCCTGGAGCCTTGCCAGATTGCAGGGAGCGTATCGCCAGAGCGATCTAGTCCACCGTGATGTCCCTATCCATGTCCTCTTTTTCAGTCTCCGACAAACACGGTACCTCTATGTCTCGCAACAAGACGCCAGAGTCTTCCTCCGACATCTCGGAGGCCGAGGCATAGACGGACGCAAAATATTCAGTGAAGAGCAGAGCAATAGCACTGGGGTCGGTGACAACCGTGCCATCCTCCCCCAGCACCTCTGGGACCACGCGGCTGGTTCTTTCCTTCTTATCAAGCCATGCAATGAGCTTACCGGCCTTGTCCCGACCTCATAGACGCGCCCCTGCTGCTCTCTACCCATGGCCTTCGCCACCTCCGTGACAATAGCTCGGTACTCCGACTGTTTGAGTGAGAGAGCATGTAGGAGGACCGGTGTCGGGCCGACCTCCAGCTGAGAGCCTATCTCTGCTATGTCGGACTCGATTGTCGCCATGTCTACGTCTCTGCGTCTCCGCACCTCGGCTATTAAGGAGAACGCCTCCCCCCTCAGGACGGTTTTAAAGGCCTCCCACAAGGAGACAGAGGATGGAACCGAGCCCGTGTTTTCAGAGAAGTAGAGCTCCATGGCTTTGGCCAGGAGTCCACGAGTCTTGGGATCACGAAAGTACCACGGGTTAATCTGCGCCACCCTCTCAGCCACCCAATTATCAAAATCGAAGGACACCCAGACCGGAGAGTGGCCCGAGATGCCCCTCGCAATCAATCTGGCCTCAGAGACCGCTGATGCATGGGCCACTAATGTCAGGACATAATCAATTCTGGAGAGGCTACCGTGAGCCCCTGAGTGAAACGAGTATTGACGCTGGGTATGATGCAGAAGCCTCCAGCAGTCAACAAGTCCCAAGGTGTCCAAAAAGTCGGGAAGCCAGGTCTGCCCACCTCGAAGGTCTCTGGGTGGATACCTATCTAACCGCCTCCCATAAGAAGCAGCCCCTCAGGAAGACCTAAAATGGCGCCTTCAAGGTCCTTGAAGGTGTCCGTCTGTAGCCCAGGGGGACATAGATCGAAACTAAAGCCAGGGTACGCCCCTCCCACCTTCCCGTGACGGCGACGTAACGTGCTCGCTCATCGACCACTCTTGAGTCTATCTCCAAGGGGAGGGTTGAGTGCACCATAATCCCCACCCCCCAGGATCCCGAGGAGAACCCCGAGTGTGCCACCATTTTGAAGCCTTTTCTGTTAAGTGCGTGGCAAGTGTTCCCTAACAAATGCTTTTCCTGCAACAGTATTACATCAGGCACACACCTCTTGAACATTTGTAGTACAATACCCCTCTTAATACGGTCCCCAAGCCCATTGACATTCCAGCTTAAAACATTCAGTTTCCTACCCCCCATCATCAAAATCCACACCCATCCCACCCTCACCGGGCGCAGTCGCTACATGACCAGAATCAAACCACCAATTGCCTTGCCAAAAAGGGAACAAAGAGAAAAAGGGATCAAACCAAGAACAAAAACAAGGAAACCGTCCACCCCCCACCCTGCATCCCTGCATTAGACTAAAAAGCCCACCCAACTCGCAGTGTGCATGTCGCCCCTAGAAAAACTAATCTACGAAAAGCTCCCGGGGAGAAAGGAGGTAACCCTATCCCCCCCATCCTCCAAATAGAAAAATACAGGGAAAGCCCCCATGAGTACAGGATTACCAAACCGAACTGCTTAGAGTAGACCCATTGACCAGAAAAGTCCTGTAGCCATTCATCACTCCTGCCGGTCGTGGCCGCCTGTAGCCTCTTCCGATCGCTCCTCGTTGTCTTCACGCCGCTGCGGTAAGGTGTCGAGCCAGTCCGCCACCACCTCCGACAAGTCAAAGAACAGAGCCCGGCCGCCATGTTCGATCCTCAGTTTTGCAGGAAACAGCATAGCATATTTCATGCCCATGTCCCGCAAGCGCCGTTTCACTCCCATGAAGCTTTGTCTCCGTCTCTGTACGGACTGCGTGATGTCCGGAAAGAAGTTAATGGCAGCGTTCTGCAACTTCAAAGGCCCACCGCTCCTTGAGGCCTGCAAAATGGAGTCACGGTCCCTAAAGTTGAATACTCAGGCGATGATGGGTCTAAGAGGGGCTCCCTCCTTCGGCCGGCCCCCAGGCATGCTATGCGCCGTTCCACGGAGAAGAACTTACTCAGTCCCTTAGGGGCTAGATGGTTCTGGACCAAGTCCTCAACGAAAAGGTCCACAGCCGAATCCTCGGCTCCCTCCGGTACACCGATAATGCGGACGTTCTGCCGCCTGGCCCGATCCACATAATCCTCAAGCCTCCTTGCGAAAAGGTCGTTAGCCGACTTCAAGTTCTGGAACTCGGTTTGCAGCTCCGAGACGTCTGTAGTGATGCTCGAGGTCTTGATGTCTAGCGACTTGACTCGCTCATTTGTTTTGCCCAAGTCCGCTCTAATCAAGTTGACATCAATTGCCAGGGTGTCCACCTTGTGCGCCATCACCTCGTGCTGCTGGTGCATCTCGGCCTTCATGCCTTCAATGGCGCCCATTATGTCACGGAGCGTGGGGTCTTCAGCCTCAGGCGACACTTCCCGATGTAGGTCTTTGGGTCTCGCAGAGACACCAGGCGAGCCCTTCGGCTGAGCGTATCGCTCCATATTGTTGGACTGCGAGTACGTAGACTTTCTGCTGACCCGAGGCTTTGATCTATCGGGGTCTCCCTTGCCAGCCATGGTTAGTCACCGGGCCACCTCTTCCGTCCACGCACCGGGCCTCACCGGCCCACCGATGTTAGGGATTAGCTGCCCCGCACTCCATCTGATACGCGCTCACTCCGCCACTACGCCAGCTCCGCTGTTGGCCGGAACAGCCAGTCGTGGGCCTCGTCACCTCCGTCTGACAATGTCGCACCCGCCGGCCCCGGCCAGGGCCCTGGTCCCACTGCAGCCCGCGAACTTCCACACGGTTTAACTGCGCCAGGGAACGTCGGATTTGAGATCGGACAACGGGTCCCGTGTCAGCGTCGGTTCACCGTCAATATTCCACAACCTCAGATAAGGATATATGACAGGATTAATGCGGAGGATCGGAGGGTCTTCGGAGCTCCGAGCTCACGCGGCCATCTTGGTTGCCCACGAAGCTCCTCCCCCCTGGGCTGTTCTTGAATCCCTGTGGGAGCCTACAGAAATTTTTCTGAGACCCCATTACTGAGAAAGCGGTCAAGTATCTGCTTTCTGGTGCAATGTTTTGACAAAAGAAACCATTAGATATGTCTAATGTCGTTTTATATTTTTTCCTAACTATGTTATTCATTAGTGCAGCACTATGCGAATTCTGTACTGCAAATGTTTTGCAACATGCATTAAGGTGTCTGTAGTCTAAAACTAGACGATATGAATTGTCTGGTTTGGAGACAGGAAACAAAGGATTGTTCATTTGAGAGGTGCATGTTTCAATCACCCCCTGGTATTCAAGTTGATCTAAAATCTCCCTGACTTGTTTTTTAGCTTCTTGCTTAATGGGATACTGCCTTTGGGCATTCGGTTGACTTTTCAACTGGATTGTGTGAGGAAGAGAGTCCTCATCCCATCCTACATGATTTTTATATAGTGCTGGTGCCTGGGCTACTGCCCATTTCCTCGCATATATATATTTAGTGTGAATCGGAATGAGATTCGAGAAGGCAGGCATAATTATTTCTTTGCCACCAGGGCACTCCCTGACAAACTCCGGGGGCCAATCCTTTTTAGCTAACAGAATGTCATAGCCTTTTGAGAGTTTATCCCAAAATAGACCTCTTATTTTCCTAGTCTTATCACCCTGTATACGCAGTGTTATTTCGTATATTTTATGGGGCTCGCTAACTCTGGTGTCGGCAGTTTCTACTTGAATGTATTCATTTGTGTCCACTGTCTCCAGATGACTCATCAGGATCTTGCGAGCTATGGTGATTTCTGCTGCACTGTCTAGCATTGTCTGTGCCCACTCCCCGTTTTTCAACTGTGTCCTCAGTATTCTCTGCATGTTCGATTACTCTAATACTCGCTACCTTCTTTGTTGGAAATTGAGATTTTTTACTTTGAGCAGGTTCCTCGTCTTTGGACTTGGTGTGCTCTCCTGGGTCTGACTGTCCTCTTCTTTCCGATTTCTGCGAAAAAGATCGAGAGGGACGTGTATCAATACTTTGATATCTATCAGGCTTCTTCAAATTATCCCTATTTCTAAGGTTATATCTTTTCTCAGAGGGCTCCCGCTGGGGAGACTGGTGTTCTCGAGTTGGAGTTCTTTCCCTCCGTCGAGGGGACCTTCCTCTGGACTGGAAAACTTTTTCCTTGGGAGTGGATTGTTTATTTCCATCCCAGCCCTTTTTAGGAGTATTAGAATTATTTTTAATAAATAATTTTTCAGGATTTTCGAGCAGTTGGGGCTTTACTTGTTTTCCACCCAAGCTGTCTCTACCTAGTTCTACATAGCATTTTTCTATGATTCTGGCAAGCTCAATTGGTTGATCTGTTTTCTCTGTTTCCTTCAACTTCTGGCGGATCGTTTTATCCTCCATTGTCAATTGAACTAACTCTCTATATGCCTTTGTTAATTCTCTTATTTGAACTAAGAGTTCTTCACTTGACATTTTATCAATGTCTGGATGTGGTGTGTAGCTGGCTAGAACCGGCCACGTTGCTCCTGGTCTACCTAGTGGACCGAGCTTGGTAATATGATCATTATGTTTTAGGGCACTTTTAAACCAGAGCAAATGCTCTTGGAATTTTAATGGGATTTCAATCTCCTCGAAAGGAGCCTACTCATCCGGTGGATCCCCTATTTTGTAATAGTGGAACTCGTGTGTTGCAGCGTTTGCCGCTGGAAATTTTATCCAAGAATAGAATACTCTGTCTGCCGATATTCGTGTGCCTCTATCACGAAGACGACTGTGCCACCTTGTGTGGTCAGTCCATTTTCTATAAGTTTTAACGTTATAGATTTTCTTAAATGTGCCGGTATGATTATCGCACCCGGTTCAGTAGTTTCATCGGGACCCTGCTGAGTCGCATTTACTGCGGGTGCAGCGGTTCCGTTTTCTCCTGGCATTGTACAAATGCAAGGTTTGCAGAGCAGGTCTCCAAGGAGACAAAGATTAGGTGCACAATATTTTGGAACACTGTATCCTTCAACGTTGAATAAACCAGAGCTTTACATAGGAATCTCTTCCTACTAAGTTCGGGCGGATTTTAACCTTTCACCCACTCCAGAGGTCTATTGGAGTATTTACGGGAGAAAGGGTCTGTGTGAAAAATGCACGACTGAGTTACTCTAACGTCTTGCGTTAGTTTTATCGCCTTACCAAACGTTGGGCTCCATGTAGTGTAGTTCCTATTTTCCCAATAGGCCCTGCGCATTGGAATAACATAAACAATAGTATGGATGTTGAAGTGCGGGTCTTCCAGGTCTCTACTGACTATGCTAAACTTAATTGGGTTTGTTACCAACTAGCTCAGAGGTCACTGGAAACTTTCTTGACTGAATAGGAAGTGATCAGCTTCCCTGGCACAGACAAGAAGGGATTCAGTTTTCCAACAACCGCATAAACATGACAACTTTGCTCCTTAGAATAAGAGTCAATCTCTAGAGTCGTGTGAAACAATAGACAGTTATTTTACTCAGTCAGTTGTGCAGATTACTTTCACCAAGATGCAGAGAATGGAGAGACGGGCGTTTTCAATAAAAAGGTATTATTTATTGAACAGTCTTTCTTCTCGTGCAAGAGAAATGAATTGCCACAATTGCAAGACTAGTTATTATAAAAAGTGCGTACAGTAAAATGAGGATTTCGAAATAATATTGTAAAAGCATTGATATGGTTTCTTAGCCATACAATGGTTAAAATGAATAAAATATATACATTCATATATACATTTAGCTAACGTACTCAACTGGTGCTTCTAACTACGCCTACCCCAGTGTACCTGACCTAAGCCTAATACTTGGGAGGGAGTAAGTAGCAGTTTTAGTTAAGTTGGTTTTGCCAAGGTTTGCTTCAAGAATTCTCTTTAAGGGTTTAGTCAACACCATACCTCTGAAATAGAATGTTGGAGGTCTTGTATCTCCTTCTAGGACCCGATATCCCCGTCACTCGCAAGAGTAGGCTGGAAACGCCGGAGCTGGATTTTCTCGGCAGGAGAAAAGACAGCGTCTCTCTCAGCGCGTCAAGGAGGAGGAGGGGCAGCGTCCGTGGTCAGCTTGCATCTGCTGGGCTCTGCAGGGGACAGCTGTTCTGCTCTTATGTTCACCACACCATCGCTATCATCGATGTCGTTGAGGCAGCATTTGCTTAAGGCAACGTTGGTAATATTTATACCTGAAAGGTGCCTTGTTTGATGTAAGTTTTTGGACATAAGACGTCAATAAAGATGTCACTAGGAAGTGATCGTTCTCAGTGCTCATTAGAGTTCTATTACTAATCAAAACATAGCAAGCGGGGCTTTCCCAGGTTGCTGAGTTTTATCTTGTTGAAGAACTCGGAGTGTAATCTAGGAATCTTAGATAGTGGCTTCTGCTGTGTCATTTGCTCTAATGAGCTGCAGAGGAACCGATTCTGAAATGTGGCTCTGATCGTGTTAGGCCAGAGACGAGTTTCTGAAATATTGCTCTTGATCGTATATTCCATTATAGGGGTACAAGTGGATTATAGCTGTATAGGGGCATAAGGTCACAGTATTGAACGGGGTCCTAGATTAGAACACGACATTCTGATACACAACCACTGTTTGTGAAAAGGTGAGCACTATCTGTACGAGTCACATATAACATGGGATCACATGGCCACTGTGAATACCCTCATAATAGCAGTATTGCAGTATAGCTTGCATGTAGGTGTGTAAGGATTACATATAACACAGAATCATGTGGCCACTGTGAACACCCTCACAATAGCAACATCACTCACATGTATTGGTGTAAGAATCACATATAAAATGGGTTCACTTGGCTACTGTAAACACCCTCACAATAGCAGCATCAGGAGCATGGAGGGGTGCAAGCATCACATATAACATGAGATCACTTGGCCACCGTTAACACCCTCGCAATAGCAACATCCGTTGCATGTAGGGGCGTAAAGATAACATATAACATGGGATTACTTGGCCACTGTTAACACCCTCACAATAGCAGCATTATGCGCTTGTAGGGGTGTAAAGATTACAAAAATGCATCAGGGAGCTACCTGAAAGAAGCATGTTCCCGGTAGTTAAGAATGCAGAGGTATAAATGGGCTACTTAACATTATCTACCTTTATCTATGTGGAGGCTTGGCTTCCAAAATAATATTAAATAGTCTTGAGCTATTATCAACAATCCTTTAAATCATGGTTCCGAATGTGAACACATTGAAAAGAGAGGGAGGAAGTGAGCATTAGACAGAGCCACAGAGTTTGACTGAAATAGAAAAAGCCATGCAAAATTATGTACTTATTATTCTCTACCCTAGGTCAGTCGCACACAGCGAGATGGGAAGCATGCTAAGTATCTCACCTTTAAATTAAATATGCATAGCAAAAGTTCAGTGCATAATAGTCATATGTTTTGTAAACAAAACAACAACACTTTTGACTTACATTTATTTTTGATGGATGTCTCTGGCAACTGATTAATTCTGATTTCTGAAAGTTAGGAACAGACAAAAACAACACCGGAATCCATGAAAAATAAGCAATGAAAACAGAAATGACCCTTTTTTAATATGGACAAGCGTGAGACGGCTCCTTTAGGAATGTATTTCTCACAATGTATATATTACCACCAAATGAGAACCATTATAACTACCACAGCAACTAAACAATGATAATGAAGCTCAAAGAAAAAAAAAACACCATTCAGGGTCAGCGAGGATTTCTGAGAGGTGTGCTGGTGTGTATGTGACCTGCTTCTCTCCACTAATAACTCTGTGGGTTGCCCTTGTTCTATAGATCAAAGACGAATTAAAATAGAGAAGCTCTTTATCTCCCACTTCTCCTTTCTCACCCCTGTCCTTACAAACATGAGGTGTGAGCAACTTCCATGCAGGCACTTCACTGCACACTAAAATAACACTGTCTTGGGTCCTCATAATTGGGTGTCCCACCCCTACTTAAGGTGAAAATTACAAAAAACAAATTGATGGACAGAATGTAGATCAATGTCTTACATTCACCCCAGTACAATGATCTGGGCCTAAATCCATTTTTTTTTGCACTCCACACCACCCTGGGTCAGATAATGGCTTTATGCAAATCAGCTCTGACCCTGTGCCCCATGGGAACAGTCCAGTCCGAACTACACAGCCATATCTTTCCCAGACCGGAATCAAGCATCCGAGGACCGGACCGGTTTCGAGGTAACACCTCTCATCAGCCCGGCTAGCTTGACTCCAGTGGTGTGGAGGCTCTGGGACCCACGTCTGAGCTACCCCAGTACACTCAGGGAGAAAATTAGAAAAAACAAATTGATGGACAGAATGTAGATCAATGTCTTACATTCACCCCAGTGCAATGATCTGGGCCTAAATCCATCGTTTTTTGCACTCCACACCACCCTGGGTCAGATAATGGCTTTATGCAAATCAGCTCTGACCCTGTGCCCCATGGGAACAGTCCAGTCCGAACTACACAGCCATATCTTTCCCAGACCGGAATCAAGCATCCGAGGACCGGACCGGTTTCGAGGTAACACCTCTCATCAGCCCGGCTAGCTTGACTCCAGTGGTGTGGAGGCTCTGGGACCCACGTCTGAGCTACCCCAGTACACTCAGGGAGAAAATTACAAAAAACAAATTGATGGACAGAATGTAGATCAATGTCTTACATTCACCCCAGTACAATGATCTGGGCCTAAATCCATCGTTTTTTGCACTCCACACCACCCTGGGTCAGATAATGGCTTTATGCAAATCAGCTCTGACCCTGTGCCCCATGGGAACAGTCCAGGCCGAACTACACAGCCATATCTTTCCCAGACCGGAATCAAGCATCTGAGGACCGGACCGGTTTCGAGGTAACACCTCTCATCAGCCCGGCTAGCTTGACTCCAGTGGTGTGGAGGCTCTGGGACCCACGTCTGAGCTACACCAGTACACTCAGGGAGAAAATTACAAAAAACAAATTGATGGACAGAATGTAGATCAATGTCTTACATTCACCCCAGTACAATGATCTGGGCCTAAATCCATCGTTTTTTGCACTCCACACTACCCTTCTCTACCTTTGCTAACTTCTGATAGCCTAGGCACTTTGGCCCGCAGAGTGAAGTCTGGGTCCCCAGAGGATTCACTTTGCCCGGAAGTGTTCAAGGACCTAGCGGCACATGACATCTCACCGCTTTGTTCCTTGGTCAATTTGTCACTAACATCTGGCGAAGTTCCATTGAAGTGGAAGCGAGCCATGGTTCGTCCTATTCTTAAGAAACCCAGCCTGGACGGGAGAAAGCCGGAGAGCTATCGGCCTATTTCACTCTTGCCATGGCCGGCTAAGGTGATGGAGGCACACGTAAATGCTGTTCTCTCGGAACATCTCCGTCGAGCAGATATCCTCGACGCTACGCAGAATGGGTTTAGGGCAGGTCATAGCACGGAGACGGCTCTGCTTTATATGGTGGAGCACCTCCGCTCCGTGCTTGACGCGGGACAAACGGCAGCGCTTGTGCTATTAGATCTAAGCGCTGCCTTTGACACCGTCTCGCACCCTATCCTTCTGCTGCGCCTAGAGGAGGCTGGTGTCACCGGCACTGCTCTCGAGTGGTTCCGGTCGTTCTTAACCAACCGGGCCTTTAGCGTGACCGTCCGGCCGTATCAGTCCAAATTCCATCCGTTGAACCTGGGCGTCACCCAAGGCTCCTCGCTGAGCCCTACGCTGTTTAATCTTTACGTAAGGCCGCTAGCTGAGGTTGTCAAACAATGGGGTATGACCATGGTGTCATATGCCGATGACACCCAGCTAGCGGTCACGATCAGCGGGGATGCCGAAGTCGACGCCCCCAGGTTTCAACAAGGACTGAGGGCGGTCGCCAGCTGGATGACGTCCAATTGTCTTCAGCTAAACGCTAGTAAGACCGAGGTCATGGTATTTGGCAGACAGCCGGAACTGTGGGGAGAGAGATGGTGGCCGGGGGAGCTGGGTCCTGCTCCCATCCCAGTCGCCGAGCTTAAGAACCTCGGGGTCTGGCTGGACCCTTCCCTTACGTTTGCATGCCACACTAAACGCACGGCTGCATGCTGCTTCGGCATCTTGCGTGGGCTTCATCCTGTGCTAAAGTTCTTCGATGCCCCCACCAGGCAACTCATGATCCAAGCTACTGTCATCTCCAGGCTGGATTATGCGAGTTCCTTGCTGGCCGGTTTGAATGTGGCAGAGATCGGCGCTTACAAAGGATCCAGAACGCCGCAGCGAGAGCGGTGGTAGGCCTCCCAAGATTCTGTCCTACCTCCAGCACTTTACGGTCACTGCATTGGCTTCCGGTGGCCCAGCGGATCCAGTTTAAGGTCCTCTGCGTCGCCTATAAGATCTTGAAGGGGTCCCCGGCAACGATCCTTACGACCCTCCTGGCCAATTACATCCCAGCACGACCCTTAAGATCGGCAGACCTCGAACTGGCCGTTGTGCCGCGCTTCAAGCGAAGTAGGGCCGGTGGACGCTCATTTCGAGTGCGTGCAGCTGCTTTGTGGAACTCCTTACCCCCGGCAATTCGCGCTATGAGCGATTTGCTTTCCTTCCGTCGCGCGGTGAAAACGTTTTTATTTCCTTAGTTATATGCTTGTGTTGTTTATTGTTTAGTTGTGTTGTGTAGCTGCCTTGTCGGGCGCCAGGACGCTCCTTAGCTGGAGCATCTGTGCGCCAAATAAAAATCACATAACATAACATAACATAACATAACCCTGGGTAAGATAATGGCTTTATGCAAATCAGCTCTGACCCTGTGCCCCATGGGAACAGTCCAGTCCGAACTACACAGCCATATCTTTCCCAGACCGGAATCAAGCATCCGAGGACCGGACCAGTTTCGAGGTAACATCTCTCATCAGCCCGGCTAGCTTGACTCCAGTGGTGTGGAGGCTCTGGGACCCACGTCTGAGCTACCCCAGTACACTCAGGGAGAAAATTACAAAAAACAAATTGATGGACAGAATGTAGATCAATGTCTTACATTCACCCCAGTACAATGATCTGGGCCTAAATCCATCGTTTTTTGCACTCCACACCACCCTGGGTCAGATAATGGCTTTATGCAAATCAGCTCTGACCCTGTGCCCCATGGGAACAGTCCAGTCCGAACTACACAGCCATATCTTTCCCAGACCGGAATCAAGCATCCGAGGACCGGACCGGTTTCGAGGTAACACCTCTCATCAGCCCGGCTAGCTTGACTCCAGTGGTGTGGAGGCTCTGGGACCCACGTCTGAGCTACCACAGTACACTCAGGGAGAAAATTACAAAAAACAAATTGATGGACAGAATGTAGATCAATGTCTTACATTCACCCCAGTACAATGATCTGGGCCTAAATCCATCGTTTTTTGCACTCCACACCACCCTGGGTAAGATAATGGCTTTATGCAAATCAGCTCTGACCCTGTGCCCCATGGGAACAGTCCAGTCCGAACTACACAGCCATATCTTTCCCAGACCGGAATCAAGCATACGAGGACCGGACCGGTTTCGAGGTAACACCTCTCATCAGCCCGGCTAGCTTGACTCCAGTGGTGTGGAGGCTCTGGGACCCACGTCTGAGCTACCCCAGTACACTCAGGGAGAATATTAGAAAAAACAAATTGATGGACAGAATGTAGATCAATGTCTTACATTCACCCCAGTACAATGATCTGGGCCTAAATCCATTGTTTTTTGCACTCCACACCACCCTGGGTCAGATAATGGCTTTATGCAAATCAGCTCTGACCCTGTGCCCCATGGGAACAGTCCAGTCCGAACTACACAGCCATATCTTTCCCAGACCGGAATCAAGCATCCGAAGACCGGACCGGTTTCGAGGTAACACCTCTCATCAGCCCGGCTAGCTTTGACTACAGCAGGGCTGATGAGAGGTGTTACCTCGAAACCGGTCCAGTCCTCGGATGCTTGATTCCGTTCTGGGAAGGACATGGCTTTTGTAGTTCGGACTGGACTGTTCCCATGGGGCACAGGGTCAGAGCTGATTTGCATATCGCCATTGTCTAACCCAGGGTGGTGTGGAGTGCAAAAAAACGATGGATTTGGGCCCAGATCTTTTGACTGGGGTGAATGTGTGACATTGATCCACATTCGGTCCATCACTTGTTTTGTTTGCAATACCGCCATAAGTGCGCTGGGGATGCTCAGAAGTGGGTCCCAGGCACTCCACACCACTGGAGTCAAGCTAGCCGGGCTGATGAGTGGTGTAACCTCGAAACCGGTCCGGTCCTCGGATGCTTGATTCCGTTCTGGGAAGGACATGGCTTTTGTAATTCGTACTGGACTGTTCCCATGGGGCACAGGGTCAGAGCTGATTTGCATATCGCCATTGTCTAACCCAGGGTGGTGTGGAGTGCAAAAAAACGATGGATTTGGGCCCAGATCTTTTGACTGGGGTGAATGTGTGACATTGATCCACATTCGGTCCATCACTTGTTTTGTTTGCAATACTGCCATAAGTGCGCTGTGGATGCTCAGACGTGGGTCCCAGGCACTCCACACCACTGGAGTCAAGCTAGCCGGGCTGATGAGAGGTGTTACCTCGAAACCGGTCCGGTCCTCGGATGCTTGATTCCGTTCTGGGAAGGACATGGCTTTTGTAGTTCGGACTGGACTGTTCCCATGGGGCACAGGGTCAGAGCTGATTTGCATATCGCCATTGTCTAACCCAGGGTGGTGTGGAGTGCAAAAAAACGATGGATTTGGGCCCAGATCTTTTGACTGGGGTGAATGTGTGACATTGATCCACATTCGGTCCATCACTTGTTTTGTTTGCAATACCGCCATAAGTGCGCTGGGGATGCTCAGAAGTGGGTCCCAGGCACTCCACACCACTGGAGTCAAGCTAGCCGGGCTGATGAGTGGTGTAACCTCGAAACCGGTCCGGTCCTCGGATGCTTGATTCCGTTCTGGGAAGGACATGGCTTTTGTAATTCGTACTGGACTGTTCCCATGGGGCACAGGGTCAGAGCTGATTTGCATATCGCCATTGTCTAACCCAGGGTGGTGTGGAGTGCAAAAAAACGATGGATTTGGGCCCAGATCTTTTGACTGGGGTGAATGTGTGACATTGATCCACATTCGGTCCATCACTTGTTTTGTTTGCAATACTGCCATAAGTGCGCTGTGGATGCTCAGACGTGGGTCCCAGGCACTCCACACCACTGGAGTCAAGCTAGCCGGGCTGATGAGAGGTGTTACCTCGAAACCGGTCCGGTCCTCGGATGCTTGATTCCGTTCTGGGAAGGACATGGCTTTTGTAGTTCGGACTGGACTGTTCCCATGGGGCACAGGGTCAGAGCTGATTTGCATATCGCCATTGTCTAACCCAGGGTGGTGTGGAGTGCAAAAAAACGATGGATTTGGGCCCAGATCTTTTGACTGGGGTGAATGTGTGACATTGATCCACATTCGGTCCATCACTTGTTTTGTTTGCAATACCGCCATAAGTGCGCTGGGGATGCTCAGACGTGGGTCCCAGGCACTCCACACCACTGGAGTCAAGCTAGCCGGGCTGATGAGAGGTGTTACCTCGAAACCGGTCCGGTCCTCGGATGCTTGATTCCGTTCTGGGAAGGACATGGCTTTTGTAGTTCGGACTGGACTGTTCCCATGGGACACAGGGTCAGAGCTGATTTGCATATCGCCATTGTCTAACCCAGGGTGGTGTGGAGTGCAAAAAAACGATGGATTTGGGCCCAGATCTTTTGACTGGGGTGAATGTGTGACATTGATCCACATTCGGTCCATCACTTGTTTTGTTTGCAATACCGCCATAAGTGCGCTGGGGATGCTCAGACGTGGGTCCCAGGCACTCCACACCACTGGAGTCAAGCTAGCCGGGCTGATGAGAGGTGTTACCTCGAAACCGGTTCGGTCCTCCGATGCTTGATTCCGTTCTGGGAAGGACATGGCTTTTGTAGTTCGGACTGGACTGTTCCCATGGGGCACAGGGTCAGAGCTGATTTGCATATCGCCATTGTCTAACCCAGGGTGGTGTGGAGTGCAAAAAAACGATGGATTTGGGCCCAGATCTTTTGACTGGGGTGAATGTGTGACATTGATCCACATTCGGTCCATCAATTGTTTTGTTTGCAATACCGCCATAAGTGCGCTGGGGATGCTCAGACGTTGGTCCCAGGCACTCCACACAACTGGAGTCAAGCTAGCCGGGCTGATGAGAGGTGTTACCTCGAAACCGGTCCGGTCCTCGGATGCTTGATTCCGTTCTGGGAAGGACATGGCTTTTGTAGTTCGGACTGGACTGTTCCCATAGGGCACAGGGTCAGAGCTGATTTGCATATCGCCATTGTCTAACCCAGGGTGGTGTGGAGTGCAAAAAAACAATGGATTTGGGCCCAGATCTTTTGACTGGGGTGAATGTGTGACATTGATCCACATTCGGTCCATCACTTGTTTTGTTTGCAATACCGCCATAAGTGCGCTGGGGATGCTCAGACGTGGGTCCCAGGCACTCCACACCACTGGAGTCAAGCTAGCCGGGCTGATGAGAGGTGCTACCTCGAAACTGGTCCGGTCCTCGGATGCTTGATTCCGTTCTGGGAAGGACATGGCTTTTGTAGTTCGGACTGGACTGTTCCCATGGGGCACAGGGTCAGAGCTGATTTGCATATCGCCATTGTCTAACCCAGGGTGGTGTGGAGTGCAAAAAAACGATGGATTTGGGGCCAGATCTTTTGACTGGGGTGAATGTGTGACATTGATCCACATTCGGTCCATCACTTGTTTTGTTTGCAATACCGCCATAAGTGCACTGGGGATGCTCAGACGTGGGTCCCAGGCACTCCACATCACTGGAGTCAAGCTAGCCGGGCTGATGAGAGGTGTTACCTCGAAACCGGTCCGGTCCTCGGATGCTTGATTCCGTTCTGGGAAGGACATGGCTTTTGTAGTTCGGACTGGACTGTTCCCAATGGGGCACAGGGTCAGAGCTGATTTGCATATCGCCATTGTCTAACTCAGGGTGGTGTGGAGTGCAAAAAAACAATGGATTTGGGCCCAGATCTTTTGACTGGGGTGAATGTGTGACATTGATCCACATTCGGTCCATCACTTGTTTTGTTTGCAATACCGCCATAAGTGCGCTGGGGATGCTCAGACGTGGGTCCCAGGCACTCCACACCACTGGAGTCAAGCTAGCCGGGCTGATGAGAGGTGTTACCTCGAAACTGGTCCGGTCCTCGGATGCTTGATTCCGTTCTGGGAAGGACATGGCTTTTGTAGTTCGGACTGGACTGTTCCCATGGGGCACAGGGTCAGAGCTGATTTGCATATCGCCATTGTCTAACCCAGGGTGGTGTGGAGTGCAAAAAAACGATGGATTTGGGCCCAGATCTTTTGACTGGGGTGAATGTGTGACATTGATCCACATTCGGTCCATCACTTGTTTTGTTTGCAATACCGCCATAAGTGCGCTGGGGATGCTCTGACGTGGGTCCCAGGCACTCCACACCACTGGAGTCAAGCTAGCCGGGCTGATGAGAGGTGTTACCTCGAAACCGGTCCGGTCCTCGGATGCTTGATTCCGTTCTGGGAAGGACATGGCTTTTGTAGTTCGGACTGGACTGTCCCATTGGGCACAGGGTCAGAGCTGATTTGCATATCGCCATTGTCTAACCCAGGGTGGTGTGGAGTGCAAAAAAACGATGGATTTGGGCCCAGATCTTTTGACTGGGGTGAATGTGTGACATTGATCCACATTCGGTCCATCACTTGTTTTGTTTGCAATACCGCCATAAGTGCGCTGGGGATGCTCAGACGTGGGTCCCAGGCACTCCACACCACTGGAGTCAAGCTAGCCGGGCTGATGAGAGGTGTTACCTCGAAACCGGTCCGGTCCTCGGATGCTTGATTCCGTTCTGGGAAGGACATGGCTTTTGTAGTTCGGACTGGACTGTTCCCATGGGGCACAGGGTCAGAGCTGATTTGCATATCGCCATTGTCTAAGCCAGGGTGGTGTGGAGTGCAAAAAAACGATGGATTTGGGCCCAGATCTTTTGACTGGGGTGAATGTGTGACATTGATCCACATTCGGTCCATCACTTGTTTTGTTTGCCACCCCTACTTAAGGCACCTTATACTTAAAGGATGACAAACTATAAATCCTTCTTTTAAGCCTGTATGAGAGAGACTCTACTACGACCTAATGGGAGGCCCCACTTTTATTATTTTCCTTAGTTTATTTCTTGTGCACGCATATATCGGTATTCTCTGGATTCAGACTGATCAGGTCCTGCCTAGGCGAGATTCCACCCTTGTACACAAACTCCCATTTTTGTATGGTAGCTTGTGCTGCGGGCGGTATCTGCCCGCACCATAAGCTCTCATAGAGAAATGTGAGTTTGTGACTGCATGTAACATGTTCCGAACAGCCGACCTACGGTCAGTCGGTTCCCACACCGAGAAGGTGTCCTTCGACCGACATCGTAATAGGGCCATATGTCTCTTCAGATTAGTTTCAGATGATTGAATTTGTTCCTTGCAATTGGCTGCAGGGTTTTCCAGTTTTTTTTTAGTTTATTGCCCACTACTTTCATGTAGGTTTTACCTTTTGGTTCTGTCTTTTCTGCAAGACCCTCCTTTCTTCACTTGAATCCAGTTCTTATATTCCTTAAATTGTTAAATTCTACTTGACTCAGCACTTGGGGGGATTGTGGTTGTTGTTACTACTACCTCCTCTCTTTTTGCTCCCCATTGACTAGTTTTTTTCCAAGATCAAAGGATTTCTTCACAGTGTAATTCTTTCACCTTTCTCAGAAGATTGTATGCGTGCCTCCTTCCTATCCCTCCTCTTTGGAATGTGTTGCTCTCCCTGCCCTGGATTCTTCAACCCAAAGTTTCTTTCATGATTTAACTGGCTCGCTTGAGCAGGTATGACTGGTGCTAGTTTTGATTCAGCTCCTTGAAGAGCGGGTTCCATGCTTCAACAAAACATGGCGCCCGTCCATATAAAAGTGAAAAAATAAAATGAAAGCGGGCGCCATGCTCAAAGCGCTGCCCCCATTCACATAAAAGTGATTTTTTTAATACATGAAAGCATTAAATTAAAGAAAAAGGGCCAGATGTAGGTTGCCCAATACTGGTCGGTAGCGGCTGAAATTACCGAATTTCGTCCGTTACCGACCGCTATTGGGCTTTTCAGATGTAGGTGGCATTTTTTGGAGGATTTGGTATTTTACCAAATCGATAATTTAAGGATTCGGTAAAATACCGAATTCTTAACATACGGATTTGGTAAATTACTGAATCCAGGATGTAGGGAGACTCAAGTTAGTGCATTCCTCAGTTAAGGATTCGTTATTTACCACCAACTAGAAGTTGGTGGTAAATAATGAAAACCTTTGAAAAAGCTTTTTCTTTGCTTTTCCAACAGTGCCATGTTGCAGACATACATGCCCTTAGGGCATGTATGTCTGCAACATGTGCACCCATACACAATTGAGGGGTGCCACAGGGTATGTACCGGCATAGGCATGAGGTCCAGTGTTTTCATGAGGACCCGTAGTGTACCAAAACAAGTGCCTGCCACTTGTTTGGTCTGGTGGTCGAAGGATAAGTTTTTATCTAGCCAAACTCCTAGGTTTTTCACTAGATTGCTGGGCGTGGGCAATTCACCCAGCTCGTCCGGCCACCACGCTGAGGTCCACACTGATGGAGATTTACCTACGATCAAAACCTCTGTCTTATTTCCGTTAAGACGGAGGCAGTTGTCCGCCATCCACTTGGCCAGTTCCTGCATGCAGCTCATGAAATTTGCCGCACATTGCTCCTCTGGTTGCGTCAGCGTCACAATCAGTTGCGTGTCGTCTGCATACGACACTGTCTCAACCCCAAATTTGTCTGTGATCACGCAACTGAAGTGCATTTCTTTAACCTTTTTCCCGCGGCGCTGGTGGGGCTAGGGGGTGGGCTTGGCGCTCACCTAATTTATGACGGCTCCATGCCATCATGAGTCACGGGCGGAGTGTGTTCATGACGGCGTGGAGCCGTCATGACCCTGCCCACTCACTAATTCGCCCACACAGGCGGGGAATTAGTGCCGCGTGGGCGGAGTGGCAGTTGCATGACGGCTCCATGCCATCATGAGCACACGCCACCCGTGACTCATGACGCCGTGGAGCCGTCATGAGGAAGGAAGTGGCAAGCTCCAAATTTCCCAGAGTTACAGTGTAGGTTTCAGACAGTTCTCAGTCAAAAACTCTGCTTTGACTGGTAGGCTCCCAGTGTCAAATAAGGCATATGCGTACTACTTCCAAATCTGTTACAGGGTGAAACCTACCCTTCTGCAGCTGTGCTGTATTGAAATAACACACTTAAAAGTTAGCACACACTAAATGCCTCTGTCTCTTGCTTTTCTGTTTTCCCCCTTGTTTGCTAGTCAAGCTGATATTGATTTTTCTGCTATTCCCTTTCCCATATAACATGATATGCCCTTTTCTAAATACTACACATAAATCGTTAGTTTTCGTCAAACAAGCATAGCCTGAAGTAAAAGATGACATTTAAAAGATCCATTTCAGTTCTTTCTCTGTTGCACTTCTGCACCGCCATCCCCGCACTCCCTCACTCTCACCTCTTCCTCCTCCACTGCCCATTTTCTTATTCAGCATTAATGTCATCCTAAACAGCACATTCATCTTCCTAAATTAGCTATTATTAAACCCATCCATTTGTGAGGCTGCAGCTAAAATGAATTGTGTTATTATACTCGTTACGACAATGAATGGCCCAGCATCAAAAACCATTTTGAATTCTCAGCGAGAAGGCAATCAATTATTTCGTTCCAGTGGCTGGGAACACTGAACTCGCCATGCGCACTGAAAATTATGTTTCTCCTGTACTTATCCTTTGTTAATAGAATTTTATAACAGAGCGAGGTGAGCGAGGCAGGGCACTGCATGGCTCGCTCGCCGCAGCATTCTTTTGGGGAGCTCAGAAAAAGATTACTTGCACATTACAGCTTACCAGGATAGCCAGTGGTCACAGATATTATAGCCAGCATTAGGCAAGTGGTTATTTTGTTGATGTTTTTCTATATGTGGCATTAACAAGAGTTTAATGTTTTCATACTACTTTAAGAGCTAGGTCTAAACTTATTCCTGAAATAAAATTCGAGTTTTATTAGGTGTTCACTACTTTGATTTAAGGTTCTATGGAAGAGCTGAAAAAAGTGTGCAAATCAGAATTCTCAACAACACAAATTAGTGCAATTAAAAAAAACTTTTGGGTTGGCGCACTAGTTACAATCGGACTGATTCACAAAAATAAGTGAAAACATCTGCAAAGCGAAATGAGGATAAATGAGTATTAACAAGGGAAATTTGTTCTAGATTTACAAATTCCTCAGTATTTCCTTACTTCTCTCACTTGACACCACGGCACCATTTGTAATCTCCTCTAATTCCACTCTCCTTTGTCATTGAAGCCCCCTGACTAGGTAACTCTAGTGGTTGGAGTTACTAGGCTGGCGGCTGAGGGGCTACAGAAGTGTGAGACAAAGCCACAAGAATTAGTTTTTTGGGCGTAAGTGTTGCAACAACTTTTCAATAACTCCTATCAAAGTCTTTGGCTACTTTTTCTCTTCAACCTGCTTGGAATATGTTTTACAATGTGGACCTGCACTTTGAGTGTACCGAATGGTTCACCTTCCAATTAGCCTCAACAATAGATACACTTAAGGTCAAATGACAGGGTCGTACCACACAGTTTTCAAAATAGAAATGTATAAGCCTCCAACTCTTCTATAACTATTGGAAATGCAGGAGTTTATCAATAGCTTGAAGAATAATAAAGAAGAGACAGGGATGAGATTAATAGCAAGGAGAGGTAGGGTCAAAAACGCATAGACATAAACTTACAGAAGAAACTCTGCACGCCTTAAAGATGCTGATATACTTAGCACTTTGAAAGCCATGACACAACCTCTTTAACCCCTTCACTGCGGCGGCTATTCCGCCGCAGGGCTAAGGGGGTGGGGCGCCGCGCGGCGGTCCCGTACTTGTGACGGAACCGCTCCGTCATGGCACGCGGGTGAGCTGTGCTTGTGTCGGAACGGTTCTGTCACGGCCCTGCTAGCGCTAGAGAACGTTACCGCAGGCGCGGAATTCGCGCCGCACAGGCGCAGCGAGAGGGCCGTGACGGAACCGTTCCGTCACCAGCACAGCCCACCCGAGGCTCGTGACAGAATGGTTCCGTCACGAGCATGGGAGGGGTTAAAAACCAACGTCCTCTATAAGTAGCAATGAGAGAGTGTAGGAAAGTGGCTCTGTATATACTGTTCCAAAAAAGGTACAGTGTGCACAGAGTCCACAGACCCCAGAGGTTTGGCAGGGGCTAAAGTTAGATATAACCTTACTCTCTGAAGTGGTAGCTTGGTCCAGCAGTAAGGCAGTATCAGAGGACAGTTTAAAGCATTTGTTTTACACCGTCAGTCAGCAAATGGTCTCACACACTCGAGAACTGAACTCTAGGCCAATTGTTTTGTATCAAAAGATATAGGGGCATATTTATGAAAATCCCTCTTTGCGATTCTCAAATAGCGAGTTTTTAGAAATTGCTATTTGAGAATTGCAAAGAGGGATGTATGTAAAAATTCACAATTATTTAGTGATTTCTTAATATTCCTTAATTGCGATTTGCAAATTGCGAATCGCAATTAAGGAATACTTTTCCATTCATTTCTATGGGCCAGGAGGCCCATAGGAGTGAATGGGAAGTTATTCTCAATTTACGATTCGCAATTTGAGAATCGCAAATTGAGAATAATTTCAAGGGTGCTAGGGTGTCATAAGGACACCCTGATGCACCCCTGAAATTTACATGTTTGCGCATTTGGGCATGTTTGTGCGCCACACGGCACCTTTACAAATGCCAAAACATGCATTTGTGAAAGAATTCGCAAATTACCACCAACTTCAAGTCGGTGGTAATTTGCGATTTCTTAATGATAAATCGCACAACTTGGATGCTTCATACATAGCATTTAAAGAATCGCAATTTGCGATTCCTTAAATGCTGACGCAAAATTAAGGATTCACAAATTTTGTGATTTCTTAATTTTGCAATGCAATTTTAATCATGCATCGCATTTTCAATTTTTTTAGTCGCAAATGCTGCTTTTTTTGTGAATCGCAGCGTTTGCGACCAAAAAAAAAGGATGATACATTTGCCCCATAGTCGTTTTTTTTAGAACCAACAAGGTATCAAAATATACTTTCTCAAAATGAGTTACTTTAGTTAAATACTTTGCAAATAGGCAATAGACTTTTGGAATGCAATAGTTACAGTTTGTTGCAATAGGCAACACAGTTTCAAACCCAATAACACATTGAGCTCAATGGGAATTTCTAAAAGAAGGTAATGGATTACTTCCAGGATTACTTTTCTAACTGCAGGACTGGATCCTAGATTCAGTCCTGAGACAAGTACGGTAAACAGTTGAGCAAAATCGTTTAAGTCACAGTAGTGATTTTTAAGTAATATTTTGGTGTTTTAAAAGTTGATAGAAGAAATTTCACAGAAAAACAGTCAATGATTTGCTATGGAAGCAATTCACTTAGCAGGTAAGTGGGGTTATGGTTACTCTTTCTAACTCAGGGATGGATCCAAGATCCAGCACTGGTACACCACCTGTAAACAGTTGAAGGATTGGGTTTTTGTTATGCAGGCGATTTTTAATGAATATTTGTAAGTTTGCAAAATCGGCACTTAGAAACTTTTTCAGCAAAAACCAGGCAATGTTATCCTATGGAAGGAAATTCAGATTGCAGGTAAAGTATGTTTGCGTTACTTTTGTAATCCAGTGCTGGGCTCGTAGTTTCAGCACTGGGACATCTATCTTAAACAGGTAAGTAATTACGTTTTCGTAGTTTGTACGATTTTTAAGGAATATTTGTGATTTCCAAAAACTGACACTTAGAAGAAATTTCACAGAAAAACAGTCAATGATTTCCTATTGAAGAAAATTGAGTTAGCGGTAAGTACGGTTGTAATTACTTTTCAGGGTCAGTGCTGAGCACCAAGATCCAGCACTGGGATCTCTCCTGATAGCTGGTGAGTAAATCGGAATTCATGGTTCGGCTGATTTCAGACGGATATTTTAAAGTTTCAAAACTCCACACTTAAAAGAATTTTCAAGTGAAACCAGTCCATGTTACACTATGGAAGAAAAGTGAGTTATCGACTTTTGGGTAAGTACTCGACTGGCAGAGGTAAGGTTCTGGGCATAGACTCAGGGGTCTCCCAGGGTCAGGTAAGTGCAGTTGTTACACCCTCAGCGGCACAGGAGCAGCCCCAGAGCAGCTGGGTGCAGAGTGGGTTAGACCCAATGTTATCCTATGGAAGGCAGGGGGCCCTTGGTTGGTGACTGCTGGCTAGCTGGCCATGCGGCTGTGGGAGCTGGGCTTCTGGTACTTACTCAGGACAAGTGGGGAAGTGAGATAGGATAGCGGATGCACTCCCCGGGGCACTCGGGAGGCTGGGTCGGGGGTGTTTTTGAGCCGTCAGGCGCTAAGTGTTATTCAAGAGTGATCTAGGAAAGTAAACAAAGGCTGCCGGCTCTGGGACGGAGATTCTTCAGGAGCGAACACCACTTCTAGAGGTAAGTTAGGAAGCTGGAGGAGGGGTGGACACCCAGGAGTTGGGCACAGGAGGCCGTGGGGCACCGGGTGCAGGGGTGTCTTTTGCCATCGGGAAATCTTACTCTCAGCTGGTCGCGGTAGGGGAGGTTCCTGGTTCTGAGGCTGCAGGCGTCGTCTGGTTCATCAAGGGAGGTCTTTGGGCACTGGACTTTGGGTCCCAGTCACCGGGGGGGAAGTCCTTGTGGTCTTAATGCACTCCAGCACAGGCCAGGCTTGGTGGGTGCAGAGTGTGCAGGGTTCGCGGTTCCGGGCTGATGTCAGGCCTTGTTACTTGCTTTGAGCAGTACCCTAGCTCGTGGGAGACCCAGGTAGTCAGAGTCACAAGGAAGTCAGGTCCTCCAGAGTTTTTGAGGTTGCTGATCACTGGAGACACTGGGGTTTGCAAGGAGCAGGTTCGAGGGTCGACAGGCCGGTAAGGCTGGGACCAAATCAGTTGGTGTCTTCCTATTTTTAGCAGCTGCATGGCAGGTCTTCTTGTTCCTTGTTCTTTTTTCTTGCTTCAAAATCTGGATCCGGGGAAGGAAGGTTCAGGGTGCCCCTAAATACTACATTTAGGGGCGTTACACCTAGGGTGAGGGCAGGGACCAATAGGTCCCTGTCCTGATGTGGTTACACCCCCTAACCTGCTCCTCTCCTGTGGGAGGAGGGCAGGAGCCTAGCTGTGAGTGGGTAGGGCTCCAAATCCTCAAGATGGCGATAGCCCAGAGTTGTGCTTCACCTCGCCTCTCCCACCTGAGGGGTGAAGTTGGCACAGGTTGGCACACCCCCTTTCCTGAAGTAGTGTTTCCTGTCAGTCTTCCCGCCAGAGTGGGGGTCAGAACTGGTGAGGGCCAGTTGCTGAGTACAGCAAGTGGCCTGGAGAGGCTCACAAAGGTGGCATGCCTTTCAAGCTTCCCCCTGCCCATCCTCGGGGAGGAGACCTAGCACCTCACCCAGGATGTGCATTGTTGCAGGCCCAGGAAAGCGGGGGCTCTCCGCCCAGGGCTAGGTTTTAGGGGGCATCTCTAAGGTGCCCTCTGTAGTGCATTTTACATTAAATCCCACACTGGCATCAGTGTGGGTTTAATGTGCTGAGAAGTTTGATACCAAACTTCTCAGTCTTCAGTGTAGCCAAGATGGTGCTATGGAGTTCGTAATGACAACTTCCCAGCACCATATACTCTTAATGGCATCACTGCACTTACAGTGCCCAGAAATGGCCCTGGTACTGTAGGGGCACAGGGCTCATGCCCCTGTGCCCACACCACTGGCATAGGGTGCCCAGCTAGTGGGGTGACTGATGTTTGCCAGGGCAGTGTGTTTGTGGGCATGGCACACAGGGATGTGTGCAATGTCGACTCTCTATTTAGGTCTGTGCCAAGACACTCAGCCTTCCAAGGCAGTGTATGTGTGTCAGGGTACAGGGCCCCTAACGGTGGCACAATAAGTGCTGCAGCCCTTAGTGGTCTTCCCTGATCACAGTGCCCTGGGTATGTAGGGTACCATTTAACAGGGGCTGACCTGTGGCCAGAGATGCCAATTGGGTTAAGGCTTTAGGGTAGTTTTTAGGGAAGGAAGGAAAACACCCCCAGAGAAGATCCAACTGGCATTTAACAGAATCCAGTATTTTACTCTTTATTCCGGAGTTTAAATCTAAATTGAATTGTGACACTCTAAATGGAGGGAATATTCTTCAACTGCCAGCAACCATTCCAAACATAAGAGACACCAGCAAAACCCGCCTCCTCTCTATAGAACTTATAAAGCCCGACTCAGCATTGGGCAGGAAAACCACCAAGGCCACCGGGGGATCACCTCAACTAGCCAACAAAGTACTGAATGAATGAGAAACTCTCAAGGCTAGGGGAATAAGCATTTCATCTTACCACAGTACTGGATACCCTCTCCTGTTACTCACTGCCAAGCAGTTGAAATCCAATGAGGACAGAGAAATGACATGCTCTGTGTTCGGGGGGAGCACTAGGACATGCCGAAAAGCCTTTTCCAGCATTTCATATGCCGATGATGTGGTCTTGACCAGCCACACCCAAGTGGCCATCAAACAGGCCCTATCTTCTCCTCGGGGTAGCACAAGCCAACATCCTACCAACGATCACCTATGGGAGTGAAGCCCTGAGGGGAAGGGGCTCACAAATCTTGGACACCACCATGTCTAGGGCCTACAGAGTTCTGTTTAACATCCCAACCTATGCTTCTCCAGCTCAGATCCAGATAGGGTTCGGCATAACCAAACAACTTCTGGCAAGGGTCTTACTTTATCTGCTAGCATAAAATCAGGAATGCACCGTCAAACACATTAAATCACCACCTCTGGTAAGAGCTCGGGTTCAGAGAAACATCGCCAGCCAGAAAATACTTAAAAGACACCCTGGCTACCACTGGTCTTTCCGATCTTAGGGAAACTCAATCTACCCATACAGTCTTGAAGCAAGCAGTCAAAAAGGCAATACAGAAATTATTTCTTGTGTAAAACAAAGCAGCCTTTGCTCAATGCAGCCATGCCTGGAGGTCAATCAATGGATACAACTCATTCGGCACACAGACATATTTTAGCTTAGGATACTCTAAGAGGACAAAAGAAAAACTCCTAAAATACAGGCTAGGAATACTACCAGCAATCTCACACCTCCTACCATTGCTGAGGGTGCTACCTGCGAACACCTGCAGACTATGCAGTAAAGGCATTGAGGACATGGAACACTTAATCTGCTCCTGCACCAACTGAAAGGATGAAAGGGTTTGCCTACTTAAAACACAGTTCAACCTCTGAGGAATACGTACCCGAAGACAGGCAGTGATTGCATACTTTAACCCCGAAGACCCGCATCTAAACAGGAAATTAGTTACATTTCTTACTCAAGTTAAACTCAAGCTGAGGAGAGTCACACTCCATCAGTCTTGCTTATAGCCATCATTGCCACCACAAGCAGCGGTAACTTCCACAACCAAGACTTCATGCTCAGCTGCCTGAAGCCCTCTGGAATAGACATCAACAATGCAGACAAACAAATGAAAATGGAACATACTAAGCCAGTCGCTGGAAAATTATTTTGGAGCTTGGAGTCTTATATAGTTGTTTTTTTTGACCACACATCCCAACAATTGAACTGACAATGCGGAGGCAATTATTTGAATCACGGTAGAAATCACTTCCCCAGATGTCTCCCCAAGGCTCACCTAAATTGCTAACACTAGAGAGCATATTCATTTGGACACGACTCAAGTTTAGGGTCTTTTTAATACCGTTCTTTTCTCTCCTTTCTTTTGCCTTTATATATGAATTTTACAGTTCATTTTGTAATGGTTTTAATTAATCACAAACAATCATCAATTTTACTTACTTTACTTACTTAGTGGCATATTATCAAGAACAAAATCGCCACTTTTCCAGGGCTATGCACCGGAAAAGCGTCAATTTTTACAACTCACAATTTACAAGGACTCACGATCACACTTTATCACGAGTTTCCTTGAGTCAGGTGCCATTTTAACCCTACTCTGCATGTTAGCGATATACATTGCTAATGACATGTAAAGTAAGCATTCCCAAACTAATCCACATGGATTCCATCAAAAACAAAACATCGCCCTAATATCGAGGCGGGTCAGGTGATCACAAAAGCTGCAGTAACCGCGTTTTGCGCCGGAGTTTATCCCTTGAAGAAAACCGGCCAATGGAAGGTGGATTATCAGATTGAGTTCACCAAGGCGTATCAACAACGATTTTACCATTGGTGAGTTTATGTCGCTGGATTTCCAGCACTATTCAAGCATTTTGCCGCTATCGCTGGATTTTAAATCGCCAATGCGCAAAGCGTTGTTAATGCAGCGCTGTCATGGCAATCAAATCCAGCGATAGCAAAAAACGCACTACGCAAATGTAGCGATAATTATCGCTACATGTTGATAATATGCCCCTTACTTTTTTTACAAAAGCAATACAGTAAGCGCAGACGACTCTTGCTTCTGAGCTTGGGCTGTGACCCGTGACCCCCTCAGGCTGTCGTGTAAAAGGAAACTTTTGTTCTCCCCTTCACAGTGTTCTCTTCCTCAGCCTCCCTCAAAAAGTAAATAACCATTTTTCATGCCGTTAATTTTTAAAAGTGGTGGTGCTAACGGTCTCTCGCAGGATGTGCTGTGTATGCGCGCTTCAAACTAGACACTGCACACTTAAAGTAGCATAGGTGAAGTAATAACCTGTCCAGCCATGTTCCCTGAATTTTAACTCTTTATTCCCTTCTCTTTCATTGACGTTTATTTTTTCATTTCATTTTCATTTTCTTATAGCAATTTCAAGTATTGATTTTGTATTCTAGATTCCCTTCCTTTTCTTCCTCTCTTTCTCCTCTCCCTCCCACAAAACAAAATACCGTTAAAAAGCTTTGTTCCTTGGTACAGTTTTTATATCCCTTTTGGGGTTTGCATTACATATTGTTACATTTTAATATTTCTATCTCTTTTCATTGCCATTTGTTTTTGTAATGATGTTTTACTTTGTATATCCTACTTACTAAAGCTTTCTAAACTTAAGAAGTAATAACCTGAAAGGAAACTGCCAGGAGAAGGTTCACTAAAATGCCTTTGGTCTTGTCACCTGACCATATATATGAACAACTGCCAGTAAACAGACTAACTATGTGGAAAGGAGATAAGATATAGAACAATAGAGAAAGTATATTCCACACTTGCTGCCAAAAATATGAGTACTTATCGCAAAGAAAGAACATGTAAAAAAGGTCACCATTAGAGAAGCTACAAGACCAACAATTATTATCAGGTTAAAGATTCATTTTTAATAAAGTGGAATGAATCAGAAACAACTATTTTAGAAAAAAAGACATGGTCTGAGTAGTACTGGCTAAACGAGAGGTAGTATGTATTTTCTGCCACTGTTTGTTACAAAAGTGATGAAAAAAGTAGACTGAAGGTCCTGTCTTCAAGCAAGTTCAGTTTAGGTTTTATCCCTCCATGAACCTTGAACGGAAAGCTGTTTGTATCTGAAAGCAGCTTTAACTTCTACAGAAAATTCATGAGAATGTGTAAGATCATTAATAGTTTTGATTAAGCTGGGAAAAAGATCAATAATGTTTTGCCAAAGAATGTATATAAGCAAATAGTATTAAGAGTATTGGAAAGAGGAATATGAAAGTGGCTACAAAGTTCCACAAATGAAATAAACAGATTATTATAAATGAGTTGGGAAATAGATGTAATACCAGAGGTGAACCAGGTGGGCCATTTAAGACTTTTGTTAGATATGGTAAGAGCAGGGTTGTACCAAATAGGGGATAATAACAAAAGTTGAGAGGGAGAATATGTCTGGTAAATGTACTTTTTGGCAATTGTTCTAGAATAATTTAATAAAGAAGACATATGCCTAAGTTTTGAAGAAATAAGAACAGATTGAAGAAAAGAAAAGAGACAAAAAAGAGAAAGTTCAAGAGATCGCCACAGGGGAGAGGAAGAAGGGTTAGAAGTACCTAGGGAGGATCAAATCTGTTTAAGGACCAAGGTCAAATAATATTGAGAAAAGTCAGGAAATGAATGCCACTGTGCAATTTAAACTTCTTGAGTTTGGATAAAGAAATTTGGGCAAGGCACTTATTCCATAGGAACATAGGGCCTGATTAGAATGCTGGTGGTCGAACCCACGACAACCATTTGTGGGGGTCGCGAGACTGCCTGAAGTGCATACGGTGGTCTGACCACCATATTACGATAAGACCACCGGGTTGGCGGGCAAAAGTCAGTAGTACTAAGGCCGTTGCATGCCGCGGCTTTTGGAAAAGGCTGCAGCACATGCCGCTGCCATGCAGCACCTCCTACATGTTCCTGCACCATGTGCCATGCACCATGTAATTCATGGCACACGGTGCACAGAGGTCAGTGCCACAGAAGAGAAGCACTACATGTGCCCCAGACACACTTTGCCATAGGCTCTGAAGGCCAGGGGGGCCCTTAGTCCCTTTTCTGACAACCTTTTCATTGCGAGATTCCCGCCATAAAAAGGTGGTCGGAAATGGATAATATAATACTGACGGGGTGCATGCCTTGGCACCGGCCCAATCCCTAGTGCTCATCCAAAAACTGCACTGTCAGGATCCAGGATCCTGGTGGTGGCAGTGGTGTGGTGTCAGGCGGAAGTCAGTCTGACGGCCACCATCCAAATACGGCTGTTGGATCAAAGGGCTGCCGGCAGTTGTACCACCACCAACGTGATGTCAGTGTCTGACTACCAGCATTGCTATCAGGCCCTTAGCATACTATCAATAGAATGGAAAAAAAGAGAAAACTGGAGAGGGAGTATTAGTAAATGAAAGTTAATAATAGGCAAGAATATCATTTTAATGGTAGCTAATTGCCCCACCAGGAAAAACAAAGAGGGGACCATGTGTCGGAAGGATGGGCATTCACCACACTGCGAGAGACTTGCTCTCCTCCTTCCTGGCCAATAGAACACAGGCAGTCACACTGGGGCCTTACCAATCAGCCAAGCTGTCACTTCCGTGTGGGGTCCCTCAAGTCCCTTAGTGCGACACTATTTAATATCTATGTGTCGGACCTTGCTAGTGTGATCAAAGCATACGGGATGTGCCTAACCTCATACGCAGATGGCACGCAACTGGTGTTGGCCATTAAAGACGACGGGCTGGAGGTGGCAGAACGATTCCAAAATGGAATGATGGCTATTGGAGAGTGGATGGCAGGTAACTGCCTGAAGCTCAATTCTGATAAAACGGAGGTGGTCATCTTTGGACCCCTCTCCCCGATCTGGTCGGCAACCTGGTGGCCACCAGCCTTCGGCACCTTTCCCAGCCCAACCCCCAAGGTCAGGAACCTGGGTGTAACCTTCGATGATCATCTTAATGTCATGGCACATGCGAACAAAGTAGCCGCCACAGCCCATTATAAACTCAGAATGATAAGGAAAATCACCCCTTTTCTGTCGGATGCTGCTGCCAAAACTCTGGTCAGCTCCTTAGTTTTATCATCTTTAGACTATTGCAATGCACTTTTCCTAAACTCACAAACCAGGGTAACAAAAAAGCTGCAGACAATACAGAATGCAGCAGCTTGTCTACTGTCCAGAACACCTAAGTTCGCACCCATCTCTGATACCATACGGACATACCACTGGCTGACGATCCAAAACAGGACCAAGTTTAAATCACTCTGCATAGTCTATAAGGCACTTCATGATCAAGGACCACGCCCCCTCAAGGACCAGCTCATTCCCTATAAACCGGTCAGAAAGCTCTGATCCACAACTCTCAATCAATTAGTGGTTCCACGATCTAAAACAGATTCTTGGGGCGACCGCCGCTTTTCAGTTGCGGCTCCTAAGATATGGAATACACTGCCACAACACATCAGAACCAGTCCTTCACTCCTGCAGTTTCGAAAGAGATTAAACACTTGGCTGTTTAATCAATGACACGACCTAGCGATCTGCCTTAGTTTCTAATCTCTGGGGAAAGATATCTGATCAGTCTAGCGCCGAGACGCCTACGGGTATTCGTTTGCTCTCAATAAATGTCAGTAATAAATAAATAAATAAAATGTGGCAGAGAGGGTGGAAAGCATAAGTCTGAGAGCTTCTGTATTAGCCTTAAGTGTATCTTTATGGGATGGGGAATAAGGAATTCCTAAACATTTAATCTTCATTCAATAAGAAACAAATTCCTTTAAACATATCTTCATGGCAAAATGTATGAAGAGATATAACTTCAGACTTGTCTATGTTGCGTCGATACCCAGATACAGAAGAAAAGCAGGACAAAAGGTATAAAAACTCTGGGATAGAGGTGATCGGTACAGAAACATGAAGTAATGTGTCGTCAGCGTATGTGGTGAATTTAATATGCAGAAGCTTATGAATATAGCCAGTGAGAGATTGGGAGAGATGTAGGGGTTCCAAAGCACAGATAAACAGTAGGGGAAAGGGGGGCAACCTTGTCTGGTGCCTCTAGTGAGGGGAAAATATGAAGACTGAAGACAGTTGAAAAAGACAGAAATAGAGGGAAAAGAGTATAGTTTTCATGTACTGTAAACATTTAGAACTGAAGCTGTGCCACTTAAGAGATCTAAAAAGAAGATTTCAATTAACTTGTTCAAAAGCTTTTTCCACGTCCAGGTTGACTGCAGGCAGAGAAATCTTAGATTTATTGGGGCTTATTTACAAGGTTCTTGCCCCACTTTCGTGTCATTTTTAAGGGGCTGGTAAATAAGCCCCATTAGCTCCATGAATGATATTTAGGAAGGTGCAAGAGTTATTGGAAATATTATGTCTCTTTACGAAACCAATCAATGGCAACTAAAGAAGGGATCAAATCACTTGCTGGCAAAGCCAGTATTTTGGAGAAAAATTTGCAGTCCTTGTTTATAAGAGAAATTGGTCTAATTTCTTACATTCAGCCAAGTGTTTATCTTTCTTTGGGAACAAACAAATCAAGGCTTCTAAAAAAGAGACAATATTGGGACAAAAAAAGAAGAAAATTTAGAATAGAATTAGACTGGAAAGCCATCCGGGCCCAGAGCTTTCTCTTTTCGGGGTTTAGAAATGGCCGTACGTTTCTCGTCCAGGGAATATCAGCCTCCAATGAAGAGAAGTCAAGTAGCAGGGTTTGTGGTTTTGAAATCAAATTAAAAAAGATCCCAACGAATCTTTAGAGGGTAAAGTGTCCTCAATGTAAAGTGGGGTACAATATTCTGGGAAATGAGTCAGAATTTCCTGATCTTTAAATAGTTTATTACCAGAAGCATCATCAATTACCTCTATCCTAGATTTCTTTCTTTTGATTTTCAAATACTTGGGCAATATATTAGCTGCTTTGCTAGATGAGCTATAACACTTTACATTTATTTTTAGTAGCGCATTGCTAGCATTATTTGTGTAGGGTTTTTTGAATTCAAGTTTGGCTTGACTAAGTTGGTCTAAAACAGCTTTGTAAGATGAATGATAAGCATGTTCTAGCTTCTTTATATGTTGTAAAAGAGAGGAGAATTCTTTAGAAGCAGCATTTTATATACCCAATACATAGTTTATAATGTAGCTTCTGGAAGTAGCTTTGAAAGAGTCCCAAACAAGGCAAAACTTGATATCTGGACTAATATTGGCCTTAAAAAAATCAGTAATGTATTTCTAGAAACCTGTGACAATTTGCTGATCTTGTAACAACCAATTGTTGAATTGCCATCTATTAAATCAAGAGGAAGATTGGGAAGACTCTAACTCAATAATCACCAGAGCATGGTCAGAGACAGGAATGGGACCTACTTCAGCATGGATAAGGTGTTGTCAGAGGTTCTTTTCTATAGAGATGTAGTAAATTCTAGAGGAGTAAAGATAGGGGAGAAAAAAGAGTATTCTAAAAAAGTCAAGGTTATAAAGACACCAAGAGTCAACTAGTTCTCTTTGTGATATGTTTCTGTAAAAGGCTTTTTGCATGTTGTTCGGGATATATTTAAATGGAGACTAATGATCTAAGAAAGGGTGCATGAGTTAGTTGCAACCACCGCCCAAAATTTAATTGACATGCTTTACAGATATTAGTTTAGGTGAGAGTGAGTCAAAAAAGGAAGTATGTTTCCCTTGTCCCAATAAACTTTAAAAAACAAATAATGTTAATGTTAATGTTAAAAACGCTTGTATAGCGCATGGCTACCCCAGCAACAGGGCGTCCCAGCGCTTGCAGACGGTTAGAGACAAAACAACTAGGCGTGGATAAAACGTGTGGCAGTACTAGTGGGCCTTAAGTAGGCGGAAACAGCCATGTTTTAATTAGCTTTCTAAATGACAGGTAATTGTTAGTGGCACGCATCTCCAGGGGGATTGAGTTCCACAGTTTCGGAGCCAGATACCTGAAGGAACGGCCACCTGCTCTGCTCCTTCTGATTTTGATGGTACAGGCGAGGTGGAGGTCCGCTGAGCGGAGAGCGCGTGTGGGAACATAGGAGGAACACAGACCCTGCAGGATCGGAGGGCCAGAGCGATGGAGGATTTTATGAACTAGGCATAGGGCCTTGAACTGAATGCGCTGTGTCACCGGAAGCCAGTGTAAACGCCGCAGAATTTGAGACACATGGCAGTGTTTGGGTAGAGCAAACAGAATACGGGCAGCTGCATTTTGGGCCCTTTGGAGTCTGTTGATAGCTGTCCGACTAGAACCTAACATTAGGACGTTACAATAGTCTATATGTGATAAAACAAGGGCTTGGACTATTGTCTGACTTACCGATGGGTCGAAAAAGACCAAGATGGGCTTTAGCGACCGGAGGCGACCATAACACACGCCAGCCACTCTTTTTGCGTGTGACTCTAGGGTGAGGGAGTTGTCCATAGTCACACCCAGGTTCTTTACTTCCAACTTAGGGGTGGCGGAAGAACCTAAGATGGAGGGCCACCAGTGTTCATGCCACTTGTGTGTTTCCTTACCAATCAACAGAACCTCAGTTTTAGATGAATTCAACTGCAAGCAGTTCGCATTCATCCAACTAGAGATGGCCAACATATCGTCTTGAAATTTGGCTTGATCTGTTTTGGTGTCCTTGGAAAAGGAAAAAATGAGTTGCGTATCGTCCGCGTAAGAAGTTAATTTGATCTTACGTTCTCTGGCCAGTACTGCCAGAGGGCGGACGTATACGTTGAATAACGTGGGGCTGAGGGCAGACCCCTGCGGAACACCGCAGCTCAATGGAAACCTGTTGGACGAGAACGGTGGGGCATGAACCTGAAAGGAACGGTCTGATAGAAAAGACGCGAACCAATCCAGTACGCAAACAAAGTACAGCCATTAATTTTAACAAGATGAAGTAGCCATCTTTCATTGACATCAGTCTCCTGTTTTAAAATGATAACATTTATGGATTATGGCAACCCGACTTTTCTTTAACATATGAATATCTTTTTTGAGAGGATGAGTTTCTTACAGCATAGCAACCAGACAAGACAATTTAGAGAGGAAAGTAAGATATCTCTGCCTCTTCATAAGGCATCTGAGACCCTTGACATTCCAAGAAATAATCTGAAAACTATTCATACTGAATGCAGAAAAAGCATCATATATTTAAAAAGAATAACCTCACATGAATAAAATGAAAAAGAAATATCATATCTGTATGCTGTCCAATACATATAAACAAAACCTAAATGTATTTTTAATTGTAAATGGGGTGAGTACCAAGAAGACCCACGAGGAGAGAAGCAGTAGAAGGATGACTAAATATTTAGAAGACCAGAGCCAGCTGAAGAAAATGAGAGAAAGCAAAAAGTGTGAATTAAAATTCAGAGAGAAACCATTTGAGGTGAACCAACTGGAGTACCCAGCTCGGAGATAAAACAGAAAGAAATAACAGAGACCGGAGAATAAGAATTAAGAGGTGGGACAGAAATGTAGATGAGCTACTACTGCAAATACATAAATCAATGAAAATAAAAACGAAGATGTTACATAATAAGAAAAAGACATTTGGAATGGATTTTAGGTGGAAAAAAGACTAGACAGGAGAGAGGTAATGCACAATGTAAAAAACACTAATGATGACAAACAGAGGACTTGGGCAGAAAAAGAGACAACAACACTATTAAGAGACTGAAATAATAATACAATAAAATAAAATCATTAATGAATTGTCACACGATTAGAATGAAATTATAATGTAGAAATAATTTTAAGAGATGCCATTATCCATTGAGGCATTTTTGTGGAGATTAATTCATTCTTTGAGTTTCCTTGAGAGAGTCAAAAGAAGTGGTTCTGTCCTTCTAGGTAACTTGAAAATGCAGGGGTAAAGAAGATCATATCTTGCATTCATAGCACACAATGAAGGATGCATTCTTAAGAATTCTTTACTGCGAGCTGCTTGATGTAAGATAAGTCTTGTGAAAGAAAAATCTGGTCTCCAGACAAGATCAATTGCTTGCACGGTTTGGAGGCTGCTAAAAACTACATCAAATCTGCATTTTGGAGGAAAATAATAATTATAACTCTTGGTTTAGCGATAAGAGTTAATTCTAGAAGCTCTAGGACCAAGAAGATGAGCTCTTTGAATGTTCAAGGGTGACCACTGGATAGGCCCACTTACTTTGGTAGATTCAACTGTGAGAAGGCAATGATATCACCTCCCTCCATCCCCTCAGGAATACCATAAAAGTGAAGGTTGTTTAGTCTATTACGATTTTCTAAGTCTTTGGCCTGTCTCTTCAGGGATGGTATTTCCTGAGCCATGTGCGTAACCTTAGAGGTGACATCTTGTTTCACTGACATTTGTAACTCAATGTCTGTGACCCTTGACTCAAGAGGTGACCATTTATCCTGCAGACATTGAAGCATAGAAGTGGTTTTCATCATGAAGGTTTTTAGCATGTTCAATTCCTCCATTAAGTCCTTCATAGTTATAGAGAGAAGAGATTTCATTACAGAAGCTGGGTCTTTTTTGAGGCGCTTATGACCTCTGCCAGTAGTTTCCTTATGGCAAACAAAGGCACCACTGTTAAGGGAGACCTTTTTTGATTTAACTTTACCGCCCTCTGCCATTGTGATGGTATGAAGAATCAAAAAGGGGCAAAACAGCACCAGAAGTTAAGCATAAAGAAAGAAGGCCTTCAAAGATTAAGCAAACAGAGAAAAACAACAATGAATAGCCGGCAGCAATCAATATGTGAAAGAACAGACTGACCCAGCAAATTTCAAAAACAATCAAGGGCTGACGAAAATGAAACAGTGCAAGACTTTAGGTATTAAAATGGTGCACTAAAAAGGGCAGAAATTTGAGGCAAGCCCAATGGTATAAATGAAGCAATAGTAGCAAGAACGGCCACTCTAATATTGAGCGGGCGCTTACATGCCTGTCAGGGAGTGAAATGGCAGAAAAAGCACCGGCCATGTTGAGCTGCGATGGAGTATTGTGATTTTTAGGCTGAAGAGAGCATAATTCCTTGACAAACACTCACTGCCGCTGGCCCCTGCCGTTCAGTCACATTTGGTGCGGATTGTGAATGTTGAGCGAATCGCCTGAAAAAGGAAAGAAAAGGAAACCGGGAGCTCTTCTAGCAAACGGCTTTTTTGCGGGTGTCCCAACTGTGAATCCATTTTTGTGACTCTTCAAGAAATATTTTTGGGTTGCTGCTGACCAGCAACTCCTGTGGAAATGTGTTGCTTCAGCTAATGTCTGTCCGAGAGACAGCTATGCAGAGTAGTTGGTCTCTGGTGTATGTGCAGCCTTGGTTCAGAGTCCAAAGACACTTAGTCCTGCGCACACAGGGGTATATGTACAAGAACTGTCGCTAATGGCATTGGCGTTAGTCAGCAGTTTTCTTAACACGCCCTCTGACCAAAAACTATCACCCTGTTAGGGATGTATTTACAATACTTCACTACATGGCGATAGTATCAGCTAGCCGGGGTGAAAACTGCCTCTATTACTAGCATCAAGGCGATAAAAATGTTAATGTTAGGAAGAGAAATGTGAAGAAAAAAAAATGGAATGCAGAATGGAGCAACATGGGCCAAGGGCAGCACAGATGACCAGCCAGAGCCCCAGGGGAAGAGGAAATGCATATTCTGGGCTACATTTATGAAAAGAGGAGCATCACTTTGAAAAAACAGTGATGCATCACTTTTCATACCTCCCTCCTTGAAACACCATGTCAGCCAAAATCTTTAAAGCGGGTATAGTCCCCGGGGCCCAGAGTCTTCACCGGGCCTGCGTCTCCGACCCAGATTGGGAAGCAGAGGTGCTGTGGAGTTGCTGGGCCATGGCAGTAGACATTGATGGGTTGTCAGTCGCCTTACCTGGCGGTGAACTCTGGCAGGTTGCCTGGAGACACTTTGCTGACCTGTGTGAGAACACTACCTTGTTTCTCTTAGAGCTGTGAATGGTAGAGGTGATCTGAAGCACAAACTTACGGAGATCTGCATCGCATACCACGTGCCTCCACTACACCTGGGTGCATGAAAGAGATTACCACTGGTGAGCTGCGCCTCTCTGCATCACAGGTCAAGGGATGTTGCGCTGGCCAGATGCTGTGGAGGGTGAGGCCCCTGAGCTGCTCTGAAATTGTGTGGCAGGAGTGCTGCAACTTAACGCCTATGGGGGCCCTGTTGCATCATCTGTATCGGGAGGTTCCCCAGCTGACTAGCCGGTGAATACTGCACTCAGGCCTATGAAAAATTGCCTGGATGAGGCTCCCAATGTTAAGGTCGAGGTGATGAGATGGTGGGACGAGTAACGGAGGAGGCCCGGGGGTCAAGTCAAGTCCAGGCCTAGCGCCTGTGGGTGGTGCACACCGTGCCCTGAGCAATCCCTGCATCCGCGGCTGACCTACATCACCGAGGGCACCGCACAAGCCTGGTGCGGGGCTCCACTAACTGGCTCAAATCGCTGAGATTGGCAATTGTGGCCGCTGGTGCCAAGGGCACTGGGCCAGTTCATGCCCAGGCCCTTGGGTATGCAGCTTGATCCTCCGTTACTCACTGGGGAACACGGAATCCAGTCACCACAGTAAGATTGGAAGAGGTAACCGGGTGGTGCTGCCTTTCGTTGTCCCCTGCTAGTTTGCTTTTGGGTGCATGGGCACCATCCCTTAGTGAACTTCCTCTTCCATCTGGTTGCTGGTGCTGCTGCTGTCCCCATCTTTTGCTGCTGGTTCCTTAGACACAGAGGTCCGGTGTTTGAGTCCCTCCTCCACCCTCAGGCTCCCTTCTGTGCCTCATCCCAGTGGTCCAATGGTAGAGTTTTACTGCTCTGCAGCTTGCTTGCGCTCCTATCCCCTTTTTGCTATTCCTGTCCATCTTTTTGCTCTTCTCCATTGCTTTTCTACCTTTGTTTTCTGATCTTTGCTTTGTTTGGCTTTATTTTTCCTGTGCTGTTTTTAGGTTCCTTTTTCCCTGTCTTCTCTCTCGTTGCTGCTGTGATCCCTTGTGTCCATGGCCCTGTATTGTCCTTTCCCATGTTTCCCCCCTCCCGGTTGTCCAGCCCCCTGCAGCACTACTTAATGGCAGATGCTGTGCAGCCATGCACAGTGGGCGTGCCACTGGTGCGCTGAATGCAAGCACATCTGCATCCGTCTGCCCACTTACAGTGCCAGCACCAGGGACCTGCCTCTTGGACACTCCACTGCTACGACACCAGTACCCTCCCCACCCTCAACTCTGGATGCCACGCCGCCTGCCATCTAGCATCACAGAAGAATGCCCTTGCAGCCTGCCATTACTGTAGACATAGCTTCTGCCACATCAGCGCACAACCGCCTCTTGCTGTCCAGCCAACCAACACCACACCTGACGAGCTCAACTGCATCCTCCTTAACGTACGGTCCCTCTACAAATACACCACAGAAACAAAATCAACGACAAGGACCACCCGACTGTCCAAAAGGCGCATTGCCATCATCTACAAAAGCACACTCCGACTGACCACGCACTCTAAAGACCCAATGGTGACCATAGAACACCTCCACCTCCAGATCCAGACCAACCCCAACATCACCCTCTGTGGCATCCTCATCCACAGACCCCCCCGGCCCATGAACCCCCATTTACCAGCTGATCATTTCGAGATATATGACCACTCCTATTGAAAAACATTTTTTTTCCTCTCCCTCCATATTTGCGATGTTTCTCTTCAGAAAGGGCTTCTCATATTAAGAATATTCCCTACTTCAGAGCATTCGCATTTCGTGAGAACAGATGTTCATAATCCCGGGATTAATAAATCTCAGAGTGCAATAAGGTGTTTCTTTCAAGAATATTCTTAATATGAGAAGCCCTTTGTGAAGAGAAACATCGCAAATACGGAGGGAGAGGATTTTTTTTTTTCAATAGGAGTATTTTTGTAGTCATATATCTCGAAACGATCATCTGGCCAGGAAAATCAGTCCTATGCAGCGAAGGTTGGATGGTATTTACCCAAGCGTGGGGCTTTATAAAAGAACTACCAGCTGAATTCATTTAGATATACCACTATATGGAAGTGAGGCCTTGATTGTTCCCCTTATTTTATCCTGCGCACCAATATCATAGAAAATAAGATTCAAAGTACTGGGACTTTTTAAATCTGTTATTACTGTGCCTGAAAAAGGTGGTTGGACCGCTATTGCCACTGAAATGCGTTGCTTCTTGGTCTAAAAAATATAATTTTTAATGCAACAAATTAGTTTTTGTGTTTGTTGTTGTATATTAGGATATCTCTAGGAGAATGTTGTAGAATAATGAAATGTCCTCTTTTGCACTTTTACATTTATTGAACTGTTTTCAGCAGATAATATCTGGAAGATCTTGTGAGACACTGTAATTATAAATTGTGTTTTTATTAGAGCAAATAGCTTGTATGTGTGTTTTTAAATAATTTTATGAATTACTGAGAATTAAATTAATAAACATTTATATCTTTGATTGATTGGCCAATGTGTGTTTGTACAGTGTGGTGAGACCCAGTAGGTATAAACACTTATGTGTGGTATGACTATTGCCCAAAGGGAAATAACTTTTTAGACTACAGGCTACTTGGCGTCCTGTCCCTTTGGCAGAGTAGGACCCCTCTCTCTTTTTGGTACATTGAATATGGTGCATCCATGGTGTCGCTAGGAGGGCACAGTGAAAATTGTTTCAACAGTGTTTTGTTGGAGCGATGCAACACTTTCCATGAATGGGGTCCAGGTATGCACCCTATTTTATTCATAGGGTGCATCCCTGGCGTTTTGTTTGGTACCAGGGATGCACAGCAATGTTCCATGCAGCTCTGTACAGCACCCACACATCTTATATGTGGACCCAAATGTTTGCACCAATTACCAATTTTAAGGCCAGCTATTTTCTGGTCTTACAAAACTGTCTCTAACTGGACATAGCAGCAGTTTTGTGGGGTTCATTGTAAATATCACAAAGTGGGGTTAGTGGCAGTTTTTGCATGGGAACACCCACCTTGCAACTCATTTTCATTAAGTGCCGTTAACAGAAGCAGCAATCTCAAAAATGTATGTTTATGCAGGAAAAGTGCCACTAACTGCAGTTAGCAGCAACTTGTAAATACAGTGATAAAAAAACCACCATTATGTCAAAAAATGTACGCTTCTGCGGTGTTAAGTTGTTGTACATATGCCCCATGGTTTCTTCTGGGTTAGGCGGCGTTTCCACGTGTCAGCCAGGAGACAGAAGCAAGTGTTTAGCAGAGGTAGTGTTACTCTCAGTGCACCAAAATAATGAGGGTAAATAGGTAGGAATTCCTAAGGACTTAATTTAAACTGGTTATCTGCTGGTGATTGAATACATTTGGAGCAATTCTCTCTTCTGATTGTGCGGTGGCTAATAGCCAATTTACTGTTGTATTACTAAAATATACCCTCAGGTGTGAAAGTTTGTTCTGTTTATATCACATTGTGAAGAGTTGGATTCTAATAGCATGGAGGGTAAATGAACACAGAAGAATAGCTGTGCTAGGATTTCCTCATCATCTAGTGAGTAGGGAGAACTTAATCCCCACAGACCTAGGCAGAAGATGTGAACTTCTGACAGTCCTGCTTTCATCTCAGCTTCTCAAGTACAAGTCATGATTGAGGAAGCAGTTACTAAGGCACGCGCTGCAAAGTTTAAGGAGAGTAAGAAGAAGAAAGCTTTAAATAAGAATATATCCCCAGGCGCTTCAACTAACTCTGCCTTTTATGGGCTATGCACCACAAGTGAGGGAAATATATAGCTAAGGAAGAGTTGGCTCAAACCTTTGAACACATCAGAGACAATCTGGACTTTGAGGCAGATCGGCAGCAGTAAAAAGAGGAAGAGGATTTTTCATTTCCCTAGTATTTCAAGCTGATTCTTATGGCTCTTCTTTTATATAGGTGGATAAAGGAATTAATTTTCAATCAATCAATCAACCAAACAGCATTTGTAAAGCACAACACTGTCACCCCTAGGTGTATCTGGCACGGTTTCCCCATCAAAGAGCCAGGTCTGGAATCTCCTTCTGAAGTCTGACACTGAGGGGGCTGTAAGGAGCAAAAGGGAAAGGTGGAAGATTGAAGAGGAACACAGGTGTCTAGAGGGTTTGAGGAAGTTCAGTTGATGGCAGATGTTGTCAGGTCCAAGGTCATGGAGGTCTTTGAAGGCATGTGTGAGGATCTTAAAATGGCATCTCTGCTGTATGAGGAGCAAGTGGAGGTCTCTTAGTTGAGGTACGATATGGGTACATTTAGGGAGGTCCAGGATGAATCTGGCTGTAGCATTTTGTATGGTCTGCAGTCTTCTGAGAAGCTGGGTGGAGATGCTGGCATATAGGGCGTTGTAGTAGTTGAGGCAGCTGGTGGTGAAGGACTGAGTGACAGTCTTTATGATTGGTTGGGATCCATCTTAAGATTCTGTGAAACATGAAAAGTGTGTGGAAGCAGGAGGAGGCGAGTATGTTGACTTGTCAATTCATGGTCAATGGGCTGTCAAGGATGATGCAGAGCTTGTGTGCATGGTCAATCCGAGTTCTTCAGGCCACCAGTTGTGGTCCATTACAGAGCTGTGCTTCCCAAAGATCAGTGCTCCTGTTTTGTCAGAGTTGCGTTGGAGGCGGTTGTTGCTCATTCATTTGGCTACATTGGTCATGGCACTGCAGAAGCTGGTTTTGGCGTTGGATGGGTCCTCAATGAGCGAAAGGATCAGTTGCATGTCATCTGCATAGGAGATTATGTTGAGTCTGTGGAATCTGACGGCATCTATTTTCAGACACTGGAAAGAGGTTGGTCAAAGTTTAGTGCCTAGATTCTTACAGAAAGCATACTCTCTGTTGAAGGGTGAAGAAGTGATTCCTGACAGCATTAATGTGAACTTTATGCTGGCTCTCCTAATATGCAGTCAAAAGGGGTTGAAAACCTTCAACACAGACACTCATAAACGGGTTAAGCCTGTAATAGCTCTAGCTCTAGTACTGAGGAGTGCGTCTCCCACCAGGGTTTGAGGAGAGGTTGACCCACGATACCTCAATGTAAGGACCTTCATTAATGGAGATTTTCAGGGCAGCAACCTGGGCTACCCCCTTGTTTGTCCTGTCAGCTTCAGGGTGGTCTTCCCCCAAACATTTTGCTTTATCCTCCATTGTTGTTTATCTTAGTTTTATTGGTCGTAGGACTCAGTGCTCTTTGCCAATGCTAACCAGTGCTATAGTGCCTGTGCTGTCTCACTTAAACATCATGAAATTGGCTTACACCCAATTTGTACATTTAATTTACAATTGTATGCTATTTGTTGATCTGCAGCACTGATTGTGCCACTCACTTAAGTAGCCCTTTGAAACATGTCGTAGACCTACCATTGGAACCTGTGTGTGCAGTTTTAACTCCCCTTTGGACATGAAAAAAATAAACCTTTTGCAAGGACTAAACCTTCATTTTTAGGTCGAGAATTCGCAACCTCTTGTATATACTTTAGTATATACTTATATATTTATATGTGTATGTACTTTGTGGGCTCTGGAGATCAGCCCTAGAACTTGTAGGTGTCCGCTTAGGGACTTTGTTTTCTGTTCAACTGCATCTATTTAACTGTCTTGATAGAAAATGACAAGCGAAGGTCAATAAAATACCAAATTGCTTTCTGCTGAGGGACTTTCTTTTTTTCTGCCAAATGGTATTTTACTGACCGCTGCTGTTCATTTTCTTTTTAAGAAAGTTAAATTCTTTCTTGATACAAAACAACCAGCAGAGGTCAGTAAAATATCAGAATCACTTTAGCATTCTCTAGATTCCAGTCCATAGACATTGTCTAACACAAGCAACCGTAGACAAAAATAGGTTTTTCAAATCTTGTATTTTCAGTGATATGACCACCAAAGTCCCTGATTTTATATTAAAAACAGAGCTTTGGACTATACCATTTCCCACTGAAAGGCAATATTTCTCTTCGTGTGTACCCATACCTGGCCTGTCATGCAGTTTGGTGCTTACTTTCCCTCCATGTTAAAGAAGAGTAGATGTTTCAGCACCCAGGCTAATGTGCTGCATAGCTAAATACATATAAGGTCCCAAAGGTGAGACCGATTGCATTGCAAATGTTTGTTAATCCATATGTCACCCCTAGAGTAGGCCCTAAACAGCCCATTGAAGAGGATGCAGTTTGTTTAAAAAGTTGGACTTGTAGTTTTAATCTTTACTTGTCCTCGCAGTGAAAAAATCTTCAATAAATTTTCGCTGCTGCAAGGCATAACACTCCCATAAGAAATCATTGGGTTGCCTTATTAGAATTATGAAGTGCTAACCTTTGATTGGGAACAAGTAAAACCTTCATGTTTGGTGCCTGAGAAATTGAAATAAAGAATACCACTCAGCCACACAATAGGGGGATTAAGTGGGCCTGGATGGACCATCAGCTGGCAGGATGGAGAGGAGTTGAGCACAGCCTTACTTGCAACTGAACAGGTGGTGCCCTGCCTTCACACAAAGGACTTGTCACCACTGCATTGTTCATGCAGACAGCTTGGAGCCAGGGAAGGGGAGGCAGGAACCCTCAAGAACTTCAAAGGGAATTATCTAGTAACTTCTACATCAAATAAGGCACCATGTAAAAAATTAGGACCCTCAAACTCACTCTTAAGTACACTCCTGAACTGTGGACAATGCAGAAGACTAACTGCTATGCTGCCTTGTTGCCAGAAGGACTGCTACTCTGGTGGCCTGTTCCTCGGCTGCCCTGTTTGCTGAGAAGAAAGGCTGGACCTACACCCTCCATTCTAGGCTGAGTTGAATCCAAGGATCAGCTAACTGACCTTCTGTTCTGAGCTGCAGGGACATGACAAGCTCCAGAGGCTTCTTGCAACTGCCCAGCTCACCTGCTGCCTGGATGTGGAATTGGACCTGCCTCAGCCCTGCTGGCCTCTGCTGGATTAAGTTCCTTATCCCCAAAAGGTGCCCCTCATGTCCAGGACCCTTGATGTGGCATCATTTGAGTTCTCCATTCAAGAAAAGGAAAAATCCAGAAGTTTTGGGCTCTTTGCAATCTCAAATGATCCTGTTCGTGCCAAGATCTTGCCATCCATGCTGCGTGCTAACATGAATCTCGGTGAGCCCGGCTCTTCGTACCACAGTGGACACCAATGAAGCCCAGAATATCTCCGGTTCTACTGATTGAATGTATTTTGTTTTGGTCTCAAATAATTTTCTAAAATCTATTTTTCTAAATTGAGGTGGGTTTTTGCTTGTGTTGTATTTGAACTTTATTACTGTTTGAAGTGCTGCATAAATATTTTACACATTGCCTCTAAGTTAAGCCAGACTGATCTGTGCCAAACTCTCAAAGGGTTAGGCACAGATGATTTTGGGTTTTGCTTCCGATTCCACCCTGACAGAAATTGTGGTTGCTGCTTGAGAAGCGATTAACCCCCCACAACCAGCAACCCAATTTCCAACACGCCTCAACATTTAAAAGAAATATATTTTATTGATTTTACATAGCAATGGTGAAAAATACAGTACAACACACAAGTGTAAGTATAAGTGTATCCAGCCACCCATCTTCACCCCCGAGTGGTATCTGATTTTGTGACAAACACCCATGTCATCGCCCTGGTGTGCTTCGGTTGATTGAGTGACATTATGAATAATTGTCAGTCTGTAGTATGCTCTCCATCTCTTCCAGACCTTTTCAACACACAGAAAAGTAGTTGCTTCCTTAGGAGGATACCTAAAATATTCAGCTGGGGTGTTTTAGGATTGGCAGTCTCCAATACTGCTTCCAGCTCATTGTCAATCGGTTCCCAATATTAATATTGCATCACCATCTGGCAGTCCCTGCTCTATCCATTTTATCGAGTTTGATCTGTTATAGTATAACCTGTGGAGGACATGAGGACATTGAACTGGATCAAGCTCAGCCTGGTTTTAATGGATACTTCCCTAGGGTTGTGTGATGTTAGCATGCATTCTGTTGCCTTTAAAACACGTGTTACAACGCGAGTGCCATTACCACATATAATCTTTACCATGAATATGCCTTTACCACGCATACCTTTACAACAAATGTCTTTGTAAATACAAGGGCATATTTGTGATAATGTTTTTTTCTTACCCATGCTCCAAGTCCAGTCCTGTGCGTCCCCTGTCCTTTGTTTTAAAAATAAGAACCCTCCCCTGTACCACTTGTGCAACTACCCGCACCAAACCCTTCCAACAAATACCCCACCCCTACCTTGAAACCTAAAGATTTTCCTCTGCAGTACTACCTTTCCCACCACTCCAGTCCATCTTCAAACTACTCCACCCCTGAGCCCTAGAAGAGGACCCCTACTCCATGTCCCCAGCCAGTCTAAAAACTACCCCACCCCTACCTGGAGCCCTAAAAGGGACCTTCTAACAAATAAAAGGAACCTTCTAACAAATACCCCTCCCCTGCCCTGAACACTAAAAACTTACCCTTGCTGGTCAACATTCCCCCACCTCCATGGCCCTCCTTCAAACTACCCCACCCCTGAGCACTAGAAGCGGACCGCTACCTGGCGCCCCCAGCTCCTTGCTCTGAGCTCTAAAAGGGGACCGTCTAAAAACTGCCCCATTAAAATCATTTAACAACATACTTTATACTTTTATTAAAATAAATATATTTGAACATATTCATTTAAAGTCCACCCTACCTCTCCATGACGTCTTCTCTCCAGCTCCTCTGAGACGTGATGCACGTCATACAGAGGAAGCGGAAGGGTCTGTTCCGTCTAATGATGCCCATAGACCATACTTACCACACACATACCTTTTCCACACATAGCTTAGCAATGTAATTCGTTGTAAAGGCATGCGTGGTAAAGGTTGTGCGGTGGTAATGGTGCATGCGTTTTAATGCATGCGTGGTTAAGTATATGCGGGGAAACAGCCACATTGTAATGCTATTTCCCCTTCCCCAGGTTGTATCAGAACCACTTTCCTGTCTATGTACTCTATGGTTCTAATATCTGCTTTCCATTTTTCCTGCAGCTTCTTAAGGTTGTCCTGTGTGCTGTTCAGTATAGTGAGATACAGCCATGATACTGCCTCGTGAGTAATTGTATCGCCCAAGACCCACACTCGACTTTTATTGAGCATTATAGTTAGGGAGATATGTTGGGTTCAAAGGTTCTATCGTCTATGATTTGAATCAAAGGAAATCTAGTTATGAATAAAAGATGTTTTCTGTTCAGCTGTGAACTTCTGTTATCCTGGTCTGGTTATTGCTTACTCGGTCTCATTAATAATTTCAACAGGTAATGTAAAAATATACCACTGGAAGACAGTCATCGTACTGTTGTTTCATCGCTCATTTTATCACGACTGGATTACTGCAACAGGCTCTACTTAAGCATTCAAGAGCGCTATTTAAAACAAGCATTTGCATTGCAATAGGTCTCGCATTAGGACATTTTGAGCTATTGGTATTGTAAAAGACATTTTTTTTATTTCTGTGTTGGTTTTGAAAATAGCTAAATTAATAGCTTTGTCATTTACAATGCCAATAGATTTAACTTTCGCAAATGTTGCACCTATAGCATTTGTAATGCAATATGTGTTGTAGTTACGTGACTTAGATGTATTGCTATTACAAATAACAATTGCTTTTATTTTTTTAAATAATTAATACCTACATAAAAGTTATTGTACTTTATAATAGCAATAGCTTAAACTTTTGTAAATAACTTTTGTGAAGATTGTGTTAAGTGTATTTTATTGTGACGAAAATCAAAGAACAGAAGTGAAATATTAAAAAAATTTTGTGACATTTGTAATAAAGTTTGAGACATTGAGAGAACATATTTGAACCAGTTGTTGTTGAATGGTTGCACAGATTGATGCTGTGGTGCTCCTGAGTGGTGGTGCTGAGTAAGGGCGATAGATAGAAAGAGTGAGGGCGATAGATAGATAGAGTGAGGGCGATAGATAGAGTGAGGGCGATAGATAGAAAGTGCCTATACAGTGAAGGGGCAGGAGAGAGTGAGACGGAAATTGAGGAAGAGTGGAGAGGGCAAGACAGTGAAGGGGCAGGAGAGAGTGAGACAGAAATAGAGGAAGAGTGGAGAGGCCAAGACAGTGAAGGGGCAGGAGAGAGTGAGACAGAAATAGAGGAAGAGTGGAGAGGCTAAGACAGTGAAGAGGCAGGAGAGAGTGAGACAGAAATAGAGGAAGAGTGGAGAGGTCAAGACAGTGAATGGGCAGGAGAGAGTGAGACGGAAACTGAGGAAGAGTGGATAGGCGAAGACAGTGAAGGGGCAGGAGAGAGTGAGACAGAAACAGACGTAGAGTGGAGAGGCCAAGACAGGGAAGGGGCAGGAGAGAGTGAGACAGAAATAGAGGAAGAGTGGAGAGGCTAAGACAGTGAAGGGTCATGAGAGAGTGAGACAGAAATAGAGGAAGAGTGGAGAGGCTAAGACAGTGAAGGGGCAGGAGAGAGTGAGACAGAAATAGAGGAAGAGTGGAGAGGTCAAGACAGTGAAGGGGCAGGAGAGAGTGAGACGGAAACTGAGGAAGAGTGGAGAGGCGAAGACAGTGAAGGGGCAGGAGAGAGTGAGACGGAAACAGACAAAGAGTGGAGAGGCCAAAACAGGGAAGGGGCAGGAGAGAGTGAGACAGAAATAGAGGAAGAGTGGAGAGGTCAAGACAGTGAATGGGCAGGAGAGAGTGAGACGGAAACTGAGGAAGAGTGGATAGGCGAAGACAGTGAAGGGGCAGGAGAGAGTGAGACAGAAACAGACGTAGAGTGGAGAGGCCAAGACAGGGAAGGGTCATGAGAGAGTGAGACAGAAATAGAGGAAGAGTGGAGAGGCTAAGACAGTGAAGGGGCAGGAGAGAGTGAGACAGAAATAGAGGAAGAGTGGAGAGGTCAAGACAGTGAAGGGGCAGGAGAGAGTGAGACGGAAACTGAGGAAGAGTGGAGAGGCGAAGACAGTGAAGGGGCAGGAGAGAGTGAGACGGAAACAGACAAAGAGTGGAGAGGCCAAAACAGAGAAGGGGCAGGAGAGAGTGAGACAGAAATAGAGGAAGAGTGGAGAGGCTAAGACAGTGAAGGGGCAGGAGAGAGTGAGACAGAAACAGATGAAGAGTGGAGAGGCCAAGACAGGGAAGGGGCAGGAGAGAGTGAGACAGAAACAGAGGAAGAGTGGAGGCCAAGACAGGGAAGGGGCAGGAGAGAGTGAGACAGAAATAGAGGAAGAGTGGAGAGGTCAAGACAGTGAAGGGGCAGGAGAGTGAGACGGAAGCAGAGGAAGAATGGAGAGGCCAAGACAGTAAAGGGGCAGAAGAGAGTGAGACAGAAATAGAGGAAGAGTGGAGAGGTCAAGACAGTGAAGGGGCAGGAGAGAGTGAGACAGAAATAGAGGAAGAGTGGAGAGGCCAAGAAAGTGAAGGGGCAGGAGAGAGTGAGGCAGAAATTGAGGAAGAGTGGAGAGGCCAAGACAGTGAAGGGGCAGGAGAGAGTGAAACAGAAATAGAGGAAGAGTGGAGAGGCCAAGACAGAGCAGACATGGCTTTGGCGGCGATGGGACTGCGCTATTACAGGGAACGTCTCAGCACCAGCTTCTGCACGAGCGAGGTACTTGCAAAGTACTCGATAAACACCGCTAAGCTCCAAGTAATAGACCTGCTGAGATAGGTTTACTGTCTTAAGTGTGAGCCAAGAAATTATGTGTTCTAGTGCGCAAATCTGAATACCCCCCCCAAAAAAGTCTGCAGACCGGAACTAGAAGATCCCATATCCTCAGCATGAAGACTCTGATAGCGAGAGTACATGTTCACACTAAGACAGTTACATAACAGATCACCGCCCAGCAGTTCACCTCTCTCAGACACAAACAACAAATGCAGGCGCCCTCGCCAAGAACATACCCGCAGACGCCCGGCTATGAAGAAAACATGAAAGGGCACAAGAAGACAGGCTCTGCAGTCACATGACAGCCGATGGCGGATAGGTTAGTAGCTAGCGGCTCCAAGAGCCACTGCCAAGAGGGAATGAAAAAGCTTGTTTTAAATATTCAATTACTATCGTGTCATCCCTGTGACCGAGTATGCATGAGTGCGTCATAAACAATGAAAAAGCGGAGTCTCTGGTAAAGCTAACATTGGGCCGGGCCAAGCATACCTTTCTTTCTCCCTTGCAGACAGCAATTTGACGCTTCAGAGCATGTGCCTCCTGCATCAACCCTCAGTGGTTGTGTGCAGTTTCCAGGCTGAAATGCACCATTTAATATGGGTTGGCGAACCCCTGCTGAAATTCACCTGGGCATCGTGTGCGTCTCAGTCCCGGTGTTTCCTTTAAGAACCATGTACTGGGACACTAAGTAAGATGACTGCCATACATACACATTATATATTAATTTGTAAACAAGCACTAATAAAGCCTATGAGATCTATTGGCTTTGGCAGTGATTTTCAACTATGGTAACAGCTGCGTGGCTTCTGTTCAGCATGATAGCAAATAATTATTTTAAAAGTGCTATGACGCAGCCGGCACTAATGCGCGTAATGGGTTGGGTGATAAGTCAATAGACAGAGAGAAAGGGAAAGGAGAGAGGATGTTAATGGGGATAGGACATGCAAGAGACAATGGGTAACCACACTCAAAACAAGCAGAACGTGATAAAACTAGCTCTTGGCATTGCTGTGGGGGGTAGAGCATTCCTTTGAAGTGTGAAGCAGGGGCGGGGGAGCGGATCCCTTTGAAGCACGGCCTCGCGGCAGTGAAAGTGAAACAGCCTGCCTCACTGCCGTGAAAGTTAAACAGCCTGGGGCCGAGCGCACGCTGGGGGAAGTTTCAGATGCCTGTGGGAGGGAAGCTGATGGCTTTGATGTGGACGCGCTTTCCGCACGAGTGCACCCCACGAACTGTACGAAATCCGCGATGGTTTAAGACCTTGGTTTGCCCACTATACTCTTGTCTATTATCCCTTGCGGGATTAATAGGCGAGACCTAAAAAGGTCTACATTGAACAAATATTGACTGGTAAAGACTAAAATATGATAAGCACTGTAGTCTTGATACACTTCCAACTTCCCAGTAGTAAACCACTAAACCAGCTGCTTTCAATTCCAACATAGGACAAGACTTTACAAACCACCTACTGTGAACCCCTTCTCAAAAAAGCAACTAGCTACCCTAACATGCTAGCCTTACCTGGCACTCAATGCATTCCAATATTCACAGCCTCTGAAGCTACACCAAGTCTATCTCAAGTAGCGGACAACTTTAGTCTGCCTTCGATTCCTTTGTAATCAAATGATGAACTGTGACTGCCTAACCACACAGGATGATTCTTTTAAGCTTCTTATTTAAGGTGTTCCAAACACGCACAATAAGGCAAACACAACACTGTACCTTCTAAACTAGCATATGCTAAGTACTTGTTCCACATGCTAGGGTTCTACCCAATAGAAATACTAGTTAACTAAGCCATGTGTGCAAGTTCACTACAGAAAACCTGAAGTACTCTTTAAAGAACAATTATCTTGAATCTGGCCAAAATAAGAGCAGGAAGTAGCAGTAGTGTGGCTCACTGGTTAGAGGCGGCAGACCCGAGAGCAGAGGACGGCCCGGGACCAGGGTTCGATTCCCGACGCGGCAGGTTTCTGGACCAGGGTCAGCGGACTCGATAATTCTCTCGCCTCGGTGCCCACTCTGATCAGCGCTCACACTCGGCAACTCTGGGCATAAGCTTGCCTCATCTGCACTAACGGCCCCACCAGACCGCCGGGGATGCCTGGTCTCACCCTGGAGATACCCATTAAGGGACCATCTCCCAGGGAAGCCAGGAAGGGTTTCGCAGCGGTCGAAGCGCGGAGATACTCCTCCGGGAGTCTATCCTAGCGCTATATAAAAACCCACAATAAAAACCCACAAATAACGTGCCATATTTAAGTGTCGGTATTGAAATAATAACTGCTGTTTCTTAAGATAGATCGCAGCCAAATAATTCAGCAAATCGAATCAAAAATAAAGACTGGAAGAGAAGATTTCCTGGATACCAAGTTACAAGCGGGTCTGCAACCTTCAGAATTCCGTGTCTGCATAGCCCCCATGGGCATGTTGCTAGAGTAGTCGTTTGCTTTTGGGCATCTTCTAGTCTAAACAGTCATGGCATGTGCAAATACTACCTAAAATGGAAAAACAGTTGCACCCACTGGTCACTGAAAACCTGCCAGTCAAGTTTCCTGCCCCAGGACAACATAGTGGGAGTAGTTCTTGCTCAATAGCTAACTGAAAATAGCATGTTAAGACCAAGTGCCTGCAGTGATTGGTATATTTACAAAAAAGAAAGCAAGGAGAAATCTGGAAGTAGTGTAACAATTGGCAGACATGACAGAATAAATTAAAGGTCCCGGTGCCTGACAACGTGAAACCAGTCTGATCTTAGCAACAAGACGTTAATTCTGTATAAACACATCAATGCAGCACCAACCTTGGGGGACGCTACTTCCAGGTTAGTTTCAACACGGTTATGTGGTCATTTACAAGGAAACTTTCTGTGATACCCTGCAAAATACTTCTTCCATTTTGTATTAAATGTACTATTAGCATTTAAGCAAGAAAAATATGAAATGCTACATAAAGAAAACTATACAAAGTCGTGTTGGGATGCATGTTAGAGTGACTCTTGCATTAATCTGCTAACTGCAGGTAATACAACTGTTCTGACGTTATAATGGGCCTGCATATGCAGCCTGGACAACCCTGACTGTTAAACATTGTCTGCCACCGACTCAAGGCACCCATATAGCGTTAGAGGTCAAATAGCAGTGCCTTGTGACTGGGCAACACGATAAAGGTTAAGCAAACCAGCAGTCTTAAGCCATAAAGAAAGGATAAAACAAAGCTACAAAAACACCTTGCTAAAATGTCCAGCTAGTCACAGACAGCACAGACATTGAGCTGTTTGCATGTTTCTAGAGCAGAACATGCATCAGCATATCTAGGTACTGACAAAAGTGTCTAATTACGGGCAGAAAAGCACTGAACTGTGTTGGTCCATTACTCATGACTTTTACGAATTACGATATTGGATGATCTTCAAGCATAGTACATCATCTACCCTTCCCCTTCACTGCTATAATGTGTTCAGTCAGACGAGCGACACTAATTAGGCTTTACTTCAAAGTAAAGTTCAATATGCAAGTTCTTTTTTCTTCATTAATTTTTTTAATTTTTGGTACGGGACTCATTTATGCCGTGTTTTAATACACATTGAAAGGGAGGGTGGGTGGAATTGACAAGGGTTTTAGTTAAGTTTTTGAGTTATACAAACTTAAAAGAAAAACTGGCTTGGCATCCGGGTTTTCACATCAGAGTTTTTTGTTTCTTTACATTCCGTGGCATATTACGACTTTGCTGTTTAAAGAGCGCGTTGTAGGCCACATTTAAGGCACTTTGAATTTAGAGGACACCCAATATGAAATCCATAAAACAAATATAACGCAGACCTTATTTATAACTTCTAATTTGCTCTGTAATACCAGTCCTTTGTCTTCACTGGCCTTTAAAGACTCATCACAGGAGCATTAATGGACGTGCAGGCTCTGAAAGCAAAGGCAGCTTTCTGAAATGGACGATTATTCAAGCCAACGAGCCTAACAGGGGCAGAAAAAACGCGGTCGCAAAATGAAAGTAAATAAACACGGCTGCGAAATGAAAGCCTTTGATGCAGCAGGGGGCGGAGCGGATCTCTTTGAAGTGAAGCTGCTGGCGGCACCACGCTGGGGAAGCAACAGATGGCTGGCTTTGATGTGGTGATGAGAGGCAGGCAGGCAGGCGGATAGAAGCGCGTGCACGGGACACATGCACTTCTGGAAATCCGCATTTTGAGAGCTTAGTTTAGCTCTTAGTTTCGCCCCAATAGTCTCGTCCTATTCATTCCTTGCGGAATGGAATAGGACGAGACCTAAAAAACTGCAGATCATGCAAAATGCGGCAGCAAGACTTCTGACATGTATAGACAAATGTGTGTCAGTCTTCAGAGAAATTAAAAGACTACACTGGTTGCCAATCAGGAAGTGGGTGCATTTCAAATCTTTATGCACGGTTTTCAAGGCTTTACATGGCCTGGGTCCAGAATATTTGAAACAACGGTTTTAATGGTACACTCCCAAAAGAATGTTGCGCTCACTAGGAGCTGTGTGCGGCTAAGGCCTGGAATGACCCCCCTTGGAATCTTAGGAACTCCACTGACCTCCTCGTGTTCAGAAAGGAACTGAAAACTTGGCTTTTCAATGTACATCATACTGATAATCTCCTCATGAGTGCTCGAACTCAGAGAGTTAGCCATCAGCGCCAGGAAACCCCCAGATAACTGTTATGCTTTAGAAATGTATATAACATGTATATAACATGTACGTTTCAATCACTGGTGTGAAAGTGTGCTGATCGATGTATGTAAAGTGACACCCGATACATCTTAGTGGGGTGGCATCTCCAGTGGATGTCAATGCACCAGCATAATATCCACAAGATGCATGTTTAACTGTTAAAATTGAGACCTACTTCCACTGAAAAAAGAACATTCTCCACAATGTATCTGGCTAACATAAAATTACAACATTCAGTGTGGAGTTTGTTAACGCAAAGTCTATTGGATTCTGCTTCATATATAGCCTTTTGACCTTAAAAATGCAATAATAGGGGGCGTGGCCAAGATGGCGGCGGAGTAGGACGCCTTTTCGTGCCGCTCCGGCGCTGATCCAACAAAGCTTCTAATAGCACGTGTTTGAGGGAGAGCACCCGCCTCAACAACGGTGGGGAGGTCCGTCTGACAGAGCGGTCGGCCCTGGTGTGGTCGCTGGAGCGGGGTAGCCCCGAGATTGCTCCTGGGATCGAGCGCACTCTGCGGCCTGCGAGACCCCGGGCTCTCCTGCCATCGGAGCCCAACACAGGTGGTGGGCGGGGCCCTGAAGCTCGTTTGAAGAGGTCGGAGCTGGCGGAAGGTGGAGGGTCGCTGAGATCCGACGAACAGTGGACCTGGCGGCAGATATAGTATCGACTCCACTGGCCTCGGGGTGTTGCCGAGACATATGCACTTCGTAGGTGTTGGCCCTGAGCGGAGGTGCTATCCCTACCCTGGCATGGAATAGGGGAATGGTGTTGGCCTACCGGATCCCGGCGCAGCTTGTATCGCACGGAAGCCCGGAAGGTGCCTGGGGGCAGACGTCGGCACCTGGACTTTGTCCTGCCTGAACTCCGGTGGGGACCACAGATCGTACTGCTGTACACGTGGGGCTGGGCGCAGCTGTAGACTACAGAGCGAGAACTGGTGTGCGTTTGACCTGAGCGACGCGGCCCGCCATTATACTTGGCCGCGTGGCGCTGGGACGGAGCACTGTGAGCCGCCATGTCTACTGTGGCGTAGGGGTGCGGTGTTAGCCAACGGATCCCGGCGCAGCTCGTATCGCACGGTGCCCGGAGGGTGCTTGGGGGCAGGCATCAGCACCTGGACTTTGTCCTGCCTGAACACCGGTGGGATCCACGGATCGTACTACTGTGCATGTGGGGCTGGACGCCGCTGGAGACTACGGAGCGTGGCCTGGAGTGCGTTTGAACTGAACGACGCGGCCCGCCATTATACGTGGCGCTGGGCCGGAGCACTATGAGCCGCCATGTCTACTGTGCAGCGCAAACGGGGCCAGGGGAGGGATAATGCCCCGAAATCTTCCCAGCAACCGGCTTCCCCTGGAGCCAGTGGGTCGGCAAAGCAATCGGATGATGAGGCTCCGGCGACGAAAGCCTTCATGTCCGAACTCTTTGCCTCCATTAAGGAGGATATCTCCGAACTCAGAGCTCAGCTGGCCTCCGACTTGCGGGAGGTGCGGAGGGACGTGGATGGCCTAGGCGAGAGGGTGGCAACCTTGGAAGATCGAGATCTGAGTGTGGCCACCGACGTCCACCTACTACAGCAGGACATCATTCACCTCACTGAGCAAAACCTAGATCTGCAGTTGCACACGGAGGATCTGGAGAACCGCTCCCGTAGAAACAACATCCGAATACGGGCGGTGCCATGGGACGGTGAGGCTGGGGACCTGCGGGGATACATCCAAGACCTGTTCCTTCACATACTGGATGAAGATGATACGAAGGAGATCCAGATGGACAGAGTGCACAGGGTTGGACTGCCCCGGCGCGGGGGGCCCCCCGACATCCTAGTGTGCCTCCATGATTTCCAGCTTAAAGAACGGATTCTACGCAAGGCCAGAACTCTCACGTCACTGCAGTTCCGGGATCATCGACCTCAGCTATACCAGGACTTGGCGGCCTCTACTTTGCAAAAGAGGCGGGAGTTTCGCCCGGTGACCGCATTCCTGAGGGAGAGAGGCATCGCCTACTCTTGGGGGCACCCTTTTAGGATCATTTTCAGGTGGCAGAATCGTCTTGCTCAAATCCGCACGCTTCAAGCAGCAAAGGAGCTTCTAGGCCTGGAGGATGTGCCGCCTTCGCAGGCCGCGACTGCTTCTCCATCTCGGAGGCGCCGCCGTTCATCTTCCTGGCAAAGGGTGGGGGATTCGCCTATCCGACAGCGGCCGGACCTCTCTGCCAGCCTGCAGGAACGGGGAGAAGCAGTTGCATCGGTGGCGTCGGTCACGTTGGCCGACACGCAGCATAGCTCTGGAGCGGCGTGACCTCAAGGAGTTGGTGGATCGGCGCCGGAGGGGCCCGGGCCTTCTGGTTGGGGGGTATGGAAGTACTCTTGGAGGAGACACCCTCGACTATGGCCATGGGGGATAGTGTGTTAGTCCCCCCGGCCTGCTTCTTTTACGGGAGGCTTCCTACGGACTTCGGCCTTCTGGACATGATGAGTATTGTTTCTGCACTTTTGTTTGTGTTCTTGCCCCGTTTTTTGATTGCATATCATTTGGGGCGGGGTTGGGAGTTGTGGGGTTCGGGTTGTTGGGGGGGGACCCGTGACGGTGGGCCAAAGGGGATGTTTGTTGTGAGTTTGCTGTTGAATGTGTACTTCACTGTTGGGGATGTCATGCCGCGGCTGTTTTGGAGGTTACTGGTCATCTATTGCTTGCGGGCTGGGCTGGATACAGGGATGGGGGCGCTTGGCATGCTGAGAGCAGTTTCTGGGATTTATACTAGCTGTGCCGCTTAGCATAGGAACGTGGAATGTTAAGGGCATGAATTCACCACAGAAGCGGCAGAAGGTTCTGAAGTATGTAACGGATCACCACCTTGATGTAGTTGGATTGCAGGAAACACACTTGGCACGGAAGGATGAGTTGAGGCTCCGCCATAGGGCGTACCCCATTATTTACAGGTCCTCAGCTGTCACGAAACACAGGGGGGTGGCACTCCTCTTCAGGGCTGCGTTGCACTTTCAACCAGTGGAGGTTCGCCACGACAGGGAGGGGCGTTGGCTGATGGTTAAAGGGCACATACAGGGTCGATTGTGCACGTTTGTAGTGGTGTATTTGCCCAATGCGGGCCAGAACAAGTATCTGCAGGACCTGTTGGTGAAGGTGGGGGACTTTGCGGAAGGGCTCTTGTTCCTGATGGGGGATTTCAATTTGGTGTGGGACAGGGATTTGGACAGCTCGGGGGGACGCAGGGCGGATACAGGGGTCTTTTCTGATTCCACACAGCAAGGGGTGGGGGAGCTGGGTCTAGTAGATGGCTGGCGATTTTTTCACCCTACCACGAAAGACTACACATTTTTCTCACACGTGCATCACTCCTACTCTCGCTTAGATCTTATCTTCCTTAGCCAGTCCCTCAGAGGGAACATTCTGGATGCCGCCATTCTTCCGATCTCGGTGTCGGACCACAGTCTCTTGGTGCTTACTCTCCGTTGGTCGCCGCCTGACACCGCGAATCGAAAGTGGTACTTTCCGGCATCGGTGGTTAGGGACGAGGTTTCCAACCAAGCCTTGCGTCTGGCCATCCGTGAATTTTTCAACCTCAACCCTCCATCGGATACTTCTTTGGCGAATACGTGGGACGCCTTTAAGGCGGCAATAAGAGGGACGTGTCTGGGCCTCAATTCGCAGCTCAACACCCTGCGTAGGAAGGAACGTGAAGCACTGGAAGCTGAGGTGCTCGAGCTCGAGAGGGCTCACAAACTTAACCCCTCGAGAGTGACCCTACGCCCGTTGACGGCGGGTAGGGGTAAGCTGAAGGCACACTATGCCAACAGAGCCGAACTTACTCTCCTGCGACTAGGGCGGCATTCATACTCTAGTGGCAATAAGATTGGCAGGCACTTGGCCCGTCAGTTGCGGGACAAAAGGGAACGAGAATACATAGGGGGGATCAGGGATCCCGCGGGAGTGCTCCACCATCGAGACGGGGCGAAGGCGGACATCTTTGGCTGCTTTTACGCCGATCTGTACACGGGCGACGCGCTGGACGCTGCGTCACAGCAGGTGTTCCTGCAGCGCCTGCCCCTCCCGTAGGTCTCTAGTGCGTGGAACGACCTGTTGGAAGCACCGTTCTCAAGGGAGGAAGTCCTCTCCGCCATCAAAAATTTTAAATTACATAAAGCCCCCGGCCCGGACGGGTACACTGCAGTCTTCTACAAGACCTATGCGACTGAGGTGTGCGACTTTTTGGTTGCTCTCTTTAATGACATGGCTAAGTCTGGTGTGAACGCAGGGACCCTGGCGGAGGCGGTGATTACGGTCCTGCCGAAACCGGGGAAGGACCCGGAGCAATGTGCTTCATTCCGTCCCATTGCCTTACTTAATATTGATGCGAAGCTGTATTCGGCGATTCTGGCGAGCCGTCTCCAGGACTTGCTTCCGGCGATTGTACATCCGGATCAGTCCGGTTTTATCAAAGGCCGCCAGACGCACGACAATACCCGTAGGGTGGTTCATCTTATTGAGAAAGCAGACAGATTCCACATCCCAGCTGTGCTGGTGGGCCTAGATGCGGAGAAGGCCTTCGATCGTGTGGACTGGGGCTTTCTATTTCACACATTACAAGCCTTCGGTTTCTCCGATAGGTTCATCACCATGGTGAAGGCTAATTTCTGTAGCCCGCGCTCGAGAGTGGCGGTGAACGGCCACCTGTCGGCCTTCTTTCAACACTCACGAGGCACTAGACAAGGGTGTCCCCTCTCCCCCTTGCTATTCGCGCTCAGCATTGAGCCCTTGGCAATAGCAGTGAGGGAACATGAAGGGGTGAAGGGTATACCGTTCACAGGGGAGCAACACAAAATCTCTCTCTTTGCGGACGACATCCTGCTCTCGGTGGCTGATCCCGCTAGCTCTCTTTCCTGCGTTCGGGATATTCTGCTAGAATTTGAGGGGGTGGCTGGCTTCAAGGTTAATTATGGCAAGTCTTATGTTCTAAACTTAACCTTATCACCGGCCGAAGTTGCTCAGGCGAGGGCATCGACACCACTTGCTTGGGCTTCGGGCTCGATTCTTTACCTAAGAGTCCACCTGACCCCCACGGTGGGTGGGTTATTCGCGGCCAATTTTCCGCCCCTGCTGGCTAAGACGCGGGCCGAATTGGAGAAGTGGAAGCCTAAATTCCTGTCCTGGCTCGGTAGGGTGCATGCCGTTAAGATGGTCCTTCTCCCCAAATACTTGTATCTTTTTCAGGCCCTACCGATTCCACTGGGCACTTCCTTCTTTAGACAGCTCAAAACGTTGATCCTGAACTTTGTCTGGCAGGGTGGTCGGGCGTGTCTTTCGTTTGCACTCCTGCGACGGCTACGGTCGGACGGGGGGGTCGGCCTCCCGGATCTACACCTCTATTACAAGGCTGCCCAACTCAGAGTCATGGTGGAATGGTCGCAACAACTCTCCGAGAAACACTGGCTGCATATGGACCGAAGCGTGGTTGGTCGGTCCATCTGGGATCTGGCCTGGAAGCCGAAGCGTGATCGTCCGGTGAATGCGTACATCAGTACGCCCACGGGGACTACACTGAAAGTATGGGACACTTTGGTAGGGGATGAACGGTGGACGATCTTCCCGTCTCCGTTCACCCCATTGCATTTCAACCCGGAGTTCCCGCCGGCTCTCACTGAGGGCCCCTTTGATGCTTGGAGAGAGGGAGTGAGGTTCCGTGACGATTGTAAGTGGTGCTTTCGACTCGCACGAATATGGTCGAGTCTGGTATCTATGAACCGCAAATGACGAGTTTAGTAAGTGTGCGCAGTTTCGCTGTGCTAACTTAAACCGTTCGTTTGTTATGTGGGTTTTTTTATCTGTACCCACGGGTTCCATCTTAGATACGGCATCCATTTTGTCTCTTGCCCTCAAGTAGCCAGCGAACGGACGATGTCCGCTTCGCGACCCTGGGACTCCCAAGATATTTGCGGAAGACACATGTCCTTTGTAAGTGTCTTTATGACGAGGAGGATGCTACTGTAAAGCAGATGGCGCCGCTCGAGGCTCATCTTGCCGCACGGACTTATTGTCTCAGCCGTGCATCTCATTAGACACGTCCCTTTGATGCCTGTATCTCGTGTTTCCCGATACCTCCCCTTTTACACCCTTTCCAATCTCCCCACTGTCTCCGTCTTCCTCTGCACCTGTCCTTGTTCCTATTTCGATCTGTTTTACTGCCGATTGGAATGCACTAATGTTGGGAAGATGGGTTTTTACAGTTGGGAACCACCAAATGTTTCCGCACTTACGTTCCGGACCTCATGTGTATCAAAGTGACCAAAGCGACCCCTCTGGGGGATAATGGTGGGAACCGGGTTGTAAACTTTTGTGTGCCATGTTGTCCTATGGGTAAAAACTGTATAAAAGGAGCGATCCACAGAACCAATTTGAAGCAGTCTCCCCGAACTACACTCGATGTACTTCCTGTGATTTCTGTGTTCCCTGCAGCAAATAAACCTTGAATCTTTGACGCCGAAGGAAGTGTCCCGTGTCTCTGTGATTCGTACGCCGGAGCAGGTTACCCACGAAGGTTTCAGGTGTTGTGCCCTGGCACCGCTGGGTCTTAAAGAACCCAGTCCTTCAGTTGGCGCCCCACGTGGGGCTGCATCAGTGGTACCGGTCCAAGCCCGACGATCGTGAGGAACTTCGTGTGAAATCTCCGAGGGAAGGTGCACTCCGCTTCATCGATCCTGTTGTCGAAATAAGTGGCCCGAAGACTTTTCCCGCGAAGATTCCCGCCTCCTGACGGCTGCGACGGACTGCTGCCCTGACTGTAGACCTGTTTTGGCGCCTGGCGTAGACCTTGGTATAGCGAGACGATTGACGGGCCTTCCTGGAGACGCCATCGATCTTTGAGTTAAGTATTTGTGGGTCGCTCCCAGAGTTCTTGGTTGTTGGCACTTTAGCGAGTGTTTTTGTTGTTAACGCTGTGTGAGTGTTTTTGTCGGTGACACTTTGCTAGCGTACTTTGTTGTGTTGTTTGACGACTGCAGCCGCCAAAAACCGAGGGTTTTGTTCTTTGCTGGGACTTGGTAAATCCCGTAACCCTTGAAGTTTGTGAAACTCGGCTAGTGTGCAAGATGCCTGGTCGCAGTACTTTGTTTAGTTGTTTCAGACCTTGTGGTATGGATTCCCGACTGGAGGACTCGTGTCCGATACCTCCGGTTGGAACTCCCACTTATGAGCTCTATAGTAAACATGGGCTAGGCCCGATTACTTTTAATGATTACTGGATCAAGTATACGAAGAAGGACGGCGACCTTCGTTGGCCGCCACATGGTAGCTTCGAGGCCCCGATTTTAGATAATCTAGAGATTAAATTGTTCGAAAGAAAGTCAAGGCCGGCCATGTTTGATGCCTTTCGGTTGTGGCGTAAAGAAGCCCGACAGAAAGAAATCAGACAGACTAAACTAAATCAGCGAGATAGTGCTGGTACCATTGTAAAGAAAGCAGAGCAGTTCCAGCATGATAAGGAGGTTAGGGAAAAGGAAGTGTTTGACAGATTACAGCGTATGACCGTAGATAAATGTTATCCCGCTTTGCCTATGGAGTCGGAAAAGAAGGAAGAGGCAGTTGAGGATCCTTTAATGTCCTATCTTATGAAGTCGCCACCTCCGTACGTACAGGGTACCACAGCCCCTGTGATTCCCCCTGTACCTGTTCCTGCACCTATTCTTCCTTTGCCTGTTCCTCAACCTGCACCCGTTCTTCCGACTGTTCCTGCTCCTTCCTCTGTTTCTATTCCTACTGCCCCTCCGCTTCCACATACTCCTGCTCACGCTACTGCTCCTGTTTTGTTAACCCCTACTGTTGCTACTGTTTCTACCCCTTCTCTTGTTAGTCCTGTGTCCTATGCTTCTCCCTCTACTCGTAGTCGTAATTCTCCTCTTGCGGCTAGTTTCTTTCATTCACTCGGACCTGTTCTTGGGTCCGCTGGTTCAGATGGTCCTCAGAGACGTAGTCAGCTTCCTGGAAACAGAGAACGCGTTGCGCTATATAATATGGCGATGGGTTGGATGGTCAATCCCCTTAGAAGTCCACCCCGTGTCGTACTCGATACCTTTTGTCAATTTAATATACCTACCCAGAGATACGTGTTTAACGAAATGTGTAAGTTCCTTCATGATCAGATAGCGGCCGATGCGCCTGACGAGGTGCTGACCGCTCTGTCTGATCTTCAGCTTCAGTTCGCGAATGGACTGATAGTGGATACTAACGTTCGACGTGCTGTTGAGCGGTTACTATCTTTTCGCCCCGCTCCGATCCCTCATGCATTGTTTGTCGAGGATGTTGAACAACAGCCACACGAGTCTGGTCAATTCCCTATGCGTGAAGTTCCACCGGTTTGGATGCCAGGTAACCCCGCAGCTGCCCCTCCGATCCCGCCGTTTTTCCAGAGAGTATGGATACATCTCCCATGGAAGAGATCGGAAGTGTTACAGGTGAAGCAATCTTTGCCTGACCCTCGCAAAAATCCTGCAGGGTATTATAAAGAATTATCGCAGCTCGTAGATGCTACGATAATGAATCTTGCTGATATCGATATGTTGTTCGGCAATGTCGTACCGCAACCGGTATGGGCTAAGATTCGTCAGGAAAATCACGCAAACGAACTAGGTGGTGATTGGGCGGCCATTGTAGCGGCGGATGGGTTGCAAGTTGGTGGTGCTAAGCCTGAACAGTTGATTGCTGCTCTCCCTCAAAGAATAATAACATTAATGAAAACTCTCATGCCAGCTATGAGGGTAAACTGGGACAAATTGTCAGCTTGTAGGCAAAAGAAGGACGAGAGTGTTTCCGACTTCTTTACGAGGTTCGAGGAGGCATTCATCGACCATAGTGGCCAGGATATGAGCACTGAGGGTGGTCAACGGTTGTTCGTGGATAAATTTGTTTCAAACTTGTTGCCCGATTTGAGCAATAAATTAAGGAATTCTGAAAGTGCATGGGCCGTCTCCACTTCCGCTCAGATATTGGCTACGACACAATATTATGAGAACAGAGAGAAAGAAGAGAATGACCGTGCTGATAAAAAAACTAAAGAGCTGAAAACTAAAGTGTTGCTTCAGCAAGCGTATCCTCCACGTTCGAATCAGAATAATTCGCAACAGAATAGATCTCAGCCACAATTGAATAGACCTCAAAATCGTAATGACTCCTCTTCCCAAAGATCGTCGTTAGGGTACAATCAATGTGCATATTGCAGACAAGAGGGTCACATTAAATTCAATTGTCCCGTTCTAAATGAACGTAACAGTGGTAACTCATCGAGAGGTGGTCGTGGTGGTTCGCAGCAGGCATCACGTGGTAGAGGTCGTGGTGCTCAGAACGATCGCTCAGATAACTCATCAAATTCCGATAATTGTTTTGATCAACGTGGATCGTCGCAAGGACGATCTGCACAGTACAATGTAGACGATTATTACGTCGATCAGGGAACTGACGACTGTAATTACTAGGACAGCCATAGACAAGGAGAGGGAGTGGTATCAGTTCCGGTTGATCAGAGAGGGCCTTACGTCGCAGTTGCTACATCGGGCGTCGTTGAGCCTTTTCTGTTGGACACTGGTGCAGCGAAAAGTTCCATTAAGCATTCGAAACTCCCTGGCGCACCTTTGTCTGGCTTAACCAATGTTTCCGTTGGATTCTCTGGCGCCCCCGTTAGCAATCCAGTTTCGCGCCCTTTGCCCCTCAAAATTGGGCCACGTGAGCTAGAGGCTCCGTTGATTCTAACCACAGGTTGTGGTGAAAATCTTTTGGGCCTGGATTTGCTTAAACGTTTGTATGCGACTTTGTATTGTTCTCCTGCGGGTGTAAAGCTTACGTTAGGAGAGAGGGTTGTCTCTCCCATGTACTTGTCTCTCGACAAGCTCCCACCGGAATTGAGTTCTCTTCCTGCGTCTTTGTGGGCGACGGGTCCAAACGATGTGGGCCTACTTGATATCTCCCCTTATGTTGTTCAGCTGAAATCTAATGTGCGACTGCCACGTATTCCCCAATATCGTATCTCCCTTGATGGTGAACGAGCACTGTTAGCGATCATCTATGATTTGATCGAGAAAGACGTTATTGAGGAGACTCGGGGAAACGTGTGCAATAGCCCTGTACTGCCCATTCTTAAACGTACTGATCCTTCAAAACCGCCTGTTTATCGTTTTGTTATCGATTTACGGGAGGTGAATAAAATTGTGGTTCCTCAATTCCCTGTTGTGCCTGACATCACGGCGCTACTGACTCTGATTCCAGCTTCTGCATCATGGTTTTCGGTGATTGACTTGAAAAATGCGTTTTTCAGCATCCCGATTGCTGAGGAGAGCAGGGACCTTTTCGGTTTCTCTCTTGGTGGACGCAGCTTCCGGTTCAAACGCGCTCCTCAGGGCTACTGTGAAAGTCCATCGATTTACAGTCAAGCCTTGAAGGGTCAACTGGATGCGTTTAGGTTGCCGGCTGGTGCGGCCTTGATCCAATATGTCGACGACTTGTTGGTGGCTGCTGATATCAGAACATTTGCAAAATTGCTACGGTGTCGTTGCTGCAACATCTCTGTGAGTTGAATCACAAGGTGTCACCTACCAAACTCCAATATTGTTGTCAAGAAGTAACCTATCTAGGTCACTTATTGTCAAAGGAGGGAAGGAGGTTGACCCCAGAGAGAATTGCAGCGATTGCGCGAATGGCTGTGCCAACAACCCAAAGAGATGTGCGTGCCTTTCTAGGTATTACATCGTACTGCAGGCAATGGATTCCTAATTTTTCATTGCTGGCGAAACCATTAGTCGCTCTTACGTGCAAGGATGTTTCGACTCCTTTGCCATGGACGGAAGAATGTCAGAAAAGTTTTTCTGAACTACGTGATTCATTGTGTTCGGCTCCTGTGTTAGGTACTCCTGACTACAGCAAGCCGTTTACGTTATATGTTCACGAGAGGGAAGGTTGTGCTTTGAGTGTCTTAACGCAACCTTTTGGTGGTAAGCAACGTCCATGTGCATATTTTTCCTCCACCTTGGACCCGGTAGCTAGAGCATTGCCGAGTTGTTTACGAGCAACAGCGGCAGCCGCGGTCTCCATCCGACAATCAGCAGGATTGGTCATGGATAATATGCTTACGGTAATGGTTCCGCATGCAGTTGATACTCTTTTGAATCGAACGAAAACCCAGCACTTGACGAGTGCGAGGCTGTCTGGTTACGAGTTGACGCTGTTGGCAAGCCACATTCAAATAAAGCGTTGTAATGTTCTGAACCCGGCAACTTTGTTACCAATTAGCACAGAGTCAGATGAAGTAGCAGAGCATGATTGCTACTTGAGGACCGAAGAAGAAACAAAAGGTCGAGTGGACCTTAAAGACACCCCATTGGAAGATCCGGATGGTACATTGTATGTGGATGGGTCATGTTTTAAATTGTCGAATGGCGATGTGACTACTGCTTATGCTGTTGTAACGTTGAATACTGTTGTTGAGACTGCAAGATTAAATCAGAATTCTGCCCAAGCTGCAGAGCTGATTGCTCTTACTAGAGCGTGTGTGTTAGCGAAAGGGAAACGTGTGAATGTGTTTACCGACAGCCAATACGCATTTGGCGTCGCACACAGTTTTGGACGATTGTGGAGAGAGAGAGGTTTCTTGACGTCGCATGGTACGAAGATTCAGCATGGACAGCTTGTGAATGATCTCTTGGATGCACTGACATTGCCTAAGCAAGTTGCAATTGTTAAATGTAGTGCGCATCGTAAGGTGACGGATGATGTTGGTCGTGGTAATGCGTTTGCGGATGAAACTGCTAAGGAGACTGCCCGGAACCTTAGCACTCGAATGTATGTGACGAGTTCGGTTAGGTGGCCTGCAGAATCGAGTATGTGTGAAGACACTATTGAGAGTGTGAAAGCAATTCAGAATGAAGCTACCGACACTGAAAAGACGAAGTGGAAAGAAAGTACGGGAAAGTTGGATGCGAATGGTTGTTGGATTGATTTGTCGGATCAGAAAAGATGGATGTTACCGGATGCGTATGTGCTGGCCGTTGTGACAATGGCGCATGGGTTAGCACATATTAGCTCAAAAGGTATTTGCAAATTGCTGTCCCCTGTATGGAAGAATGATGGTATCACGAAATGTGCTGAACGTCTGGTGAAGAATTGTATGGTGTGCATGATGTACAATCCTGGCAAAGGAACCCCAACTCCTCCTGGCAGTTTTGCTCCCCCTTCATATCCCTTTGAGGTGGTTCAATTGGACTTCATCCATATGGAGCAATGCAATAACCTGAAATACGTTTTAGTTGTGGTTTGCGCATTCTCCCGATGGATCGAGGCCTATCCTCTCAAAGACAATACTGCTTTGTCTACTGCGAAAATCCTACTGAAGGAATATTTTCCTCGGTATGGAATGCCTAGAGTTGTGTGGTCAGATAACGGAAGTGAGTTTGTGGGTAGTGTGATGAAGAGTGTGTGTAAGGGCCTTGGAATTAATCAGAAATTCCACAGCGCCAATCATCCCCAGTCAGCTGGATTGGTTGAAGGGTACAACGGCACCCTTAAACTAAAGCTAGCGAAGATACAGGCTACGACTGGTCTTTCGTGGCCTGACGCTTTACCTTTAGCATTACTGTCAACTAGGGCGACTGTACACTCCCGAGTAGGGCTTAGCCCCTATGAAATAGTGTTCGGCCGTCCTGCGAATGTGTGGGGGGTTCCTAGGCCAGGTATTTTTCGTGATCTTGAGTACCCAATGTTGATCGATTATCTTCATGACTTGACTGCTAAACTGAGGTTAATTCACCAACAGGTTCACGAAGCATTGCCGACGCAGACGGAGGGTCCAGGCCACCAGCTCCAGCCCGGAGACTGGGTGGTGACGAGAAATTTTTCACGCAAGAATAATCTGGACCCGAGGTTTACCGGACCCTACTAGGTCCTCCTTGCCACGAGAACTGCAGTTCGTCTTGAGGGGCGGAAGAATTGGGTGCATGCCACGCACACCAAGAAAGTCCCCATTCCGTTGCCAGCAGACTCGTGGGTGAGGAAAGGCATTGCATCAACTGAAACTGAAGTATTGCCGGCGTTTGTGCCTTTTAGCGACGCACAGCCTGTCGGAGAATCCTCAGTGCAGCAGAGAGACACTGTCGAACAATTGTCAGCAAAAGACTCAAGATCAAAACATTCAGCTGATCAACAGGACGCTGTCCCCTCAACGGATCCTTTGTTTGACGAACAGACACGTCCTGGGAAAACTCGATACTTTCTACGATCCAACACCAAAGACTAATAAAGATCCTGTTTTTGCTATATTGACAACTGCATTATCCCGTTTTCCGTGATCAGTTTTGAACATTTATACTATTGTAATTATTTGTATATATATTAATTGAGTTCCGTTCCTTACACTTTTTGCTTTCACAGCTGAGAGACATTGTTTTGCATATATATATATATATATATTGTGCATTGAAGGCCGTAGGGCCGTGCGCGTACTTCCTTCTGGATAGTAGGTCTTGACGCTAGGTTAAAGGCCGTCGGTTCCTGGGAACTCCTAGGGATTGACTATTGCTACACAGAACGAAGTGCGTCAAGAAACGTTGCGGACGGTCGTAGGGAATGGCATTCTCGAAGTTGAATGATTTGGAAGGAGCTCAGGTTCACAGATTCAAGCTGCAGCAACTCAGTCGCACCAAATGTTTTAGATTCCAACTGTTTCTATTGTTTTTGACTGCTTCTGCATTATTGGCGGGTGGGGTGTATTACATGATGTCTTACTTCTTACCTTCTGCTACACCTACTCCTACTCCTGACCCTAAACCTACCTCCACTGTTTCTCCTCATTCTTTTCATATGTTACCCGAACACGAACAGGCTAGACGTGTAGAATTCCGCAACAATTCCTTTATTCAGCTCCTCCATCAGCATCAGTTAGTAGTTAACACTACTAATTGTGGGGTGTGTGGGTTGATGCCACATACTACGGATAAGGGAATTCCATATCTGGTGTTACCGTATAGTTCCCAAGGGTCAGCTCGAGCATTCCAGACAATGTTTCGAAGCGCACTGGGTTTCCACCCCATTCGAGAACCGCGTTCTCCCTACTCTGGTCCTACCTCGTATCAAAAACCTTTGTCGATAGCAATAGAGGATTTAGATAGCGATATCTATGATCCCTCGCTTATTCCCGAAGAAGAGGTACAGGCCTATAGGGTCCTAAGTAGAGGTGAATATAGCGTGTTCACTAGTGAAAAGCAGCTTAAGAGCTCGCCCCCAATATGGGTCGTACCCCACACTGGTAATTTTTGTCTTATGGGTTGTGGCCGAAGATCGCAAGCCCGACTTGGAGCAAGTGCTTGCACTGAAAATTACATACTGCCGATGGTCTCGTCCCCTGTGTTTCTGGCTGCCAAGGGCACATACTTTATTTGTTATGATCGTGCATACGCATGGTTGCCCGCTGACTTCATGGGCTCATGTTTCATTGCAAATCTGTTGCCTCCGACGTTTACTGTAGATGCCGATTATCATAAGACTAGAGTTGTGCGAGGCGTAATTAGCGAAGAGGATACTGCCGGTCAAGAGGCAGGAGACTTTTTCAAGGGTTTCCTCCCGTTTTGGGGACCTATGGTTAATAGTAGGAACCTGAGACTGTTGACCCGAGTGGTAGAATCGACAGCTAATATTACTGCCAGTGCCCTTGGTAATATCACCACTGAACTTCAGGCGGAGAGACTTATGACGTTACAAAACCGAATGGTTTTAGATGTCATCTTAGCAGATCGAGGTGGGGTATGTAAGGTGATCCATTCGAGCTGCTGCATTTTCATTCCAGATAATGCTCCAACTGTCTATCAAGCCATCTCGAGGTTGCATAAGATCTCCGAATCCATACACGTGGATGTAGGGGATTGGACGCTACTTGGGTGGTTTTGGGGCCTGATGTCGACTTGGGGTTGGAAGATTCTGATGATCATCGGAGTCGTTGTGGTGTTCCTGTTCACGTGTTGCCTTTGTGTGCAGTGTGGTCCTGCCTTATGTGGCCTCTGTGCTACAACGTGTATGAGACAGCCACCTGTTACCAATGGGACTCGGTTGGACAGAGCTATGCTACAGCAACATCTCGATGGTCTGATGAATATCGAATATGATTCCGACTAGTGCTTGCCTACATGAGGGCAAAAGGAGCGTCTGAGGTTCCGTGACGATTGTAAGTGGTGCTTTCGACTCGCACGAATATGGTCGAGTCTGGTATCTATGAACCGCAAATGACGAGTTTAGTAAGTGTGCGCAGTTTCGCTGTGCTAACTTAAACCGTTCGTTTGTTATGTGGGTTTTTTATCTGTACCCACGGGTTCCATCTTAGATACGGCATCCATTTTGTCTCTTGCCCTCAAGTAGCCAGCGAACGGACGATGTCCGCTTCGCGACCCTGGGACTCCCAAGATATTTGCGGAAGACACATGTCCTTTGTAAGTGTCTTTATGACGAGGAGGATGCTACTGTAAAGCAGATGGCGCCGCTCGAGGCTCATCTTGCCGCACGGACTTATTGTCTCAGCCGTGCATCTCATTAGACACGTCCCTTTGATGCCTGTATCTCGTGTTTCCCGATACCTCCCCTTTTACACCCTTTCCAATCTCCCCACTGTCTCCGTCTTCCTCTGCACCTGTCCTTGTTCCTATTTCGATCTGTTTTACTGCCGATTGGAATGCACTAATGTTGGGAAGATGGGTTTTTACAGTTGGGAACCACCAAATGTTTCCGCACTTACGTTCCGGACCTCATGTGTATCAAAGTGACCAAAGCGACCCCTCTGGGGGATAATGGTGGGAACCGGGTTGTAAACTTTTGTGTGCCATGTTGTCCTATGGGTAAAAACTGTATAAAAGGAGCGATCCACAGAACCAATTTGAAGCAGTCTCCCCGAACTACACTCGATGTACTTCCTGTGATTTCTGTGTTCCCTGCAGCAAATAAACCTTGAATCTTTGACGCCGAAGGAAGTGTCCCGTGTCTCTGTGATTCGTACGCCGGAGCAGGTTACCCACGAAGGTTTCAGGTGTTGTGCCCTGGCACCGCTGGGTCTTAAAGAACCCAGTCCTTCAGGAGGATGCCGTGCGCTGCTCCATCTGTTTCACAGCCCTGACCCCCTGACCTTCGAGAATTGCATGCGGGACTATCGGGTGCCGCAAACTGATAAATACAGGCATTTACAACTGCTTCATTGGGCCACGTCGCCGGGAGTGCGGGAGGCAGCAACGAGGCCTCCCTCCAAATTTGAGGCCTTCCTGCTGAAAACATCCACCATGAAGGGGGCCATCTCCTTCTTATACCAATTGCTGCTTCAATCCGCCCTTTCCCCTAGACCACGTTACATGGAGCAGTGGGAGGAGATGGTGGGGAGGGACATCACCGAAGGTGAATGGGCGGCACTATGGAGGGATCTGACCCAATTTAATCACTCGATCCTCCTAAGGGAAGCGCACTTAAAAACTCTTACACAGTGGTATATGGTCCCGAACCGGCTTCATCGTATCTACCCGGCCGTCTCGGATAGGTGTTGGAGGGGCTGTGGCCTTCTGGGGGACTTCCGCCACATTTGGTGGGACTGCCCAATCATCAAACCCTTCTGGGATGAGATTCTCTCACATATTAAAGACATTTTGCGGTACCCTATTGATAACTCTTTGGCATTCGTACTCCTGGGCCTGAGGGATCCTGGCCTTGAGCACCAGACGCGCGCGGACAAGAAGATTCTATGGCTTTGCTTAGGCGCTGCCAAGCTCACGCTGGCTGCAGCCTGGAAGCGGAAGGAGGCACCAGCGATTTCACTCTGGCACGCGAGACTGTGGAGGCTCCTGAGTCTTGAGAGAATGGTGGACATCTTCCTCGGCAATTACAAAAACTTTAAACACATATGGGGTCCCTTGGTGTCCTTTCTTTCTACTGGTTTGCCCTCGGCAGTATGCCCAGCATCGTTGAGGACCTTACATCTCTTTCAGCTTTAAGTATGCGTGACGGATGACTGGAGAGTGAATGTGGCACCGTCACGGGGGGAGAGGGTGGGACGTGGGAAGTTATGTTTGTGTTTTCTTCGGTCTGCAGTCGGGGCATCTATGCTTCATGGACGAGGCACCTTTTCGCGTTTTTGGGACTCTTGACCTATTCCCAGCTTGATTAGCAGAGACTCCCGGCTATGGAGCTACGTATAAGACTGCCTCTACCCTGCGATTGTTTGAGTCTAGAGTTTGCTCCTTTTTCCCGCATTGTGTCACTGCCTCGTCCTGATCTACTGTTTTTCCCACTGTGTGGGATCATCTGTGCGCCCGATGTGGTACCTTTTGTCTATTGTTCCTTTTGTACTCTGCAAAATAAAATTTTACAAAAAAAAAAAATGCAATAATACAGTAAAAATACCTTATAGTGTAGAGTAACATATAGCATCAATGCCCACACAGTCGGTGACAGATCAGGTCACGCAAATCTCCACAAGACAAAAGATAAATGCAATCTCCTGATATCCATTTACAGAACAAAATGTTAATTTCAATATGGCTGTTAACCAGCGATAATGCCAATGTTTGCATTCCCATTAACAAGGGATAATGTCATTCTCAGCACGGCAAGTAGCAGAAGATAATGCCAGTCTCCACATGATCTGCAACAGAAGAAAATGTCAGTCTCCTTGTAGTCATTTAATGTATGCGAATCTCCACATGTCCAGCAACAGAGAAAATGCCAACCTGCGCATGCCTTATTACTAGATCACGTGACTCGTTGCATGTCCAATAGACCCCATGTCAGTCTCCACATAGCAATTCATGAATAATCATAGCAATCTCCAGATGGTCAATAACAGAAGGCAGCAAAATAGTAACATTAATATAATGTGCTTGCATTTAAAAAAAAGTTTGCACGTGGTTTATCAATGCACTTGCATTATATAAAAATGTTTGCACGTGGTTTGTCTGAGTAATATCCGCAAGCAAATGTTTAGAAAACGGGTGCAAAATATTGAATTTTAACACACATTTAGTTAGTATAATTTAATAAATATTGCAATAAGTATAAACGCATGCAAGCGTTCTCCAGCCTCCCACAAAATCCCCCGCTTGAAAAAGACCCACTGTAGCGCCAGAAACAGACATAGACAGCTCTTAAATAGCACTAATTTATAGAGACTGAACTTCAGTTTAGATGCTTACAACCTCCTTTTAAAATCATGTCATCATCCATTTTTTTTAATGATGCATTTTTTTATTTTTAAGTTTGATTTATTGAAGAAAATAAAGAGGGGGGAGGAAGGGGAAGGAGGGGGATAAGAGTTACAATAAGTAGATGGATAAAATAAGCAATACATTAATGATTCTCATGAAAGGTAAGCATAACAAGCATGAGGAATTATGAGCAAAGCATGTGAGTATAAATGAAAGGTAAAATACAGTATATTGAGACATAATAATTACAGCAATCGGGTGATAAGAAAATCAGGTAATACGAAAAAAGAAAATCATAAGGGGTTTGCGTACTTCAACTGTGCTAGAATCTGGAGAGGGATGTACAGGAGCAGAGGAAGAAAGATATGTTACCAAAGGAAGACAAATCAGGTCACGCTTAATGGCCAGGGAGATAGGAGACACATAATTGGTATCTAGACGGTGATGAAAACAGACCGCATTCCACCAAGATTGGTAGGAAATAGTTGCAGATTGTTTCCAGTTTGAAGTAATGGTATGGAAAGCTACAGCTATGAAGAGGTCGAGTAAAAGGTAATGGTTGGGGGAATAAGGAAGTTCCGGTGAAAGAAAGCCTAGAAAAACTTGTGAAGGGGAAAAGGGAACCTGGAATCGGAATTTTTTTTGTATTTGCTTCCAAACTAGTTGCCAGAACTGGGAAGTAGGAGGGCAATGAAACTGCAAGTGTTTGAGATCTGCAGAGGGACAAGGACATGACCAACAGGTAGAGGGAGTATCTGGTGAAAAACGAGATAAAGCAAGTGAGGTGAATAAAGTTCTGTTATAAATAAAATATAAAGTTTGGGTAGTATTAGCAGCTCTAGAGGTCTTATGAAGTTTAGTCCATATTTTATCCCAAAGAAGTCCAGGCCAACTCTTAGAAAGATCTGATTCCCAGGTAGTCTCAATGCGGGACTTCAGTCTGTCGTTGGTAAAACGGAAAGAATTATACAGAGCAGATGCAGAAGGAGAAGCCTCTAATAATAGGGAAGTGGGTCTACGCTCTAAAGGAACATTGTTAGAAGGTGATAGGGAGCGAAGACTGGGTAAAGGGCAGCGTGTTGTGACCGAGCAGAAGTGGGTAGTGAGAAAAAGGATTGAAGTTCCTGGAAGGAGAGAGGAGTACCCTGAGAAATTAATTGAGAAATCTAACATATTCCTCGAGAATGCCATGTTTTCCAATAAATGGTGCGGTTACGGATTTTGAGAAGTGAATTGTTCCAGATCGGTTGTTCGTGGATGGAAAGAAGGGAGGGATAAGATGAAGATAGGTAGGGTAGAAGGAGATTACGAGAATGAGAGATAACAGGCATGCGAAGGCGAGCTAAGGAAGACGTAAAGGACAAGAATTCGCGAAAGGTAAATGGAGAAATAAAGGAGGATTCCATACTCAACCAGACAGGAGGATAATGAGCAAAATTAGAAGAAAACCAGCAGATTGATTGTTTCAAAGAAAAGGCTTGATGATACTCTTTAAAATCAAGAAAACGTACTCCAGAATGAGCCTTATCCTTCCGCAGGGAGGCAAGAGCTATCCGAGGACGTTTACCGTTCCACAGAAATTTCAATAGTAAAGAATCAATCTTTTTGAAGAAAGAAATTGGAATGTGTAGAGGAAGCATAGAAATAGTGTAAAGAAGAAGGGGGATAACATCATCTTTATAGAGTTGAGCCGGCCCCACCAGGACAAAAAGAGCGGATGCCAACGCGTAATAGCCATGTCCATTTTCTTGGAAATGTAATCGAAGTTTAGTTTAAGAGTATCAGGTAAAAGAGGAGCAAACCAAACCCCCAGGTATTTGATTTTAGATGGTTGCCATGAGAAACCTGTTTGAGAAAAAAGATGTTTCTGGTAAAGAGGATTCAAAGGCAAGATTTCACACTTATCGGCGTTTAAGCGATAACCAGAAACTGCAGAGAAGGAAGAGACCTGTTGAAGAAAGGAGGGAATAGAGGTAATAGGGTCGGAGCAGTAAAAAAGAATATCATCAGCATAAACCGAGAGTTTGACCTGATGGGAACCAAATTGAAAACCAGAGATGCTGGTATCCAGACGGATTTTAGTAAGGAAGGGTTCCAAAGCTAAAATAAAAAGCAAGGGGGATAAGGGGCAACCCTGCCGAACTCCCCTATGTAAAGAGAAATAGTCTGAGGACACCCTGTTGACAAAGATAGAGGCCTGAGGATCCGAATAAAGTAAAGAAACAATAGAGATGAATTTGGAAGGGATGCCGATCCAACGTAAAGCCTGAAACATAAAATCCCACCCAATCCTATCAAAGGCTTTCTCCGCGTCTAAAGAGATAGCTGCGAAAGGAAGAGTAAGAGAGGAAGCCTTGCTAAGTATGTTAAGGAAGACATGAGAATTATCGGAGGAGAGACGTCCCTTGACAAAACCTGATTGTTCAGGGCCAATTAGATCCGGTAAAAGGGGATCCATGCGTAATGCTAGTATCTTTGCTAGAATCTTATAATCAGTATTAACCAAGGATATTGGTCTGTAATTCTTGCATAAAGAATGATCCTTATCCTCCTTGGGAATCAAGCAAATTAAAGCCTGTTGAAACGAACCGCTTGAGGAACCCATTCCGAGGAAGGCTTGAAATAGAACTAAAAGTTTAGGAAGGAGAAGAGAGGTAAAGTGGCTGTAAAATTCAGTAGTAAATCCGTCAGGACCCGGAGACTTACTGTGGCGTAATTTAGAAACAGCATGGGAGATTTCAGAGAGTGAAATGTCCTGGTCCAGGGAGTGAAAATCAACATGAGAAACCAGAGGAGAGGGAAGAGAATGAAAGTAAGAAATGAGATCAGCAGATTTCGGAACCTGTTCGGGAGTATAGAGATTGTCGTAAAATTTGACGAACTCGGTGAGGATGTCCTTATCCTTAAATGTAGATTCTCCAGAAGAAGTCTTAATAGATTCAATCTTTGTACGTTCCTTTCGTATCTTCAAATAATTGGCCAGGAGTTTCCCCATTTTATTCTTACCTCAATAATATCTGGAGTTGCATTTTAGCAAGATGTTAGAGGCAGCTTTGGTTGTGAATTTGTGGAATGAGATCTTTGCTTCAATAAGTGATTTAAGGGAAGTTTCAGATTTAGATGCATAATAGGCAAGTTCTAAAGCCTTAATATCAGCTAAAGTTTTCTCTGATTTGGCTTCTCGGAGTTTCTTCCGCCGAGCCACAAAATTGATAATACAACTCCTAGAGGCTGCTTTAAAAGAGTCCCAAACCATAACAAAAGGGGAATCAGGGGTATGATTGAAAAGAAAAAATTCCTTGGCAAAGGCGGGAAATTCAGTACAAAAAGTGGGCTCCAAAAGCAAAGCATTATTGAATCTCCATCTGCCAGAGTGGGGAGAAAATGGGAGTAGGTCAAGATCCACAAAAACTGGAGCATGGTCAGAGAGCAGAATGGAGCTGATTTCAGAGCGGATAGCATGTTGGGACAAGGATTTACTAAGGAAGATATGGTCAATACGGGATTGGGATTGATGAGGAGGGGAGAAAAAACTGTATTCTCTAATATCTGGGTTACACAGTCTCCAAATATCTACTAAAGCATTGTTTTGAAAATAATTTACAAATTGAGTGTGCATCCTAGATGGGACAAAATTAACTTTTGATCGTCGTTCAAGGAAGGGGTCAAAACCTGATTACAATCTCCACCGAGAAGTATGTTATCCCCAGAGAGGGAGGACAGCTTAGTAGAGATAGAGGGCCAAAAGGACCTATCGATCCCAGTAGGGGCATAGACGTTAAAAAGGGTGAGAGGAATATTATCTATGAGTAATGTAACAATAACCCAAGGGCCATCAACATCACATTCATGAGCGATTGAAGAAACATTTAACTTTTTATGCAACAAACTTACGACACCATTCTTTCTGGTTGCCGTAGGAGAGCAAATAACATGACCCACCCAACAACGCTTGAGCTTTAAAGCCTCTACTTCAGCGAGATGAGTCTCCTAAAGGAGGGCAACATCAGTCTTAAGTCTTGCTAAATGTGAAATAACTCTTTGCCTTTTAATGGGATTATTTAATCCCTTAACGTTCCATGTCGTTACACGGAATGGAACAGTTGAGAAAAACAACTAACAGCAACATACTTATTAATGCGTAAGAAATAAACCGTAAAAAATTGAGAAAAATGGAAACTTAGTGAAAAGGAGAAAAGGATGAGAGATAAGAAAGAAAGGAAGGAAAGATGCAAGGAGAGAGGAAGAGAAAGATAAGGAGGTGATGAAGGAAACGAGTAAGAGTGAGAAGAGAAAAAAGAGGACAGGAAGAGGAAGGATGAAGAAAGAGATAAAAGAAAACAAGAAGACAGTACAAGTCCAAAAAGGACGACTGAAAGACATACTTACTAAAACTGAAAACGCAGACAAGAACGGGGGTGGAGGCGCCAGAAGATGACGGCGACGACAACAAGAGCGAACGCCAGACCTCAAACATCACAATTCCAAAGGGCAGTGTACAGAAACAAGGTATACATCGGGAGGGAATAAGAAAGGGAAGCATCTGTAAAAATAAGAGAGAAAGAGGGTAACATATGGGCTGAGTAGAGAACATAAAACAGCAAAGGGCAATAATACAGAGGTAATGCATAGAAGGGAGAAAAGACAATAGTAAAAAGAACTACAGATAAAGAACAACATCAACAAAATTACAAGATCTTCATGAACAGTCAGCCAGGTCCGGAGACATCCATAACATCAGGAGCGTGTTGGCGAAGGAAAGCTTGAAGGACGGCAGGATCCTCATAGGTAGTGGTTTTGTCTTTGTACGTAACTTTGAATAGACAGGGATGCAGAAGTCCATATCGAGCATTGAGGGCTCTGAGTTGTGGGCGCAAGTCCAAGAACCTCTTCCTTCTGTCTGCAGTGGCCCTGGAGACATCTTGAGACAAATAAAGACTGTGACCTTCCCACAGAATTTGTTTTTTGAGTTTAGCAGCTGAAAGAACCTGCAGAAGATCCGTATACTGAAGGAATAGCATGATGACTCCTCTAGGTTTAGAAGAAACCTTGGAACCTAGGAGATGGTCTCTTTGAATGTTAATGGAGCCTAAGGCTGGGGCATCCAAGATCTTTGAGAGAAAGGATTGGAAGAAGGCAGTAGGGCTGGACCCTTCCGTAAATTCAGGAAGACCGTATAAGCGGAGGTTGATCCTACGATTTCTATTTTCAAAATCCTCTGTTTGCTTTTTAAGAAGAAGAACTTCAGCCTCCAATGAAGGGATTCGAGAGCAAGAGGACTGAAGAGAGTCCGTTGACTGTTCCAGGAGAAGAACACGACCGTCTAGGGAGGTCCATTTCTCTTGCATGGCCTGCATATTTTTAGAAGTAGCTTCCATGAAGGGTTTAAGAACACGGAGTTCTTCTAGGATAATGTGCATAGATGAGGGAGAAGCAGAGCATTCAGGTGACGGAGGGTCTTTTTTTAAGGCGTTTGGAGGTTGAAGAGGATACTGCTTTAGCACCATTCTGAGACTTAGGGATAGCGCCATGTCTGACCTCAGACCTGGACATTGTGGTTTCTTCTAGATCCTGAGAGCGAGTGTCCGAATCCGAGCCGATAGGTAGTTTGTTGACCGTAGAAATCTTCAAAACGGGGAGCTTCCCCATGTAATAATTAGTGAGCAACAACTTACAGAAGGACGATTGAGCCAAATGACGTATTGGAAAGCTCATCAATTAAAATAAAAAAACATGGGAGAAGCGAAGGCGCAGATTGGAAAAATGAGGAAGAAGCCGATAGTTCTCGATCAGCAGAGAGAGATAAACTAGAACATACCGCCAAAATATAGTCAACATCAAGCAAATCGTGGTATAGAAGGAAAGGCTGAAAGCCAGAGTCAGTCATGCGTCAGGTCCAAAAAGAGGAGGAAGCATGTTAGCAACAGGCTGAAGTAAACGCAGACAGACAGGTTAAATTCAGATGTTCCAAAAATGCACTGAAAGCAGACCAAAAAATGCATAGGAAGTCAAAAGCGCATATTAACTTTGTTTTCCACCATAAGCGCTGCAACAGCGTAGCCAAAGTCATGAAAAGCACTGAAAAACGACAGTAGGAGGCATTGTACTCAGCAGTGAGGAAGAGTCATTAACAAAATGGCGGCTGGTCATAAGGTTTCAAAATCGCGGCAAAAAGAGAGCAAATTTAGGCGTTTTAAGAATAGCCTGCTGCAAGCAAACTCACCACATTAGGGGATAAGGTGATTCCTGTGGGCAGCAGGCTGTTGTGAGCTGTTGAAGGAGGAATGCCTCATGAGGGGAATTGCGCATCGCTCACTGATAGCGCAAAATGGCGGCCGGAATTTGAAAAACCGGCCGGAATGAACAAGTCCGCCAAACAGGCTCAAAAAGTGAAGTTGGTGAGGGCACTGGGCTCACCTCAAATTCCGAAGACGAATGTTGTGTGTGGCAGCGCTCAGCGACCCAGAACACTGCCGATAATCGCGGTAATTCCGAGGTCGGCGCCGGAGCTCCGAATCACGCCGCCATCTTCGTTGGCATATTAGCCATGCCCCGATGCACTTTTTTCAAACCTTCTAAAATGTAACCTTGCCCCACCGCTCATGCCACACTGTATATAATAATGTACTTTGCCATTAGGACAGTCCTCACTCTAAAGTGGCCTTTATTTTGGGGGTCTGAAAATGACTTTACCCACATTTTGTAACATCTCTTAATTTCTTGTTGTAACCACCTCTGACATGACTTTGTCCAGTCCAGTGTATATCCGTGGTCAAGTGGCAACTCCTCCGTAGAGGCGGCGCCCCACTGCTTTCTCGCGGTGCGAGAAGCAGAAATATAAAACAGTAAAACTACCATTTTATGTTGTTTCTGCTTCTTACACTGCGAGAAAGCAGAAGTGCCTGGTTGTGTGTGAGGTCCTGCTCGAGGGCAGGGGGAGTGGCTTACCCTTTGGTTGGCTTTGGGCCGACCAAAGCAGTCATGTGCTTTCTCACTTTTCTCTTTGTAGGCTGCAGCCTATATAGAGAAAAGGGCCTCCCATTAGGCGCCCGGCTGGGGCGCTGTGCACCTGCACTGCACCAATCACAACACCGCCATTGCAGCATTGTGATTGGCAAAGGGGAGGGAGGCTGGCCAGTGGCTGCTTCCTGTTGAGGAGAGCAGCAGAAAAAGCCTGAATCGGGAGCCGGCCAGGACCTGAGGTGGCCTGGTGAAGGTAGGATTTATTTTAATTTAATTAAACCCCTCCCACCTCCCCCCTTAAGTTTTATTTTAATTTAATTTAATAAAACCCAAAGGTGAGCTCCTACCACTCCCCGTACTCTTTGGAAGCGTGTCAGCATATTGGAGTGCACGAAGGGAGGTGGTGTTGAGAACCGCCCCACATGACAACTGGGGACCATGCTCTCTGCTGCAACTGAAGTGTATTGGCTGCCCGTTTATGACTGGTGGAGGTCTGCATGACAGCAGTGGCCTGGGAGATGATCTGAATCCCCAAATGGTGCGGGCATGTAACGATCAAGAGGATGCATCATATAATGTGCAGTTGTCAGTGACGGGTGCCTAACGTAGTGTAAACTCTAGCTATTATTTGTGCATTCCCAGTGCTCTAGCTTCCCTCATCTGTCTGTAGGTCTGACAAGGCCTGTACTAAGATTTACCATGCTCTTGCTTGTTCCAGGGCCGTTTCCTGTTGGGAGCGTTGGGCCTGTCGCAGCCGAATGGTGCTCTCGCTCCTTGCCCATTTGCAAAGCTCTGCCCTCCAGCGCTTATAAGGTGGCCCTTCCTTTGATTTCCAGTGCAGGGTGATTTCCCTCTTCGTTGATATGAGCCCTAAATCTATAAATTTACTAGTTACTTTTGTTTTGGGTGTATGGGGGAACCAAAGCAGCACACATGTGGCCATATCATAGGTCAGATCTCTGCTCGTGACTTCATTCAAAAGTGCTCCCACTTCTAACTAATAGTTCCCTATTCTTGGGCAGTCCCAAAGCATGTGCTCCAGTTCCGCTTCTCCCTCGAAACATCTGGGGCACGCTGCATCTTGTGCCTGGAAGTACTTCCGAATGTTCCCCCATCGTCAAATAAGCCCGGTGTACTCAGTTGAAGTCTCGCATAGCGAGTGCCCTTTCACGCCCTTCTGAGGACATGCCTCCATGTTTTGTCTGGTATCGGCCGACCTATCCCTGCCTCCCATTTCAATTTCAGATCAGCCAATGGTTGCAACCCTTCGTGTAGCATCCTGGAGTGAAGGCACGTAACCGCTTTAAAGGTCCCTGCTGCCATTACCACGTACTGGCACGCCATTGTAGTCTTAGGGTCTGCCTGCCCTTCTTTCCAATGCCTCCGAATCGCTGCCACCACCGCAGCATGGATCAAGAAATCACCTTTCAGGAGGTCATATCTCTCCTGTGATGCCTGAAATGACAGTAATTTTCCCTCCGCGTATAGGTCACCTACCATATGGTTTCCCATTTGCTCCCATCCCTCGAGAGCGGACCAGTCGCTCCTATGAGGAAGTGCAGTCAGCATCCCAAACGAGATCTCTGGAGCATGGGGATGCAGGACTCCCGCCCTATGCTGGCTACGATTCCAACATGACCTCAGAGTGCTCTCCTCTAGTGACAAATCCCTGGGGAGAAGTGCCTGCTGTAGGACTATATATGAAAGGATATGCCTTTGCATCCCTGTACCTCTCATATGGTCAGGGCCCTGAAACTCCACTTCAATCGCCTGTGTGAGTACCTGTAGCTGTGCCGCTAAATAATGAAGTTCAAAGTCCGTAACTGCCAGTCCCCCTTCCAGCTTCGGGCGCATCAGTTTGTCCAATGCTACTCGCTTCCTACCAGTCCCCCACAAAAAGCCGATAACCATTGGCCTTAGTTCCTTGAACATCCCAGGCGGGATCCAAACAGAGAGCGTCTGGAAGTAATAAAGCAGCCTCGGCAACGCCACCATTTTAAGTAAGGCTATCCTCCCCATTACTGATAACGGGAGCGTGGACCAGAATTCCAGGCTCCCCTTCAAGGCCCTTATACAGCGCCCTATGTTCCCTTCCAGGACGTCCGTGGCATTGTGATAAATTTGGACCTCGAGATAAGTGAGGCACCTCGGTTCCCGTTTTATCTCCTGGGAAAGGGCTGGAGCCACCTCGTATGGTCGTACTGGAAACAAGCATGTCTTACTCCAGTTCACTCTGAGTCCTGACAAATATCCAAATTTAGTCAACAAAGTGACTGCCCCCCGCAGTGCTCTTTCCGTATTCTCTAGGTATAAGAGTAGGTCATCGGCATACAGCGATATACGGTGTGGTATTGCATTCTGCCAAAGACCGTCAAAACTCGCCTGCACCGCTAGGGGTTCTATTGCCAGTGCAAACAGCAGTGGGGACAGGGAACATCCCTGTCTTGTACCCCTCAGCACCGGGTATTGGGTGGATATCAGTTTCCCTAGTCTCACTCTCGCTACTGTGAAGAGTATAAAACTTTGACCCAGTTCCCAAATAGCGCACCCAGAGAAAACCGCTCCAGTACTTTATAGAGGTACGTCCATTCTAGGCTATCAAAAGCTTTTTTTCTGTCCACTGAAAGAACCACCGGTGCGCCGAGATCACAATGATCTGTCCTCATGATCCTCATGAGCCGCCGTATATTCGAGGAAGTGTTTCTAGTTGGAATAAATCCAGCCTGGTCGGGGTGCACTAAGGTGGTCATGTGAGGTAATAATCGAGTTGCCAGTATCCTACTCAGAATCTTATAATCTGTCGTCAACATGGATAAAGGTCTACAGGATGTTACCTCCTCCCCGTTCTGACCCGGTTTCAAAAGGGGAATAATCAACGCCTCACGCATGGAAGACGGCAACTGACCCAACTCCCTGGCCTCCTTGTATACTTCGAGAAGATGAGGAGCCAGCAGATCAATATATTGTGCATAGAATTCAACCGGTAAGCCGTCTACTCCCGGAGTTTTGTTCCGAGCCATGTGCTTGATTGCGCTTTGGATCTCTTCTAACGTGACATCTCGTCCCAATATTTTAACCTGTTCCTCTTCTAAGTGTGGAAGATGGAGTCCCTCCAAATAGTCATCTATTGCCTTCTCCTCTACCCCCAAGCCACATCTGTATAATAGCTCATAGTAGCCCAAGAACCGTGCCATGATCTCGTGTTGGGTGTACACTATGGTGCCTGTACTAGTTCCCATAGCTAGAACTGGGCAACCTCTCGGCGCCGGGTCGGCCAGCCAAGCCAGCAGTGATCCAGCCCTATCCCCCTCCGCTAGTACCCTTGCTGTATAATTCTACCTCTGTCGCTGCTTGTTCCTTTGTCTCTAGTAGTTGTGTGTGTAAGGCTGGCTGCTCTGGCGGCTGTTGTTCCAGCCCCCTCAGTTTCTCCTCAGCTTTATCTACATCAGTTAACAACACTTTCCTCATTCCTGTATAGTTACTGATACATAGCCAACGTACCACAACCTTGAAGGCGTCCCACTCCACTGCTCTAGAAGATGCCGTTCCCTCATTTTCTGTGAAATATTGTTCTATACCTTCCTTTAGCGCTGTCTGGTAGACCTGGTCTTCTAGCGTTTCCGGGCGTAAGCGCCACGTAGGAATGGGCAATCTAGCCATCTCCCAATTAACAGACATCAACAACGGGTTGTGATCGGATATAGTCCTGGCCAAATATTCCGATCGTCCCACCATTGAGGCCATCGACCGTGAGCACAGAATCGCATCTATTCGAACCTGGAGTTCATGCAGGGCTGAAAAAAAGGAGTAGTCTCTATCCCACGGGTGTTGAGTACGCCAGATATCTACCAAGCCCCATCTTTCCTGCCAGTTCAATCTACTCTGTGTTAGCCGGCACACTGGTGAGTCCGCCAGCAGAGGGTGTGACCTATCCAGCTCAATATCTGTAAGTGAATTAAAATCTCCCCCTGCTAGTATAGGATTAGTCAAATAATGTGCTAGGGCGCCCCACATGTGCTCGAAGATGTGTGCCTGATCTGTGTTAGGTGCATATATACTGCAGAGAGTGATGTCCCTCCCATGAAATCGTCCCTCTACCGCCACACATCTGCTCCCTGGATCCACCACATGCTGTGTAGCTTGAAAAGGAACCATAGCCCGCACCCAAATCAGTGCACCTCTAGCAAATGCCGAGTACGACGTACAGAATACCTGACCCCTCCATCTACGCTGCAATGCTTGTCCCTCTGCTTTAGTGAGATAAGTCTCCTGTAGGAAGGCTATCTGGACTTCCCTCCTGACTAAATACGCACGGACTTTGTGACGTCTTGTCATTGTGTGTAGGCCTCACACGTTCCAGGAAATGCAAATCAATTCAGGTAACGTTCCCATCGTTAACGAGCCGCATACCCCTGACTGTTTCTAAGCATCTGCCCACACCAATCGAGCCCGACTTCAGAACAACATCCCCAACTTTCTTCCCCATCCACCCCCTCAGAACAGGACCCAATATCAGTCTATCAGCCCCCATCCAAACTCAAAAGAAACAACCAAAACACTCAACTATATCCCGCAGTAGTCACTGCAGGTTCGCCTTATCGGCTAGTGGGGTGTGGCTCTGGCCCAGCAGGCAGCTACGCCAGCCCACAGGCCCTGTGTAGGAAGACCTCAACATTCGGACCCTTTGCTGATAATCATAAGGTCACCATTTCCCTGCTCTTTTTCGCTTCAATGACCCATCAGCCATGCGTCCCTGAGAGCGCCACCACTGCCTGTAGGGCCGCCTGCCGCTCCTCGCCTGTCTGAGATGACAATGGTTTCTGCAACCCCTGTCTCCTCTGACGTATTCGTTGAAATTTACGCACTTGGGGAGCCCTTTGAAGAACTGACTCGCAGCACTCTTTGCGGTCTGTGCCCGCTCTATAGGTTTCCAGCCATGCCCAAGCCTCATCAGGCGTATTGAAGAACTGTGTAGTGCCATCTACTATGACCCTCAGCTTTGCCGGGAAAAGCAAGGAGGACAGAATCCCTTCGGCCCGGAGTTCCCGCTTGACCGATAGAAAAGATGCTCGGAGCCTCTGGGTCTCAAATGTGTAATCCGGGAATAAAGTCACCTTGCTGTTATGTACTGAGAAGGGCCTAGCGCTGCGTGCTTTTTGGAGTAACAAATCCCTGTCTTTATAATGGAGTAGCCTTGCAACCACTGGTCTCGGTGGGCGGCCTGGCTGCGGGGCCGTGCCGGGACATGATGTGCCTGTTCGAGCATGAAGAACGTGGATAGGCCCTCGGGGGCCACTGTCGTTCGTAACCAGGACTCAAGATATCCGATCATATCCACCCCCTCAACTTTCTATGGCAAACCTACGACGCATATATTATTGCGCCAGTTCCTGTCTTTGGAATCTTCGGCTCTCTTTTCCAGGACTTGTATGCGTTCAAGAGCATTCGCCATCTTACCTTCAAGGACCGCGTGGGCCGGAGTCAGTTCTTAGAGCATGTCTTCAGTTGTCTTCCCTCTGTTCATCAGCTTGGAGTGATCTACACGTAGCAATCCTAGTGCCGTCGCCACCTGAGCAATGTCCTGTTGTAGGGCCTCGCGCGTCGCCGTAATAGCCTCCAGAATGTGGCCCAACTGCTGCTGTAAGTCTGCGGGCCCTGCTTCGTCTGTTCCTGCTCATCTGAATCCATGGCCCCTTCTGTTTTTCCCTTGGGTTTACCAATACTCAAGAAGTCGCAATTATGTCCCAGCCAGAGCTATGAGTTCCCGCAGAGGCAGTAGCGTGTTAGGTACGTTCTGTTATACTGGTCGTCTATTGGAGGCCCACGAATCATGCACCTATGCGTGTCAGGTAAGCAGATTTCAGTTACTGCCAAAGCATGTCCACCGCAGTCGCTCCAACCTTGACAGTCAGCCTCAAGCGCTTAATTTGTCAAGCCACCTTCCAGCACCGCTGCTCATTAGTTTGAACTCCAGCCCTCTCCGATCAGTGCGCCAGTGAGCCGTAAATACACAGGGCTCTGTTAGGGCCAGAGCAACTCCTTTGTGCCCCCCTCCGCTCCCACAGTTATACCCACAAGTTTGTGTCCATCAGCAGTGTCTCGCTAGCCCCCTACATTCATTCACACAGCCATGGCAGTAGCATCTTTTATAGTTCCCTTCCCAGCAGCCTGCTCTGCTCCCGGGTCAGTTCGACCTCTTGGTGCCTTGTTTTTCCCAGTGACACAATACAAAAGCACCTGCCCAAGTTCACTCTGTTGTTTGTAGGCTAGTAGCAAAAGTCACCGCCCCGGATGCACTCTGCTGTTGAGGCGCCCTGCCAGCTCCTCCATCGGCCTTGCCCCTCCTCCAACTGACACTGATTATGCCACTGTTATTACGGGGCCCTCAGTCGACCCCCACCAGCACTGCCTTTCTCCGCCGTGGGTCTGGTTATGTGTTATGCGGCCTCCTAACCGCTGGGTAGCGTTCCCTCTTAACAGTCTGCCTTATCGCTACTCCTAGTCCCAGTGCAAGTGTCTTGAGTTGTAACCAGCTCGCAAGACGCAACTCGCCTGCGCCCCGCTACCACTTCCGCAGTGCGGGGTGCCAGGCTCACCGCGCCCCACTCACCTGGGTTCCTGTTGTTAAGCAATGCAGCAATCGTCTCCGCTGTGCTACGATCACCTCCTCCACTTCGCCCCCAATGTGTCAGCGGCGCTCTGGGACTCGGGTGCCAATTAGGTAGTCTCTTCCTCTTGCCGCTAGTCCCCCATGCACAGCTCATCCAGGAGTCGTCACGCACCTCCTCCTTTGACTCAGGCAGCGTTCTCTAGGGTTAAGCGATGCGCACCTCTCACCGAGTGATAGCTCTCCTCCGCACCAAGTCGTCTCACTCTTTGCTGCTCGTCCGCCTTTACTGTGGATCCGCCGCCATTTTGATGTCACAGCTCCTGCTATTGCCCGGTGAGCTCTGGTCCGGTAGGGGCAGCCCCCCCTCTGCCAGCCACAGCGCCACCGGCCAAGCCCACTATAACGTAGTAGGTAAAACCAATAAAACGAGTAGATAGGTAGTCGAGTTGAACAGAGTGGGTTTCTTACAACCTCAGCCAAGCACAGCCACAAGTAACTGCCTAATACAGAATCCTACAGGCAAGTACATTCTCAGAACTAAGAACGATGGGGAGAATGACATAGCTTAAAGGGGAAGGAAGAGACAACAGGAGAGAACATCACACATCTCCCTTCCTTTACAAAAAATGAAAAAGAACATCACACATCTCCCTTCTATTATAAAACAAGTAAAGAGAAATAAACAAAAGAAAAACAAGCTAAACATAATCTTTCAAGTAGTAGGGAGCACTACGAATCCTTTGACTTCTTGTAGAAGGAGATTACAACCTGTCAAATGAAGAGTTGGATGGAAAGAACGAATTATTGTACAAACCAAGAACATCATGAGTTGTGTCAACAGACAAATTAGGATTAACAACCACAACACGACTCTTGTTCCAGATTCTCCCATCTTCAGTCTTAACAGCATTTTTGAACACCTTAATAACAGATCTAACATCGGTATATTTGGACCATGGTTTGCGTCCAACCGGAGTCTTTATTTTTACCAAATCACCGACATTGACATCTTGAAAATTTACGCTTTTTCTTTTGTCAAAGTAAGTTTTGCGTGCGTTCTGCTTGTATAACTCTCTTTCCCTCCAATCACCTATGTCATTATTCACCAGACCTTTGTTTAAGCACATCCACCCAGGACACAACAAAGTATTAGGAATCCTCCCTTTGAACAGCTCAAATGGAGACCTCCCAGTAGTGGAATGAGGGACAAAACGATATGTATTTATCCTGTCCTGGAGAGTGGTTTTCCAATTTAAACCTGAAGCACGAGCAAGTTGGATTGACTCCTTCAGCGTTTTATTGACCCTCTCTACTGCACCATTAGTCTCTGGGTGATAGAGTGAACACTTCTTATGAGTAACACCACACCTTTTTAGAAAATCAACAAAAATAGAGGAACAGAACTGAGGACCATTGTCAGACAGAATACTATTCGGGAAACCTTCCTTATAAAACAGAGGTTCCAAGAACTTAATGATGGAATCAGAAGTGATTTCCCTGACAGCAGAAACCTCAATCCACCTAGAGTAGAGATCAATAAGTACAATGAGGTAAGGAGTATCGGAAACGCCAGATAAAGGACCCAGGATGTCAATGGCAACCTCATCCCAAGGATGACCAGGCAAGGCCCTCTTTACCATGGGCATTTGTTTGGTTTTAAGAATCTTATCGCTAGAACAACACTCAGAACATTCTCTAACCATTCTTTCAATTTCAAGATCCATACCTGGCCACCAAAATTGCATACGTAGAAACTCTTTGGTTTTCACAATCCCCAAGTGACCACAATGAGCAAGAGACAACAACTTTCCTCTAAGAGAAGATGGAGGAACAAGTTTAGTGCCTCGAGTCAACAGACCATTGTTTACGGAGAGCTCATCTGAAACCAAAGACCAAGGTTTAGATAGACGAGATTTACTCATCAAAGAAAGAATTACATGAGAAATCTCATCATCTTTTCCCAACTCCAACCTCCATTCAGTTTCATCAATTGCACCATCAGTAATTTCACAGACATTGGTACACTCATCCGGTTCACAAAAATCATCCTGGTCAGCATTCTCACAGTCAACCAATCTAGACAAACAATCAGCCGACCTGTTGGCAATACCAGGAATATATTCAACTTCAAACTCAAATTCCTGTAGAGAAACAATCCATTTCCTGATTCTTGAGGAAATGGCATCAAGACCTTTCTTTGAAAAAACTTCTTTCAAAGGCTTGTGATCAGATAGTACACACACTTTTGTTCCCCAAACAAGATTCTTGAACTTTCTCAAGGCCCAGAAAATAGCAAGAGATTCCTTCTCTATTACGGAGTAATTAGACTCTGACCCCCTAAGGCAACGGGAAGAACAACAAATGAGATAATCCTTACCATCTCTCTTCTGGACCAGAACAGCACCTAGGCCTTTATCACTAGCATCAGTGAACATCACAGTGGGTAGTCCCGGAACAAACGCATGAAGAGAAGGAGCCTTGCTCAACTCTTTCTTGATACACTCAAATTCAGTCTTACATTCAGAAGACCAGTCAAATACAACATTCTTTGCAGTTAACTTCCTCAAATTATGTGTTTTGTCAGCAAAATTGGGAATGAACTTTCCATAAAATTCCACCATGCCTAAGAATGAGAGAAGTTCTTCCTTACAAGTTGGATCTTTAACTTTGTCTATAGATTCAACAAGTTCTTTCTTTGGAAAGACACCAACACCAGTGATACAATGACCTAAGTAGTTAACTTCTTGAACCCTAAATTTGCATTTAGTTCTTTTTAAAGTCATACCAGCACCATCCAATCGTTTCAAAACATCAGACACACGACCATCATGTTCAAGAACACTACTTCCATAGATTAACAAATCATCTTGATAGCACTTAACACCTGACAACCCTCTTAAGATCTTGGCCATGATTCGTTGGAAGACAGAGGCAGCTGAGACGAGGCCAAAGGGCATTCTCTTAAATTTAAACGTGCCCATTGGTGTAATAAAGGCAGTCAGGTCTTGTGAACAAGTATCTAGCTCAACCTGATGGTATGCGGAAGCTAAATCGAGAGTGGTGAAATACTTTGCACCTTCTAAAGTGCTGACTATCTCATCTATGTTAGGAAGGGGAAATCTATCAACGACTACTTCCCTATTTAGAGCCCTTAGATCAATGCAAAGACGAATTTCACCAGTAGGTTTCTTTGCAATAACTACAGGAGCAAGCCACTCAGTTGCCTCCACTGGTTCAATAATATCATTTTTCACAAGTTTGTCAAGTTCCTCTTGTACTTTTGCTTGTTCTACCAGGGGAATCCTCCTTACTTTAGCCACCACAGGAAGAGCATTGGCTTTTAATTTAATATGGTGTTTGTAACCACGCAGACACCCTAACTCTTCTTTAAAAACGCCTGGAAATTGTTTTGCCAAAGACAAAGACAACTCTTCATCACTCTTGTTGTCTCGTACAGGGTTAGATATTTCTTGAATTCTGACTTGGGGAGAGGCATTTGGATCAAGCGTCACACCTAAATAGCGTTGATGCAACCAACCTAAAAGTGCATCACCTTTCTTTGACACGTAGACTTTACCAACAGTGATTCTTGAACCAAGTTCTATCTCAGCCATGAAATAACCCACCATCCCAATGGGTTTCTCGCTATACCCCAACGGTAAAATATCACATTTAAACAGTTTTACTTTGTCTTTAAATAGCTCATTATACAAATTTTCATCAATTATAGTTATTTTTGAGCAGGAATCAAATTTTAAATTTATCATTGAGCCTTCTACACTAACTAAATAAGAGGGATGATCAGATTTGTCATCCTTAACTTCAAAACAAATTGACCTTACTTGAGGTTGAGGCCACCTTCTTCTTGAGTTGTCACCATTATACGTTTTGCTCCTGCACAATTTTGCAAAATGACCCTTCTTATTACATACATTACATGTTACTTTCAATGCAGGACACATAGGTGAATTAGCCAAATGATTAATTTGACCACATCTAAAACATGAAAATTTGTTTCCGGAGGAAGAGGAAGAAGGATTAGTTGGCCTAATATGTTTTTCATCATTAATGACATTTTCTACTTTCTTTAATTGATAAACAGTCTCATCAACTTTTACTTCATCCTTAGATTCAACAGTGGATGGCTTTTCTTTCTCTGTCTTTAGTTCACCGACACATCTCGTCATGTGTTCTACTTGTTTTGCAATAGTTAAAACTTCATCTAAAGGAGGTTCATCCTTCAGCCAGAGTTCCTTTCTTATATCATCATGCGCGCATCTTAAAACGAACTGATCACGTATACGTTCATCCAGTGTCTGTCCAAAGTTGCATGACGAAGCAAGTTTTCTTAAAGAAGATACGTATTCTTCTACTGTTTCATCCTTTTTTTGTTCACGCAAGCCAAAATGGTACCTTTCCATGATGGTGCTAAGTCTAGGTAAATAATGTCTGTCAAGTTGAAGAATGGCTATTTCGTATTCGTTAAGATTTCTTTGCTCAGCAGCTGACAGATCTGGCAAATGTTCAAGAACATCTTGTCCTTCACCACCAAGACAATGCAGTAGAAGTGAGTGTTTTCTTTCAGCACTTAAGTTGGTTCCACAAACTCTGGCATAATTTGCGAATATTTTTTTCCATTTCTTCCATTTTACATTAAGCTCACCTGGACTCGTCAGAAAAAATGCAGGTTGTGTTACATTTTGCATTTTGAATTAAGGTAGGTAAAAAAAAAAAAAAAAATTTAATATATATATGTATATATATTTATTTGAAATAAATATGTGTCCTTCTCTCCTTTTTTTTTTATATATATATCCTTAAGATTTATTCCTTCATATCTGTGGACTGTTTATTCTTGTTCATTATCTTCCATTAATTATACTTTGCAGTGTTTGAGTAGTACAAATGAATGAAGAAAAAAAAAAAAAAACAATGAAAAGGTTCTATTACTTCTTCTTCTTTTTTACAGTCTCTGTACAGAACAATTGAACCAGGGCGATTATATCAGGTAAATAAGGAAAGATCCATTCAGAGAACGATGTAAGAAAGAATCGTTCTATTAGCTTATTGTGCAGGTTTAATTGACGTTCTGTTGACACAGAACGCTGAACTCCTGAAGCACAGTGTTACTGGACGTTCTGTTGACACGCAGCGCAGAACTCCTGAAACGCAGCGTTGTTAAAACAATGCGTCAATGCTCGTTTCCGCTAGCGCGTTCCTTCCGTTGTGTGAAACGCACACGTATGAAGCGCAGATTGACGTCACTAATCCTAAATGCGGAGCGCGAGCACAAACAGAGCGCGAGCATAAAACGGATTTTCCTTTTCCTGCGCAAAGCCTTATTTTATATTTATCCCTTGTCAAACACCTCCCGCTCTCCTCACCAACATGTTAGTTTGCAAGCCGCCGCTGGGAAGTCTTCGCTTCACTTCGATTAAATTTGAACAGCCACTGGAGGAGAAGGTAGGATGGGAAATCTTCTGTGTTGTCCTGTTGAGGTCGTTTTGTTTCGTTTCCAATCGTCGCCAGTATAACGTAGTAGGTAAAACCAATAAAACGAGTAGATAGGTAGTCGAGTTGAACAGAGTGGGTTTATTACAACCTCAGCCAAGCACAGCCACAAGTAACTGCCTAATACAGAATCCTACAGGCAAGTACATTCTCAGAACTAAGAACGATGGGGAGAATGACATAGCTTAAAGGGGAAGGAAGAGACAACAGGAGAGAACATCACACACACCTTTACTCATCTGCGGTTGCGCTCTATGGAATGCAGCTCCCACGGTGTCTCCGTTCTGCTAATCGCGACCCTGCTCCGAGCTCACCACGCCATTCCCATTGGCGCCCAAGCCACGCCCTCAGTATACAGCCATGAAAACCCATTCCTCAAACAATTAGTACTTCATGTAAACGTTTTCGCTGTTCTTGAACAGATTATGTTGCCAAGAGGAATCTTAAGAGTAGCTAAAATGTCAACTTGCCTTTGCAGGGATTAATCTCTGCGGATGGATTTCTGTTATCCTGTGTTTCATGAACCATCTGCACCAATCAATTGAATCCTACTGTGATCTGCACATCAGTGTCTCATTCTCCATCATATTCACTCTGCCAGGCACATTCAGAATCACAGCCACTGCCGCTGGACTCTTGCTCCTCAAGAGTGGTTTCTAAACACAAATGAGCAGATTTTCTCTTCTTTCATGCAACACAATCCAGAAAGACACCTTGCTTCACTGTGTTGCATGAAAGGGAGAGAGCAGAAATACACAATTTTTACAAAGATATGCCACATTCTGCTGTCTCCTAGAGCTGGTGCACTTGTGTCTTCCTAGCACCAAAGCAGCCACTCTGAAGCCATGGTGCAAGGGTGCCTGCGTTCCGTGCAGGATTGTTGATGGGTAGGAAAGGAAACCTTACTGCACAAACCCAATCTTCAAGGGCATTTTCCTCTTTGTATGTGCACTGGAGAATGCAACACACATGCAAAGAGGAAGAAACAAGAAGAAATTAAAATACTTTGTCCTTGTTAGACCTAGATTGGGGAGGCGTATATCTGGGTTTGTGTCAAAAACCATGGGTGGATGTGTGGGAAGACTGGTACTCCACCAATAGAACACCTCCCTACCAGAAGGTAACCCAAGACCTTGATGTGCACTACCTTGCTTAATTTTGGATTTACTAAATCACGCAGAGCCACACAAGGTGGCTTTAGGTGGCTTAGTAAATAAAACATAAAAGATAAGATAACATAACATAACAATGCTCCAGAGCACTCTTGCAACAATACTAGCTGATCTCATCCTTCTACATGCTACGGGCCTCATGAAGAGAGTGGTCATGCTGTAAAATCCAATGCAAACAATGTTGTCACCCAGTTTTATTCATAACACATATTACAGTTATTGCACAGATGAAAATGCATGTTTAAAAAGGTACCGTGCAGAGAAATAACACGAGCAAACATAGTCATTGGGAATGTTTCTATGGGGCACATGCATCAACCTATTTAGGAAGTGCAAACGGTGCGAATCGGTAAATTCGGCCGTTTGCACTTCGTAAATACGTTTTTGGGATGCATCATGCATTTTTGTGAAAATCGCTATTTTTAGCGATTTCCAAAAATGCGATTGCTTTTAAGGAATCACAATTTTGCGATTCCTTAAAAGCAATGCATCATTGTTTTGAAATTTGCGAATTTCAAAATAGGGGGTGCAAATTACCACGAGGTTGAACCTCGTGGTAATTTGCGAAAATGTTTACATATGCACAAAAATGCATTTTTTAAAGTGTAATGTTACAGACACACATGTCCTTAGGACATGTGTGTGTGAAACATGCACTTAAAAATACATTACATGGGTGCAGGTGGGGGTCCTTTGGACCCCCCCTGCACCCATGTAATGCATGAACAAATTGCGATTCTAAAAAAGAAAATCGCAATTTGAAAATGCCTTCCTATTGATTCCTATGGGCCTTTTGGCCCATAGGAATCAATGGGAATTGCGAAATCGTAGTATTCCCATAATATTTGCGATTCGGTAAAAATTGCGATTTTTACCGATTCTCAAATATTATGGGAAAAAAATCATGCATCCCATTTTGCAATTCCTAATTTGCGATTCCCTAAAAATCGCAAATTAGGAATTGCAAAATCAAACAATGATGCATGTGGCCCTAAGTGCTTTTCTTCAAAGCAACAATTTGTGATCTGGAAATAAAATCAACCCCATACCGACAACTAAGGTCCCTCTGGCCTTTTTCTCCCCTTCTTTTACAAAACCATGCTCATTAATGGCAGACCATGCACAAAGGCTTTCTTAAGATGAATTGAATCAAACGATTTGTTTTTCTTCAACCTTCTTTATCGTTATGGCTCAATTAATGTATCTGGCCAAATGTAGCTTTAACCAGATGAAGTTTTGAGACAATCTATTCAGGTGAACAGTGAGCTCTATAAAATTGAGTCCTAAGTCACTTTCTCCCACAAGAACATTGTTCATGCTCATTTCATTTCCTTTCCGGCAAGCTCACTCTAAATTGGGTGGCTGCTATCGCTGAGTCCTATTTTTACTAGTAGTGTTGATTCTGAGCACTCAAAGACTGCTATTCTTTATGTCATTGCGCTGGCACTAAAATGGCTCTGCCAAAATTGGATTCTCTTTATTGGTCTACTTACTTTTCCTCTAAGGCCAAAGTACATGGTATGGACAATGCACCAATGCCATTTAGGAGAAAACGTCTTCCCTAAGTAATTTTAGGAATACTTAAGGACTGGGCAGCAGTAAATTGGATTTTGCCCCCAGACCGGGGGGGGGGGGGGGGGGGGGATCAAAGAGGGACGCTCAACGGTCGACCACTGTTTTGCTCTCTGGTCCATTGCACGGGAGTCAATTGAGCAGAGGGGAAGTTTGTCCTGCTGCTTCGTGGAATTCTGCGCAGCATTTGATCTGGTGGACCGGGGGCAGCTGCGGGAGACTTTGACTGGATATAACATACCAAGGGATTTGCTTCGGCTGATTCTACCACTTTTTTTACTGATAATTGGGCCCAGATAATCTTAAATGTAGATGGAAGCTTGTCTCAGAAAATTCACAGGGCTTCGGTATCGGTCAGGGGACTAAAAAGATTCATTTGTTCATATGGAGACATGTCTGACAGACCAGTCCTAAAAGCTTACTCAGCAATGATACCACCTCAATTTTTGTATGGAGCAGAAGTGCTTTATTTGAATGGTAAAAACGGATGGGACTCAGAGGAGGGAAACACTCTGAAAAATATATTTTCATTGCCCAAATCGTCAATGATCCAGGCAGTGAGACTAGAACTGGGAACAACCTCATGGGGTATAACAGTGTGTATGGCCCTATTACATTTCTGGCAGCGCCTGGGCATGGGGGAGGATCATAAAATCTCAAAATGAGGCAGAAATGAGATTGCAAAGAGTGAGCTAATGTGGGCAAAAGGGAAAAGAACTATCATCACTAACCGTGCCACACTATGCAGATTATGGGTAAAAAAAATCACAAGCTCAAGACCAGGATTAACTCTTGAGAAAAAGATCTGTACATTTTGTGACGCTAGCGTGGCAAAATGAACAACTCTACCCCTATAATGATAGGCTACCTAGCTGCTGGTTGAGAAGAGAACTGCTAAGGTTAAGGATCGGGGTAGACCCATGTTATGTGAATGATGGGGTAAAAAGATTTATGATTGATAGTAAGGGAAAATGCACCGGCACTTTGGGAACAACATGCGATATCCTAAATCTACTACTGGACTGTCAGAAATTTTTAGAGATTCGGAAAGAGTTTTTATGTCCAATTTTTCAAAAATATGATGTTAAAAATAGGACCCAAGCAGTAAACCTCTTAACAGAAATGTGTAATTTAGACAAAGCTTGTGCCATGCGGAAGTATATCCAAAAAGTTAAAGAATTCCTCAATAGCAAATTGAACTGATTTTCCTATTTATAGTTCTGTGTGACCTGAACATGAAACATGAAACGTCGAAGGGAATGCGGAGTGTATTTTATGAGGTCAAGTAATGAATTGTGATTTTCGAATGTTTTACTGATGTTTTATTGATGTGGTTTCAAAACGTTAGGGGACCATCGGTCTAAATAAACTTGTATTGAACTTGATTAAAATATACCATTAAAAAAAAATAGCAAAAATAGCACCTGGACAAAAGTATAATTTCCCCATCATATTCTTCAGTCTAATAGCTGCCAGTAAAAACATATGTGCCATCATACAGATATATTCAGACCGTAGTAACTGAAGATAAAATAAAGCTGGTATGCACTTTCTGATGTTTAGGAACCTGAGCAATGGTAAAATAAATCGCTTCCTGGATACATCATACAGTGGACAAAACAATAGGAAATGTAACATCGATAGGTTAGATTTCGAGCCACAGGGGCATGGGACCAAATCTGATTAACTATATATGGTACAAGGGTAAGAAGCTAAAAGGTGTTCTATGCCAAATCTAAATCTGCTCAAATAAAAACGTTTTGACGATGCAGCAGGGCATACAGATAGGGCTCCATGGGCCTTATTTATGAAGGCCTTGCGTCAGTTTTGCGCCGCCGGTGCATCACTTTTTGTGACGCACCAGCGGTGTAAAAAATGCGCCTCGTTGCGCCATATTTAAAAAGTGACGCATCTAGGTAGATGCGTCACTTTTTAAACCCCTGTGCCACATTATACCTGCGTCAGGTATAATGTATGCAGAGTGGGCGTTCCCCCGCAAAAAGCCTCGTAATAGTGACGCAGTGAAATCTATGAGATTTCACTGCGTCACTTTTAGGACGCTGTTGCGTCAAAGTCTTGCGCCTGCCTCACAGCAGGCGTAAGACTGACGCAAGCCCTTTCACATGGGGCTTTCCCCATGTGAAAGGACGCATTGCTGGAGTTGCGTCACTTTTGTGACACACTCCAGCAATGCGTCACTTTTGCGCTTACAGATACGTCAGAAATACTGACGTATCTGTAACTCCTTGCGACATGATGCGTCATACATTAAATATGACGCATCAGGAATGTCGTAAGGAGTGCGCAGTGAAAAGTGACGCATCGCTGTTTTCACACAGCGATGCGTCACTTTTCATAAATGAGGCCCCATATGTTCAGAGTTTACTAAGAAGTGATGAGCTGCCAAACTCTTTTTGCTGAAATCTTGGGTATCCCTTCTCCTGCCAACACGTAAAGGAACTCTGCTTTTCAGCATTTCTTAGGTATAACAGCACTGTTCTGTGGATTGTGAAAACAGTCCAAGCTCTCAAGCAGGGTAAGTTGCTCTTTGATGTATCTGAGCCGGCAGTCAGTCAGTAATTATGTCCCAGTTCAGCTGAGTTTCCGGCTTGACCTAGATAGAATTTCAAAACTGAACCTAGCTTAACATAATTCTCAAGATATGGGAGACCCAATTCAGAGTGGCAGGCATATGCAGAGACAGAAGTAGGGACAGAAAATAATCTCTGCAAGAGCACATTCTCACTGGTTTTAGATAATAATAAAGGTATCTTTATCTCAAAAAAAGTATGCAAGATCCAAAAATACGACATGAAAGTTCCACGTATAGTGACAGGTTCCTAATATGTAATGTCTGTGGGGAGATTGCTACCAATACTGGGTTGTAGCTGTCTCTTGGGGGAAAGTACTGTAGCAAGCATAACAAAGGAGTTCCCAAAAGTAGTGGAATAAAGGTTGTGCGTAGAAGTTGTGAGTATAAGGTGCTTTGGGGCACAGATCACGATATTCAGGGCAAAGGAAAGTGTCAAGCAGGCTTGTGCCCACAATGCCCAGCTCAAGAGGTTAAGGAGGGCATGTCACTCATTGCCCTAATTATAGCGGTAAAAATGTGGGTCACCCTTTTGCACTTATTGTGCTGTTGGCAGTGTGTTTCTAGCTACGTGGGGTGAAAAAGGTACAGAGTCAATGGTGATTTCAGGGGGCAGGATGGTCATAAGTCACCCGGGCCAGTGGTGGTGATGATCCTGAAGCCCCTAGGACTGTCGCAGTTCTCAGGACTACGTTGTAGAGGCAGTCTTCTAAAAGGACTACGACGTGGTAGTCCTTATATATCCCCCACCAGGTAGGGGGATAGTCAGCATCAGGTTGTGGAGACACCGTGGAGGTGTTTCTTCACTCTCCCAGCAGGGCAGGATCAGCAGGCAGTAGGGCAGCTCAGTAAGTAGGGGCAGCAGTTCCTGGGAGCAGTCAGCCTCCTTACAAGTGGCAATCCTTCTGCAGCAGCCGTCCTTACTCCAGCAGAGAGTCTTCTTGGTCCAGCAGTGTAACAGGGATGTGTGGCCAGAGCTCTCCCTATTATACCCTAATGTCAACTTCCAAGAGAATGTAGGGGTTGGAAATCTCGGGAAAAATCCAGGAGGCTCTGGGTGTTTCCTTTCCTACCTGTATGTCAACAAGGACAAAAGGCTAAAGTTACTTAAAGTCCCAGAACATGCAGACTACCAGCATGTAAATGAAGGGTAGGCCTCACTGCAGTAACAGGGCCTGGGGCTGATGTTCTAGGGTCACCATGCTTTTAAGAGAGAGCACCTGCACCTCAGCACTGTTTAGCAGTAGTAAGGGGCCAAAATCCTGATGTCTGACAAAAATGTAGGGTCCAGTAGGAGGCAAAGAGGGCAGAAAAATGTAGGGGAAGACCACCCTAGGGCTGACAGGTCTAACACTGCTCCATAAGTACAAACGGAGCAGCACAGGGCCTGGTAAATGTTAATCAGCACATCCAGGGGCTTAGAGCCTCACTTCCTCGCAAAGCCTAAGATTGCTACAGTTGTTTTATCAAACTGAGATTTTCTATCCCTGATGAGGTGTGACTAGGTAGACCAGATAGATACCCCTAAACACACAAAGGAGGGGACAGATAGAATTCTGGTTTCATTTATAAAAAATATATATATATTTAGCTTGGGAGCACCCACATGCCATGGTTTGTGACTTAGCGATGTTGGCCGAGAGACCAAGATCAGGCATGAATGAAAAAAATAGTTTAGCAGCCTTTGTAGACCCACAGATTAGAACACAGTCATTAAGCATATAATAAGGCGGGATACTTCTAGATTCCACACTGGGCACATCCGCCTCCACACCAGAAATGGATGCATCCAAATCATTGACATACATGCAAAACAGGAATGGGGCAAGTATGCATGCCTATCTAACCACACATTTAATCCCGATTGGAGGGGTACATTCCCCATTAATCCTATACCTAATACTGCCCATCACCTCTTCATGTAATTTGGCTAAGAGCTGGACTAATGGAAGCTCTATCCTTATCTTTTGCATTTTCTTCCAGAACAGCCCTCTGTCAGTCAATGTCTAAACTCAGGTCCATAAACGCTAAGTGCAAATGGCCCGTCTTAGCCAGTGTGTATTTGCTAATGATTAAATGTAAATGTAGGCACTGCTCAAAGGTCCTAAGGCATTTTATGAAACAAAACAGGACAGCAGAGAAGATATCCCATTCCACGACCCAAATTTCCAGCTGGTTTAGAAGGAATCTGCCTAATATTTTGGCTGTGGAATCAATTAAGGAGTTGGGGCTACATCATCGCGGTTCAGCTCTATCGCCTTACTTAAAAACTGGCATTTTGACTGAGTTTGGCCAGGACTCTGGTGGGCCTACAATCAGTGCACTCCTTAAAATGTTCACAATTAGGGGGGGAGCAATAAAGCCACATTATCTTTAAAAAGATCAATCGAGACCCTATCATTGGCTTATTGTTGAGTCTGCGTTTTAGTGCCAATTTAACTTCCAGAGTGAATGGAGCCATCTCTTGTGGAGAATGGCCTCCACAGGATCAGTACAATTATCTAAATCTGAGCTGCCATCATAGACCCTAGTATAGTGGTCCACCCACTTATGTTGTGATATGTTGGCGTCCGAACAGCAATAACAGATGTCGCCAAAAAAGGGGCATTAATTACCTTCCAAAAAAGAGAGGAAACACGCATGGTGCTAGCTTCACTGAGCTGTTCCCATGCTTCTTGCCTTATGGACAGCTTCCTTTTGGCTATTGACTGTTTATACAGACATCTACATTGCCTTAATTCCCCAACCACCCTTAGAGTTTGCTTAGGAAGCAAAATAAGATTTCTGTGAGCCACTAAACAGTCGGCATCAAACAGACTCCAGTCAGGGGGGAGGTTCTCTGTTAATAATCCCAAATGTTAGCATTTCATTTACGGTGCTACAAATCTCAATATACGCATTCAAAATGCAGACTGGCTCATTATCATCAACCAGGCATGCTAACATCGGATTTTGATTTCTAAGTGCCAAGTCAACAAAGAAGGCTTTTGGGTCCACTGTGAACCATTTGCGACAAAGGTCTTTATTCTGGTTGGCTACTATGGGTAGTATGGAAGAGGCAAGATGTGGACCAGACCCACAAATAGAGAAAAGATCAAGGGTTTATAGTCACTCACACAGCTGTCTGTGATCAAAAAGTGGACAACTTTTTTTCTGAATATCTCAGAAAAATTGATAAATTCAAATAAACTCCCAGAACCTTGTCCCATGAAGGTAATCTGTTTACTTGCTATAGAGGGGGTAAAGTCTAGTGCAAATAAGAGGGAATTCCTGTTGTAAATTGGTAAAAATGGGTTAGCGTTAGCAGAAGCCATCTTGCATTTAGAAGTTATCTTATCTGCTGTTTAGAAGCCATTTTGTCTTCCTAGCAGCCATCTTGCTGCCATGTGCTCACTATGTGCTTTGTCCTACCTTCCTTTTAGCTGCGCCTGAAGTCTGTCTAGTAACAGGATATATTTAGCCTCCTCCACTTTCACGCATGCTCAGAAATGCCTGGTAGAGTCTGCAGCTGTTACTGATTAGTTTTACATAGGAATGTGTTCACTGCGTTCTGAAACTGTTAGCTCCTCCCACTTAGTTGAACAAAGAGAATTTGTATGTCCATTTTAGGTATTCTTTGCGTGCTCACAGGAGCCAGGACTGCCCCTTTCATTTATGCTTACTGTGTAAGTCTGAAATGTATATAAGGCGCCAGCCTTCTGAATTCCTCAGACTGTCTCATTCATTTGCCATGGCTTTTGGGCGACGCAGCCTCACCTCATATGAGTGTAATAAACTGTCCTTTGATATTTCAGAGTTCTGTGTCAGTCTCTTACTGCTTTATGGACTACGTATCAGTGACACCCCTGAGAGGCAGGATTTTTGAATTACAACAGTTGGCGACCGTGAAGGGACTAATCAGAGAGGTGAATATCTGAAGGAGTGATCACCTTGTCAGGAGACAGAAAACTACTGAGCAGCATGGGACTGGTTTCTGCAAAGAAGGTATGCTGTGCATGGCGCTTCTGGTGATTCCTTGTGTCTGCAGCTCAGTGTGTTTCTGTCCTTCCTGATCTTTGATCCTCCCCAGGATGTCACCCTTGACTGAGAACACTTTTGGCGTGAGTATTAAAATTTAACATAAAAAGATAGACTGTTAGATCATTTAGAACTTGGCAGTTAGAATTTGGACAGCTTATGTTTGGTAAAAGTAATTTTGTGGCGCCTGTTCTAGGTTTTGGATGCCTTTGTATGGTAAGGTAGTCTTAGGAACGCTTACTGGGGCATATTTGTATTTGAGATAGACTTGTCTACTTTGGATTTTGTTTGACCTTTGATGAATATGATATGAATATGATTTGATATGATTTGATATGATATGTATGTGTTGCAACTCATATAGGCAGGTCATGCGAGGATATTTCCACAAACTTTTGATAGTAGTGTATATGTTGCACTATTTTTGGCATGCCTGTTGTTGTCTTTGGTTAAGCTCACATGTTAAAATGTGTTGCTTTTGTGAAAGGTACCATAATGTGATGTGAAGTAAAGAAGCCGGCTTCCCTTAGAAGGGATACCTAAATAGGTTTAGGTGTGAAAACATATTTCTTCCTTGGTGATTTTGTATCCCCAGGGAATTAAAATATGGACATAATACATATAAGGATCCTTTGTTCTGTGCACTATTATGAATGGGGAATGCAGAGCGATTTTTGGTGCTCTGCCAGTCAAAACTTGTGAATTGAAACACCATTGCCAAACGTTCCTTGTAAATATGACGTACAACTAGCATTTACAATTGGTTTGGTTTAAGTTCTGCTTGTGAGTTGTTTTGTGTTTCAGTCCTATGTGTTGATCTGTGGGTTCAATGTGTGTTTAAATGTGTTTTTTTTCCTGTTAGTGTAACTTCTGTTTGTGAATAGCGTTGGCGCGAATTTATGAAACACATGCCTTAAGCGCTGTATTGTGTGTCCTGCATGCTTGAAATATTTCTGTTTCTGTGTCAAAGGAGCTCAACGCGTGATTTTGGATTTCTTGATGTTTTCAGTCTGTTATGAAAAATGTTGGATTACTTGATATTAGGTGGAAATTAAATAAGAATGCAGTAATTTGCCATGTTACCTACTAAAATCGCTATATGTTGTTTTTTAATTTATAGACTAAGCAAAGGCACACATGTGCAAAATGTTAAATGCTTAAATTAGATAAAGTTAAAATTTACATTCACTAGGAATATGAAAGGCCTCAAAATTAAATTGTGTGTTCTGTAGGGAAAACGAATTTGTAGCCTTTTTTACTTACATGCATTTTCATATATGTAAAATGCTAAAACTTCAGCTAAAGTGAATTTTTGCTACGTTTAAATGCATCTTGTGGCACACGTTTTTCTGGGAATGTCTGTTTTCAGTAAGACTGAAAGTTCTGGGTTTCAGCTTTGTGCAGGCCCTTTCCTGCCTTGAGAACGGCAGCTGTTGTTTTTGAAAGGCCATAAATGACATTGGAATGTTTATTCAGCCAGAGCCTAGCCGTTAGTTCATCACGCTCTGAATTTAGCATTTTAGAATAAGTGTTTTAGAGGGTTACAAAAGTAAGGTTCATTATTTTGTATAACAGGAAGACATTTCAATTGTGGTTTTCCTCTCTTTTTAAACACAGTAAAAATAAAAAGGGGTATTTTTCTGGTTTTGGTGCTCAATGTCCTTCTAAAGTTCTGGCGCGAAAATCTGTCTTGTTTTCAGTGAGGCTTTTGCGCATAGGCTCATACATGACTGCATCTAAACTGATAGGCAAAAGATGCAGTTTGGTTTTTAAATGTGGATTTAGCAATTCAGATTGGGATTAGAAAAAAAAAAATGATTAATCATGGAAAAATTATTTGAAAAAAAAATATGTGTTCTTTAAAATCGTTTTTAGATATTCATAAAGCTTAATACTCATACTATGACCTCCTAAAATTAAAATTTGATTTAAGTAATGTGTGACTGCATAATTAGGACATTTGCATGTCGGGTTTTGACTTGGCGCAGGCGTAACAGCTCATTTTTCGAAGGCATTACATGCCTATGCCTCATGTTCGCTCTTTGCAACATGTAAAGCACATTCTTATGATGATTAATATGTAATACAATTGTAGGATTTTCATTTCCAAGTGCCCCAAAATCAAAAGTCGAAAATGAGTAAAAATTGACTTTTTAACAGCATTCTTGTCATTTACCATAGCTTTGCAGTGTTTCTGGCTTTCAGAAAATTTATATTTGTGTATATTACAAACTTGTGGGTTGTTATTAGTCAAGGTTGTTCTTCATAGCTCAGTGAACCACTGTGCCCGGTGCAGAGGTTTCTGTTTAATATCAGGGTTGAAAGTTCTACCTTTTTGGCAGGGCTCATTTTGTCTTTCATCTTTGTAGAGTTGATAAATGAGTACCATTGCATAGGGTGGTAGCAAACATTTAATGTAATGCTGGTATGCTATGTTATTATTTTCTGCAAATTGTTCACAGTAAATGTTTTATAATATAGGACTAAATGAATTTTATCCCTGAAAGAAGTCATTTATATAACATGTGTTTTTCAACAGGGTTGATTTTTGTAGCTTAGAATGAGTGGGGAAGAGTTTCTGGCTCTGTCAGTTTGAGTGAGAGAATAGGAACTGGGGTCTGAAGGACCGCACGGTTCGCCTGGCAGGGTTTGACCTTAAGGTCAGGGAGATGGGGGTTTAGGAGTAAGTGAAGACAGATGGAGCAATGACTGCTTGGTATAAGCTTCTCTGACTAGCAGAAAATAAAGCTTGCACATTAGATGGCTTGCGCTAGGCTTTTGCGTCCACATCTGCAGCTCATTACATTAGGGCTTTGTCTTCGAGAAGTGCATTCCTGACTAGCCTTGGAGAGAGGAAAGAGGAGGAGGGCCTAAAGGCCCCCCAGGCCCTCAAGGGCCAAGGGTCTCAAAGGGTCTCAAAGGGTCTCAAGGATGGACTGGTGCACGGGACGCAGTGCATGTCTGTGAAAGTACTTTGTTTTTGGACAGTCAATATTAAAGTGGGTTAGCATGTTTTAAAAGAAGGATGGTTGGTTAACAGTTGAGATTTAATATGTTATGTGCTGTGTTAGCAGTATGTTGAAAAGAGATGGGTTTGTATTATGACCTTTTTGACAAGAAATGTTTATGTGTTTTTTCATGACTTTACATTTTTTCCCTTATGAATGGTTCTTGCTGATCCTATGTGTCACAAGCGACACTGTCAGTTTTATTTGCCAGTTTGATAACCAGCAACTGGTGATCACCTGCCAAAAGCGGGGTATGAGTAAATGAAAGCGTAATTTTGGTGTAATTTTGTTTTTTTTTGTTGATCCTGATAAATTAAGCAGGCCTGGATTTTGGGTTTTGGGTTGCATGAATGCATGCGTTACTGCTTGATTACATGTGCCATTGTGCTTTGTCTATGCTTTTTGTGCTTACTATACTGCATGTATATTTGATGGCTTGATGATGTTGTTTTGTTTCATGTAGCTGTTTTTTTTATATTATTACAAGTTTGCCTGTGTTGTGAAGAGACATGTATGACGGTATGTGTCGCTCTACACCACGTGGTTAAAATTTTCGTTGATACTAAATTTCACAGACATAATGTTACATGAAATACATCGCCTCACCAGTGAATGTTAAAATTTGACCATAATAGTATTGAAGTAAAATAAAAGAGATATACAGGCAGCCACAATACTGCCCTTCTCCCTTAAGGAACAGGCAGGCCTAGATTTATATACATATCCTTGATTGGACCTAAGGATGAAATTATAGATTTGTGGCTCTTGTTAAAAGGTGACCTAAATTTTTCATTTTTCTAAATTTTTCATTTTTTTTCCCTTAAAGAAGGAACTGGACCATTAGCTGAGATTACCGTATATGGTGTAGCGCTTCTCACCAGATGTTGCATTGTGCCCAGACTGCAGAGATGTAATAGGAACATCCACATTATGCATAATTCCCTTTTGTATGACCTGACCAGACTGTTTCTTTCTCTTAAGACTTTTCTTTAGGCCTATATTTTTGATGCTTTCCAGTCTGACTGTCAGCTTAGTGATAGACTGGTTAACTGATTTAATAGTAGAGTAAGAAAAGTTTTCCATCTCAATGGGAGACACTGTATGTTCATTCTTGAAAGTGAAAAAAGTAATGCCCATTCTAATTAGGTTCTCAGTTCTTTTTTCTGATGTTTTAATATTTGATAGACCACATGTGTTTTATTAATGGAAACATTAGGAGTTTTTACTCTTGTTTTTTCTCTGTTCTCACATTTTGATAAATAAGCCTTTGTCTGAATGATCCTGATCATCTGTTTTATGTGATTTCGCTTTTGAAGTGTTCTAGATGAGGGATTTAGGAACACTTAGATTTTCTCATTGAGGAAAATGTTTACCCCATTAAATGATGCCACTATATGTAAGGACATCCATTCAGATAGAATGTTTATGTAATTATTTACCCTTAGATGGCAGAGGATATGCTCTCATATGGATACCCAATTGAAGAGGCTAGAGTCATTGTTTTGCTTTTCATGAGAATGATAGTGTATTTTAGGTCATTATAGTCCCATGGCGTATGACCACTCTCTTGAACACTGCAGGCCAACTGTTTGCAGTCCCCTTGTTAAATATTGAATTGTTTTTTGTGCTAAATTGAAGGAAATTAACAATTGTGTCACATTTCCTACATCACTAGGTTCTGCAAAGGGAGAGTGGACACCCTGCAGAACGAATGACCAAGACGAATTCTAACTCCTATCCTTGACAGCCATAGATGAAAGCAGGAAGTTTTGGTCTATAGTCCCAGCACCCAGTAAGGAATCTGAACTCCATTAATGGTATTTCCAAGTTCTTCGTTTGCCCTATTGGCCAGCGTTCCACGGCAGAAGAAAAGGAGTCTCTTTGGTTTTGCAACAGAATGAAAAGTTTCAGAAAAGGGCAAAAAAAAAAAAGATACCTGTTATGTACTGGCAACCTCTGACAGTGTACAGCCCCTTGAGCCCTTTTGCCCAAGTTTTGCCCAAGTCTTGGCCTGAGCCTTGGTCTGAGTTGGCCACACCGTTCTCTTTTTCCCTTTATTCCAATGGAAGTGCAGTGCAATGGAGAATTTGAGATTGGCAAGAGGCACTACATTCTGGTGCCCATGAAAGAGCAGCTTGAGCGTCCTCTGACACAGAACAAGGAGTGTTGGAGTCTGAAAGTGCTGCAGATCTTGCTAAAGTTGTTTCTCAATAGTGTTTGGATCTGCACGAGATGCTTTGTGCCCTTGATCACGAAGAGCACATCATTTGTAGTGTCTGCCGTAGTGTCTGCCGCAGATGAGAGACTCTGTTGCACTTGCTTGAGACATTGAGACTTTCGACTGAACTGTGAGTGTTTGCCAAAAGGGCACTCCAACGGATGCTGAGACACATTTCCATGGAAGGCCTGAAATGAAGAGGCCCATGCGGTGATGGAAGAAGAGATTCGATGAACGATAAAAGTCTGCCAGAGAGACTTGTGATTGAACTGTGGGCATAAGTCGTGATCATATAAGCGATTCCTGAACAGTTAATCACTGGGTGTTGTGGAATTAATTTTTATTATCTTGCTTGCAGTATTTTAGAGTAGTATTCTGTTTAGTACAGGTAGAATAGAAGTTCATTCTCTGTGGAAGAGTATCCCTATTCAACTTGAGAGCATTGAAGGATTGCATTGCCACTGTTTCACATGAGTATATAGTGTTTTCTGAAAGATTTTAGGATTTGCTATTGCTTAGGATTGTGAAAATGCTAATTTTCTCTGTAATAGTAATCATTACTTTCTCCTACTGTTTGTATGTATGCTCATGACATAATGTCCTCTTCTTTAGTATTCCTGGTCATACTCTTGCTGAAATGATTAGAATGGAAAATGCTTATCTAGCAATGAATTAGGAAATTAATGAAATTGTATGAAAATTAATGAGCACCTGTTTTCCATGTTCCTACTGGATCATATGAATGTCTTCAGCAAACGCTAAAACGGGCGACTGTTGTAAATTGGTAAAAATGGGTTAGCGTTAGCAGAAGCCATCTTGCATTTAGAAGTTATCTTATCTGCTGTTTAGAAGCCATTTTGTCTTCCTAGCAGCCATCTTGCTGCCATGTGCTCACTATGTGCTTTGTCCTACCTTCCTTTTAGCTGCGCCTGAAGTCTGCCTTGTAACAGGATATATTTAGCCTCCTCCACTTTCACGCATGCTCAGAAATGCCTGGTAGAGTCTGCAGCTGTTACTGATTAGTTTTACATAGGAATGTGTTCACTACGTTCTGAAACTGTTAGCTCCTTCCACTTAGTTGAACAAAGAGAATTTGTATGTCTATTTTAGGTATTCTTTGCGTGCTCACAGGAGCCAGGACTGCCCCTTTCATTTATGCTTACTGTGTAAGTCTGAAATGTATATAAGGCGCCAGCCTTCTGAATTCCTCAGACTGTCTCATTCATTTGCCATGGCTTTTGGGCGACGCAGCCTCACCTCATATGAGTGTAATAAACTGTCCTTTGATATTTCAGAGTTCTGTGTCAGTCTCTTACTGCTTTATGGACTACGTATCAGTGACACCCCTGAGAGGCAGGATTTTTGAATTACAACATGCCTATGGATCAGTGCATTAAGGGCATCGCAACAAGGGGTATGTGTGAAAGGAGTAATCTTCCTTAGCTCAACCATCATCATCACAGACAGAGGGTCTGGAGATGGGACAGAGTCTACAATTAAAGTCTTTTCCCAAAATAATTGTGGGTCTCATTTTAAAGTATTCAAAAACTTGGTGACGGAAGCTATAATTTCAATGTTAGATGGGACAAAATTATTGTGGTAAAAATTAATATTAATGGACATTCCCCTAGACTCTAATGACAAACAAATAAGCTGAAAATGTGTTAAGTCAATGTGCATGTATGAATCATGATATCTAATGAATTGAAGATGAGGGTTAATGAACCACCCCTTTGATGGCGTATTCTAGCGTTAATAGCCAGGGTAAAAACAGATATGAACCCTTCTACGAAAGATAAGTTGCAAGCTCAGGTCTCTAGTAGGCAAATAATATGACAACTTATAATAGGAGCACAGCTCGCTACTGTCTTCCGTCTATTAGATAGTCCTGCTACATTTCACACTAAGCAGTCCAAAGTTGAACAGTTAAACAATGACTCTTATACAATTCCATAATAGAAGCTGTGGCACCCTCAGAGGAGACTATTGCAAGGCGTTGTCTGTAGAATGGGCTCACAAAACCAAGGGTATAAGGGGCGAGATAGTCCTATGTTGGCTCATATGACCCCCTGCATACTGCTTGAGCTCTGATCCAGTATATTGGTAGAATTTAGGGTTCAGACCCCTTAAGGGAGATGTAATGCTGAGTCAGTCTACCTGTCCGAGCAAATAAAAACAGTTGTGGGTTGGGATGGAGAAACGTTTATCCCTACGATCTATAGACCAGGTAAGTCTAGGGTGCACCGCCTGGTGGGGTTGAAGTGGCATAAAGAGACCATTTTGATGTTAGAGTTTGAGAGACCAGTATACAACAGCTTGTTTTGGATGTGACCTATGAGGTTTGAGTCCCTGAAGTTAATGACAACGAAGCCTCATGGTTCTCTTTTTGGACTGTAGCAAACCCAACTAACTCTTACCACATTAATAATATTGGCGTACATGGTGTTGCAAGTATATGGTTTTCCACTTCTTCCAAACCAATTTACCACTTTCTTCTTTCACTAGATAAACTCACATAGATTGGTTATTGTGTAACAAGGAGATATTCTTAAGCACTATAACATATGGGGTAGACTCTGGGGTCTATCCTTTCGCCAGCGCAGTCAGGGTTTGTCCCGCACAGATCCACGTCCTTAAATCTAAGAACACTATTCACCCTCATACACAAGATAGACCCTGAAGTCCCAGCTGCTACAATTATGTTAGATTCCGAGAAGGCGATTGATTCCTGTAAGTGGCCCTTCTTTGTATTGGCTATGCGCAGAATGGGGATGCCTAACGGCTTCATTGCCACCACAGCATTATTGTATAGCAACCCTACCACTAGGATACGCATGAATGGCACATTGTCCTGCTGATATTCTTTATCCTGAGGCACACGCCAGGGGTGTCCCTTGTCATCCTTATTGTTCATCTTAGCAATGGACCCCCTGGTCCGCCACTTTCAAGAGAGGCATTTACAGCGGGGACTTCAGTTCAATACTGGCCCTCTATTAGTATCCCTGTATGCCCACAATGTGATTCTATATGTGCATGACCCTCAAGTTAATCTGGAGCCTCTAATCAGGGAGACGTTCAGATTTGGAAAATTCTCAGGGCTGGGTGTCAATTGGTCCAAGTCGATGATATTCCCCCTGACTCCTAGCATGATACAATGGGAATGCGAATTCCAGCTAGAATGGTGCACTAACTCCACTAAGTATTTGGGCATACATTTGCATTTAGACTATGCTCAAATTATTCGACTCAACTGTGGACAGGTGATAGACGCCCTTGAGATACAAATAGAGAGATGGCTGCGACTCCCGCTGTCCAAGGCTGCACGGATTGCATTGATTAAAATGATAGTCCTTCCCAAATTCTTATATTTGTTCAACAATATCCCCATCCCTCTTCCGAGTAGTTTTTTCCAGACGTTGCACTCCCACCTTATTCGATTACTGTGGGGGGGCAGGCATCCACGTGTCAGATGGCAGATTCTTACATTGCCATATAATAGAGGGGGTTTCGGAGTTCCCGACCTCAAACTATACTATCTCGTGGCACAGTGTAGTAACCACCCGGATGCCAGGATTCCATTAATCCATCCCGAGGCAGACTTGGTGCTTCCCGAAAACCTGCCTGTGGTGCTACCCAGGGGTGTCCCCAGGGACCCAAACAATATCCACACGGTGTCCACCACCAGCTGGACCTGGGACAGTCTTCGTAGACCTATGGGAGCACCCTTATTATACTCATCAGCACTACCATTTCCCAACTCCCGGTGGTCACCCATCATTGTAGAAAAATTAGTTCAGCGCACACTTGCCTCCGTCGAAATCGTCAAATTTGGTGATCTAATCCCCGGTGGCCACATCTTCTCTGTAGCTGAAGATTACCGCTTCCAGGATGCCACTTTCATGGACCGATTTGTCCTAAACAGAGTCTGCTCAGCGCTGTGGCACACTTTCTCCAGTTTCCCCGTGGAGCCGGACTCCTTCATTCCCCTCTCCACCATCATAGAAACGCAAGGGGGTATACATCTGATCTCAAAATTATATGCAGAGAATGCTTGCGCTCCTCCCCATTAATGATGCCTAAGTGTGTGAGGACTGGATGACCAATGAGAAAAGTTTTGCGAAGTTACTAAAGATATATTATTGAATTGCCGGCATAAACCATTGCATTTTAAATTTCTTGCATAGAATATATGTTACAAAAGTGGACTTACACAGAATTGACCCATCTAAATCCCATCACTGTGCGCACTGTGCGAAATGTAAAAATCCACCTGCAGATTTTGCACACTTAACTTGGACATGCCCCAAACTACAGCCTTACTGGGTGGAGATACATCATACATCATGGCTTATGATTGGTTTGACGCTTGCTCCAATACCTGAAGTGGTGCTCTCGGGGTATGTAGTGAACTTCCCTAATGGAGTGCGGTAATTGGCAGCCTGTTGGCAACGACAGAGATTGCAATTAACTTGGGCGGGAAAAGGGTCCCCACCTTACAAAACTGGTTAACTAGCCTAGCTTACTGCTGTACAAATAGCGAGATGTATGCCACCAGGCTTCTTCGCACCTTGCGCCCCAAAGACATCTGGGGCCCACTCAGAAGTTACACGGCTACTACACATCCGACATCTGACTCACAACTAGAACAGGGTCGGTTACCAACTGGAGTGGGGTGACATTGTAATGCAGGTCACTAGAGATATTAGCTGTTATTACATTCTCCCGAGTCAAGTCCTCAAGCAACGTTCCTGGTATGGACCCAAGGGGGCTGCTGCTCTGTTACGCTGTTGGGTGGTAGTAAATGAAGGGCCACGGAATTGAAACATCATGATTTGCTTTTGTTACTAAGGGATAGTATTTTAATTGTGCATATTAATCATTGGTGTGTTTTTTGTTTTATTTTTCCAATCAATTGGCATGGTGGTATGACAGTGAGCACTCATACTGTGTACTGTTGTTAAGTTGTAAAATGGTAAATAAAGTTAAAAAAAACATTGGATTCGATTGTCCTCTGTGGAAGGCGCCAGAAAGAAATGTACAAGTACCTTTCCTTGCCTTTCCTGGCTGGTAAAAACTGAAGACACAGTTCTCTTCTATGGGTGAGCTAGCAAACAATGATAAACACACTGGGCCTGATTCACAAGCTGAACTTTTGTGTTTACTACAAAAAATACTAGAACGTGTAAGTTTCCATATTCATGTGTGCTCAGAGCTCTCTAGTTAAAACGTTTTTCTTCTATGTAGGTTAAGTTTGGATTTGCAAATGTAATGAAACATATCATGTTCTTTTCATCATTTCATGCATCCTGCCAAATCGAAGGAGCAGGCTTGTGTGCAGCCTCAGAGTTTATCCAGTCAGCTGGGTTCGGAGGAGCATTGTGGGGCGTGCAGAGGAGGGACACTAGGTATTAGTATCCATGGAAAGGAAAGTCACACTTCATCTGTCCACTGTAACGGGATCTAAGTTGAGGTAGAAAGTTACACAAAACAATAAGGCAGTCGTTAACTCACCATCTTTCCTAGGTGAAGCCAACTTATTGGATTTTGGTTGTCGGTCTTCTAGTCTGTACACCAGTGGTTCCCAAACTTTTTTGACCCGTAGCTCCCTTGTCCTAATTGGCAGTTGGCCGTGGCTCCCCACCATTTTTTTTTTACCGGTGGGCGGGTGGGGGAGGATGTAAGCCCGACCTCGGGAGTACTTCCTGTTTTCTTCCTTAAATTAATTGGCATGCAATGAAGGTATAATATTCATATTTGTAACAAAATAAGATAACAGTTGTTTAATAAAAACTCGTTAAGTGTGAAACGATAAAAGATTAATACGCAAATATGTTTCCACTTTTTTCAACCACACAATAGTTCAAAAACTTCTGTATAATAACATCTTTTCAATGAACAGGTAAAACAACAGAGTCCGAAATTTACCTTAAAAATCCTAGTGAGATGGATGCGCTTGTTTTTCCAACTTTGATTTATTTTATTTATTTATTTGAAAAGTTTTATATAGCACTGGCTAGACCCGGAGGTATCAGATAATATAAGATAATTAGCACGTAGGTCAGACTAATGACTAACAAAAGCTTGATTGCTATGTCAAACTGTCAGTGTAAGCATTATCGCAGTTTAATACCCCATGGTTTTTGGTGTCACTTCTTACTTACATTGAATAGTTTAGGTACCAGTTTTCCACCAATGGCAATCTAGGTTGAAAGACTCGTGTATAGTGCAAAACACCTACATAGTGTGTCTTTACACCTTCAAAACTGCCATAATTTGCTAATATGGGCACGCTTTTTAGCAATCAGATTCGCTAAAGGGGGTCGTATATATTTTGGTTCCTGTGCCTATTTTCTCTCAGTCCGATCCTGAAGACAGCCATGCTGCTATGTTTAATGCAATTTTTGAACCGTAATTGAATATCTTACAGGTTTATATGGTGGCATGTTTTTTTTACACTTTAATTCTTTTAGTTGATGTTCCAAGTGCTTATGTTTGTGTGTTTGTTTATTGCAGGTGGGTACATGGATGAATACATGAGTGGGTCAGTGGGTGGATGAATACGAGTGCAGAGATGAGTGAGACAGTGTGTGTAGGTTGACCTATTGAGTGTCTAAATTCATCAGTGACTGAAGAAGCATTTCAGTCATAAGCTATGCCTATTGGAATTGCCAGTTCTTGGCTCTCAATGTCTCTTTCCTCTCTTTTCTTCTGTCTCATTTCTCCATTTTGCATTGCTCTTTCTTTTGCTGCTCCTTCCTTGCTCTTCTGTCTTTTCTCCCCTTCATCTTGCTCGCTCTTATCTTTATCTCTCTTTCCCTGCCTTCATTTTCAACTGCTCCGTTTCATCCTCTGGCTCTTGCTCACACCCTCGTACCTCTCTACTTCTTTCTTTTGCCAAATGTCACCTTGTTCTTTCAGTAATTACGCCTCTCTGTTTTCCTTATTCCTTTTTCATTTCGACTCACTACCACTTGTAGATCTTGTGTTCTCCTTATCCATTTCTGTTCTTACCCTACCATCACCTCCCTCTGCCTAATTTGTGTTCTCTTACTCCGACTGTGCACCCATCCATTCACTCTTCCATATTCCATTCATCCTCCCTTCCTTGCATTTGTTCAGCACCAGGTACCTATGTGATGGCCGCCAATCTATCGATCTAATCTCTTTCTCACTCCACTGTGCTCTTTTGTTTTCCTGTCTTTCCCTCCCATGCTCGTGTTCTCGTCCTCTCTGTTAGTATATCTCCCTGCCTACATTTCACTCTGACGCTCTGATGCCTTACAGTTCCCATCCTATCATCCTCGGAAACACTCGGTTTTCTCCCAGTAACCAGACTCCCTTAAAGTGGTCGCAAGATATATCAGTTTCAACTAAGAAAGCGAAAAGCCAACAGGAGCCTGTGCGGGGAAATAGAGCGGCCGTCTGAGGCCTGCTCTGCGGCTGCGGAAACCGGAGGTTCGACCTATGGACAATTGACTTCCTGCACGGACTCACGGATACTGCCAAGCTGTTTGCTGCAATTTACCCTGACGCTCGCCAGCCTTTCCAGAGCCTTTCAGCCCTCGGTAGAGCGCTTTCCCGCCTCCCTCTGCCCGACTCGTTTGTCAACTCAGAGTCCTGGTGGCCGAGTCGAGCGTGGGACGAGGGGTGTAAGGAAACTACACTCCCCAGCATCCCGAGCGGCGCACGCGTCATCTGCGCGCCAGGAGGCGCTGAAATAGCGCGCAACCCCGGTCGAGGGGTGGAACACTCACGGATACTGCCAAGCTGTTTGCTGCAATTTACCCTGACGCTCGCCAGCCTTTCGAGAGCCTTTCAGCCCTCGGTAGAGCGCTTTCCCGCCTCCCGCTGCCCGACTCGTTTGTCAACTCAGAGTCCTGGTGGCCGAGTGGAGCGTGGGACGAGGGGTGTAAGGAAACTACACTCCCCAGCATCCCGAGCGGCGCACGCGTCATCTGCGCGCCAGGAGGCGCTGAAATAGCGCGCAACCCCGGTCGAGGGGTGGAACACTCACGGATACTGCCAAGCTGTTTGCTGCAATTTACCCTGACGCTCGCCAGCCTTTCCAGAGCCTTTCAGCCCTCGGTAGAGCGCTTTCCCGCCTCCCGCTGCCCGACTCGTTTGTCAACTCAGAGTCCTGGTGGCCGAGTGGAGCGTGGGACGAGGGGTGTAAGGAAACTACACTCCCCAGCATCCCGAGCGGCGCACGCGTCATCTGCGCGCCAGGAGGCGCTGAAATAGCGCGCAACCCCGGTCGAGGGGTGGAACACTCACGGATACTGCCAAGCTGTTTGCTGCAATTTACCCAGACGCTCGCCAGCCTTTCCAGAGCCTTTCAGCCCTCGGTAGAGCGCTTTCCCGCCTCCCGCTGCCCGACTCGTTTGTCAACTCAGAGTCCTGGTGGCCGAGTGGAGCGTGGGACGAGGGGTGTAAGGAAACTACACTCCCCAGCATCCCGAGCGGCGCACGCGTCATCTGCGCGCCAGGAGGCGCTGAAATAGCGAGCAACCCCCGTCTCGCGGGACGCGAGCGGGACGCCGGGCAAAGCCCGGGACAAGGGCGGGACAGTCTTAGACAGTCCTAGACTGGCCGGGACTGGACTGGGCCACCCCCCTAACAAGTAAGAAACCATCTTTCATTCTTCTAATCCCTCTATGCGCTGTCAAAGTGAGTGGCTTACTGTTTGCCTCTATTCTAAATTGATTATCACCCGTGATTGTGTAAAAGTGACTATTGGTAAAAGACTACATAGTACCTTGTAGTCTCTAAAAATTTAGCTGACTTAGCAGGTCTGTTGAGCAGGCGTGTACGTGTGCTACTCTCCTTTACACTGATCAAGTCAACAAGCGTAGCCCAGTCATGTCCAAAAAAATTTAAAAAAAACAGCCACCTACTAATACCAAGCCTATAGAAAACTATATGCTCCAAGTTGTCGCCAAAATAAACAATGAAAGAAGGCAATCATTGGGACTAAGTCAATCCCCCAACCTACAGCTATCAAGCCCGACCCAAAGCCCCCAACAGTCAGTCTCTCTAGCGTCTGATGACTCTATTGACTTAATAGATATTACGGTCCATCCAAACCCAAATCCAGATGACCAGAACAGTCCTATGCTGGACAATGTAGCCAATTCAATGCCACTGGACCCAGAAGTCACTATCGACCTCGAACATGAGACCTTGGTTCACAACCTTGATGAACTCTCATCTCCTGAGCAGGAAACTCGGCCTATGAGAAAACATAGAAAAACCCAGCAAAAGCGGACGGGGTTACGCTCAGGAAACAGGAGGAAAAAAGCTACTCCGGCAGGGAAAAACAAGGCAAAACCTACCGATGATGATGAAAACAATGCTCTTGATAAAAGCTATCATGATAAAAGCTATAATGAGGATGACTTGCTCCAGAAGATAGCAGACATCATTGACTCCAAAATTAAAACTATCATCAAGCCTCTAGTCGCCAAAATCGACAAATTGAATGCGGAGGTAAAAAGGATGAGTGGTCTACAGGCCAAGGCTGTGGAAGGGGTTGATATGGTCAATACCCTGGTGACACAAATGGCGAAATCAACCGAGAATAGGGCAAGGATCTTTATTGAAAAAGAAAGCAGTCCAACGCTTCCAGGAAGCTCAGCTCGTAATGAAACTCACCCTATCAATCGGTCTTTGAATCCTGTTGGCGCACCAAAGCCAACAACCATTGCACCAATTAATTGCCAGGAAACAGACCCCCTTCAATTCATTGAAGAAGCCTCGCCAGTGGTACTAGTGCTGGCCAATGTTCCCCCGCCAACGGATGCACAATCTGAAACACCAGCATCCTTGTCTAGCAAGGCATTGCACTGGTTAACAAGCAACATGCAAATGGCTCCGGGAGGTAAACATCAGCTTGCATCTGAAATCAAGTCCGTAAAGAGGGTCGCCTGGATTGGAAATCGACCGAAAAGGTTTAAGGGAGACTGTGTCATAGTGACTTTTTGCCATCCAGGTGTTCTGCCTAATCTCCTAAACTATATTTACCCTCCTCAAAGAAGAGCAGGATCTGTCGTTCCCCTCACCCTAAATTTTTTTTACGGGGAGCAACAGAATGTAACTTTTCCAAGGACTCCGGGACCATTGTGGAATACCGTTAGAAACAACAGAGGTCCAAGGGCTCCTCCGAATGAATGGGGCATGGTCTTAGGCAACAGATACGAAGCCTTATCAGGGCTTAATGACTGTGATTGACTGGGTAGAGATTCTAAAGATTTTACAACTTTCACTGGTGATCAAGCTGGCAGGGAAATGGAAACCCAATCAAATACTGAATTAATTGATGTTTTGATTAATGCAACTAATATACAGGGTGACCTTGGTGCCATGAATAATGTTTATAATTGTAATGAATGCTCTGACCATGTTGATAATAATGAGGAAAATGAGTTAAATGAAAATGTATCTCCTGAACTGGTTGTTATTGGGAATTATACAAGTGAATATGATCTTAACCAGCAACAGAGGGAGGGCCAACTTAGTAGTATTAAATCTACCAATGATAATGTCACTGCCCAGCATACCTTAGTGTCCTGGAATGTTGCAGGGCTAAAAAATAAGATACCATCACATGACTTGCTAACCTTCCTGGATTCAAAGGACATAATCCTTCTCCAGGAGACTTGGCAGTTAGACCCAGATCCAATCCTGGGATACTTACATTTTTTCATTCCAGCCACTCCGAGTTTAAGGGGAAGGGCCAAAGGTGGTCTGGTGACATGGATTAAACAGAACAACGATCATTCAGCTTTTCAAATAGGCACCAATAGTCCCGACATATTGTTGATTAAGCTACAGCGACCGTCCAGTAAGGATCTTTTTATTTTTAACATCTACTCTAGGGGACTACCAGGAGGTAAACCTACTGAGGCGGTTGACCAGTTGGATTCCCTACTGAAACAACACTGTCTAAATGCTGACATTATTATTGGTGGCGATTTTAATTGTTGTTTTGAACCGCTAGATAACCAGGATGTAGACCTCACGACTGAAGAGGACTACATCTGGGAAATCCCCCAGCTCTCCCTGATACCCATTAAAAAATGGTCTGAGGCTGCCTTACAGTTAAAAGTCCTATGTGTCGAGTTTGGGTTGCGGGCCACTAACGGAAGAACAGGGTCAGACAAACTGGGCGCCCCTACCTTCTCTAATGGAACTACACATAGTCGTATTGATTACATCTTGACTAACAAAGAGAACTGGGCTAATGTTCTTGATATGTGGATTGAGTCAAGGGCGGAAAGTGACCATGACCCATTAATTTTAACTTTTAAACTGTTTGATCTGGTGACAAAAGAGGAACAGAGGGAAAATGTCCAAATAAACCTCTCAAATGATCAAAGACACATCAGATGGTCAACTTGTGCAGCCAACGAGGAAAGTATAATAGCCTTGAGGGATTTAACAACCCAGGCCATTAGAGAAGTTCAAGCTATAACTGATAAGGGTATCTCAATTTTTGAAATTAGCAGGATCCATGATGAATTTTTTAATAAATTAAAACCTTTTTTTGTTAAAAAAGTTAAGAAGAAGCAGCGTAGGCCAACCAAAAAGGAGGATCAGTGGTTTGATAAAACCTGTAGGGTTGCCTATAGGTCCCTGTCAGATGCTGTAAAAACTAAAGATAAAAACAAGATAAGGGAGGCACGAACTTTGTACAAAAAGGTGCAACCTAGTGCAAAAACTAGTGCAAAAAGGGATTGGGAGGAAGGCTACTGGAAGGATCTCCTAGCAGCTAGCAGGGAAAGATCTATGACGCCCTTTTGGAACATTGTCAAATGGGGAAGGGGGGCCATAAGAGGAGAACCCATGAATCATGTGCCACCAGAAGCATGGGTATCCCACTATGCTACCCAGTTTGCTGTTAAAGACGGTGGTGAAGAGGATTGTGTGGCCCTAGTAGACACCTCAATGAGCCACTTACTCTTCTCTAAAGACGACGTCTTAAAAACACTGAATAACATACCCAAAGCCAGAGTACCGGGCCTAGACTTTATCCCCGCAGACTTGTTTATGCATGACAAGGACCTATGGGCCACCTACATCCAGCTGTTAGCCAATGCTATTGCAAAGGGCTCGCCTATTCCTGAGACCTGGAAAGGAGCCGAGATCATCCCCATCTATAAAAAGGGGGCATGCTCGGATCCAGGCAATTATAGGCCTATCAGCCTGATCGCATGTATACAGAAAGTATTGGCAAGATTGTTACTACAGCGAATACATGGGTGGATAGACGACCAGGATATATTGTCACCCCTACAGGCTGGCTTTCGTAGCCATACTAGTACCATTGACCAAGTTTTTAGATTTGTTTTGTTATATTGGCGCGTAGTTTTATTAGGAGGTGGGATGCTTTTTGCAGCTTTTGTTGATTTAAAATCAGCCTTTGATTTAGTTCCCCGCCACAAGCTGTGGAATATCCTACAAGAACAGGGTATCCCAAAAGAAATTCTGTCCTTATTGATCAGAATGCATGAAAACAACTTTGCACAAGTACGGTGGAATCAGCAAGGTAGTGTCACTGAGAAATTCCCCATTGAAAGGGGAGTACGCCAAGGATGCGTACTCGCACCAACGCTTTTCTCGCTATACATCAACAGGGTGATCAGGTACTTTGAACATCAGCCCACAGATGCCCCAAAGTTGGCAGGAAGACTGATCCCCCTGTTGATGTTTGCGGATGACACCCTGCTGATATCTAAGACCCAGCAGGGACTCCAGAGGGCCATTGGGGTTTTTGAATCGTTTTGCACAGACCATGGACGTGTTATTAATACAAGCAAAACAAAATTTATGGTTATGCACAAACAGAGACACATTAGAGGTAGAGTTACTATGGACGGGGTCCAGCTTGAACAGACCCAGGTCTTTAAGTACCTCGGTATTAATTTGTCCTACAACCTAGACTGGAAACAGCACACTAACGAGTTAGCCACAAAACATGCTCAATTGACAGGTGCTCTCACTAAGGAGCTCTTTTCATCTCATTCTAAACCAATTAGACCTGTCTTAAAAATTTACAATGCTAAGGTTGGAGCTGCAGTTCTCTATGGAGCTGAACTCTGGGGGTCCAGTAACCTTACTAAGTTGACGGTAGCACAGAACAAATTTCTCCGCAACATTACTGGCTTACCTATGTCAACCCCATTGATACCTTTAAATTATGATTTGGGATTTTATAGTTTTTTGGATTTGGCTAGGTATAGAACAGTGGCCTACTGGAGAAGGTTATGGGTAACTCCAGAACTCTCCCAATATGCCCAAGGCTTCCTAGAAGTGAGAACCCTGGATACTGGCTGTAAGATAGTCTGGATGAGAGAAGTTAAACTCTTATATAGGGCACTTGGGTTATCTCATTTGTGGGATGATCCCCTCAATAATGTTTTTCCACCTAAAAAGACACTCCGCGAACTTTATTGGTGCATGCTGGAGATAAAGTGTTTCAGGAATCATATTGATCGTTCCTTTACTCACGATTACTTAGAGCTCAAGCACACTCCGGCCCTAGAATCTTATTGGGACTGGATCACGGTCCCAGGAGACCGGAAGAGGTACCATCAGCTGAGGGTGGGGACACTACCTTTGAATGCCCTAACAGCGAAGTGGAATAAGGTACAATCCTCAAGGTGCCCTTTTTGTCCGGATCATAATGAAAACATTGGACATGTGTTGTTTGCCTGTCCCGAATATAGAATGCCTAGATGTTCATGGCTAAAACCAATTTGCATCCAGTTAGGCTTAAAAACAGCAAACGAGGCTGTTAGGATCTTAAGAACAGATACCTCTCAGCCCGTTGTTATAGCCATGGCAAAATTCCTCCACTGGATGTGGATAATTCGGGCACGCAAAATGAGTCTGGAGTAACTGTAGGATTGCTACTGTCTGTCGTTATTTTTGTGCTTATTGGAATTGTCAATCTGTATCAATTAATGATTAATTATGTACGCTGTATAAGTAACTGTTATTTTTGTATTTCGGTACTAATGAAATTAGCTTTTTAAATTCCTTTTTAAAGAAAAGAATTATTTTCCTTCATTTTAACAGATATTTTAAGACTATGTAAAAATGTAAATAGGATGAGATATGGAGACTTTTAATCTTGTTTTTTATTTTATTGTAATAAATCATTGTGGATCCTGTACCTCTGTGGGGTTGGGGGGAAAGGGTGGGTCTAAAAACAACAAATCTTTTCTTTGTAAAATGTCTTTTATGATTGAAATATATCGAATAAAGACTAATTAAAGTGAAGTGACTTCCTGCATTTTAAACTAAGTATATTTACCTTTTTAGTCCGACCATTTCTGGGCATTAAAGTTAAGAGGCTTAGCATCACATTTCTGGCAAAATATACCTTTATTGCAGTAAACACTACTTTCCCTCAGCAAGATGATAATCTGGAAGAAGAAAGCTTGCTCCTGACTGGATCTTGGGAGCGTATGGCACCAACCATGTCCCCGGTTTTTGCAGGTGAGACGTATTTTGGCGGAGGCTGCTTTCACTTTTCCCCACTGTGGTCGCGGCGCCCCTGGCTCCTCATTACGGCGCACCGGGGTGCCGCGGCGCACAGTTTGGGAACCACAGCTGTACACTGACAGTGTGTATATCGGTCGCTTTCCGTGCAGTAAAAGACATGCTGCTCATGAAAAGCAGACAGACGGAGTAGAGAAAGTCTTTTGACAACTTTTTCAACCTGAGTTTTTGCCTAGTGATTGGTGGGTGGCATCATATTCAGTCTGTTCTAATGCATTATGCTTCCTCTCTTTTCACTTCGGGAATCCATTTTCGGTCATCTCCATGCTGTGCAACCTACTGCATCCCTTCTTTCTTTTTCTCTGCTTCTTTTACAGTGCACACGCTATTCAATTATGAAGTGCTATATCTTGAAGAACAATCGTCATTATACATAATTGTTTTAAAAGACTACGGCGTCACTTTTGCACCACTGGTGCGTCATTTTTTGTGATGCACCAGCAGTGTAAAAAATGTGCCTTGTTGCGCCACATTTACAAAGTATAGTGAAGAGGGGTGGATAACCCAATATACCCTTGCAGGCTCGGGCAAACACTATGTATAGATAAAGATACCAGCAAGGGTTTTACTTTTGTTAAATAATTACAGCGACTAAGATCTATATTACTAAGACTCTTAAACTGAGAACATCAGCTGCTGAACTTGTTTAATCTCACCTTGTTCTTAGTGAGAGAGAGTACAAGGAAAAAGACATTCATTCCATTAATACAAAAGATAAAAATCCAGTCTGTATGATTAATAACAATGACTTCTGTTAGACCTGACATCCTTGGCGTGGCTTTTCCCTCATCTTTTTGCCTCTGACTCATGTATTTTTGATGCTGTGCTGGATTTCGTTTTTGCTGGTTTAGATGCTTTGGACTCTCTGCCACTGCTGATCAGTGTCAGAGGGTAAGTGCTCCCTCTGTAAATTGTCATATTGATTGGGTATACCTGATTGGCATATTTGTATCCCTATGAAGTCCCTAGTAAAGTGCACTGTGTGTGCCAGGGCTGGTGATGACAGATGCTACAAGTGGGCCTGCAGCGCAGATTGCGCCACCCACATGAGTAGCTCTAAAATGGTGTCTCAGGCCTGCCAGCGCAGGGCCTGTGTGCAGTCAGTGGACTGCCATGTCCGCCTGGCCAGTGTCCCCACTGGCTGGGCTTAACCCTCCCCTGTCTGTGCACATCAGCCACCCCTATGGAAGGCTCCAGGTACCCCCCTGGGCAGGGTGCAGTGTATGGATAGGGTAGAGCATGTACTAGTGCAGGTAACATGCTCTGGTAGAGAGCAGCAGCCACTTTGTGTGCTCACTGCTGTAGGGCTGTAAGGCTCCCTAGGTTAACATGGGGAGGCTGGTCCCATTGGTTCCCATCCTATCTCCCTATAGGAACAAGATGGAACATCAATGAAAGATATCCCTGAACTCAGAATTAAATGACACATCTTTTAGTGAAGGTTGTTTTTGGATCCTGGGGTTGAGAATAGCACTTTTAGAAAGTGGCTGTTCTTTTGTATAAACCTTTCTGTGTGCTTGGGCCTGTGTGTGTGGAATGCCTGCGTGACAGGAGCTGCAGGGCCCCGGAGGGGGTTGGAGTCAGCCCAGGGGTGAAAGGCGACATCTGTTGCCCGGGGAAGGAGAGAGAGAAGCGCCTGATAGTGCTGGGCTGTGCCTGCCTGACCACCGTGCTGGCTAACTCCCCTGCCGGCCCACTGTCACCTCTGGCCCTGAAGCTGTCAGGAAGAAGAACACCAGAAACATTCCAGAGCCAAGGACCCCCTTGCACAAAGGACTTCAAAGGCGTTCAGGGGTATAAGGGAAAGACCCCTCACTACAGAAGATTAGATTCTAAAATTCTACAATCAAGAAGGAACCTCTGCTGGAAGAAGGACGGCTGGAGAACTAAAGGAAGATTGCCTTGCTGTGTGCTCTAAGGGCTGACCTGTTCTGCTGTTGCAACTGGAAGCTGAGGAGGAGAAAGGGACTCTGCTGTGTGCTGTGACCCTGCCTGCTTGAAACTGCCAAGACTCTGCTGTGTGCTGTGTCTACAACTGAATCTCCAAGGGCCTGAGAAGAGCTGGCCTCCTGTTGGGAACCCAGGGCTAAAGGTTCCTAAAGCTTTGGCAGAAAACAGCTGCAAAATCGTGCTGTTGTGACCCGAGACGCGTGGCACTCGACTGCGGAGCGTGAGGAAGGGATCGGTGTGCTCATCGGCACATTTCCAGTGAGGGTTGGAGGCTTGTGGCGCCTCCCCTTGTGAAACCCGCTCCAACATGGTGGGGAGGTCGAGAGGGGGGTCTATTCGTGACCAGCGCCCTTGAAAACCCTTTCCCGCCAAGTCACCGACGCGGCCCGGGGCCAGAAACACCCGACGTGAATTGCCTGGCGTGGGGGAGCTGAAGCGCCGAGCCCCCTCACTAACGCCGCGACGGGATTGGCCCGTGCGGCGCAGCGTCATTAGCAGTGGTGGGCCGTGATTGGCCGAAGTAGCGGAGCGTCATCGCCTGACTGTCCCGGGAGCCGCTCTGTCATTGGCTGACTCCCGGGTACTGAAGGGGCTCGACCGGAGGGCCGCAACCTGATTGGCCCGCAGCGTGGAGCAGCCTGGAAGCCGCCGAGGGAAGCGCGACAATTCCTTTCCCAGTCCTGACCTTGAGCGCACAGCTGGCGAAATAGCTGTAGTCGCGCTTCTACTTCCACGCAACTCTACAAACAAAGCGGCCGCCATCTGGGCAGGCGTGCACTCTGACCACGCCCCCGGTGAGGCCACGCCCACTTCCCTGACGATATAAAACACCGACCTTACGGTGTCAACACAATTCCTTTCCCAGTCCTGAGGCGGAAGCCGGGGCTGGCGGTACTACTCAGAAAGCTTTTAAAACGACCGATTATTTGTGTGGTGTGGTGTCACGTACTGTGTTTTTAAACACGGCTGGCATCCTACCAGTCACCTGACCTTGAGCGCACAGCTGGCGAAATAGCTGTAGTCGCGCTTCTACTTCCACGCAACTCTACAAACAAAGCGGCCGCCATCTGGGCAGGCGTGCACTCTGACCACGCCCCCGGTGAGGCCACACCCACTCCTTTCAGGGATAAATGTGCACGTATGGAAAGCGCAGCGGACGAGCGCAGCGGAAGCGCCGTTTGCGCGCCGAAGTCATCGCCAAGACATCGCCTCTCGCCAGTCCCCCTGCACAAAATCCCTCACTCCGAATCAGCTATGACAGAAATCATCTCCATGCACTAAACGCCAAAACTAGATGCAACAAGCTCGAAGGTCACCTCGGACAAACTGCACTTCAATGTGAGTCCTGTAACTTTGCTACGCCCCTGCCCAGCCTGGTAAGTGGTACAGCAGCGATACCTAAGCTGCCCTCCCTCCGGGTTCTGCAACTGAATGTTAGATCTCTTGTAAAGCACCATGCAGAAGTCAACACTCTCATTATGGACGAAAATCCAGATATCCTATTCATATGTGAAACCTGGCTCCATAACGACCAAACCAGCATTCTAAATCTCACGCTGCCTGACGGTTTCTCTATGAAACTGGTTAACAGAGACTCTAGAGGCGGTGGAATAGCCGTTGTATACCGAACCGCATACAACTGCTCCTTCACCAAAGAAGAAATCTGGGGCTGCAAATGCGCACGCTTCAAGATTGCCACTTGCCCGCAATTCACTCTCTCTGGCCTTTACATCTATCGGCCTCCTGGTCCCTCCGCCAGATTTATTGAGGAACTCTTGGAACTTGCTCACACCTTGACAGTCTCCTCCCCCAACTTCACCATCTTGGGTGATCTCAATCTCCACTTCGACGCCACCACTGACCCCACTATCAAAAACCTGCTAGCCGACATCACGGGCTTGCAGTTAAACCCCTTGGTTCATTCCCCCACCCACACTGCCGGGCACATACTGGATCCCGTTTTCTCTAATCTATCGGAAGTCACGGCTGATCCCCCTGAACCCATGGGCTGGACTGATCACTTCCTTGTTAAATTAAGTATTATGGCAAAAAAAACGCCCCCCAAAGCTACGGCCAACTCCAGCCACAAACGACCATGGCACAAACTTATCTCCGGAGACCTCATCAACCACCTAGGTGAATTCCACCTCCCCGATGAGAATAGGGATATTAATACAGTTTACGCCGCCTTCCACGAATGGATAGTCACAGGGCTTGATGCCTTAATTCCGCCCAAATGGACTAAAACACGCAGTTCCCCCTCCAACCCATGGTACAATGACTCACTCAAAATTTTACGGAAAGAGTGCAAAAAAGCCGAACGCGAGTGGAGGAAAGAATACTTAGACACTAACAAAACCCTCTACCTATCTAAACTTCGCACCTACCACAAGGCGATTCGCACTACTCGAGCCTCCTTCTACGCAAAGGAAATCGAACGCAGCTCCAACCCTACTAAAACCATCTTCAACTTAGTCCAAAACCTCCAGAAAACCCCCAATCCAGGCTCCTGCATCACCTCCCTGAAACAATGCGAGGACCTTGCCACCTTTTTTACTGAAAAGGTGAGGAAGATCTACGCGTCCTTTCCACATGACGATGCTACGCCCACTAACACCCCCCACTCGACGGCAGAGACATCAAAACTGCTAAGAATACCCGACATATCCCTCGACGACCTCGCTAAACTATGTAGACAGGTCAAGTCTGGTTCCCCAGCAGACCCCATGCGACCGTCCAAATTCTTGGAATCACTTGACTTCTTTCTCCCCCCGCTTGCCAAACTACTCAATCTCTCCTTTTCCTCAGCGGTGGTCCCCACCTGTTGGAAATCTGCTTGGGTTTCACCCATCATTAAAAAACCCACATTGGACCCCAATAAACCAGAAAATTTCCGACCTATTTCCCTGCTCCCCTGGACGTCAAAACTGGCTGAAGCTCATGTCAACAAAATACTTTCCCATCACATGCAGCAAAACCATGTCCTGGACCCTTCCCAAAACGGTTTCAGGCCAGGTCACAGCACTGAGTCGGCTCTGCTGACCACTACGGAGCACCTTCGAGGTATCCTAGACGCCGGTCAAAGTGCCGCGCTGATCCTGTTGGATCTCAGCGCGGCCTTTGACACGGTCTCACACAACATCTTGCTGAAACGACTCGAGGCCATTGGGATTGGCGAATTAGCCCTTGAATGGTTCCAGTCCTTCTTAAAAGACAGGTCCTTTCAAGTTTCAGCCCCCCCTTACATCTCTCAACCCCACTCCATCGGGCAAGGGGTCCCCCAGGGGTCGGCGCTTAGCCCATCCCTATTTAATCTATACGTTCAGCCTCTCGCAGTGGTAGCAAAAGAGTGGGACCTTACGCTGGTGTCATACGCTGACGACACACAGCTGGTCATCACACTCTCAGAAGGTCCTTCACCTTCGGCAACCAAATTCAGAGATGGCCTCGCAGCAGTCGCACAGTGGATGACGCTCAACTGCCTGCAGCTAAACGCCGGGAAAACAGAGGTCCTCCTCCTGGGAAAAAATCCCACCCTTTGGAACCATCATTGGTGGCCCTCTGTGCTTGGCCCCACCCCCGTGCCAAAAGAAGTCGTCAAAAACCTAGGTGTCTGGCTTGACCCCTCACTTAACTTTCAGTCCCACACAAAGAAAGTGGCAGCCACGTGCGTTGGTCTCATGAGGAGCCTCAACCCCATACTTGGATTCTTTGACTCCAAAACCCGTCAACTCATCATGCAAGCTATGATTCTTGCCCGGCTGGATTATGCCAATGTCTTACTCTTGGGGGCAAACAAAGCTGAACTAGCAAGACTGCAGCGTATCCAGAACTCGGCCGCTAGAGCAGTGGTTGGTCTCCCACGCAGGTGCTCTGCCAGAGCCACCATTCGCAATTTGCACTGGCTGCCAATTGAATCTCGGATCCAATTTAAAACCTTGACCATGGCATTTAAAATTCTCAAATCTGAATGCCCCGAACTCCTGCGCCCACTCCTGGTACCATACACGCCCCAGCGCAACTTGCGCTCTCTGGGACAACACCTCGTGATGGTCCCCCGAACTAAGCTCTGTAGACAGGGTGGACGTTCCTACAAAGTCTTAGGAGCTAAGCTATGGAACTCCCTACCTCCGCACATCCGTGCCCAAACCAATCTGATCACTTTCCGAAAGGTACTCAAGACCCATCTCTTTTCTGTCATCTAATTCCTCTGTTGGTTCCCCCCTCCCCTCAGGTACTGGTTAGGTCAGCGCCGGGACGCTCCGTTGCTGGGGCAGCTGTTTGCGCTTCAACAAATAAATAACATAACATAACATAACATTACCCCCCCCCCAGCGAGGAGCCGACCGCCGGAGCAGCTGGCTGACCCGTCCTCGCCGAGGGAGTGAGTCCGCGTGAGTTCCTCACCCCGGGCCTGTCGTCCCCCGAGGTGTGCTGCATCCCCCGCCGCTCGTTGGATTGTCGAGAGCGGGCGGGAGAGCACCAGGGGACCGGCCGGGGCAAGGGCGAGTGAGCGCTTCTAGGCGCGAGGCGCCTGAGACCATCCGGCGCACGCTGAAGCCCCCACACAGCAGGAAAGAAGTCCCCCCTCCTCCAAGTAACCGGGTGAGACGCGCTTGAAGCGCTTGTGGTCCCTGAGGCCAGGGGATCATTGGGGCATATTTATAAATCAGTGGCATTGCTTGGACTGCTCATTTTGAGAGCGTTTTAATCACAGAATCAGTGGCATATTTTTAACATTGGCATAGTTTGGGACTGCTCGTTTTTAGAGCGCATCATTCCTCAATCAGTGGCATTATTTTTAATAACTGGTTGAAGGGACTTGGGACATTTGATGATATGAGAACTTCCTGAAACTACGTACCACCATTAAGATTAAGTGCATCATTTTTATAATGAAGTGATTATCGTGCAACTGCTTGATTTACCTTGCTGAAACTAGATAAAGTTATATATTTTTATAAAATATACCTACCTGTGTGGTCTCAGTTTGTGGTGGATTGGGGATTATTGTTGTGTTAAGTGCAAATGTTATCCACATTGCCTCTGTTTAGCCTAGACTGCTCGCGCCATGCTACCTAGAGGGTGAGCGGGGGTTATCTCAGAGGGTTATTCCTTCACCCTGACTAGAAGCAAGGGTCCCTACTTGGTCTAAGGTACTTACCTCTGCCAACTAGAGACCCCCAGTTCTAACAACTTCTTGTTTGAATAAACAGTAAATCAGAAGCAATAAATGTCAATTAATGCAGACATGGACTGGTGTGTCGATGTTTCGGTCTGAACGGTTTTATCCCAAGACCATCATCAGGACTTAAGTTTGTAAGGTATAGTTGACCCTTGTAGAAATGGTTAATAGTATGGAATAGATCAATTGTAGTTGGTTGTGTCACACTGTGGAATCGCAAAAATCTCTCTCTTATGGCGTTGTGTCAGAAGTACACAGGCCGAAATTTCATTTCTTAAACCGATGTCGGAAATCAATTATAGAACTTAGTTGAAGAATCACCAAGCGAAACGAGTAAGCTGCCACTGTAGTCTCTGGGCAAAGGTTGTACTTGAGATATGATATCAATTCAGTTGACTTTGAACCCATATAATTTTATTCAAGAAAACATATAATAAGTCTTTTTTGAAATATAACTTCTTGTGTTGCTTCTCATTTTGCATTGTTTGCTTCTCTAGAGCTAGTGTGGTAGCTCATTTGGTTCTCTCAGTAAGAACAAGGTGAGATTAAACAAGTTCAGCAGCTGATGTTTTCAGTTTAAGAGTCTTAGTAATATAGATCTTAGTCGCTGTAATTATTTAACAACATTTACAAAGTGACGCATCTAGGTGGATGCTTCACTTTGTAAACCCCTGCGCTACATTATACCTGCGCCATGTATAATGTATGCAGTGGGGGGTTTCCCACGCAAGAAAGGGTCATAGAAGGGACGCAATGAAATCTACCAGATTTCACTGCGCCACTTCTAGGACTCAAATGCGTCAAAATCTTATGCCTGCCTCACAACAGGCGTAAGACTGACGCAAGCCCTTTCACATGGGGCTTGCTCCATGTGAAAGGACGCATTGCTGGAGTTGCATCACTTTTGTGACACACCCCAGCAATGCGTCACTTTTGCGCTTAAAGATACGTCAGAAATACTGACGTATCTTTAACTCTTAGCGACATGATGCGTCATACATTAAATATGACGCATCAGGTATGTCGCAAGGAGTGTGCACTGAGAAGTGACGCATCGCTCCTTTCACTCAGCGATGCGTCATTTCTCATAAATGAGGCCCCAAGTATTCAGCTTGCTTTTTCTGTACCTGCAACCCTACCCTGCTTAGATTCCATTGCCACGCCCCCCCCCCCCCCCCCAATTCCCAGCCACTTGTTTCACTGCATGTTGACCTCATAGTTGTGAGGGAACCAGTAATATTCAACATTCCTAGGCTGCTACCCACCTCCTGCAATGTTGTCATCAGTATGCAGGATTTGAGCGACTGCGTCGAAAATCTCCACTAGAAAAGTATGTATTTGTGAAGAATCACCTTAGCCTACGGCCACTTAAAATAAGAGAAATGATTCAATTGGTTTCTCACCAGAGAAACATTTTTACACGCTTCAGGAGTAGAGTTACTTATTTTTCCACCATAGAAACCACATGAAAAATGTTTCTAAGTACTCTAACAGTTAAGAAGGGATTTCCATCTGTTTTGCTTGATAGACCTCTATAACCACCCTTTTCATTCCTCTGAAGTTAATTTTTAGAACTGGCAGTGTGCCGAACTAGCAGAATGTTTGCAGCACAGGGTTGCACCTGCAGGCGTGAGTCAAAATTGCAGCATTTACTCGTGTTATTGACTTTTTAGTGATTGCACAAAACGTTTCTGAATTGAGCACGGAGACACAACGGACTGGCATATTTAAAGCTTTTACACGAACTTCGGGATTGCTTCTTTTCAGACTCACTCTAGAGAGAATGGTGTGCTGAGCTTAAACAGCCATCAGAGCTCTAAAAATACACTTCCAATGGTCTTAAGGATCTAGCAAGAAAGCAGAATATAGAGAAATGCGTGAAATTACTTACTGTGCCGTAACAAGACCAAAAGTCCATCCCACGCACTAGAGATTGCTACTTAAAAGTAGGAATACTATTCACTGTGGGACATTAACGAATTATTGAATGGTGTGTACTGGCTGAAACGTAACAAAACTAGATGAAGTGGCCATTTAAAACAAACCCCAGAGGACTAAAACCCCTGTCTGCTAAGCACATTGTGAATAATGTTGGAAATAGAAACTTTAAACAAAGGAAAAGCTGACAGAATCTGACTATTTATCACATCACGTATCCAGACTGTCTAGTTTTAGCTAAACAAATTACAGACACTTGTGTAATAGACTAAAGCAGGTAACCATGTACATCCTTATATAACATTAACTGTGATCCAATGGCAAAATCGAGGTGAGGAGTTATAATCAGAAGTGATTTCCCATTGGAGATAAGACGCCTCTGTGTACAAGTAAATAGTTTTAAAGAAAGAAGCAATGCTTCAACGAAGAGATAGTGCTTCTATTTTCTCCGAAAATGGAGCTTGAGCTGGCATATTTGGAGTCAATATGCCAATGCTCAGAAAGATGAGATAGGCCTCTCTCATGCTAAACATATGAGGCCCGTTGGGAAAAGAGGGTCCGATCCTAGGAGGTGGCTTAGATGATCCTAAAAGATCTACTGCCTACTGTTATACTTTATTTTTTTTACATTCACAAAGGGAGAGTGGTCCTTAGGAGACCCCATCACTTCTGAAAATGTGTTGATCAGGTTTGAATTCCTTAAAAAAAAGAGGTATTTGGGAAAACAGGAACAGTTCTGTTAAATTAAACAATACCGCCGGGAGAACAGTTACAAGCAGGAGGTCTGAGAAGTGTCTTAATTTGCGTTTGGTTCACGTTAATCCTTTATACATTTTTACATCAAGTCATAAACATATCTGGCGCACCATATATGGTGAGGAATGTTGGTTGCTTCCTTAGAGTAATACATTAATTGTCAAATAGTTACTACTGGTGGGTCTCATGTACCTGCAATGTTGGAGAACCGTTAGTCCCTACCCTTGGTATTTAGGTAAGCGCACCTGGTGTCCTTTGTTCATTTGAATCCAGTTTGGAGATTTGGGATCCCCCTCCCGGGCACCCCCTTCTCCGTAGGGCCACATCCCACTAAATCTAAGCATACTGGTGGGGCCCGTTGCTTCTATCTTGTGGCTTTGCTCTCTACAGTTCTGTGTGGCTTAATAAACTGATGCATCTCTTGTTATTGGAAAGGTGTGGCATGGTGACTAGACTTTGAAAATCAAAAAGGGGAGAAGATAAAAGAGAATCTGGGACATTCGACCAAAAAAATTAACAAAAGTTTACTGGGTGACAATGAAAAAACAGGACTGCCTCAGCAAATTCGGGATGCCTGATCACTCTAGTGAACCTTTCAACTGGAGGCTTGAACTTGACATCATGCTGTGGCCTCACATCTTACTAGCTTTTCCTGTGTCCACAGTGGATTTTTAGAATTTTCCCATCCCAGGTGCGCAGAAACCCTGGTTCCCACCACTAAGCCTACCTTTGTTCTTTAACAGAAAGGGGCCCCCATTAGTGTGGAGGCTTCAAGGTTTTGGAGGTGCTGTTGGGACTACAAGCTATGAAGGAAATATAGGCCCCAGACATGGTGGACGAGAATAGAGACTTCTTGACTTGGTGATCAGAACACGTTGTTTTATACTTTGGCCACGTGACCTAGGTGTTTCTTTTTGAACAGTCTTGTTCACACCTCCTCATCAAACTGCCCTGCCCCTAGGGTGTGGGCAGCGGACCCCTCTCCGGGGATTTGCAGCAGAGTGGGGTCAAAATGAGACCACCCCTTGATGACTAAATTGGCGCAGGCCCCGATCGACACAGCTCTCAGCCGCTCTGAATTTCTGGACGCAAGTAAATATTTTGACCTCCCACTGCTGTCTTTAGTAAGTTTTGATCTGGCAGTGGCATGGGGAAGAGAGTGAGTTTGTTAATCACTGGGTGTTAATTTGGTGGGATCATCCCCACTTGTGCTGAGGGGTTTTATTTTTACAGCGCAGTTTGGCTCTGTGTTTGAATGAAGGCGCTTCCTCCCCACACTGTCACCCCTCCCTGCGGTTCTTTTGGCCCGGACCCTTTTGAATCGGAATCTGTGTCTGTGGCTGCTGCTGTCACATGCTCACCCAATTGCTGAATTCCTTATGCGGTGTGCGTGTCATACTCACTGCCCAATGTAATTGCAAAGATTGCAAAAGGTCTAAGAATATTTGCATCCTCTTTATGACTGCCCTAGTGACAGTAGTCAGATCTGCAGGTGGTGTCTTCATTTGTTTGCCGGTTCTGTAGAGGTGTTTTAATGGCATGGGTCTCGGGGAAGGAACCCCAGGGCAGAAGCTGCCCATATTCCCGTTGTCAGAGAACTGAATTTTCATGTTTAGTTTTGCCATTAAATCACGTCTCAATATATTAGTTGAGGACAAGGGATAATATAATAGCTGTCCCCTCACACAGCTAACTCCAATGTCTAGTTGTAGGGGTTTCGTGAATGGGATCCTCATCACTGTACCTGAAAACCCTTGCATAACTATGGTGTGTTTTGATAAAGGGACCATCCTCCTTTAGGCAGAACCTTATTGCCCTCGTGTCTATTTGGAAGCTAGACAGTGTTACTAGGGGTTCCTCTTCAGGTTGGTGCATGGTTGCTAGCATGAGGCAGGTGTAGTTGTATGTGTTTTCTCTCTCGAGCAGGAGCTCATGCCTCTCTTCCTCACATTGTCTGGCCTGTCCCTTTTACTCTGAACTATGCTCCGCTTTTGTCGATCTAGCTTCACTTTTGAGTTCACCCTCCTTTTCCTTCTCATCTGCCTGGTCAAATCCTGTAGATCCACCCTCGTCCTTGGTTCCCAGTGGGTTCCTTGTCTGGGCTTGCTGAATAACTGTTGATGACTGCTACAAACTTCCCTGACACATGCTCACGTTTGCCTGCCCTCAGTGGGAATGAGTGTCCTACCTGCTCTTGGGGTGTCACATTTCGTGTGTGGTGACAAGGAGTCAAGCTTTTGGGGAACGCCCCTAGGAACCTGGGCTATGCTGGAGGTGGCTGATCCCACTTAGTTTTACTGCTCTCTACTTAGATATGACTGACATTCCTTCAGTGGAAGGATTGTTTACTTCTATTATTGCTGGGTTTGAGCAACCTAATGCGGGGAGAGTGAGTGTGAACTTGCCCATCCCTGCATATGGTGGAGGAGGTGCTGATAGTTTATTTGCCAATGTCACTGTATTGCTATCACTGCTAGCCCCCTTGAAGATGGTTTCCAGAAGGAACTGGAAATATTGAGAATAGGAGAGAGACAAGCAAAAAAGGGTGCAAGAAAGCGAGGAGGGGTGGGCGATCAAGGAGGAAAAAGAGATACCCACCCTATGGCACTACGCCCAAATTGAGTCAGACCACCAGTGTGAGGACATCCAGGGCACCTACCACGGGAGGTACCACTGGTTTTGTTGGCCAACAGGTAACACAGCAGGAGTTACAAATCATCAACTTATCTGAAAGAGAATTAGACACAGATGAGTGCTCCATCATAAAGAAGGGATTAGGCTTCTGCCCTATCAATTTGGGGATTTGACCAATGTACACATTGATCTGTTTAAATTTCTGTATGTGTGGAAATTAAAAGAATTCTTTGCATCGCAAATTCCACCTGTTGTGTGTAATGTGCCTAATGTTATGGAACTCGATACACCTGTTGCATCTAATGTGCCTAATGTTGTGTCAAATGTGCCTAATGTTCTGGGACCTGATAGAACTATAGAGGATATAAGACAGGTACAAACACTCCTTTCTATTCAAATGATAATGCTATAGACATGAGCACCTTGCTCCTTGAATTGGATATCACTGAAAGCACTACTATTGATAGTGGTCTCAGATTTAAATCAAAATTCACTCCCCAGGCGGGATACCACCCGAACATTGACAAGTTTGGAACAATACTAACAGAGGAATTATACAAATTTGATAACCAATCCGAATACACCCCCCATCCACGACACAACCTCTCTAAACCAGAAAAAGATGCCCTAATCAGACTACAGAATGACACTAGAATAGTGATAAGGGAAGCTGATGAGGGGGGAATGTGGTGGTTATGGCCACCAAAGATTATATGATAGAGTTAGAATCACACAGCAATCGTGTGCAGGGTGCAGGATCAAGTTGGGGCAGCACCCAGAGCTTAACGGAGCAGAAAGGGCTGTATTTGAGCGATGACATTGGCAGGAATACGAAAAATATAGACAGAAGTATGAGAGGAGGCTCGCCTGAGTTTTTTTCGGTTTATGAGGAGTCAGACTCTTCAAATGCAAACGCTAGTGAGCAGGAGCCATTGGAATCTGAGGATGAGGAAAGTACTGAACACACCTCTGATTCAGATACTAGTAAGGGTTCTAATGATCTTGCAACGAAAAAGAGGAAAGGATTTGGCAGTGGCAAAAGAAGAAGTGGTAGAGGATCAAGGAGCAGTATGACTAAGAAATTGTCATGGGATTATGCCGCTACTTCAGAGACTTACAATGAAGGCGAGCAGGAGGGAGCGAAAAAGGAGGGGAGGCAGAATACGCAGAATGTAACCCTTGAAATGCTGTTTGGGACTTTAAAACAGATGCAGAAAGAGGCAAGGACTGAGAGCAGAAGGGCAAAAAGAGACACTAAAAAGCTTCAAGCGTCATTAAGGAAAGTAAGCAGAAAACAGGAGGAGGTTGAAGGGAGAGTCTCACAAGTCGAGGAAAGGACAAGCAGGGTTGAAGATGAAGTGACAGACTGGCAATCTTTCAAAACGGATCAAGTGAAGGTGGTTGAAGATCTCCAATGGAAGCTAGAAAGCTTTGAGAACCGCCAAAGGAGAAACAATGTGAGACTTTTGGGCCTAGAGGAGGGAAAGGAGGGGCAGGACCCCAGAGGGTATGTGATTAAGATTCTGGAAGAGGCCTTTCCCGAGTCGAAATGGCATTGGGATGTGGAAGTGCAGAGAGCACATAGGTATCCACTGTTCAAGAAGAATCAGGGAGGGGATGAGAAGGGGTTCCCAAGAGCAATGTTGGTTTTCTTAGGCAAATTTCTAGCGAGGCAGGAAATAATAGACAAAGCTAGGCCTGATTCAAGGAAGATAGCCGACGGGAACACCTTTTTCTCCAGGCCGGACTTCTGCCACGTTACTGTGGAAAGGAGGTGGAAGCTAAGGCAGCTGATAGGGCCTTTCCAAAAGCAAGGGGCAGAAGCGTATCTATTGTTCCCGTCCAGGCTGAAAGTGATTAGGAAAGGCTACACCAGAATGTTTACCTCAGAAGTAAAAGCAGCAGAATACCTAGCAGAAATATCGGAAGCTGGTAGGGGTAAGGAGAGTAGAACTAGATCAAGAACCCCACCAAGGTCTCCCACGAGAACTCCACCAAAGACCATTGGGTGAGGCTTAACAGTAAGGAATCAGGATGGGAGAGAGTAGCGACTCTACAGACTACAGGAGGCTACACATAGGCCAGGATTGGCCTATTTGCCTGTAGCAAGGGGGGGGGCTCCTAAGGGGTGGGGGGCAAGGGGGGGTGAGGGGTGGGTGGCGAGGGGGGGAGATAAACAGGTTGGTTTTGAGCACAAACACGGTGAGGGAGTAAGAAGTAGGAAGGTACGCAAAATACACCAAAAGATTCATGGGCTAAAATATATAAGCAAACCCAAGGGGAAAAATGTGGGGGAAATGTTAAAGATATTCTTTAAAGCTTGTTGGTGCGAATGGAAATTTGGATTAGGAAAATCTGTGAAACATAATGACCTGTAGAATAGTTTCAATAAATATATGTGGTCTTAACGAGTTGAATAAGAGGTTAAAATCTGCTGCTTTGTTAAAGTCATTAAAACCAGACCTAGTGTGCCTTCAGGAAACACACATCGAGGGCACTAAGGCCTACTTATTAGACCAACTGGGTTTTAATGTTTTAGCAAAAACCAATCAGAATACTAAGACAAGAGGGGTGGTAATCCTGGGCAAAAGGCAGGATACACTAGTCAAGAGGAAGTTGGAGGATCAATGGGGAAGATGGGTGATAGCAGAATTAACATTCAGGGGAGAAACTTTTACGCTTGTCTCAGTGTATGGATCCACTGGTGATGATCCTGATATCTTTCAATTTCTGGATGCAGAACTTGCACAGTGGCCAGAGCCTATTATTCTGTGTGGAGACTTGAATTTGCATGATGCAGATAGTAGTTTTCTAGATTCCAATAGGAAATACAAGGGGAGGAAAAAGAGAACTTACAGGGCTCTAGCTGACATGGCAAGAAATAATTCCTTAGAGGATCCATGGATAAATTGTCATCCGAATCTGGACGGGAGTACTTTTTTTTCAGCTCCCCATCAGAGTTTAGTTAGGCTGGATTATTTTCTGATTACACGAGGCGTAATAGATGGGGTAAAGATAGAAAGAGAACCTAGGATCATCTCTGATCACAGCCCACTAGTGCTAAATGTAAACCTGGGACAAAAGAGAAATAAGGAGCTGACACAATGGACATTTGATAGAATTCTGCTTCAGGATCAAACATATAGGGAAAAAATGTCTGAATGGATTAAGGAATATTGGGAAATCAACAGAGGCACCTCAACACCAGGGATGGTGTGGGATGCTTGCAAAGCCGGAATAAGAGGAATGACCCTGAGTTATGGTATTTCTGCACAGAAAAGGGAGAGGGAAAAAGTAGAGAGAGACAACGCACTAATTAGAGAGGTAGAAGAGGAACTTATGATGGCTATAAATATGCACTTATCACTTGAACAGATCTTATTGAAACTAGTTGCTCTTAGAGCGGAAGTTATGGAGGGGATGGCAAAAAAAACAGTGGAGAAGTACATGGCTAATAAAGAGAAGGCGTATGAACTCAGTGAGAGAGTTGGTCATATATTAGCGGTAAGAGCTAGACAAAGAGATGGGATGGCAGACATTAAAGAGATTAAAAATAATCAAGGAGTCAAAGTTAAGGGAGCAGAACAGATTAGAGAGGTTTTTAGGCAGTTTTATATGGCACTATATCAATCAGAAGGAGATGGAGGAGAAGAGGATATAAGGGCTTACTTGAGGGAGATAGAGCCGTCAAAATTAGAGGAGGCAGATAGGAAAGAGCTGGAAGAGAAATGTAAAGTGGAGGAACTGATTGAGGCCCTGAGAGAGCTGCCATCTGGGAAGGCCGCTGGCCCGGACCAGATCCCAGTTGAATTTTATAAAATGTTTCAATCCTCTCTGTTACCAGATATGTATAATATGATGCTGTTAGCGCAAGTGGGTGAGTCTGTCCCGCACTCTTGGGGAGGCGCAGACATCATTGTTATTCCGAAGAAAGGCAAACCGGCGGATGCTCCGGGCTCCTACAGACCTATTACGTTAATGAACGCCGATGTCAAGGTGTTTTCCAAAATGCTAGCAAAAAGATTATCCAGAAAAATTGAATCGTTGGTTATTCCCTCTCAGCATGGGTTTATCCCAGGTAAGGGAACAACCCACCATACTAGGTTAGCAATCACGGCATTTGATGTTGCAGATACTCTAGAAGACCCAATGGCAGCGGTATTTCTCGACGCTGAAAAAGCCTTTGACAGGGTCTCATGGAGATATTTATGGGATGTTTTGAGGTGGCACGGTATAGGTCCAGGATTTATTAAGGCTTTACAGTCACTGTACATTGATCCGACAGCCAAGATAAGAGTCAACAGAGGTTTTTCGGCTGCAGTTAACATTCAAAGAGGTACAAGGCAGGGCTGCCCCTCTTCTCCTCTGCTCTTTGCTTTATATCTTGACCCCTATATAAGAAAATTGGAAATTAGTCAAGAGATATCACCATTAGTACTAAATGGTCGTAGGATTAAATCGCTAGCCTATGCGGATGACGTCGCTATCTTAACTCCAGAACCCTCAGCTGCCATTAGGATAATTGAAGCAGAAGCTGAGAGGTTTGGTCAGTTCTCAGGCTATAGCTTGAATACTACAAAAACACAGATAGTTAAAAATCAATGGGCTATTTGTAACGATGATAGAGTAACGAATATAGCAACCTACCTAGGGGTGCAAATGACAGCGGAAGTAAGTAGAATTGTGGAAAAAAATATGGATCCTTTGATTGATCAAACGAAAAAAGATCTGGAAAGAATGAATAACTTACACTTGTCGCTGGTTGGATGTACAAATATAATCAAAATGATGATTTTACCTAAATTTTTGTATGTATTCAGGGCTGTACCTTTGTTGATTGAAGCCAGCTGGTTCAACAGTATAGAGGCAATATGTAATAGATTTATATGGGCCCAAGGCAAGACTAGGAGGGCCTATAGGTACATGACGCTTCCTAGAGAAAAAGGAGGGTGGGGGGCACCAGATTTTCGTTTATATTACATGGCTACGGTGCTCCAATATATTCAAGGCCTTATTGGTGGAAACTCTGATGATGTAAGACTACAGCAGATGTCCACAGAGGTTTATGCTGTCGCGCTTGGGGTAAACGCTGAGAATTGCTTTTTAAAATGTATTGACTATAGTTATTTTAAGAGGACTAAGTTTAAAACCGTAAGAGCAGCAGTGACGGTCTGGAATGCATTCTTAAAGAAAGTAAAGATTGGAAGGTATAACAGGTATGTCCAATTATTTAATAACAGATCACTCCCTAAGGAAATTTTTGCCGATCACGTTATGGCAGACTGGGCTACAAGGGGGGTCACGCAAATTGGTGATTTACTATCACAGGATGGTTTTAAGCAATTCTCAGAGCTGAGAGACGCATATGGCTTAGATAATAGGGGATTTTTCAAATATCTACAGGTCAGAAGCTTTCTTAACAACAAAGCTGGAGGGCCAGCAGGTTTTAATAAAAAAGGGATTATGGAGAAAATAAAATTGATGGGGGATTGCTCTATTAAATCTTTTTATGCAGCATTGGTGGAAAATAAGCAAGATGATTTAGTTAAATTTAGTAAGAAATGGGAGGATAAACTGGGAATTGATGGTAGTTTGTTTTATGATTCTCTAAATTTGGGCTGTACGATAATTTGCGCTGCCCCGCTGCAATCTCAGCATTATAAAACATTGTATTTTTTGTACTTTACGCCTGCAAAGATTGCAAAATGGGGGGGGAATCAAGGTATCAACTGCCCCAGATGTAATGAGCTGGAAGCAGATAGTGTACATATTTTTGCAACATGCCCCAAGCTGCGATCATTGATTAGCGAGATCGAGGGGTTTTTGGCAACTTCATTGGGAATTGAGATATCCCTTACGCCGACGTGGATTATGCTAGGTGTGAATAATGAGGAGCAGGTTCAATATGCTGAATTTATGTTTCTAATAATGGCGGTCTATAGGCTCACAATAGCCAGGGCCTGGCTAGATAAAAGCCCTCCGAGCTTGCAATGCTGGCTGGCAAACACTCTGTATGCATATAATATAGAGGAAAAAATGTATGCTCGAAAGGGGAGAAATGGAAGACGATTGGGGAGTAGAATTTGGGAGCCAATATGTAACTGGAAAGAGAGGCAAAGAAGGAGTAACTAGGGGAGGGGGAAGGAGCATGTTGAAGGTATCGTTATCACTACTCTCTGTGGCTTTCATCTTCTTTACTTTTTGTGTTTATTTTGGAGTTTGCTTGATTATTATAGCTGAATCTTAGTATGTGTAAGCTTTCTTTAGGTAGCTGTATTGTATAAGTGGCACGTTAGTATTTAATGCTGGTGTTTAAATCACTATATTATAAATTAATAATACAGTAATGTATAAAATTGTGATATATGTAATGCTCATAATAATATGTTGTAATGAAGGAAAAAAAAAAAAAAAAAAAAAAAAAAAGATTATATGGGTGGAATTTCATGACAACTTGATGACCATGGATGTTATGCACAAATTCGCCACAACTCCATGTCAGAATTGCAATCTACCATCAATGGGAGACTCACTGAAGGGAGGGATGAATGCCTAATCACTGATGATGAGTATAGATACCTCCATGTCGAAAATGTAAGATTTCTATGCATCTACATATTGCCCAAGGAGCATAAGGGTGGTAGGTTTCCACCAGGAAGACCAATAATTTCAGGGGTAGGTTCACCCATGGAGAGACTCTCAGAATTCATTGCGCTTACCCTGCAGAAACATGTCATCAACCTCCCTGCATACATAAGAGACAGCAAGGACATCCTCACCAAGTTCGATGGGTACCCTTGGTCCGACGAAATGAGATTTGTCACATTGGATGTAGTAGGGCTCTATACCTGTATTAAAAAGGAGTATGGCATGACGACAACCCAATACTATCTTGACAAGGAGGGGGCAGACAAGTATTCCCATTATACAATGATTCTGGATATGATCAATCTTATGCTGAGCAACAATTTCTTCAAACATGATGAAAGGTGGTTCCACCAATTACAGGGGACAGCTATGGGTTCCAGGTTTGCTCCTTCTTATGCCGGCCTTTTCATGGGCTGGTATGAGAGGGAGCATGCCTGGAACACATCGTGTTCTGGGCGAGGTTCATTGACGACATTATTTTTCTGTGGACAGGTTCAGTGGAGTAATTGCAGACATATCTAGTGTACCTTAATGACAACCTTATAATGTAAGGTTAGCATTGTCACACCATCAAGAGTGTATTGATTTTTTGGATACTCACTTCTTTGTTAATGAGGGACAGGTACATAACACTCTGTTTAGAAAATCTACCTCATGTAACAGTATATTACATGCAACAAGTGCACACACACATTCTGTGATCACCATTATCCCTTACTAAGAGATGGTCAGAACACAACGCAATTGCAGTAGGAACAATGAGTTCAGTGATAACATCAATGACATTAAACAACGCTTTATCAATAGGGGTATGACAGTCGCACACTGAATTTAGCTGAACAAAGAATACAGACCTCCCTAGAGCAGACACCCTCAAACCATCCACCATGGGAAAGAGGAGGGAAACAAGGCTACAGGCACATACAAAGATAAGATCTCATTCTATACTAACTACACAGCACACAGTAGCAAGATATTTCAGGCCTTTTTTTTTTTTTTTTTTTTTTTTTTTTTTGTAGGTACTTATATAGCGCTCGACTACCCGGAGGCATCTCGGCGCTTGCCTTGGGAACCCGTCCTGGCTTTTCCCTGTGAGATGGCCCCTAACAGGCATCCCCAAGGTGAAAGCCAGGCATCCCGCCGCAGGGGGCCGTTGTGGAGATTAAGCAAGCTTAATGCCCAGAGTTGCAGAGTGTGAACCCATGATTAGGTCAGGCACCGAAGCGAGAATTATCGAGTCCGTGGACATTTGAGCTCAAGACCCTGCCGCGTCGGGAATTGAACCCTGGTCCCGGGTCTGACCTCTGCTTCAGGGTCTGCCTGCTCTAACCAGTGAGCCACACTTCTCCACTACTAGCACTAGCACTTACTCTGGGATATTCCCAAATTACGGCAGTTCATTAGCCAGAATCTCTCGCTTGTGTACAGAAGGGGCCGTCCATTGAGAAGAACACTCTGCCCTCGTTTTGTCACTGCTAAGCCCCCTGACACGTGGCTCCACTGCACCTGATGGGGTTTACACCTGCACAACCTGCAATGTCTGCCCATATGGTATTAACAAATGCAAGGACTTATGTTATAACACCACCAAAACATACTCAATGAAACACTTCATTAACTGTAATACCCATTATGTAGTGTATATCTAGAATGTCCATGTGGAATGATCTATGTGGGTAGCACAGTGCGTAGCCTTAAGAAAAGGATACAGGAACATTGCTGCACGCTCATTAATGCCGACACAAGATACCCCATGATTGAACACTACCGTAATGTACACATGGGGAACAACACATTCAGATTCAGTGGCATTGATCACAGGCCACCAAACAACCGAGGTGGTAACAGGGAGATTACACTGTGTCAAAAGGAATCGAAATGGATTTGTAGACTCCAAGCGGTGGCCAAAGGTCACAACTCCGACCACGAGTTTCACTATTTTTTAAACTAACTAGACACACTGACAATCGCAGGCGCCCATTGTTCACATACCATACTTTGGCATGGCTGTGCCTTGGCGGCGGTGCATTTGTTAGCTTGACACTCCGCTATGACCCCATTCTCATTGGGATTTAGCCTTTGCATTCCCTAGGCACTTATGACTTTGACCTTCTCTTTATGGCTTATATACTGTGTAACCAATGGTATATATATTTTATCCATTGCCCATTCATAGCTTGAGCAATGGGGCTTGTTCATTTTTATTTTTATTTTTATTTAATTTTCATTTCATTTTACCCTGGGGGCCCGCAAGGGGCCCACGAAGCAAAGTTCCACATGCTTTTCCACGGCAGAAAAGCCGCAGCGGAAAAGCATGTCTCACCACACTTCCTAATTTGGCTGACGGTGTCTTGCAGACACCGCCACAAAATAGCGCTCATCATCCAGCGGATCAGCGGCGGACGATCCTGCCATCCGCCGCTGTTCCCAACGCCATCCTAACCTGGAGGTGGGTGTTTTCTGTCACCGCAGCAGTGAATTTGCATCCTCCGGGCACGCAGTGGCTTCCACCGGCCCGGAGGATGCAGATTCACCGCCATCATAATCGACCCCTATGTTTCTTTCTAAATAGCGAGAGAATGTCGCATGCAAGGAGCAAACCAACTAGGGCCTCATTTTCATATATTATTTAACATTTATGACCAGGCGTTAGCTTCATCTTTCCATCCGATCAGGGCTATATGCACTCCCGTCTTTAATCTGTACATCATGCCCCATTTATTCGAGGTCCTGCATGGAGACAACGTATTTTTCGGGTACTTTTCAGATATCGTTTGCATCCTGCACTATGACTCGTAGTACCACTTTCCTCTTTTTTACAATTTTAATTTTTTTTTCATTCTGTTTATTAACTGGTTGCTTGGATACCTTACGTGTGAGCACCTTACGTCTCCCCCCAGCTGGCCGTAGAACGCAGGTCATATCTGCTCGGCGATCGTGCCTGCTCTTGGCTGTTTGCAAATGCAGTCTTTTCTTCATTGCCCTAGTCAATTAAGGCTTTTGAGCGCTCGAGCTGCTGGATATAAGGAGCTTCTGTTCTTCGTTTTTTCCCTTCGAGGAGTGTGTTTACGCTCAGGCCGCCATTCTAAGGGAAGCCCAATTTGTGCTCTCCCACCCTATTCTCATATTCCCGAGAGTTTCAGAGTTTAGTTTGTTCCCTCCTTATTCCGCCATCACTATGCCTGCCTATCTTGCATTTTTATATTCCTGAACGGGGCGGAGGCCTTTTTGATTTTCTCTTCAGTCCGCCTTGACTGTGCTTGCCTTTCCCCTCGCCCTTCTTACACTAGAAGTGAAGTTGTTTAAGCCAAGACTTTTTTATTCCTATCCTTTCCTAGGCATTGTGAATGGGATCTGTACATCTCGGACTTCCTTAACTAATTTATCTTGCACTTTGGGGCACATGGGCACCTAGCATACCGTCCTTGCCTCCTTGCATTACATTTGTATTTCACTTTTTATTTTTTTATTTCTATTTTTATTTGACTCATATTGTTTGTCCTTTCTCTCTAACGTCTGTCCCTGTGCTTTTTCATTATAGCCATGTCACTGTCTTACGTCTTCCCTCTTTTTGACGTTTTTCACTTCTGTGACCAGGTGCCTAGCATAATTCACAGCCCTGCCCACGGGCCTCGTGCAGTATGGGAGAATGTTGCCAGGATCCCTTACAGAGCCATTGGCCGCCTGTGCTTAGTTCGTATCGCCTTTCCATAATATAGGGATCTGTCAGACTGTATAGGTCTTGGCAATCTGGTTTAGTTTATTTGCGCCTGCATTAGCATATATCCTTCCTAGACATTATGACTCCTGCCGAGTGTGCACCCCCCTGAGTTCACCGCTTTACAATGTTCCTGTATCTTTTTCTCTGTAGCACAATTCGATGATCCTCGCCCATTTTACATTATATTTTTTCCGTGTGTCTCAGGCTTCTCGTTGTTGGCCCTTATCATGGGGGCCTAAGCTATTATTATTGCATCAACCACTAGATATTGAGGTTGATTGGACCTTACTTTTCACCACTTGTGAAGGCTTTCGACATACACTCATTGGTATGTATATGACTACCATATATTGGTCCTATTTGATACGTATTGTAAGAGGCTGTATGGCTCTGTGAATTAGATGCTTCTCTTGTACTCATTATCAATTGGTTGCTTAGTGACTAGTATTACTATCTGTTTGATGTCTTACCATTCGGGGTATATCAGCTATTTTTGCTTAACCATCCTGGTCCTGTGCCCTCATTTGTATATCATGTGGTCCACAATTTTCATATGTGGCCCACAATTCCCACAATATGCACAATCACAGATCATCTTTTCCATAGCCTTAGGGGGATCACCACTGCATCCATGAATCACTTTATCTACTTTTTAGCTTGATGGGTCATAACGGAGACTCAACATCATTTTAGATGGAGCACACTCAGTTCTACACCTAGTCATTTGATACTTTGCCTAATTACCACATTCCACCAGGTATATTTAGAGGGTCCTTAGGTAGCCACAAATGTTTAGGTATGTTGTTGCACTCCATAGATCTATTAAGCACCTGGGACCGTGACTCTCCTATTTGGTGACTTATATATGATTTTATTTTGTGTTGTTTGTGTCCTTTGTTACTGAATGTTGTATATATGCAACCTTGTCCCACATTCTGTAAATAGCACCCTTTGTCATTTATGTCTTAGTCATGTCTATGTTAGTATTGCCATGTGGATGTTCAATGTAAGTGTTACATAGTATTTATGTGTTTTCTTTATGCTCTCTTTCCAGCCCTGATGAAGTTCATTTTCTTGAACGAAACGTGTTGGCTGATGTCTGTTTTCTGTTGATTTGGATCTATTTAAATAAAGATGACACCAACGAAGTAATTGATCGTGCTTCATTCTTGGATACCCTTAGGCCTGGGTAGTGCACCGCTCCATTTCTTCACTAGTGAGTGGGAGGTTTGTTTACTTCTAATATTACGTGGGGCACTCTTACAATTTTACATACTATGAGCTCAGCGCTTGCAATTTCCTACAAGAAAACAGTAAAGACGAGCATTTACATGAAACAAGCGAATACTGTACATGTTGTATTGTAGCACTGGGGGAATATGCAATGGGTTAGCACAAAACCCGCATGAGCTCAATTTCCCATCATTGTATTTTCAACAACTGTCAATGCAAATAACATTTTCATACAACAATGCATTTAATCAATAATCAATATAAAAAAAACTTAGTTTGCAAAAATAAACTTAGTGGTTCATTGCAATTTATCCTCTAGAAAAAGAAGACAAGTGTGGGCACATACCTATGTGAGCTAGATAGTCTCCTGCTATCCGCTCCAAGAAAAAAGTGGTAATCACAGATACCAAAAAAGTAGTACCTGGGGAATCAAAGGCATTTCTTGGCTCCACACAAGTTGCACCCAGTCTCCTGGGTCCAGGTTTCACTAAAGTCTGAATAATACTCTGTGTTACATCCAGAGTCCAAGCGTACACTCAGTGTCATACCAAGAGGTCCAAGCGGCCAACATCTCTCACTAACAGTGTTAAGAAACCAGTTAGCACTTAGATATCCCTTTTGACAAAACAATTATAAGACTGAAGCGCCATCTCCTCCCATACAGGATAGCTGTATCACAATATTAGCATCCTGGGAGCCATATTGGGCTATATAATAAATATTCACCTTTCCTAGCGGGCTGACTATCAAATAAAATTAACTTTCGTGGGATCTCTTCCGAGACCGCCTTTTGACTCATATAGTTGGGACATATCAAATAGATAATTTGCCAGACCCTGTCAGTGTCAGTGTGCTCAGTTTATCTTTTCATGCTTCTCCCTAGTTTACCATACGCCAAATGCATTAAAAGACAGTTGTCCCGGTTTGGATGTGTTCTCCTACCCAGTGTGATGGCTGCTTCAGGGCAGACGTCCGACCGCAGAATCCATCTGGGCGAGGTCACCTTCCTTCAGCTGCAGTCAGGTAGGAGGTGCCAGTCTTCCTGGTCGGCTCACCAAAATGTTGCCTATTAGCCTGGTTGTGGATATGCTCATGTTACTTCTCTGATGTTTTCCTAGGGCTCATGTTAATCTTCTTTGATCCAGTGTCTGAGGATACATTACATATCTCCATGCTTTAGGTAAGCTAGCCACAAAAGATCACTTTACGCACTGGCACTGGTCTAGAAGTAGCTTCACAGATGGGTTCACTTTTTGAATGGTTACATTCACCATTTGCTCATATCGCTTCGGATTTGAGTACTGTACACCGTTGCATACACAGGTGATTACACAACCTTCTTTTCTTTTCATGTCTTTTGAACACACACAAACTCCACCCCCATGTTCACTTCACTCTAATCAACTCACCTTTTTCACCTTTCACCTTTTCTCTTGGCCCTTTTCCTTTCCTCTCTATCATCTCCTCTTACTTTATTCTAGTATCTTCTCACTAAATTTATGATGTTATTCGTGGTCTCACATCAATATTCTAAAGTATATTCATGTTGTATGCCATTACAGCCCTGAAGAAGCTCATGTTTCGGTGAAACATGTTGGCTGGTTCTATCGTATGAAGCACATATGAGAATAAAAAGACCAGAAAACGTTTACCTGCAAATGCCTTATATTGATGTGTTTTTGTGTACCAAATTGCTTGTATCCATATATTGCCTCTCATCTAACTAATTAACATATCTTTTAATGAGTTGAACAGCAAACATTTGTGCCTGTGTCTGAGAGAAGCCAGTGAAGAAAGATCCTCCCTTGTGAAATATCTATGAAGGTCGCATTTCTGAAAATGTGTCATTGTATGATACCAACTATTACCTTAATGTTTACTTTGATTGATTCCTTCTCTATGGGAACCATAGGAGTGGATATGTTGATGAATTTCATGTTTTAATTGGCTATCACTTCTCTTAGTCAGTTAGACTTGCTCTTGTCCAACTTTAAAGGCAGACATCCCTTTGCCACTCTTGAGACCCCATTATTTTATTATTCCTGCTCATAGAGTTCATGTCTTGAGTAAAACCCCTTTCTCTTTTCCTGGATTCAAACCTTTATTTGGAGATTCTTTAGAGGATTTATTTTGCTGAAACCTTCTGCTTAAAATGTCCTGTCTTCCCCTCTGAAGCTTTTGTTTAGCATTAGGAAGTTTTGCTTCAAGGGAACAGAGGGGCATATTACCAAGGGACATGATCGCCGGTTAGCGACAGCTTGTAGGTGATAGCGGGCATTTTGGGGCCAACTTTGCATGTCAGCGATAATTATCGCTAATGGCATGCAAAGTGGTCGTGCCAAAATGTCAGCGAATGAAAACAGTCGCTGCAATCGCTATCGCCTATGATCGACACATGCATAGTTTTGGAAATATTCTCACTAAGCGCGAATATCTCCAAAAGCTAACGTCGGCCCTGACCAGTTCTTAGCCATGTTATCCAATGAGAGGTGGATAACACGGCTAAGAGCATTGTCATGGTAATGCCTGAATATCGCTGTATTGACTGCGATATTCACGCATTTCGCCCGTTTTTTATTGCTTCTGAGATAAACCTTGATAATAGCAAGGTATCTCAGCGATAAAAACAGGTGAAGGGCTGCGATAGGAATATTCCAGCTAACCAACATAGCGATAATTATCGCTAGTTGTTGGTAATATGCCCCCTAGTCTTTTAGGATTTTCTTACAATAAGCTACAATAACCTTTAAGTAACTTGGCTTTATATTTGCTCTCCTGACTTACTTGAATTAATTTGTTTTATGCTGTAACCAAATGATTACTGATTTAAAACTAATTCGACTGGTTTGAATTTGTAATTTTCTAATCTGATAATAATCCTTCATGATTTGCAAATCTACTTCTATTTAATGTTCTTGTGGGGTAGAATGTTCCTCGCTGTTATTGATCTGCAGTTAAATTTTAGATGTTAAGCCTCAATTCGACTCAAAGATCCATCCACTTGGCTACAGTTGAGACTTGAGATTTGCATCAGGCTTTACACAGTGCAAACACCATCCTTCTCTGCAAAAATCACTATTACATTAGCATTTTGAAAAACATTAACTGGACAGTAAACATATAAAAGATAAGCACAAGAAGCAAGGAAGAGTCATGTCAACAACTGTACAATCATTATTTTCATGTAAATAATAAATATTTGTTTAAATACAATCAATGCATTCACAGATAGGCATGGTAGTTTGTAAGTGTCTGTGAGTAATTTCGCTAAGCACCAATCCAAAAGAAGCAGAGCATAGAGAGAAAGAGTTTACTTCAGATGGGGAGAACAGTTTACTTCAGAAAGACAAAATATTAGGTGTAGGGTGCCGCTGTTGGCCAACAGACCATAAAACGTGTTAATCAGTGTATACAACATCCCCAGGGCCGGACTGGATACTGGGCAGTTTGGAATGCTGCTGAGCTTGGGGCTGATTTTGTTGATGGGGACCTGCGTGTACTAATCGAAATTCGTTTTGATTTCATTATTTCAAAGCACACGCAGGTCTCCATGAATGAAATCAGCCCCCACTGCAATGAAATCAAGCTCCAGCTCGGCAACATTCCAAACTGCCCGGTAGCTGGACTGACTACCGGGCATCCCTTCCACTTTACATTTCTACAGCCACACCTTAATGTCTAAGATGGAAATAAACGTATTTGAAATCAAAATAAACAATGCACTTTATGTGTGTCCAGCAGATTTGTTCAATGAACACCCGAAAAACTAATTTAAAAATATATATAATATTTGAACTCTCCAATAGTTACTACAGAGGGGATTATGCGGCCGCATGGTACAACTTGCCTCTTCCATACCATTGACTGTATGCCAGTAGCCGGGACAACAGCTGAACGAAATGACGCTTAATGTGCTTAAAAAGCACCTGAAAGCCTCAAACAGGAGTCACTCTAAAAGTTACAGAGTTTACAGGACATTCTCGGGCAGTTTTACAAGCCCCGCACGCCACTTATGCACCGCCGTTGCGTCACTTTTGTGACACAGCACTGGCGTAAAGCTAGTGATATGCTGCGGGGGATTTACAACGTGACACATCTAGGGAGATGCATCAGGTTGTAAAGCCCTGTGCCACATGAAACCTGCGTCAGGTTTCATGTGGGCGTACCAACGCAAGGTGGGTATTCCGGCGCAGGAACACCTCGGAAAAGTGCCTGAATGATATCTACAAAATTTCACTCAGTCACTTTCCGACCCCCCAGCGTCAAAACCTTGCGCCTGCTTGAAGCAGACATACGGTGTGACGCACCATGTGAAAGATAGGCCGGGTTTTCTCAGTGCCGGATTTGCGTCGTGCCCACGACACAACTCCAGCACTGAGCCAACCTTAGGATGGCAGATGCGACACGCATCTGCCTATCCTTGTGCCATGGCATGCCGCATTGTAAATGCAGCGCATCCGTGGTGGCGCAACAATGGCATTGTGTGTCGCACGTTTCTTGGCGCATCCCCGCTGATTTGCAGGGATGCCCAGGTAACTTAAATCTGCCCAATGCTGTAAACCCTGGATGGCTCAGACTACATGTCGTTTGGAGAGAGTGATTGATTCGAACCTTACCGATTGACTGAAGGCTGAAAAATTCATTTAAACAACGAGCTAACTCCGCCTGCCGGCCTGAATTGGGTTCAGTGTCCGAGCGCTCCCTGCTCTGCGCGTCCCATATTCAGTCCTTCATTACTGCGCCATAAATGTGAGCTGCCTCCATACCTGAACGCTCTCCGAAGGCACACGCCCTCAGTCCTGTTCTGCATATACTGCAGGGTTGACTGCGAACTACACTATACCTACACTACGGCAATCTTTGTGCCCCCGTGCAGAATCTTTCCCCCAGTCCATGTCCTGAAGAGAACCTAGAACATCCAGGTTCGAAACGCGTCGACACTACCACCCTGTAGCAACAATAAAGGGTGCCGTTAGGATATAAATTACATCACAATTTTGGACCCTAGTGTTGCAACCCCATAGAAACATCATACCACAGGCTTTTGTAGACAGGCAGGCTTGGTTTTTCGATCTCAAACCCGTTTGTCTCTTGGTTTTTTAGTTCCTAGGACTGGTGCTTGTTCTTTGTTTGTGTATTTTTTCACTGTATATAATTGCAATTCATTTGGACCATTATATATTCTAATGTTTTTGTTGGTGTGTTCAATCAACTCTGCTTAATTCACTGTTGCAATTTTGTAAGTGTGTATGTTTGTAGATACTGTATATATGAACCTTTTGATCTGACAGTGGTCCTGTTTGTGCCTGTTTTTCTTAAATAGTGTGTGGAAATTATGTGAAAAAGAAAATAAATTTGTTTGGAATACAAATCCAGTGGTCACACGGTACATATTGGCTGTGTGATTGGGGAATAGTTTTGTGAATAATCCTGTCCAGCCACCTTGTTCTGTTTTTCCTCTTGTTGAGATCCGGGCTGGTCAGATGTAGGATCCGATACCTTCACTGTTTCACAGTCAGGGACTGCACAGCATTTGGCCAGTTCTTACACTGTTCAGCAAGAGTAGAGAAGTGCCACTGGACTGATGGGTAGCCTGTCATAAAATGCTACACCTTACTTTGCCAAATCACTTTTTCTTCTAATGCTGGACCACTCTTAATGATGCTAACATCTATCATTGGATCGGTCTGAGAAATGTTAATTGCCCTGCTCCAAGGATTTCCCATCAGAAGGAAGGATGGATTGGTGCCGGGAACAATGTAGATGAACATAGTCAAAGGGCATATTATCAAGGAACGGCGTTAAAATTATCGCCACTTTAGTGGCAGGTAACTGCCCCTAAAACGGCGATAATGGGCATGATAATATGCCGTAGAGAATTACAATGGAAGCCCATGTTAACACCAGAACATGGGCTTTTATTGGAATTCTCAAGGGCATAATATCAAGCCCATTATAGCCGCTTTAGCGGCAGTTCCCTGCCGCTGAAGCAGCAATAATTTTAACGCTGTTGCTTGATAATATGCCCCACCGTTTTTTTGCTGCATCCTGGGAGCAATTTCATTCTATTACTGATGGGGAAGTGTAGCTGCAGGTATTATACTAGATTTTCGTAGTGTCTATGGAGATGCTTTTCTTACTGAAAAGCTGATCTCTGCTTCCTCCGCTTTTGACCACTTTCATGAATATTTCAGGTGTAGTGATTTGTGGTTCAGTGCCCGATGTTGCAACAATTGGCTTCGATAAAATCTGAGGGAGGTAATAATGATATCCTAGATAAGGTGGCAAGGCTGGAGTGTACAATTTTTCAATCCTGCAAACATTAAAATATGTTTTTGCTCAAAGTGGCTCTTACATAGTGAGAGGTTTAATAAAATTATACCATCACTGCAGTAACTACAAGTGAACATCAACATTACAAGTACAATAATTTGATAGAATTTAAGATGAAAAAACTGGCTAACCACGAATTGGCATAGATGTTATTAACAACAGGATTATTTCCGCTGTATTTGTCTTACTACTGTTAAACACTCCATGCACTTCAGATTAGGTTAAAAAGCAATTGTACTGCATACACCAGATGATAAAAGGTGAATCGACCAATCAGCATTCATAGAGTGCACCACTGTAAGCCCTAGGGGTATCTGGGTGCTGGGGGTGCCTTGTCTCCATCGAATGACAGGTCTCGAGTCAAGGGGCAGCTTGTTCCAGGTCTCCGCAGCAATGTAGGAGAAGGAGCGGCCCGCTGTGGTTGTGATGGATGCAGAGGCGGTGCGAGGGTGAGTAGGGTGGCGCGCAGGTGTCTGCCTGGCAGGTGGAGGTTCAGTTGATGGTTGATGTGGGATGGTCCTTGGTTGTGTAGAGCTTTGTAGGCATGCATGAGGATCTCAAACTGGCATCTCTTCTGGATGGGGAGCCAATGAACGATTCTGAGGGGAGGGATTAGGCAGGTCTGTCTGGGCACGTCCAGGATGAGTCTGGATTCGGTGTTCTTTATGGTCTGGCGTGTTTTGAGAAGCTGAGTGGAAATTCTTGTATGGAGATCAAGCACCACTGCCATTTGTATTGCCACCAAGCACAGTCTACTTAACCTGCATCAGTGACAATGCCAGGATTCCGGTGTGTATGTTCTGCAAAGAGAGAAAGAGTGGAAGTGGAAGGGCACAGACATGGTGGACTTGCTTGGCTGCAAAATAAAGACGAAGCTATTCAATGCTGTCCCAATAAATTGTCTCAAACGTTTTCCTCAGCCCCTACTCAGAGTGTGAAAATAGCTTTAGTTAATGTTTTTAAAAAAAAAAATAGAATCATCTATGTATTAGTGCTGCCCATGCAGCATACTCACGTAAAGGCAGTAACTGAGAATACACTTGCAACAGATCTGCAGGATAGTGCTGTATTTGAGAGGTTCCATCTACCATGAAAATGTCATCCTCTGCTCATCCTATGATCACCCTGAGATAGAGGTTGGACACAAGATAGAAAGTGCATTTGAAAATAGCAGACAAGCTGCCAGACGACTTCTGAAATGTGGCACAGTGAAGTATGCCATATGATGGTCTCACTTTCCCTGCTGCAGATACAAAAAAGGCATGTCATTGATGCTAATATTGATGGTTTCATGCTCCATACTACCTGGTGTATGACAACAGTACTTGGGGATTGAAGGGGATTTCTGAAACTGTGTAGGTTTAAAGGCGCAGAAGATGCTTGTCGATGCGCTGCTCTGTCCTCAAAATGTTCAGAATTGTCCAGAAATCCACGTCCAGGGCAATAACAGCTCAAGAGACATTTACCAATGAGTGCTCCTGTGCCTACGATTCTCAAAAACTGTAAGACAGATTCTTTTTTGAAACAGCGTGATGACGGAAGATGATGGCATACCGGAGGTTGAACTGGACATGGACCTGTATGGCATTAAGATTTTGTTTTCTATTCGACAAAGGCGCCTCTATAATGACTGAGATTGCGTTTTTGAAGTTGCCAATCAAGCACATTTTACTAAAACTAGTAAAATGGTAAAATCTATGCATTTGAGCATGCAATTACTCTGCAAAAGCTTCTTTTGTGTGTCACATTCCATGAAGGGTATGATGGTGATGCTGATGTGCTGGTAGATGACACCATTGTGGGCACAAGATGCTTGTCAAGTTTACGATCTGCAGTCAATTTTCAAGTCTTCTGTAAACCTATTGCAAGCATAGAGACTACAGGATGTTCTGATGTTGTAAGGTTGTTACCAAAGCTTTGTTAGGGTATGAGCAAGTTAAAAGACAGACAAATCTGTCTGTCTATTAGGAAGACTTAAAGCCCATGGAGCATCAGGGGCATTCCTTTCAAAGAACAGAAAAAGGTTGAAACTGAAGTCGGTAATCTTCTAGAACTTATTGGTACCCACTGAGCCCATACCACAGTTGTCTTCTATTATTCCTGTTCACATAAAACGGGGGCATATTATCAAGGACCAGTGTTAAAATTATCGCCGTTTTATCTGCAGGAAACTGCTGATAAAACGGCGATAATGGGCTTGATAATACGCCCTTGTTAATTCCCATAGAAGCCCATGTTCTGATGTGAACATGGGCTTCTATGGGAATTAACAAGGGCGTATTATCAAGCTCATTATCGCCGTTTTATCTGCAGTTTCCTGGTGATAAAACGGTGATCATTTTAACACCGGTCCTTGATAATATGCCCCACCGTTCGGTGGCCAGATTTGCATCTGTCTAGGGGTAAAACAATCCAGCTTGGCAATCAAGAGTAATCAATGTATTTTTGAACCCACAAATTTGGTATTTTTCAACCTTTTTTCATCTTTGCAAAAAAACCACTCCCTTTGTATTCTATCATATGTGGTTAGGTGTATAGGGACCCCCCTGCATTTGACAACTTAGTGCTCCTGGGTATTCGCTGATAGCAGCAGGACTCTGTCTATTGAGGACAGGGGTGGACCCTACGATGAAGCATGCCACCAAGGGGTTTTATGAAAAGAAAAATATTTCTCTTTTGTTTATATATTTTCTACAAAGTAATGTGAAGAACATGTTTTCTCTCCTCCCTTTAGAGGTGCCTATTTTGATTATTTACATTGTACTGTTGGAGGACAGGCCCCTATGCTAGCCTACCTCTACTCTCCCGCCTATTGCTTTTTAGATGAAATGCCAGAACACAACTGGCATAAAAACATAACAAAGATAATATTTATAATCACATAGCAATTATATACATATAAGTGTGATTCAAACTGTATACACATATGCAATTAAATACCTTCCCAGTCCTTCACATATACTGGTCTAAATACTCTTCATAATATTTCAGCCATATAGGTATTTTTATTCTGTATTGTCATGAGGTCTTGAAGAATTATTCGGGCCTGAATATGAGGGTGCTGAGACCGCGACCATCAGGCTGTTGGTCGCGGTCCCACCGCCATCGGCCCCTGCAAGACCTCCTGACACATTAGGTTGCGGGGTGGGCGGCAGCATCCTGCAGAGGGACTATACACCTTGCATCCGACGGTCCCAAGGAGTCCGTCAGAGCGCCCGAGGGACTGACATCCCTACTATAGGGGCGGTGCTTGCTAAGGCACCCTCATTGGGATTACAATGTCGCTTTCCGCCTTCCATTTCTTGGTGGCCCGGCCAAACATCACTGCACCGTGTGACAGGCACCGCAACCTGCCTGTCACAAGGTGCAGGGATGCTTAAATCATGCCTCTTAGCAGTGAGGCTTGTACTGTAGCCCTTTTTTTGGGCCATAGCACAATCCTCAATGCTAAGAGACATGTTTCCGACTGCCTCCATGGCGGTTGGATCGTAATTTTTCTAGCGAGGCTGCTGACTCCCTGTTTGCCGTTCCTGTTCCCGACAGGATGGCAGTCAGACGGTTGTCCGACTGCCATCATAATCAGGCCCATAGTCTTTAACTTCAGTTTTTTCCTTGTCTTTATTTTCAATTGTTTTCCTCTCAACCCTAATCCATCTGCTCCTTCATTTTCTAACAAAACGTTCCTTTATGCCAACCATTCCCCTCTGATAATTTGACTACTTGTGAGCCAACCTTAACCTCTTGCAACACTTCCAGATTTCACCCCTACCCAGTCACCTATCTGGAATCTATTCTCACAATAGAAACTCTTGCTGAGTCTATAGCAGCCTTTGATCTCATTCCCATTTGACCCTCATTTTGTGCGAACATCCAACTTTATTTCAACTCAGAACAAAAGTCTCTTCCACGCATCAACTAGTATGATGTTTCACTAGGGGTTGTGTTAGGGGTGGCGCGATATCCCCATACCAATTTCCATGTAGTATCTTTCCAATCCTCACTACTACACAATACCAATTGTACTCTATTCCAGCGCTCTGCTGAGACATTACTTTAAAGACTACTGATGCTCTAAGATGACGAGTACCTTGACTCTACAAAAATCTTTTAATCTAATGAATACCTGCTGTACACCATTGTCTGTCACAAATTCTTTTTTATTTTTTTTAACAGATTTTATTAGGTTTTTAGATGCATGCAATACAGTCAGCAGCATTAGCACGTCTGAATACAGCTTTTGAGACCTCAGTATAGTACACAGCCAAATCTGTGTCAATGAATCAAAAAAACAACAGTCAATTAAAGAGTAACCCCCTTCTGCCCCTCCGACTCCCCACGAGTCAGTACATAACCTCCTAAATGACAGCCCAGTTGGCATATCAGAAAAGGAACAGGGAATGCCTCCTAATAACTGGGCGCGGGCCTGGACCCTCCCCTCTGCCATTGGCCACATCTGCATAGTTTGCGTGTCATAAAGAGTGGTATCTGGGGCTGAACCATTAACCGTGGGACTTTCAAATCATATTGGGGATTCTACAGGGGAGCTGGCCAGTGAGTCACGCTCCCGGTTGGCCAGGTTATTCACTAGTATACCCCAGATTTGGGCCTTGTCCATATCCCCCATGCCCCCTTGCGCTTTGCTCAAGAGCATCCTGCCCTCGCTACTCGCTAATTTTAGCAGTACTCTGTTCCATTCTGCAAGTTGTGGACCACCGCTGCAGCGGTTTGTCCAGTTCTTAGTTATCTTCCTTTTTGCAATGATATACCCCAGGTCTTGAAGCCTCCCTGTAATCTTGGTCCTTGCTGGGTGAGGGAACCAACTCAACAGGCAGGGCCCAGGGGTTCGTGGAATCTCCCTCCCAATGCACTCGTCCAGCATCCATATCACTCCCTTCCAGAAATAGTGTAGCTCAAAGAACTCCCAAGCATGTGCAAGAAACGGGCCCCATCAGTGCCACATCTGGGGCATGCTGCATCCAGTATGTGGAAGTATCAACCCATGCGTTCTGGTGTTAAGTGTGCCCCGTGCAGTATGTAATAGTTGATAAGTTTAAAGCGCGCATTTCTAAATTCTTTTGGTACTTGCTTTAATATCTTGTCCCATTTATTCTGGTTAACAGTGATGTCTGGGTCTTCCTCGAATCTGGCATTGTGTGTCCAGCGGCGATTGCTGGTCTGTCCGCAAAGCCCGATAAAGACATCACATTGTCTGTATAACTCCTGCTGAAAGCACAATAAATTGACAGCTCTGGGATGTCCTAGGTTCCAGTGATCCCTTCCCCCAATGCTTTCTAACTGCAATTCTAAGTGCGCTACGAGGCAGGATATGCCCCTGCGGCAAATCATATTCCATTCTGAAATTCTCAAGCTCATATGTAATTCACCAACCTTCGATGCGCACGCCTCCGGCTAATGGTCCAGATCGCACCAACTCCCCCAATGCAGGAGTGCATGCAGGAATCCCATGGGCAATTCTGACGAGTAGAGAGTTTTAACGTCCATTCTCTGCAGGCCCAGTGCCAGCACATCGTCAGCATGCGCAGCTCAGAAGATATACTCAGGTTAGGCTGTCTAACCCTCAGAGGGCCCCTGAGGAGCTCTGAAACTGGTGGCACGAAGGGACCAGGGATTCGGTCTGGGTGGCGCCTGTGTGCTATAACCTGGACCAGCCACTGCAGATGGGCTGCAAGATAATAGAGCTCAAGATCCTCCATCAGGCTCAGCATTGTAGTCAATGCAACTGTTAGATCTGGGGTCTCTAGTTGTCAGAGGTAGGTCCCACTGTCCAAATAGGGACCCTTGCTTCTAGTCAGGAAAAGGGGGATGCACTCTTTAGATAACACCTGCTCACTCCCTTGGTAGCTTGGCACAAGCAGACAGGCTTATCAAAGGCAATGTGTAAAGTATTTGTACAACCACTCACAGTATCACAATGAAAACACCACAAATGGACTCCACACCAGTTTAGAAAAATAAATTATCTTTATCTAAACTACACAAGACCAATACGACAAAAATCCAACGTAAACAGTTCAAGAATATGATTTTAAAGAAGTTCTAGGGTTTGCGTCAAAATAATCCACAGTTGCGTCACGTTTAGCCCAAAGTACCTGTAGATGCGACAAAAGTTCCAAATGGAAGCTGCAGCATTGAAAAACAAGCGATGCATCACTCCTGAGACCCTGGGGAGGCGATGCAACTGCCCCGCTGGACGCAGCAGGCGTTATTGCGACAAATCCGGTCTGTATGGGGAGGGATGCCATACCTTGTAAGGATTCCGGTGCGCAGGTTCGGTAGTCGGTAGAAAGCGTCTCGCTCAGGCACTATGCAATGATCTTCGGGATGTCGGCGGTCTCAGATGTGCGACGCAGCATCGATCTTCTCCTCTCGCGGCCCCTCGATGCGATGGCTCTGTGACGATGTTCGGAGAGACGTGATGTGGTCCGCAAGCAAGCGGTGCGGCAATCTCACCCAGTGACGACAGGCTCTGCGACGATACTCGCAGCAACAGGAATCTTTCCGCACCGGGGTGATGCATTCTGCAAACGAACGATGCATCGGTTCTTGCAGTGGCAACAGGCGCTGCGACAATCTCGATCTTCGCGGTAGCATGAATTTCCTTGCACTGTCGGGGATGCGCTCCACAAGTGAGTGATGCATGAAAATGTGCAGACCTTCTTCTTTTGTTCTTGTCCAGCTCCCCAAACAGCAGGCACAACTTCCAGAGGCCTCACAATTGGATCAAGCACTCTAGGAAGGGCAGAACTCATACAGCAGAGTTCAGGGGGAAGCTGGGGGTGAAGTTCTTTTGTTCCTAGGACTTCTTAACAGGAGCCCAGCTCGCCTCAGGCTCTTGGAGATCTCTTCAAGCAAGGAGGACACAGCAACAGCAAATTCCGTCCCCTGTCCTTGGCAGCAAAGCAACTGCAGGTCAGCCCACAAACACACAGCAGGACAGTCCTTCCTCTTCAGTCTTTCAGCTTTCTCCTTGGCAGAGGTTCCTTCTTGATTCCAGGATGATCTAATTTTCTGAAGTCTGGGTAGCCCTTTTTATACCAATATTCTCTTTGTTCTCTGAGGGCAGAGAGGCATTGGCTTAGTCAGAACCAGTTCTGGTCAGTCCTGGAGCACTTTGTTTACTTGACTTCTTCTTTCCTTTGAGAGAGAGGGGTAGGGTCGTCAGCCGCCCAGCAGGAGGTGGAGCCAGCATTGTGGAAGGCAGGCACAGCTCTATTCAGGCCCATGTGCTATCCCCTCCCACCACTCAAGATGCAGATGGAGCTATTCAGCCCAGGGATGACTCATTCAGCCTCTGGGAGCCACCCCAGCCCCTGTCACTCACAAACGAGTCAATTCACAAACAGGCCAAGGCACACAGAAAGGTCAGACAAGAAAGCAGCCACTTTCTAAAAGTGCAGTTTTCAAACACAGGATTTAAAAACCATCCTTCCTAAAAGATGTGTTATTAAATTCTAAGTTCAGGGATACCAGACTTTCATTTTCTATCTTGCTCCAATGGGAATATATGCAGGTAGGCATTTTACACAGCATCCCTCATTATAGCCTATGGGCAAGATAGCCTGTCAAAAGTGAAAAATGAAAATGACTGTAATTCACTACCAGAGCATGTCACCCACACTAGTACATGCTCTACCTTTAACATACACTGCACCCTGCCCTGGGGGGTACCTAGGGCCTTTTATAGGGGTGTCCAATGTGTACAGAAAGGGATACTCAGTGCACTATACTAGAGACTTCCTGGTAACACAAATATGCCAATCATGGATAACCAATCACAATAACAATTTATACAGAGATCATATGCACTTTAGCACTGATCAGCAGTGGTAAAGGGCCCAGAGTTGTATTGCCAACAACCACAGGTCAGGAAAAGCAAGTGAGGAAAAAGCAAAACGTTTGGGGATAACCCTCCAAAAAGGGCCATTTCCAACAGCAACCCTTTATAGGCTGGACCTCCAGATGAACTCAGTACTCAGGGTTTTCAATTCCTTGAACCTTGGCCCAGGGATCCATAAATGCAGCATAGAGAAGTAATAAAGAAGTCAGGGCAGTGCCACCATTTTGAGGACAGCTAGTCTCCCTATCACCGATAATGGGAGCGGCCTCTAGATATTCATAGAGGCTCTCAGAAAACCAATTCCTCCATCATTTTCTTGGCCACCGTAAGTCCCCGTCAATATCGTTCAAGAAGAGCAGCAGGTCATCTGCGTATTGACCTATCCTGTGACAGTGTCTCTGGATCGTCAACCCCCCAAACGCCTCACCCGTCCTTTTGCATACTGCCAAAGACTCCCTAGCAATGGTGAAAATCTGAGAAGACAGTGAGCACCCCTGGCATGTCACCCGCTCCACCGTGCAACTCTCTAATATAGTCCTGCCAGTCCGTACTCTAGGGGTAGATCATGTGTATAGCAATTGTGTCCAGACTTTAAAATGCTCCCCCAGTTCCATGAGTAACATAACCTCATTGAGAAAATGCCATTCAAGGCTACTGAATGCCTTCTCAATGTCAATAGAAAATATAACTGCATCCGCTCCAGGGCAGTCAACAGCCTCCATAATCGCAAGTTGCTGTCTGTCACCAATTCTGCTGGCATGCCCTCACAAGCACATGAATCTTCCAAGTCATATATTACTACTCTAGCCTGGATATGGGACACAAAAATTATTTCTGGCCATTGTGAAAAATAACCAGCTACCACTAATACATACACAATGCCAGATCCTAATCTGTGGAATGGACCCGTTATGTCCAGTACTATTTTCATCCAAAGAAGTCCATCAGAGCTAACCACTTGGATCAGAGCAAACATTATAGTTCTCTGTGCACAAGAAACACATTGTCTCAGTTTATTTTCCACATCCTTATCTAAGCTGGTTTACCAAAAAGCATCCCTTAGCTTCTGTTTCATAGCAATCTTTCCGATTTATCCATCATGGGCCAAATCATTACACTGATTCTCATCTCCTTCAGGGGACTAATAGTCCCTTCCTACGTAATATCCATCATAACAACTCCTCACTCACATTTTTTAATCTATATTCTTCCGTGGTTAGAGTGTTCTTTTTTGGCCACTCCATTTCTACATATTTCTTTACCTTGTTCATCACTTCATCATCCTTAATGTCTTCTAGCCACTCTTGTGGAGATATACTTTTTCTAGTTTCGCTGCATTGTGGCAAATATAAATTTCAGTAGTTCTTCTTCATTGCTATGGAATTTCATGTGCACCCATGATAAGCAGTCAGATATTGCGTTTTTAACAACAGGGAAGTAGTCTATATTAAAAGCATACTCCAGTAGGAAAGAAATCCATCTTGCTATGCTGGGAGTAGCTTTACTCGCTCTTTTTGTGGTAACGAGGTCTACCAAGAGTTTATTGTCCACTCTCGCTATTCATTTTGTACCCCATACACATTCCCTAAAGTATTTTATGCCCCAAGAGCAGGCTAAAGCTTCTTTTTCCATAACCAAAACTTGGATTCAGCCTGTCTTAATATTTGTGAAGCATAACTTATTACTTATTTGTGATTACATATTACTTGCATTAGCACAGCACCTGAACCATAGCTGCTGGCATCAGTTACGTTGAGCAATCGACATTTCTTATCAAATGGTTTCAGATATGGTACCTCACACACCTAACATTTAAACATGTTTAACTCAAACTCACAATTTTCGCACTGTTTGTATTTCACATCCTTCTTCAGCAATTTCCTATTTTTTCCCTGTCTTACCCACAAAATTAGCGATATACTAGGCTTAAAATACAGCAAGTCTCAAGAATACATGCAATTGTTTGTTATTCTGTGGACGTGAAGATTCTCTAATGGTATGCAACAAACACAAGGTGGCAGGGGAACAAAATATTGCACCTCGTAAGATGAGCCATTTAGTGGGCATGTAGTAAACAAAAATCCAAGTGTATATAGATTATTTCAGTAATGACGACACTCTGTTTAATTCCATACCCTACCACCTAAGATGTGATTGCACAAAGGAAGAAACTTTGGTGTTTAAATAATTATGAGAAACATACCCCGACACTCAACATTTACATATAATTGGTCCTCATAAACATCTGTTTAATTATTTTCACAGGTACTGAACTGAAATGGTTATTTTTAGAGGGCATGTTTGATTAATTCATTTTCTAAACCACAGTCTTGTTTAGTGAAAGACTGTGTGCATCACTGTGTAATGCACTCATATAATTCAAAGTATTTTGCAGAAAGGTGTGAGCAACACTGTGTAATGCACCTGTTTAAAAGTATTGTATCTATTCTTAACCCCTTCGATGCTCATGATGGAGTGGTTCCATCATGAGCAGCGGTTGGACTGTGCTGATGACGGAACCGCTCCGTCAAGAGCACAGGCCCCTGGGGGGAGCGCTGGCGCTCCCCCCTGGGGCATCGATTTTGCCCCCACAAACAGGGATGGCAGCAGAAGAGTTTCCGCTGCCACCCCCGACCCACGCTCCTCCATGACGTCAGCGCGCACAGCGCACACCGCACACCGACAACATCAGGAAGGGAAGGACGCGCTGGAAACAATTTGTTTCTAGCGCGTCCAGGGGGACGAGGTAGGTTTGGGCGTCCGGTGGGGTGGGGTAGCCATTTCTTGGTGCCTTGCAGCATCAGAGGGGAGGAAACAGTCTTTCCTCTCCTCTGATGTCCCAATGAAGGGCATTGCTGGTGCACGATCGCGCAAAGCGTCGCAATCGTGCACCAGGAATGCCCCACTAGACACTAGGGATTTGTGTTTTTTGTGTTAATTTGTGCACAGGAAGGAGGACAAATCATTTTAGACTTTTCTGCCCCCCCGGGGACCGATCGGCCGATTTTTGTCCGTTTGTGGACCCCGGGGGGGGGGGGGGTGGCAGAAAAGCCCACTAGACACCGGGATTTGTTTTTATATTTAATTTTGCGCACAGGAAGCGACCACTTGAGCAAATGTCGCTTCCTAAGGGGTACAAATAATTTTAGACATTTCTGCTCCCCCCCCTGGGGACCGATTGCCTGATTTTTGGCTGTTTGTGGCCCCGGGGGGGGGGGGCAGAAAAGCCCACTAGACACCAGGGATTTGTTTTTCTTGTGAAATTGGAAGCGACCCCTTGGGCAAGGGTCGCATCCTAGGGGGCAAAATTTAAATCAGACTTTTCTGCCCCCCCCACCCCTGGGGACAGAACAGCCATTTATTGGCCTCTAAAAAAGTATATTCTTCCCCCTCTGGGGCAGATCGTTTTTTTTTATTTCACCTTTCTTCCCCCAGGGGGGCAGAAAACCCAGTAGACACAAGGGATTTTTTTTTTTTTAAATGGAAGCGACCCCTTGGGCAAGGGTTGTTCCAGGGGGCCACGTTTATTCCAAAATTATATTCTGCCCCCTCTTGGGAACAGATAGCCTGATTCTTTGGCGTTTCTGTCCGCAGAGAGGGGGGGGGGGGCAGAAATGCCCACTAGAGCCATGGAATTGTTTTTTTTTTTAATTGTAAGCAACCCCTGGGGCAAGGGTCACTTCCTGGGGCCATATTTTTTTTAAAGTATATTCTGCCCCCCGGGGGCAGATCGGTTTGTTTAATTTGCCTTTCTGCTCCCAGGGGGGGGGGGGGCAGAAAACCCCACTAGACACCAGGGATTGTTTTACATTTTAAATGGAAGCAATCCCTTGGGCAGGTGTCGCTTTCTGATGGGCCTAATTAATTTGTAAGACTTTGCTGCCCCCTCCACCCTGGGACAGATCACCTATATATTTTGGCGTTGCTGGCCCGGGGGGTTGTAAATCCCACTAGAGCCAGGGATTAAAAATAAATTAATTGGTTTCTTTCAGGGGGACACATATTGGTTTATGTGTATTCAGCCTTTTTATTTGGTCTTTCTGCCCCCATTTGTGTAGTGCCATAGCCTATTATAATGTATACTGTTTTTAATTTTTGTGAATTGTAATGTTTCATTTCCCCCTTTTTGATCTAGTTCTAGGGTTTTGCTCTTTAGACTGTTGCAGGTTGCGGTTTCGTTACTGGTGGTTCTGGTGTTTGTGTAGTTGCATGTGTTTGGTAAGAGACTTTTTTTGTACAATGTAAATGTGTTTTTTGCAAAGTGTGTAATAATACCAGTATGTTTGGCTTCAGATTTTTGAGTGTCTAAAATGATTTGCATTTGTGCTTGATGTGTATTTTGTTTTCTTTAGAGAAATTGTTTTTTTTCTTCTTTCTAGTGGGATATCGTTGATTTTTGCTCTGTGTCTTTGCAGAGTAGGTGCTGGTGAGTGTAGCTGCCCCTTGTAAGTGGATCGTATAGTTTTAGAGTGTATAGATCTTTGAGATAAAGGCACACATTTTATTTACTTTGCCCAGTGTTGGTTGTTGACGTGTTTTTGCAGTCTCCGTTCTTAGTAAGGATAATGGCTAGCCACAGGATTACTGCTCAGCAGGTTGTTGGAATGCTTTTTGATTCTTCCTCTGACCGTGGTCCAGAGACTGACTCTGATTCTGAGGCAGTGGATGGAAGGGGAATATTCAGGCTGTGAGTTTTCTCTCCACATGACAAGAGGCAAGACTTCTTGTTGAAAGTGCTGACCTCTGGGTTGCCCCAGGCATTGTGCATCCGGCATTGCCAGACTTTACTGGTGTTCTAGGGTGTAGGGTGAATACTGAAAACATTTTGCCTATACATTTGTTTCAGTTGTTTATGGATGATGTGTTTTTAGCAGAGATTGTTGAGCAGACTAATTTGTATGCCAAACAGTTTTTGAGGGACAACAGTGCCAGCCGTAAGCCCCACTCTAGAGCTACCTGGTGGACTCCCACAAATCTGGAAGAGATAAAGAAGTTCTTGGTCTAACTTTTTTGATGGGCTTGCTAAGGAAGCCATCAATGGCTTCATATTGGTCTACTACTAGTCCCTTGATGGCAACTGCTATATTTCCGGCAGTCATGAGTCGTGATAGGTATTTGCTTTTGCTTCGGATGATGCATTTTGTCGATAATGGTTTAGCTTTGCCACAAGATCACCCGGATTGTGACCGTCTTTTTAAGATTCGGCCTGTCATTGATCACTTTGTTGATCGATTTTCTGAAATCTATGCTCCAGGTAAAGAAATTGCAGTGGACGAGACTTTGCTGTTGTTCAAAGGCCGCTTGGTTTTTAGGCAATACATTCTTAGTAAGAGGGCACTCTATGGAATTAGGCTGTATATGGTGTGTGACAGTGGGACTGGATATGTTTCTAATTTAAGTGTGTACACTGGTAAGGAATCCAGGATTAACCCCCCTGGTTGCCCATCCACTTTTGGAGTGACTGAGAAAATTATGTGGGACTTTGGTAGAGGATTTTTTAACAAAGGCCGCCATTTATATGTAGATAACTTCTACACTGGTGTGCGGTTGTTCAGGGAATTGGCTAAAGTGGACACTGTTGCTTGTGGCACAACCCATTGTACCCGTAAAGGTTTCCCAAAAGAACTTGTTTGTCAAAAGCTTGTGCGCCGACAGTGCAGTGCCTTGCATTGTGAGGAGCTTCTAGTTGTGAAGTTTTCAGACAGGACAGATGTCTACATGCTGACTACCATCCATGATAAAAGCACTGAACCGGTGACTGTTTGGGGTCAGGTTGCTGAAGTGCACAAGCCTGTGTGCATTTTAGACTATAATAGGCACATGGGTGATGTTGACAGAGTAGATCAGAGGTTGGAACCTTACGCTGCTCTTTGTAAGGCTTACATTTGGTACAAGAAGTTGGCTATCCATCTTTTTTACTTGGCAACCCTTAATGCTTTTGTTGTGTTCCAGGATTCTTGTCCTGAGTCAAAGATCACTTTTGTTAAGTTTCAGGAGTCTGTAATAGGCAGCCTTGTTTTAGTGGAACAGGCAAGTGTTCCTAGACTAGGAGTGGTGGAGGATGTTGCTAGACTGAAAGACCGCCACTTTCCTGATCACGTTCCTCCCACACCCTCAAAAGACTTTCCCAGTAGGAGATGTATAGTCTGTTGGTAAAGAGGTATGCAGAAGAAACGCGTATGTACTGCCCAAAGTGTCCTTCTAACCCTGGGCTGTGTGTACCTGCTTGATTTACCCTCATCACTCACTAATTTTTCATTTTCACTCAACACGCCCTATATTCACCATCCAGCTCCGCAGTAATCCTGGCGTTGCAGCACACCAAAGAGACACTCGGTCTCTTTGGTGGGGCCCGATGATGAAGCATGTCATCACTAGGTGGTGAGTGAGGGCCTTCCTAAACATCCCAGTGTGGTTGTTTTTGAGCTCCAAGCTTAGTTCTTCTTTTTCTCCCAGACACTCTTCTTTTGTTTATTTACTATTGACCGGGGAACAAGAGTGTCAGATACTCTCCCTACCTCTCTCCTTGATATTGCATTGCTTGTTTTAGAACATGCCACACGCAAAATAATGTTTGGGTGCATCCATGAGTGGTAAAGTGAACTGCCTGGCCTCTAATGTTTAATATGTTTTGTTCAGTTTCAAGGTTGGCATTTGTGTAGTGTATTTAGTTTCAGTTTTTGTGCTAGTAGATTTGTATCTATTTGCAATTTGTTAGTGTTTCTTATTTATATAAAAAAAATCCTAAATGTGATGGCGGTGTGCATGGAGTGGCGCTTGTCTGGCGGTGTGCATGGTCTGACGCTTGACTGGCGGTGTGTTTGGATTGCCGCTTGCCTGACTGTGTGCGTGGACTGGCGCTTGGCTGGCAGTGCGCATGGACTGGCGCTTGGCTGGTGGTGTGTTTGTACTGGCGCTTTGCTGGCGGTGTATTTGTACTGACTCTTGGGTGGCAGTGTGTTTGTACTTGTGCTTGGCTGGCAGTGTGCATGGTGGACTGGTGCTTGGCTGGCGGTGTGCGTGGACTGGCACTTGGCTGGCAGTGTACGTGGACTGGCGCTTGGCTGGCAGTGTGCGTGGACTGGTGCTTGGCTGGCGGTGTGCATGGACTGGTGCTTGGCTGGCAGTGTGCGTGGACTGGCATTTGGCTGGCAGTGTGCGTGGACTGGTACTTAGCTGGTAGTGTGCGTGGACTGGCTCTTAGCTGGTGGTGTGCATGGACTGGCGCTTGGCTGGCAGTGTGTGTGGACTGGCGCTTGGCTGGCAGTGTGCGTGGACTGATGCTTGGCTGGCGGTGTGCATGGACTGGTGCTCGGCTGGCGGTGTGTGAGTAGTGACTTACTGCTGGCCACTACACACACTGCTAGCTGAGTGCCACTCCATGCAATCCATCAGTTTGTGTGTGTCAGGAATGTGGGCGTGTGAAAGTGATAGGCCCTTGAATAGCGCTGTCTGCTAGTGGGAGTGTTGTAATGTGATGGGCCCGAAGCTGGCGGTGTGAATGTTTTGTATGTGTCACACGTATGAAAGGTGTATGAATGGCCAGGAAAGAGGTTAGTGCCTTGTCGTGGCTTTACAGCTCACAAGGTTTGAATCAATGGTTCAGTTTCTCGTCCTTTCAATTATTAAAGGTGTATTTCATTTTGTGAAATCACTTGCGTATACACACTCACCCTTGTGCCAAATCCAACCAGTATGTGTGCGTGTTTGAGGATTAGATGGCTGTGTAGTAGTATTTGTCTTTCTTGTGTTTCTGAAACAGGGTGTACCTTGTCCCTTTTTGTGAATGTTGTGATGTGTTGATTTCGTGCCTGGTGGTGTGAATGGTCTTGTGTGTATCACGTATGAAAGGTGTGTGAATGGCCTGTAAAGCGGTTGGTGCCTTGCAGTGGCTTTACAGCTCACAAGCTGAGAGTCACTGGTTCGTTTTTTTGTTCATTTAATTGAAAGTGCATTTCCTTTTTGTAAAATCTCTTGTTAATGAATTTTTTTAAACTGAACCATCAATCACCCTCATGCCAAATTCAACCAGAATGTGTATGTGTTTGAGGAATAGATGGATGTGCAGCTATCTTTGTCTTTTTAGTCTCTCTGCCAAGGTGTACATTACATCTAAGAATAACCTACCAATTGTAGATATTGTCGTAAACCCATGGGAGTACATGGTGGTGTCTCTCTGGTGAATTCCAACAAGTTATTTTATCCACAATGTCCTGAAAACCTCAAAATGTCTGTCACATTTCCCTTGCAATATTGTGCCAAAATTCTCATGCTGCAGAACGAAACAACTAATTTTGTCAAAACAATCTGGTTTTGCAAGGGGGGTCACCTGGGTTTTGAGCCTGTGCTTGGCGCCCATCTAGGGAAACCTACCAAACCCACCCATTTCTGAAAAGTAGACACCCGGGGACTTCTAGGGAGGTATTGCTTGCGTGGATCCCCCAGCGTTTTCTTACCCAGAATCCCTTGCAAACCTCAACTTTACCTGAAGAAATCCCTTTTTTCACACATTTTTGTGTGGGAAAGTGTGGCATCACCAAGCTCACACAAATTTCCTACCACCCATAATTCCCCCAGGTCTCCTGATAAAAATGGTGCCTCACTTCTGTGGGAGGCCCAACTACCCACGACAGGCAAGGGCCTAAAACGTAGTGAGGCGACATCAAAATTGCCCATCTCCAAACCACCAAGTTTTGCAAAGGGGTCACCTGGGTTTTTGGCCCCGTGCCCGGCGGCCATGAAGGGAAACCTACCAAACACACACATTTCTGAAAACTAGACACCCAGGGAGGTATGGCTTGCATGCATCCCCCAGCGTTTCCTTACCCAGAATCCCTTGCAAACCTCAATTTTACCACATTTTGTGTGGGAAAGTATGGCATCACTGAACTCACACAAATTTCCTACCACCCGGCGTTCCCCTAGGTCTCCCAATAAAAATGGTGCCTCACTTGTGTGGGAGGCCCAAGCACCCGTGACAGGCAGGGGCCCAAAACGTAGTGAGGCAAAATCAAATTTGCATATCTCCAAACCACCTGGTTTTGCAAGGAGGGTCACCTGGCTTTTTGGCCCCATGCTTGGCGGCCATCTAGGGAAACCTACCAAACCCACACATCTCTGAAAACTAGACACCCGGTGGCTTCCAGGGAGGTATGGCTTGCGTGGATCCCCCAGTGTTTCCTTACACAGAATCCCTTGCAAACCTCAATTTGTGCTGAAAAAATAACCTTTCTCACACATTTTTGTGCTGGAAAGTGTGGCATCACTGGGCTCACACAAAGTTCCTACCACCCAGCGTTCCCCCAGGTCTCCCGCTATAAATGGTGCCTCACTTGTGTTGGAGGCCCAAGTACCCGCGACAGGCAAGGGCCCAAAACGTAGTGAGGCGACATCAAAATTGCCTATCTCCAAACCACCTGGTTTAGCAAGGGGTGTCACCTGGGTTTTTGGCCCTGTGCTCGGCGGCCATCTAGGGAAAGGTAGGAAATTTGTCTGAGCCCAGTGATGCCACACTTTCCTACATGAAAATGTCTGGAAAAAGTGATTTTTTCAGCTAAAGTTGAGATTTGCAAGGGATTCTGGGTAAGGAAACGTTGGGGGATCTATGCAAGCCATACCTCCTTGGAAGCCTCTGGGTGTCTACTTGCCAGAAATGTGTGTTTTTTGTAGGTTTCCCTAGGTGCCGGCAGAGCTAGGGTTCACATACTACAGCTAGGCACTTTGCCAAAAAAGGGTCAATTTACAGTGCAAAATTGAGGTGTGACTATGTTAGGTTTTGCGCCGTTTCCTGTCGCAGGCACTAGGGCGACCCACACAAGTGAGATACCATTTTTTCTTGTAAGACTTTGTGGAACACAGGGTTGGTGGATATTTCTGGATCCTGGCAGATTCCAGAACTTTCCACCACAGAAATGTGGGGAAAATATGTTTTTTGGGACAGTTTTTTTAGGTTTGCAAGCGATTCTGGGTAACAGAACCCGGTGGGAGGCAGGCAAGTCACCCCATCCTGGATTCTCCTGGGTGTCTAGTTTTAAAAATGTATAGGTTTGCTAGGTTTCCCTAGGTGCCGGCAGAGCTAGGGTTCAAAGACTACAGCTAGGACTTTGCAAAAAAAGAGTCATTTTTCACTGCGAAATTGAGGTGTGACCACGTTGCATTTTACACCATTTCCTGTTGCAGGCACTAGGCTTACCCACACAAGTGAGATGCCATTTTTCTTGTAAGATTTTGGGGAACTCGAGATGGGTGGAAAGGTGTGGATCCACGCAGATTCCAGAACTTTCCACCACAGAAATGTAGGGTAAATGTGTTTTTATGGACAATTCTTTTGGTTTGCGAGGTATTCTGGGTAAAAGAACCTGGTGGGAGGCAGTCAAGTCACCCCATCCTGGATTCTCCTGGGTGTCTAGTTTTCAAAAGTGTATAGGTTGCTAGGTTTCCCTAAATGCCGGCAGAGCTAGAGTTAAAAAACAACAGCTAGGCACTTTGCCAAAAAAGGGTCATTTTTCACTGCGAAATTGAGGTTTGACCATGTTGCATTTTGCACCGTTTCCTGTCGCGGGTACTAGGCTGACCCACACAAGTGAGGTACAGTTTTTCTTGTAAGTCTTTGGGGAACGTGGGGTGGGTAGAAATTTGTGGATCGACGCAGATTCCAGAACTTTCCACCACAGAAATTTGGGGAAAATTGGGCTTTTTTTGACAATTTTTTAGGTTTGCAAGGGATTCTGGGTAACAAAGCCTGGTGGGAGGCAGTCAAGTCACCCTATATTGGATTTCCCTGGCTGTCTAGTTTTCAAAAATGTATAGGTTTTCTAGGTTTATCTAGGTGCCAGCAGAGCTAGGGTTCAAAAACGACAGCTACACATTTTGCAAAAAAAGGGTACATTTTCATTGTGAAAATGTGGTGTGTTCATGTTGGGTTTTGAGTCCTTACCAGTCATGGACACTATGCCTACCCACACAAGTGAGGTACCATTTTTATTTGGAGACTTCGGGTAATTCAGATTTGTAAAGCAACTGTTATTACCTATTGATTTTTGATGCATTTCTGCCTTCCAAATGAAAGGCATTGTGTAAAAAGAAGTCATTTTGAAAAATGACCAATAATTCTCATGCTAGTGTGAGTATTCCCAATTTTGAAAATGTGCAAATATGTACTGTTTCTAAACTCTATAATTTGTTCCCATTTCAGAAATACATAGGTGTATTTCATACTGATTTTTCCACGTATACATGTACACACAATAATTGCTATATACCCGGTAAATAATAAAAAGCCATTGCAAATTGTTACTCAGTTTTTGACTCTAAAGGCTGTTTTTTCAACTAATTTTCAATTTTTCGAATATTTAACTGTTAGTTTCTATGAAGAAACCTTGATGGACCTACACAAATGACCACTTGCTGAATTTAAAATGTTGTCTACTTTTTTAAAATGTATAGCTTTCCAGGATCCATTATTGCTTTCACACTCATTTTAACCATTAACTGGAAGGAGGTTGAAAGCACAAAAGTCTGTCATTTCCTAAAATCTGGGAAAATGGTGATTTCAGCCCCACAAACCCTTTTTTATAACATTTGCAGGGAAAAACCAAGACGCTTTCATTTGTAGCTCGTTTCTCCCATTTTTTCGAAAAAACAAAATGTTGCTGTATTTTAGCTAATTTCTGCGACCCCCTCCAAGGGAATCCACAAACCCTGTGTACCCTTAGAATTCCCATGATGTTGGAAGCAAAGGACACAAAATTGGCGTGGATACCTTATGTGGTCCAAAGGTTATAGGGGCCTAAGCGCTCACTACCCCAAATAGCCAAAAAAAAGGCTTAGCACAAGGGGGGAAAGGCCTAGCAGCGAAGGGGTTCATTATATTGTTGTGCTCTGTTCAAACGGTTTCTAAAGTTACTTTTCCACTAAAGCTATTAAAAATAAGATTTTCATCATTGAGTTAGGTTTTTAAAACTTACCGAAAAAGAGCTTTGATTATTCAAAATGGGAGAAACTAATTTTACTTGTAACTAGGTCTGTTCATGGAAATGCTGCTTTTCCAACAAAGTAAAACCGCTTTCTGTAACTGTTCACTTGGGGGGCGGGGGGGCATACATTTCGAAATATCTGGTTAAGAAACTGCAAAATGGGTTTAGAAATGCATAACAGATTGAAAGGGGATATTTAAGGCATCAACTTTCATACAAACACTTCAAAAAAGTAAATGTTTCCCTTTAAACAGTTACCCCCTTGCCCAAAGGGGTTTTGGGACCTACGTCTCTCAGATCGGTGTTCAAGTAGACGGTGTTCAATAAGTAATACTGATCCATCAATACGGACATAGTCTAGGCTCAGGCTGTGTGTACTAGCTCGTCCTTGATTTCTTCTTTAAGTCCTCTGCAAAAGATGATAACCAAAAGTCCACTCAACCCACGTGGTCTCTGCTGCCAGCTGGCGAAAAACAGGCGATGTAGGGTAGGGCATCTTGATTGCCCTGCTGGATGTCACATAGTGTTCTCCAGCAGAAAACTCAAGATTGTACCTCTCAAATATGGACTTGAATATGTTTAGGAATGTTGAATAATAATGAACATGTATCTTCTGTGGCTACTAAAGGGGTCGCTCAAGCTAATGCAGGGCCAGATAAGGTGATAATCAAGTATCTCACCTTTGCCCTTTCTTGTGTAAAGTGAGCTGGGCAGAAGGCAAAAAACACTGTCAATTAATCCAAAAACTTTTCAATTTACTTGGAACTTCAAAGAAATGTGAGATGACAGGGACATTGGAGACCTTGGCAGAAGAGCTTGACATAAGGCTTAGTTCTATTCATGGAGTTGCTGGATGGTCTGGACTAAGGATTGAGCTGGATCACTTGGAACCACCCGATCGGTTTCAATGGTGTCTGGATCAGGTCCAAAAATGTAGGTGTTGCAATCTGTCAGGCCTTTCAGTGGATGGAGTCTCAGTGAGCAACTATCGAGTCCAGGTTATCCAAGTAGCTGAGGTTTTAACAGTCTTGGTCTGCCATAGGTAAGGGCGACCCATTCCAGTAGTCATGATGCCGTTGACACCTGAAAGTGCTTAAGCAAAAGGTGCCTTAAATAAGGAGTCACAAGGAGGAAAATACCTAGAGGGCGAAAAACCTCCTGATGTTAGGAATGTCTGAAGTAGATGGTAACTATTGAGTAAAATCCAAAAGGCAGAGGAAGACATGTGAGACTGGGTAAGATCCAACGTAAATCACTGCTTAACAGTTAGAGGCAACAGGAGTGAGGAAACACAAACACAGGAAGAAATAAGTGATGCGACACAAGGACCAGAAAGGAAAAAGGCTTTTTATACTGTTAGAGCAAGAAACACATCACAGGAACTTACTACCAGCTAAGATAGATTGGGAAAATAGATGATAAAGGCTATGCAAAGCGGCCATCTTGGATTGGGCTATTTAAAAACCCAGAATTCCTCACTACAGGATTGTGTGAAGAAGAATAAAGAAACATAAGGAGACACTAGTGGGAGCAAAGTGATAGCTACCTCCGGGCAGAACACGGGGGCAACAGGAATATTAGTCTACAACCATACATATTGCGAGTCAGATTTATATTATAAGGAGCTCTTGGGCATACACTATTACTCCAACTCTGTCTCAGCCCCCTCAAATCCTCGCTTAGGGCTTAATTATGAGTCTGGCGGTCCACGGACAACCAGGCTTGTGTAGGCACGGCAGTGGTGAACTCCTGACCCCCCCTTGTACAATTAAGGGGGTGGGACTGCAAATGCCCTCCCGCAGCTGAAAGGGAACTGCCATTCCCTGGTGGTGTTTCGGCAGTGGGGAGGCAGTAATACATATGACTACCACTAAGCATATTACAAGTTTCATCTCCGCAATGGTTTTCAAGGGAGTTCCACCGTGGCAGAGAGGAAACAAAGGGGTCCCTCTTGTGTCTCTGTGCCATGTGGATGCACACAAAGGGCACAACATGTGCCCCCCTGTGTGCATGCACATCAGTTCCTGCACAGCATGAACTTTACAGTCCACGCCGTGCAGGAACTGTTTTTGGTGTTCTCATTACGGTGCCCATTTTCTAGGCACTGCCGTGGGAGCGTCAAAACAAAAGTCCACCAGACACGAGTTACACTCGTAATCTGACCGGCAGCTCGTCCATGGCTTTGATGGCATGGCGGCGCACCACCAAAGTCGTAATAAGACCCTTAGTGTCCCTCTACTTCTCTCCGTTCCATGTTGGAAAAGAAAGCCATGCTTTATCTGTGTCTTTAAATACTCCACGTTTTGTGAGTCACTGATTCTCCAGCTTCAGTCAGTATTGTCTACATTGCCTAATGCATATGCACTTACTAGAGATGTTTTTCATCATTTTTTCCATGTAGCTTTTTTCAGAGACAGCCCAAGTCCTTTTTAAAAATCCTATGTAGAGGGATGTTATCCATCATATATGGTTGCCAAAATCAATATCACCTTATCCTCCTTTTTATGGTCTGGAAAGAAACCGCGCATGTCTTTATCAAGACTACGTCTCCCCAAATCGGAAGGAGGGGTTAATTTTCCAAACTTTCCCGCTTATCATAAAGCCTTCCTTCTAAAACAGGCCGCTATCTGGCTTAAAGATCCTACTGAACCTCTTCCCCTTTGGGCTAAACTTGAACACCTTTCTCTCTCTCCCTTCTCCTTTGCCGAATACCTCTCCTTTTCCCGCAAACCCCAATTCGTATCCACTCCAATTCACAAATACACTGCGAAACTACTTTTAGCCTTTGCTCCACCTCCTCCCTCTTCTACCGCTGAACTTCTCACCACCACAATTTGGTATAATAGCAGCATTCTTATCAAACTAAAACCCTTTTACTGGAAATCTTGGAGGCAACGTGGTTTAATTTGGGTCTCCCAACTTTTTACTGGATCTGTCTTCACACCTTTCCCTCTTCTAAGTCGGAACTTCTCTCTCCCCTCCTCTTTTGCCCACAAATACATCTTACTCAAGACTGCAGTCATGTCCGCATATGATTCCCTTTCTCATTCTTCTCCACCTACGATTTCTACTTCTCCGATTTCCTCTCTACACTCCCAATTGCGCTCCAACTCTTCAGCTTCTTCCATTTATCATTCCTTCCATAATCCTCCATCACCTCGGCCTAAAACTACGGTGGAGGAGCAATGGGAATCTGAACTCGCCGTCTCTTGGTCCACCTCTTTATGGGATAAAATTTGGATTAAGCTTCGCAAGTCTTCCAGAGCTGCTTCTCTTACGCAAATACTTTTCTTTCTTTACAATAGACTCCTTTACACACCATCTCTCCTTCACAAAAGATTCCCTACAACCCCGGACCTTTGCTGGTCTTGCTCCGCCCCCAATGCCACGCTTTTTCACATGCTTTTCCTTTGTCCTCTCACGCAAGCATTCTGGCTCAAAGTCTGGGATCAAATCAATTCTATCTTCCACACTTCTATCCCTTTCTCTATCACTGACATTTTCCTTGGCTCACTATCCTCTTCCTGGACCGAAGTTAAAATGAATATTCATATTATTGATTTGTTATTAGCTGTTGCGTTTCAACAGATTACTGTTAACTGGAAGAATTCTGAGGGTATTACTTTTAAAGCCTGGTGGTTCAATGTATGTTATAATCATAGACTAGATACTGCATTTGTTTATCCCATTACCTTGGCCCCGAAAAGACATGCGTTGTGGCTCCCTGTTACCCTCTACTTGGATGCTTGCGCCAAACGCTCATCTCACCTTCCCCCATTTCAGCAAGAGGTTTCGAAACCTCCATGAATTACCTTTGTTCCTTCTTTTTCTTTAATATTTAACTTCCCGCACATATTTGCATTGTCTCCCGTAGTACAAAGCCTCTTCGAGTGTACACTTTCGATTCCAAGCCTCATTTATTTTTCATTTCCCTTTTCCCTCTTTCTCCCCCTACATTCTTTAATTTGATGAAATTTACTGTGATACCCTAGTTTATTATTCTTATTGCTACTGTTGTATTCCATGTCACTTTTTGTAATGACAATTTTGTTTACCCTAATAAAATTTTACTTGAACTTAAAAAATCCTATGTAGAGTGGTGTTATCCATCATATATGGTTGCTCTAGGTAGTTGTTTCTTTATGACTGTCAATGTGTTCAAGACTTATGGGAGTGTTCATAATATATTGCATGAGATTCCATTCCCAATATATTATTCAGACTGTTGTTATTTCATTACTGTTAGTGCCATCCAATCTATTCTCTCAGTTCATTTTCAGATGCTTCTGTTTGAAAGATGTACTTTTGTTTTCTATAAAACAGCCCCTTAGTAATGTAATTTTTTTTAGGGTGGGATCTTACTTTCTCTATTATCATCCATCTGATTTCATCATCTGCACAACAGGTGCTCTCAAGAATACAATTCTGTCCAGGTCGCATATTTAATTATCCCTTTACTCATACTGTTAGGAACTATTTTAATAACATTATGTTCTATTTCTTGCATAATGACATTTCTTTCTTTATATAATTATTTAGCTGCCTTTTCATCTTCTTCATTTCTCTATTTCTCCTTTTTTTTTCTCTCCTTTCCTTTCTCTAAAACCTTAATATTGCATGTGTCTAGGTATTAGCTTTTATAGTATATTTTGTTATAATTTTTACACTACTATCATTGTAATTTTGTCCTTCTTGTTACTTAAAAAAATCTGATTATGTTATCCTTTGGCCTCTGCTGTTGTATGATATGTTGTTCCTTATACATTGTATTTCAATTTAATAAAGCATTTAAAATAAAAAGAATACAATTTTGGCATGTGTCCATTTTAAGGTGGATAGGGTGCAATTAGTCTAAAAGGCATTGTAAACATTAAAAGGGCTGAATTAGAGGTATGGTCTAGCCATTCTGCAGAGGACTACAATGTGGCATCCTGTGGAGATGGTACTCTTCCGCACTGCTACATTCTATATCGGATCGGGACCGACCAGCGCTCCCCCCTTTAGGTTGTTTTGGATGCGCATAAAGGATCCTCCCAGCAGGGATGTATGTCGTTACAACGCATACTTTTACAACACATACCTTTACAACGCATTTTTTACACCACAACATCCATTACAACGCATTCCATTACAACGCATGCCATTACAACGAATTCTTTGAAACTACCTTTCCAACGCATTCCACTACAACACATACTACATTTACAATGCATACCATTACAACGCATACCATTACATTGCATGTATGGTAAGTATTGGATAGTGTAGGGGTACAAATTACTATTGTAACTCCAGGGGGTGCAACAGTAGGGTAAGTGTTGGATAGTGTAGGGGTAAAAATTACTATTCTAACTCCAGGGGGTGCAACAGTAGGGTAAGTATTGGATAGTGTAGGTAAGCATTGTAATGGTATGCGTTGTAATGACTGTGTTGTAATGACATGTGTTGTAGTGGTATGCGTTGTAGTGACATTCGTTGTAATGGTTGCGTTGTAATGGCATGCGGTGTAATGGATGTTGCGTTGTAAAAGTTTTGTTGTAAAGGTAGTGCGTTGTAAAAGTTGCATTGTAAGTGTTGTTTCCCTCCCAGCAGCACCACCTTGGAGTGAACAGAATCATTGCATTTTATTGAACCCTGACCTATCATTCGCACCCCACGTGAATGTTGTGTTCAGCGACATTGCACAACAAAGAAATAACCTCTCCCCTCTTCCGAACGTACCATCAGCAGGAGCTGTAAGGGCGACCTAAATCTTCTGCCGTTAAAAACAAATATTTCTCGAATCAAACAGAGTAAAATGTATCGGGAATTTAAGATTCTTCTTGCATTTTATGTTTTCTTCTCGTGTCAATCTGCGACAAGCTCTTAACATCAATAAAGTACTCGCGCCGTAAAAACATATTGCCACCAGACATTCCAACTAATAGAAGTTCATGCTTCATTAGACCGATTTCATTTTATCATCAGCTGCAGTGAAGTGACTGATTAGTATTAAGCCGAGCCACTTACCAGCCTGGTGAAACAAGAGATAACATGTATTCGGGCCAAGAGAAGCTTGAGGAGTTTTGTTTGAACAAAGTCAAGGATGTGGAATGAATATGTAATGGAATTTAACATCCACCGATTGAAACCTCAAGCAAATTCTGTGGAAAATCAGATTACAAATATTCCACCCTTTTCTATTACTTCCACGCTGAAATATGTGCAGGTTAAATGTAAAAAAGCATATTCGACACCTGAAATCAAAACGCATATTGGACTGCTGAAGTTGTGCAGTATTCCCAACCTCACATCTGATATCACTGAATATTCGGAACAACTCTTGGTGATTGTGTAGCAAAGGAACAAGATGTAATCCAACTGCTGAATTATGGTGTATTTGATACAGGATGTAATTTTAATTACTAAGCCCTTCATTACACATCAGACGAGGCACACTATCAGCATGGAATTCTACTCTGCCTGGTTCTAAGTGTGCCAGTGTTCCACCATCCAATTTACAGGATGATAAAAGACCAGAGCAATTTTGTCAAGCAGTAATTTTGTCAAGAAAAATTGCACGAGGCTCTCGCTCCAGCAGCAGCCAAACATCTTTCCCCTTTTTTTCGGGCAGTAGCCAGCATATAATGCTCCTCCCTACCACAACATAGCTCACCCCCACCCCCGCACCCTCCCAGCTATCCACGCCCCCTCTTTCCTCCCTCAATGAGTACAAATGCCATAGCATACATTTACCATGTGCCCAGATCAGGTGGTAAATAAATGCATTAAATTCCACATCATTTGGTTTTATGACTGATAACCCGATCCACACAGTTATTTCCTATTCCATAGGGGTTTACTCGCAATTGCACAGCCCTGGGGTTAACACACATTAATGTAAATTCCCATGCAGAGACATAAGTCTATTAAAGGACTGAAAGAACGTCTATCAATATGGAACAAAAAAACACATTTGAGGGCATATTACCAACAACTAGCGATAATTATCGCTATGTTGGTTTAGCGGGGATATTTTTATCACCGAGCTGCGTTGATTTTTATCGCTTAGGAACCTTGCTATTATCAAGGTTTATCTCCTAAGCGATAAAAATCGGCCGAAATGCATGAATATCACTGAAAAGTCAGCGATATTCATGCATTACCGAGCTAATGCTCTTGGCCATGTTATCCACCTACCATTGGATAACATGGCTAAGAACTGCTCAGGGCAGGTGTTAGCTTTTGGAGATATTCGGGCTTAGCGCGAATATCTCCAAAAGGTGGTAATAGGAGATAGCGATGTTAGCGACTGTTTCCAGTCGCTAACATCTTGGCACGCCCACTTTGCATGTCATTAGTGATAAATATCACTGACATGCATAGAGGGGCCCAAGATGGTCGCTATCTCCTACTAGCTGTCGCTAACTGGTGTTTGCGACAGCTAGGTAATAGGGAGATAATTTTATCTCCGCTTTCTTGGCTTTTAAAGCCAAAAAAGCAGATATAAACCCCCTTGATAATATGCCCCTTGGTTTTTAAATTAGATTTATTAGAAGTACCTAAATTCTTTCCCTGAGCCAGCCCCCCACTGCCCAGCTGAAACCTGCACCACGCTGCCAGTCCTCACTTCCTTGTTTTTCCACCGCCGAACCTGTGATATCTTTTGACCCCTTCTCCCCATTTACACCGTGACTGTAACTTTGCCTCCATGCTTTTGTAACTTCATCCTCCTTTTTTCAACAGTTACGTTAGCTTTTACCTCCTTTTTCCAACCTAACCTAACCTTTGCCTCTTTTTTCCAAAATTACCCTAAACATTAGCCTCCTTTTGCTAGTCTGTCTGTAACTTGCTGCCTCCTTCTTTCCAGCCTTAGCTGTGACTTTGTTCTGCCTTCACCGCGAAACCACTTTTCTCCCACCCTCTCCCAGCTCTCTCTCTCTCTCTTCCGCTTACCACCTTCTCGTGACCCTGCCCAGCACCCCTCCCTTCCGAGGAACCTACTTAATGCAGGCCACAGCATGGCCACGCCACCTTCGCATCAAAGGCAAGCCCATCTGTGCCTGTCCGCACCTGGACCGTGCCCAGCTACCTGACCGCTGGATCTCCATCTATCCACAGCTACGCCAGCGTTGGGATAACTGCACTGAACCCCAGGCCTTGCAGCAACCTCTGCAGCCATTCATCCCAACAATCAATGGTAGGACCCTTCTCCTCCCACCACTGACACTTATATGAGTGAGCTAAAGAATGATGATGGATTAAACCCAGTTCAGTTGACTGGGGGTGAGTGCTTGCAATGATCAACACTCCGTCCATCATCCCCTTTGGTTTTGCTACTTATCCTACAATGTCAGAGCATTCACTTACAAGGCCCGGACTACTACCAATGAACCAGGAGAAATCTAATACCTCCTGATCAACTCTCACTCACTCCTCAAACACGCCACTAAGATCGGAGAGACCATCCGCTCCCCCATCCCTGATGTCATCTTGCCGTCTGAGACCTAGCTCAACCCTGCATCAGCATCGGACATCGCCACCGCCCACCAAACGGAAACATAGTCATACACTGGGACCGCACCAAAAACCACTAGGATGGAATGCCCATCCTTCACAAAGAACCTCACTACTGCACAGCCCCCACCAACATCGATTCACAACCACCATCAGAAGCACCCTGGCTTACAGACCGCCAGGACGATTGCCCGCCTTCTGCAAGGCCCTTTCTGGCTTCATCGCCTCTCTGGCCATCAACTCCAAGAACTTCATCTTTTTTTGGGGACCTCAACCTAAAACATTGATGACCCCATCAACACCAACACAGCCAACCTCATTGAGAGCTTGAACAACCTAGGCCTCACTCAACAAGTCACCAATCCCATACACATTGCGGAGCACACACTGGACCTCATCGCCACAGCCAGCGGCTGAACCAGGTACAGCCAAGCCTCTGGAATCACATGTGTTAGAACTGGGATTTCTGGTTGGCTAAATCTTGCGCCAAAGCCAGGCAGAAACCACCACTCTAGTCAGGGCAAGGGAGTTACACGCCAAAGATAACCCCTGCTCACTCCCTTGGTAGCTTGGCACAAGCCAACAGGCTTATCCCGGAGGCAATGTGTAAAGCATTTGCGCACGCACACAGCAACAACATCCCATGCACACTACAAAAGGAACTCCACACAAGTTTATGTAAAAATAGCCTTTGTATTCTCAAAACACATCAGATAGTAATCACGCCATATACATTGTGCCAACTGGCACAGACAATATTCACCAGGGATTATTTACACAAGACAGGGCCACGTGGGCCACTGTCAGGATCAGCACTAAGCAGAAATTGGTACAAGTAAAAATAGATCATAAACCTACAACCAGTAACTACTGGTAATCACTGTACTACACCTCCACCTGTAACATAACCTACATTATGTACTCTTTTCACTAGTCTAAACACATTAGACCCTACCTCCTAAGTATAACTCACATTTAGGGGCGTAAAGTACAGAGTGAAGTACAATCTCACTAACACAAACCTACATAGGTAAACCAACCTCATAATCATAAACCACAGTTTTAGAGGTATCAGATACAGGGTGCGCAAAACATACTATAAACAATACATTTCCTAGAACCACATTTAGAACACATCAATCACATTAGGGCCTTGCGCCCTATCCACATACCAGCCCCCTGGCCAACTGGCCATCCAAGAAGGGGCTCAAATGCCCTGTGTCCAGAATGTCAAGGCAGCGCCAGTCAGGGGTGCGCCATCTGCCCCAACCCAAACGTTGCAGCTGCCCACTACTTGCTGGGCAGCTGAGAACAATGAACTGGGGCCTAAACGCTGCAGCTGGCACTAAGTGCTGTGCAGCTGTGAAAGGCCTGGCACCTCTGTGCCACTTCTGCCCCTCTCAGGGACTCTCACTGGAACTTCACCTTAAGAGGTGCAGCTGCCCACCACTTGCTGGGCAGCTGTAAAAGCAGAACTGCGGCATGGGCTCTCACTGGCCCTTGGGAACAAAACTGCGCAAAATGCTGGAGCCCTCTGACCCTGGGAATGCATACTGCGCACATTGGAGCCCTCTAGGCTCTTAAAACAAAATGTGCCACACAAGGTTGGAGCCAAATTAGGCTCTTAAACTGCACATGCCCCCCTAGAACTGGGGCTTTAAACAACATGTGCCCGTAAGTCCCTCATGGGGACTCTAATATAACTGGGGGCCTCGTTGGAGCCATCTGGCTCTGAAAAATAAGCATGCCCATCGTTGGAGCCCGCAGGTGCTACAAATAACTTTGCCCCCAGGGAGCACACTGGCTCCTAAAACAACAAGCATGGGCCCTTCTGGGCACAGAAAAACGGGTATGGCCTGACGTTGGAGCCCACAGGCTCAAACAAAACATGCCCCATGCTCTTAAAAATGCCGCCATCACTGTTGGAGCGGCCCGCTGCCAAGTGGGGCCGCTCAAGGAACAACCCCCCCCGAGCCCTCTCCTTACCAGGCTCGTCTCCCGATGCGCAGGGGGGCACAGGCGGCTGGCATTATGGGGCTCTCTCACCCCATGAGAGCCCCATCCTCTCTACGTGCCCGTCTTCACCCGGTCCCCCATCTCGGGACCGGGACTTCAAGGGAGGAGCCAGAGAGGCTCCAGACTGCCGCCTCCTTGTTCCTCTTCCTACGTGGCGCCCCCGCCACCATCACCATACTTGCGGGGCTCTCCCAGCTCACGGGAGCCCCGTGATCCTTTTCCGGCCACACGTCGCTTCCTGTCCTGCCGCGGCCTCGCCCCCATGACAGGCCGGTATGCCTGACTTCCGGGCGACCGCGGCTGGACAAACTCAGGCATATTGAGGGGTAGAATCCCTCTAAAGGAGCAAATAAATGCGGGGTGGGCACCCGCTAAAGAGATTTAAATAAACCGCCATCATGTAGGGTGGGCCCCTGCTTTTAGGATCTCCACATAAGCGGAGTGGGCACCCGCAAAAGCCCACAAGGAGGGAGGGAATCCCTATGAGGGGGATTCCCTCAGCGAGGGCTGCAGCGTCGCGCTGCAGCGTCGCGCTGCTCGGCCCTGGGGTCTTCCTTGCTAATTTAGAGGAAGAAAGCAAAGCGTTCCCATGGCGCTGGGCAGGCTGTAACAAGCCTTGGCAAAACCAGCATCATGAAAAAATAAGGTCCAATGAAGTCCTGAGCAGAAAGGATGGAGCAACACAGCTCCCAACAAGGAAATTCCTCCAGGGAATCCAGGGGCTGGGCAGGGCCCAGGGAGGCAAGCCTTCCCCTGGGCCCCAGCAGCAGCACGCCCTTGGTACATTCGAGCTGGAAACAAGAACATTTTCATTGGGCCACAGCCCCTCTTTTATACACCATTTCCTTTGTTTCCAAAGGTGCAGGTAAGGGGAGAACCAGATGCAACTGGTTCTTGAGCACTTTGTTTTGCTCAGCCCCTCTTCCTATTCACAGGATGGGTTAGGGACATCAGACACACCACAGGGGATGGAGCCAGCATTGTGGAGGGAAGGCCCAGCCCTATTCAGGTCCCAGGTGCACTCCTCCATCCCATCAACATGCATATCTCTCCATTCACCACCGTGCCAGACCCATACTGAATCCTGGAGCCAGGCGCAACAGCCAGCTCCAGCCAATCACAAGCCAGACAGTCAATTCACATTTACTGCACAGACATGCCAACTTCTAGAAGTGGCACTTCCACACTAGACTCAATAAATCCGCACAATTCATCGCGCAGCATTTAATCACACGAGTTTGCACATACCAAACTCGACCCTGCACTCCCCACACATCAGGAACTACCATGGTCACACATATTCCCCATGCATTCCTATGGGAGGGCAGGCCACTCTCACCACCCATACACAGAGAGCGCACACACTTTACACTGGACCACAGTGAAAAGTTTGCAGAGGCTTAAAATCACCAACACCAGGTTACAGGGCCAGGCTAGGAAAATGCAAAAAATTTCGGGGTGAACCTGCCAAAAGGGCCAAGTCTAACAACATGTTCCAGCAACTCGATCATCCACTTCTCCGTCACATCCACCTTGGACACCCCCTCCAACCAGACCGAAATTTTTTGGCCCAACATCCACAGCTTCACCCCAATGCCTCCTCCATCCTCGAAGTGCCCAGCAAAACCTTCAACTCATGGATCTCCAAATGGGCCAAGATAGCCATTCCCCTCAAACCCAACCCACCAGACACACCAACTGTTTCACCCTAGAATTTAAATCCATCAAAGCACCTCCAAACTACTCTAAAGGATCTGGAGCACCAGCAAGGACCTCAACAACTGAGCCAACCTCAATATGGTTCTCAACAAATGCAACTGACGGCTGGAGAAAGTAAAAAAGGACTCCATGACCACCAGCATTGAAGCCAGCTCCAACCACAGAAAGGAACTCTTCATCATCATCATCATTAAAGAGTTATCTGCACCCTCTGGCATCCGAGAAAACCGTCACCCCCTCTCAGGAGCTCTGCAACACCCTTGAAGACTGTTTACAGCAAATCTCCACCATCTATAAACACTTTGACCCCCAACCACCCTTTACCAGCATCCACAACCTCCACAACCTCTCCATCTCAAACCCAAGGACCACAACAGGGGACCATCTAACCACACAGACCACTGTCACCATCATGAGCTCCACCCACTCAGGAGCTCCCTGGAGCACCTACCCCAGCACACGTTCAAGCTGGGTAGGAGCACCATCAGCAATGAACTCACCTCAATCCACAATGCATCCATCACCTCTGTCTCCTTCCCAATGAAACAGAAATACACAGAAGTTAAGCCACTCCTCAAAAAACCTTCTGCAGAGACAGAAACACTCAAAAAACTACTGGCCCATCTCCTGCTACCTTTCTCTACAAACAAATTCTGGAAAGGGATATCAACCAGCAACTCACAGACTACCCTTAGAACAATGTCCTCCTGGACCCATCCCAATCAGGGTTCAGCTCAAATGACAGCACAGAAACAGCCCAACTCGCAGGCTACCAATGACATAGGGTCTCTCCTAGACCAGGGAGATCCTGAAGCCCTAATCCTCCTTGACCTCTCAGCAGCCTTCCACACCATGTATCACTACACACTCTTAAAAAGATTCCACCAGATGGGGATCCAAGAGGATGCCCTCAAATGGATAGCATCTTTCCTCACTGGAAGTACCTAGAGCGTCCACCACCTCTACCTGGCACCCTACACCTTGGGTGCCAAAGAAAATCATCTATGGCATTCCGTAAGGGTCTTCATTGAGCCCAACCCTGTTCAACACATGCATGGCCCCTCTGGCAACCCTGGTCTGATCCTATGGCATGAACATCATATCATAGGGTTATGACACTCTGCTCATCCTCTCCCTATCTGCAGACCCCATAAACACCAAAGCCAACGTCCATAGATGCATGACCAGCGTCGTTAGCTGGATCCAAAGGAAGTGCCTAAAACTCAACACTGATAAAATGGAGGAACCCATCTTCAGAAGTGACACATCCTTGTGGGACGACTCCTGGTGCCCAGTAGAGCTCATACCCCCTACCACTTCCTCAAAAGACGCTAGGAACCTTGGCATCATCCTTGACAGCAAGCTCACAATGAAAAAATAGATAAATGTAGTGTCCTCAGCCTGCTTCCTCACTCTCCATATGCTCTGGAAAATCTTCAAGTGGCTCTCTATCAGCACCAGAGGCACCATCACTCAGGCCCTTGTCACCAGCCACCTGGACTAAGGCAGTACCCTCTACATTGGGTCACCTCTCAGCTTCTGAACAGACTTCTGACAATCCAGAACGCAGCAGCCAGGCTTGTCCTAGACCTCCTGAGCCAAATTCACATAACCCCTCACCTCAGAACACTCCACTGGCTTCCTGTCCACAAGAGGTGCCAGCTCAAAATACTGATCAACACCTGCAAGGCCCTGCACAATGAAGGACCAGCCTACCTTAAACACAGGATGAACTTTGACCAACGTGTCAGACATCTTCACTCTGCATCCCTCTCCCTCTCCCCAGCCCCAACTCCCTGCTTCTGCCGAAGTAGGAGAGGTGGCCGCTCCTTCCCCCACCTGGCAGCTAAGACCTGGACTGGCCTCCTGCTCCACCTCCAGGCCTCCCCATCCCTGAAGGAGTTCAGATGCAGGCTAAAAGCCTGCCTGCTTGATTGATCAGGCCCAGCAGCAGCTACCCCCAGGGCCTGGATATCTGCATGGGTGATAATCAGTACTTTACAAATCTGACTTGATTAATTGGTTTCTATTGGTTTTTTTTCCCAGAAGCATGCATGATGTACTCATTCACACTGCGGTTATCAAACTCTATAGTTCATGCTGATAATCTAATATTTGAAAAATATTAGTTAGGTCGGTGTCACCTTTCTCATTTTAACGGCCTCCAAAGTAACATCATGTCAGTTGTAGCACTTTCTAAAGAACAAGAGAGGAACCATTACAAATGGAATGTAGAGAGGCAGTTGCAAGGGACTATAAGCTAAGAACAAACAAAAAACCCATCAACTCTATATCTTTGCAATGTTGTACATCTATTAAAGTTATATTGTTTGTAACATATGTCTTGAGCCAATAGTTATAACTCAAACTCTTTATACATTTTATCATAATACTTTTTATTCAATATAGTTTACTTTTTAACATATTAACCACATGGCTGCTGTGGGGATTTTTGCGCTGTGCTGCAAACTGCCATTTTGCTGTTTCCATGACGAGCTCAGCTCGTCATCAGCACACGACACCCGTGGGTGATGACGAGCTGAGCAGCAGCGAAAGGGTTAACACATTATGATGCTGTAATTCACATATTTCATCAATATTTGCAAGATATATAATGGGGTAACAAAAAAAATACAGGTGTGTGACAATGAAAACAATTCACTTATCTCAAGGTTGATCCAACCTTCTCCACAAACATCAATACAATTTCAGCTTACTCACAAACATATCTCAATCATACATTACTCATACCTCAATTGCAACACAATATCAAATTGTATCAAATACAGTTTAAAGCAACAAGTAGGGAAACGGAAGTAAGGCCCATATGCAAAATATAATCCAATAATTATTGAACAGTGATATTTATATAATGCATTAGCGTTTTGTTTTGTACACGCAGTTGTCCACTGTTCATTCATAAATAATCTATATGCTCTGTTTCAATTTCAAACTATACAAACTTTCCATGAACATAAGAATAATAATCTCTCCAAATTGGGGTCTTCATTGGAAATCCATTGTATGTTTTCCCCTACTTAGTGAGGTCTTATGGTCCCCACTTTGTGTGCCCTGACAGACGTTTCAGTGTGAAACCCAAATGTGGTCAACCAACTTCTTCAGGAAGTACTAATATGAAATGCCTAATAAGGAGAAGGGGGAAGAACATTGGGAACAGACAACAAATGTTGTCATACAAATAGAGGGCAACAAAAGTGATAGATGGATCAAATGGTCCTCTACACCCAGATCGTGACCACTAGAGTGGGAGTGTAAGACCCACAATCACTCATGACTAGATGCTAAGATGTTTAATAACAAGAAACAAATTATAGGACTCCAGAAAGAAGGATAGAGTCCAACAAAGGAAGAATTATGTGTGGAGAATCAACATCGTCATCTTAGGGGTACTTTGAGGGTATAATATAACACAAGGTGGCAAGAAGTCAGGCCAAGGTCCTGCAGCAAGATTCAATGCTTAGTCCTGGTCCAGATACTGAGGACCATTCGGCCCATCTGTCTCTTTTGTTGTCCCCCATCAATGTGAAACAGGATTTTCTGCTACAGAGAAGAAGGTAGCGAGAGATACCACTAAATCAGTCCGACTAGTAATGCACCTTGTTTGGACTAAAGGGTGGGTAGGTCCTGGTGTCACTTCGGTTCTCAGAGCACTTTTTAACCGAAAACTTTCAAAGTCTGGAATTTGACTGTCCTTTTTGCCGCAGTCGGGGCAGACTTCAAGCCCCAGGGAGCATTGTGGCAGCAGCCTCACACCACCTCCACCGCCATCATGTCCGCGCCCAGAGGCGCTTGAATAAATTGTTCTGTGGGCTCCAGTAGTACGGGCCAAGAGCGGGCTTCTCTGCGTCCATCAGCGGCAGGAAGAGACTGGGCTTGGCCTGCCCTCTTGGTTTTATATTCAAGGCCATTGTGGTGTCGGGCCTAGGATGACCCTGATAGGGGAAACCCAGTGCAGCTGACCAGGGAGTTTCCACCCTACAAGTAAGTGATATTGCTCTTGACTTTCTTTTTAGGTGCTTGGAGGCATTAAAGTGAAAATGGTTAAGCGCGAGGCTGGTGGCACTAAACTTTCCCTCGAGCCAAGGGCTGCTACTAAGCGTACCACCATAGACTCTTTTTTAGCATGAGCGTTGGGTGCTTAACTAAGGAGATAGACCAGGCCGAACAGCACTTATCGTTGTATGCACCTGGGCCAAATGGGGAAGGTGAAGTGGTGGTACCTACTGTGAATCATGTTTTGGTGTCACCAAATGACTAGGAGTGCATAAGTGATAAACCTTCTGAGGGCCGGGAGGTCTTTCTGCTAATCAACCTCAGAACACTCCGGCAGTGGCGGTACCGTTGTCATCACCAAACTCAACAACCTTAATGCCAACCCTTCCGCCTGCCACAAAAATGCAAAAGAAAGTCCTGGGATAATATAACCATAACCACAGACAAGACCTTTACGGGCCAACTCAATTTTCAGGGGTTGATTGATCGCTACAGTGATAAAGAGATAGATAACCCATCCTGGAAACCATTTGTGGACAAACTAAGAGTTGTTGTAAATGAGCTAATATTGCCACTCAAAAATAAAATGGCTACATTGAAGAGGGAATTGGAAACCGTTATCTCCTGCTGTAACAGTTTGCCCAGTATACCCAGTAAACAGGCCTGGAGAGAAAAGGAGGTACGATCCAAAAATACTAAAATGCTCAATGATGATACATTTGAAGGGATTGGTGATCAACCTGGCACAAGTTCAGTCCCCAATCATATCAGGCCGAACTTTAAGGCCAATCAAATGATAGGGCCCACTGACATGATCCCTACCCAGACATCTAAAGTAACCCTAAACCATGTAAATAACTAAATAAATATTAAACATTAACACTGTTACAATCACTCCCAAGAGAAAGCAACTTTTAACCTTCCCCAGCATGCTGCCCATACGAGGCTATTCTGGTAAATGTTCCCCCATTGAAAACCGATATTTGAGAGTCCGTAGAAGGCCTAAAGAATAAAGTGGTTCACTAGCTTAGTACTAAATGCTTGTTTTTACCAGCTAATGCAGAACAAATTTTATTCACATGAAGAGTGAGGTGGATTGGCCCACAAACAGAAAGTTTTGAGGGGGGCTGCATTATCGTTAAATTTCAAAATCCGAGTATAGCCAGTGATATACATACAAAGGCAGCACTATTAACACCGGTTGGTTGAAATGTGGCTCTATTACCATTGGGGTTTTTCTACTGGCATTTAAAATGTCATAACCACCCCAGTGCTAATCTTCAAAATTTACAGGCACCAAGGCTACCCTATCCTTATTCCCATGTTTTACCTCTGTCAAATAGATACCAAGCACTGAGGACCATGGAAGACAATGATTGACTCAACTGCAAAGAGTATAGTGTAGAAGATATTGTGATGTCTTGTAGCAAGGATGTATCCAAGGCACAGGAGCGTAATTTGTCTCTTAACAGTATTAATTGCAGCCCTGAACTGCTCAGAGCAGAATGATAGTCTTTTGTTTAGCACAGATTGTTCCTCTTTGGATAATATATAGTCTAAGAGATTTACAATTAGATTTTCATTTTCTTCCACTTTGATATTGTCTTTTTTCTTTTACTTCTTCTGGTTTTTCTGGTGCTTGGATATGCATTATGCTTTCTCTTCCACATCCTCTGCCTCTCCCTTGTCCCCGATTTCTGGAGAGGCTTTGATCTAGATACAGCAGACGCATCTCCTCTTAAAAAATTGGTCTTTTTTGCGACCTCCGTGGTCACCGCCGCTTTGTTTTCACTGATGTCGGATTGACTGGTTGTATCCCCGTCTTCCTTATTCGATTACTTTGACAGTTCTTTTTCAATGCGTCAAAGCGCTTGTCAAATGTTAGAATTTTGCCTTGTTTGTAATCATTTTCATCTCAGATGAATTTTCTATGTTGCGCTCTTGCACCTACTGCTACAAGATATTGGCATTGGCAAAACAATTGGAATAGGATCACTAGTGACATACAGAAAAGCAAGGTCACTAAAGGGCAACTTAGTTAAAAGCCACAACTCCAGAAAAAGAAACATGGCTCATACAACAACAAATGGGATTCAGAAAGTGCTTGAATTGCAAAGCATGCAAAATTGCCACCAACAAAAAAGAGGTAACAGATCCGGACGGGAAAATCATAAAAATAAACCAAAAAATCACATGCACGACACAATTTGTAGTGTATGCATTACAATGTGAGTGTGGCAAAAGATATGTTGGGAGCACAACATGCATGCTCAAAAAACGAATATTGGAGCACATAAGAGCTGTTAAGAGCAAATAAACGAATTACACAACATCAAAACATCTGGCGAAGTGAAAAAATAATGACTGGAGAAGGATGACATTTTTCGGCCTGGATGCTGTTGCACACATTAAAAGATTTGGTGACCGAAGAAGGAAATTGAGACAAATGGAATCTAAGTACATCATAAGGTTACAAACTAAGGCTCTGAGGGGCCTAAATAATGATGAATAAATGTACACTCACCTATAAAAACAGAACTGAAATGATTTGGAAAACGAAAAATTGCAAACACAATAAAAAGATATTCCCAGCACGGGATTCTCAGATGAACTGTGTACAAGGCATGCATATAATGATAAGGATACTTATCCAATACTGATTGAATAGAAATGAGGATTGGCATATAAAACAGTGTAATATACACATGTGTTATGAACAATAAACAACAATTAACTGCCAAACATGAGGGACTCAAGGGACAATACGAAATTGTACTACCTGGGGACTTCTGTGTGCAATTAAATATCATAGCGCAATACAAGATACCAATCTAAAGACTTGGAAAATGCCACAAATACATATATTGCATATGTCAGTAATCCATCAGTTAAGTAATGTACTAGACAAATAATGACATGCCTGTAAACATGTAATGCAATGCCACATATTTGTTACAAACATAACATAATGTGTTTTCTGTCGTTTTGAGAAATGTTGAAAATTACTACAACTCATATAAGGCAATGGGGTTGTTTTTAACAGGAAATGCTTAAATGGATGATGATAGTAGTATCTCCCTACTGTGACAAAGGCCGCCAGGCCGAAACGCATCGGTTCACAGACTGGCTCTGTTTGGAAAATATATCTTTGAAAATAGAAGGACTGTTGTGTGCGGCTAAAATTTGTGAAAATATTGACTTTTGGCCCTGGGTCCGGACCATAGCCTGCACCCGCTGCTGAGCACTCTGGCATCTTGACCTCATTGTTCTTGGATATATATATATATATATATATATATATATATATATATATATATATATATATATATATATATATATATATATATATATATATATATATATATATATATATATATATATATATATATATATATATATATATTTTACAAATCCCTTTCTATCTCGGCGTGGATGGCACTGTGCTAATCCTACGCTTAAAGACTTTGATAGAAAAGCAGACATTTGAGGTGGGCAAATGTAGAGTGCTACTGGTTTTTAGAGTGCTCTATATTGGAGCTTCTATCGACCTAAACTTGAGAACTTCCGAGAGTTCTCTGCTTCTTTTTTTGCATATATATGTGAGTAAGGCAGGAAGTGCCAAAACACCTATCAGCAGAGATTTCAATAAACAAGACACCTATGATTTGACCCAGCTCCATTTCTAATTTGAAGGAATTGGAGTTGGTTATATATATACATGTACATGTGTGTGTATATATATATATATATATTCACTGAAAAAACCATAGGTTTCACACCAGTTATAGTTAGCTGGAAATTTTACTGACATAAAACCATTGAAATTCCCACGTTATAGTTAGTTGGACTCACTATAACTTGCACGTGTAATGCACTGATGACACCATCCAGTGAATGTGTGTCTTTCAGATAAATAAATATGTTTTATATATGTATGTTAAGGTCGATGGAAGAATATTTGTTTAAATTATTGTCTTAATGGATGTTTTTTTAAAAAAAAATGATTGGATATATGCCTTATTAAGTGTATCTTAGTGAATACATATATTAGCGAGTGAAAGTAGGTCAGTCTCTCTGTCATCAGTGATGTCATGAGTGATGTCACTGACCATGTCATGAGTGATGTAATATGTGATGTCATCAGCAGTGCATTACACGTGCAAGTTATAGTGAGTCCAACTAACTATAACGGGGGAATTTCAATGGTTTTATGTCAGTAAAATTTCCAGCTAACTATAACTGGTGTGAAACCTATGGTTTTTTCAGTGAATTTGATAGGTTTTTTAAATGCTAATTCCTAACTATAACTGGTGTGAAACCTACGGTTTTTTCAGTGAATTTCATAGGTTTTTAAATGCTAATTCCTTTCTATATCGAGTTTCTAACCTTTTTTTTTTTTTTACAATTTGCTGTTTTTCTGTAAGTATTCTTTTTTTTTTTATATAATTTTTTTCTTTTGCGCTCTGGGTGCGCGCTCCGAGAAGCTTTCAGCTAAGCTCTCCGGTAAGCTTTCTGGTGAGCTCACCTGAAAGCGCACCCAGAGCGCTACTGTCGTTCGTGAAAAAAAATATGAATGAAAAGTTAATAATAATGCAAAACATTCCGTACCATACAAATAAAATCAGTTTTTTTTATAAGGAAAATGATTATGCATTTCTGTAAAAGTTTGATGACGTCACTTCGGCGCGCAACGTAAGTGCCCTCGGAAGCGCCTACGTTCGCGCCGCGTAAAAGCACCCAGAAGCGCCTACGATCGCGCCACGTTTGCGCCCCGGAAGCGCCTACGATCGCGCTGCGTAAACGCACCCGGAAGTGCTCCGGAGCGCGCAGCGTAAACGCGTCGGGTCATGTGACCCTAAAATAACACTTTTCATTGGTTGCTAACAGTTTTTTCTTACAAAGAATGAAATCCCCACCCATTTCCTTCACTTCTTCTTTCACTTTTGTGACTGAAAGACCTGTTTTTTGCTCCTGGATCTTTCTTGATTTACCATGGCTGCCAGAGAATCCAGCAGTGAGGATGAACCTGAGTTCATCAATGAAGAGCCTCCTACCCCAAAGGTGAAGGAACATTTCATATTGGAATTTTTTAAGATTCCAGCTTACCAGAAGAAGGTGGATGCACCAAAAGTGGAGTGCAGGATCTGCAAACAGGTCCTGTCACGGGGTGACCCAAAAAAAAAATACTCATTTGGGAACTTTACGATGATCCGACATGTGGAGAGGAGGCACCCCCAGAATTTTGCCTGGGAAAGTGTCAGGGCTCTGGCACAAGAGGTTCCCAGAGATGGGGCCTCTACATCAACCGGAGGAGCAACTTCTTCTGGGAGAGGGCAATCGCAGGAGCAGGTGCCAAACATACAACCTGCTTTTAAACCATGGTGTCCTCAGATGCAGATACTGCAATCAACTACTTACCTTTGGAGAACAAAGTGTCCAGCTCATGGTTCGAGCATTAGAAAATCATCGCTGCCCTTTCCACCCCTAATTTTTTTTGTTCTTTTTGCTCCTGTTGAGCAGTTTCCATTCCCTGTTTTTGTTCCTGTTCAGTTAAAAGAAGAAAACCAAAAGTTCTTTTCAGAACTACCTCCAATTCTCATCAAAGATCTATATTCTTAAAAAAATGAAGAGTAAGTGAAATATAGTGCATTGATAATTGAAAGGAGAATTAGTAAGAAAGAACAGAAAGGTATGAGAGGAAAAAAGAAGTGAAGTAGGAGGACTGAAAGAAGGTGAGTGTTAGAAAAGAAAGTTATGAGAAGAAGAGTGAATATGGGGAATGTTGATATTCAAAGAAAATGTTGAAAAGGAGGGGTGTGGAAGGGTAAGAAAAGATGCATTGCTGGAGTTGAAGGTAGAAGGCCTCATTTATGAAGCCATGCGTCACTTTAACGCCACCAAAGCATCACTTTTTGTGACACAACATTCCAATAAATATTGCACCTTATTTATTCATATTTACAAAGTGGTGTTTCTTGGTAAATACATCACTTTGTAAACCCCTGTGCCACATTATTCCTACGTCAGGTGTAATGTATGCAAAAGGGACGTATTGACGCCAGAAAGGGTCGTAGAGGTGACACAGTGAATAAACTGGAGGCCTCATTTCTGAAAAGTGACGCATCGCGTCAAAATCATCGCGTGAAAAAAGCGATGCGTCCCTTTTCTGGACGCACTCCTTATGACATTCCAGATATGTCATATTTCATTTATGACTAATCAATTCGCAAGGAGTTACAGATATGTCAGTATTTCTGACGTATCTGTAAACACAAAAGTAACGCATTGCTGGAGTGCGTCACAAAAGTGACGCAACTCCAGTAATGTGTCCTTTCACATGGAAAAAGCACCATGTGAAAGGTCTGCTGTGAAGCAGGCGCAAGATTTTGACGCAACAGCATCCTAAAAGTGACGCAGTGAAATCTCAAAGATTTCACTGCATCGCTATTACAAAGCTTTTTGCGGGGGAACACCCCCTCTGCATGCATTATACCTGATGCAGATATAATGTGGCGCAGGATTTTAAAAAGTGACCCATCTACCTAGATGCGTCACTTTTTAAATATAGCGCAACGAGGCGCATTTTTTTACACCACTGGTACGATGCGTCACTTTTCTGTGCGCACTCCTTATGACATTCCAGATAGGTCATATTTAATTTATGACTAATCAATTCGCAAGGAGTTACAGATATGTCAGTTTTTCGGACCTATCTGTAAACACAAAAGTAACGCATTGCTGGAGTGCGTCACAAAAGTGACGCAACTCCAGTAATGTGTCCTTTCACATGGAAAAAGCACCATGTGAAAGGTCTGCTGTGAAGCAGGCGCAAGATTTTGACGCAACAGCATCCTAAAAGTGACGCAGTGAAATCTCAAAGATTTCACTGCGTCGCTATTACAAAGCTTTTTGCGGGGGAACACCCCCTCTGCATGCATTATACCTGACGCAGATATAATGTGGCGCAGGATTTTAAAAGTGACCCATCTACCTAGATGCGTCACTTTTTAAATATAGCGCAACGAGGCGCATTTTTTTACACCACTGGTGCGATGCGTCACTTTTCTGTGCGCACTCCTTATGACATTCCAGATATGTCATATTTAATGTATGAGGAATCATGTCGCAAGGAGTTACAGATATGTCAGTATTTCTTACGTATCTGTAAACACAAAAGTAACGCATTGCTGGAGTGCGTCACAAAAGTGACGCAACTCCAGTAATGTGTCCTTTCACATGGAAAAAGCACCATGTGAAAGGTCTGCTGTGAAGCAGGCGCAAGATTTTGACGCAACAGCATCCTAAAAGTGACGCAGTGAAATCTCAAAGATTTCACTGCGTCGCTATTACAAAGCTTTTTGCGGGGGAACACCCCCTATGCATGCATTATACCTGACGCAGATATAATGTGGCGCAGGATTTTAAAAAGTGACCCATCTACCTAGATGCGTCACTTTTTAAATATAGCGCAACAAGGCGCATTTTTTTACACCACTGGTACGATGCGTCACTTCTCTGTGCGCACTCCTTATGACATTCCAGATATGTCATATTTAATGTATGAGGAATCATGTCGCAAGGAGTTACAGATATGTCAGTATTTCTGACGTATCTGTAAACACAAAAGTAACGCATTGCTGGAGTGCGTCACAAAAGTGACGCAACTCCAGTAATGTGTCCTTTCACATGGAAAAAGCACCATGTGAAAGGTCTGCTGTGAAGCAGGTGCAATATTTTGACGCAACAGCATCCTAAAAGTGACGCAGTGAAATCTCAAAGATTTCACTGCGTCGCTATTACAAAGCTTTTTGCGGGGGAACACCCCCTCTGCATGCATTATACCTGACGCAGATATAATGTGGCGCAGGATTTTAAAAAGTGACCCATCTACCTAGATGCGTCACTTTTTAAATATAGCGCAACGAGGCGCATTTTTTTACACCACTGGTGCGATGCGTCACTTTTCTGTGCGCACTCCTTATGACATTCCAGATATGTCATATTTAATGTATGAGGAATCATGTCGCAAGGAGTTACAGATATGTCAGTATTTCTGACGTATCTGTAAACACAAAAGTAACGCATTGCTGGAGTGCGTCACAAAAGTGACACAACTCCAGTAATGTGCCCTTTCACATGGAAATATGCACCATGTGAAAGGTCTTGCGTCAGTCTAACACCTGCTGTGAAGCAGGCGCAAGATTTTGACGCAACAGCATCCTAAAAGTGACGCAGTGAAATCTCATAGACGTAGATAATCTACCTAGATGCGTCACTTTTTTAAATATAGCGCAATGAGGCACATTTTTTTTCACCGCTGGTGCGATGGTGCTTTCCCCTTGTGAAAGGACGCATTACTGGAGTTGCGTCACTTTTGTGACGCACTCCAGCAATGCGTCACTTTTATGTTTACTTTTAGGTCAAAAATACTGACGTATCTGTAACTCCTTGCGACATGATTCGTCTTACATTAAATATGTCACATCTAGAATGTCGTAAGGAGTGCGCACAGAAAAGTGACGCATCGCACCAGCGGTGTAAAAAAATGCACCTCGTTGCGCTATTTTTAAAAAGTGACGCATCTAGGTACATGGGTCACTTTTTAAAACTCTGCGCCACATTATATCTGCGTCAGGTATAATGTATGCAGAGGGGTCATTCCCCCGCAAAAAGCTTGGTAATAACTTCCCCCTTATGGTCATTTGCCCCTTTTTTTTTCAAACCCCTTGTGTATCGATTTTACCGAGAGACAAGATGGCGGCCGCTCCAGACTGTTTAGAATGTTTACAGACACCCAAGAGCCAATCAGCTTTCTGCGCGCAAGTCGCGTGTCGCGCCTGGAGCGCTCTCCGGTGCACGCACCTGAGAGCGCCTATAGATATATATATTTTTTTGAACCTAAATTACTCAAAATCCACTGGAGCACATATCTTGAGACATAGCAAAGGCACATCGGGCTACCAGTCCCTACAATTTTGCCAAGTTTGGTGTATATACATTCAGCCGTTCGAGCTAAAAGTGAAATCGACCGCCCTACGGAAATTAACATGGGGAAAACGCGTTTTGGGACCCCCCGTTTATCTCGGCCCCCGCTTGACGTATCCCCCCCAAACTTTCAAGGAAGAACCGGAGCTCGACGAGGCCATTTTCAGGAAATCTTCAGGCAGATTCATCAACCGGTGCCAAAGTTATTCCAAATAGAATTTTGAGATTTAACATTGAAAAAAATCCTAACTATAACTACCTACTGGCGACCGCCAGTAGGTAATATATATATATATATATATACTAGCAGCCCGCCCCAGGGTTGCCTGGGGCAGAAGGGGGCTGGGGGCTGCATTTTTACCCCAGGCAGAAGGTGGCTGGGGCACCATGTTCTCCGAATCTGCCTGAAAATTCAGGAAATTTTCAGGCAGATTCATCAACCGGTGCCAAAGTTATTCCAAATAGAATTTTGAGATTTAACATTGAAAAAAATCCTAACTATAACTACCTACTGGCGACCGCCAGTAGGTAATATATATATATATATATACTAGCAGCCCGCCCCAGGGTTGCCTGGGGCAGAAGGGGGCTGGGGGCTGCATTTTTACCCCAGGCAGAAGGTGGCTGGGGCACCATGTTCTCCGACTCCCCCCCCCCCCCGCCGCCGCCGCCTCCCGCCCGGACTCTAATTAAGTTAAAAAGTAGCAGCCTTAGACTGTCAAAGCTTTGTGAAGCCGGCCCATATGTTAACACACTCCCATACCTTTCAATAGCCTGAAGTCCGCCTATGTGAAATGCCTAGAATAGTGTTGTTATAACTTTGGAACACTATAAGACAGAGAACTCAGGTTTTCCTAAAGGTCTTAATTTCAACTATTCTTTTCATTTAAATGTATAATATAGTAATAATTATTGGGATTTGACTGTAATCAAATGTGATTCCTACAAGTTGCACTCTGCCTGGCACCATCCTTCACACCCCCTTCAATGTGCTAGACCTTTACTGTTCAACCATAGGAAGGTCAAGGAAAGTACCTAAGCCTGAATGGAAAGTCCAACCTGGGCACGCCCGCGAAAAGAAGGAGGCAGATTGCTTCCATAATGTTTGCCAGTTAAAACTTGGCGCAACTCACAAAGGCTCATACGTGACGTACTTTATGCCCCATTCGGAATACTCCTCCGGCTGTTCTGGTGATGAGTACCAACTCCCCCGCCCCGCCTCCCGCCTCGCCTCCCACCCGGACTCCATAAACATTGAAGCCCGCAAAAGTAGCAGCCCCCCCCGCCCCGCCTCCCGCCTCCCGCCTCCTGCCCGGACTCCATAAACATTGAAGCCCGCGCTGGGCACCCGCCGACCCTCGCCCCAGCAACGTACCTCTCACTGCTGCTGCTCCTACTGGCGCTGTTGTCCTCCGCTCTTCCTGGTTCTGGCGCTGCTGCTCCCCTCACGTCGCTCATGTCGTCGCCGCTCCTCCCCTCACGCAGACGTCGCGGCCGGCGCTAGTTGCAAGGGACTACTTTTTTCAATTTATTAATATTTTAAAAAACGTTTTTTTTTTTATGTAGCCTATGTCCTTCTGCTTGCCCTGAGGTTTTCTAAGATGTCTTGGGTGTGTGGATTGGCGCTGTAGTTCCCGAGTTTACCATGCCTAAAGGTGCAAGTTCTCTCTTTATAATAGTAGTATAGATATATATATATATATCACACCAGCACTTCCTCCCTCGAGAAAGATCACCATGGACACCTCACATGGATTGCAGAAAGTTTAATCATTCAGATGCACTGCAACCCGTTTCGACTTTACGTCTTGATCACGCTTCAGACAGACGGCTTCTTCCATACCGGAGCTGGGTTGCTTATATATATATATATATATATATATATATATATATATATATATATATATATATATATATATATATATATATATATATATATATATATATATATAACCTACTGGCGGTCTCCAGTAGGTATATATAGTTAGGATTTTTTCTCTATGGGATTTTTGAAAATTCTATGTCTAATAACTTTGGCGTTTGTGGACAGAATCGGCTGAAATTTTCAGGAAAATTGCACATTTTGTTTCTGAGCAGCCCTTTGAAATTTGGGGGGGTTTCGTCAAGGGGGGGCCGAGAAAAAAGGGGGGTCCCAAAATGCGTTTTCCCCATGTTAATTTCCATAGGGCGGTTGGCCTCACTTTTAGCTCGAACGGCTGAATGGATTTGCACGAAACTTGGCAAAATTGTAGGGACTGTTAGCCCGATGTGCCTTTGCTAGGTCTCAATATATGTGCTCCAGTGGATTTTGAGAAATTAATGTTCAAAACAAGATATATATCTGTAACAGCGCTCCGGGCTGCGCTCCGGTCCGCTTACTTTTCGCGTAACGGAGCTTTGCGTAGCGAAGCTGATTGGCTCTCCGGTGTCTGTCAACATTCTAAACAGTCCGGTGCGGCCGCCATCTTGTCTCTCGGTAGGATCAAGAGACAAGAGGAGGCCAAAACAAACAGGGAAATGAAGGAAAGGGGGCAAGGTAGACCCCTTCTGAGCCCCTAGGATTGATGAGGGGGATATTATAGAGCCACGCGGGGCCCAAAAAAAAAAAAAAAAAATTCCGATTTTTTCGCCATAGAGATGCGTATTGGTACGCGAACCGGGCAGCTAACCGGGAAGCTAACCGGCAGTGTAACAGGAGTCTGAGGAGTAGCTGATTGGCTGTCAACATTGTAAACAGTCCGGAGCGGCCGCCATCTTGTCTCTCGGTAGGATCGAGAGACAAGAGGAGGCCAAAACAAAGGGGGAAATGAAGGAAAGAGGGCAAGGTAGACCCCTTCTGACCCCCTAGGATTGATGAGGGGGATATTATAAAGCCACGCGGGGCCAAAAAAAAAATAAATCCGATTTTTTCGCCGTAGAGACGCGTCTTGGTACGCGAACCGGGCAGCTAACCGGGAAGCTAACCGGCAGTGTAACGGGAGTCTGAGGAGAAGCTGATTGGCTGTTATCATTGAAAACAGTCTGGAGCGGCCGCCATCTTGTCTCTCTGTGGGATCGAGAGACAAGAGGTGGAAAAAAAAAGGTGTAAATGAATGAAAGGGGTAAGGCAGACCCCTCCTGAACCCCTAAGATTGATGAGGGGGCTATTAAAGTTCCCTGCGGGGCAAAAGAAAAAAAAATTGCGATTTTTCGCGGTAAAGGTGCTTCCTGGTACGTTAACCGGGCAGCTAACCGGCAGCGTAACGGGAGTACGACATATTGTGTTTTTTGAACGTTTGTGATATGTGCACGTGTGGATTTTGTCTAATTAAGGTTAAAAAAATATATATATATCTTTAAGCGTGTTCTGGCGCGCTTACGTTTTGGGTTTGGTTTGCGCTGCAGAGACGATACGTCACGGTTATGCGATGCATCATGAGGCGTCTCACGGGCTACGTGATACGTCACTTAATAAAGAATATATTTTACAGCTATAGATATTAGCTTTTAAAAAACCAATGAAATTCACAGAAAAAACCATAGGTTATAGACCATATATAGTTAGGAATTTGCATTTACAAAACCTTGAAAATTCAATGAAAAAACCATAGGTTATAGACCATATATAGTTAGGGATTAGCATTTAAAAAACCTTATTTTATTTGCACAAAACCATTGAAATTCCATATATAGTTAGTTGCACTAACTATATATCGCGGACCCGCAATCCACTGCTAATGATGTCACATATTACATCATTCATGACATGGTCAGTGACATCACTGATGACATCACTGATGACATCACTGATGACATCTCAAATGACATCACTGATGACATCACTGACATCTCATTTGACATTACTGATTACATCACTGATGATATCATTTATGTGATAATACATCTTCAGACTCTAATATAACCTTAGATACACTCAGTGCAAACAGGCACTCACAGACTGTCACACATCCATGGAGTTACTCACACACCTAGTCAGTCATGCAAAGAATCAATCACATCTCCATTTCCTCAACTATACGATTATACACACCTTACTTATTCATACATATACTAACACATATTTACTCTCTTATACAATCCTTGATACAAGTTCACAATGATTCATAAAGCCACTCTCACATTCACTGGCTCTTATGTTCAGTTATTTATATATGTCAACTCTCACATGGAGTGTGTTTTACATATGTACTTACTTTGACATGTAGCACTGAGATATCCATTCACTCACCAATATACTCATGCACACAGTCAACTGTCCATACAGCTGTTTCTACATGCACTTTTGAACCCATACACCTAGGGAATCAACTGCTCACACATCTATACACAGAGTTATACACCTCCCAGCCACCCACACACATACTCAGTCTCCCATACAAATACTTGGGCAACCATTCAATAACCCATATAGTTTCTGATATAGCTACTGATTTAAACATGCAGCAGTTTACAGAACAACATAAATAATGATTGCCAAATTAAGACACTTTAATCACTAACCCATGCACTCAGTGAGACACATTTAATCATTCTCTCATACAGTCAGTCATGCACTTACTAAATCCTTCATCCAGACACTTATACATCCACTCATTCTTCAATATGTAAGACATATTTTAACTTTACAGAAACATACAGTCACTGGGTGTTGTCATCAGTGATGTCATTTGAGATGTCATCAATGATGTCATCAGTGATGTCACTGACCATGTCATGAATGATGTAATATGTGACATCATTAGCAGTGGATTGCGGTTCCGCGATATATAGTTAGTGCAACTATATATGGAATTTCAATGGTTTGGTGCAAATAAAATAAGGTTTTTTAAATGCTAATCCCTAACTATATATGGTCTATAACCTATGGTTGTTTCATTGAATATATATATATATATATATATATATATATATATATATATATATATATATATATATATATATATATATATATATATATATATATATATATATATATATATATATATATATATATATATATATATATATATATATATATATATATATCACCTACTGGCGGTTGCCAGTAGGTAGTTATAGTTAGGACCTAGTTTCCATAGAAAATCCACAATCCACAACATTCTATTTCCGGTGGACGAATCTTCGGGAATTTCTCCAAGAAAATGGTTGCTCCACTACGCTCCTCCCCTGAAAGTTAAGGGGTGATTCAACAAGTGGGGGCCGAGAAAAAAGGGGGGTTCCAAAACGTGTTTTCCCCAAGCAATTTTCCATAGGGACCTTTAGCCAGGGCTACAGCCCGAACGGCAGAACAGAATTACACCACATTTGGCAGAGAGGTAGAGTTCGGTTCCCAGATTGTGCTTTTTGTTAAATGGTGTAAATCCGTTCAGTAGTTCCTGAGAAAATCAAAAGTAAATTCACAGCGATATCTAGAGGAGAAGTACAGCACGCGTATGGAAATCCGTACAATTACGAGTACGAGCTGCATGCTGATTGGATGTCAACTGTCAGTCAACACTCCAAACCAGGAAGTGTTGGCAGCCATCTTGTGCCTCTGTAGCACTGAGTCACAAGAAAACAGTAAAACAAAGTTGAAAAATAAGGAAAGGGGGTAGGGTAGAAACATGTTGACCCCCCTAGGCCTGCTTAGGGGGTCTCACATGGATGTTTAGGCACAAATTTATTTATTTCTTTTTAAATAAAAAAAACTGAGTATTGTACTCGTACGCGGTGGAAAAGGGAAAAAAACTAGAAGTTCGTTTTATTCCTAATTAGCTACCGGGGGGGGGCAAATCCTGGGGCAATTTTTTTCTATAATGGGGGGCTTGAAAGTGTCCAACAGGAAGAAAAGAATGGGAAAAAAAAGTAATGTCGAGGACAGTGATGCTCCTTCTTTCTGCGTTTTATCAGGTCAATAGACTGCTTCCCATAACACAAAAGTTTATTGCAATAAATGTATAGAATTTTAACTTGAGCAAAATCAGGATGAATTTGTGTGCGTGGACTGTTTGCTGAAAATGCTGGTGCAGCAGTTGATGTGCTTGGTGCAGTAGCAGGTGGGTTGTCCTTCAACCTCTGTGTTGCAGCTCGAGCAAAGTTGTTGGGGTGTAAGTTCTTCACGTGTCGCTCCATATTTGCTGTGATTAAGGAGTATTTTTGAGATGGATCACCCCTTGAAAGAGTTTGGAAAATTGTACAGGTTACTTTTGGAGCATTAACCTTTTTTTGTCCTTCTGGAAAAGTAAAAAACTGCCAAATTAGAGCTTCTTTCCTCTTCTTTGGAGGTTCTTTAGGAATGAAATGTTCTTCTGAAGAATGGCTGGAAGATGAGTCCATTGCTGTTATTATGGTAAACTTCTTTCTATTTGACAAGATTCTCCGAAGAGATGCTTCTTTTTAGAAAGTCAAAGTAGAATTATTAAAATGGGATGGAAGTTTCAACAGTTGTAATAAGAAGTGTTATGAACCAATCAAATTTCTTGTAAAGTCACATGGCTTTGCATACGGTTATGCTGTTATTACGGTGTTCTTAAGATGCGAGTACGCATGACTTTTCCCCGCTATTGGTGTAATTGCTTTTAAAAGTAATGTAGGATTATTGGAACTTAAAAAAAAAGTTTTCATAATTATCCTAGATAATGTGTTCTGCTAGTATGTTCAATAAATACATAAATATATGTTTTTAAACAATTAAAAACATTTGCGTCTTTGAGTACGGGGCGCCGTACATGACGTCACACGGAAGCTTTCATGCGCCGTGTAACGTGAAAGCGTATTCGTAGCGTATGCTGAGAATGATTAGCAGTACAAACTATGGTGCGATCGCTCTCGCACTGTCAAATCAGAGCACAGGGAATGCTATGAGAATGGTTATAAGTGGTCACTCATTGGAAATCCGATACAGCTGTGTGGCTTATCCACGGTATCATAACATTACTTTTTAGCATGTTTAAGTTTGAGGTTTGCATGTAATACTATGGTATAGGCAGATATGGATGTTTAGGCAGCGCTTATCTCCATGAAGCTTGGTTATTATCTTGTACATACAGGTGTATGAGGGAGGGAAAAGAAGTCTATGTGAATGGCGAGGATTGCACAATAGCACCACATCACTCCTTAATTTGTAGACACATACAATTGCATGGCTCTTGTAATCAAGATGCGCCTAATTTGGTGTGAGTTTTGAAAGGCACTGCGACACCTGCTATCATACCAACGTTCAGTTTACTGGAAACGTGAGTTATTTAATTTGAAATAATGCAGATTGTTGTGCAATGTTATCAGGCATTGGTTACATGATAACGGTAACTGAGCGTGTGGTTTGCTATAAAAACGTTGTGTTTACTCCTCTGCATGGGAAGCTGGATGTTTCCATCCGGCCGTCAATTCCGACCTTGAAAGAAGAGTCAACCAAGTGAGCCGAATAAGAGCGCTATTGTCTAAAAAAAAGGTCGCTCTTACATCTGCTAGAGAAACATTTGTCCATCATGTAGCAAACACCCGCACAGAAGTGTATGATTTATTAAATACAGACGTGCCTCTGTATTTTGGGGAGTTAATTCAGAGTATCTTTAATACGTCCTTGACTACGGGGTTACCTTACTTTTTTAAGTTAGAAGCAGTGGACTTGTGACTTCTTTTCAAAATATGGGGCTGATTAGGATGGAGGATTTTCCGCATCCTCCGGGCCGGCGGAAGCCACCGCCGGCCTGGAGGATGCGGAAAATCCTCTGCGGACCCACCAAGACCCACCGCCACATTAGGATGGCTGGTGGGTCCTGGTTTCCGTCCACAGCTTTTCCGCCGCGGTTGGCTTGCAACCGCGGCGGAAAAGCACTAATATGGTGACGGTGTCTCTCAGACACCGTCAGCCAGATTAGGATGTGCTCAGAAACATGCTTTTCCGTGGCGGCTTGTCCGCCGTGGAAAAGCATGTGTAACTGCACTGCGGGGGCCCGTTGCGGGCCCCCTAGGTGAAGGGGGAGGTGGGGGTGCACATGGGGGGTACCTATGGTACCCCCCTGCATTTTTATAGAGTAAGCGGCAGGCACTGCGCGGTGCCTGCCACTTTCTACATACAAATGCAATGCGTGCATTTTTAACATTGCTGCGGGTGCAGCTTGAAGCTCCACCCGCCGCAATGTTAAAAATAGAGGATGTGACCGCCAGGGTGGCGGTCACATCCAAATCTGCACAGAGGGAACGCCGCAGCCCATGCGGACGTTCCCTCCTACTCAGGGGTCACGGACGGACGCAAGTCAGTCCGCGATCCTAATGACCCCCTATATTTGGTGTCTTCTGGGCATTTTTTCGTTCGATTTTTTCCAGCACCTTTGGTGGATTCCCCTTAATACTTGCATTAGTTGCTGGTGCACTTCTATTAATTTGTTTACTTAAATATGGATGCACATCCTGCAGTACATGACAATATTTCTCGGCTGTTGCTGCTCCGCAACCGAATGCATAGTTATTACAGAGCGCTGCATCTGGCTACATTGAGTGTAGCTTATGGATTATCGTTTCGATTTTCCTTTTTCACATGTGTTCAACCTGTCTTCCATTGCCTGAGCTGCGATTTTGACTGGGCTCTGGATTTGTGTCTCTGCAGTACGGTGTCTCCCAACGCGGGTTATGACCAGCTGATGAGCCCCTTAGTGGTTCATGACTTGCTCTGTTCTGGCGGCGGGTTTATGGCCTCAGCAGCGATACATGGAATAATGGGACGTTGGAATGTTTTTGCAGCGGCACATTACTTCTTGGCACGCAGTTACATTGAAGATGACCCGAGTTTTCCTCCGATGGTGATAGAGGCTCCGGTCATTTGGGAACATGTATGTTCATTCCCACTATTGAATTGGATGGCTGAAATGTTTTCAGATGAGAACAATGACTTCCTCTTGGAGGCTGTTTTCTATCAAACAGCCAATATTTTTTTAGCAAATTTGAACTTGACTCTGCTTTTCAGGCTTGGACTCTGCGTTCCTAGTTCACCCACGTTTATATCATGTGGTTCTATCGAGGGAGGGTGTCGTGGGCTGAGCCTTGCACTCACACCGTGTTAAGTTAGCATGGGTTTATTAGAAGCTTAAACGCCATTTTTACTTTCCTGCTCTGCTTTGCACACGACACGCAATTTTGATATTGTTTAGAGAAGGCTGAGTATTTTGTTTTACATGAGAATAATTTGTTATGCTACATTTCTAGATTGCCTCGCTAGTTTAGTGTGTATAGTGAAAGCATGGAACATCAAGGTTACCTTGGATACTGTGTCTGTTATTCGGAATGATCCTCGCACGTTCGACCTATAACACATATGCAGCTGTGTCACGTCTGATACTGGCGCATTTAATAATGTATTGTGGAGGCATAATTAGACACAGTTGGAGAACATTGGTATCCTGACAGTTTGTGCAGAACTCAATGTGATCCACTTCTGCTGAATACCAGAGGTATGGGGCCGTCCATGTAATCCTATGAGACCTTCTGTTGTTATAAACTAACCTGGTAGGTAGGAAGGGTGAAATGTAGGTATATTTTAAACCTGTTTCCCATTAGCAATATAAGATGCTTTCTCCCTTTGTATTTTATTGAATAGTAACAATGATGACAACCTTGTTTCTGATAATATGTTTGGTTGTATTATCTGAGTTACTGTGCATGAGATTTCAGCATTAGAAATAAACATTTCAAACTTGCATGTGTCTTTATTTACTCCTTGTTTTGGACTGGTGTAAGACTATAACGAAATTGTGCTCTTTTTATCTACCTTACTTGAGGTAATCTAAGGAGAAGAAGAAGAGGAGGAGGAGGAGGAGGAGGAGGAGGAGGAGGAGGAGGAGGAGAGGCGGTTCTTCCCTGAAGATAATACCCTCTATAAGCCAAAAGAGCACATTGTCTGGGAGTTTTTTAGAATCCCAAGGGGCCTAAAGAAAGTTAATGCTCCGAAAGTTACATGTCTGATCTGTGGCACTGTACTTTCCAGGGGGAACCCTGCCAAAAAGTATTCTTTTGGCAACAATACCATGATTCGCCACATGCAATGCTGGCACACAAACAACTATGCTGCGGCAGAAGTCAGAGAACTGACCAGAAACCCTCCCCAATCTTCTCCCAGCACCTCCCAAAGTAAACAACCCACTCCATCGGGTCAAGAGACAAGGGAGATGGTCCCATCTATCCAACCCCAGTTTGGAGATTTTAAAATAGTTTGTAAATTTTGCAGGACTACAATTTGCTATGGAGAGCAAAGTATTAAACTGATTAATCATGCTGGAGACAACCACAAGTGCAAAAACAAACCTTCATTTTTTCCTGGGTTTTTTTTGCTCCAGTTGAGCCGTTTATAATTCCCTGTTTTTTGTTTGTCCCCGTAAAAATTACAAAAATAAATATAAAATTGTTCATAAAAGCCAAAAAAAGTAAAAAAATCCAAAAAACAATAAAAAAAATAAAAAAAATAAAACAACAAAAAGAATAAAAAAAACAGTTCTTTTTAGAACTACCTCCAATTTATAAAAAAAATGCGATTTTTTTTAAAAACTCTGTCATTCTTTTTTCCCTATGGTACGCTCCGCAGTGTGCGTACCGGGCGCTCCCCCCGCGCAAATTGATTTTTTTTCTTTTTTGCCCCGCGGGGCCCTGTAATGGCCCCCACATCAAACCTAGGGGGCATGGGGCGGTCTATCCTGCCCCCTTTTGGTCATTTCCCCCTTTGTTTTTGCCACCTCTTGTATCTCGATCCTACCGAGACACAAGATGGCAGCCAATCCGGACTGTTTGGAATGTTGGCAGACACCCGAGAGCCAATCAGCTTTCCACTCGCAAACTCGCGTAGCGCACTGCAGCGCGCCCCGGTGCGCGTACCGGGGCGCGCCTATAGATATATATATTTTTTTTAACCTAAATTACTCAAAATCCACTGGAGCAAAGGCACATTGGGCTACCAGTCCCAACAATTTTGCCAAGTTTGGTGGAAATCCATTCAGCCGTTCAGGCTAAAAGTGAGTCCAACCGCCATATGGAAATTAACATGGGGAAAACATGTTTTGGGACCCCCCTTTTATGTCTGCCCCCGCTTCACGAATCCCCCCCAAACTTTCAGGGAAGGAGCGGAGCGCAGCGAGGCAAATTTCAGAAAAATTACAGACAGATCCCTCAATCAGTGCCAAAGTTATTCCCAATAGAATGTTGCGGATTTCCTATAGAAAACAATCCTAACTATAACTACCTACTGGCGACCGCCAGTAGGTAATATATATATATATATATATATATATATATATATATATATATATATATATATATATATTCACTGAAAAAAAAACTTATTACGGACATTGGTTTTATTGACTGCAATGAATTTTAACATAAAATTTTGGTGTTGAAATTAACTTTGGATATTTTAGTATGTCTTAATATGACTGTAGGCATGGGCGGAAAATCCGTTCCGCTCGCGGATTTTGCGGATTTTCGGGAAATCCGCAATCCGCGAGATTTGCGAATCTCCCGCAAAATCCGCAAATCCGCGAGCAGCGGATTTTGCTCGCACTGCTCGCACTGTTCGCGTGAGTTCGCGTGAGTTCGCGCCCCGCGAATAAGTGCAAAATTGCAGAAATACGATCTTAGCAAAACTGAAAGTAACTACTTACCAGGTTCAAAAGTTCAGGCTCATCATTAGTAGCCATTTCCTGTAGTGCTTCCTGAGGGGCCCCTCCAGAGTTCAGTTGCCAGTTGAAACTATTATGTGACCCTGCTCTGAACCTCAGAATAGTTACACATATGCCACAAAGGTCCTGAATTACAGCTAAGGGAGACAAGCAGGAGCCTGGCTGGAAGTTAAAATCCATTAATCAGCCCCTAATTCATTATTGTCAGTTGGGGCAGGGCAGGTGTTGTAACTAATTTTGCAACAATGAAAGCACTTAGCAAGTGCAAAAGATCACTAATCAGGGCGCACTAAGGAAGCAGGTGCCAGCTAAAAAAATATTCTGTGACACATTAATCAGCCCCAAATTAATTCAGGTCACTTGAGGCAGGGAAGGTGTGATTTGCTTTGCCGAAAATAATGTACACTGGACAACCAGAGGGTGTGGTGATGAAACAGAGGGTGGCATGGGTGGGCCAGAGGGTGGCATGAGTAGTCAGAGAGTGGCAGTGGTGACAGAGAGTGGCAGTGATGAAGAAGAGTGTCCCAAACAGGCTGGACACGTAGAAACAACAAGTTCGCGAAACTTGCGACCCGACAGGTAAGTTCGCAATTTGCGAAAGTGTACAAAACCCTCGCGAACTGGCAGAAACACGGGCGAACACAAAAAAAAATCCGCAAATCCGCAAAATTCGCGAACGCGAGATCCGCAAAATTCGCTCATGCTTATATGACTGTCCATGAGAGTTTTATCAGTTTTATACTGACCTCTTTATATTCCAATTATTTTATTGCACTTAGTGATGATCCGACTAAAAATTCATAAGATTTTAAGTTCTTTTGTATTACATATATAAATATATTTGATAATGTGTTTTAAAAGATCCTTCACGTTTTTGATACTCTACATACTCTTGTTTTTGATTGTAACTATATGAATTACTGTATTTCCTTATGCTTCTAACTGTCCCGCTTATTGAATGCATCCCCAATCATCTGATTTTAACTCACTTTAATGTATGGCTAGTATTAGCCACATTTTCACGTTTTGCACATTGGGTAATTTACCATGATCAATTAATTTTTGTCATTTGGTGTAATTTTGTCAATTCTATTTATTGGAGCAGGATTTGGGCACTGGCCCCGGATTTTTTCAGATGTTAATATTTATGACATAATGAATTAATTCTTCTCCAAGTACCATTTATATGGTGGTAACGATGTTTGAAATTTATGTTCAATTGGATGTTTTGAACTATTTTTGTTTCTTTTTAAGAAATAGGAGTGCACTTCTATATATATTTTGCACTCATGTTCAATGCACTTTAGAAATGACTTAGTCTGTTTTCTCTCTCAATGGAAAAGAGGGGAGGCTCTAAATTAATACATGGTATTTAAGGGTGTTACTTTCCTAAACACGTCATGTGATCAAGGCTGGGGAAACCCGGCTGAAACGCGTCATGTTGTGTATGGCTAAAAATAAAACTGCACTTTAAATTCTAACCTCTTCGAGTTGGTCCGTTCCTGGTGTGTGGCGGTTTGCAGTTCGTGAAGGTGGACTGTGCTTTTCTTCCAGGATCTGGTTTCCATATATATATATATATATATATATATATATATATATATATATATATATATATATATATATATATATATATATATATATATATATTCACTGAAAAAAAAACTTAGGTTTTAGGCATCTTATAGTTAGGAATTAGTATTTTAAAACCTTGCAAATTCACAGAAAAAAACATAGGTTTTAGCCTTGTTATAATTAGGAATTAGCATTTAAAAAACCTTAGAAATTGATTGAAAAAAACATAAGTTTCACACATGTTATAGATAGCTGGAGGTTTCACTCATACAAAACCATTGAAATTCTACAGTTATAGTTAGTTCAGCTAACTATAACTCGCGCGCCCTCAGTGCACTGCTGATGACGTCACATATTACATCACTCATGACATGGTCAGTGACAATACTCATGACATCACTCATGGCATCTCAAATGACATCATCCAGTGAATAAATATTTTTTATATATTTATATCTAAAGGTTGATGGAGGAATAAATTGGTAAAAAGTATCTTAATGGATCTTTTTTTGTAAAATTGATTGTATAACTGACTTATTAAGTGTATCTTAGTGAATACATGTATTAGCGAATAATCTTTAAATATTTAACAGTGAATATATATATAGATATTCCTTTTCCTTATCTCCTTGAAATATAATCACTGCCACCAAACCATGAGTCGACACATCCCCGTCGGACCCTCAGGAAGTAGGTCCGTAAAATGTACAAATTATTCCAACAAACCATGAATGACGACGTTGTGTGGGGTGCTTCATAGATTCTTTTTTCGGCCTCGGTCAAATGAGTTTCTGAGCTCTTTGCTCCTTGCTCACTGACAATTAAGTTTAGGAAAACTGCCATTTTTAAACAATGAAAGTTCTTTGTCATGTGTAAACTACACCTCTATCATTCTCAGGATAATTTTTGTGTGGGACCATAATTTAATAGGTCTAACAGCTAAGAAGTGTTTGATGGCTTGAAGGCCATCTGTGTGCCTCATACTAGTATGTAATGTAGACATATCTATCATGATCAGAAGGTAGTCTTCTTTCCACGGGAGATCATATATTCTCCTCAGAATCCACATATTTAGAGGTATTTTCATATGCACTTGCTATAGACAAAATGATTGGACGGCCAGGAGGATTTTGTATGTCTTTATGTATTTTAGCTATTAAGTAAAAAACTGGTATCACTGGTTGATCAATTTTTAAAAACATGTATTCATCGTGATTCAGGAGACCTAGATTGAATCAACTTTCTAGTTCTGGGTTATAATTGCCATGACTTTCGGTCATAACTTTTTCATTTACTCTACTATAACACATTTTGTTATTTAGTTGTTTAATTGCTCCCAGCAAATACATCTCTTTTTACCACAGGATATCATTGCCCCCCCCCTTATCATCATTTCTCACTATGCAGTTGTCACTCTCATTTAGTTTTTTCATTAACGCATAGTAAGCTGTTTGTTGCATGAATTTTTATTTTGTTTTTTTTCTTTGGCAGTGTAAATACATAGTTTTTTTAATTCATTTGTTACCAGTTCATTATATACATCAGTAGCGTCTCTTCTTGATATCGGAGTGAACCTTAAATTTGGTCTAAAGCTAGTTGGGGCTTCTCCCTCCATCTCAATGCCCTCTTCTTGGGCTGATAGTGGCGCAGCATTGTTGATTTCATCAACCTGATATCCACTTACAAGCTCTCTTAATTCCAACGTCAAGTTCATATCATCCAAAGTCAATTCTCTTTGGGCAATTGTGTCTCCCTGGGGCATAGGTGATGAACACGCCCACTTTGTGTAACACAAATCACATGATAGTGGACGAAGCTTATAGTGTTTAACAGATTCGGTTAGACTCTGGATTCGACTATGTATTTTTGTAAATTTGTATATATGTCTATTTTAATATGTCTACGTGTAGATACATTGGTTGCAAACTCTTTTTCTTAAATGGATATGCCAAAACAGAAATGTATTTGATTTAAATTAAGGCGAGACATGAAAAACTACAGGTCTATTTTCATTGTCCATGACGGTTTCGTTTTCACGTGACAAAGTACTTTCATTGTTTAAAAATGGCAGTTTTCCTAAATTTAATTGTCGGTGAGCAAGGAGCAAAGAGCTCTGAAACGTGTTCGACATAGGCAGAATAAAGAATCTATGAAGAACCCCACATGGCATTGTCATTCCTGGTTTGTTGGAATAATTTGTACATATATATATGGGTGAATGAGCCTGAATAAATTTCATCAAGGAAATGAGTATGGGCTTCAGCGTGTTGTTTAGTGATTTAAAGAACAACTGTTGACTGGTTTGATTAGTGGTTGGCGAACCCCGCTGTGGCCCGCCGTAATTGAGTCTGCGCGGGATTATCTTTACCAAATTGTTTGGAGATATATATATATATATTTATATATGTATATATATATATAGATAGATATATATTACCTACTGGTGGTCGCCAGTAGGTAGTTATAGTTAGGATTTTTTTCAATGTTAAATCTCAAAATTCTATTTGGTATAACTTTGGCGCCGATTGACGAATCTGCCTGAAAATTTTCTCAAAATGGCCTTGTCGAGGGGGGGCGCTAGAGGGCGCACTGCGGAATGGCTGGCTAGCTTGTCAGCTCCGCCGGACGGTCGCGCGCCAAGCGGCCTTTAGCCCCTTGAAACCCCACGGAAAAAAGCGGCGATTGTAAATATGGGCATCGGAAGGTGAGGCCGGCATCCCACGTAACAAATGAGAGGCATATTGTGCGGGGATAGGAAGATCCAGCCCGAAGATCGGACTCCTAACTGCAGCATCGCCAAAATGGCCGCTCCGGACACCGGGCGGATCGGAGCTTACCAAGGCTCCTAGCGCAGCGGGACAACTGAGCACACCCGGCGCCACATGGTGAGTGGCCATTGACCACCAGCGCGGCACTTGCGGGGCTCAACTAAGACCCCAGGACACAGCACCGCAGAAAATTGGCGTGCGTTCCACTGCGGGCAAGATGGCGGCGCCCGTGAAACGCACCAGGCTGGAGGCGGCGACGGACGTTCCCGCCGGACAACTTCCCCCCCGCAATCTGCCTGTGAAGAACGCAAAATAAACCGGCAGCAGAGGAGGGTTCCCAGCGCTTTCCAGTGAGCGTGCCTAGCATCGACCAACACTCGGAGCGCTGACAGCTGGGCAACGCAAGGAGCCGGCAGTGTATCAGCCACGAAGGTGAGCGGACTGACCATCTCACATACGAAGGCACCTGTAATTTAACCGCAGAAACGCATGGACATCGGCGTAGCGCCGGCTCCACCACCAACACGGGGGCTGCCCCCCCCCCACAGCGTGATATGTGACTGTACTATACTGCCCCTGTAGTGCCTCCACGGCCCAGTAAACGACACCACCTGCCGTGCATGACGGATGTGGCCTGGTTGGGCGCCAACCTGCATCCAGGCGCTAGATAGCCAATAGATGACCACACGAATGGCCAGGGGGGGAGCTGCAGTGTCAGCGCCTCGTGCCATCTCAACAGCCAGCACAACATCGGGCACCAGCCCAAAATCGGCAGAGCAACACTCGTCCAAGCAGCACCCTGAAATGGGGAAACCTGACCGGAATCAGACTAAGCTCCAGTTTGAAAAGCGGAACCAGGGCAAGAATAACACAACTGACCCAGAGGTGGAAGGGGGCCAGGAATCAACAGAGGGTACAGGCATGGAGTCGGTACTGAGGGCGATACAGCAAAGTTTGCAGGAGATGCACGGAAAACTCGACAACGTGGTACAGAGGGTCGACAACATGGCGGCGAAAATCGAACAACACGACGGGCGCCTCACGGAGGCAGAGCAGCGGATCTCGAGGCTGGAAGATGAGCAGAAGACCACAACCAAGACCTGTGATGGCCTGGAAAAAACAGTGAAGCACCTACGAGCGAGGGTGGAGGACCAGGAAGCCAGGTCCAGGCGGAACAACGTACGGATTTCGGGCCTGCCAGAATCCACAAACACAGGGAAGATGGAGACTTATGTAGAAACCCTGCTGAAAGAACTCTTTGGAGCCGACAAACTATCTACAGTTTTCCTGGTGGAACGCGCGCATAGATCACTGGCGCCTGTGCCGAAACCCGGAGCTGCCCCGCGCATGGTCATTGCCCGCATGCTAAATTACAGGGACAGAGACACGGTCTTGAGGCTGGCACGGGAGATGGGGAAAATAACGCACCAGGGGAACACGCTAGAGTTTTACCCGTACCACACTATGGCGGTGCATCAAGCTAGGAAAGAATTCGCTCCTGTCAAGAAGAAGCTCAGAGAACTTGGCCTGGAATACGCCATGCTATATCCGGCGAAACTCAAAGTCCTCACCGGCGGGAAACCTGTCATACTGCCAACGGTGCAGGCGGCGCAGGAATATGTCAAGCAACAGGGCAAGAGGAGAAAGCAGCAAGATAGAAATGAACCAACCAGTGACGTGGAATGAGCGAGTAAGAACACTAACCTGCAGGACGGAACTACGAACTTCGCCAATGAGTTACGGCTAACTAAAAAAAACATTTTGGCCTGCGGACAATCACATGGACCATGTTGACCGCAATGGTGGCGACGGCTGTACTGGAACGGCGCTTACGGACATAATGTAAGTGATGCCCCTGTGTCTGTGATCCCGTGGAAGTGTTGTTTCAGTTGTGAGTATGCCGAACGATGTTGTAAACACGGAGAGATGGGGTGGCCGGCTACTAGAAGGTGAGGCAGCGAGCAGGTAGCCATGGCCCTGACCGGCCTGGTGACTCAACTAATCTCCGAGTAGGGGACATTACGCACGTTACATGGCGTAGCCCACGTGTGCGCTGCAACCAGAGACGTGGGGAAGACTGGAGTAATTGAGATATATCACTGCAAAGATGCTAACTATGTTTAGTGGGTGACAAGGGGTTGGGGGATGTCGCAAACAAGCTATACACTAAAACACACGCTTGCGACTGTCCACATCCACTATGTGGGTGGAGATGTGTGAACCTGGTGACACCCCCGGGAGGGTGTACCCCGAACTATGTTGGACACAGAAGTTACTGTTAAAGTTGAAGTTGACTCAGGGATGGCTTTGGCAAAGTTTGGGCGCTAAAGTGGGTGGGGGGAGGGCGGGGGAATCAGAATCTAACCGACTGCAACCTCTGTATCTGAGAAGCATGGCAAACTCCTTGGGTCTGTGCTGGCATGTACATAATGTTTGTAATCAGCAGAAGACGTTGTCAATACTACAAGATGTACACTATGCCACCATACACGCAAGGTACAACAAGCAGACTGGACGTCTGACGTGTACAGCTCATCACCAAATACATACCCATGTCACGTAGTAACACGCTGAAAATTCTCACGTGGAATGTAAGGGGCCTAGGTAACCCAAAGAAGATTAGGCGACTGTTTGCATATTTTGATAGATTGCGAATTAACATTGTTTTCTTGCAGGAAACGCACTTAGACCGAGACAGCACCTCCACACTGGGGGCTAGATGGGCTGAAACAGTGGTTCACTCTAGCTACTCAACATATTCAAGAGATGTGAGCATATTAATCAGGAAGGGTACGGGCTTTGAAGTCACAGATGTACACAGAGATACAGCCGGGCGGAGCGTAATGCTAGCAGGCAGACTGAGACGACAGCAGATTCTATTGGTGAACACATATGGCCCAAATATGGATGACCCGGGGTTTTTTAGCAAGGTCTGGCACAACATCGCAAACATGCAGGCACCTCATGTACTGTGGGGAGGGGATTTTAATGTAACGTTGCAGGACGCTCTAGATAGAGCAGCACACACTTCAGAACAACATAGTAATGCTAGGGCTATGGTGAAAGACGCAATGGAGGATCTACGTTTGGTAGATCTCTGGCGGGTTCGCAACCCAGGGGTGACGACAGCGACGCACATAAACGCAGCAAACAACAGTTGGTCCAGGATAGACTACTGGCAGGGCACACAAGAAGTACTCACATGGGTGGTGGATACTGCACACTTACCGCGTACTCTGTCAGACCACAGCCCGGTACTTTTAGAAGTAGATATCCCGCACTACGACCCACCACCCTTCACCTGGCGATTTAACGCAGCCTCATTGAAAGACCCAGTGTACGCCTCCACTATACATAAGGCGATAGGGGACTACTTTGATCTTAACAGCCCAACCACGCACGACCCAGGTCTGCTGTGGGAGGCCTTCAAGGCCACAATCCGGGGAGTCTGCCTCAGTACGGCCTCGGGCATCCTAAAGGATATCAGACACCAATTACACACACGGGAACAAGCCATTCAAGCACTAGAACAGTCCTATACGCAGACGGGAGACACCAAACTTTTGGGGGATATCCAGTCACTATTGACGGAACATGCTAAATTTGCAACAGACGAGCTGAAATATGTCACTAAACGAGCCACTGCGAGGAGGTATGGAGAAGGAGGTAGACCTGGCAGGGAACTGGCCGCAAAGATATGCGCAGGCAAAACGCCACACACTATCACATCCATAACCACTAGCGCCGGGGAGATGGTCACGGACACCAAGGGTATACTGCGTGAATTTATGAAAGCATATGGCACACTATACGAGGCACACCCCTCGCCGTCACAACCTGACCTGTTGAAATACATGGAGGATATTGAGATGGCGTGGTTAGCAGATGGACATAGGAAATACCTAGAACGCCCCATAACTATAGAGGAAGTCACGGACACCATCAAGCGCCTACCCAACAACAAAGCACCGGGTCCAGATGGCTTTGTAGCGGAATTTTATAAGGCATACGTAGACCTCCTTGCGCCGCACTTAGTACGGATGTACGGGATGGCACATGAGGCCCAGAAACTGCCAGCTTCACTGAGGGAAACCCTGCTCATCACGCTACTAAAACCGGGCAAAGACGCTGATAAATGCGATTCCTACCGTCCTTTATCTCTGTTAAATGTAGATACCAAAATCATAGCTAGTCTGCTGGCGGACAGGCTAAAGCCACTTATGCCAATGTTAATTAGACCCGACCAGTCGGGATTCATACCAGACAGGGCCACCACACACAACACGCGAACACTGTTCGCATTAGCGCATTATCTGGCTCCGGAAACAAAAGCTGTGGCAGTGCTCCTAGACGCTGCTAAAGCATTCGACACAATAGGTTGGCCCTTCATACATGTGGTGCTGGTGCGCATGGGGTTCCCCTGGATATTTCAGGGTTGGATAGCGATGCTCTACACAGACTTGAAGGCATGCATCAGAGTGAACAGATACATATCAGAACCCATACAAATCTGCAGAGGTACTAGACAGGGGTGCCCGCTCTCACCGATGCTTTTTGCTTTAGTGCTGGAGCCTCTAGCCTGCAAAATCCGACAACATTATCACCACTCAGCGATTCAAATGCCCTCCCGACCCATACACATCTCACTGTACGCAGATGACATGGTGTTGTATGTTAAACACCCGGAACAACACCTAAATCCACTACTGCGGGAATATGTAAAATTTGGTCGCCAAGCCGGCTTACAGATAAACTGGGATAAATCTCTGGTGCTGGCACTAACTGACAGCACGCAACCGACTAAACTGGACTATCCATTGGAGTGGCAAGAAGAACCCACTAAATATTTGGGTATATGGTTCCACAGGGACCCTGAAGTGGTCATTAGGACGAACTACGGGAGGACGATTGCAACCCTGGAGGATAAAATAAAGAAATGGAACAGACTGCCTCTTTCGTTGGCGGACAGGGCAGCGATAATAAAAATGGTGCTCTTGCCAAAATTTCTATATTTATTTAACAACATCCCTATAAAACCCCCCGCTGCTGTCTTCCGCAATATCAAGACGCTAGTACTTAGTTTGCTATGGGCGGGCAAGCAGGCAAGGATGGACCTGCGCACCATGACATTGCCGTATGCCAGGGGGGGGTTCAAAGTACCAGACTTCTACCTGTATTACTTGTGCGCGCAGGCGCAATACGCACACTTTTGGTATCATGAAGTGCCCTTCCTGACACATGTAGCGGTGGAGGCAGGCGACACTGACCCGATTCCATTGGCCAATGTACTCACGCACAAACGTACCAGACTACATGACCGGGATATTAACACAGTCAACGCGACCACTGAGGCATGGCGACTAATAGGCAAGGAAGCAAGTTGCCTGCCACTATACGCACCCGCACTCCCACTAGCACATCACCCAGCCCTCTCGGTAACACAGGAAAAGGTTGGCATGGATCTGTTCCGGCAGGCCGGAATAGACACATTGGGGGACCTATACGAAGATGGAGAATTCCAGACACTAGATAAACTACATTACATCACGAATCCATCTCCGCTGTTTACTTTTAACTTCTACAGGCTACAGAGAGCAATACGAGAACACTACCCAACATATCCAGAGGAGCCGCCTACCCTGGCACCTCTACAGCTGCTCTTGACTACACCCAAAGCATCTCACATGGTGTCCAAGCTGTATGCGAGTACACAAGGGGCGGTGGGGAACAACACACACAAGGCCAGGGATAGATGGAGCGCTGGGCTAGCAGAACCCCTGACAGAAGCAGAATGGGACTCCGCATGCATGCTTACGGGTATGCTGACACCAAACGGGAATTTGAAAATAATACATTACAAGTACTTACATCAGGTCTACCACACCCCCCAGAGGCTACACAAGCATGGCTTACGGGAAGATTCAAACTGCTGCAGGTGTAAACAAGCAGATGCTGACTTCATGCATCTAGCGTGGCACTGTAGAAAGGTGGCGGGATATTGGGAACACGTCATACAGGTATTGAACGAAATGTTAGGTGTTGTCATGCCGTGCGAAGCAAAAATCTGTTTATTGGGTATAACTCCACACTTGAGGGCCTTGAAGCGTAAATTCTGTGCTGTTGCCCTCCTGTTAGCTAAAAGGAGGGTGTCAATCCATTGGAATAGTAAAAGGGCACCAGAGGTGAAACGCTGGATTGAAGACATGGTATATTGCCGAGACACGCTCAACACATACGAGGAGGACCTACCAATTGGCTCTAGGCCCAAAGATTACTGGGGGTACCTACGTGACTATTTACTTATGCATGGTACGTCAGATTCAGAATCGGAAGCGATGTAAATGGACTTCTGATGGTGACAACACAGGACGAACAAATGTAAGGTGCGGGCGCCTAGGAGGGAGGATGCTGTGATGCAGAGGGGAGGATGCAGGGAGAGAACTACAAGTTGGGGAATGTAAAGTTAAGTTACACTTCAGTTAAAGGGAACAAAAAACTGTAAAGATGTGAGATTATTGATGTATCAGGCAGCGGACGTAGCACTGACGTGCGACTGCACTCTATCTGACAATTCGCCGCTGGTCCTCTGGATGTCGGCTGATGGGCTGTGTACATCTAACAATGTTGCTAATAGCCATAGTTGCTGGACGCCGGCCCATTGCGGTTGTAGGCGGGCATGCTGTAGGTAATTATCGATTTGTCTTGTATGTGATGAACAAAAGTGCAATAAAATTCTTACACCAAAAAAAATAAAAAAAAATGGCCTTGTCGAGCTCCGGTCCTTCCCTGAAAGTTTGGGGGGGATGCGTCAAGCGGGGGCCGAGATAAAAGGAGGGTCCCAAAACGCGTTTTCCCCATGTTAATTTCCATAGGGCGGTCGACCTCACTTTTAGCCCGAACGGCTGAATGGATTTACACCAAACTTGGCAAAATTGTAGGGACTGGTAGCCCGATGTGCCTTTGCTATGTCTCAAGATATGTGCTCCTGTGGATTTTGAGTACTTTACGTTCAAAAAAATATATATATCTGTAAGCGCGCCCCGGTACGCGCACCGGGGAGCGCACCGGGCGCGCCACGCGACTTGCGCACGGAAAGCTGGTTGGCTGTTGGGTGTCTGTAAAAATTCTAAACAGTCCGGAGCGGCCGCCATCTTGTGTCTCGGTAGGATCGAGACATAAGAGGTGGCGAAAACAAAGGGGGAAATGACCATAAGGGGGCAGAGTAGACCCTCCCTGACACCCTAGGTTTGATGTGGGGGCTTTAAAAGGGCCCGCGGTGCCAAAAAAAAAAGTACATTTTGTTTCGATTTTTTACGGGGGGAGCACCCGGTACGCGGGAAGCGGACCGGGGAGCATACTATGGGGAAAAAAGAATGATAGACTTTTCAAATATTGTTTGTTTATTAATTGTTCTTTTTGTTATTTACGTACCAACATGTAGGTACCAATGCAGAGTCTAAAATTTAATATACACTGTCTCCTTTGTAGATATCTTGCATGTTGTTACAGAAGTTATTGTGGTATATGGAATTCATACTATAGTCTGTCAGGAAAGCAGAAACAATATGGAGGCAGGAGATGATAAAGAGATGTTAAAAACACATTGGAGATAATATAGTGGGAGAAAGGAAGTAACTATGAGCAACCTTACTATGTAACAGAAAAAAGTTGCACAGTATATTTTAAGTCTGACTTTACATTATAATCAATTTGGTACTAGTTTAAGAAATACATATAAAAATGAATAATGTCTCAAACAATTTTGGAATTATTAAATATAAATTTATTTTTCAGATTCCTTTTCCAAATTTAACAGAACTTCTAATATTTTATTGTCGGAAATGTCCTCATTTTGAATCAGGAAATCTACTGATTGTACACATTGAATTAGTTCATAGTCCCGTGATTCATCCATGAATTCTGAGTTATCATTGGGTTCAATAACTTTTTCATTGTTGCTCTCCAGAACAATTTCGATGGAAATGTTTTGCTCTCCTTCCATTTTTGTGCTATAATTTGCATTTAAAAAAAAAATATCAGTAGATATAGGGCACTGTTGGGTTTAAGTTCAGACCGGTACTTTGGTTTTTTTAACAGTGATTTTATCTTTGGGCAGTGTATGGTATCAGACTGGAAGTAGAAATATAAAAAACTGTATGTGATAAAGTCCAAGTAAATTCATAATTATACAAGACAAGCCTAACTCCATCCATAACTATAACAGAGAAGTCTATCTCATTCTATAACTATTACAGAGGGATATTATATAACTATCAGAAAATGTTTTCCAAATTAACATAAAGTGCACAACATACTTCAGTTTTTAAAATAACATCTTACCTTTCAAAAAGAAGTTTAAGTTGTCAGTGAAAATGCTCTTGAAATGTACTTCAGGAAGTAGTAGTCAAAAGGGCTGTGTTTCTCTCTCTTTCTTTATATATATTTAGGGACATAACCAATCAAATGTCATGAAATAATAGTAGAAAATGAAAGTAACATTTTAATTGGTTGTCAATTCTAACACTTCATATGTGTTTTTGTCATGTAATTTACCTCAGGATATTTAGTCAGGCCTACAGCATAAATGTCTCGATGGGATTCCATCAAATTTGGGTAAATGGTAGGGACTGCTATGTAGTAGGGCCTATTCTATATTTGATGAAAGTGTCTCCAGTGGTTTTTCTGTAAATTACTTTCCCACCTTTTTTTACGGAGCGCTTACCGGTGCGCGCCTCGGTACGTGCACCGGCAGCGTTCGGGAGTCCTCCATTTTGTGTTTCGGTAGAATCGAGACACAAGATGGAGGACAAACAACGTTGGGAATGGGTAGAAGGGGGCACGGTAGACACTTCCTGACCCTCTAGGTTTTCTGAGGGGGGTTTAGGACGCTCATATAGGCCAAAAATAAATAAATAAAATTGAATATTTCGCGGGGGGAGCGCCCGGTACGCGCACCGGTAAGCGTACCGGGGAGCATACATAGGTGAAAAATAGTGAAAAAAGTTAGAAAAAGATAACCATTTTGAGTGATCAGAGCTAGGGTAGCCCTGAAAAGAGCTTTTGGGTTCTGTGGCTGATTTAGGTACCTACAAGTAGGTTCCAATGCACAGTTTTAAGTTTAGGAGGCAAATTCTATTCCCCTCATCTGAGAAGTGCACACCATCTCCTCTGTAGATATCTTGTATGTTGTAACGCAAGTTATTGTTGTATATTGAACCCATTCCATAGTCTCTCATGTAAGCAGAAGCAGATTTATTCACATGTTTCCGTGCTTTCTCAAATTGTGGACAAAATTGGTTGGACCAGTTCCATTTCTGTCTTTGACATATATTGGAATATACCAAGGCAGTTTGTGGAAAAAGTGTCATCAATTGGCCAAAGGTGTCCTTTAAAAGCATTTCCAGACCTACCTCAGTCAAAGTGCCCAAGTCATTTCCACCACAGTGCACAATTAAGAGGTCAGGGTTTGGCAGATGCAAAAAGGTTCTCACCAATGGTATCAATTGGTGACATCTCAATCCTCTCTGGCCAATCCACTTGATTTCCACATTTGGTAAATCAAGGTTGTGAAAATTTCTGCTAGCTGCATACCTTTGAGCCCAGTGGATGTAGCTATGTCCAATAATCCAGGCAGAATACATGGTGAGAGAAGGTTCTGGTGCAGTCAGATGAAGTGTGGGAATGAAATGGCAGTTGGAACAGTAGGAGTTTACAAAACAATAATTGTGGAGTTTCACTGCTCTTGAATCACAAGCAATGATTGGTGGATTCAGATAGTTGAAAACTGAAAGTTAGGGTGCATAGAGGAATTGTCTTTTGTGAAATAGTGAGGTTTCAGTAGTGAAATTGAATGCCTGCACATACGACCTGTGCTGTGTTTCTAAAATGTTATTTAAAAAACGATTTGGGGGAAAATGAATGGCATTTATATTTTTCAGAAGGAATATATAGTGTCTGCCTCATTAAATAAATATATTTGAAGCTTTCACAATGATGTTACTTGCGTTACCTCAGATTAGAAAGCACAATGATGTTACTTGCGTTACCTCAGATTAGAAAGCAGAAGGAGCTTCTTTCTTGTTGGTTTGTGTCATGTTTTTTGATACTGCTTGGTTAAAACATTTTGCTGCATAGAGGAATTGTCTTTTGTGAAATAGTGAGGTTTCAGTAGTGAAATTGAATGCTTGTACATAGGACCTGTGCTGTGTTTGTAAAATGTTATTTAAAAAAAGATTTTGGGGTAAATGAATGGCTTTTATATTTTGAGAAGGAATTAATAGTGTTTGCCTCATTAAATAAATATATTTGAACCTTTTAGAATGATGTCACCTGCATTACCTCAGATTAGGAAGCAGATTGAGATTCTTTCTTGTTGGTTTGTGGAATGTTTTTTGGAAATGCTTGATATCAACATATGCAAGATAGAGGAATTGTCTTTTGTGAAATAGTGAGGTTTCAGTAGTGAAATTGTATGCTTGTACATAGGACCTGTGCTGTGTTTCTTAAATGTGATGCGAAAAACGATTTTGGGGCAAAAGAATGGTTTTTACATTTTTGAGAAGGAATAAATAGTGTAGATGAGGTGAGGCCTGTCCAGGGGTGTAGATGAGGTGAGGCCTGTCTAGGGGTGCAGATGAGGTGAAGCCTATTCAGGGTTTCAGATGAGGTGAGGCTTGTACAGGGGTGCAGTGGAGGCGAGGCCTGTGTTCAAGAGTGTAGTGGGAAAGAAGCCTGTCCAGGGTTGCAAAGGAGGTGAGGCCTGTGTCTAAGAATGCAGTGGGGGAGAGGCTTCATGAAGTCATGTAGCCCGATGTGCCTTTGCTAATAATCAAGATATGGACTCTAGTGGACTTTGAGTAATTTAGGTTCAAAAAAATATATATATCTATAAGCGCGCCCCTGTACGCGCACCGGGGCGCGAACCTGCGCGCTACGCGACTTCGCGCACGGAAAGCTGATTGGCTCTCTTGTGTCTCTGTAGGATTGAGACAGAAGAGGTGGCAAAACAAAGGGGGAAATGACCAAAAGGGGGCAGGGTAGACCCCCCTGACCCCCTAGGTTTGATGTGGGGGCCATAAAAGTCTCCCGCGGGGCAAAAAAAAAACCAACAATATACATTAAAAAAAATAGTATAATATAAATATACAATATAGGATTCATTTTAAAAAATAGTACATTTCATAGCTATAGAAATTTGCTATTAAAAAACCTATGAAATTCACTGAAAAAAACATAGGTTTCACACCAGTTATAGTTAGGAATTAGCATTTAAAAAACCTTGGAAATTCACTGAAAAAACCACAGGTTTCACACCAGTTATAGTTAGGAATTAGCATTTAAAAAACCTATTAAATTCACTGAAAAAAACATAGGTTTCACACCAGTTATAGTTAGCTGGAAATTTTACTGACATAAAACCATTGAAATTCCCACGTTATAGTTAGTTGGACTCACTATAACTTGCGCGCCTGCAATGCACTGCTGATGACGTCACATATTACATCACTCATGACATGGTCAGTGACATCACTCATGACATCACTGATAACACCATCCTTGTGACAGACTGACAGACCTCCTTTTAGTGTAATGTAATCCTTGAAACACATATTCAAAAATAGAAACTAACATTTTCAAAAAAGAGGAGATACCATACCAATAACAACAACCAATTCAGTAATTCCACCATCTAGATACACATCCACTCATTCAGCAACAGTTCAATATATTTACTCATACATATACTCACTCATCATATGTAGTGATTCACATATACATCCTGTTACACGCCGACAGTCATCCAAAAGTTACTCACACACATACTCACACATGCAAATAAACTATTGAACATCCATTTATTTGCATATACAGCTATACACACACTACCACCTTACTTCTAAGGAAACTTACACATACTTACTCTCTTAAACAATCACTTATAGAAACACATACTTATTTAAACAAGAACTCTTTCAATCTCTCACTCTCACATATACTCACTTATATACATCAATACTCACATACTAGATTAAAACACATGTAGTTACTGATAAAGACACTAGTGAGACCTTCATTCACTCACTAACACACGCATATACACACTCATCCACCCATACATTCCTGCATATATGCTGTCTTCAAAACACATACAAACAGTGAGTCAGTCAACAACCCATGCAGCCACTTATACACAAAGTGAAACACTGATACATATATTTAAATATTTTACATTTACTCGCTAATATATGTATTCACTAAGATACACTTTATAAGCCAGTTAACCAATCAATATTTATTTAAAAATAAACATCCGTTTACACACTTATTTAAACATTTATTCGTCCATCGACCTTTACAAATAAATATATAAAACATATTGCTTTTTCAGAAAGACACACATTCACTGGATGTGTCATCAGTGATGTCATGAGTGATGTCACTGACCATGTCATGAGTGATGTAATATGTGACGTCATCAGGAGTGCATTGCAGGCGCGCAAGTTATAGTGAGTCCAACTAACTATAACGTGGGAATTTCAATGGTATTGTGTCAGTAAAATTTCCAGCTAACTATAACTGGTGTGAAACCTATGGTTTTTTTCAGTGAATATATATATACACATATATATATATGTCACACCAGGATCCCAGCAATGCTACCTTCACAGGGAGTGGCGCAGTACCGGGAAACAGACTCCGCAGGCACGACTTGTTGCTTAAAGATGTTTATTTAGTGCATCAAATGTCCAAAAGATGCGTTTCTGCCGCCAGACATGCGCCCTTGATCACATCTATATATATATATAGTACATTTGTGATCCTTTTCGATATTGTCTTTTTCTAGAAAAAGTTTGAGGAAGACTCCTGGGCTATGAACAGTCTATAATAATTAGTGTTCTCTTTTGAGTGCTGCTTGAAGATTCTCTTGTTTCTTCCTCGAGAGACACTAATCCCAGGTAGCTTGGTTCTCAGATTGGGATTTACCTCTGTTCTGCTACCACCTTGGGTGTATTGAATTGCTCATGCTCACCAATGGATCACTACTCTACTTTACTGAAGCTTATGCACAGAAACAGGAAACTTGAAAAGTTTTTACCTTATAACTTCTGTCAAGAACTGGAACACTACTCACAAAGTTCTGCTCATGTGTGCTGACTGGATCCCAATGCAACAGTTCGCAAGCAGGCAAACACTGATTTGTTAACATTTCAAATCTGCTCAAGCACGCGTCAATAAAAAGTTGGCACTACTGCTACTGCTCAGCAGCACAACAAAATAACTAAGCTGACTTTACTTGCTAAGGTTCTTTAAAGAAAAAGAAAAAACTGCAATACTGCTTTAGATTTTGCCAATTTAACATTAAAGAAGTATGATAGCAGCAAGTTTGCCTGTAGCTAGAGGAGTAGTGGGGAGTCTTGAAGGAATAGTCAGAGTTAACTCACAAGTTCAATTATCACAGAGGTTCCCTGTAGATGTCATAAGCACAATGCTGCTGACTTCGGATATGCAAATTGCCTTTTTGTATAGCAGCATCTTTCTAATCTTAACTGCTGTTGATATAATGACTTTCTGTTGATACTGGTCCACATTGAGAACAAGAAGAGTGCGTTGATCACTTGTATGAAATAATGGATTAAAAGCTAGGGGGTGAAGCTGTAGGTTACCAACAAGAAGTACACAGCAGGCTTCACAGAGGATTCCTGTGCTTACCTCTGGTAGCTGTGTCTCAATTTGCAGGTCTTTCTCTGAGAAAACTCATATGTAGCATTTCGCAGGACCAAAAATTAACATTAAAGTTGAGAAACAAAACAGATAAAATGTCCAATTTAGTGACAAAATGTAAGAAATTGGGTTATTGGTTCAATCAATCAGGGGTTTTATAAAGTGCACTACTCGTCCACGAGGGTCCCAAGGTGCTGTGGTGTCAGCTCCGGCTCAGTGAAGAGCAAGGTCTTGATGGATTTCCTGAAGACGTGCAGGTTAGGGGAGTGTCTGATGCTGACCGGGAGCTCATTCCAGGTTTTGGATGCGATGTTGGAGAAGGCCCGTTCTCCTGTTTTGCTTCTGAGGTTGTGGGGTCTCCACTAGGGCGAGGTCAGCAGATCGGAGAGTCCTTTTGGGAGCGTGGAAACTGACTCTTTCATTGAGGTATTTGGGACCAATGTTGTGGAGGGATTTGTAGGCGTGGGTGAAAAGCTTATAGGTTATTTTCTTCTCGACTGGGAGCCAGTGTAGGTCTTGAAGGTGTTGAGTCATGCGTTTGTGTCGCGGGGTCCTGAGGACGAGTCTGGCTGCTGCATTCTGGATGGTTTTGAGCTTGTGTAGGAGGGTCTTGTTGATGCCCATGTCAAGGGCATTTCTGTAGTCCAGTCTGCTGGTTATGAGTGCGTGGTTGACGGTTTTTCTGTGTTCATGGGGATCCATTTGAAGGTCTTTCAGAGGATGCGAAGGCAGTTGAAACTGGTGGAGGGGACAGTGTTGATCAGGCGTGTCGTGGTGAGAGAGGAGTCAAGGATGATGCCTAGGTTCCGAGCGTGGTCTGATGGAGTGGGAGGACTCCCGAGGGCAGATGGCCACTTTTGGAACCTGGGATGTCAGGTCACCTAGGGTAGCTTGGCCTAGGGTAAGTCACATTCACTAGAGGCACATGTGTGAAGGTTGCAAACCACCCAGCAGTAAATTAACGCAATAACACACAAAAAGGACACTACACCAATGTTGGAAAAATACGGGACTGTGTAAAAAAATAATATACTCTGCTTTTATACATTTGGAAATCACAACTCAGTACATACAGGTGTCATGAGATTAATACAAATCCTTTTACAGTTGCTAAATTATAATGCTGCTCAACATCAATAATACATTACATTGGACTTCAAAGTTTGATGAGACTCAACTTCTGTGAAGTGCTCTATAACTCTCCCTCTCAACCACTCTAACCACCACAATGGAACAAAACCAAGGAAAGGTTTCAGTTGTACAGGAATGTGCACCAGCAGCCTCTATTAGTTACCTATTCTCCTACTTAACTAGCAGGTACTCTTAGCACAACATTGGCCACTGCTTCTATCCTCAGTATTTACTTCCAGTGGCTACTCCTCCCTGGTTCTGAACTTGGTGATGGTAACTTCGCTGGCTCAATAACCAACTACTAGCTCCCAGTCAGGGGGGAAGGAAAAACGAACAATAGTACTGTCACACGTGCTTTTGCACAGAGCTTAGCTTCTTCCCCCACAGGTAGACTCCCTCTCCAATCCCACTACTCAGTCCCATACACTCCTTACTTCCGATGGAGACCTTTGGATCCGAGTCTCCAGGAGACCGAGCCGACAGGGCAGGGCTCCGCCAAAGCTTCCAACAGCAGCAGTTGCACTCGCTACCTCCCGCCCGGTCAGCTGTTCCAACTTGGTGCCGGCACGGGAAGGAGCGCTAAAGACACTTCCCCTCTGTCCAGGATTGTCTGTAGACTCACCGCCTATCCAGCCCCTCGACCTCCGGGCTAATACACGCAGGGCGCGTCTCCGTCGACAGGAGCCGCTCTATGCTGCGTCGTCGATTCCGTTCGTCTCCTCCTCACAGAGCCCGTCGGCTCCTCTGGGCATGAGCGAGGGAGCGGTGTCTCCTCGCTGGAGATCGCGCACTTTCAACGGCGCCTCCCCTTCCTCTCCTCACACTCCGGGACTGGGGAAGATACCGCAGGGCTGCTCCTGTGATAAGCGGCTGCCTCGCTACCTCACTCCTCTCTCCACACTACCAGTGACCACAGCGCTGATCCTGCGCTGCTCCCAGGCGCTGGCTCGGGGGTAGACCTGCTCAGTTTCACTCCACTTCCGCCCCTCCTAAGGTTGGCTCCTCTCCACAGTCAGATTCAGCCACAGCAAGTAAGTGATGAAACTCTGGGGGATTCTGTTACTAGGGGAAAGTCACGGCAACCAGGGGCAGGATTCAGTTGTCCACTGCACGAGGGGGCCACAAAGATTAACCCTTCTTCTACTAAGCACTGCTCAATAAAAGTCTCTCTACTGGGCAGAGGACTGCGCTCCGCAGCACTGCAGTCTCCTTCTCCTTTTCACACCCCTGTATCTCTAGACTAGGGGTTGGTCAGGGGCCCAGGGTCTCCAGCCATCCAAATCAGCAGGGTCAGGTCAGGTAACCCAAGGGAGGAAGGGTGGTGAATCAATAGGTCAACCCTCTGACTAGCCTACCCCCACCTTCAGCTACAGCCTGTCCTCCAGCTGACTCTCTCCAGTAAGACAAAATGGCTGACCAGCATTCTGCCTTTTATAGGCTGACCCTCAGAGGTCCAGAAGGGACCAGAAGGTTCTGGACTGCACTATTCTACTCTATGGGACAGGTTCTGGGTTTGTCAGTTGGGACAGTTGGTAGCCACCATTTTGTGACTCCAACTATAACGATGGATTTGGGCCCAGATCTTTTGACTGGGGGAGTGTGTGACATTGATCCACATTCAGTCCATCACTTGTTGTTTTTCCAACTATATTCCTGTCAGAAAAGGCCTCTAGGCCTGAGGTGAAAAATTATGAGGGTGAAAGAACGCCTATCCCCTTGACCAACACTTTGAAAAGCTAGTGGACACAAAAATTAATAAAGGTATGAGGGGCAAAAAGGGGACAAAATAAATAATAAATTGGAGGGACTACGCAGAAAGCCAGACAGGTCTAACAGCCACCATGTATCATCAAAGGCGGAGTTTGAAGGGCCCACGATGAGGACCTCCATTTTCTCAGTGTTGAGCTTCAGGCAGCTGTCCTTCATCCAAGCCGCTACGTCCCTCATTCCTTCCTGGAACCTCAGCCTGGTTGCTCGGGATCATTTGTGAGGGAGAGGATGAGTTGGGTGTTATCGGCGTAAGATACTATGTTGAGCCAATGCTGTCTGACGATAGCGTCGAGGGGGGCCATATAGATGTTGAAGAGCCTGGGCTGGCCGATGATCCCTGTGGTACACCAAAGCTGATCTCTGTGGGTTTGGAGATGAAAGGGGGTAGTCTGGTCCTCTGGGTTCTTCTGGAGAGGAATGATCGGATCCAGTTGAGTGCGGTTCCTTGTTTCCCGACGTAGTGTAGTCTGGCTGCGAGGGTGTGGTGTGAGATCGTGTTGAAGGCAGCAGAGAAGTCTAGTAGGATGAGGGCTGCAGTGTGGCCCCAGGCGAGTAGCATGTGGATGTCGTTGGTAGCTGTGAGGAGGGCGGTCTCGGTGCTGTGGTTGCTGCGGAATCCAGATTTGGAGGCTTCTAGGATGGAGTGCTCTTCGATGAATGCAGTCAGCTGGGTGTTCAGGACTGTTTCTGTGATTTTGGCGGCTAAACAGAGCAGAGAGATTGGCTGGTAGTTCTTCAGGTCAGTAGGGTCGGCCGAGGGCTTCTTAAGGAGGGGGCTTGACTTCTGCCCGTTTCCAGTTGTCAGGGAAGGTGCTGATTAGAAGAAGGCGTTGATGGTCCGTCCTAGTTCGGGGGTGATGACAGTGGCAACCTTCTGGTAGATGTAAGGTGGGCAGGGATCCGTGGGGGCTCCAGGCCGGGTTTTCATCATGGTCCTGGTGGTGAGTTCCACTGTGACGGGGATCCAGGTGGTGATGGTCGGCTGGAGGTCTGCGGAGGGGGGGTGAATGGTGTCTGGTAGCTGCATTGGTCGTAGAGGGTCTTGATCTTCTGATGGAAGTAAGTGCTGAGCTTGTTGCAGAATTCCTGGGATGGTGTGGCATCTGTGGCTTCGACGGGGTGTTTGGTACATTGCTGTGTGACGAAGTGTTCCTTGCATTGGTGTTGAGTTTGTTCTTGTTGAAGGTCCATTTGGTGTCTCTTAAGACCTGGTGGTAGTCTTTCAGGGCATTCCCATGGTTGTTGAGGTCTTCCGTGGTTCTTCGGCATAGCCATATTTTCTTGAGGCGATAGTAGGTGCGCTTGTCGGCCTTCAGTGGCTGCTGTTTCGCAGGGTTTCGGAGGGAGGCAAGTTTGTCAGCACATTTGGAGATCCATCGATGGAGTTCTTTGCCTGCGGAGTTGGAGTCGGTAGTGGTGGTGGGGGGGTCTAGGAGGAGGGTGGAGTTGTGGTACTCCTCTGTGATTTTGCTCCAGTTCCTTTGTGGCGGGCGTGCTGCCGGTTAGGGTGCGGAGGTGCTGTTGAAGGTGAAGTGTATGCAGTGGTGGTTGGTCCAAAGGGGCTGCCCGGTGTGGCTGAAATGGGCGTTGATCCTCCGGTGAAGATGGGGTCAAGTGTGTGTCCTGCTTTGCGCTTGGCGGTGTTGACGAGCTGCTTCAGTCCGAGGTTGGAGAGGTTGTCGAGGAGGGTGGTGGAGTCGGGGTTGTTGCGGTTGTCGAGGTGGAAATTAAGGTCTCCGAGTAGAATGCATTCCATGGAGGTGATGGCATGGGTTTCGATGAGGTTGGTTATGGCTGTTGTGTCAGGGGAGGAGGGTCTCGGGGGTCTGAAGGCGAGGTTGCTGCAGAAAGTGGTCCAGGAAGAGGTCTAGATCTGGAAGTGGTCTGGGTTGGAGTAGGGGGTCACTCGTGCTCGGGGTGGAGAGTTGGAAGGAGGTCTTGTGTGCAATGGTGAGTCCTCCTCCTGTGTGGAGTGGGCAGTGTTTCCTCTGGACCTTGTAACTGTCTGGGACAGGCGTGGCGATGTCGGGACAGGAGGTGGCGTCGGTCCAGGTTTCCGTGAAGAAGGCGACATTGGGCGTCAGGCTGTAGATCAAGTTCCAGGTCTCGATGGTATGTCTGTGGAGGGAGAGAATGTTGAGGAGGATGCACGTCAGGCCTTTGGAGTCCCAGGCGTCCTGTTTGCCTGCGGCGAATGTGAGGGTGCTAAGGGTGGTGAAGGAGCGATGGCCGTGTCTGCAGGAGAGGGGTCCATGGGTTGTGGTCGGTGAGGCGTTCTGGCAGTCCAGGTGTGTTCCGGGTTTGAGAGCGAGGAGGGTGGTGGTGTCAGATCCGTGTGGCTCTGGGGAGCCAGGGCTCCTGGTGCTGGCCATGGTCAGGATGCGGACGGGCGCAGACGGGCTTGCCTTAGACGCGCCTTCAGCAATAGGCATTTTGTAGGGGAGGGGAGGGACGCTCTGCTGGGAGGCAGGAAACGGGCAAGGGCAGGTCGGAGGGGTGGTGGCTCAGCAGCGGTGGGAATCAAGGAGAAGGGAAATGATGAGGAGGGAGAGAGGGGCAGTAGGAAGTTACGGTGGAAGTTTGGGTAGTAGAGGAACACAAGAGAGGACGGGGCATCAATGCACAATAAAGGGCAAGAGAAATACAATACGCAGAGCACAATAATAAACAAGGAGCACAACAAAAGATGGGCACGAGAAAAGCAGTAATGGAGTGAAACAGTCACGCAGAGCACAATAATAGGCAGAAGGAGCACAACAAAGATGGGCATGAGAAAAGCAGTAACGGAGTTAAACAATCACGCAGAGCACAATAATAGGCAGAAGGGCACGACGAGCTGGCTAAACAATAACGAGGGGAACAATAACGCAGAGAGCACGATGAAGCTGGCTAAACAATAATGCAGGGCACAATAATAGCCAAAGGAGCACAACAAAGATGGGCAAGAGAAATGCAGTAAAAGTTACCGCGAAGCAGCAGGCTGGCAAGGGCAGCCTCGAACACCCAGGCTTGGGGGCTCAGCCGTGGCGATGGAGCTGATGGAGCTGCCAGGAAGAGTGCAGGTCTGTGACCGAGGTCAAGGTTGATGGGTGATCACCGTCCCTACTCATGCAATAACGACCATCCTTGTCAGGTCTGAACCACAAAAGTCACTAAATTAGCCTGTGCTTATTCCTCTGGTTGCTTACCACAAAACAGTCACCCTAAATTTAGAGGCACTGTGTAAAGTATGTATGCAGCACAAAAACAGTAATAAAGTGAAAACACAACACAAGACAATTTGTAACTTTTAATAAATAAATAATAGCAGAATGGGAAAAATCCAAACAATAAAACCAGTAGTATGCAATTTCAAAGTTTTAAGTAGGAATTGCACCTGAAAGCACAAAGCTCTACACACAGTCATCTGGTTGTGCTAGATCAGGAGAAACTCAGAGGTTCAGGCCAACCACAATGTTTCATGCATCAGATACAGGGACCAGGTTAGTCCAGCTGAAAAAACGTACTTTCTCAAAGTCCAGTGCGAAGAGTATTGGTTGCAGTAGAGGAGGCTGTGAGGACCAGGGAGAATGCAGTAGATGGTCACTGCTGTAGTGTGAAGAGCAGGCCTGGTGTCAAGGACGTGTGTCACTGTAGCATGAAGATCCATTGAGTATTGCAGATGATTGTTGCTAGAGCTTCATGTTGGTGTTTACCACAGGCTGTCATTACTATAGTGTGAAGGACATATATTGCTTTGCTGGTCAATGCCAGTGGTTCACAGGACACCGGAGTTTTCTGTTGGCGGTCACCGCAGAAGGAAGTATTTCAGCATGAACTAGCCCATTTAGGGCCATGAAGGCACCAGAACTTCTGGATTCACCTTCCTTCATGAAGGAGTCCATTCTGATTTTGCCAAGGCTCCAGGAGAGGCACCTCTGGGGAATCGGGGACTCAATCTAGCAGAGGACAGCAGAGATAAGGCAGGTCTGGTCTGCTGAGCATATGGTGAAAAGGTCCCTGTAGCTCACACAGGAGGCCAGCCAGCTAGCCCTTTGAGTCACCCTGGTGGTCCAGGTCCAGGCTTACTTCCTCAGGCAGCAGAACAGTCTTTTTAGCACCAGGGCAGTGTGGTATCGAGTTTAGTAGAATCTTCTTTGCGTTCTAATTCTGTCATGATGCGTAAAAGAGTCGGGAAGAATATAGAATGTGTTTTAAGGGACAAATGGAGTATTGGACCTGGTATTAAAACCTATAGCGTGGCGCAGCTGTAGATAGAACGCTGTATCAACTAAGCTGAACTTTATTCATCTATTTATCTCCCAGATTTTTGTGGACACCAAGCCACCCACATCTCCACTTTGGTGATAAATGATTTCAGAGGTGGTGAGTTTGGGATTTGAGCGTATCATGCAAATGGTATACTGGATGTTCAGATGACCCTCAGGATTCGTGCTGGAACCTGTTTGGGCATCTAATGATTGTTAAGCAGCAAAACAAAAAAAGCAAAACAGGACTGTATGAGCACGTGTTTTCAAGAGACAATGATACAATTTTGCTATGTGTCTTCCCGTCTTCTTGACATGCACTTTATCATTACAGCTTAGTAATTTATTATGTTAGCTTGTTGTGTTATTTAACTTTGTTTATTTGCACAGATACTCAGTCATCATATTGAATGTCGGAGAAAAAAGGATATTGTGACTATGTCTATTTGGCTCTTTAGTAACATTGACTAATTCTGTGTTTTGCAGTTAGTATAACAGTGGTTTGAGCAGCATGGAGAATGTATTGCTTCCACCAAGTTTCGTAACTTCTCCAGTTGAACCATCAATCAAATGGAAGCATGGAAAGTGTAGGTAAAAGAATATATGATCTTGCATAAGACTATAAAACTGTTAGAAAGTGGTTGGATATCCAGGAAATCAGCAGATGAGGAGGTAAAGGCATTTTGGTATTTACAGGGCACATTGCCAATAGATTATGGAAATATGTACAGAGGTATTAGGTTGGTTTCACCTGAGTCCATACATAAGAGGCTGATGTAATTGGCACATGAGGAACATCAACACATGGTGGCAAGGAAGTTACCTGAGAAAGTTTGGAACAACATTGTCATGGACATTGTGGGGCCCATAAGCTATTCTATTCAAGTTAAATACATTTTTGTTTTGGTTGGCATGTGCTCAAGATGGCCCGATCTGAAAGTAGAATGTCAAGAACACAATAGAGTTTTTATCCGAGATTTTGCTATGGAAGGTATTCCAGGTTCATTGCTTACGGATAATAGGGTACAATTTGATTCCGAGGAAACATGTAATTTTTTGAAAGAAAGAGGTACCAACCTTAAGACACATCATTGTATAATCTAGAAACTATATGTATGGTGGAGAGATTGAATAGATTGCTTAAGGATACCATTCAGGCGGCACGGAATGCAAGTAAAGACTGAAAAGTAGTGGAAATTAAAAAATCATTAGCGGCATATTGTGCCTCTGGAAGAGTAATCTCTCAGTTCTTTTGAGGAAAAATACCCAACACCATTTGTGTCTAGAATGGATGAATAAAGGGAAAGAGTTGGAAGATAAAAGAAGACGAAGATGGATGAAAGAAAGACTCATGTACATGAGAGAAAATCAGTGGAAGTCCGTTTTCTTAAAGTGGGTGATGTGCCAGGGTAAAATTTCCAGTAAGCTGTGAACAATTTTTGAAGTGTTGAAGGACCATGTGAGTTAGCAAAATATTTAATAATGCAGGAAAGACTGAGGACTCTCATATTTAGAATTTGAACAGAGGGCTCAAGGTCAAGAATAAAAGTCATCACTTTGTGGAAGGACACAAGGAAGAGTCACGTCAAGGCAATCTAACGGAGCCAAGAAGATCAAATAGAAGTTTCACGGGTTCTGGGAAGTTGGAAGACTTTGCACTGTATGAATGATTCAGTTGTACATTCAATTAATTCAAGCGAGATGTGTGGAATCTAGGTTAGTAATGTCTTTTCTGGGTTCTGACTCTGTCATTGAAGAGAGTAAAGAAGAATATAGAATGTATTTTAGGGATGGAGGGAGTACTTGAATTGGTTCTGGAACCTGTAGAGCAGGGCAGCTGTGGATGAAGTGCTATATCAAATGAACTGCACATTATTATCTATTTATTTCCTGGATAAATGTGGACACTGAGTCACCCACATTTCCACAGGCAGTCCTTTTACTGAGTATTCCTCAGGTCCATAAGTGATATGAAGAGGTGGTTCAGGAGGTCCAATACTTATACCTGGTGTCAGGCTTTGAAGTGGGGGGGAGGTTGGGCTTTGAACTAGCTACCCTGACATCTGGTTCTGAAATGTTCTTCTCTACCCCTGCCTAGGCTCCAAATAGTCCCAGGTTACAAAAGACTGGTCTCAGGTACCTTTGTGCGTGTGCTGGAGGCAGCCCTGTGAAATATAAGTGGGGCAGAGAACAGCTCTGCCCCAACCAGCCTAGCAGGATGGCCCATCCTGCCAACACCCAATTCACTGTCTGGAGGAATACCCAAAGGCCAGCTGACAAGCTATTTACGGTCATGTGACCCAGGACACATGCCGCAGGCACCAAATGGTTAGGACGAGGAAATGGTAACTTTCTAAAAGTTGCAAGAAATTGTAGGGGTTAGGCCCAAAGGACCGGGGCCAGGAAGGGCTATTCAAAATTCAAAACATAAATGAGTGACCTGGCTCCGTTCTATCTTCTACTCCTATTACTAATGGAGTGACAAACAGAGGACTCTTTTGTCTGTTTAAATGGAATGAAATTGTCTGTTTGAATAGAATGGAGATGCCATGACCCACAGTGTTGCTTTAGTCCACACGAGTTGAAAGAATAGGAAAAAAAGAATAGCGCAAGGAGAATACGCCTGCATTTGAAACACAAAGAACAATGAATACTGGCATGAGTCTGGAAGCTAAAAGACTTGCAGGAAATCCACAATTTCATGGTGGAAAACGCCTGCATTAGAACAATCAAGGAGAGCAGAAGAACTACATATGGGCACAGTAAGCATGGCGCATAAAGACTAGAGCGGCTGCTTTATGTTGGAAATCAGAATATCCTGACCATTTATATGAAGCCTTGATGAGAGTCCCATCAGTAGTCTGGGTCTTGAAACGCGTTGGCATTTCGAGATATGGAGGAATTTGTATATACATTTGAATTTTGACATTAGCGTGCTTGAGGAATTTGTCTTCGAAAAATATATTGTCCAGACACTCAAAAAATATCACCGTGGACAAAATAAGTTTGGTCTACAAAATCGGATCATTATATGTGTACTAGTTGTGAATGTCTATTAATTTCTATGAGCACAGTCCTTTGTGAATTGTGTTTCTGTTATTCTCAGTCATTTAAAAACGTTTTGAGTATACTACTATAAAGAAGGAATGGTCTAATAAAAATTCCAAGAAAGTAGTCTGTTTGTCACTTCATTAGTAATAGAACTAGAAGATAGAAGGGAGCCAGGTCACTTGTTTGTTTTGAACCTTCTAAAAGTGACATTTTCAGAATTGTGACTTAAATCTGACTTTACCATTAAAGAGAATTTTAAATATCAATTCATTTTAGTGCAAACATCATTTTCCTATCTGCTCCTAAATTTATGATGTTACTTACGTGTAATAAGGAACGTTAATGTTATTCTATGGTGGAATTAGACATTGAAATAATGAAGAGGAACTTTAGGAGTTTTTTACTACTGGGACATGCAAAACTTAAATTTACATATCCTACTTTTTAAGTGTGATGTACCCTGCCATATGCGCCTGTAGGGCCTTCCTTAAGGGTGACTTATGTGCATTAAAAAGTATGTTTTGGGACTGGCAAAAGGGTTATTTTTCCTGAACCAAAAGGCAGTTTAAAACTGCTTTATATGCTACAATGGCAGGCCTCAGCTATGTATTTTTAAAAGGTTACTGTTGTTAGTGGCACAAAGTGCTGCAGACCCACTAGTAGCATTTAATTTACAGGCTTGATTCATGCAGTGGTGCCAATGAACCAGTCATGTTCCGCGCAGCAGCGTTGATGTGTCAGTTCCAATGAGCATAGAGCTGCTATTCACAGATTCGGGCTCATCTTTGGAGATGCAGTCGATTGAGATGTGGAGACCTTGCGCAGTAGTGGTTCTGAAGGTGATGCGTAGGTACCAATCCATGCAGTAGAAGCGATGCCCGGGTTCTGCTCATGCAACACGAGTGGTGCACTAGTTCCGATTCACGCAACAGGAGTGATGCGCTGGGTCTGGTTCACGTGACGGGGAGGTGCACTGATCTATGAAATGATGCCAATGCCCCGGGTCAACAGAGGATGCATTGGCTTTGCTGAAGCAAGCACCTTAAACCTCACTTCCAAGGGTCCAGGATTGGGGTGGAACCACTTGGCAGGGCAGACTCAGAGATGGCAGAGTCCAGGTGCAGAAGCAGGTAAGTTTTAATTCCTTTATGTCCCTGAGACTTCAGATCAGGAGGCCAGCAAGCTAGCCCTTGGAGTCACTTTGGGTTCAAGTGATAGAGGTCCAGTTCTTCTCACCCAAGCAGGGGAACAGCAGGCAGCAGGGAAGGCCAGCAAATCAGCAGTCCAGCAAAGCTGCAGCACTTCAGTAGCATAGCAGTCCTTCTTACTGGCAGAGTCTTCACAGGTTCAGAAGTGTACTGATGTCATGGTGTCAAAGGTTAAGTACTTTTACCCAGTTCAGCCTTTCAAGTGAGAGAGACTTCAACAACAGATCTTTGATGTGCATAGACTCCTTCCTTCCTGCCGTTGCTCCAGACTCTCTACAGGGGTGTATGCAGCCCTTTGTGTGGGTACAGGACACAGCCTATTCAGGTGCAAGTGAGGCTGGATCCAGATCCTCCCTCCCATTCTGCCAAGACGGCCCATCAAGTCAAACCTGCGCTCCAATAGTGTGTGGCCATCTAGGGGGAATACACAAAGCCCAGATGTCAACCTCACCTGACGTATATCAGAGAGAGGCAGCAGACATCTAATGGCACAAGTAAGAAAATGCCATCTTTCTAAAAGTGACATTTTCAGAATTGTAATTTAAAATCTGAATTCACCATGAGTTGTGATTTTCAATTGTGATTCCAGTGACACCAACTTCAAAAGTCTAACCCTTCACAATTGGGAATTACACTTCAAAAATGTAAGAAGGTAATCTCATTGTTATCCTTTAACAAAGCTAGGCCTTGCACTAGTGAAAGCATTTTAGCACTGGTTTGCAGTGGTAAATTGCACAGATCATAAAGCCAACAAAAAAGAGGTCAGAAAAGTGGTGGAGGTAGGCAAAAAGTTGGCGGGGAGAACATCCTAAGGCTGTCAGGTCTAACACACATATAATGCCATTATGCCACTTTAAGTTACTCTGCACCATTTGTGGCAATCAAATTACAGTGAATTTATGGTATCAACAAAAGCAAGCGCATGTTGTTCGCAGTCCTTTGTTTAAATGTGTCCTCGCACTAATACACATAATTTTGCTGAAATTCCACATCGTTATGTGAGAGCAAATTATGTAAATTTTGCACACTCCTAGTGCAGGTACTGTTGAAACCTACGAGTTGAGCGACATTCGTACGTCTCACTTATAAACATTATGCCCCACAAGTTTGAGCCTTTTATGCACTCTTCACAGTTTAAACAGTTACTATTTAAAGTTAGTGAAGGCACCTCAAATGTCAAGTTAGTTTAACTAGACATGGTTGCACAGCAGGACAACAGAGCTGCTTGGTGATGCTTTTACAGCACTACATTAGGGATTTTACAATTAATGCCACTATTACTGGTTCTGGGTCCACTGACAGTAAATTTACCGAAAAGTACAGCAAGCCTGTAGGAATTTTCCAACTACACTTGAGTGTCTAGTAAGCATGGGCGGAAAATCTGTTACGCTCGCGGATTTTGCGGATTTTCGGTAAATTCGCAATCCGCGAGATCCGCGAATTTCCCGCAAAATCCGCAAATTCGCACGCAGCGGACTTTTTGCTGCGTGCGGTGTACGTTCGCAATTGCGAACTGGTACAAAACCCTCGCGAACTGGCAGAAATCCTTGCGAACTGGCAGAAATGCTTGTGAACACAAAAAAGCATTCAGCAGGTTCAAAAGTTCAAACTCATCATTAGTAACCATTCCCTGTAGTGCTTCCTGACAAGGGCCCCTCCAGAGTTCAGTTGCTAGTTGCAACAATTATATGACCCTGCTCTGACCCTCACAGTAGGCTCATAGAATAGCTACAAGTAAGCCACAAAGGTCCTGGAAAAAAAAATTGCACTGCAACAGAAAGCAAATTACAGACAAGGAAGCAGGTGCCAGACTGGAATTTTAAAACAGTGACACATTAATAAATCAACCCCAAATTAATTCATGTCAGTTGAAGCAGGCAAGTGTGCTTGCTTTTCCCCCCATAATCTACAGTGATGATGAACCAGAGGGTGGCATTGATGCACCAGAGGATTGCATGGGTGAAACAAAGGGTGGCAGGGGTGAAACAGAGGGTTCTGGGAACCTGTGATGATGAACCAGACGTAGAAACAACATAATCGTGACCGTTGCGAGCCAACATGTAAGTTCGCAATTGCGAACTGGTACAAAACCCTCGCGAACTGGCAGAAATCCTTGCGAACTGGCAGAAATCCTTGCGAACACAAAAAAAGCATTCAGCAGGTTCAAAAGTTCAAACTCATCATTAGTAACCATTCCCTGTAGTGCTTCCTGACTAGGGCCCCTCCAGAGTTCAGTTGCTAGTTGCAACAATTATATGACCCTGCTCTGACCCTCACAGCAGGCTCATAGAATAGCTACAAGTAGGCCACAAAGGTCCTGGAAAAAAAAATTGCACTGCAACAGAAAGCAAATTACAGATAAGGAAGCAGGTGCCAGACTGGAATTTTAAAACAGTGACACATTAATAAATCAACCCCAAATTAATTCATGTCAGTTGAAGCAGGCAGGTGTGCTTGCTTTTCCCCCCCATAATCTACAGTGATGATGAACCAGAGGGTGGCATTGATGCACCAGAGGATGGCATGGGTAAAACAGAGGGTGGCAGGGGTGAAACAGAGGGTTCTGGGAACCTGTGATGATGAACCAGACGTAGAAACAACATAATCGTGACCGTTGCGAGCCGACATGTAAGTTCGCAATTGCGAACTGGTACAAAATCCTCGCGAACTGGCAGAAATCCTTGCGAACTGGCAGAAATCCTTGCGAACACAAAAAAAAATCTGCAAATTCGCGAGAATTAGCGGATTTTGCGGATTGCGAGTTCGCACATTCGCAAAATTCCCGAACGCCAGATTCGCAAAATTCGCCCATGCTTAGTGTCTAGAGTTACAGCTCATTCAGGGGTAAGCTCTTTATAGTCTCCTGTCACTTTGGGCCAGATGTATCAAAGGGTTTTGCCCATTCTGTGTCTATGGGGAAATTTGTTGATACATATGGCCCTTAGTATCAAAATATGGCAGCTAATCAGTGGAAAAATGTTAATAGATTTAAGAAGATATAAAGCTAGCTTCAACTCAGCCGAAATCAACTCATACAATTTGCAGTCTTCATCCAACATTTCTAAGGACCTATTTTTCATTGGAAAGAAATACTTTCACTGTCACCACTTACCTGGGGATGCCGGCTCTCAGACATCCTGTGACAGTCTGCCAGACTTCTTTTCATCGAAAATCAGAAAAAATATCTCCAAATTCCACCTCTAATAAGCATTAACCCATTGAAGGCCATTTATTTAGCATAAAGTCAGGCTTCCCAGATGACCCAGTCTGTACATCTATTTTTAAAGACTTACGTCTGGTTGTGGGTTATCAAATTCACACTGTCATCAATGTCTTTTAAAGGCAGGTGTGGTGCAGGCTCATCTAAAAAAAGAGTTTTTACGCCCTTTCCTAAACGAATCAGGGCTGGATTCTTCGATCAAAAAGAAAAAGATTGTCCCATTGTATAAATTCCAGCTATAACTAAGGTTATGGAGAAGCATATTTTGGACATCTTGAGGAATGGAGTCTCCTTGATTAGGCCAGGCTATCTTCTGCCTAGGGCATATCACCAAATCTATTTTGATTGCCATATTGGTTAAGCTGCACTTGTGGCATGACATGGGACAGTATGGAGAGATTCTACTCTTGATCACTCAGAAGCCTTCATCACAACCTATTGGACCATCTTGAAGCTACTGGGATAGTCGGACAAGTTCTCAAGTCGTTTTGTGTATTTCTAACTATTAGAGTCTAATCCATTTCACTTTCCAGTGACACTTCATTGCCAGGTCGGTTTCTATAATGTTCCGCTTTTTCTCCTATTTTGTTCAACATTTACATCCACCTACCATACTGCTTTATATGATCATTTGCATTTGATACATCAGTCTGTGAACATTACACACAGCTGCTACTAAAGTTTAACAAATTGCATCAAATAGCAAGATGACATAACAGGCATTGTTGTTGAAAATACATGTTGAAAATACTGGTCACAGGAGGGTGACTCTGTGACTGAGTCTTCTGACTACTGGCCACTCCAATATTGCCCTTCTCCTACTCCAGCAGAGACAGTCAATATTCTAGGAGTGATCTTTAATCAAAGCTTTTCACTCCAGATTCAGAAAGTCTAACCCACAAGAATTGTACAACCCTAGATATTTAAGGCAGTTCGCCGTAGCATGTATTCTCTCTATCCTGAACTACTGTAATGTGATTTATGAAGGCGGCCCAGATCCAGCCATTTCTTAATTTAAAGTAACCAAGAAAATAGTGGTCAGACTAACAAAAGGTCTTAGAAAACTCAACTTTGTCTCCAAAGCACGATACATTTTGTTTTAACTCACTGGTAAATCTAGCATTTACCTTAGAACCCTCTGTCTAACTCACAAAGCACTCTACAAGACTGGCTCAGTATTTTGATCTAAATTATTGACTCTTTACCCACCCTTGTGGCTGGTACATCCAATGAGGGCCACAATCCTGTTTGCTCTGCTTCAGATGGGAATGCTGTGGGTGTAGAGCAGAGGTCTTTAAATTGTGGGGTGCACCTCCGTGTGTGGCCAAATGGATCTTCAAGTACCACTAAGTCTATTTACACTCTGTTTATTTGACACTTTTCCAGGTAGTCTTGATTTAAGTACAGTACTTGTAATTCCTAAAAACAAAATGTGAACTGTGATCCTGGATGCCATGGGGTCACGGCCAGTGAGTATGTTGATGGCCTAAGATTTGGGTAATAAAAACAATATAGTCTCAAACTGTTTCATTATTTTTTTTTTAACCTTCAGGTAACTGCATATAAAAAAATGCACATGTTAAATGAAAAATAAATGTGAGTTAGACCAACTGATTTGACTTTGAAACCTCAGTTTGCTAATGCGATCAATGTTGATGTCTGTGCATGGCCAGAAAGAAGTGCCACTAGAATTATTCCCCTGGGACGATAAAATTATGCGGCAGTGTTGACTAAATCATGCTGTACAAAAAGGCAAATTATGCTGCTTAATAGTGTACATTTTATGAAGTATCTCATTTTCTTTACTCATGTGAGTACTGACTGGGCAAATATGTCCCCTCATTAGTACTATTTCAACACCCTAATACAAATAAAAAGTGACTGACCCGCCACCCTCTGCAAAGGGCTGTTCACTATGTGCAAACACGTCACTTCATTTTTAGTAACTTTTGATCCGTTTGAGCTAGAAACATTTATTTTTATTAAAATCTGCAGATTATGCAGCAGATTACTGATTAAGTGTAAAATGAGGCATAATCTGAAAGCGCTGCAGAATCACATATGCTCATTGTTTCTGTCAGAAAATTGAATCCTAGGTGGCGCAGTGGGTAATAGTGATGTGTATTTACAGTGCTATGAAATCCGACCCTGTGACAGATAGCACTGTGACCATGTAAGTCATTATTTATAGCTATATATTTTAGTAATTAGTAATCAGACTATACCGAGAAGCATTTTGATAATAGGCCATTTTTGAAAACTCAGTTGGTAACTTCCTCACATTACCTCTCAAGAAGAATAGATCTTTGCCACGATGGAGCTCCAAGTCACTTCATCAGTTAAAGCCTACACTGGCTCCCAAGCAGCGTTTATATTTGGTGATTAATCAATTGTACACATTTGCATTTCTTTGAGGTAGAAGGCACCGTGGAGAGAAGGTCTATTTCTACTTTAGTTTTGTGTCCTTCTTTTCATAGCCGAGGCGTTCACCCCCTATACTTTCAGGCAAAGGCGTCTCAAGGTCAGCCTTAACCTTTAAGGTAGGATTGCTTTTGTAAAAGGGTGATTCAAGGAAGTGGCAGAGAAGAGGCCAGACAGATTTTAGGCAGGTGCACAACCCTGATTTTTCAAACACTTGGGGCCTCAGAGTAATGGCCCAGATGTAAGAGGAAAGGAGCCAGATCCACGGATAGTGGCAGGGATGTGGGGGGCTCATTTCTTTGGTGTTTTACAAATGGACAGAGACAGCTTCCCCTGACAGATGCCCCCGGGGAAAGGCGCGATATATGGGCAACTTTGTTTTATTTTTAAGAGCCATAAATAATGTTAGTGCAACACAAGGGACAGGTGTGTGAGTTGTCACTGCACCCATAATATAGCTGTCTAACTATGAGACAGGGGAGTGTTGTACGGATCATGATAATCAAGTAAGACTGTGTAGTTGGACAACATATGCATCAAAATATGGTAACTTAGTCCATGCACATCATCAGTATATGTTTGCCCTATTCCTGGCTAGCTCACAGTGCGACAACTGGACCACTAAATCTGACAGGGTACCGGATGGTGTCTACAACCTTAACACATGACCACTCTGACTCTCCAGAGGAAATTGTGGAAATAGATTTACTCTTTAATGTTAACTTAGGTATGCTCAAAGGTACACATAAGAAATACGCAAATTAACATTTCAAACATTTATTGAAGCAATTCAATCCTTGTGTGAAGTATATGAGCTGCAATTATTAGCAAACAAAGCATTGTTACGAGCATTACAAGAATGGTGAAAAAGATTAATAATTAAACCATTATAACGTTTTTATATGATTTCTGATTATATAAATATATATCATAATGAGAGCCCTACCTCTCCTAAATCTACTCTAGAGAGAGTAATAAGAAATGCATTCTGTCCGATCTCTTGGAGCAGCTTAACTACAAATTCACCTGTATGAGTGATGTATCAGGAAGCCAGCCTGGAGTGGAACAGACCTCCATCCTTTGCAGGATGGTGACAGAAGTTAGCAGAGCTAGAAATTAGCCATTGACGAACGTCCAGGATAATCCATGAAGTGCTCCTCTGACAAGCTAAATGGCGGAAGCAGTTTATATTAAAAAAAAACCTGCCCTCATTCGCACTGTGTCCGAGGTCCTTAGCTATTCATTGTTTGTATTTCACATTCAGAGCTGCCTCCATATGGACAACAGCAATATACAGAGGCAGATTGATCAGTGTACTTTATCCTTGAACATAATGCAGAATGTTGTGATGAAATGCTTACGAAGAAATATGCTTGCAAGCAGACATGTGGGGTCAGATTTACTAAGCTGTCACTAAACACAGTGCAGCAGCAAAAAATGCTGTGCAGCGGTGCATGACAGGAAGAGAGCAGGAAAGCGCCATATCTACACAGATATGGCACTCTCCTTCCCTCTTCCTAGCGACGGGGCAGAATTTTGCTGCAGTGCACCATGCACATACCTTTGCCCCATAGTGCAAAGATGTGTGATAGAGTCTAGCATACATTTTGCACTGAAAGGGTTTCATTCCAGTGCAAAATACTTCTAAAACTTTTCCTACTTTGCATGTGTTCTGTACACTGCTGCACACATGTAAAGTCAGAAAGGAAACAAAAAATGAAAACATTTATTTTTAAAGCCTGCTTTCAAAAGGTGTTATTTTTTTCTCTAAAGCCCTGTCTCACATTTTTAGCAGATCATCAAAAAGGGTGAGGGATTGCATGGGAATGCCCATGTACCGCCCTTTGAGATTAAGTAACGCAAAGCAGCCCTTTGCGCTTCTTTGCGTTACTTTTAGTCAATTTCCAGCACAAAAAAAGTTTGAGCTTGACAGTAAATAATAAAAAAACATTTTGTGCTGGTTTGCTTCACTTTTATGATGCAAACCCATTGCAAAGTGTTAGTAAATCACCCCCTTTTTGAATACTTTATCATATGCATGCAAAATAAGTTAAAAGTCACTTGTCTAAAATGATATCAAGTTTAAACGTGAATACGTAAAATGGAAGCCTTTGTCCATGGGCCCTGGTAAACCTCACTAGGAGAGCAGGGGTCTCTATGCTAATTGTAGGGCCCAGGTTACACCTGCTACTTGGGGAATGAGATGTGGGGCTTTTACCGTTTCTTTATTCAGGAGAAGGGGTAGAAAGCCTGCTCGGTGCCTCAGGCCTATGAGTGATGGCCCAGTGGAGTTTGCAAGCAGAGAGCATGCTTTGCAGAGCTGTAGGTACAAATGGTGCTGCAGATGCAGTGGCATCAGGGCACAGAGCTATGAAGGCCAACTAAACACCACTTTTGGCTGTTTTACTGTCCTTTCTTGCTTGCATTAGGGCCCAGTACCCACTTCATAAGCCAATGTTGATTTGGGCCTCAACACAAAGGCCCAAGGTAAGGAGGAAATCAAAGAAATGGAATCATCTTAGTTTGGGCATCAAAGAGATGGCAGAGAGGGGAGTGGGACAAAATGTGAAATCAGGTTTTTAACAAAGGGCAGAGGAGACAGCAAATGTTGGAAGACACTAGCTATCATTAGAGAAGCAGGTGCAGAGGCACTAGGTTCCAGGGGTCTGAGGTCCCACTTTATCGCAATCAACACAGTCTTTCTTTGAGAAAAAGGTTATGGCAGTCTAATTTTCCTCGCTACAATTAGGACAGAGAGTACTGTTGTTGCAAAAATGGTGGTACCACAATGAAATCATTTTTTTCTGAAATTGAGGAGATGGCCTAATGGTGAGAGCTGCCAACTTTGAATATGGGGAACAAGGTTCAAATCCTGTTGTTCACTCAACATCCTCTCATTCTGGCCAAATCTCTTAATCTGCCGGTGCCTTAAGAAAATAAATAATCTTTGTTTAATGTAACCGATGTACAGTGTTCTAATACCATTGCGCTGTATAGAAGTCCCAAATAAAAAGGACCGAGCCTGTTTCAAGATTGAAGTGATGAGCAGGCATTTGTGGGAAAGGGGTGAAAAAGCAGAGGAGATATTGCTATCAGAAGTGCACATGCATTGAGGTCCATTGGTCTGAGCGGAGTCCAACACACCAATTATTGGGAGCAGGGGTTTTTTTTTTAGATCAATTTTTGTTTTTGTTTGATGAATAAGTCTCAGATTTATTATAGATAATCAGCTAATAAAAAAGTATCCCTGAAATTATTTCATAAGCCCTGACCCCTGTGTTCACCCGTACCCCTCCTTTCCCCCAATTCTTGCTATAAAGTTTTGAAGGGGTCCCCAATTTGAAATATTTTGCTTTGGGGGCTCAAGGCTAACACGGTTGAAGACCTCTGGTGGGGAGCCTTTCACATCCTTACTCACAAACGTTGGAAGTAACTTTCACAAGAGTTACACAGCATTTCTCACTTTAAATCTTCTCACAGTCTTTAGCCGCACAGGCCTAGGCCCTGCTATCTGCTCCTCGTTGGCTGCTATTTAATTTGATTGTCTTTTAGCTGTTGTTTTGTCTTCTGTTGCATTGTTCCTAGCACCTACACAAGGTCCGATTCATTTTTTATTTTTATTTTGGCAAGTGGAGATTAAGGGATTTGCCTAGAATCATAGGATGTTGTGCAGAAGATAAGACTGGAAACTGATTACCCAGTTTCAAAGTCGATAGGTCTAGCCCTAACGCCACATCCTTATGGTGCACGAAGATATTTTCTGTCCACGTCAAACTCTGGACCATACCAAAAATCCAAGAACAAAAACACGCCATTTTGGAAGATGTCCCTATCGCTAATCTACTTGTTCTGTGTATCTTGTCCTTGTAACAATATACATATTTTGCTCCACTGGTGTTACGAACCTTGAGAAGGCTCTAGTGTTTGCCGCTATGACATAATAGGGTCAACTCGAACTAGGTCCACCATTGGTAGTGGTCCAGGATGGAGTTAGTGCAAGCCCCCGAGACTGTGTGCTCAATGGTTTAGTCAGTGGGTCACATGGTGTAATTAATAAAAAGGAGCCTGCGCGAAGGTGACGCCAGTGGCGCACATACATGTGAGCTCTGTAGCATCTCAATACCACCTCTGCGTATTTTGTTCCAAAGGTCTACTGCGCCGCGCCAACATAACCGCACAAACCTCTCAGGCTGAAGTGCTCGCTGCTAGCTCAATAGTGCAGACACAACATTAGCAAAGATGGTGGGCCGCCACATCCCACGTCCGCTCTGTGGTGGCCACGGTGCTGCCACGATGCACGCCGTGCTCGTGCCTCGGAGCGAAAGCGCATATGTGCACATCGGCCCCTGCATACAGTAAACGCCTCAATGAGTCCCTGAGTGACCTGGTTGCATCGGCAACGTGCTCCCTATGACGACGGAGCCATCAGCCTGCTCATCGGTCCCTGGTGGAGGCTGGAGACAACACGTGGCACAGAGCCCCCAAAACACTGCCCAGGAAGTAGGGAGGTGCAAGACTCCACTGTCGGTGTGCCAGAAGCCAGCCACAAGGTGAGCCTCCATGAGTGACACAAGGTCCAGAGAGACTGTTCTTTATAATGTCCCCTTCACACTGGAGTCAGAGGTGGGCTGCCAGCAGCTGAGAGGACATTCACTGGTTGTGTGCTTCCACAGGAAGACGGAACAGCGCTTCCTTTGGCACTGGTGCAGTGGGAGTGGTCCTCCGGTCACATTTCAAAGGTTGCCTGCACCATGTCTGCAATTCCACCCATTGAACCCTTCATAGTGGAGGGCCCTCCTTCTGCCCAGGTGCCCAAATGGAAGGAATGGGCGGAGAGGCTGTGTAATAAAGTGGGATTTCCACAGGATGTGTTCATCAAGTAATATTTATTTAGCCCCAACCAACAGTCAGCTGGCAACAGACACATATGGAATTTACAAGGCTAGGAACATTGGTGTAACATGGTTCCAAGCTCTAGGTTCCAACATGGAACCAGCACACCCAGGAAGACAGGTCATTACACTTCTCCCTCTTAACCACCAAACAGGTTTACATGTCCAGCAACGCAATAGGCAACAAAAAGGAAAGGAAAAACAATGAAGAAATAACCTAGACATAATCACGCAAGTGAACAGGAGGCCTGCGTACTCTCACACTCTTATGAGAATATTTAGAGCTCAGGTCAGGAGCAATAACAAAGTCATCACATTTCTCTTTTCCCCCAAAGTGAGAAACACGACTATTGTTCCAGATACGACCATCCTCCGTCTTTACAGCATTTTTGAAAATTTTCACAATGGTTCTGGGAACAGAGAACTTCGACCAGTTTTGACAGCCCACAGGAGCCCTAATCTTTACTACCTCCCCCACCATGAACTTGGAATCTTTTGCAGAATTTCTCCTGTCTACATATATTTTCCTTTTCCTTTGTAGATTCAATTCCCTTTCTCTCCAAGCACCCAGATCATTATTTTTTACCCCCTTGTCTGCAACCATCCAAGCAGGACATAAATAAGTGTTAGGAGCTCTACCCTTGAAAAGCTCAAACGGAGTTTTTCCTGTGGTAGAGTGGGGAGAGAAACGATAAGCTGAAATTCTGTTCTGTAACTCCTTTCTCCAGTCCAAATTGTTAACCCTTGCCAACTGAATGCTCTCCTTCAAAGTTTTGTTGAGTCTTTCCAAAGCACCATTTGCCTCAGGATGATACAAAGAAATCTTCTTGTGAATTATGCCACACCTACTGAAATACTCCTCAACTTTCCCTGAACAAAATTGAGGCCCGTTGTCAGAAAGAATGGAGTTCGGGAAACTCTCCCGTTTAAACACAGACTCTAAAAAAGAAATAACAGACTCACTTGTAATCTCCCTTACCAAGCTAACCTCAACCCACCTAGAATACAAATCCAATAAAACCAACATAAATGGAGTTTGATGCTCACCATGTAAAGGTCCCACAATATCAACCGCAATTTCATCCCATGGGGACCTAGGCAATCTCCTGCAAACCATTGGAGAAAATCTTGTTCTCAAAACTTTATCACTGGCCTGACAAGAAGAGCAATCCCTAACGGTACGTTCCACCAACAAATCAATACCAGGCCACCAGAAGTCCATTCGTATACGTTCTTTCGTTTTTGAGATACCCAAGTGCCCCTCATGAGACATGTCCACCAAAACACTCCTGAGATTAGCAGGCGGAACTAGCCTAGTACCTCTCATGAGTAAACCATCCACCACTGCCAACTCATCAGCAATCAAAGACCAAGGTTTCTTTAATTTTCGAGACTCTCCACCTTCCAACAACTTAATGACTTCCTTTAAATCTTCATCCTTACTCAGCTCTTCTCTCCACGCATCCTCCTTCACCGCTCCCAAGGTAACCTCACACACCTTTAACTGAGCCTCCAAATCATCATCCAAAGTTTCTTCACCACTCTCTACAACATCCACCAGCCTAGACAAACAATCAGCCGAGACATTAGTTTTTCCTGGAATATACTCAAACTTGAACACAAACTCCTGCAAAGAAATTACCCATCTTCTAATTCTCGCTGAGATTGAGTCTAGCCCCTTCTTTTCAAACACCTCTTTTAGCGGCTTGTGATCAGATCTTACGGTAAAGAAGGAACCCCAAACAAACTTCCTGAATTTATTCACAGCCCAATATATACCCAGCGCCTCTTTCTCTATGACAGAGTAATTCAACTCCGCCCCCTTCAAGCACCTCGAAGCACAAGCTATTAGGACCTCTTTGTCTCTCCTCACCTGTAACAACAAAGCACCCAGACCCTTACAGCTAGCATCAGTTACAATAAATGTCGGATCCCCTGGAACAAACGCCTGCAAATTTGGTGCATTCCTCAGATCCATCTTCACCTGATCAAACTCCCTGCTACACTCCTCAGACCAATTGAATACAGAACCTTTACACATGATTTTCCTAAGATTAACGGTCTTATCAGCGAAATTTCTGACAAACTTATTATAGAATTCTGCCATCCCCAAAAATGATGACACCTCTTCCTTTGAACATGGCTCCTTCAACTTTTCAATTGTTTCAACAAGATCCTTCTTTGGACAAATGCCCTTCCTTGAAATGTGGTGGCCCAAATAATCCAGCTCATTTACTCCAAACTTGCACTTGCTCTGACGCAGAGTTAATCCAACATCCATCATCTTCTTCAACACCAGACAAACTCTCTCATCATGTTCCTGTTCATCCTTACCAGAGATAAGAACATCATCCTGATAACATCTTACTCCCGGTATTCCTTTGAACAGATCTTCCATGATTCTCTGGAATACCGAGGCTGCCGAGACCAGACCAAAGGGCATTCTTAAAAACTTGAATGCACCCATTGGTGTGATAAAACTAGTAAGCTCTTGGCACTCTTCTTTTAGCCGAACCTGGTGATAGGCTGAAGCCATATCCAAGGTGGTAAAATAGCATGCTCCATCTAGTGAAGAAACCAACTCCTCTATGTTTGGCAAAGGGTACTTGTCAGCTATGACCTCTTTATTTAAGGCGCGGAGGTCAACACACAGCCGAATCTCATTATTAGGCTTCCTCGCGACCACAATTGGTGCGAGCCATTCAGTAGCTTCCACTGGTTGTATGACCCCAGCCGACAACAACTTTTCAATCTCTTTACCAACAGCATCCTTCACACATATTGGAATACGCCTTACTTTAGCAACAACAGGCACCGCACCCACCTTCAGTTTGATGTTGTGATTGTAGCCCTTTATACATCCTAGTTTTTCACTGAACAACTCTTTAAAATTCTTTACGAACTTGTTCTCACCATTGTCTACAGCCTGCACTTGAATAACTGGATGTGCATTAGGATTGAGACTCACACCCAATCTTGCCTGATGAGTCCAACTCAACAAGTTGTCACCTCTGTTTACCACATAAATTTTTGCTTCAGCATACCTCCCCTTATATTCAATGCAGTCACAAAAATACCCCATTATTTTTATGGGATGTTCCTGATAACCTGTTGGTCTAATATCAGGTTTACACAAAGATTTTCTTTTCCCAAACACATTTTCAAATACATCGTTTGAAATGAAAGTAACATGTGAGCAAGAATCAAATTTCATCAACACCCTTTCTTCCCCAATTAACACAAAATCAGAAGGATGTTCTATCACACCATCATTAATCTGAAAACTAACCAACCTAGTCTCAGTCCTCGTATCTCTCCCAACTCTTGTTCTGCAATTTCTTCCAATGTGTCCTTTTCTACCACACACATTACAATTGAACTTAAGGGCAGGACACTCTCTCGCATTTGCCATATGCCCATATTTCCCACATCTATAACACGTTCCTTGAAAAGGTGTAGTGAATTTTTTACTTGACTGTGTTTTAGGAATATTACCTTCAACCTCCCCTTTCAACTTTTCACCCTCGCTCACTTCTTTTTTTTTTTTCTCTTCATCCCTCTTTACAGCCTAACACACCACCTCTTGTGTTGAAGAACAACCTGGCTTTTCTTCCTTTTTTTCCTTGCTCAGTTCTCCAACGCATTTTAACATGTGTTCAACTCTTTTAGCAATACCTACTACCTCTTCTAGAGCAGGTTCATCCTTTAACCACAACTCCTCCCTTATTTTATCACTCACACATCTCAAAACAAACTGATCCCTAATTCGTTCTTCCACCAAACCCCCAAACTTGCAACTAGATGCCAACTTTCTTAGTGCATTAATGTACTCTTCAACACTCTCTTCCTTGCCTTGCTCTCGTAACCCAAAATAATACCTTTCCATGATGGTACTCACTTTAGGAAGATAATGTAAATCCAACTGCCTAGCACATACCTCATACTCATTCAACCCTCTTTGTTCTGCTTGAGGAATAATTGGAAGAGTCTCTAAAATCTCTTGGCCTTCTCCGCCCAAACAATGCATCAATAAGGCATGTTTCCTCTCACCACTCAAATTCGCACCACACACCCTCGCGTAATTTTCGAAAATTTTCTTCCATTTTTTCCACCTAATAAGTGGTTCACCAGGTTCCATTAGAAAGAAAGAGGGTGCAGTTACATTTTGCATCTTGCTGCCCCTCTACCACTTAACACACTCTAATTTTATTCACTTATGTTCCTTTTAAAACAATGTTCCACCTCCCTTCCCTCTTTAAGGTGTGCCCATCACCGTTGACAGGCTTCAAGATGTGAATGTAGGACTAAAATAATCGAGTCCGATCCTCCTTTCCAGTCACTGCTTCAAGTGTGTGACACTTACTCTTCTCCATCAAGCTCCTCCGACATTGCTCTTCCTCCCATGTTCACTCGTTTTTTTTTTTGGGTAGAGCAGATCACACAGTTCTCTTTTACCTGAAGAATTGGAGTTCCTTCAATGTCAATTCCAAACCACCGCTTCACACGTTGTAGTCTTCTCGAAATCCAAAAAAACGAAAGAAGAAAAAAAATCCAAGATGGCCGCCACTAATCCTTCACCAACATTCAGTCTTGTTTTCAAAGAAAATTGGGCTTCTTTTTTTTTAACCAAGCCAAAATGGCCGCCCCGAAACCGAAGCACTTGTTTCTTTGGCAGGTCGAGCTTGTTTCCTTTTTCCCAACTCAAAATGGCCGCCAACAAACAATCGAGTCACTTTCTGTTGTCAATCTCGCTTGTTTTTTCTCTTTTTGAAAACGCTCCCATTCAAAGATGTCAGCCAAGTTTTCTCCAAACAAAAGGTCTATTTTCTTAGGGAGATTGCCCTCGAAAATCGACGTCACTTTCACACTCCGTTTTTTCAATTCTCTTTCAAAAAAAACATTGAAAATGACTACCTTTGCCAATTTTCTTCGCGTTTTCGACTTTCTAGAGTCCCTTCACCGCGTTTCCTTCGCTGATCCACGGTTGACCCTTGAGGATGAGGATAAATCTCCCTACATCGAAACAGCAGTCATGTGAGTTCTTTTCTTTTCATTCAGCTAATCTCCTGTTGTTGAGGCTAGTCTGCACGAGTGGATCCCATCCCACCCTCGTCGCCAGTGTAATAAAGTGGGATTTCCACAGGATGTGTTCATCAAGTAATATTTATTTAGCCCCAACCAACAGTCAGCTGGCAACAGACACATATGGAATTTACAAGGCTAGGAACATTGGTGTAACATGGTTCCAAGCTCTAGGTTCCAACATGGAACCAGCACACCCAGGAAGACAGGTCATTACACTCTGCTCTTGTTCCTTGAAGCCACAGTGGTGCACAATGGCCAGAAGAGGGCCATGCTCCTACATTTAGGGGGGAGGGGAAGAAATCTACAGGATCGCCAAGTCCCTGCATGAACCGGCCCCCAAAACTCACCTTACACTGATTAGTTCCCTGTCGGCGCATTTTGAGCCCATAGCGAACCAAGACTACCAACGCCTTGTTTTCCGCTAGGTGCACCAACAGGCGGATGAGTCTATTGATGCATTCCACACCTGGATAAAGGACTTAGCAAGCACCTGTTGGTTCACTGACGAGGTGGAAGAAATTAGATGCCAAATCCTACAGTGCTGCGCCTCTGCAAAATACAGGGAGAGAATACTGGAGAAATTGGAGGAGCCCCTGGCCGACATCCTAACCCTAGGGAGAACCAAGGAACTGTCGCGGGCCCGAGCAGCCCACATGGAGGTGGCCCTACATACCCCGGTAAAGGTAGAACCTGTCAACGCGGTAATAGCACACCCAACAGCCACATCAAGCAGGAAAGAGTCAGGGAAGCCTACAAACTGTGGGTACTGTGGGAGAAGCCCACACCGGGCACAAAGAAGTGAAATGTGTGTGGAAAGTTTAACCATTTCGAACGAGTGTGCCGATCGCGAAGGAACCGACGACCTCGGCCGGCAGTCAATCTCATCCCAGAAGCACAAAGTGGGAACAGTGACATGGACAATGATGACAGAGAAGAGCAAGAGATCCATACTGCATACATGATTGGAAAGCCGACTCAGATGTCTCGTTGGCTGGCACAAGTCCAATCCGGGACGAAAAGCAGGACATCACTGCCGTCATATATATGGGGGCCACCATCAACATCATGTCATCAGAACTATACAAGGTGATGAAGCCGACTCTAGTGCTGGACAACACGGTGATTAGAGTCTTTGTGAATGGACAAGACAAGCCCATTCTGACGCGCGGACAATTCAAGGTGACGATCTTGCATGGCTCTAAATTCATAAAGTCACAGGTCTATGTAGCAGAAGATGGACAGGACATGCTATTAGGTTGCTGGGCCACCACCAAAGGTCTGGGAGTTGTGACATTCGCTTTTGGGATTCACCAGGAGACAGTACAACACATCCTAGCCAAATTTCAAGATGTATTCAACGGGATTGAGAAGTTGCGAGGAAAAGAGGTACATCTACACAATGACCCCACTGTTCAGCCAGTAGCCCTACGCCACAGACATTTTGCCTTTCACCTGAGACCACTACTAAAAAAAGACTATCCAAACTGGAATCGGCTGGCATCATCAAAAAGGTAACAGGCCCCACTTTCTGGATATCACCCATCGTGGTCACTCAAAAACCCAAGCAAACCGGTGTGGTGCATATCTGCGTGGGCATGAGGTTACCTAATGCGGCAATAAAAAGAGAAAGACACCTCCTCCCACGATTGATGATCTGATTGGGTAACTGAGCAGAGCTTACTGGTACTCTAAGCTTCACCTTCGGTTGGGATATCACCAGTTGGTGCTGGAAAAAGAGTCACGCTACATCACAACCTTTTACACCCATGTCAGCCTGAAGAGGTCCACCTGCCGGAGTTTTGGAATGTCGAATGCAGCGGACGTTTTTCAGAATGTAATCCATGAGTTGTTGATGTATCTTCCAGGGGTGGTGAACGTCAGTGACGACATTCTCATCTACGCTAGGACCGTCATGGAACACAATGCCAGACTGACACAGGTACTTCAGAGGATACAGGAATCTGGTCTCACTCTCCATTGAGAATTCCTCAAACAACAAATCCAATTTTTTGACTATGTATTCTCAGCCTTTGGTGTGAATCCTCGATCCGGACAAGGTGCGTGACATCAAATTGGCACCTGCCCCCACCAGCGTCATCGAAGTACGAAGCTTCCTGGGCATGGTCAACTATTGTGGCCGATTTATCCAGGACCTGACCTACCTCACCCTGCCTCTCTGGGAGCTTCCAAAAGGCCTGGAGTCATGAGCAGGAAACAGCGTTTCAAGCAGTCAAGGATGCCCTGTCTGCCAACACAACCCTGGCCTTCTTTGACCCTCGGAAGCTGACTATGGTCGCGGTCGATGCTAGACCGAAGGGTTTTGGAGTGGACTTACTGCAGCGAAGCAAGGTAGAGGAGGACTGGGCCCCAGTAGTTTTCGCTAGTTGGTCATTGACAGACCCGGAGCAGCGATATTCTCAAATAGAAAAGGAAGCCATAGCCGTCCACTGGGGATGTCACCACTTCCACTTGTACGTATCTGGACATCCTTTCATTCTGGCCAATGACCATAAGCCGCTTCTCTCACTATTTGCTGAAACCACCTCCAAATGCCCCATGCATCGTAAAGTGGATGCTGCAGGGGTACATCTGCTGTGCGGAATAGCATCCAGGAGTGCAGAATCAGGCCGTCTATCTGACCCTGCACCCCAGGGTAGCTACCCCGGAAGAAGAGGATGATGCAGAGGACACAGAGGAATATGTCCAATACGTTACTGCCAGACCGTGCCCTATTCCATTGTCCATGTAGGTATGTCATAGAGATCCTAAAGCATGGCCGGTGGCAAAGTGCAAAGAGTGACTGGAAAGCCCACGGAGGCGAGAAGGATCATGGAAAGTCTGCACAATGTCCGGTAAATGAGCTAAATGAGGATTCCATGGGATGCCTACTTCGAGGCCACCCCCTGATGGTACTCTCAGCCCTGACCAACCCTGTGAACCAATTGTTGCATGTGGCTCACCAAGGAATGGTGAAAATCAAGACCCACCTGAGGACAAAAGTGTGGTTTCCCCTAATGGATGAAAAAGTAGAGGAGGCAGTGAGGTCATGCCAATGGTGCCAGGCAACCTGGGAAAGTAGCTCACCAGCTCTAATAATCAATGAACCTTGACCTGACTGCCCTGGGCATGTGTCCGTTTGGACTTTGCGAGTCTTCCGGATGGGAGACACACCTTTGTGCTGACCGATGACCACTCCAAATACCCTGAGATGGAAATATTACAGTTCCTAATGGCAAGTGAGGTTATCCCAAAGTTGGAGAAAGTTATGGCCACTCATGGGCTCATACAAAAGATACGGACCGACAATGGCCCTCTGTTCCAGGGACACAAAATAGTCAATTATCTGTTATCTCTAGGCATAACCCACAAAAAGATAACCCCAAGATGGCTGCAAGCGAGCGGTGAAGCAGAAAGGATTATGCGCACTTTAAGTAAAGTCATCCGCATTGCCCATGACAGCCAACAGTCCTTGGAATTGGCCATTTTTGCCTTCCTAGGGGTGTACCGACAAACACCACGTTCCACGACTGAAGTGGCACCAGGGCATCTCTTCATGGGACGGGTGGTTGTGGACTTGATTCTCCATCATCCGTAGTGGCATACAGAGTCACCACAGGAACTGCAGATTCAAACACGTCATCAACATTGAAACGATCACGCCAGCCAGCGGCGACGGTCACGACTGCTTAGTTTCCAAGTGGGTGATTCAGTACTTCTGCTGAATCTAGTTGCTACCAGCAAATTTGGCCTGCGGCATGAAAAGTTGCCATGGACTGTTACACATCTGAACGGCAACAGAGTCACTGCCCAGTGGGGTGTGGAAACAGTCAAAAGGAATGTGTCCTTCTTCATCCAGCTCGAGATGTCTCTCTTGAAGCAGGCCCTCCTTAGTCTGGTCGAGCCGTGTCTCCAGATACTGATGAGTGGGACGCAACTGAAGTGAACTATCCGGCAGTGGACAGAGCTGACCCTGAAGCACCTCTGACCGGTGGGCACCATTCAGGGGACCCTCTGGAGCTCCATCTGCCCAGTCTGTCGGGTGGCCAGGGAAATTCTCAATACTGTCTGCGAAAGAACCCAGCACCATCCTGCTGGCTGAAGGACCATGTCATGTAAGCCTTTTCCAATAATATATATATATATCTATTGTTGCTCCATGTTCGGTTGCCATAGCGGGTATAGTTTGATACTGTTTGGGGAGGAATGTAGTGTCGGCCCCTATGTTGTAATAGGGGCGACTCAAGTTAGGTCCACCATTGGTAGTGGTCCGGGATGGAGATAGTGCATGCCCCCGAGACTGTGTGCTCAATAGTTTGTCGGGGTCCCATGATGTAATTAAAAAAAAGGAGCCTGCCCCGATGTGACTCCAGTTGCGCGCATACGTGTGAGCTCTGCAACATCTCAATACCACCTCTGAGTATTTTGTTCCAATGACCTACTGCGCCGCGCCAGCATAACCTCAAAAACCTCTCAGGCCGAAGTGCCCACCGCTAACGGAATAGTGTGGACACAACAGGGGCCTCCCTGCAAGGCACGTGGAGGGGCCCCGTCCGGGCTCAATCTTGCTCCTCTACACTTTCTAAAATAGAAGATGCTGCACTGTGCTCTGTTCACTTCCAAGGTTCTCCCACCTCATCAGGGATCACAAACTGCATTTGTGAGGAATGACTTTTCAGGCACCATTTTTAGCGCATGTGCATCGCTAAAGAAGCGTTTAGCGGCTAAACGCTTCTTTAGCGATGCAGAGCTTTCCAAAGAATGCGGCGCTGACGTCATGATGAACGAGAATGTACGTATGTCTTATCAAGCATGTACGTCTGTCTTAAAGATTTAAGACAGACGTTCATGCTTGATTAGAGAGTACCGTCACGCGACACACCCACACATGTCAGGCGACACAGTGCTGTGTCGCGACACATACTTTGGAAAGCTCAGGAACTTTAGCCACAACCCGCGATGAAAGCGTGACACCATGAATTCCGGCAGAGAACACCCCCTGCCGTAGCAGCAATATTGGTTCTCTTTAACTGGTCCTTCGTCATTAACAATCTCTGACAATAACCATTCTAGAACAATCCTTTGTTTGATTATGTAATTTTAGTCGGGAGATATATTGATATGGTGTCACCATTCTCCAGACCAGACCTTCATGGGTCTCATCCTCTATGACATCGAGAATCGGAATGTAACCCCTTTAGACATCCTAGGTTCTTGTAATTTTGGAGTCAGCATCAACATTTTACATTTATTAGCCTTTATCAAACTAATGATTGCAGATTGGAAAATTCACGTGCTCAATATTGTGACCATCGGAATGCACTCTATAATCTCCTATGGCTTTAATTTACATTTACATATTAATAAAAATAAACAAGTGAAACATAAACATACACATAAATGTGTTTGTCATTTAAAATATGCTAATATTTTATACCAGAAGCTGCCACGGCTAAATTGCCTAAAATATATTACACCAGTCAGTAATATAACGTGTAAGAGCACAATTAGTGCATTGTTGTAAAGTGCCTAATGTCCCAGTACTGTAAAAGGAAATAAACGCATTAAAGTGTGTGTATAATAGCATGCGTTGTTATGTAAATGGCGAATGTATGCAAATGAATGTCAATCAATAATCAATCTAAACATTCCCAAGAGCCCCATTAAGTACTTATGTGTCCAGAGGATGAAGCTGCTGTCAAACTGGAATGTCTAATCTATATCACACACTAGTAATCAAATCCATCTAGATGAGCAGTATACCTACTCCTAAACGAAAGCATTGCATCTGGCGCGTATTCATGTTGTGTTGCTAACAGCCTAAATGACACCATCTGTGTAAAACGTGTAATGATCAAAGAATGAGCTGTAACAGTGTCTTGCACAGTAACAATGACGCATGAAAATTATTTATATGGCCTGCTATTTCCTCCAGGATCCTAACCTAGGAAGGCCACATTATGTTAATATTCATAATTGCCGAGGATCAGAACGCTTGGAACAGATTTCCATTGCACATGTACGATGTCTTTCATGCATCAGAACAAAGCCATCGACGCGCTAGGCCCTCCATCCCATAATGCCGTAATATGCCCTTTCAGTGCTAGTGGGCCTGGTGACATCTTGCAATTAAAAGTCCTGCAGGGACCCTCCGGTCAGTTACAATCGTTGACTCCATCGGCTGGAAACAAATGGCAGGGCAGAACATGCACTATAACCAGAAGAACTGGTACTAGAATTACTTATTCCAAGGACAGGTCTTTAAGGTTCCCCACAAAATCTGTGAAGTCTCATAAATCAACATACATTCCAGGCACAAACGCACAAAGACCAAAAGGCATACAAGCACCCGGATGTGTAACGAACGTAACTTCAAGCAATCATACCAGCACTACAGGACTGTGTATATAAAAACAGGTACTATGCAAATGCAGAAGATAATGTACCACAACATGGCACTTTCGACAAACAAGTCAGGAATTATAACAGACTCACATTCATGTTATTGAGCTCCAGGTTATCCAAATTAATAGTAATCAAGACAATAGCATATTCTTTGAGGTAGTATTGTGTTTTTTTTAAATAGCCTGTATGTCCTCCTTTCCAATGTGGTTGTGAGATTCATTAAAGATGCTTTGAAGAGCCCGATTTAGATTGTATCTAAGTACAGAAACAAGCTTGTTAACCTCTGCTTTATGAGACAGTTATTAATCTCAGCCCATCAATAAGTAAAACCACTACTTACAAAAGGTATTTAGACAGTGGTGGCTCCTCCGCCAAGGCGGAGGAACATCGCCGCACTATTTAAATGCCCCCAGTGAAAAATGAAATGGTAATATACATTATTGCCATTTTATTTTTCATTGACTCTGCAAACCCCGTCCCGAACCGAGTCTCAGGATGGGGCGGGCCACTGCTGACAGGAAGCAGCAGAGAGGAGTGATAGGCTGGGAACTTTAAAGTGTCCACAAGTGCACTTTAAACCGTTGAGACCGAGTAAAGGCCTCCAGTGGTCTTTGAAGTGCTGAGAGAGCCTGCTCCATCGAATCCTGGCACTGCTGTCACAGCATGAGAGCAGCGCCAGGATTGGCTAGGGGGTCTTGGCTGGGGCTGGCTGGAGGAAAAAAGAACATAAGGATCAGAGCAAGGATGGAGGTAAGTGACTTTTTTTTTTTAAACACAATTTATTTTACGTCTCTATGTATCCCGAAATCTTTGGCATGCATTACATTATCATTTTAAAGTTTAACGTTTTAACTTCAAAATAATAATGTAATGTATGCAAAACTGCTAGAATCGTTAAAAGACGAAGCTGCCATATCAGAAGGTGCCAACATAATCTGTTCAGTTAAGATATAATAGAGCAGGCACATTAATTAAAGCTGATGACAATCCAGAAAAAGTCATTCACGGAGGGTACCATCACAATGCATGTGTACAACTATGGATTTTAGTTTCCACACCTCTTTGTTTGATGATATGTTTGTTTTCAAATTATACTGGTCTGATCACATTTACTGGTCTAAAACAAAATGCATCATGATAAGGCAGGTTAATCAATAGCCATCAATATGTCATAGAGCATGGCTTCATGTTACATGTGACCTTCACCAAAAGTGTACTGAAAACTACCTCTCTGCAATTGTAGTTGATTCGTGTAATACAGACCTGTAGACAGAACATGTGTAGTTTGCCTGCTATCAGTCATACCATCTCCTATTAACTCGAGCTTTCTGATTAGATTGCAGGTGTGTCCACATTAATGGTAGTGTCGTATTTTTAATAAATAGCTAGGAAAAGTAACTTTTAAAAAGTCAACTTTTACCTGCCTGACCCTCCAACAGACTGATTAGCATTTAACCTTCTGACAGCTGTTATGTAAGTGCTTGACCTTAATGAGGTATGAAAATGCCCCCAGAGCCAAACAATGGCCTGGGGGTGGGGATGTATTTTTCTTACTCTTGCAGCAAGGCCAGTTAATCTGGCCCCAGGACCTTCATTAAATGGGAAAGGAGTGCCCCTTCCACAAGTAAATGTAAGATGAGACCTGGAGAAGGCAACCCTTTGTACCACACCCAATGAGACCCCAGAACCGGTTTTGAGTTACCCGAGGAGAGGATAGCTCATTTCCCTGGCCCCTACTTTGGTTGGGCACATAATCCCTGCCCAAGGCAGGAATGGTTTCTCTAACTTGAATTTTAGGAGTAAGGTGTGCTGTGGGATTGTTCGCAGTAGTGCTAACAGGGATTGCTTTAAAAGTTAGCAGGGTTGCCCCATTAGTTAGGAAGGCACCAGGAGTAACCTCATCCACTAACCGGTACCAACAGAAAATTCGGCACCCATGGCAGCCTCCTCAGAACATTTTTGGGACATGAAGTAGAACAGAAGAGTTCTGAAGCCCTCTTGCTGTGATCTGAGAGGAGCACTGAAGAACTGGACCTGCTCCCTTTTGTACACAGTGCAAAGAAGCGGTCTCCATGGGTCAGTGGGCTAACCTCCTCTGTGACTATAGAGACACAACAAGCTGCAAGTGGCCTTTTCCTGAAGTGAACAGAAAAACAAAAATTCCCCCAGGTACCTTCACTTTATTTCAGGATCCACACTCCTATCATTTGTCAAACTTATTCATTCAACATCTTTCGTCTCCTTAAGAGATGTCGCTAAATAATATAATACATACCACATGGGTTTAAGAAAAAATATATAGCTTTTAAAATATTTTATTTCAATATTCACAAGAAAAAATAACTATCCCTTATGAAATATTGCATATTAAAAACATGAAGAATGACACTCCTCAGATTCAGTAAGGCAGATGATCAAATAACAAATCACATTCAAGTGAGGAGCAGTGTACGACCTGTAAACCTGACAAGAGAGTGCTTGGTGATGACAATTTGATCTCTGTAAAGTGAGCCTGAATAGCCCTATTCAGGCAAAGGGATCCCTCTCAGAGGTCCGATTAGTTGAGAGGTCAGTTGACTTCTCCATATTAAGTGAGATTCCACCATTGGACATTGTTGGATCAAGCCATGGTGATAAGACATCAGTGATTGGGGAGATGGCACAAGGATATTCATCCTTGAGCCACACTTATAAGAGTAATGGGGTATATACCTGCACAACATATGTTTGAAGATATTGAAAGAAGAATCAATGTTTTTGTGCATCTTTCTGCAGGGATACCATTAGGATTTTCCTTTGGGAAAGTGATATCAATTTTTGCTTGAAGAAGGTGGTAGTGATTCTAATGAAAATCCGAAATGCCTCGAAGAAATTATTAAGCTACTATCTACAATACACTGGTTGCTTTTAGATATGTGAAAAGGAATATGTAGAAACCCAGTGATAGATTGAGTAAAGGTGTCTGGTAATCAAGACAAATTGCTCTATCTACATATATTTCCCCTTAAAGGCCCTGTACCAAAATTGTTTTATTTTATTTTGATCATCTGCCATAATAAATCTGAGGAATGTCATTTTACATGTATATATTATGTGATGTTTGATAAGGAATAATTCTTGTTTGAGTGAATAATACAAAACAGTATATTAAAATTGTTGGACTTGGCCCTTTTTGCAGGGTCTTCCCTGAACTTTTTGCCCTCCTACTGTATTTTGTCTGACCTGTTTTTGTTGGTTTTATGACTCTGGGCACTTTACCACTGCTGAGCAGTGCTAAAGTGCATATGCTCTCCCTGTGGTAAAATTATATATGGATTAGTGACTCCATGATTTGCTTGTTTGGCTTACATGTCAGACCCTAGTACAGTGCGCTGCGTGTGCCCAGGGCTTGTAAATACAATGCTGCTGGTGGGCTTGCAGCACTGATTGTGCCACCCACTGGAGCAGCTTGTAAAGTGTGTCTCAGGTCTGCCATTGCAGAGCCTATGTGTAGTCTGGTACTGTCATGCTGACTGGGCAAGTGCACCCACTTGCAAGTCCCTAAATCTTCCCTTTTATACATATTAGTCACCCCTATGGTAGACCCAAGGGCAGGGTGCATTGTAGGTGAAAGGTAGGACATGCCCTGATGTGTGTGGCATGTCCTAATAGTGAATTACAGCCATTTTCGTTTTTCACTATTGCAAGGCTATCTATTCCCCATAGGCCAGAATGGGCAGTTAGATTGTAACATCTTATAATCCTAACTGACTTAGGGAACTAGGTAGAAATTTGAGTTTAGTATGCCTGAACTCAGAATGATAAAATACATATTTTAGTGAAGTTGGTTTTAACATTCTGTGTTTGAAAATACCACTTTTAGAAAGTAGGTATTTTCTTGCCTAAATATCCAAGCCTGCCTCTGCTAGGTTGTGTATTCCTTAGCAGGAGTTTGAGTGACAGGGGCTGGGGGATTCCAGGAGACAGGGTGAACCAGCACAGTGCTGAATAGAGAGATCTGCATGCAGAAGGGAGGGAGGAGTTGCACCTGGGACCTGAATAGGGCTGTGCCTTCCCTCCACATTGATGGCTCCACCTCCTGTGGTGTGTCTAATGTTCCTGGCCTTCACTGTCAAAGGAAGAGAAGGAGTCCTGGAAACAAAGTGCTCCAGAACTGACCAGAAATGGTTTGGGTTAGGTACAGACACTCTCTGCCTTCAGAGACAAAGGATTTTGGTGTATAAAAAAAGGGAACCCTGATCCCAGAACTTTAGGTCACTTCTGGGAACAAAGACAAACCTTTGCTAAGGAGAAGAACCAGGAAGCTGAAGGAGGAGACTACCCTGCGCTGTGTGTTTGGGGGTTGGCCTGCAGTGGCTGCTTCTTTGCCAAAGAAAGGAGAAGAGGACTGAGTGTGCTTTTTATCAACTTGAAGAAGAATCTCCAAGGGCTTGAACTAGAGATTGCCTCCTGCCTGAAGTCTCAGGGCTACAAGACTTCACCAACCATCTCCCCCCTGAGTTCCCTTGCTGGGAATTGAAGTGCCTGCTGTTGTGCTGGGCATTCTGAGAGACTGTGTGTTGCTGGGAGCTGGAAGCGCGACACCACAATGAGAAAAAAGCAAAACCAAAGGAGATGATGGATGGAGTGTTGAACGTTACAAGCACTCACCCCTAGTCAACTGATCTGGGTTTAATCCATCATCATTCTTTAGCTCACTCCGCCACCCCAGTTCAGACATGGCCATATGCAAATCAGTCTGACCCTGTGCCTCATGGGAACAGCCCAGCCCGAACTGCCAAGCCATGCCTTCCCTGGACCGGAAACAAACTTCCTAGGACCAGTTTCTGGCATTACAGCCGTCTTCAGCCAGGCTTGCTTGAATCCAGTGGCAAAGTGAGCAAGGGACTCACGTCTGAGCATACTCTGCCAACTTATGGCGAACAAAGCGGTACAAAAGGGGGTGGTGATGGACGGAGCATCTGAACCAATCAAACACTCACACCCAGTCAACAGATCTGGGTTTAATCCATCACCGTTCTTTAGCCCACTCAGGTATCGCTTTTTTCACCCTAAGTTGGCAGGGTATGCTCAGATGTGAGTCCCTCGCTCACTTTGCCACTGGATTCAAGATAGCCTGGCTGATGAGGGTTATGAACCCAAAACGGGTCCCAGGATGATTGTTTCCGGTCCAGGGAAGACATGGCTTGGCAGTTCGGGCTGGACTGTTCCCATGAGGCACGGGGTCAGACTGATTTGCAAATGGCCATGTCTGCACTGGGGTGGCAGAGTGAGCTAAAGAATGGTGATGGATTAAACTCAGATCAGTTGACTGGGGGTGAGTGTTTGATTTGCTCAATTGCTTTTTTTGCCATAAGTTGGCAGGGTATACTCAGACGTGAGTCCCTTGCTCACTTTGCCACTGGATTCAAGATAGCCTGGCTCATGAGGGTTATGAACCCGAAACCGGTCCCAGGATGCTTGTTTCTGGTCCAAATAACTCTCAATTTGTGAGGCGCTATTTCCACGGTCGTACATCTGGCCCTTCATCTATAATATGTGCGCAAAGGATACAGAACAGTTTTATAAATCTGATGAAGGTTGCTTTATGTTTTGCTTTTGTTTTTCTTAAGTGTGGAAATCCAGAGTTATAAAGCAGTGATCTAAAACAAGGGAGGATACGGGGTGGTGTTCTCTGTCCTGTGGTGCATTGATGATGCTGCCTGATGAAAGTCTAGAATACTATTTTACATTGTATCCTCTGTGTTTTATTGCAAGGTGTGCTGTGCCCATCCATGCGTAGTGTGCAAGGGCATGACTGTGCACTTTGCACTTTTCAAAGTGCGGGTGGGCGGATCTGTTGTGACTGCTTTGATTTTTTGTGGCCTTGGCTGTTTGCTCGTGTTACCCTTCGCTCTATCACCCCCAGAGTTGGTATTTTTCTGTTGCTAATATTATCTTTAATGCTGCCACTATGTTAATTGCTATAATATGACTCCAATTTCTATTTTCAAGATGAGCAGAAATCATGTGGAGCAATACAGGGAGATGTGAGTCGAAAGGCTGTTTAAACTTAGTTGTCTCTATGATTGCCTCTCTTGAATATGAATTGAGGATTTTCTGGGATTTATGGCCCCTTAATATATTTAAATGCAGCTATAAAATGTGCTGGTATGGAAAAGCCAGGACCAATTACAAGGGACATTCCATGCTACGTTCTAGGAATGACATCACAAGAAATTACTTAATTTGATGAGCAGCAACACCCCATCCATCATCCCCTTTGGTTTTGCTTTGTTTGCCCGAGTTGGCAGGGTATGCCCAGACGTGGGTCCCTTGCTCACTTTGCCACTGCATTCAAGCTAGCCTGGCTGATGACGGCTGATTAGCTGGAAGCCGGTCCCAGGATGCTTGTTTCCGGTCCAGGGAAGTGAGGAAAATTAAATTTTTGGTCATGTTATGTTCCCTAGCGCGTACCCCACCGACTCCATGTACCAGCTTAAGGTGCATGTAACTTCCCTCCTGTACCAGCTATGAAGACGCAAATACATTTGCGTCCAACGTTAACTTGTCCTCTTTCAGATCCACCATGAATGGATTATATAGTCCGTTCCTAAGTATGCTATGCCACCGTCTTTTTGTAGTACACTTTACGTGTTTTCCTGCTCCAGCAGAGTAGGCCCTGAATTTCTGCCATCGAACCTCTTTTGTGGCTCCTGACTCTGGCAGCCTCTGCCCAGGCTACCTCTGTACCCGTGAACTCTGACTTACTTTCAGCGCGGCCCCTCGCGCTCAGCTCAGCCTGCTTTCTGCCAAGACTGACTATAACCTTCGAGTTATCTGTTCCGCTCCCCGAGAATACATTCCTGCCTACTAGATCCTGTAAACATCCTCTCCAGCTGCAGAGCCAAAGGGCCGACCTGTCTCAATGCAAGTAATTCATAGCCTCTGTTACCATGCTTCCATGGAAGGCCCCGTGCCCCCACGCTTCTCATGTAGACACTTAGGCGCTCATACACGCATCCACAGTTAGTATAGAATAGCCTCTGCCCCAGAGACCTTTCCGTCCAGATAGTATGGTTCCTAAACATCAGATATCAGATATGATAGAAGTACAAGTTGATCTGACATGCCAGACTTCTGTCTCTTTCCGTCAGTGTAAATGTCAAGTCCCCTGCACCCCGTCAATCACACGTCATGCAGCTGCGCGCGCATCCAAGCTTCCAAATTCTGCTGACATCGCAACAATTCTGTTAGCACCACCCCTTGGTGCCACCCACTTGCGTCACCTATCAGTGACGTTTCTAGCACACACCTCTGGTTCACGCCTAGTTCACGCCTCTTGAGTACGTATTAATATCACGTGTATACTGTTATCTTCTCTTCTCTCAGCTGTTACGCCTCTTGCATTATTCTTTATGATATGAATTAAGTATATAAGCTATGTATTGTTAATAAACGGAAGCGCTCTATCCCTTCTGACACCCCTGTGGTGGTCAGAACATGATATCCTGGTCTAGACCATTCCTTTATGAGGAATAAAACCCTTAGAAACTCTAACACCACGGACTCTGTCTTTTTTCATTCTGATTGAGTTATTATTGATTAAGTACTTACCTGCATAGAAATTAAGAGAGTAAATTAATTATTTACGTCATTTTGGCGCCCGAACAGGGACCCCTCCCCCACCTCACGCGCCGGTTGGTGCGTTGCAAGCTATGTCCCCTGCCATCAGTTAGAAGGAACCTACGCGTACTGGCAGGATTTCCTGCATCTCCCTCTGACTCAGGGAGGTGACGAAGACTGCGATCAGTGCCCAGACGAGGCGGTGAGGAGTGCGGAGGATCCCGACCAGAGCCTAGCCGAAAGAAGCAAGGTCCGAGGTGTCAAGAGGCCCACCAGGTTTCCGAAGTTTTCCGAAGTTTTCCGAAATTTTCCGAAGTTCTCCGAAGTTTTCCGAAGTACCGAGTCGAGTCCAGTCGAGTTTTCCGAGGCCTTCTGTTTCCGTGCTTCCCGGTGAGTACCATTGCTGGGTCGTATCTAGACGGGTTTGGGTACGCAAGTCCGGTCTGCACTGTTTTTAGGCAGTGTATCTGTACTGTTTAGCAGTATATCTAGTATTCCGAATTTCTGCACTGTTACACCAGTGTATCTGTACTGTTGAGCAGTACATCCAGTATAGGGGGGTAGTCATCTATGTTTAAATGTCTTCTTATGTGATTAATGTTGTGGTATGAATGTGACTGTTTAAACGTGTATTATTGTGTTTCTCGTATAACATAGTTGTCAAGAGTATTAAGGAATAAGGATTGAGCATTCAGTAATAAGTAAGCAAAATGCCGTTTTTCAACAAGTTAAAGCAGATAGGAACTAGGAAAGGGATACTGGAGGAAGAAATTCCTATTCCCCCTAGGGACACTCCAGGCAATTTTATGTACCAGAAGCATGGCATAGATGCCATATTATATCTAGATTTATGGGCCGATTACACCAAACACCTAGACGAAAGACACAGATGGCCTGTCACCGGAACATGGGATGCCGAGTGCATCATGAGGGTAGAAGAAGCACTATGGAAAAAGAAAGCTAGACAATCTCAGAAGGACGCCATAGAATTTTGGCGTAAGGAATCACGTAAGCGTGCTGACAAAGCACTCCGTAGAGAAGACAGACTTAAAGAATCAGAGAAAGACCAAGAAAACGAATTAGTTACTGAAGGGATCCGAGTAAAAACAGAACAAATAGACCGTGCCCGAAATAACCTTATAAACGGTATGTATCTTGCAGCAGATGGCACATCTGAAGCCCTATCAGAAATACAGAAAAACTTACCGACACCATTAGTTCCAACTAAAGTAATGCATAAAACTACTAAAGACATATTCCTAAATTCATATTTAGAGGATGTAGCACCAGCTTACACCAATCTGCCTGTTCGTGCCCTGCCTACTGACAGGGATGGGGGTGGCATTACGCCCCCAGATCATGTTCCGCCGGTACCGGGCCAGACCTCCCCTGTTCCGCCAGCTCCGCCACTTCCCGCACTCAAGACTGACCTTCCGAAACAAGTCCTCCCTGATCTTACTAAACGACAAATTCAAGTTCAGATACAGACTCCGCGGAGAGATAATGCCCAAGCATCCGCCTCAGGAGGTGCGACTGCGGGTCCTCAGACCCCGCCACCGACACACAGATTCAATTTAAGGGACACGCAGAATCCTTTCCAGTCTCCCCACTTGTCGCGTCTTGACGCATTAAAGGAAAACATGTCAGTTTGCAGATATGATCCAGTACCCGGAAGAAACGATCTAATGATATTAGCATCACTACTATTAAGATCTGCCACCGATAGCTTGCTATGCTATGTAGGAATGAAGGAGCGTCTCGATAGAATATACGAGTTTGTTCAGACAGGGAAAGACCCTGACAGTGTAAAAGAAGCCATGCATAAACAGAAAGTTGACATTCAAGCCCAGATATTACGATTTTTCATAAATTGTCTAATAAGAGAACGAGACAGGCCCGAGACAGATCAAAGTGAATTAGACGGACTAAACAAGTGGGGTCAAAATATAGCCGAAGGAAAACATGATAGAGGGGCAAGTCGCACTACAATCAGTCACAATGAAGTCCCAGGGGCACCCCTCTCAGGCTCACAGAATGTTTCCCTTGGTTTTTCAGGACAGCCCATTGTAAATGAAGTATCAGAACCAGTACCATTAGCTGTAGGTCCATTATCCCGAGTTACAGATTTGTTACTTACGAAATCATGTCCAGAAAATCTGTTAGGAATTAAAACACTGAAGGCTCTAGGAGCTATAATATGCTGTTCCCCGGAGGGAGTCAGACTCTTTCTACGGGATTTCAAGGGTCATTATGTTTTACGTGATTTTGATGTCAGATTGAAAAATGTACCAGATCACTTATGGGCAAAAGGCCCAGCTGATGTAGGTTGTATGCATATCACTCCATATCGTGTTACACTCAAGACAGGAGTTGTCCTACCCAGAATCAGACAATACAAGTTACCACCCGATGCTGTAGTGGCTTTACTGAAAATAATTGAAGAGCTTATTGCCCAGGGGGTGGTCGTCGAGACCGACTCCAATATCTGTAATTCACCCATCATTCCAATTCTTAAACGTACAGACCGCAATGCACCGCCAGTATATCGGCTGGTGATTGATCTTCGAGAACTGAACAAGTGCATCGTACCACAGTACCCTGTGGTCCCCGATATCTCCTCCCTATTGACTGCTATTGATTCAGAAGCAACGTTCTTTACTGTAATTGACCTCAAGAACGCTTTCTTCAGTGTACCTATTGACACGGAGAGCCAATATCTCTTCGGATTCAGTTTAAATGGACGAAGTTTCAAATTTTCCCGCGCACCTCAAGGATTTACAGAAAGCCCCAGCATCTATAGTCAAGCACTGAAAAGACAACTAGATTGTATTCAAATGCCAGTTAATACCGCTTTACTGCAATACATCGATGATCTACTGATCACCGCACGAAGTGAGCCCGAATGTGAACAAGCATCACTGACAGTTTTGCATTTCCTGGCCGACAAGGGACACAAGGTGTCTCCTTCGAAGCTACAATTCTGTGTTCAGCAAGTTGTGTACTTAGGTCACTTGCTGTCCAAAGTGGGGAGACAGCTCACTCCCGATCGCATTCAGTTAATTGTAAATATGCTACGACCACAGACACAAAAGGAAGTGCGGGCCTTTATAGGCCTCACCTCATACTGCAGACAATGGATTCCTCAATATGCATTTCTAGCTAAACCACTCATCCAGTTAACGACACAGGAGGCAGCAACTTCGCCTGCCCTCCCTTGGACTCAGGAACATACACAAGCCTTTGAGGAATTAAAGAAAGCATTATGCCAAGCACCAGTTTTAGCGACACCATGTTACAGCAAACCGTTTACACTTTTTGTTACAGAACGTGACGGTACAGCATTGTCTGTCCTCACTCAAGATCAAGCAGGGTCACATAAGCCTTGCGCTTATTTTTCAAGTACATTGGATTCAGTAGCTCAGGCACTCCCTGCGTGCTTAAAGTCAGTAGCAGCAACAGCGTTAGCAATCAGACAAAGCGATTCAATCGTTCTAGGTCATCAGTTAACAGTACAAGTCCCACATTCTGTAGAGGTTCTTTTAAACAGAACCCAAACTCAACACTTGACTATAGCACGACTGACAGGTTACGAATTGACACTATTCCAGCCACACATAGAAATCAGACGCTGCAGTATCCTGAACCCAGCAACACTGTTACCTACAGATATGACAGATCCAGTTCCGCATGATTGCATAGAGATCATTAATGCAGTAACGAAACCCCGACGAGACTTAACAGATGTCCCATTGACAAATCCAGACCTGACACTTTATGTGGATGGTTCATGTATGAGAACAAGTACAGGAGAGTTAGTGGCCGCGTATGCAGTGACCACTGAAACTGAAGTTAAAGAAACACATCGTATTGATACACTGTCTGCTCAAGCGGCAGAGCTCATCGCTCTGACCCGAGCCTGTATTCTAGCCAAGAACAGAAATGTCAACATATACACAGATTCCCGTTATGCGTTCGGAGTCGTACACGACTTCGGCATGCTGTGGCAAGAACGAGGTTTTCTGACCTCTCATGGTGCCAAGATACAACACGGTCCTCTTATTCAAGCACTGTTAGAAGCAATACATCTGCCTTCAGCCATATCCGTCATGAAGTGTAAAGCACATACTAAAGTCACAGATTCTGTTTCCCAGGGTAACGACCTGGCAGATCAGACAGCAAAACATACAGCACTGACCGACACTCAGATAACTGATACGACAATGACAACAGATCCGACAAACTGTATGACAGTCAGGGATCCCACACTAGATGTTATCGACATTCAGACACATGCTACTGCAGAAGAAATAAAGAAATGGATCGAACTAGGAGGGATCCAGACAGATCAAGGTTGGATGACGAAGGGAAAATCTACATGGTTTCTCCCTGACTCTATGGTTCAAGTTATGATAAATACAGCACATAGTCCTGCACATCTAGGAGAGAAAGCAATGTTAGACAGTTTGCAAAATCTCTGGAACAATAAACACTTACGAGCAGCAGCAAAACAGAAAGTGCGTACTTGCATGATCTGTTGTCAGTTCAATCCAGGTAAAAGCGTCCCTGTAGAGCAAGGTGGATTTCATCCTCCCGATCACCCTTTTGAAGTCCTCCAGATGGATTATATCCAGATGGACCGTTGTCGAGGATTTAAATATGTTCTCGTAGTTGTCTGTGCTCTGTCCCGCTGGACCGAAGCATACCCAGTCCCAGATTACACTGCTCCGATCACTGCCAAGCAGCTGGTTCGTGAATTTTTCCCACGATACGGCCTGCCTCGTGTCGTGTACTCAGATAACGGTCAGCCATTCTCATCTGCATTAATGAAAGAAGTTTCCTTATTACTGGGATACCAGTGGAAGTTCCATTGTGTCCGACATCCAGAAGCCGCAGGCCTTGTTGAAAGGCATAACCAGACACTAAAGATCCGCCTTGCCAAAATATGTCAGGAGAAAGGGGTCGACTGGATAGTCGCCCTGCCAGTGGCACTATTCTACATGAGAATGGTCGCCCATTCGAGATCAGGGCTATCTCCGTATGAGGTGGTCTTTGGAAGACCACCGAATATGTGGGGGACGCCCATTCCAAAAAAGATTACTGATGTTGATTCTAACATGTTGACAGATTACCTTGCCTCCTTGATGTCTGCACTCCAATCATGTCGTTCACAGGTTGCCGCAGCTTTCCCCGACAACACTGATGTAAAGCCACACGACGTCCGTCCTGGTGATACGGTACTCGTCCGAAATTTCGACAGAAAGAGTCCGCTGGAGCCCCGCTGGAAGTCTCCGAAGACCGTTCTTCTAACAACAAGGACGGCAGTGAAAATCGAGGGAAGAAAGGGGTGGGTCCATACGAGTCATATAAAAAAAATTTCCGGACTGAAACCTGAGCAAGACTCGTCCACCCCCACCAAAGACTGTGTCAAACAAAAAGACTTTACGGAATCTGAACGAGAAAAAACTCCTCAAGAAAATTATCGCATGAAATTATGATCTAGCAAGTCAGACAGTTTAATTGTTTAAGTCCTCCCCTAGGTGAATCGGTTAAATAGTTTCTGACATGTATCCCCTAGATCGAGATAGAGAGAGAGAGAGAGAGGCAAAGAAACGTACATATTGTAAATCACTTCGTAGTCACTGCATAGTGACACTATTAATCATGTTTATTCTTAGTATTCTAATTATTGTTGTCAGCATCCTATTGCCTATCTATTACCCTATTTTCAAGCGTGAACAATCTGCTTACAATGTATCTGCTGAACACACTTTTAGTGAGTTACCTCCACACGAGCTTTCCTACAGACTTGCGCTGCGCAACAACACATTCATTAGTATGTTACATCATTCTCATCAAACTAACAATGCTACAAATTGCTGGATATGTGGCCGACTCCCTCCCTACCAGAATTACAAGGGAGCCCTGCCCCTCTTTCCATATCCGTTCACTCACAATGGCTCCTGCGGAGCATGGTTTAAAATAATTAATTCTTTAGATCCCGACATTGCTGTTTTCAATGGGGGCTGGGTTTGGGGAAATCTGAACTTGGTCCTGCTCGACGTCTGTTACCCAGATAAGGAGGGACTCCCCACCAGAATGGGAACTGATCTAGAAAATGAAGTATATGGATTAGGTAATTATACAATTAGCCTTATGATTCTCACTGTCGAATCCGAAGCCACACCAGTTCTACCCGTTATGTCAGTACTGCCAGTCACTGGTGAATTATGCATCAAAAAGAAAGGTTCAGTACACTTAGGTCATAGTAAATGCACTACTGTGGTCGAATTCAGTGATCATGGAAAGTCGTCTTTTAAAGCTATTAGTCACTCTTACTTTGTTTGTGGTCATACCGCATACATACGTCTACCTCCAGATTGGGATGGTACCTGTTACATTGCATTCCTTCTGCCACCTGTTTTTCTAGCTCCTCCTGATTACCATAGAAATACCAATCTAGTAAAGAATAGACCCAGAAGAGACATCCCACTTGTCGACTACACAGAAACGGCATGGGAACAGTACACCGACTTTAATAAAGGATTCTTTTTCTTTTTAGGCCCTGTTCAGAATAGTAAATTAATACGTAGATTAACTAGAACACTTGAAGCAGTAGTAAATGAAACTGCCTCCGCCTTAGGTAACTTAACAGAAGAGCAGTCCGCCATGCGGGTTGTTGTCCTTCAGAATCGTCTTGTTATTGACGTCATCTTGGCAGATAGAGGTGGAGCCTGTAAGGTCATCGGGTCAAGTTGCTGTGTTTTCATACCACAAAACGCACCATCTGTATATCAAGCTATCACCCGTCTTCATAAAATTGCAAATCAGATACATCAGAATCCAGGCACCTGGACTTGGTCCGGTTGGTTCTGGACAACGTTAACAGCTTGGGGATGGAAGATCCTATCCTTCCTAGGCATTGGCCTAGTCCTAGTATTCAGTTGCTGCCTGTGCCTGCAGTGTGGGCCAGCGATTTGTGGACTGTGTGCCACGTCATGTATTGAACACTCCAATTTTCTCTCAAAACATAATCGAAAGAAAGAAGAACAAATGATGTTACAAGAACAAACTGATAGATTCATGAGGATCGATATTTCATGAAGGGTCCGTAGGGAACAAGGAGGGAATGAGGAAAATTAAATTTTTGGTCATGTTATGTTCCCTAGCGCGTACCCCACCGACTCCATGTACCAGCTTAAGGTGCATGTAACTTCCCTCCTGTACCAGCTATGAAGACGCAAATACATTTGCGTCCAACGTTAACTTGTCCTCTTTCAGATCCACCATGAATGGATTATATAGTCCGTTCCTAAGTATGCTATGCCACCGTCTTTTTGTAGTACACTTTACGTGTTTTCCTGCTCCAGCAGAGTAGGCCCTGAATTTCTGCCATCGAACCTCTTTTGTGGCTCCTGACTCTGGCAGCCTCTGCCCAGGCTACCTCTGTACCCGTGAACTCTGACTTACTTTCAGCGCGGCCCCTCGCGCTCAGCTCAGCCTGCTTTCTGCCAAGACTGACTATAACCTTCGAGTTATCTGTTCCGCTCCCCGAGAATACATTCCTGCCTACTAGATCCTGTAAACATCCTCTCCAGCTGCAGAGCCAAAGGGCCGACCTGTCTCAATGCAAGTAATTCATAGCCTCTGTTACCATGCTTCCATGGAAGGCCCCGTGCCCCCACGCTTCTCATGTAGACACTTAGGCGCTCATACACGCATCCACAGTTAGTATAGAATAGCCTCTGCCCCAGAGACCTTTCCGTCCAGATAGTATGGTTCCTAAACATCAGATATCAGATATGATAGAAGTACAAGTTGATCTGACATGCCAGACTTCTGTCTCTTTCCGTCAGTGTAAATGTCAAGTCCCCTGCACCCCGTCAATCACACGTCATGCAGCTGCGCGCGCATCCAAGCTTCCAAATTCTGCTGACATCGCAACAATTCTGTTAGCACCACCCCTTGGTGCCACCCACTTGCGTCACCTATCAGTGACGTTTCTAGCACACACCTCTGGTTCACGCCTAGTTCACGCCTCTTGATTACGTATTAATATCACGTGTATACTGTTATCTTCTCTTCTCTCAGCTGTTACGCCTCTTGCATTATTCTTTATGATATGAATTAAGTATATAAGCTATGTATTGTTAATAAACGGAAGCGCTCTATCCCTTCTGACACCCCTGTGGTGGTCAGAACATGATATCCTGGTCTAGACCATTCCTTTATGAGGAATAAAACCCTTAGAAACTCTAACACCACGGACTCTGTCTTTTTTCATTCTGATTGAGTTATTATTGATTAAGTACTTACCTGCATAGAAATTAAGAGAGTAAATTAATTATTTACGTCAGAAGACATGGCTTTGCAGTTCGGGCTGGACTGTTCCCATGAGGCACAGGGTCAGACTGATTTGCAAATGGCCATGTCTGAACTGGGGTGGCAGAGTGAGCTAAAGTATGGGGATGGATTAAACCCAGATCATTTGACTGGGGGTCAGTGCTTGATTTGCTCAATCGCTCTGTCCATCATCGCCTTTGGTATCGCTTTTTTTGCCATAAGTTGGCAGGGTATGCCCAGACGTGAGTCCCTTGCTCACTTTGCCACTGGATTCAAGATAGCCTGGCTGATGAGGGTTATGAACCCAAAACCGGTCCCAGGAGGCTTGTTTCCGTTCCAGGGAAGACATGGCTTGGCAGTTCGGGCTGGACTGTTCCCATGAGGCACAGGGTCAGACTGATTTGCAAATGGCCATGTCTGAACTAGGGTGACAGAGTGAGCTAAAGAATGGTGATGGATTAAACCCAAATCAGTTGACTGGGGTTGAGTGTTTGATTTGCTCAATCGCTCTGTCCATCATCCCCTTTGGTATTACTGTTACAACCACAGCATAAATGGAAAGGGGCTTGCGCAGTGGAGACGGAGCAGAGGATGAAGCGTCACACTCTCATCAGACCAAGAGAGGAGAGCAACTAGAGGGGGCATGGACACAAGGGAACTCTGCAATCTGCACATAATGTAGTATGGATGGACAGAAAACTCTGCAACGCGACAGGTAACAGAGCTTTTACCAAACTCCTTGTTCCAAACAGAGTTCAAGTGGTAAAATCTCTGTGAACTCTGCCGTTGGACTGGAGTCCACTGCCCAACCTTAATCAGCAGTCACTTTTATCCTCGCTGGGTCCAGCAGTCCTAATACTTGAGATCGTAATGTTTTATCTGAAGTCTAGTGCCCAAAATCACCCGCATAAAGCGTTCGCTGCCAATGAGTAGACTACAGAAAATGAGATCCTGTTGCTGCCAATAAGAAGGGTCAGCCTTTCTGGCTGCCTGTAGAATTTCCTGTGTGTGCTGGTGGCAAAGCACACAGGCTGTGATGGGGCAGGAATTGATTGTATTGAAGGTGCAGTGGGACCGACTGCGGTGCACCCTCTGCATTTCGTGGGTCTCCGAGAGGGGCAGCTGGAGGTTGTCCGGTAGCACAGACAACAGATAAGCGATCATGACTGCTTTTTCTGCACCCTCTGTGACCCCTTTTTCCAAAACATATTTATTAATCTCTGTTCTCCAAATCAGTCCCTTTCTGGTGTAAGAACTCTATGTTGTGTTCCCAGTCTGGGAGATGTTAGTATTGGGCCTTGGCGGGATCCAGCCTTTTGTCCACTCCATCTAGTCATGTGTGGATAGTGGATATGTCCTGCTGAAGTGATTTAACCTCTGAGGTGAGATCTGAAATGTTATTGTCCATCACTACAGGGTGGACCAAATTGACGAGATTTCTTTAAGGAGCACCTCCATGTCTGACTCAGAGGGCAATGTTGCTGCCCTGGGGGTCACCTTCATGGGCATCTAATATCATCTCTCCTTTTTCCAGAAGAACAGCTGGCAGGATGACTGCCAACATGTTGTGATATGGATGAGAACTAGTGCAAGCAGAATGAGTGTATCCTGAATCTCATTTCTCACGGCACATCCTGTTCTAGAGGAACATCCAAAGGGCAAAGAAAGCGAGCACCGCAAAATATATGACTAAAGGCCTAGAGTGTTGCCTTTCCGGCTGGTTGTGTAGGTTGGAGCAGTGTCCCTAGGTGCAATGTAGAGAGCACTCCCAGCGGGCAGGCATGCTGGAGTGTAGCAAGTAAAGTCCTAGTGGCTCTGGGTGATTTACCGTCAGCCCCTAAATTGTTCCGACAGCCAGATGCTCCCCACAGAGTTCTATTGCACCCGCAATGAATGACCAGGGGAGTTGAATGGCCCACCTGATTCATAGACATGGCTCTCAATGTCTGCTTGTTGTTATGAAAGACCAGGTCCACCAGTGGGATGATGGGTGGTGGAGCCAGCCCTGCCACAATGTAGTGAGTGAAGGCAGAGATGAGGCAGGAAGCCTTAACAAGCTACTCCTGCTGAAGGCAATGCTGAGGGGCATAACAGTTGGGGGACTGGTGTGTCCATGAAGGAAGCTCTCACCCCCTTCTGGCTGATAAGTCCACCATGGGTTTAGGCTTTCTGGTCTCCTCCAGTCTTCCTCCACCATTCACCCCATAATGGCGGGGAATAGGGAATTCCACAATGGGACCACTGGGCTGCCATTGACGTCAGGTCCCCCAGAGAACTAAACTTTATCAGGGTCCCACTTGCCCCCTCTGCAGTCCATGGGGAGCCGCAGTAACAAAAAGGTAGTTCAAAAGTAACAGGGGTATACCCAAATAACCCTTCTAAACCTGGGTATCAGATATAGTAAAAAAAACAACAACAATCGGTATGAAGGAATAAATACTGCACACATTTTGGTGAAGGTACTTTTAATTTACCTTCACTGTGTTTTTAGTTCACAATGAATATATCATACAAAGTTGTCTCCTCGTAGCCAATAACACCTAATCAATGAAATACAAAAATTTGCATGTACTCACTTTCTGGACAAAGACATGATCTCTACATATAAAGCACACAAAGTAGTTGTTTGACTTAGAAGTGTGTGTTTATGACTACCTCCGAGTGGTCTGTCCAGATGTGTATGGAAGCCACTATCAAAACTTTTTTATTCTTTAGGGTTACTTTGTGTGTTTTATATGTAGAGTTCATATCTTTGTACAGAATGTGAGTACATGCGAATTTTTGTATTTCATTGATTAGGTGTAACATAAAGGTAGGCAGGTGAGGGGAGGAGGTTGTGTGCAGGGGGCCACGTCCTGGGGGAGGGTCCTAGGAGCTGGCTGCCATGTCTAAGGGCCAATACGGGCCAATGCATGGCAACACCTAGCCCTGCCTGCAATCCCCAGTAGACTGTGGCATGACCAATGATAGTATGAAGGCCACCCAGCAGTTCAGGGCACAGAAAGACCCTGTGTGATGTCAGGAGCAGCACTGTTGCTGCAGGATGAGTGAGAGGTCACACAGGATTTGGCCTTGGGACCACAGCATAGGCAGGTGCAGTCTAGGGGCGGTATTGCAGGCAAGTGGCAGAGGTAGATGGTCGGGACCTAAGGTGAGCCCAGGGCCATCATCTCTCCAGAAGGCTCGTTATGGTCCAGCTTGAAAGGCCACCCAGCTCTGCAGCGCCGGATTCAATGTACCATGCTGTGGGAGGAAGTCCCAGGGCAATGCCTCTGGAGCGGCCGAACAGGCTAGGATGGACTGGTGATGCGCGCAGCCGAATCAGTTTGGGGTAATTTTGGTTTGCCCCAAGCTCCGCCTCCAAGAGCCATTTTCTTACTAACATAATTTGCAAGAATGCAAAGCCTTTCTGTAGCATTCTCAGGATAGCCACTTTGAAAAATCACTTCTATTTCATGTAGGTGATGATGGGTATGTCCCATTTTCTCTATCTATTTATAGTCTTCCAATGTTCAGTCCACACAGTCTCAATAGAGGCAGTACGGCATACATACATACTTGCTTTGAATGACTAGATACCACTGGAGTTCTACAGAAATCCCCAAAAGTAGCAAGCAATATCATTGTCACCTGTTGAGTGCTGTATGGCATCACCGTGTATGGGATTAATTCTCAATCTTACCCCTGAACAACAGCCCACCCAGATTCCTGGGGTAGGATGTAGAAAGAGACACGTAAGTCAGGATCGGCAGATGTGTGTCAGACTTGTGGCCTCACATTTTACCTGGCCTGCCAGCTTGGTTGCTGCATTACAGTGGTTGGACATATTTTTTGCAATATTGGGGTTGTTCACATAAAATCCTGACTCACCAGAGATGCACCACCATAATGCCATAATCAGACTGTCAGGAATCCTTGGCTCTCCAGGGATCATGCCCAGTGACCCAGGGCAAGGTCCCATTTCTCAGACTCCACAATAAAAGCGTGCTATGGGCCAGCCTTGTAGACTGTGGCAGACAAACCAGTGGAGGCTGGGAAGTCACAGGATGGTAGAATCACATGGTAACACAGATGAACGCTTTGGGTGCAAGGTGGAAAGAGCTGGGAAATTCCGGGAGAACAGGAAAATTCCAGAGAAACCCGAACATTCAGGAAGCAGCCAGGAGGTTCTGAACACTTCCAAGTGAGAGCTTGGATATTTTATTCACCAGACAAAATGTTACAATTTAATTGGTAGCAGCAGTTGATGGGTTCTCTATTCTTGTCAAATGGGTCGCACCATATGCATTCCCCCACATTTGGTGCCATAGAGTGGTTAGGGCTGTGCCCAGGCCAAAAATGTCACTCCGCTGGCAGAATTGGTGGAATTTGGGCGACTCTGCATTACTCTTATTAACACGTAGTTCTGTCCAAAGTCTTTTGAAATGTGAGCAAGACTTAGCATTCCATGCATGATTTCCATTCTCTAGAAGAACTTCCAGTCAGATGTTTTTTATTGGCGGTCGTCGTGAGCAGTCATGGTCACGGTCAGAGGGGCTGCTTCTTGCATACATGTTTTACTCGAGCAGTAACAACATCAACTTGAATGTCTGCGTGCTGCTATTTGCACTGATTTTTCAGTGCTAAATTGGCTACTGGCACTATCTATGTGAGCAGTGCAACATGCATATTTTGGTTTTTTTGGTGGAACTCCGCAGAATCTCGCTTAGTTTTTATGTAATTCCACAGAGTAAGATTCCGTGATTTCCACCCACCCTTGGTTAGAGCTTCCAAAGATACAGACCTTTGCTTGCTGCCATTCTGGAATTCCTACTGGTTTTAATATTCTCTACTATTGGAGGCAGAACTCTGTATTCGGTGCCCAAACTCTATCCTGGCCATCTAGGGGCTAGTCATGGCCTCTCCACCTCCTTACCCTGGTAAGCCAATCCACTGATACTGACAAGACATTGCATCCTGTTGTACACAAGTATACGTGGACTAATGATACCTTATGATAATGCCAATGTGTGCATTGCAGACCGATGATCCTTCATGTTTGTCTTCCTCTAACCAGCCTTCCCGAGGTCAGCAGGCTAAGATGCTTATGAGGAGTTTCTTTTCTCTCTATCTACCTTCCCCTCTTGTACAGTAACTTTTGATTCTAGGGCCTCATTTATGAGGCCGTGCGTCACTTTTACGCCGCCGGTGTGTCACTTTTTGTGACGCACCAGCAGCGTAAAAAATGCGCCTTGTTGCGCCATATTTACAAAGTGACGCATCTAGGTAGATGCGTCACTTTGTAAACCCCTGCGCCACATTATACCTGCGCCAGGTATAATGTATGCAAGGGGGCGTATTGACGCAAGAAAGGGTCGTAAAAGTGACATAGTGAAATCTATGAGATTTCACGGCGTCACTTTTAGGACACTGTTGCGTCAAAATCTTGCGCCTGCCTCACAGCAGGCGTAGGACTGACGCAGGCCCTTTCACATAGGGCTTGCCCCATGTGAAAGGACCCATTGCTGGAGTTGCGTCACTTTTGTGACACACTTCAGCAATGCGTCACTTTTGCGCTTACAGATACATCAGAAATATTGACGTATCTGTAACTCCTCGCGACATGATGCGTCATACATTAAATATGACGCATCAGGAATGTCACAAGGAGTGCGTATTGAGAAGTGACGCATCGCTGCTTTCACGCAGCGATGCGTCATTTCTCATAAATGAGGCCCCTGGTGTGCATTATAGATCCTATTTGACTACTTGTCTTATGAAATGCATAGTTGAGAGAATGTTGTCAGTGTAAAAATATTTACACTGACAACATTCTTTCAACTATGCATTTCATAAGACAACACACAATAAAGGCAACATGGAAATAATAAGACACATGTTACACATGAGACATGATGCTACAAAAATTTAAGTACACAGAAATACTTTACATTTTTATATTGGAGGACTGACCACCAAGTTGTTTTGAGGGTTCTCACAATGAAGCGGGGAGAGCCTAGTGTTCCGCATATGGGGATGAAAGGATACCTCTAGCATTTCCTATGCCTACAGACATGTCCAGCACTGGAAGCCCTGCCACTGCTAGTAGCAATTTCTGGCTCTAAAGGTGTGAAAAAACACTGCACTGCAGCACCTATCTCCGTGCATGCTCAGCTGGGTGCGTTGTCCCCCGTACAGATGAGGAATATTTTTAAGACCAACTCCCTTATTACCTCTGATTCTTCTAGAGGAACACTGAGACCCCTCTCTTCTTTATACCCAGCCACTTATGGGATTTCCCAAACAAAAGTCACAGAAGGATTGAGGAGGAGTTTGTGGTGGTCCTTCCCTGGCTCAGGAATAGCCAACATGCTGTTCCTGTCTGTGTGTTAGTTGTGGCCTGCAAAATCTCAGCCTTTGCTATGTCGTGCTCCACCTCCAGTACAGTGTTTTCTGCCCTCATAGCACAGGCAGAGAAATCTGTGAGGTATGCATAATAAGTAGAAACACATATATATATATATATATTCACTGAAAAAACCATAGGTTATAGACCATATATAGTTAGGTACCTCTGCATTGGTACCTACATGTTGCTACGTAAATAAAAAAAACAAAAAAAAACAACAAAACGAACAATCAATAAACATACAATATTTTGAAAGTCTATCATTCTTGTTTCCTTATAGTACGCTCCCCGGACCGCTTTCCGGTGCGCGTACCGGGCGCACCCCACGAAAACAAACAATTTTTTTTTTTTTTTTTTGCCCCGCGGGGCCCTTTTAAAGCCTCCACATAAAACCTAGGGGGTCAGGGAGGATCTACTATGCCCCCTTATGGTCATTTGCCCCTTCGTTTTGGCCTCCTCTTGTCTCTCGATCCTACCGAGAGACAAGATGGCGGCCGCTCCGGACTGTTTAGAATGTTGACAGACACCAGAGAGCCAATCAGCTTCGCTTCGCAAAGTTCTGTTACGCGAAAAGTACGCGAACAGGAGCGCTACACGGGACGCTGTCACAGATATATCTGTTTTTTAAAACGTTCATTTCTCAAAATCCACTGGAGCACATATATTGAGACCCAGCAAAGGCATATCGGGCTAACAGTCCCTACAATTTTGCCAAGTTTCGTGCAAATCCATTCAGCCGTTCGAGCTAAAAGTGAGGCCAAACGCCCTATGAAAAAATGAATGGGAAAAACGCGTTTTGGGACCCCCTTTTTTTCTCGGCCCCCCTTGATGAAACACCCCCAAATTTTCAGGGGCTGCTCAGAAACAAAATGTGCCATTTTCCTGAAAATTTCAGCCGATTCCGTCCACAAACGCCAAAGTTATTAGACATAGAATGTTCAAAAGTCCCATAGAGAAAAAATCCTAACTATATATACCTACTGGCGACCACCAATAGGTAATATATATATATATATATATTGTCTGGTTGTTGCAGAATAAAATAACTCACGGAAAATCTTTGGGTCTGCTGTTTTCTGAAAGCGGCGTTGCTGCAGGATACTTCGCCGCTCCTTGCTGAGAACCCGTGTGGATATATATATATATATATTCACTGAAAAAACCATAGGTTATAGACCATATATAGTTAGGGATTAGCATTTAAAAACCTTATTTTATTTGCACAAAACCATTGAAATTCCATATATAGTTAGTTGAACTAACTATATATCGCGGACCCGCAATCCACTGCTAAGGATGTCACATATTACATCATTCATGACATGGTCAGTGACATCACTGATGACATCACTGATGACATCTCAAATGACATCACTGATGACATCACTGATGACATCACTGATGACAACACCCAGTGACTGTATGTTTCTGTAAAGTTAAAATATGTCTTACATATTGAAGAATGAGTGGATGTATAAGTGTCTGGATGAAGGATTTAGTAGGTGCATGACTGACTGTATGAGAGAATGATTAAATGTGTCTCACTGAGTGATGGGTTAGTGATTAAAGTGTCTTAATTTGGCAATCATTATTTATGTTGTTCTGTAAACTGCTGCATGTTTAAATCAGTAGCTATATCAGTAACTATATGGGTTATTGAATGGTTGCCCAAGTATTTGTATGGGAGACTGAGTATGTGTGTGGGTGGCTGGGAGGTGTATAACTCTGTGCATAGATGTGTGAGCAGTTGATTCCCTAGGTGTATGGGTTCAAAAGTGCATGTAGAAACAGCTGTATGGACAGTTGACTGTGTGCATTAGTATATTGGTGAGTGAATGGATATCTCAGTGCTACATGTCAAAGTAAGTACATATGTAAAACACACTCCATGTGAGAGTTGACATATATAAATAACTGAACATAAGAGCCAGTGAATGTGTGAGTGGCTGTATGAATCATTGTGAACTTGTATCAAGGATTGTATAAGAGAGTAAATATGTGTTACTATGTGTTTGAATAAGTAAGGTGTGTATAACTGTATAGTTGAGGAAATGGAGATGTGATTGATTCTTTGCATGACTGACTAGGTGTGTGAGTAACTCCATGGATGTGTGACAGTCTGTGAGTGCCTGTTTACACTGAGTGTATCTAAGGTTTTATTAGAGTCTGAAGATGTATTATCACATAAATGATATCATCAGTGATGTAATCAGTAATGTCAAATGAGATGTCAGTGATGTCATCAGTGATGTCATTTGAGATGTCATCAGTGATGTCATCAGTGATGTCATTTGAGATGTCATCAGTGATGTCATCAGTGATGTCACTGACCATGTCATGAATGATGTAATATGTGACATCATTAGCAGTGGATTGCGGGTCCGCGATATATAGTTAGTGCAACTAACTATATATGGAATTTCAATGGTTTTGTGCAAATAAAATAAGGTTTTTTAAATGCTAATCCCTAACTATATATGGTCTATAACCTATGGTTTTTTCAGTGAATTTTCAAGGTTTTGTAAATGCAAATTCCTAACTATATATGGTCTATAACCTATGGTTTTTTCTGTGAATTTCATTGGTTTTTTAAAAGCTAATATCTATAGCTGTAAAATATATTCTTTATTAAGTGACGTATCACGTAGCCCGTGAGACGCCTCATGATGCATCGCATAACCGTGACGTATCGTCTCTGCAGCGCAAACCAAACCCAAAACGTAAGCGCGCCAGAACACGCTTAAAGATATATATATATTTTTTTAACCTTAATTAGACAAAATCCACACGTGCACATATCACAAACGTTCAAAAAACACAATATGTCGGACTCCCGTTACGCTGCCGGTTAGCTGCCCGGTTAACGTACCAGGAAGCACCTTTACCGCGAAAAATCGCAATTTTTTTTTCTTATGCCCCGCAGGGAACTTTAATAGCCCCCTCATCAATCCTAGGGGTTCAGGAGGGGTCTGCCTTACCCCTTTCCTTCATTTACACCTTTTTTTTCCACCTCTTGTGTCTCGATCCTACCGAGAGACAAGATGGCGGCCGCTCCGGACTGTTTACAATGTTGACAGCCAATCAGCTACTCCTCAGACTCCCGTTACACTGCCGGTTAGCTTCCCGGTTAGCTGCCCGGTTAGCTGCCCGGTTCGCGTACCAAGACGCGTCTCTACGGCGAAAAAATCGGATTTTTTTTTTTTTGGCCCCGCGTGGCTTTATAATATCCCCCTCATCAATCCTATGGGGTCAGAAGGGGTCTACCTTGCCCTCTTTCCTTCATTTCCTCCTTTGTTTTGGTCTCCTCTTGTCTCTCGATCCTACCGAGAGACAAGATGGCGGCCGCTCCGGACTGTTTACAATGTTGACAGCCAATCAGCTACTCCTCAGACTCCCGTTACACTGCCGGTTAGCTTCACGGTTAGCTGCCCGGTTCGCGTACCAAGACGCGTCTCTACGGTGAAAAAATCAGATTTTTTTTTTTTTGGGGGGGCCCCGCGTGGCTCTATAATATCCCCCTCATCAATCCTAGGGGGTCAGAAGGGGTCTACCTTGCCCCCTTTCCTTCATTTCCCCCTTTGTTTTGGCCTCCTCTTGTCTCTCGATCCTACCGAGAGACAAGATGGTGGCCGCTCCGGACTGTTTAGAATGTTGACAGACACCGGAGAGCCAATCAGCTTCGCCTCGCAAAGTTCCGATACGCGAAAAGTACGCGAACCGGAGCGCAGCCCGGAGCGCTGTTAAAGATATATATCTTGTTTTAAACGTTAATTTCTCAAAATCCACTGAAGCACATATATTGAGACCTAGCAGAGGCACATCGGGCTAACAGTCCCTACAATTTTGCCAAGTTTCGTGCAAATCCATTCAGCCGTTCGAGCTAAAAGTGAGGCCAAACGCCCTATGAAAAAATGAATGGGAAAAACGCGTTTTGGGACCCCCTTTTTTTCTCGGCCCCCCTTGATGAAACACCCCCAAATTTTCAGGGGCTGCTCAGAAACAAAATGTGCCATTTTCCTGAAAATTTCAGCCGATTCCGTCCACAAACGCCAAAGTTATTAGACATAGAATGTTCAAAAGTCCCATAGAGAAAAAATCCTAACTATATATACCTACTGGCGACCACCAATAGGTAATATATATATATATATATATTGTCTGGTTGTTGCAGAATAAAATAACTCACGGAAAATCTTTGGGTCTGCTGTTTTCTGAAAGCGGCGTTGCTGCAGGATACTTCGCCGCTCCTTGCTGAGAACCCGTGTGGATATATATATATATATATTCACTGAAAAAACCATAGGTTATAGACCATATATAGTTAGGGATTAGCATTTAAAAACCTTATTTTATTTGCACAAAACCATTGAAATTCCATATATAGTTAGTTGAACTAACTATATATCGCGGACCCGCAATCCACTGCTAAGGATGTCACATATTACATCATTCATGACATGGTCAGTGACATCACTGATGACATCACTGATGACATCTCAAATGACATCACTGATGACATCACTGATGACATCACTGATGACAACACCCAGTGACTGTATGTTTCTGTAAAGTTAAAATATGTCTTACATATTGAAGAATGAGTGGATGTATAAGTGTCTGGATGAAGGATTTAGTAGGTGCATGACTGACTGTATGAGAGAATGATTAAATGTGTCTCACTGAGTGATGGGTTAGTGATTAAAGTGTCTTAATTTGGCAATCATTATTTATGTTGTTCTGTAAACTGCTGCATGTTTAAATCAGTAGCTATATCAGTAACTATATGGGTTATTGAATGGTTGCCCAAGTATTTGTATGGGAGACTGAGTATGTGTGTGGGTGGCTGGGAGGTGTATAACTCTGTGCATAGATGTGTGAGCAGTTGATTCCCTAGGTGTATGGGTTCAAAAGTGCATGTAGAAACAGCTGTATGGACAGTTGACTGTGTGCATTAGTATATTGGTGAGTGAATGGATATCTCAGTGCTACATGTCAAAGTAAGTACATATGTAAAACACACTCCATGTGAGAGTTGACATATATAAATAACTGAACATAAGAGCCAGTGAATGTGTGAGTGGCTGTATGAATCATTGTGAACTTGTATCAAGGATTGTATAAGAGAGTAAATATGTGTTACTATGTGTTTGAATAAGTAAGGTGTGTATAACTGTATAGTTGAGGAAATGGAGATGTGATTGATTCTTTGCATGACTGACTAGGTGTGTGAGTAACTCCATGGATGTGTGACAGTCTGTGAGTGCCTGTTTACACTGAGTGTATCTAAGGTTTTATTAGAGTCTGAAGATGTATTATCACATAAATGATATCATCAGTGATGTAATCAGTAATGTCAAATGAGATGTCAGTGATGTCATCAGTGATGTCATTTGAGATGTCATCAGTGATGTCATCAGTGATGTCATTTGAGATGTCATCAGTGATGTCATCAGTGATGTCACTGACCATGTCATGAATGATGTAATATGTGACATCATTAGCAGTGGATTGCGGGTCCGCGATATATAGTTAGTGCAACTAACTATATATGGAATTTCAATGGTTTTGTGCAAATAAAATAAGGTTTTTTAAATGCTAATCCCTAACTATATATGGTCTATAACCTATGGTTTTTTCAGTGAATTTTCAAGGTTTTGTAAATGCAAATTCCTAACTATATATGGTCTATAACCTATGGTTTTTTCTGTGAATTTCATTGGTTTTTTAAAAGCTAATATCTATAGCTGTAAAATATATTCTTTATTAAGTGACGTATCACGTAGCCCGTGAGACGCCTCATGATGCATCGCATAACCGTGACGTATCGTCTCTGCAGCGCAAACCAAACCCAAAACGTAAGCGCGCCAGAACACGCTTAAAGATATATATATATTTTTTTAACCTTAATTAGACAAAATCCACACGTGCACATATCACAAACGTTCAAAAAACACAATATGTCGGACTCCCGTTACGCTGCCGGTTAGCTGCCCGGTTAACGTACCAGGAAGCACCTTTACCGCGAAAAATCGCAATTTTTTTTTTCTTATGCCCCGCAGGGAACTTTAATAGCCCCCTCATCAATCCTAGGGGTTCAGGAGGGGTCTGCCTTACCCCTTTCCTTCATTTACACCTTTTTTTTTCCACCTCTTGTGTCTCGATCCTACCGAGAGACAAGATGGCGGCCGCTCCGGACTGTTTACAATGTTGACAGCCAATCAGCTACTCCTCAGACTCCCGTTACACTGCCGGTTAGCTTCCCGGTTAGCTGCCCGGTTAGCTGCCCGGTTCGCGTACCAAGACGCGTCTCTACGGCGAAAAAATCGGATTTTTTTTTTTTGGGCCCCGCGTGGCTTTATAATATCCCCCTCATCAATCCTATGGGGTCAGAAGGGGTCTACCTTGCCCTCTTTCCTTCATTTCCTCCTTTGTTTTGGTCTCCTCTTGTCTCTCGATCCTACCGAGAGACAAGATGGCGGCCGCTCCGGACTGTTTACAATGTTGACAGCCAATCAGCTACTCCTCAGACTCCCGTTACACTGCCGGTTAGCTTCACGGTTAGCTGCCCGGTTCGCGTACCAAGACGCGTCTCTACGGTGAAAAAATCAGATTTTTTTTTTTTTTGGGGGGCCCCGCGTGGCTCTATAATATCCCCCTCATCAATCCTAGGGGGTCAGAAGGGGTCTACCTTGCCCCCTTTCCTTCATTTCCCCCTTTGTTTTGGCCTCCTCTTGTCTCTCGATCCTACCGAGAGACAAGATGGTGGCCGCTCCGGACTGTTTAGAATGTTGACAGACACCGGAGAGCCAATCAGCTTCGCCTCGCAAAGTTCCGATACGCGAAAAGTACGCGAACCGGAGCGCAGCCCGGAGCGCTGTTAAAGATATATATCTTGTTTTAAATGTTAATTTCTCAAAATCCACTGAAGCACATATATTGAGACCTAGCAGAGGCACATCGGGCTAACAGTCCCTACAATTTTGCCAAGTTTCGTGCAAATCCATTCAGCCGTTCGAGCTAAAAGTGAGGCCAAACGCCCTATGAAAAAATGAATGGGAAAAACGCGTTTTGGGACCCCCTTTTTTTCTCGGCCCCCCTTGATGAAACACCCCCAAATTTTCAGGGGCTGCTCAGAAACAAAATGTGCCATTTTCCTGAAAATTTCAGCCGATTCCGTCCACAAACGCCAAAGTTATTAGACATAGAATGTTCAAAAGTCCCATAGAGAAAAAATCCTAACTATATATACCTACTGGCGACCACCAATAGGTAATATATATATATATATATATTGTCTGGTTGTTGCAGAATAAAATAACTCACGGAAAATCTTTGGGTCTGCTGTTTTCTGAAAGCGGCGTTGCTGCAGGATACTTCGCCGCTCCTTGCTGAGAACCCGTGTGGATATATATATATATATATTCACTGAAAAAACCATAGGTTATAGACCATATATAGTTAGGGATTAGCATTTAAAAACCTTATTTTATTTGCACAAAACCATTGAAATTCCATATATAGTTAGTTGAACTAACTATATATCGCGGACCCGCAATCCACTGCTAAGGATGTCACATATTACATCATTCATGACATGGTCAGTGACATCACTGATGACATCACTGATGACATCTCAAATGACATCACTGATGACATCACTGATGACATCACTGATGACAACACCCAGTGACTGTATGTTTCTGTAAAGTTAAAATATGTCTTACATATTGAAGAATGAGTGGATGTATAAGTGTCTGGATGAAGGATTTAGTAGGTGCATGACTGACTGTATGAGAGAATGATTAAATGTGTCTCACTGAGTGATGGGTTAGTGATTAAAGTGTCTTAATTTGGCAATCATTATTTATGTTGTTCTGTAAACTGCTGCATGTTTAAATCAGTAGCTATATCAGTAACTATATGGGTTATTGAATGGTTGCCCAAGTATTTGTATGGGAGACTGAGTATGTGTGTGGGTGGCTGGGAGGTGTATAACTCTGTGCATAGATGTGTGAGCAGTTGATTCCCTAGGTGTATGGGTTCAAAAGTGCATGTAGAAACAGCTGTATGGACAGTTGACTGTGTGCATTAGTATATTGGTGAGTGAATGGATATCTCAGTGCTACATGTCAAAGTAAGTACATATGTAAAACACACTCCATGTGAGAGTTGACATATATAAATAACTGAACATAAGAGCCAGTGAATGTGTGAGTGGCTGTATGAATCATTGTGAACTTGTATCAAGGATTGTATAAGAGAGTAAATATGTGTTACTATGTGTTTGAATAAGTAAGGTGTGTATAACTGTATAGTTGAGGAAATGGAGATGTGATTGATTCTTTGCATGACTGACTAGGTGTGTGAGTAACTCCATGGATGTGTGACAGTCTGTGAGTGCCTGTTTACACTGAGTGTATCTAAGGTTTTATTAGAGTCTGAAGATGTATTATCACATAAATGATATCATCAGTGATGTAATCAGTAATGTCAAATGAGATGTCAGTGATGTCATCAGTGATGTCATTTGAGATGTCATCAGTGATGTCATCAGTGATGTCATTTGAGATGTCATCAGTGATGTCATCAGTGATGTCACTGACCATGTCATGAATGATGTAATGTGTGACATCATTAGCAGTGGATTGCGGGTCCGCGATATATAGTTAGTGCAACTAACTATATATGGAATTTCAATGGTTTTGTGCAAATAAAATAAGGTTTTTTAAATGCTAATCCCTAACTATATATGGTCTATAACCTATGGTTTTTTCAGTGAATTTTCAAGGTTTTGTAAATGCAAATTCCTAACTATATATGGTCTATAACCTATGGTTTTTTCTGTGAATTTCATTGGTTTTTTAAAAGCTAATATCTATAGCTGTAAAATATATTCTTTATTAAGTGACGTATCACGTAGCCCGTGAGACGCCTCATGATGCATCGCATAACCGTGACGTATCGTCTCTGCAGCGCAAACCAAACCCAAAACGTAAGCGCGCCAGAACACGCTTAAAGATATATATATATTTTTTTAACCTTAATTAGACAAAATCCACACGTGCACATATCACAAACGTTCAAAAAACACAATATGTCGGACTCCCGTTACGCTGCCGGTTAGCTGCCCGGTTAACGTACCAGGAAGCACCTTTACCGCGAAAAATCGCAATTTTTTTTTTCTTATGCCCCGCAGGGAACTTTAATAGCCCCCTCATCAATCCTAGGGGTTCAGGAGGGGTCTGCCTTACCCCTTTCCTTCATTTACACCTTTTTTTTTCCACCTCTTGTGTCTCGATCCTACCGAGAGACAAGATGGCGGCCGCTCCGGACTGTTTACAATGTTGACAGCCAATCAGCTACTCCTCAGACTCCCGTTACACTGCCGGTTAGCTTCCCGGTTAGCTGCCCGGTTAGCTGCCCGGTTCGCGTACCAAGACGCGTCTCTACGGCGAAAAAATCGGATTTTTTTTTTTTTTGGCCCCGCGTGGCTTTATAATATCCCCCTCATCAATCCTATGGGGTCAGAAGGGGTCTACCTTGCCCTCTTTCCTTCATTTCCTCCTTTGTTTTGGTCTCCTCTTGTCTCTCGATCCTACCGAGAGACAAGATGGCGGCCGCTCCGGACTGTTTACAATGTTGACAGCCAATCAGCTACTCCTCAGACTCCCGTTACACTGCCGGTTAGCTTCACGGTTAGCTGCCCGGTTCGCGTACCAAGACGCGTCTCTACGGTGAAAAAATCAGATTTTTTTTTTTTTTTGGGGGGCCCCGCGTGGCTCTATAATATCCCCCTCATCAATCCTAGGGGGTCAGAAGGGGTCTACCTTGCCCCCTTTCCTTCATTTCCCCCTTTGTTTTGGCCTCCTCTTGTCTCTCGATCCTACCGAGAGACAAGATGGTGGCCGCTCCGGACTGTTTAGAATGTTGACAGACACCGGAGAGCCAATCAGCTTCGCCTCGCAAAGTTCCGATACGCGAAAAGTACGCGAACCGGAGCGCAGCCCGGAGCGCTGTTAAAGATATATATCTTGTTTTAAACGTTAATTTCTCAAAATCCACTGAAGCACATATATTGAGACCTAGCAGAGGCACATCGGGCTAACAGTCCCTACAATTTTGCCAAGTTTCGTGGAAATCCATTCAGCCGTTCGGGCTAAAAGTGAGGCCAACCGCCCTATGGAAATTAACATGGGAAAAACGCGTTTTGGGACCCCCCTTTTTTCTCGGCCCCCCCTTGACGAACCCCCCCCAAATTTCCAGGAGCTGCTCAGAAACAAAATGTGCCATTTTCCTGAAAATTTCAGCCAATTCCGTCCACAAACGCCAAAGTTATTAGGCATGGAATTTTCAAAAGTTCCATAGAGAAAAAATCCTAACTATATATACCTACTGGCTATCGCCAGTAGGTAATATATATATATATATTTATAAAATAATAGCAGTATTGTTGTATTATATGTTGCTACATAGGAGCTTGGTGATGATAAATAATGTATTTTTTGTGCAGAACGTTCAGGTCATAATTGTCATATGGCCCAATTATCATGATGGGTGAAACCTACAGTCATATTTAATTATATCATGTCAGACAGTGATCATATTGTGAAAAGAAATCTAGGCTATTCTGAAAAAGTATCATACACACAATGTTCATTGTCAAGTCATGTATAGGCAATGTGCACTTAGAAGTATCAGCCGTCACTTGATCAGCTAAGAAGCACGTATACTTCACCCATCATTCATCACCTGTTGATCTCAAAATCATGATTAGATTCCAGTATGCCGACATGATGGAATGTGGGGAGACAATGCTTAAGTAAGTTGAGGCATCTTATGAGCTATGGTTATGTTTCTTTGTGTAGAGTATAAATAATTGATTGTTTTTTAGGGCAATTATCATGTCCTTTAGCTGTAACTTTGTAGACAACTTTTAAAAGTGACATGAAAGATGATCAACCTAGCATGGGACAGGGGAGTGGGGTGTGTGACAATGTCAGACTTGGTCACGTTGTCTAATGTAATAATGACATAAGTAATTGTTATGTTCATGAAGTAGTGGATATATGCATTCAAAAAAGGACTTCCTCGCCTTCACTATTCAGTGCCAGCTAAGAACTAAGCTGTGAATGAAAGCACCAGGGATGAACACAATAACAACACAGCAGTGGGAAGTCTTAGACAGGAAAGGCATGCGCCCCAAAAGAGAGACTCTATCACAATCTACAAGACCTGGGCAGAGAGGCTGTTGAGAGCACGAAGAGGGTGGTTGAGCTAGACACCACAACCAAGAGAAGTCTGATGATGAGGTTCCTCCTGGCCTGGGAGAAATGGAAGAAGAAACACCTGTGGTGTCTCTGAAGTAGACCCCTCGGTCATTTGGGCATGAAGCAGCATCTTCCACAAACACATAACCCTCCAGCTTTGTCACCTCCAAGTGCCACCCTCAAGGTCACCCTAGACCCCTCCAGTGTAACATCAACCCAATCCCCTCAGTCAGCATGGCTGTTTTTTCTGGAGACTGCACGGCAGTTGATTTCAGGTCATCATGCTCTGTCTAGGGGCATTCAAGGGGTAGATTTGACTGAGAAGCATTGGAGGCCCAGCAAGAGTTATGGGTTAAACCATCATAGAGAGCTCTGCTGCCTCCTTTCCTCCTGGACTGCAGCCATCTCATCTCATCCAGTGGTCCATCTGTTGCAAAGCATTGTTACTGCATCTCCCAGTACGATTTCCTCCTCTGCCCCTACAACTACCCCAGTGTGTCCTTAATGTCAAGAGGTGTCCTAATCTACAGGTGGTCCCTATATCAGAACCATAGGATGTCTCGAAAATGAATGCTTTCAACCTAGCAGAGACTTTCTGACTCACCATTTGGTTTGGGTAATTAATTTTAACTTGATATTTGACTTTGGACATTTCCTTGGGACTTGAACTTTTCTCTGGGACTTTGGGGAATTGTTTTGACCTGTTTTGGAGGATATTTGCTGCATTTATTTATAATATACCCACTGAACATTGTAAATATACGTCCCCCCCCCCGTTCCTCGTGGGTTTTTTCTTTAACACCCTCATCAATTTGAATAGTTTTCCCTGGACCCATGCGCTATTTTGTTTTTTTCTCCCCTTCCCTAGGGGCAGTTCACTTCACATACCCACACGATATCTTTACGAGGCACTCCGTATTCGTAAAGATATTACTCGTAAATCCTTTTGTGATTAGCAAACAATAGTAAACTTACCCAAAAGTGTAAGTTTACCATTGTGATTCAGGTCCGTTGTGTCTCAATGAGCGAGAGATTGTTTCTCAGTAATTAGGAGGCGGATCTTTGTTTATTTTTAGCTCTCCTTCTTCGCAGGTAGGAAGGTGGTCTAACATGTTGGTAAAGCATAAATAGAACTGATCCTCTGCAGTTTTAAGCAGTGGTAAACTAAATGCCAGTGCAGGTCTAATGCTCTAAGCAATAGAGCAGATTGGCGATCTCCTAATAAACTTCCCGTGGCACGTCTCACACAACACTGTTCAGAAATTCATTTTAGCCAATTTGTATGTGTCTTTCAAACCGGTGAAAGTAGCAAATGCATTTATTAGCAACATTAAGGAGGCCGACAAAATAAACGATATTTGCATCAAACTATGGAAGATGTTCTGCGCATGTTTCTTGGGCATCTATTTAGCTCTGACAATTCTGACTTTGCTAAATTGTCCAGGTACATGTTGAACGCAGTCCAGGATTCAAAGCTCAAAAGGGTGAATGGCTGTTTAATTCTCAGACCGAATATGGAAGGCCGGCGGGCACTGCGGTGTAGACAAGCTCCTCCGGAGCCTGCCTTCATTTGCATTCCGTTCCTGAAGGTCTAATGCATGCGCAGGGAAATGAAGGAACAGGAGAAAATTAAAACCGCAGAAAGCGAAGGGTGCTGTGAAAGATGCTTGAGATACTGAGAGCCTTGGAAATCTAATTCTCAGTTAAATTGGAAAAAGGCAATATTAGAAGATTATTATGATAGGGTAAGTTTCCAAAACTGCTTGCTGGTTGTTGTTCAGAGATGCAGGAAATTGGGAATCAAAGGCAATTTAGCCAACTTGTGAAGGTGGATGAGTAGAGGAAAGTGCGGTGTTCAAACAAGGCGCGTGTCAGGGATGGGTAAGCCAGGAGTTTAAGTTGCTTCACCTAGGAAGACTTTTATAATTCCAATAACTACTTAAGCGTTAAAAGTTTGTTCACCTGTATTTTAATGTCAAAAAACAATAGGACGTCATTAGAAAGCAGAAGCGAGTTAGGCGGACTTAACACCGCAATCATCTCATATGCCGATGACACTGATGTACCGGAAATCGAAGTTTATTTATAGGGGTGAATTCTAATCACACTTAAAGGGTGCTCCAGCATATAATCCTTTGTTATAATAATATAAAGGGGCAGATTTATGAGGCCGTTGCGCCTCTTTGCGCCGCAATTGCGTCACTTTATTTGACGCAACTGCGGCGCAAACAGTGTGTGTGAAGTAGTGTGGCTCGCTGGTTAGAGGCGGCAGACCCGAGAGCAGAGGACGGCCCGGGACCAGGGTTCGATTCCCGGCGCGGCAGGTTTCTGGACCAGGGTCAGCGGACTCGATAATTCTCTCGCCTCGGTGCCCACTCTGATCAGCGATCACACTCGGCAACTCTGGGCATTAGCTTGCCTCATCTTCACTAACGGCCCCACCAGACCGCCGGGGATGCCTGGTCTCACCCTGGAGATACCCATTAAGGGACCATCTCTCAGGGAAGCCAGGAAGGGTTTCGCAGCGGTCGAAGCGCCTTGGGACCCTACGGGTAAGTAGTGCGCTATATAAATGCCAATACATTTACAATACAAACAATGCGCCCTATTTACAACGTGACGCATCTAGGAGATGCGTCACGTTGTAAAGCACTGCGCCATAAGGAGGCGTTCCTGCGCAGGGGGGGGCGTTCCTGTGCAGGAACGCCTCCTGAAAGTGGCTGAGTGAAATCTATGAGATTTCACTTAGTCACTTTCAGGGCAATGCTGCGTCAAAACCCTGCGCCTGCTTGAAGCAGGCGTAGGTCTTGACGCAGCATTGTGTAGATGGGGCACCCCCAAATCGACATGAATGCAGGCGGAGGTGGAGGGAGAGCAATCTGGCGCCGCCGCGTCTGATCCACCCATCTCAACGGAATATATGAAAGAACTCCTCCAAGTCATGCAATCTAGTTTGACATCCATGGAATCCAAAATGGATGCGATTAAGGCTCGCATGGACTCCCTCACGCATAAGAGTGAGCAACATGAAGAGCAGATCAAAGAAACTGAGCGCTGCATCTCTGACCTGGAGGACACCTCCACCACGAATACAGACAAAACAGGCAACATGGAAAACATTTTGAGGGTCAAAGCCGCAAAGAATGAAGATTTAGAATCTCGCTCAAGACGCAATAACCTGCGGATCCTAGATGTACCAGAGTCAACCGCCACGGGAAAAATGGAGGACTATGTGGAGTGCATGCTCACCACGACCTTTGGCAGGGAGGCCTTCTCGTCGGTCTTCATTGTAGAGTGAGCACATCGGTCCCTGGCCCCCCGTCCTGTACTTGGAGCCCCTTTTCGCCCCATCATTGCGAGGCTCCTTAACTACAGAGTCCGGGAATCTGCACTGTGACTCGCCAGGGAACACAGTCAGGTACACTTTGACTTTGTTGAGGTGTCTCTATACCCGGACTACACCATGGCCGCCCAATAGGCACGTAGGAAATTCCTGCAGATGAAGAAGAAACTTCAACAAATGAACATCGCCTATGTCATGCTCTTTCCAGCACACTTCAAAGGTACGTACCAGGGGAAGCAACACCTATTCACAAACCCCCAACATGTACAGGATTTCATAAAAAGTTTGCCTAAAAAGACCACTGATCATGCCTCCCCCTCCACTCGCTCCCATGACACTGGCGGCACATCAGATGTTGAGTAATGAGCCCATCTACCTACTGGCAGCATGCTACAGATGGCATGCAACACCTCTAAATTTCATTGAGTGCAATGGAAACTACCCCACCCGAAGACTACACCGCAACATTTTGGACAAGATGAGACCTTTCACTATCCTCCCCTGAGCACCCTCGCCAATGCGATCTGGTTCTGGTTCGCCCTCCGGCCGCTACCCATTCAGGGAACCCCTACTTTGCTTTGGTAATCAAAATTTGCAGCCCTGTATCTACCCTCCTCCGTTGGGACCATGATACATGAGGCATTGGGGAAGGGAGGGAGGGAATCACGTCACAGCAGGATTGGGCTGCTGATGTGGGTGGGGGTAGGGGGAGAATTTGTTCACTGCCACTTATTGTTAACCTGACAAGACTAGATGTTACTGACGCAGTTGACCTGCTCGACCACAATGATGCACACTAGTTTCTTGACTTGGAACGTGCCAGGTCTGGGAGACTCCCGCAAACTCCATCACATCCTTTCCTATCTTGACCAACACAACATACATTGCGCTCTGCTCCAGGAGACACATCTTAGCCCCACAACCTCACCCTCCTTTGCTTCCCGATAGACAAGCAGCTGATGCTTCTCCTCATACTCCACTTATGCACGCAGCACAGTTGTCTTGATCAAAAGCACACTCCCCTTTACCCTCATTGGGGCTTATGCTGACCCACTGGGCAGGTACAGTATTCTACGGGGCAGACTAGATGCTCAATCCATCACGCTTGTATCCTGCTACTGCCCGAACAGATGACCCCAAATTTTTCTGGGTCCTCGGGGGAAAAATTCCTGGATTCTGGCTCCACCCACATGGCATTTGGGGCGAGATTTTATTGTCACTCTCAATCCAATGCTTGATCGTTCGCACCCGCAACCCTATCACTACACCACTGCACACCATAACCTTAACCAGATCATTGCAGATCATGGTCTTGTGGAGATATGGTGTAGCCTTCGCCCGCTGAACAAAGAGGGAACCTGCTTCTCCACTGTCCACTCCTCCTGGTCCCGGATAGACAGCTGGCTCATCTCCATAGGACTAATCCCTTAGCTGCCCCAATCATCCCATTTGCCATACACCTACTACTTCTCACGCTTGCGCCCCCTCATGAAAAGCTGAACTTGAACAAGAAATCAAGGATTTCTTCCCCGCAATGACAATTTGGTGGCACAATACTCCACAGTAAGACTTCAAAGTCACTGTGCCCGGAATCTGCATTGCCAAAAGTGGGGGATATTGCGGGACATCCGTTCCACACTCTATAAAATAGAGGGCGAACTTAAGTACACTGAGGCCCAAATGCAAGCTACACCCACCCCAGAGTTACAGACACGCCTGCGAGAACTACTTAATGACTATCAAGAGACAGCTGAAAGGGAATGTAAGTTCAGAGGGAAATATTTTCAAGCCAGCCGGTACAGGGAGAGTGAGAGACTGGGCAAAGCCTTGGTGGCCTTGATTCATCCCCCTGGATTCTCCAAAATCATATTAGAAATCACGGAGTAAGAAGGACACACACGCAGCGACACCTCGGAAATCGCTGCCATTTTACAGCACTCTGTACACATCGCACAAAACACACCCTGCCGACTTCACCCCCTTCTTTGACGACACTGTGATTGCTTGGCTTGGGGATAACCAGAGGGAATTCCTCCTGGCCCACCATGAGGACAAAGAGATCATTGCCACCATAATCAGCTACAGTCTGGCAAAGCCCCAGGCCCAGACGTCCTCCCGGCTGAATTTTACAAAACTTTTGACCATATCCTTATTCCTGTCCTGCAGCATGCCTACGAGGAGGCTAGAGAGACATGTGTACTCTCCCAGGCAATGCGGGAGGTGCTCATAATATCCCTACCAAACCCGGAAAAAGCGCCTGCGCAATGCGTCTCCTACAGGTCCCTCTACCTCATCAACGTAGACCCAAAAATATTAAGTATAATTTTTGTAAATTGCATTAGCCCCCTCTCGACTGCCCTGGTCCTCCCCGACCAGCCGAGGCATCTCTCATAATCTTTGGACGCTATTTGCCATCCTACAAGACATTGGTCCTGATATGAACACAGTGGCTGTCTTCATTAACACCACCAAGGCCTTTGATTACCTCGAGTGGGATTATTTAGCGTTTGTCCTAATCTGTGACTAATCCACGGTTCGCCCCAGATTACCCCCTCGCATGGTGTGAGGACACCATCAAGTACCTAGGGATAGTTGTTACGCGTAACTGCAATGCCTTGATGATGGAAAACTATGGGCGTGCCTTGGACCTCCTCACTGATAAAATCATCATGTGGATTGCCATACCAATCTCCATGGCTGGGAGAGCTTCACTTATAAAGATGGAAATCCTCCCCAAGCCGCTCTACCTTTTCATCAACATCCCCTATGCCCCCGGCAGACACTTGTTCCAAGCCCTGAAAAGTCAACTCACTAGCCTCACCTGCGGAGGGAAACACGCTAGGCTGCGCTGGGACACTCTCACTCAACCCTTTAGTGTGGGGGTTTTGAGATCCCTGACCTGGAGCTGTACTTCAGTTGTGCCCAAGCCCACTTTGCGGTATACTGGATGGAACCCCCGGGATATGCCTCACTTAGCAATCGAGGATGGCTATATGGCTCCAACCCCTTGCTCTGCATATTTAAGCGCACCTGCCATCCCGCAACGACTCGCTTCCTCCATAGTAGAATGCACTACCAGTATATGGTATGACCTGGCCCGTCGCCTCCACATCACCACATTATATCCCCACTTGCTGCCTCTCCAAGGCCGGCTGGACCTTCTGGGCGCGCGTGAGGGAGGCTGCTGCCTCCTTCTTCGAAAGCTTCTATCAAGACATGGGGGTCAGCTCTACATGAACGGCACATTTCGCACCAGTGAAGAATTCTTCGGCACTTCCATGCCCACTCCCCTAGAACGCTTCTACTATATCTTCCTGGGACTAGATGTCAAAACTCTCACTCTGCTCCCCAGAGGAACCCCCTACCCTGTCTCCACTGCATAACCTCCTGCAGAGAGACACCCCTGCACATGTTATTTCATTGCTCTACCGCACCACATAAAAAAACTGCAGTCACGACCCCCCTTCGGCTAGGACTCGTAGGGAGGAAGAGCTAGAATCCCCCATCACTGATGACCAGTTGTCATTTTGCTGTCAACAAACCAGGAAAATATCCGCTAGCATCAGTCTGTGCATCATCCATTGTAGGTACTTACACCGTCTTTATTATACACCTAAGCGCCTGATGCGCCTTCATCTCCAGGACACTGATCGCTGCGACCGCTGTTGGAGGTAGGGAGCAAACTTCAGACACTTGGCCTGGGACTGTCCTCGCATCTGACAATACTGGACGGAGGTGTTGGGGGCGCTTGATATAATGACTGGACTGCACGTCCCTGAAGACCCCTTTGTCACAGTATTACTGAAGCACTGACCTCCCCGCTGTGGAAATACACCTCCCTGGCACTCTTGCTTGCCAAGTGAAGAGTGGCCTGCAGATAGGGCTGGGGAAGGGCTCCTTAATTCAAAGACTGGTTGAATGATCTCATATAATTCCAAGAACAACTGTACACCTATCCTGAACTTCTACTGCCCCTTCCTGCTCTAGAGACGTTTGGACTCCCCTACAGTCATATCTCCTGGAGCAGACCGCCATCGCTGATCAAGCTACTGAGCCTTACCCGGATAGCTGATGGGGACCAAATATGACAGTTGTGTTGAATCATAAATGTCCTAACCATGATGCATGGACCTCAATTCACCTGTCAAGCCTGAGCTCATCTACTATGCAAAGCTCAGGTCTTATCTATGCTGTATGATTGGTCAATTTGCGATGTCGACATGATAAGTAGTATTGGTTATTGTTTCATATTATCACCTATGCTTAAAAATCAATAAAGAATTTTTTTTATAAAGCGTTTAGAATTACGAAACGTAATCACATGAAATGTGATGTGTTTCGGCCACTGAATAGTAACCTGAACAGTTAACTTAGAAGGTTAATGTAACAAGCAGAAAACATTAAGGTGAAGAGTTCATGTTGCAAAACTGACAATTATTCATGTACTAAAAGTGTTTATTAATCTTGTCATTTTACATGTAGGTAAATGCATTAATTGAATGTTCCCTATTTTCCTATGCAATTTTGCAAAGATCACATGCCATTTTCTTATGTCAGCCAAATCTTGTAGACCTGAAAAGCATTTTCCCTGGAAGCTCTCGCTTTAGAATTTACAGTTTGAATTTCACGTGTGCTGTGTAATTTGTTCTTTCTCACGTTTTGTATTGCAGGTGAAAGAAGTGCTCTTGTTAGCTAGAAGAATGTCTTTGTTTTATTAGTCAGACAAGGAGATAAAAAATTACATTGTAAGGTCTGATTCGATAAGGGAACGTCATTTTTCTGTACAGGGGACAAGATTTGGGAACCAAAGACAAATGTGGTGAGAAGAAGAACGCCACATTCCCACACGCACACTAGCCGCCAGACTCCACGGCGCTGGCATACAAGAAGATGCCCTAGACTGGATCCGCTCGTTCCTTACTCAAACTCAAAGAATTAGACTCCTGCCCTTCTTCTCCGAACCCACAGAGATAAAATGCAGAGTACCACAAGGATCCTCCTTCAGCCCCATGGTCTTCAACATCTACATTGACACTCTTGCAACCATCGTCAAAAAACACGGACTCAGCATAGTATCCTACGCTGATGACACCCAGCTCATCCCCTCCCTCACCAAGGAACCAGACACCACCAGGAGGAGCTTCCAGGAAGTAATGAAGGAAGTCACAACCTGGGTGAGCAGCAGCTTCCTGAAGCTCAACTCGGAGATGACGGAAGTCCTCATCCTCAGATCCACCACCTCTGTGTGGTAAACAACTGGTGGCCCCCAGCCCTTGGCCCCCCCATACTTCCATGGACCATGCCTGCAACCTCGACATTATACTCAACTCCTCCCTCACCATGAACCAACAGGTCAACGCTGTATCCTCCAAATGCCTCAACACACTCTGCAATCTCTGCAAGACTTTCAAATGGATCCCACCTGGATCCAGGATGACCATCACCCAAGCACTAATCACCAGCAGGCTGTACTACAGGAACTCCCTCTATGTCGGAATCAAAAAATCTCTACTCCACATACTCAAGACCTTCGAGAACGCCGCAGCCGGACTCATCCTCCTCATCCTGCAACAAGACCACATCACCCAGCACCTTTGAGACCTCCACTGGCTCGCCGTCAAAAAAAGAGTGACAATCAAGCTAATCACACACCCCTACAAAGCCCTGCACAACACCAGACCCCAATACCTCAAATATATAATCTCCTTCTACGCCCCCAAGAGAAACCTCCGCTCCGCTGAACAGGCCTTGGCCAAATCCCACACATCCACAGAACCAGAACAAGAACGGGAGGCAGATTCTTCTCCTATCTCTCAGCCCAGGCCTGAAATGTACTCCCCCTCAGCATCAGATAAAGCCCCACACTGCAGGCTTTCAGGAAGAGCCCCAATACCTGACGTTTCAGATGACCGGAGCTGGCCGAGCCCCCCGCCCCAGCGCCTTGAGACACTCACAGGTGAGTAGTGCACTCTATAAATTCCTGATTGATTGATTGATCGTGTGTAAAACTACTTTTAGGACAGTACCCAGAGTAGATGGCGTGACCTGCAAAGGATTTTGGGAAATTTCTCTTCAAAATTGTGTCGTTGGGAGTAAGCAAAGTGCCTACTTCCCCTTCTGCCTTCGGAGAGAGAGACCATTAGAGAAAGATCTGTTTCAATAGCTTTATGCCATTTGACCCATCAATGGTGGAGAGACTTCTTATGAAGTCTCCACATGCTGACAACTTTTTATTTTCCCTGAAGATGCTTAAGTAGGGATGTTATTTTAGTGTTAGTGTAGGGATAGATTAATGCTTTATATTCATCAACTCTCAATGCAGGGAAACTTGGACCCATGCTTTCTGATCCTCTGTATCATGCTTCTTGAATTAATTGTTTTGTTTATGCTATACCATTTAAACTGGATAGGCAGGTTTAGCTTTATGCTGATTCCGATGTATATTCTCATCTTTTTTTTTAATCATATTTTATTGGCATTTAATTCTTAATATCACAGAAATGTCTTGATGTTGAAGAAATCCATTACGTACTAGACAAGTGTGCAGGTGATCGTCACATAGTAGTACAGTCAGGCTTCTTACTTGGTCAAACAGTAGAACAGTAAAACAGTTCCCCCCTTCCCCTCCCCTCCCTGTGTTGCAATTGAACAAACAGTAGATAAGGGAAGTGTGCCAGTAGTTGCCCGTACATGCGGGGCCCATCGGCCATGTGTGGTGTTGGCCTAGATCGGATGTGTTAAATTTGGTGTCCTCCCAGTCCATTGCCTGGAGCTGCATCATCTGCCGTTGGGGAGCCCGGCTCTTCAACGTCCTATTAGTTCATCTACCAAAGTTCCCCATGCTTTGGTCCCGTCCATCTTACCAATCCCTCGGCTGGCTTCTCAAAAGTAGCAGCATTCTTTCTGCTCCCGCCCACTTTTCCAGTTCGCCCCTCCAAGTGGCGATCTGCGGGCCTATCTGGGTTTTCCTGTTTCTAGCTATCTCCCTTTTGTCTAGGACGTAAGCAAGGTCCTGAAACTTCCCCGTCACTTTGTTCCTGGCTGTGTGCGGAAACCATCCTAACAGGAAGTGTTCTGATGTCTGCGGCAGCTCTTTATCTATCAGGTCGCCCACTATCTGCCAAATGTCTCCCCAGAAGGTCTGCTGTAGGGGGCAGTCCCAGAACATGTGGAGTATGCCAGCTAAGTATGGGCGTAAAATCCGTTCCGCTCGTGGAATTGGCGGATTTTTGGCAAATTCGCAATCCGCAAATTCTCACGAATTTCCCGAAAATTTGCACGCAGCGGAATTTTTTGCTTGGTGATACAATATTGCGGCGCGCAGTGTTCACTTACCGTCATTCAGCGTTTGCAGAGTTGTTTTTCTCCATGTTTTGCATGTGCTGCGCCCTTTTGGATCTTGCTGCGGGATCCCGCGGGAGTTTGTCGACCGCGATTACGTCATCGCGGCTTGCCACCTTGCACAGCGAGAGTTTGTCAACGCGAGTACATCATAAAGGCCCGTGATCACGCATCGCGGGAGTAAACAATTGCGAACACGTAGATGCGGCGGGCAGCAACAATCTTGCACTCGCAAAATTGCTAAATTTGCAATTCTGCACAAGAAATCCACCAGTAGGCAGCATAAACGTTCTGAAAATTATGATTTTTATCAGAATAACTCCTCAGGTTGACATTTGCCTGCACTTTTTTTTGCAAGGAGTCCAATTTGAGGGGGGGGATGGGAGGAAGCAAGTGCCCCACAGTCTCCAACTTCCTCTTCCTGTCCAGCAGGCTCCTCCCAGTGCTTTGTTCATGTCCTGGTCACTTTGATTTGGATCTTGACCTGGAAGGATTACTTTTTGTGGATGCTGCTGGATATTTGGATTTGAGGCCTTTTTGACTTTCTTTGGATCACTTTTGGATTAGAAATTTCACAAGTAGGTTTGTTTGGGGCATTGCAGTTGTTGCAACTCCAATTTTGGAACTTTTTCAGAATATTAAATAAAATATATTGTGGGTAGCCACAGTATCCAGTAGGACCAGGGTTAGTTATGGGTGCATGATACAACTGTTTTGTTGAATGTCAACATGATTTAGGGCATGGATGGCATTGGATTGTGGTGATTTTTGTGTGTTTTTCGATTTTTGGGCTGTTGTTGGGGCCTTTTGCCCAGGGGTACTCAGTGGTGCATGGACTGCGATTTTCTGTGGGGTCTCTTTAATGGAAACATCATGGAGGGCATGGATGGCATTGGATTGTGGTGATTTTTGTGTGTTTTTCGATTTTTGGGGGTGGTGTTGGGGCCTGTCCATGTGGGTAGGGGCCATTTTGAGGACTGGTACAGGCAGGGCCTGGCCATGTGGTGGGGGTCTAGGGGCCATTTTGAACCCAGGCAGTGTGCTTTGTTGTGCCATAGGCCTGCACCCAGTCTGCCATGCTTTCATCCATTATGCCCAGGGGTACTCAGTGGTGCATGGGCCTAGTCTTTCTGTGGGGTGTCTTGAATTTCAACATGATTGAGGGCATGGATGGCATTGGATTGTGGTGATTTTTGTGTGCTTTTCGATTTTTTGGGGTGGTGTTGGGGCCTGTCCATGTGGGTGGGGGCCATTTTGAGGCCTGGTCCAGGCAGGCCTCGGCCATGTGGTGGGGGTCTAGGGGCCATTTTGAAGCCAGGCAGTGTGCTTTGTGCCATAGGCCTGCATCCAATGTGCCTTGCTTTCATCCATTATGCCCAGGGTTACTCAGTGGTGCATGGACCTATTCTTTTTGTGGGGTGTCTTGAATTTGAACCTGATTGTGGGCATGGATGTCATTGGATTGTGGTGATTTTTGTGTGTTTTTCGATTTTTTGAGGTGTTGATGGGGCATGGCCATGTGGGTGGGGGCCCTTTTGAGGACTGGTACAGGTAGGGCCTGGCCATGTGGCTGGGGGACAAGGGGCCATTTTGAAGCCAGGCAGTGTGCTCAGGCCTGCACCAAGTTTGCCTTGCTTTCAACCATTATGCCCAGGGGTACTCAGTGGTGCATGGGCCTATTCTTTCTGTGGGGTGTCTTGAATTTGAACCTGATTGTGGGCATGGATGCCATTGGATTGTGGTGATTTTTGTGTGTTTTTAGATCTTTGGGGGTGGTGTTGGGGCCTGTCCATGTGGGTTGGGGCCATTTTGAGGACTGGTACATGCAGGGCCTGGCCATGTGGTAGGGGTCTAGGGGCCATTTTAAAGCCAGGCAGTGTGCTTTGTGCCATAGGCCTGCATCCAATGTGCCTTGCTTTCATCTATTATGCCCAGGGTTACTCAGTGGTGCATGGGCCTATTCTTTCTGTGGGGTGTCTTGAATTTGAACCTGATTGTGGGCATGGATGCCATTGGATTGTGGTGATTTCTGTGTGTTTTTTGATTTTTGGGGGTGGTGTTGGGGCCTGTCCATGTGGGTGGGGGCCATTTTGAGGACTGGTACAGGCAGGGCCTGGCCATGTGGTGGGGTCTAGGGGCCATTTTGAACCCAGGCAGTGTGCTTTGTTGTGCCATAGGCCTGCACCCAGTCTGCCATGCTTTCATCCATTATGCCCAGGGATAATCAGTGGTGCATGGGCCTTGTCTTTCTGTGGGGTGTCTTGAATTTGAACATGATTGAGGGCATGAATGGCATTGGATTGTGGTGATTTTTGTGTGCTTTTCCATTTTTTGGGGTGGTGTTTGGGCCTGTCCATGTGGGTGGGGGCCATTTTGATGCCTGGTCCAGGCAGGCCCCGGCCATGTGGTGGGGGTCTAGGGGCCAATTTGAAGCCAGGCAGTGTGCTTTGTGCCATAGGCCTGCATCCAGTTTGCCTTGCTTTTATCCATTATGCCCAGGGTTACTCAGTGGTGCATGGGCCTAGTCTTTCTGTGGGGTGTCTTGAATTTGAAACTGATTCTGGGCATGGATGTAATTGGATTGTGGTGATTCTTGTGTGTTTTTCGATTTTTTGAGCTGTTGATGGGGCATAGCCATGTCGGTGGGGGCCATTTTGAGGACTGGTCCAGGCAGGGCCTGGCCATGTGGGTGGGGGTCTAGGTGCCATTGTGAAGCCAGGCAGTGTGCTTTGTTGTGCCATAGGCCTGCACCCAGTCTGCCATGCTTTCATCCATTATGCCCAGGGGTACTCTGTCAGTGGTGCATTTTATTGGTCTTTCCATTTTGGGGGGTGGGTATAATAAAAATGCTTACTTGCAAACTATTAATTGAAGAGCTACATATGCAACATTTATTTAACTGATGTTCCTCTGGCTTCATTTGCTTTTAGGTGCAGAAAGACAAATCATCAGCCTCCTCGTTCTTCATCAGTGCCAGGAACAAGTCCTGCTGCGGTGTGTGCAGCACAACATCACATGTGGCCACAGACAACTCTGCAACTTGTGCAACTGCGGCCTGCTGTTCTGACATCTGAAGAAGATGGCCCCCAAAAAAAGTTGCCCGTAGCTCCACTAGCAATAAAGTTGCCAGTTAGGAGCAGAAAAAGCAAGTGGTGCCACTTACCAAGGAGACTGGTGTGCCGACCGCCGCATTTTTGGGGAAAAAAAAGTACGCCTGCAGCAGCAGCGGGGTCTGCTGGGGACCAAGCTGGGAGCAGCGCCTCTGCTCCATTGGGCTCAGTGCCACCATCACCATGCCATCTTAAGTCCAAGCCCTTGAGTGCTGCAGAGGCAGCCAGTATAGTTGTTCAATCACCAGTGATGTTGGCTCATCGCAAGAAAGTAGCAGCATCCCTCAATCAACACAGGTTGTTGTAACTCATCTGACGAGTGTTCAACAACCACAGCCGCAACAACAACAACTACATGTGCAAGTACAAGCCCAAGTATATGTGGAAGGAGAGGCGGCGCAAGGAGATGCGAAGCAGAGGTGCATGGAGCGGCATAAGTGCCCACAATAGATGTTTTCTCCTAAGTAGGGGCACATCAGGAAATCGACATTCAAGCCGAGGTATCATTTGAGGAAGCCACCTACCCTGATCATTCATTGTTTTCCAGATCCCTAGCAAGGAAAAGATCAAGGATGGTGTCTACATCTTCTTCAAGCCCCCTTCGTTCTGATGATATGGATGAAAATTGGGAACCACCACGGCCGTCTGGGAGTGAGGCACACCATGATCTGACAAAGGTAGCTAATCGTAAAAGGAAGGTCCCCGAAAGTCTCATAGTTATGGAGTGTGATGATGACGCTGAACAAGAAGTGGCGTATACTCCTGCTGATGAAGACTCTCATGACGACGACGCAGTCATCATACTCGTCACTCCAGCCTCAGCCGGCATGCAGCAAACAGACATTTTTACCCTATCCCGAAATGCTGCTGAGCGTGATGTTGGTGACGTGGCAATGGGACCACCACCAATGCAGTTAACTAGTACACCACCACCTACCGCTTCCATATTTTCTCGCCAGAAGGGACCTCCATCCACCTCGACCTCCATTTCCTCAATTAGTGGTGCTGTAACTGCACAACGTAGTAAATATCGGCAACACACATCCTCCACTTCATCTGGCATTAGCATTCCCAGTATTGCCTCCTCCGCCCCCCACAGACATTTGAAGTCTGCAGTTTGGGACTTCTTTAGTGTTAGCCCAACAAGGGAAAACATAGCCATTTGTACCATTTGTAAGTTTCGAGTTAGTCGTGGTAAGCTTGGTACCAACTATGGTACCGGAGGCCAGAGAGGTCATCTTGAGCGACAGCACACTGTCAAATGGCATGCGTACCTAAAGGAGATCAAGGCAGCCCAAATTGCAAGTCAACAAATTGTATCCGTTGATGTTTCTGATGATGACGAGGAGGAAGAAGCGTCAAACATTTCTTCACTTACACCCAGTAGCCCTGTCAGCAGCACACCCCCTGCAAGATATATGAGCCACACTAAGAGTGTGGGAGAGAGTGAGACACCAATGCGAAAAAGTTCATCATCACCGAGCGTAACTGGGTCGAAGAAGTCATCATCATCCCATAAAATGGTCCAGCCCACCATTAGAAGCATGTTGTTTTCAGATGCGCCATTTGAACGCAACCACCCAACGGCGCGTCTGTATAACAGTAAGCTGGCTAAAATGCTAGCGCTGGACCTTCTCCCTTTTTCTTTTGTGGAAGGGGTGGGTTTTCTTGAGTTAGTGGCAACGCTCTGCCCTAAATGTAAGGTTCCTAGCCGGTTCTATTTTGCCAGAGTTGCGGTTCCAGCACTACATGAAGATGTGCTGGAGGTGATTGGGGAAGCTTTGCAGAAGAGTGCTGTTCACACTATACATCTGACAACAGACATGTGGACCAGTTGCCAAGCCGTTGATTACATGTGCATCACTGCACACTGGGTCTCTTTTTCAGGGGTTAAAGCAAAGCTAAACGCAGGTGTTGACCCAGACAAAGTTTTTAATGCTGCTCGGAAACATGCAACACTAGCCATGTTTGCCATGGAGAAAAGTCATACAGGAGAAAACATTTTGCATGAGTTTAACACAAAGGTCTTTCAATGGCTGTCCCCAAGACAACATATGATTGGTTATGTTTCCACGGATAATGGCACCAATGTAGTTAAGGCCATGGATAAGGGTAACTATTTCAGAGTGCCGTGTTTGGTGCACTGTATAAACCTGAATGTAAAAAAATTCTTGAGTGAAGAAAGTCCAGTGTGCGAGTTACTGACCACCTGCCGAAGAATGTGCACACATTTCAACCATTCTTTTAAGGCCTGAAGCAGCTGAGGTGCCTGCAACATGAACGTAAACTGCCAGTGAAAGCACTCATCCAGGAGGTGGTAACACATTGGAACTGGAAGTGGAGAAGTGTGGCTCAATGATTAGAGCAGCAGACCCTGATGCAGAGGTCTAGCCCGGGACCAGGGTTCAATTCCCTGCACCGGCGGTCTTGGGCTCAAAAATTCCACAGACCTGATAATTCTCACCTCGGTGCCTATTCCAATCATGCCCACTCTGCAACTCTGGGCAATAGCTTGCTTAATCTCCAAAACGGCCCTCACAATGCCAAGGATGCCTGGCCTCCACCTTGGGGGTGCCCAGCAGTGGACGCCTCACAGGGAAAGCCAGGATGGGTTCTACAGCGGTATTTGTACAAGCGCCTTGAGACCCTTGCGGGTGAGTAGAGCGCTATACAAGTATCAATTTACATTTAACTCAACATTCTACATGCTTGAGCGTCTGTATGAGCAGTATGCAGTAGTCGATCAGTATTTCTTTAAACTGGGTACACCTATGATTGACCTGAGGATACAGGTGGAGCAATGGCAGCTAGTTAAAAGCCTGACAGACATGCTTCGTCCTTTTGAGGTCTTCACACGTGCAGTCAGCAGGGAGGACTGTAATTTGGGAAAAGCTATCCCATTGTTGCGCATGCTAGAGCATCAACTGAAGGCGGTTTCTTCTACGTTTCAAAAAGATGGAAAGCAAGAAGCATTTGAGTTGGCAGAGAAGTTATTACAGCACCTACTTTGCGATGAACGTCTTCAAAAGATCCACACAGAACAGCATAACATTTGTGCTACTATTCTGGATCCACGGTACAAAAAGGCAGTGGCAGGCAGAGTATTCTTTCTTTTTGATGATGCAGATGTTACAAATTGCAAACATTGGCTAGCTGTGTCAGCCAGTCGGCCGGAGATCACCAACCTGGCTATAAATTACTTGTCTTGCCCACTCACAAGCGTGTCTTCTGAACGTGTTTTCAGTGCTGCTGGTGGCATTGGAACTTCCAAAAGGACCCGCCTCTCGCCCAAACATGTGGAGAGGTTAACAATGATCAAGATGAATCAGCACCTCATACCACCAGATTACAAAATACGAGAATGCACGCAGGAAGAAGACGAGGAGGACACTAACTTAGATGAGGGAAGTTCTTCTCTGTTAACTGACCTACTCCCATCTGAATTCGCAGAGTTTGAGGACGAGCTCTTCTTCCCTGACACTGAGCCCTTGAAAATTAGTCAATGAATCACTAACTTTCTTTTTCGTCCTTATTCACTTTTATTCCTGTGTGTCTGTCTTTCTTTGTTTTGCAAAATCTATATAAAAAACTTTAATCACCTAATCACAAAAACAAGCCCATCAGCAGAACGTCTTCACTTATTTGCTTATTGATTTGAAGGTGCCGCAGTCTGCATTCCTCAGGTTCACAAGTTCACAAGAACATGCTCCTCTATCCTCCTCCTCCAGACTCTATTTCCCTCAAAGCAGATGGCTGGATTACTCCCAATGAAGAAAGACTCTGCACTTGTGGGGGTGTTCTACTTCTTTGCGGTGAGTTGACGGGTCTGGGGCATTGCTGTGAAGGTCTAATGCCGGATAAAAGTGGTTTGGAGAAAATCGGAGCAGAAAAAGCTGTGGCGCTTTTGCTCACTTGCCTGTCTTTGGGGTGCTGTTTGGGGGGCTTCCAGGTTTTTGTGGGTGGGTTTTGGGGTCTGGGAGCACTACTGGCACAGTCTAATGTTGATTGCATTTGTTTTTCAGGAAATCCATGGTGGAAAAGGGGAGTTAGGGCCTAGCTGCACAGCGTATTTGGACTGAATGGAAGGTAGTAGGCCCATTTTTGCTTTAAGGCTGTTTGGGGGTGTTCTGCTTTTTTAGCGGGTGGCTGCAGGGGTCTGGGGGCATAGCTCGGAAGGTCTAATATTGGAATCAAGTGTTTTGGACCAAATCCACGGAGAAAAGGTTTTTGCATTTCTGCTCACTCGCCTGTCTTTGGGGTGCTGTTTGGGGGGCTTCCAGGTTTTTGTGGGTGGGTTTTGGGGTCTGGGAACACTGCTGGCACAGTCTAATGTTGATTGCATTTTTTTTTCAGGAAATCCATGGTGGAAAAGGGGAGTTGGGGCCTAGCTGCAGAGCGCATTTGGACTGAATTCCAGGTAGGCCCAAAGTTTTCTAAGTGTGGCTTTTCCCGGGTTTTGCCTTTTGGCTTGTTGGGGGGGTTAAACTTGTTTTCGCCCGGGTTGACAGTTCTGGGGCCATTGCTGGGAAGGTCTAATACCCGAAAGAAAGTGTTTTGGAGACAATCCCTGGGGAAAAAGTTTTTGCATTTTCTGAGATTCCGCTCACTCTATCGTTTTCGGGGGGCTGTTTGTGGGGGTTCCTGGTGTTTGTGGGGGGGTTTGCGAGTCTTGGACCAATGCTGGGTATGGATACTTTTGCTTGCTTGCTAGTGGTTTGAATACAATCCATGGTGGGTAAGGGGGTATTTGGGCCTACTTTACTTTCAAAGTACGTTTTGTCACCATTTTCTACTAGGCCTTGTTTTTGAAGATCTGATTGGGGGTCTTCTACATTTTTGCGACTGGGTTTAGTAAGGGTCTGGGAGCACTGCTGGGAAGGTCTAATTTTGTTCTAAAACACAGTTTACAGTACACCTAGCTTGAGGGGAAAGATCCGCTAAATTAATTCGCCCATACTTATTTATACTTCAAAAGGAGACTCAGACAGAGTACGCACTTTCAAAAATATTGTACTGTCTATTAGGAAACTCAAAGTGTGACTTTTTGCACTACACAGCGTACATACCTTATATTTATTTGTCAGTGGTGTTCTAATATCACTTCCTGTTTTTCCATCAATAATTACAGGCCAATTTCAGCCTGTGCAATGGGAAAAAAGGGTTGAAGTCAGGCTTCACATTAGCGAGCTGCAATTTAGCATCCGCCAGGCAGGCAGTGGACAGGGTGTCTTCTGGTCACCAACATTGATGGACGGAGCGTCAGATGGAATGGAGGAGTCCCGCTAATAAGAGGAATTGTTGGATGCATGCAACTTACCAAATTCAACAGGACAACTACAACAACATACAGATACAGTATCCATTCTTTTCTAATTATCTTTTAAGTAATGTTATTGCTGTGAACTTCCATGAGTGTGACTCTGCATTTCTTTGATCTCTGCTTCTAAATTCATCCCTACAGCCATTGTATAGGTTTTACTTCTGCTATTTTTTAAACCTAATTTAATGTAAGAAGTGTTTCTCTTAGTGCAGAGATAGGCAAGTGAAAACGCATAATTATTACTGCAGCCCTGTACTGTCGCATTCTTTCATTCACGGTTGTCGAAATTACTACTAACTTTTCAGTAACCATGCATGCTGTAGTGCAGGCACTTCCTTTATGTCACTAAAAAGATTTATGGATAGCTTTGTACCCAAAGATTTGTTTATCTTCAATTATTGTTTGTCCATGCTGTGCTTTTTTTTTCTTCTCTCAACAAAACTTTCCCAAAAAACCCCATTCCCCTCCATTTTCCAAACCCTTACCCTCTTCCCCCGGTCTGTGTGGTTTTGATTGATGCATGACTAAATGACAGCAATAATTCCACACACTTGCTGGGGAGGATAGGGTCATAGCAACAGGCTGGTGAAGGAATCCGAGGATATATTCTTACTCAGCTTGACACAGACCCATGACTATTGGCAAATGAAAGCAGATTTTCATGTGCGCCATCAACTTGATTGATCATCAAGAACATCCTCCTCCTATACGTGGCAAATGATTACGCTGCTGTATCCTTCACCTTCAGTACTATTTCTTGTAGTAGCCAATGTCGAAGAAATTCAACGCAAGTAGTATTTATACTTTCAATACTTTACCATTTGTTAGGCTACATTGTGGCACTGTTCTAGTGTACTGTCACCTGCTATATTCTCTATCGTACCGTTCTAATGCTACGGTAAGGACAAACAAGGTTTTACTTTCTTTGTTTTCAGATGCTGCAACTGCCACTGTGTAACACCACTAGTACCACCGCAATGATGACATTTCATCCGCCCAGGATTGCCAACCTTAATCGCCATTTCCCGTGCAGCCAGCCCTGTGCCTAGCCCTATTTCCAAACACAAATCACAGGTAAGATAAGCGTTTGGTGGGAGGTAGTATAATGGAGTATTAGGAGAGACGAGAGACTGACAGTAGTACTAGTAAAGTCCTAGGACTATTGAATTCACTTACTCTGTGAGAGGCACTTAGTTTTGAAAACATTTGGGCAATTACTTACACAACTTGAATCAAGATGCCACTTAAGTTTCAGGAAAACAAACTTACTGTTAAACCCCCACCCACCAGCCTCAAAAGCAGTAAAAAAAAAACGTATGCTAAGATAAAGTTTAAAGTATATTTATATCCCTAACATAAATAATCTCCCGCAAGACCCAACCCACCCCCACTCCTTAACCCCAACGAATGTCCGTGAAAAGTCCCAAAAACCCAACTCCCAATTCCCACCCCCAGAAGTCTTTAAAAAAGGGGCAAGGGACAGTATCCTCCTACTGCTGGCTGCTGTTGACTTTTCGGGCCAGGTCGGCATGCTCCTTGCGGACAGTCTCGAGCAGGGTTTTGGTGTTGAGCAGCTCCTGCTCGAGGTAGGACACCCTGAGTGAAAGGCGGTGCAACCTTTTTTTGGTACAACGGTGTGGGGGGCAGCTGATTTTTTGCTGCTCGGCGGTGGCGGGTGGCTGCGGTACCCCAGCTCCGTACCGCTGGAGACCTGCTGCGCTGACGGCTGACCCAGGGAGCGCGGAGGAGGATGCAGGTGTCGCCGTGGATGTTGTCGACGTACTCTGCGTGTCCTCCTCCTCCTGGGTCACCAGCCACCGATATTCGGCGACAGTCGCCTCCAGCCTCCGTTGCCGGGCCCTTTTAGCCAGCTCCTTCCGTGTTGGGTTGGAAGGAGCATCTATATGAAGAAAGAAAGACATAGTCTGTAACCAATGCTCTTTAAGATTAACACAAAATGATTCAGCAGAAAGTTGTGTCACAGTAGAACTAGCAATTTGCAAGCGCAGTACATAACTATTGTGGCCAGTATCTATCTAACCTCCCACTTCTTCATCCTTGCTCTAACATTAGTGGGAGTTTAAGGAATCAATCAATTCTACGAGCACTATGGACTCACTCCATTAGAGTTGTCTATGACAGTACACCAGTCTTATTCTTCTTCTCTCTTGTTTAGCAAAATTGGTACGTTAACTTCTGCAAGCCGGCATAATGCCAGCGCAGTCAACTTGCACCCGAGAAAAACAGACGCCCCCCATGATGAGTGACACAGACTTGCATTACTGTACCAGACCAGTACATGCAGGTGGTGATGCTCTTACTTTTCTATTACGGGTGGCACTGAGAATACTCTGTTACAAGGGCTACTGCTTAATTAATTTAACTTTCACCCTACCGTGCCAATGAATACTAGAAAAGGAAAATGAAGAAGATAAATATTCTGATTATCTATCACTGCACATGGTATGTATTTGCTTACATATGGTATGACTTTAGATGCTTTGCTTTTTATTGAGTGAACAGTGATACATCCACACATGAATGACCGAGTTCTACTAAACTTATTAACAGAGGTAGTGAGTGGCCATCGTAATAGCCGGATATATGCAGTGCTTGCAATACAAATTACTGCTACTATTCATGGTAGTATTCGGACAAAATTAATTTAAAACTTCTTTTCCTTGCCTTTCCTACACTGGGACGGACGTGCGGGTGCGGTGTTACATGCTCTTCAAAGTAACACATAGTTCATCCAGTGACCGTCTACTCTCTCTAGAGACACATATGCTATCTAAGAGTCAGATAGTACCATGATCCAGGCATCCATCCATTCAAACTATATGTCAATCATTCTTCTTCATGTCTCTCATCTGGACAAACCTTACGTTTTCTCACGGGAAAACAACCTTTTCATTTTATTTGAGAAACCGCAAGCCATACATCCGTGCTTGACTTGCATTTGAATTTCAACCAAAGGATATATTGCGCACACATACAGTTTCTGTTTCACCCACCCAGGCTGTTCTCCTTCCACCCATCCTTGCTTCATCCTTCACCCAGCCATGCATCATATTCCTTCCCAGCCACCTCGGGCACAAATCAAACACGTATCATTCTTCTTTGTCAGTCATCATTACTTTTAAATTGCTCGTCCTTCCACACTTACTTACACCATTCTTTCGCTTTTCGTTCATCCCATCCATCAAGTTCATCTCAGATCTGATTTGGATTCTCGAAAAAAAAATCACCGCTGAGTTGAAGTAAATTTAGAGGAGGCTACTACCTAGTTGATAAAAACTTTGTTCTAAATTTGAAAGTCTGCTTAACAGTATAGTAACTTAACTGTTGAACATATATACTACACCCGTGCAGAGAGCACACTCTGCAGTCTGCAATCTCAATAACTAAGGAATATAAGAGCTTATCACTGCCCGCCACTACTGTGGCAACCCGCACAGCAGTTTCCTCCGGCACTTGTACCGCCTCCTCCCCAGAAGTGTCCTCCTCCACTTCCGCGCTGGGCCCGGCACCAGATGTTCCACCTACAAAGTACATTTAAGAATGTTAGATGTCATAGACATACTCTACTCACTAGTATTTTGTCTAGGAATGAAGAAATGTGAATACAGAAACCAATCTAATAATTTGTGACTATCTACTCTAAAGTAAAAATGTCCCTTTTTCCAGGGAAGGGTGTTGTCTTGCTGCACTTTTTAGCACAACTGATGAATGCTTGCTTTTTAACACGCACCATTTTTCTCATAACAGACAGAAGCTTCACTTCTAAGAACAAGAGCAAGATCAGATCATCAACACTAGGACGGAGTGACCAACGATTCAGCACCAAAAAGAAAAATTAAAGTTCAAACCAGGTGAGGGCTCGGCTCGTCCACAATAAATGTGTGAAATAAATCACTAAGCACTTTTCCATTTTTAATCAACCGTTTATGTTTTATGACAAGCTTGATTTTAATAAATGTTTTTACTTTTAATAAAGCTTTAAAACTTAAATAGACTCTGTGGTTTTTGGTCAAGAGTGATGGAGCAAAAGGTTTTGCAATTTGCAAGCATCAGTCCGTGCCTCTGACACTTCTGGACTCTGACTCCGTACTCTAGTCTTGCATTGGATAATCATCATTGGGGATCAATTATCCATGAATTCGGAAGCTAAATGACTCTGCCACACTATCTAGTCAGTAAGGAGATTGGGGGTTCTTCCTAGTCTTATATCACTGAGGTATGTGAAAAGTCTACCTGCGCCTATTATAATTGACTAGAAGCCCGTCCCGACGTTGTCCGGGAGCAATTAGGCTTCAGGGCCCCCGCCTGCCCTGACGTTGTCCGTGGGTCCCCCGGAGCCTTCCTCCATATATTGCAGTATTATACCTCTATGCTTACTTTGTACGCTTTTGTAACCTGCCCACACAACTTTTTCCTCCTGTAATGCACCGTTTGGCTCACTTTTTTAATGCTCCGTTTGCTTCCTCTTGCTAACTGCACACGTCACTTTTTCCTCCTATACCTCTATGTTACGCTTTTGTAACCTGCACATGTAACTTTTTCCTCCTGTAATGCACCGTTTGGCTCACTTTTCTAATGCTCCGTTTGCTTCCTCTTACGACCTGCATACGTCACTTTTTCCTCCTATACCTTTATGTTTACTTTCTACGCTTTTGTAACCTGCACATGTAACTTTTTCCTCCTGTAATGCACCGTTTGGCTCACTTTTGTAAAGCTCTGTTTGCTTCCTCTTGCTCACAATGTACGCTTTTGTAACCTGCACAAATAACTTTTTCCTCCTGTAATGCACCGTTTGGCTCACTTTTGTAATGCTCCGTTTGCTTCCTCTTGCTCCCGATTTTCATTTTTGCTTCATTTTTCCACCGCTCACCGCTCCTAAATAAATAAATAAATAACCTACCTCATCCGCCGCTCACCGCTCCTCCCCGCCTGTCCGCCACTCCTCACCGCCTGTCTGCCGCGTCTTCACCGCCTGTCCGCCGCTCCTCACCGCTCCTCCCCGCGCCATGTCCGCCGGTCCTCCTCGCGCTCCTGGACGCCGCTCCTCCCTGCGCTCCTCACGTCGGGCACGCACGTCGCGGCCGGCGCTTCTTCCAAGGGACTACTTTTTTTGGGTACATTTTTTAAATAACGTATATTTATTACGTTTATATAGCCTATGTCCATCTGCACCCCCTGACGATTACAACGATGTATCGGGTGTGTGGATTGGCACTGTGGTTCCCGAGTTTACCCGCCTCAAAGGTTCAAAGTTCTTCCTTTATAATAGTAGTATAGATAAACAATGCACTATTTGGTGTCCATAGTTCTGTTTGTGCAGATTTGTCCCTGCAACAGTAGTAGTATGGATTGTCCTCCTATCCAAATCAAAAGTAAAGTAGCATCTTATTATTTCTTGGTGGTCATTCACATTTTATTGTTGGTAATTGTCAAAGCATAAACATTTAGAAGACTTGAAAAGACATTGGGCCATATGTAGGTAAATTGCGAATACCGAATCCTTAATACCGAATTATACCGAATCAGTATTAAGAATGAGGTAAACGTGATGTAGGTAAAAATTCGTTAAACATTACCGATTCGTTGCAAATCGGTATTAAATACCTATTGTGAACAGATCGGTAATAAAAATACATACCGAAAGGCTATTACCGAATCGGTGTTACCGAATCCACACCCGAAATCGGTAATACCGAATCGGTAATTTAAAAAATAGCGTATTGGTGAATCAGCCAATCCTGATACACCCAATTACTTCCCAAACAGGAAGTTGCCACACCCAGCCAGGTGCACAGGGCCTGGAGCTCACTGTGAGGCAGGCAGGCAGGCAGGAGAGCTGAGGAGGCAGCAGCAACACAGCCACAATAAAGGAAGAAAAAGCACTGAACAAGCATTGAAATGGCAAGCCAGGACAGGGAGAAGGAGGGAGGTGAAAGAAAAAGAAAACTCAAGTTCAGCGACAAGGAGCTTGAGATCCTGATCCAGGATGTCACCCAAGAGTACCACAAGCTGTTTGGAGCCCAGTCCCACCAAGTGCCAGAGTCACAGAAGAGGCAAATATGGAGTGGCATTCGGGACAAGATCAATGCCATAGGTGTGACCCTGCGCACCATAGAGGACATCAGAAAGAGGTGGTACGACCTCAGAAAAACAGCAAAACTGAGGATGGCAGAGAGACATAGGCTGGCAGGGAAAACTGGAGGAGGAAAAAATCGAGCCCCAGTACCAACACCACTGGAACAGATGGTGGAGTCCACCATCCAGTGGGAGAGTGTGAGTGGCGTGGGAGACGCAGACAGCTCCGCCAGAGCTGCTAGAAAACAAGGTAAGAAGCATGCCCAGAATGCTGCCCTACCCCCTCCCCAACCCCAACCCCCATAGTGGTAAAAGTTAAGCATGGGCGAATTTTGCGAATCTGGCGTTCAGGTATTTTGCGAATTTGCGAACTCGCAATCCGCAAAATCCGCAAATTCTCGCGAATTTGCGGATTTTTTTGTGTTCGCAAGGATTTCTGCCAGTTCGTGAGAGTTTTGTACCAGTTTGCAATTGCGAACTTACATGTCGGCTCGCAACGGTCACAATTATGTTGTTTCTACGTCTGGTTCATCATCACAGGTTCCCAGCACCCTCTGTTTCACCCCTGCCACCCTCTGTTTCACCCATGCCACCCTCTGGTACAAGAATGCCACCCTCTGGTTCATCATCACTGTAGATTATGGGGGGAAAAGCAAGCACACCTGCCCTGCTTCAACTGACATGAATTAATTTGGGGTTGATTTATTAATGTGTCACTGTTTTAAAATTCCAGTCTGGCACCTGCTTCCTTATCTGTAATTTGCTTTCTGTTGCAGTGCAATTTTTTTTCCAGGACCTTTGTGGCCTACTTGTAGCTATTCTATGAGCCTGCTGTGAGGGTCAGAGCAGGGTCATACAATTGTTGCAACTAGCAACTGAACTCTGGAGGGGCCCCAGTCAGGAAGCACTACAGGGAATGGTTACTAATGATGAGTTTGAACTTTTGCACCTGCTGAATGCTTTCACTTTTGCAAGACTCGTTTTTCTGCAGAACAGCATTACAGCAACTGTAATGCCCCAAACAAGCTTACTTGTGAAAGTTGATTTCTAATCCAAAAGTGATCCAAAGAAAGTCAAAAGGCCTCAAATCCAAAAAAGTGCAGGCAAATGTCAACCTGTGGAGTTATTCTGATAAAAATCATCATTTTCAGAAGGTCTATGCTGCTTGCTAGTGGATTTCTTGTGCAGAATTGCAATTTTTGTAATTTCGCGAGTGTGAGATTGTTGCTGCCGCCGCACCTACATGTTCGCAATTGCGAACTTACACCGCACGCCGCAAAATTGTATCACCAAGAAAAAAAAATCCGCTGCGTGCGAATTTGCGGATTTTCGGTAAATTTGCGAGCGTTCGCGGATTGCGAATTTACCGAAAATCCGCAAAATCCGCGAGCGGAACGGATTTTCCGCCCATGCTCCCACTCAACACCATGTCTTACTGGTTACCTGCAATGCATTCTGGGTGATGTAGTCAGTGTGAACTCATGATCAGGACTGTCAGGGCAGCTAACACAATAGCATGGTAATAGAATTGGATAGGTCAGGACAACCACTGTGCACTGTTGGCATGTACTTTAATGCAATGGCATTGCAGACAGAGCATTGAGTATATTTACATTTGTGTCATTTCAGGCGAGTCATCTCGCAGTGCAGCTGAGGGCAGCAGAGGCAGGTCAGCCAGGCCAGAGGGGAGTGAACAGGAAGAAGACAGCATGCCTGCAGGGAACACCAGCTCTGCGCCATCGCAGCCAGCCAATCCTCCACCACAGCCATCACCACAGCGCCAGGGAGGGCCGCAATCCCCTCTCACTCAGTCACACCTGTGACGTTCACCAACACCACCACCACAGTCAGGCAGGAGGTATGCTGTGATCACCCTCCAGCAGATGGAGGAGTCGGAGGAGGAGGGCAGACAGCGCGAACAAAGTCCTATCGTAGATATATCCAACAGGGAGCGGACTGGTTCTGCATCCGAGGGCGCCCACATCTCATCACGACGCCGCAGGGCAAGGACGGACAGTCCAGTGGCAACTGAGCAGGGTGACAGTGTGTTTGCTGGACTGGAAGGCAACATGCTGAAGGTCCAGCGCCTGCAATGGAGGGAGATGAAGTCATTAAACAGGGAGGTGGCAAACATTAACAGACATATGCACAAGATGGAGAAGGGCATCAGTGCCATGGGGGAGAATTTGACTGCAGGGATGGAGAGGGTATCAACCTCGGTGGACAACCTCTGCAGCCAGCTAAAGCAGGACCGTGTTGGCATGCGCCGGGAGAGACTGAGACTCCAGGACTATACCAAGTCGGTGAACCGGCTGGCCACTACGACATCACTGATGTGTCGCCGGTCCATCGCCATGCAGGAGGAGATGGCGCATTGCAGCAGGGATGTGGCCAGGGGGATGGTGTCCATGACCTCAGTGCTAGAGCTCATGCAGAATGCCAAGGCCTCCAATATGGAAGGGGGGGGACAGTGAGGAGGCTACCAGCCGTGGTAGCATTACACCCTCACCCACCGAGTGCAGGAGGCGTAGTGGACGAAACGTCCCAGCACAGGAACGGTCCATCTCACAAGACAGTGTCGATGGGGAACGTGCACGTGCAGCACGGGGACGCAAGAAGTGAAGGACAATGGCTGTCCACATTCATGTGATGGGTGATGTAACCAATGTCCAATTGGACAATGCTCACAATGCTGGAGGTGTGCCAAATAAACACCTTTACATGTAATTTGAAATGCCTCAGTGTCGTTACTCACTCAGAAATAGTTTGATGTAATGTCTGCCCGTCTCTGTCTCCCATCATGTTCAATAGCAGCACCAGCCGCGCTGGGCTCTGGCTGAGGGTTGTCCTCGTCCTCGTCCTCTGACTCAGTTAGTTTCACTGCTGTTCCTTTTTTAGTGGCCAGATTGTGTAGCATTGCACACGTAGCAATTATCTTGCAACATTTGATGGGGCTGTACAGACGCGCACCTCCTGTTTTGTGGAGGCAACGGAATCTGCTTTTGAGCAAACCAAAAGTGCGCTCCACCACGTTGCGTGTGCTCCTATGTGCCACATTGTATCTCCTCTCCCTTCGGGTGGTTGGGTTCAGATATGGTGTGAGTAGATACGGCCGGAGGGCATATGCGCTGTCACCTATGAACAGAAGTAAGTGGCATTGATTAGTGTGACCAACAGCTTGTGCCAGGGTGTACATCAGGGTGTGTGACATTTACTTACCTAGTATGTATCGGTCGGCAAATTCACCAGCAAGCAGACGTGTATGTATGCCACTGTTCCTGAAGATGTAAGCATCGTGGCTACTCCTGGGGTATTTTGCCACGATGTCTGTTATAATGTGTTTGGCATTGCAGATCACCTGCACATTGATTGAGTGGGTGGATTTGCGGTTTCTGTAAATGTATTCACTTGCTGCAGGTGGGCAGATGGGAATATGGGTCCCATCGATGCAGCCGATCACGTGGGGGAAATGGGCAATTTGATAGAACTCCAGCTTGGTTCTCTGCAGCTCCGCCTGTGTACTGGGGAAGGAAATGTAATGTTCCATTCTGTCCATCATGGCGTCCAGGAATGTGTTGAAGAAACGGGATAGACAGCTCTGTGACACTCCACCCACTGCTGCTATCACACCCTGGAAACTTCCTGATGCAAGGAGGTGCAGGCAGCAGAGTACCTGGACATGGGTGGGGATTGCGTGGGCCCTTGGCGCCTGATGCTCCAGATAGGGTCTTAGGTCCAGTATTAGCTCCAGGATGGTGTCTGGGTGCAATCTGTATCTCTCATGTATTTCTGGGTCTGTCAATTGGAACAAAGTGATGCGTAATCTGTACACCCGTTCCTCACGTCTCCAGATCCTCATTCCTGCTGCTCTCAGGCGTAGCCGCCTTGCAATGAGGTAGAGGCCTGCATTGTGTTCACACTGATGCATTTTGGGTCTGTTTGTATAGACTCCTCCTTATTACCACATGCTACTGAAACATGCTAAATACCGATTCGTTATTACCGATTTTGGGCAAAAACTGTATTACCGAGGTTTGCTACATAGCATTTTTGGGGTTTTTACCGAATCGTTTATACCGATTCGGTATTCATTGTTTCGGTAATTTTAAGTTGGTAACTTATGTTTTTTACCGATTCGTTATTATCAAATCTATTCGGTATTACGTACATCTCACATGGCTAAATATTTGTCGGTAACACCGAAAATAACCCATTTTCGGTGTTACCGATCGGTATTTGACCACCTACATATGGCCCAATATGGATAATCCCCGAGGACTACACTCAGTGCATAGAGCTATTGCTGACTGGAATGGGATTTTCGTTTAACACATTTTGCCAAATGTGCAATCTTAGATGGCTACACAGACAGACTAATAAGAATAATCTAGTAATACCACAGGGAGTCATAGTAGAGGCAGGATAAGAATTTAGATACAGTCTACAAGAAGATCAAAGACGATTTAGAAAAATTTGAATGAGGAACGCTAGGAAAAAATAAGTACTCTATATTAAAATTAAAACTTACCGGGGCCAGCAAAGGAGCCCTTGCCTGACCGATCCTGGCCTTGTAGAGCAACAGCAGCCGATACCCCCTCCTCCTCTGTCATCTTGCCCCTGGGGGGAGCTGATGTACAACACGAAAGAAAGAAAGACCCGAAAACATGGATGATTGTTGTCAACAAAATGAAACATTTCAAAAGAACAATAACAAAATATTTTGGCGAAATAGCAAATAGACAACTATTCCACGGGATATATTGACCTATCTCATGTGGTCTACTACGATATTAGTATTGCTTGATTTGCGGACCATCGACTTGGAAAGTTATGTAACTCACTAAACAAACTACTAAAAAGGTTTGCCTAGGACTGGCAGGCAGCAGTCCGCAGCACGCGAAGTGACAGACAAACTCCATCGTGATTGCAGATCAGTGACAACACTAAAAAGTTTCCTACTACTATAACCAGTCATTAAAAAACTCAAACTATCAATCCACCACCACTATTTCTTCTTCTTGCCAGGTGTACAAAGGAAGGACTGGACTTGAGTCTGTAGGGGCAGATTTACAAGCCCCTTGCGGCTCTTTTGCTCCGTTGTTGCATGACTTTTGTGACGCAGCGGCAGAACAAAAGAGGCGCCATGGTGCGGCGTATATTAACAACATGACGCATATTGGAGATGCATCACGTTGTAAAGCCCAGCGCCATCAGGGGGGTTCCGGCGCAAGGGAGGGCATTCCTGTGCAGGAGCGCATCCTAAAAATGGCTGAGGGAAATCTACAAGATTTCAATCAGTCACTTTTAGGACAATGATGCGTCATTCAAACCCTGCGCCTGCTTGAAGCAGACGTACGGCTTGACGCAGCATTGGGGAGATAGGGCACCCCAGAGCATTGCTGGAGCTGCGCCATTGTTGCGACGCAACTCCAGCAATGCGCCGCCTTTACGGCACAGATGAGTAATGCTTCGGAGACGTTTTGGGCCCATGGTGCGCCGCATTGTAAATAGGGCGCACCATGGGTGGTGGTGGCGTGGAGCACAATTACTGGCACATCCCTGCTACTTTGCAGGGATGCGCCTGTAATTGCAAATCTGCCCCTTAGTGTCTAGCATTACGCAGTTCTGTAAACTACACTCATACATAATTTCTCAGGCCAATGAAATTAACACAAAATCGAAAAGAAATAAGCATAGTAGCAACGCTACTGAGAAGGAGAGCAGTGCACCTGAAATGCACAGAAGATTTTGAAATGTAATTTACCTACAATGTAATCGGCAGCATTATTGCTCTTGGTAAAAAACAAAAATTTGCAATATAATAACACACAGAGCAGGAGAAAACAGAGTAGTGATGAAATAGCTTCTACTACTCACCAAGCCCGGGGATCTCGATGCCGAGCAGGTCGAGCAGGTCGCGTTCCCGGTCCAGGAGATCCATCCAACGGTGGGTGGCCTGGTGTAGGTGCGCCGGACCCGAGAGTGAGAATACATGGCCCGGCACACCTTCTCCCACCGCTTCCGGCGCACCCGGAGCCCGTAGCTGCTTGCGATCCTGCCGCCTGCCATGATGGTCCTGGGGAGGCGGCGTTGTACATAGAACACTAGTGCGGCCACCTCCTCCGCGCTAAAGATCTCCCGTGGCATCACTAGCTCCCCCCTGAAACGCCCGCATGGGAGCCGGGCACGGGGTGCTGGACCCTTCCCCTTCTCGGGCTGCTTCCTGGCTCCCTTTACCATGATCTGGGCAGAAAGGAAGGTAAATAATAAATAAGAAATAGAATAGGGAAGAAGAAAAGAAAAGAGTTTAAAAAAGTAGTTTAAAATTAACCAAAAGTAGCAGAAAAAACAAAAATATAGAGCTAGAATAATAGAGGGATAGATAATAAGTAAAATAGATCAAAAAAAACTTCAAACAAGCAAAGGATGGCAGAGATTGAAAGAGGATACAGAAAGCATGCCCAGAACCATAGCAATGAATGAAAAACAAGATGGCCGCGCCCGTTCACGACTGCGTGGGTAAGTTCGCGCGAGATTTCCCCCGCGATCACACGCAAACTTGCACTAGAGAGCCGCACACTTTGCGAGATTACACATAGCGCCCGGAAACGGAAATGCGTCACGCAAACAAGATGGCCATGCCCATATACGACCGCTAGGGTAACTTCGCCTCTTTGCGCTACCAGCGGCTTGCGAAAACGCAAAAACTAACACGCCGCAAAAAACAAATCGCATATTCGCACAAATTCGCGGCTTCCGAATTCGATCTCGCGTAAATTTGCGCCCCGCGAATCCCGCGAAATTGCAGAAAAATGATTTTTGCAAAACTGAAAGCACTGAGCAGGTGCAAAAGTTCAAGCTCATCATTAGTAACCATCCCCTGTAGTGCTTCCTGAGGGGCCCCTTCAGAGTTCAGTTGCCTACTTGCAACTATTCTATGACCCTGCTCTGACCCTCACAGCAGGCTCAGAGAATAGCTACAAGTATGCCACAAAGGTCCTGTTAAAAAAAATTACACTGCAATAGAAAGCAATTACAGATAAGGAAGAAGGTGCCAGACTGGAAGTTCAAATTCAGTGACACATTAATCAACCCCTAATTCATTCATGTCAGTTGAGGCAGGGCAGGTGTGATAACGAATTTTGTAAAACTGAAAGCACTTAGCAGGTGCAAAAGTTCAAGCTCATCATTAATCAGGAAGACCTTACAGCTAAGGAAGCAGGTGCCAGCTCAAATTCAGTGACACATTAATCAGCCCCAAATTAATTCATGTCAGTTGAGGCAGGGCAGGTGTGCTTTTCCCCCCATAATCTACAGTGATGAACCAGAGGGTGGCAGTGATGTACCAGAGGGTGGCATGGGTGAGACAGAGGGTGGCAGTGGTGAAACAGAGGGTGCTGTGATGAACCAGACTTAGAAACAACATGGTCGCGACCGTTGCGACCCGACAAGTAAGTTCGCGTTTGCGAACAGGTAAAAAACCCTTGCGAACTGGCAGAAACCCTTGCGAACACAAAAAAAATCCGCAAATTTGCGAAAGTCGTGGATTTTGCGGATTGCGAATTTGTGAATACGCAAATTCGCAAATTCGCAAAATTCGCCCTTGCTTAATGCCAGCGTCCCCCTCCCCACATCTCGGGCAGGCTGCTGTTTTCACTCCGAAGTACTTCCTAATGCAGGCTGGCGTTAGATATGCTCTATGTAGCCCATGATAGTTAATTAATTTAAAACGTGCGTTCCTTGACGCCTTTGGTAAGCGTTCTAAAAAATTTCCCCAGTACCTTTCTGGTATGTCCTTACCAACGTCTTCTTCCCATTGCAACATCAGTCATTCTAGCGGCTTCCGTGCATCTGTCTGTATGGCCTTGTATAGGCAGGACACCATTTTAAGTCTTCCTGCTGAGATCGCCACATATCTGCGCCCCGCCAGCGCTCGCGGTTAAGTGCCCACGCTCCTCCAATGCGCCCTAATTTTCAGAATCAAGGCTGTATGCTTCAGGAAGTGGCCACCAGGGATGTCATAAGTAGCCTGCAGGTCTTCGAAGGGTAATAGTGTGGAGTCTCAGTAAATGTCTCCCATTTCCCTCATCCCCACTTCTACCCATTCCTCTAGTCCTGCCCAGTGCTCTCCCTGTAGAAGATACTGCAACATTGTCAGTGGTATGGCGGGGGAATAGGCCCTTTGCTGTAAGGTGTCGCAGTGATGATAGTGCTACTCTCCGCCTGCCTGTACCCCAAATAAATGAAGTGACCATCGAATCCAAGTCTTTAAACACTGCCCGCGGTATCCACACTGGCAGTGTATCGAAATAATATAAGAGGCGTGGCAATGTTATCCTTTTCACCACCGCCACTCTACCAGTTACGGAAAGCGGCAGTGTGCTGCAGAAATCCATGCCTGCTTTCGCCACTTTCACTGCTGTGCCTACATTACCTTCTAAGAGGTCCGACGCGTCATGGTAAATTTTTACACCCAGATATGGCGGGCAGCCTAGCTCCCACCGGAGCTAAGCGGCGAAGGGGCTTCCGGGGTAATGCAAACAAACTGAATTTTTGCCACTTAACCTGGAGGCCGACACAGTGCCGAATCAGACCAGCATAGCTAGTGCCCCCTGAAGTTCACCCGCAGTGTCACGCAAAAATATCAGAAGGTCATCCACATTCAATGCTATCAGATGTCGGCCCGTTGATATCTCTAGTCCCCTGTAATCCTGGCCGATCCTGGCTCTACACCCCAGCAGCTCCATGGCCAGAGCAAAAAGGTGGGGAGAGAGGGGGCATCCCTGTTTCGTCCCCCTTTCCACCCCTAGTCTGGGTGAGATGACTCTGCCAGTGCACAGGGGCTACGTACAGGAGCTGCACCCATTTCAGGAAACCCTGTCCCAAGCCCATCGCGGCCAAGACTACATACAAGTATTGCCACTCTAGGCTGTCAAATGCCTTCTCTATGTCTACTGAGAGCACTGCTGCTTCCTGTTTATTGTATTCATCCATCTATTACCGCTAAAAGGCATCTGATGTTTGTAGCAGTGTTCCACCCCAGAATAAATATCGCCTGGTATGGATAGACCCTCGGCGGGTCTCGGGCTCAAAAATTCCACGGAGTCGACAATTCTCGCTCTGGTGCCTACTCGACTCATGAGGTCACACTCTGCGACTCTGGGCAATAGCTTGCTTAATCTCCACTACGGCCCCTCGCGGCGGGATGCCTGGCTTTCACCTTGTGGATACCCGGCCGGGGTATCTCACAGGGGAATACCAGGATGGGTTCCCTAAGCAAGCGCCTTGAGGCCCCTGGGTTAAAGCGCGCTATATAAATCGAAGCACATTTACATTTACATTTACATTTACATAGACAATATGAGGCATATGTGGCAGTAAACAGGTCGCGAGGATCTTACTCAAGATTTTATAATCCATGTTCAACATGGACAACCGTCTGTAGGCCGTGTAGTCATGGGGTTGCTTCCATGGTTTAGGTATGGGGATAATAAGGGCCTCCCTGGTACTGTCAGGTAACTGCCCCAGTTCTCAGTCCTTCTGGTATAGCACAGCCAGGTGTGGTGCAATTCCTCCACATATATTGCAAAAAAATCAGCCGGCAGGCCATTGGCGCGTTTTATTACGCGCCATCCCCTTGATGGCCACCCGAATCTCCGGCTGCATGATATCTGCCCCCAACAGTTCCACAACTTCAGGGGCCAGGCGTGTCAGCGGCAGATCACTCAGGTAGTTCTCCATGGCTGTCACCTCGCATGCACACATTTTGATATAAAGTGAGGTGTAGTAGCGTGCAAAAACCTTGTTGATCTTACCCTGGGCAAAGGGCCTGATCTCCCGCTCGTCTTCTATTTCTACTAGGGGAGAACCCTGAGTCACCGGATTTGTCAGTCATGCCAGGAATGATCCAGATTTGTCTTGTTCAGCATGCGTGTGCTCTAAATATTTTTTGTAATCAAAGCTCCTGAGCCTCTCTGTTTGCCTCGCTACCTCCTCTTTGGGGTTCAGGAGCACTCTTTGGAGCTCTGGATGTCCTTGCCTCTTGTGTTCCATTTCCCAGAGAGCTGACTCTGCCCCTTCCACTTCCCTCATAATGACCCTTCTGACTCCCGTGGCACACGTAATACATTGGCCCCTCAAAACCACCTTAAAAGCGTCCCATTCCGTAGTGAAGGAAGCCGCTTTCCCAGTATTAAGGCGGAAATAATCCGCTATCTCACCTCTGATCTCCTCTCTGAAGACCTGACCCTCCAGTGTGTCTGGGCGAAGGCACCACGTAGGGATTGCCGCTGGCAGGTGCCCCCAGTTCAGGGACATAATCAGCGGATTATGATCCAAAATGGTGCGCTTCAACTATTCTGCTGATGGGACCTGCTGTTGGGCGTCTACAGCAGTGGAGAAGTGTGGCTCAATTGTTAGAGCGGCAGACCCTGATGCAGAAGTCTGGCCCGGGACCAGGGTTCAATTCCCGCCTCGGCGGGTCTTGGGCTCAATTTCCTCGGACCTGTTAATTCTCGCCTCGGAGCCTATTCTAATCATGGGTCCCACTGGGCCGTAGCTTGTTTAATCTCGACAACGGCCCTAACAACGCTAGGATGCCTGGCTTCACCTTGGGGGTGCCCAGGAGTGGGCACTTCACAGGGAAAGGCCAGGAAGGGTTCCTCAGCGGTATTCGTACAAGTGCCGAGATGCCGGGTAGTTGTGCGCTATACAAGTACCTCTACATTTACATTTACTGAGCACAGTGGAGCATTTAGTCGCACATGCACCTCGTGGACCACCGAGAAATAAGAGTAGTCTTTAGTTTGCGGGTTTAGGGCACGCCATGTGTCCAACAACCCCCAGCTCTGTCTCCAATTACTGAACGAATGGAAAGCGCGCACTGCCTGGGAGGTTGGTAGCGGGGGTGGGACTGGTCCAGAAGTAAGTCGTCTACACTGTTAAAGTCACCCCCCACTATCACAGTGCCTACTAGATATTGTGCTAGTTTGTGGCTTAGTGCCGCAAAGAATGCAGGCTAATCTATGTTAGGGGGCGTACACACTAATCATGGCAATGTCTCAGCCCTCCAGCCTACCCTTGATGGCCACGTACCTGCCCTCCGGGTTGACCACTGAATGGAGTAACTGGATCGGGACCCCTCCTGGACCCACGCCAATGCTTCTTGTGCATAAGCCAAGTAGGTAGTGTAGTAGAGCTGCCCTCTCCATCTCCTGTGCAATACCTGCCCCTTCTTTTAAGTTAAATTAGTTTCTTATAAAAGAGCTATCTGGGCTCCTCGCCGTGTGCATGCCCCTAATATTCCAGGTCATGTATTTGTATTGTCGGTTGTCAGCCATTTTCGAATACTACCGCGATCTGAACCCACTCCCAGGCTGATCAGCACCAACCTCGCCTGGCTCTCATTTGAGCCCACATAATATCCAACATTTTGCAACCCAGCGATTCCCCCCGATCCCAACAATAAACTTACCCTCAAACTTCACTCCCCAGGATAAGTAGGAAAAAACAACTCCCCATCCAAACCAGTTTATAGAGTCTACAAGTGACTGCTTAGTAGACAGTCCCAGAGGGTGGCCAGCCGCTGAAGTTCTCCCGATCTCAGCAGCCGCCATTGCTCTCCGCACCTTTGGCGGTCTACCCCGCAGCAGTTCTCCCTTAATTACCCCAATACCTGTGTTTTACAGCAGGGGCATCCCTCTATGTTCATGTTCCACAGGGCCAGGTCTGCTGGGTCTCACCATCATATGATGCCATCCGCCATCTGCGGCGTGACACTCGGAAGCGACTTACTATGCTTCTCTGAATCGCTGGACCCCCCTAAGAGCCGGTGCCCCCTGCATGGTCGCTGCCTTCGGGAACGTCTTGACTCTGCACCCCTCCCCTGATCTGGGCCACTACTTGCATCGCGTTCAGTCGCTCAAGCTGTGCCTCTTCCTGTGATGGTGCCAGTGAGTCTGCTCTAAACCTCTATGACCTGGAGCGGAGTCCGCGACGTCCTCTTTCGACAGATTCTGTGATGTTCCATCTCTGCCATGGCAATCCAGCCTGCCAGATGCCTCCTGCTGGGTTTTTTAAGAACTCCATGCCCCCAGCCATCACCACTCGGAGCGTAGCTGGTTATTGCGTCACATACTTGTACTTCAGCTGACGCAGTTCCGCTTCACTTCTCTGTAGGATCCTAGGTGCTATCTCATGTTTGAGCCATTTCTCCAAGTAGGCCGTTGTTGGACAGGCCTCGTGGCATGCCCGTCCCCTCCCCGCACGGCGGGTCGTGGACCCCTGCCACCCCTGTTTCCCAGGCAGGAACAACCCCTGCAACCCGTCGGGTCAACCCACGGCCCGTCCCCGACGGAACATTGGCTCATGAACACAACAGTCTCGGCTGGCCCGGGTCCCTTCCCGAACCATGGTCTCCGGCCCAGCCGCCATTTTGGACACTCCACGACCAGGCCTCGTGGCCTCGGGTCGACCTCGGCCTCGGGCCCAGCCAGGCCCCGACATCGAGGCACCACCATCCACCCAGGGGGTAAAGAGACCACTTGGCAAGTCAATGGGCGAAGGAGTGTCGATGGCTCCCCTCCGCCCGGTTTCGATCACCCTCGGCCTCCCTGGGCGCTGGCTCCACCCCCCTGCTGGGTGTCTGGACTCCCTCATCCCGGGCCTCCCGACCTCCAAGTGCGAAGGTCCGGACATCAAAGGGCGCCAGACCTATAACTGGGGTAGCTCCAGAGCAGGAAGGCAGTTGTATCCTGGAGTCGAGAGACCCGAGACAAACTCATCCTTGGAGGCCTGCTGGCGCTGCTGCGGCTCCTCTTCGTGAACCATCTTGAAGGCCTGCTGGCGCTGCCGCAGCTCACCCTCGTGAACTATCCTTGAAGGCCTGCTGGCGCTGCCGCGGCTCCTCTTCGTGAACCATCTTGAAGGCCTGCTGGCGCTGCCGTGGCTCACCCTCGTGAACTACTGTTGAAGGCCTGCTGGCGCTGCCGCGGCTCATCCTCTTCGTGAACCATCTTGAAGGCCTGCTGGCGCTGCCGTGGCTCACCCTCGTGAACTATCCTTGAAGGCCTGCTGGCGCTGCCGCGGCTCATCCTCTTTGTGAACCATCTTGAAGGCCTGCTGGCGCTGCCGCGGCCCCTACCTGCGAACCCACCAGCTCAAGGATTGTGAGCTCCACACCCGATACCCCTGTACCCATCCGGTACAAAGACTGTCCCGCTATCCTTTCCCCAAAGAGACTATAATTGGCAGGATCCTCGTATCCTGCTTCCACTGTACCGTCAACTACCTTGCCTAAATATATATAAAAGTGTGCAGAACTCATCTCTGTGTGGTGTCTATCTGTGGGGGGGGGAGTTTCTCGTCCGTACGATTGAAGGAGAGAGCCCTCGCCAGGAGGCCTCTCCCCCCCTTGCTCGGCCGACCTTCCGGGTCCCCGTCTAACATTGGTGGCCAGCGGCGCAATTTGAGCCGACACATAATTGTACAGAGAGTAACTCACCCCACGACACACAACAGCCATGACGACAAAAGAGAGTGGAACCACCGAAAAATTTCAGATGGAACGGCTGGAAGAATACAGCCACAAAGAACTAAAGCAATTCTGCATCGATTTGGGCATTGCTACCACAGGACTGAGCACAAAAGATGACCTCAAGCACGCCTTGGAATCTTGGGTGGAGACAGAAGCGTCCCCACCCCAAAATCAAAGCCTCGAGTCCGCAGAAACAAATACCACCCCCGTGGAAGGAAGAAGAGCGGGCCTCTCGTCCGAAGAGGCCCAAGAACGGGAGAAAAGCCGGCTCCACGAGTTGGAGCTGGCTCGACTCCGCTTAGACGGAGAACTCAAACTGGCAGAACAGAAGATAACCCTCGAACACTTACGGCTCAGGGAAGAACGAGAAGAGAAAAAGAGCCAGAGGGAGCTGGAAGAAAAGAGACTAGCATACGAGCATGAACGAAATTTAAAAGAACTCGAAATTCGACGGCAAAACAAAGACCTCAGCGTCCCCGGGCACCAGAGTCCCGCTTCCCCTGCGGACCCCAAGGTCCACATCCTCAAGGACGTCGTCCGGGAATATTACCGGAATGATGATATCCAGCAATGGTTTAAGGCCTACGAGGTGGCCATGACCTCCCACCGAATTCCGCGGGGCGACTGGGGAGCCGGGTTATGGGGAAAGTTCGTCAACGAAGGAAGAGATGCCCTGCTGCAACTCCCCGACCACGAGATGACATCCTACGACCACATGAAGGCCGCCCTCCTCACTCGCTATGGGCTCACGCCCGAGATGTACCGGCAGCGATTTCGAGACTGTAAGAGAATCCCCGGTACCACCTGAGTGGAGTACGTAAACTTTTTTAGCCGAGCCCTCGAGGGATGGATCAAGGGCAGCTAGGTCACCACCTACGAGCAATTATTCAACCTCATTGTGTGGGAGCACCTCTCCAATAATTGTTTCGTAGAACTGAGGCAGCACCTCCTCGATAGTAAGCTGACCGAACCTCGGAAACTCGCCATCGAAGCAGACCGATGGGAGAGCACACGGGTCCCTCGGAACTGGTCCAGCGAACAGAGCAGGGCCTCCCAGGGGCCCCACCGCCCCCGGGGAGGAGGAGGAGGCCAGGGTCGGGCCGGGACACCGTCACGGTGCCCCCCACTAGCAATCCCCCACCCCCGGCCGGAAGAGGAAGCCCTCCAACGCGGCCCGGGTTCCGCTCCAACGTCACCTGCCACAAATGCCAGCGACCCGGCCACTACGCCAATGATCCTAACTGCCCAAAGAATCAGAGTCCCATGAACCGCCAGATCACCGCCGTCGCCCTGGGAGAAGAGCCAGGCCATGAAGAAGCCGAAGAGTGCGAGCAATACCAGCCCAAGTGGGAGCCAGCCGCCATGTCCCTGGTCTGTCTAGGGGAGAGGGACATGGTCCCGCGGGCGCCTATTCCCGCTAACACGCAGAAATACAGCCAGTGGGTCACCATCAATGGACGCCGGGCTGAAGCCCTCCGTGACACAGGGGCCAGTGTGACTGCAGTCCGCTGCCATCTGGTGACCCCCGACCAAATCCTACCCAATGTACTTTGTCCAGTACGGTCAGCAGACAACTCCGAAAGCCTGTGCCAGATGGCCCGCGTCCCCTTCGAGTGGGGGGGGGTCTGGCATACTAAAAGTGACTGTCCGCGACGATGCCCCGGTGGACTGCCTTCTGGGGAACGACCACGAGAGCTCGCCCTGGTCAGCCGTTGAGCGAAGAGAGCACCTGGGGATGCTTGGTCTCCCGGAATGGGTCTGTGTGACGACCCGATCCATGGCCGCCCGCACCATCTCCAGCCCAGAGGGGCAGGAGTGGCCCGAACCTCCTCCACCGCTCGTCACAGAAGAAACTACCCCTGAGCCTGGTCCTCCGGGGCTCAGCCACGAAGAACAGGACCAACTCCAAGACATCTCGGAGCTGGCCCAGTGGCGCCAAGAGGGTGGCCCCACTCAGGAGCAGTTCCGCCAGGAACAAAGTGCGTGTCCCTCCCTCGAGGGCCTCCGACAACAAGCCATAGCCCAGAGCGCAGGGGATGCCTCGGGGGCCCACTGGATCTACTGGGACAACGGGCTGCTCTACAGTGAGCAAAAGATTGCCGAACTGGGAGCCAGCCGGGTGCTGGTGGTCCCCCTCCGATTCAGAGACTTCCTCTTGAACCTGGCACACGATGTGCCTCTTGCCGGGCACCTGGGGCAGGACAAGACGTACAGCCGCCTGGTGACCCACTTCTACTGGCCGAAGATGCGGAACGATGTAACAAACCACTGCCGGGCCTGCCCCACCTGCCAGGCCAGCGGGAAGAGCAGCCGAAAACTTAAAGTCCCCCTGCAACCCTTTCCCATCGTCACCACTCCCTTTGAGCGGGTGGGGATAGACATTGTGGGTCCCCTGGAGCCCCGAACAGCGCAGGGTCACCGGTTCATACTTGTCCTGGTGGACCATGCCACCCGCTACCCCGAAGCCATACCGCTCCGGACCGTGACAGCGCCCGTGGTGGGCCAAGCCTTGATGGGGATCTTCTCGCGGGTGGGCTTCCCCCGAGAAGTCGTCAGTGGCAGGGGCACGAACTTCATCTCCAAGTACATGAAGTCCCTGTGGCAACAGTGCGGGGTCACCTACAAATTCACAACCCCTTATCACCCGCAAGGGAACGGACTGGTAGAGCGATTCAACCGCACCCTCAAGGGGATGATCATGGGCCTGGAAGAGCCCCTTCGTCGCCAATGGGACGTGCTGCTCCTGTGCCTCCTGTTCGCTTACAGGGAGGTCCCCCAGAAATCCCTGGGCTTCAGTCCGTTCGAACTCTTGTATGGACACCCCGTCCGGGGCCCCCTCAGCCTGGTCAAAGAAGGGTGAGAGGTGACCCCTCCGAAGACTCCCCCTGATGTGTACAAGTACCTCTTGGCCCTCCGGAACCAGACCCGGCGGTTCAGGGAAATTGCCAAGGCCAACCTCGAAGCCAGCCAAGAGGACATGAAGCGCTGGTATGATCAGAACGCCTCGTCCATCGAGTTCGAGCCGGGACAACAGGTCTGGGTGATGTCCCCGGTTGAACCTTGCGCCCTCCAGGACAAATGGACGGGACCCTTCAAAGTGGTGGAGCGCAAGGGCCCCGTCACCTACCTGGTAGACCTGGAGTCACCCCGGAACCCTCTACGGGTCCTACACGTCAACAGACTTAAGCCCCACTTTGTACGCTCTGAACTCAGCCTCCTGATGGCTACCGACAGCGGGGCTGAAGAGGACTCCGAGCCCCTCCCCGATCTCCTGAAGACACTCGAGAAAGACGGCTCCGTGGAAGGAGTCCACCTCTCCGAGGCCCTGTCTCCCGTGCAACGCAAAGGCTGCCAAGACCTGCTTCTACAATTTGCTGACCTATTCTCCCTCATCCTGGGGGTCACCCCCTGGTGCCTCCACGATGTTGACACCGGGGATAGCCCCCCCATCCGACACAGGGCGTACAGGGTACCGGATCGAGTACGCGCCTGCATCCAGTCGGAGGTCTCCAAGATGCTGGCTCTAGGAGTGATCGAGCCTTCTGACAGCCCCTGGGCCAGCCCGGTCGTACTGGTCACCAAGGCCGCCGCCCCGGGCGTCGCCCCCGAGCTCAGGTTCTGTGTAGACTATCGGGGTCTGAACGCCGTCACCAGGACCGACGCTCATCCCATTCCCCGGGCAGATGAGTTAGTCGACCGCATGGGGGCCGCCCGCTACCTGAGCATCTTTGATTTGACAGCAGGCTATTGGCAGATCGGCCTCACTCCCGGTGCCCAGGAGCGATCCGCCTTCTCCACCCCGGATGGCCACTACCACTTCAAAGTGATGCCCTTCGGAATGAAAAACGCACCCGCCACCTTCCAGAGACTCGTGAACAAGGTCTTGGCGGGTCTGGAGGAATTCAGCGCCGCCTATCTGGACGATATTGCTGTGTACAGTCGCCACTGGGCAGAACACCTCCACCACCTCCGGGAGGTCCTGAACGCCCTCCGGCAGGCTGGGCTAACCATCAAGGCCAGCAAATGCCAGATCGGCCAAGGGTCCGTGACCTACCTGGGGCGCCAGGTGAGAAGTGGCCTGGTGGCCCCCCTCCAACTCAAGATCACCGCCATTCAAGCGTGGGAACCCCTGGTCACCCAAACAGAGGTCCGAGCCTTCCTGGGGCTCACCGGGTACTACCGGCGCTTCGTAAAAGACCATGGCAGCATTGTGGGGCCCCTCACAGAACTCACGTCCAAAAAGAACCCCCAGAAAGTCCACTGGACTCCCGAATGTCAGGCGGCCTTCGAGAAACTCAAATCCGTCATGTGCACCGCCCCGTGCTCCAAGCCCCCGACTACAGCCGGGAATTCATAGTACAGACGGATGCCTCCGATCATGGCGTTGGGGCCGTCCTCTCCCAACTCAACACCGAGGGGGTTGATCAGCCAGTGGCCTTCATCAGCCGACGCCTGCTGGCCCGAGAACAGCGCTGGAGCACCATAGAGCAAGAGGCCTTCGCCGTGGTGTGGGCCCTCAAGAAGCTCAGGCTCTATCTCTTCGGTACCCACTTCCGGGTGCAAACAGACCACCGACCCCTGCAATGGTTGATGCAGATGCGGGGAGAGAATCCAAAGCTGTTACGTTGGTCCATCTCCCTGCAAGGGATGGACTTCACTGTGGAGCATCGCCCAGGCCAAGACCACGCCAACGCAGACGGCCTGTCCCACTTCTTCCGCCTCGGCGAGGAGATTACCCAAGAGGATGGGTGACTCTCCCTGCCTTCAGTTGGGGGAGACGCATGTTGGACAGGCCTTGTGGCATGCCCGTCCCCTCCCCGCACGGCGGGTCGCGGACCCCTGCCACCCCTGTTTCCCAGGCAGGAACAACCCCTGCAACCCGTCGGGTCAACCCACAGCCCGTCCCCAATGGAACATTGGCTCATGAACATAACAGTCTCGGCTGGCCCGGGTTCCCTCCCGAACCATGGTCTCCGGCGCAGCCACTATTTTGGACACTCCACGACCAGGCCTCGTGGCCTCGGGTCGACCTCGGCCTCGGGCCCAGCCAGGCCCCGACATCGAGGCCCCACCATCCACCCAGGGGGTAAAGAGACCACTTGGCAAGTCAATGGGCGAAGGAGTGTCGATGGCTCCCCACCGCCCGGTATCGATCACCCTCGGCCTCCCTGGGCGCTGGCTCCAACCCCCTGCTGGGTGTCTGGACTCCCTCATCCCGGACCTCCCGACCTCCAAGTGCGAAGGTCCGGACATCAAAGGGCGCCAGACCTATAACTGGGGTAGCTCCAGAGCAGGAATGCAGTTGTATCCTGGAGTCGAGAGACCCGAGACAAACTCATCCTTGGAGGCCTGCTGGCGCTGCTGCGGCTCCTCTTCGTGAACCATCTTGAAGGCCTGCTGGCGCTGCCGCGGCTCACCCTCGTGAACTATCCTTGAAGGCCTGCTGGCGCTGCCGTGGCTCCTCTTCGTGAACCATCTTGAAGGCCTGCTGGCGCTGCCGCGGCTCACCCTCGTGAACTACCCTTGAAGGCCTGCTGGCGCTGCCGCGGCTCATCCTCTTCGTGAACCATCTTGAAGGCCTGCTGGCGCTGCCGCGGCTCACCCTCGTGAACTATCCTTGAAGGCCTGCTGGCGCTGCCGCGGCTCATCCTCTTCGTGAACCATCTTGAAGGCCTGCTGGGCCTGCCGCGGCCCCTACCTGCGAACCCACCAGCTCGAGGATTGTGAGCTCCACACCCGCTACCCCTGTACCCGTCCGGTACAAAGACAGTCCCGCTACCCTTTCCCCAAAGAGACTATAATTGGCAGGATCCTCGTATCCTGCTTCCACTGTACCGTCAACTACCTTGCCTAAAGATATATAAAAGTGTGCAGAACTCATCTCTGTGTGGTGTCTATCTGTGGGGGGGGGGAGTTGCTCGTCCGTACGATTGAAGGAGAGAGCCCTCGCCAGGAGATCTCTCCCCCCTTGCTCGGCCGACCCTCCGGGTCCCCGTCTAACAGCCGTCATGTCGTGGCCTTTGATTTTCTTTGGTAGTCCCATGATTCGCAGGTTGATCATATGTGACCGGTTTTCTGCATCCTCAGCCCTGTCCTCCAGTGTTCGCACTTTCGTTTCCAATTGAGTCATTTGTTGCTGCAAGGCAGTGAGCGCCGGCATAGCCTCCGCGGGTTCCCCTTCATTTGACTTGACCATGTTTACTAGCTTTCTATGGTCTTCTCGGAGGAGCCCCATGTCCAAGCTCAACGTGTCAATTTTACTTTCCAAGCACTCACAGATGTGGTGATAGCCTGTAGGATGTCCTGCAGTGTTGGGACTACAGATTGTGCTCCTTGTTGCATGCTCAGCCCACTCTCTTCTGCAGGTGCGGTCATGGTGGGGTCTTCCTTGCCTTTTTAAAGGGTTTCCCCATAGTGTCCTCATGTCCTGGGGCGCTCCTGGTATTGCACGTGATTATGGGGTGCCACAAATCGCCGCCGACTGGTATACGTTGATCCCTTCCAGCGAGCACCTGCTCGAGAGCCACCGCCTCATACTCATCTTTCGGATCAGTGCTAGTGCCAGCCGCTATGAAACGCACTCAGAATCAACCACAGCTCCAAGTCCAATTTGCCCTTTGTCCACTGCAACCGACGTCTCAGGCAGAAGCTGGGTCCCGCACTACTGCACAATGGGCAAGGACTTCTCCGCAGGCTCTCGTTTTCCTCAAGGCCACACTCCAATGTCCTGGGAGGTGATGTGAGCTTCAGCACCTGGGTCGATTGCACACTCTTGGGGATTCCAGCGGCTCTCCTTGCTTTGTCCCCGCCTGGGCCCACCGCCACGCCTCTCCAACCATTGCCTCACACAATGTCCCTCAATCCAGGCGTACGCCCAAGAGGGGCCCCAGCAAGCGCCGTCATTCTATCACCACCCTCGCACTCCACGGGGTTGTCCCAGTGCCCACAGATGGCCGGTCCCTCCCAGTGCAGGCTCCTGCCAGCAGACCTTCGCTCCCACCTCAGCCCAGTATGGCGTCATTGTCAGTATCTGCCACGCCTTGCACCGAAAGTTGTAAGCCTAAGTGTCCTGCTCCAGGCCCCCAACTGCTCGTCGTCTATTGTGTCCGCTATTGTCAGCAGCATTCAGGCCACTCAGAAGCCCACACCTGTCCCGACACCCTGGGTACCCCTCCACAGCAACGCGTGTTCAGACCACCTGGGTAGACACCCGGGCCCACCAGGAGTCTAGCCCACTCTTCTCTCCGTGCTCCCTGGATCTTCACTTCAGGGGTTGCGAAGGCAGGAGGGGGTCAAAGCCGCGTCTTATCCACCCGTTGCACTCCTGGGTAGCCAGCACCCGCCCCAGCTTCGTTTCTATTCGGGCTCACCTTCTCATTGTTTCAGCACAGCTGCATGCGCGCTACGTTCTCTGCTCGGGGGGGGAACCTCCATAGGTGCTGTTACTCTCCTTCTGGTCGTGGGCCTACCAGGCCAACTCCAAGGTCCTCAGCATCTAGGCTACCTCAGTCCAGCCCACCCTTTGTAGCCCCCGGTCTCTGCACGCAGCACTACTCAGTGGGCAGGAGGAAAGGAATCACCCTATGGCTCATGCAGAGCAGCTCCAGTTAAAGTGTCCCAAGATCGCCGATTATCGTCTGCGCCGCCACCTTACCGCCTTTCATCACTGCTGGTGGCGCATCAGGTCTCTCAGGCGCCGGTGTGTTGGGTGCTTCTCTGGGGTCACCAGCCCTTTGGGCTACTCCAGGCAGGGGGGCGGAAGAAGAGGCGCTCCAGTGCTGTACACTCGCACTTTGCTGCAGGCAGCTAGCGCTCGTCTCGTCTCCCGCCGGGCAACGCCATTTTACCTCAATCCTCGATTGCGCTAGCCGCTGCTGAGTTTCTGCAGTTTACAGCCTCGGGGAGAGTTCTTTCACCTCCTAGGTGCCCCAGCTTCAATCCCAGTTGTGGGGGTACACTGTGGGGTGTTGTGCCCCCTGTGAGGGTTCAGGATGATCAGCGATGGCGGCTGGCCGACGGGAGCTCGCAGTGAGAGCTGCTCACTGCATTGGCACCCTTTTCTACATTTTCATCTTGATGTGTCTTTATGTCCAGTTAATATTGAATATGCAACACATTAACTAACCTTAAGTCTGTGGTTGCTGTGTGTCCAGAGAAAGTCCTGTTTAATTGATTAGCAATATTAATGACTTTCTCTCCTCTACGCTTACATGCTAATAAAACGAACCATCAAATTGCGATTCTAGAATAGGTCCAGAACTTCGGGGACCTGCCCTTTCAACACTCAACTCATCCTCTTCCTGACAGACAAGACAACCACCACCAGAACGAATTCACCAACTGCATGCCATGGTAGCAGACTGGATGCAAATCAACCACCTGCAGTTCATCTCTGACAAGATGGAAGTACTGATCTTCAGCAAAAAGACCTGCCCATGGGACTTCACCTGGTGGCCATCAGATCTAGGTAAGAAGAAGAAAAGACTCTCTTGGGGCTACTGTGAATCTATTTTCAACTATATCTATGTTTACATATCTATAGTGCATATTCAAACACTCACAGAATACACATTCCTGTATGAACCCAAAAAACAACTATAATACACACAAGGATAAGGAACTCAAACATCCATAACAATAAAAAAATGTTTTATTAATATATAATGTTTCAATTAAAAAATCTTTTTAGGTTAATAATTAATTGTACAGTACATCAGAGTAATAACCAACAGATAAAAAACCCTGAGAGACAAATGAAGTGTAAGACAATCAAAACCCTGATAATGTCCCACTAAGGGACAAAACGCATCGGCTGTTGATTGCATTTAATTATGAGAAGTTGGCTGAAATTGATGAATATTCACAATAAAGAACACGAAGTACAAAGTATCTGACTGGAAGATTTTTTCTTTGGACTCTTTATGGAAATAGAAATTTTGAATATTTTTTATTACTGATTTGCTTTAGATATTTTCACGCTCCTTCTGTATATGTTGTATACTATCAAAATGTGTGTACGTGCATGCAGGAGCGACTTACCGGGATCCCTGCGTTCGCCGACGAGTTTTCTAATCGTTTGCGTCCGCCCGCGCAATCCCGCGAGAGTGTGCAATCACGAACATGTCATTTGGACGTGCCATCGGACATCTGCGCTCGCTAACAGGGAACACGCATCGCGAGCGGGCGGGACAAGTGAAACAAAATGGCCGCGATCGCATGGGATAATTTACAAGATATTCCCCCCCAAGCACGCAAACAGTCCCTGAACAGGAATAACGCATCGCGAACAGGCTGAAAAAGCAATTCCGCATGCTAGCAGAATTCTGCATAGCTCGCAGAGATTTTTTACAGTTTCACTGAACTTTGCATAACGTGACTACGCACATTCTGCCCACCCCTAAAGTGCATCTGGGAAGAGTCCCCAGAGTTTGTGTTCAGCAGTGCAACTATGAAGTGGAGTCCCCAAACTGTGTGTCAAGAAGGGTGGCAAGAAGCAGGAGTCCCTGCAGTCCATGTGAGGAAGAGCGACTCCAGTGGTGCACCCAAGAGGAGGAGTTTTTCTCACCTCTCTGTCTTTATCCCTGAACCAGGTGGGTGATGTAAATTGTGGTGTTTGGCGCTTTTGATGTAACTAACTAAACTTTTGTCTGCTGCACCCGTTTTTGTAAACATTTAAAATCCATTGGCTCCCCTGTCTTCAACTGCCTTTTCCCGTCCGTTTACTCCTGCGCGAGCTTTGGCTTCGGCAGCTCGCGGAGTGTTGTCCAGCTCCTACGTTCTGCAAATTGTACGTGCCTTGAGCCACTCAGGACACTCCCAGCATGGGTGTTGCCTATGTGGTGCCATCTTTTTCCTGCTGATCATTTTGGATGCACCTAATCTCCCGCTGATTAATGCGCTTTTTGCTTCTAATGCTCTACCTGCCTGCCGTTTTTCGTATCCTTGGACTTCTGGTGACGGTTGCATTTTTATTTGACTGTGACTTTGCAAGCTCGTTTGGTATAACATCTACTCCTGAAAGTTTTTGGGCATTGAGGGACAATTAATTATTTATAAGCTTTGTGACTTTTTGCTTGTTATATCATTTTCTTCATGGAAGGGTTGTCACTTTTTCCTTAAACCACTGTTGATGCTGTGTTTGGACATCTACTTTCAAAATGTTGTCCTTTTGAATGTTTGTGGTTTGTGAGTTGACTTTTAGGTTTAAAGTCACTCTGGGTTACCACCTTGTTGTGGTTGTGGGCGGCTTTGCTGAGTCACCTACTGTGTGTGTGTATGTGAGTTGACTTTTAGGCGTGAAGTCACTCTTTATTACCACCTCACCATTGTTGTGGGGATTAGTTTATCCCTCACTGATGGTGGTGTGTGTATTAGAGGGCTCTTGCTTTCAGAGTCTCTTTGGCCTACCACTATTTTTGTGGTTGTGGGTTGACTTAGGTTTGCCACCCTGGTTGGTGCTGTGTTTGAATTCACTTGGTAGAAGTCTCTTGTGTCTACCACCTTTCTGTGGTTGATGGTTGATTTAGGTTTCAGCCCTGGTATTGGGTGTGTGTAAGTCACCCTGTTTGTGTGTTCTTCGAGTTGACTAGTCTTTAGTCACTCACGTCTATCACCTTTTTATGGTTGGTGGTTGATTTAGGTTTCAGCCCTGGAATTGGGTATGTGTAAGTCAACTTGTTGCTGTGGCCTTTGAGTTGATTAGTCTTTAGTCACTCATGTCTACCACCTTCGCATGGTTGGTGGATGTTTTTGGTTTTAGCCCTGGTATTGGGTGTGTGTTAGTCACCCTGTTGGTATGGTGTTTGAGTAGACTAGTTTTGTAACTCGTGTCATCCACCTTTGTGTGGATGGGAAGTGAATTAGGTTTCACCTCTTGCTGTTGTGTTTGAGGATTGTCTGTGTGCTTGTCCTCCCTTTCCTTCCTCCTTCATAGCTTGGGGGATTGTCCCTTGTTGTGTATTTATTTTTCCGTGGCAAGATATCTTCTGCACCATTGGTGTTTGGTTCCCTGTGTGTTCACATTCATTTTCAGTCTGGTCAGCCGGTGTGTTCTTGGCTTAAGGGGTTTGTTGGTTGGGTGTGGTCTAATAGTTTACTGGTTTGTTTGGTGTTCTGTGGAAAGGTGGAAGGTATTTTTGTGTTTTGTGTGGAAAGGGAGTGGATGTGGGTAGGTGTTGTCTTTTTCTTAAAGACTGATTTTCCGTGTCCAGTTTGTTGTTTTTATTTTTGTGGGCATTGTCATTTTTTATTATTGTATTTCTTTGTGTTAACATTCAAGCACATTGTTACTTTCTCCTGTTATTTGTTGCATTTTGATGTTAACTTGTAAGCTCTTTGTACTGTGTTTTCCTTGCCTATCTTTAGGTCTTTGCAATGGATCCTCTTCTTATTTTTGGGCATGTTATTTTTGCCAATGTGTGCTTTTTCCTCAGACCATTGCATTGTGTTCTTGTTCACTGTGCGGAAGGTAGAAGTGTTATAGCTGCTGCTCGGCCAGTGTGAATGTGGTGTGGAATGTTGGGGCGTGATGATGCTGTGGAATGTTGGATGAGTGAGGCTATCAGTTGGTGTATGGGCTGAGCAGCAGGAAGGCTGCTTTTGTTGGGGCTATCCGTACTTTTTATCCTGAACTTACTATCTTAATAATTACTACCTTAAGTTACCCTGGAGTTGGGTCTTCGTTTGATTACAACACTGCACCTCATCGATTAAGCCAACAAGGGTCCAAAACTAGCTTGTGTTCACATTCGAGAGAGGTGGCAATTGGCCAAGCATTTTGGGCTACACCACTTTTTGGGCGTATTGCCAAGTTTGATTTTCACATGGTTGATTTCAAACACAGGCTAAAAATGATGGGCTGGAATGTGACCCAGAGTGATTAGCTGTGCCTGAATTTAATTCAAATGCAAAAATAACAGTTGATGGACAGAATGCAGAACAATGTCATACATTCACCCCAGTACAGAGATATGGGCCTAAATCCATTGTTTTTTTGCACTCCACACCACCCCAGTTCAGACATGGCCACATGCAAATCAGCCTTGACCCTTTGCCTCATGGGAACAGTCCAGCCCGAACTTCCAAGCCTTGTCTTTCCTGGACCCGAATCAAGCATCCTAGGACCAGTTTCTGACTATCAGCCATCTTCAGCCAGGATAGCCAGTGGTGTGGAGAGCATGGGACTCACGTCTGAGCATACCCATCCCACTCAGGGTGACAAATGCAAAAATAACAGTTGATGGACAGAATGCAGAACAATGTCATACATTCACCCCATTACAGAGATCTGGGCCTAAATCCATCGTTTTTTTGCGTATTATCAAGTCTGATTTTCACATGGTTGATTTCAAACACAGGCTAAATATGATGGGCTGGAATGTGACCCAGAGTGATTAGCTGTACCTGAATTTAATTCAAGCATTCCAACTTTCAATTCTTTTGTTCACTTGCCTCTAGCCTTCTAAGTCCCTATGGTCTACTTATATATTTTGCTACTATTGCCCAGCTTCAAAGTGGGTAGATTTAGTGGTAGCATGTTTTCTGTCCTGTAGGCTAGATTACTAAATTTTCTTTGTTTGGAATTGATGAAGGATATTAGTCGGATATCTTTTAATGGAAATCCTGTGTTGAGAGTCCAGTTTTTTTCCTGCAGACATGGATGAGAAAAAGGCCTTTTTCCTACAATTACATTTTTTGCAGTTATAGAGGTGGCTACTGAACTTAGAAATTGGGGTAGGGATGTAAATATCTGACCTGACTAGCTTTAGGTAAGTGGGTAAAACAAGCAAGTCTAACTTTTGTCAGGGATGTTCCAGTAAGGAAACTGCCCCTTCGTGAAACCTTTTGATAAATATACAGCTAGGAAGAGTGCCTACCAACTCAACTTACTCATTTTAAAAATACAGAGGTTATGAAGAAGATCTTAGGAAATATTCCAATACTTTCACGGTGTGCAAACCAAGGAATATCCTTCACAGGGCCATAAAACGTTCAAAGTCCTGAAAAATATTGAAAAACTTTATGACAAAAAGTACATTTATAGGGCATATTCCATAGGAATTAGCTATAAAGATGTGAGTCTTACAAGCTGTTCCAAACAACTCTGAAGATGCAATTTCACATGAACAATCCCTTTTCAAAATCAATAAAGCTTCTTTGTTCACTTGTACATTTCACTTCCTTTCAATATTCTGCCTGCCTCTTCAAGAAGTTACCAGTCATATGTTCCTATTCCTTCTGCATAGCCTTTAAAAGACCTGAAAGCAGACAGGTTGCACCCATATGGCCTCAGAAAGCCGTAGTGATAATATTAAAAATATGTCATCGCAACAGATGATGAAATGTCTCTATGCCAGTCAAAAAAATAACTGTTTTAGCAATAAGTGCACTTGATTACTAAGAAACATAGGCAAGCACTAAGGGCCTGGCCTGATTATGATGGCGGAAGGCCCGCCACCGACAACCTGTCAGTGGCGGGCCCTCCACCATCATACTGCGTTTTTTTTGCCCGCCAGATTCAGACCTCCACGATTCCGCTAGGCGGTCATTTTCCTCCCGCCTGTTGGAGCTGCTGCATTGCCCAGCATGGTGGAGGTGCCTGTCAGGCACCACTGTTGGGATAACGATATCCCTCTCCGCCCGCTGGTTAACCCGCCATGAACAAGTTGGCGGAAAGGAACCTTGAGGACCCTCGAGCCTGAGCACTTTCTTTTGGGGATTGCCCCTACATTTCAATGCTCCATGTGGCAGGCACCGCATGGTGCCTGTTATAGTGCAGGAAAATGTAAACAGTGCCTTATGTACATTGTGGTGTGTGCTGCAGCACATTGGCGGTCGCATTGCTATTTGGATTGTGGGGAGGCCACCTCATAGGAGGCCGGTCCCAAATCTGAAATGTTGGCGGACGGACTGGAGTCCATCCGGCATCGTTATGGGGCCCTCAGTCCACAAAATCAATATGAATCATCAATGAAATGTCAGTTTTGCGAACTGAGTAATGCAACCATTTTGCCATCAAATACATTCTTACCAGTTTCTGAATTTATTCACATTTAGCTTTCAAAAAACAAGATTTTAATGATGGACACATGAGCTTATCCCCAACGTTAATCATCAACTACAAATGACATATTTAAATCAATTCATTAAAATCTAAAAAACATTATGTATCGATAGATAACCATCTTTATTACAACAATTTATATTACATATCATCTCTAATTCATCCAAATTTCTATAATTTCAGCTACTGTACAACCTAACCAAGCCTCTCAATCATACTACATATAATTACAAATCTTGGAAGAGAGAGTTCGAGTAAATGTAGGGCATTCTCTTCTTTTCTATGCTCATGACTTTCCTCATTTCATTTAAATAACCTAAGACTTTTCTCTTATAGCCACTTTATTCTCCTTTAGTTGTCGACTAGAAATCCATACTTTCTGCCACATAACTTCAAGCCTTTATCGGAATAATTAGAATTTAGTTTGCCTCTATACAATCTCAATCATCACGTTGTTGATGCATCTGCCAAATCAAAAAATAATACCATAAAAGTGTCTCATTAGTGTCATGGAAACCATGATTTCCCTGAAATTACCTTACAAGAGGTTCAGAAGTTGTCCATGGACATCAAAAGTGGGAGCCCGGTAGATCCACTCCCAGCCAGGCTCATGGGTCCTTTGGGGACAACACTTGGTCCTGACATTCAGAAACTGGTGAATCTCTCACTTAATACAGCTAATGTCCCTCAGCAATGGAAAACGGCCTTAGTTAGACCAATTAGGAAAAATACATCTTTTCCTTGGACCAATATGTCCAACCTGAGGCCGATTTCCTTTCTACCTTTCTTAGGAAAAATTATTGAGAAGTACACCAATAAACACCTCTCCAACTACCTTGAGCAATCAGACAGCCTTGATCCATCACAGTCAGGTTTTAGGCCAAAATATAGCACCGAAACGGCCCTGCTGTCGATAACGGACGATCTACGTATGTACCAGGACAATGGCTATTCAGTTGTCCTGGTGCTACTTGATTTATCGGCAGCGTTCGACACCATTTCCCATAACATCCTGATCGAACGACTGTCTGTGAGTGGAATCGGTGGTAGGGCACTGGACTGGATTAAAAGCTTCCTCTCTAACCGCACCCAACGTGTCACCATGGGTGATTTTAGATCTGAAGAGGTTAAAATCACCAAGGGGGTCCCGCAAGGATCGTGTTTAAGCCCGACTCTATTTAATACCTATGTGGCCCCCTTGGCAGAAATAACCAGAACCTTTGGCTTCTGTCCAGTGTCCTACGCTGATGATACGCAGCTACTCTTCCCTTTTAAACATCTTACCCCTGAGATTATACAATCTTTCTCTGATGGGATGAAGGCAGTAGCGCGATGGATATCTTCCAACTTTCTCCAATGCAATGTTGGGAAGACAGAGGTGATGCTCTTCGGTAAAGCTAGGATCCAATGGTCTCCTGATTGGTGGCCTCTAGACCTAGGCCCAGTCCCTGAACCCAAATCAATAATTAAGAATTTGGGGGTACGTCTGGAACCGGAGCTGACCATGAAACAGCATGTCAATGTCACTGTAGGATCTTGTTTCCACGTGATAGGTCTCCTCCGCAGGATATTTCCTTTCCTTCCTGACTCTCACAGAAGAACTCTAGTCCAGGCTTTGGTGATCAGCCGTCTAGATTATTGCAATGGTCTTTTAGCAGGAGCTAATGAAGAGGTTTTAGATCGTCTGCCGGTAGTACAGAACACAGCAGCCAGGCTGGTGCTTAATGCACCCCCCAGATCTCCATCTAAACCTCTATTACGTAAACTTCACTGGCTGCCCATACGTTTACGAGTAAAGTTCAAGACCTGCTGTACCATTCATAAAAGTCTTCATGAATAAGGACCTGAATATTTGTCGAACAAATTTGTTCCGTATATCCCTGCCCGTACCCTCAGATCCAGTGAACAGCTGCTTTTAAATGTACCTAAGATCAGCAAAACCAGGCTTGGCGGGAGGGCCTTGTCTGTGGTGGGTCCTACTTATTGGAACATGCTCCCACTGTCATTGAGACAATGTTACAACCATCTTTGTTTCAGAAAGAACCTGAAAACGTTTTTGTTTAGCTTATTTTAGCTAGTTTCCCTCCTTCAGATTTTGCCCTGAATAAATAAATTTTAAATATCTTTGCTACCTCTATAGCTTCTCAGGCTGGCTGTCATAAGCGCAGAGATACTCCTCCGGGAGTCTATTCATAGCGCTATAAAAACCAGCAAATAAATAAAAAATAAATATTACAATTAATTTAATCGTTATTTATAGTTCCTTCGGCTTATACAATGGATTTCCAGGGGGCAATTTCTTTATATTTAAAATATTTAAATTGTTCAAACCACCAATTCTGGGTAGGAATAATAATCTTTTTGTGACTTACTCACACATGAATTAATCCTCAGCACCAATGATGTACAATCACATCCATAACACTAAGGTGGGTGTAACAATAATAGTGGGTATATAGGCACATTAATCATAATCATCAACTACAAATTAGGGGTGGGCGGAAAATCCGTTCCGCTCGCGGATTTTGCGGATTTTCGGGAAATCCGCAATCCGCGAGATTTGCGAATCTCCCGCAAAATCCGCAATTCCGCGAGCAGCGGATTTTGCTCGCACTGCTCGCACTGTTCGCGTGAGTTCGCGTGAGTTCGCGCCCCGCGAATAAGTGCAAAATTGCAGAAATACGATCTTAGCAAAACTGAAAGTAACTACTTACCAGGTTCAAAAGTTCAGGCTCATCATTAGTAGCCATTTCCTGTAGTGCTTCCTGAGGGGCCCCTCCAGAGTTCAGTTGCCAGTTGAAACTATTATGTGACCCTGCTCTGAACCTCAGAATAGTTACACATATGCCACAAAGGTCCTGAATTACAGCTAAGGGAGACAAGCAGGAGCCAGGCTGGAAGTTAAAATCCATTAATCAGCCCCTAATTCATTATTGTCAGTTGGGGCAGGGCAGGTGTTGTAACTAATTTTGCAACAATGAAAGCACTTAGCAAGTGCAAAAGATCACTAATCAGGGCGCACTAAGGAAGCAGGTGCCAGCTAAAAAAATATTCTGTGACACATTAATCAGCCCCAAATTAATTCAGGTCACTTGAGGCAGGGAAGGTGTGCTTTGCTTTGCCGAAAATAATGTACACTGGACAACCAGAGGGTGTGGTGATGAAACAGAGGGTGGCATGGGTGGGCCAGAGGGTGGCATGAGTAGTCAGAGAGTGGCAGTGGTGACAGAGAGTGGCAGTGATGAAGAAGAGTGTCCCAAACAGGCTGGACACGTAGAAACAACAAGTTCGCGAAACTTGCGACCCGACAGGTAAGTTCGCAATTTGCGAAAGTGTACAAAACCCTCGCGAACTGGCAGAAACACGGGCGAACACAAAAAAAAAAATCTGCAAATTCGCAGGAATTCGCGGATTTTGCGGATTGCGAATCCGCAAAATTCGCTCATGCCTACTACAAATGTCACCTGTCTAAATCAGTTCAATTACACCTAAGAGCCATTATGTAGCGATAGGTAGCCACCTTAATTACAAAAATGCATATTACCCAGAATTTCTCATTGATCACAATTTCCATCTCTTTTAGGTACATCACACATAAAAACAATTTTACAGGGTAGTCAATCATAGGGCCGGGTTTTTCGGCATCAGTAATAGTCAGTAGCTGTCCTTGAGTATGTGAAGGATGGGTGTCTATTATGCCACAGATAGCCAAAGTGTTGTTGACAACGTGCACAGTAACAGTGGGCTACTGGTATAGCAGGGTTAGCATTAATGCTTGTTGAGAATTTTCACAATATATCAAGCTCATTTGGCTATTTTGTCAGAAATACATAAAAAAGTTCTCAAACGTTCCAGTAGTTTGCCAAGCATGAGTGATTATTGTACCAGAAAAGGCAAGAATTGCCTCATTATTTCACTTTTTTTTTGTTTAAATCTTTTTTATTAACATTTTTGCACATTTTGAAACATACGATCAGAGCAGTGCTCATACAGCAAAAAGAAAGATAAAGAAAAGTGATGGCCAACAGCATAATGTGCAATACTTAATAGCAAAAGAAGAAGCTTACGAGTAGTTCACAGCAATCACATAAAGTCATGAGTCAATACCCCTAGACAGGGCGGATCAGTGCTGACGAGTGCCACCAGTGGTTGGCATGCAAACGGACCAAATATAGTGCAGTTCGAACTCAACTGGGGACATAGGTTACAACAAAATGAGGACAACATAAGCCAAGGAAGGGAAACTGGAGTCGCTTAAGACCTGCTGCTACATCTAGTGTAGCCAGGGGAGCCAGAGCTGCCGGGGTCCAGAGGCGATGGAGTTCTGAAACAGGAGAGCTAAAGCAATCTGGAGGGCAGGACTACTTTACGTCTCTATCAGTGAAGCATGGATTCTGAGTGCCTGCCCCAGATAAAGCATGCGAGTTCCCCACGTTAGTGACCACCTCCTGAAGCTTGGAAACCATTGTGTCCCATTGAGGCGCTAGGGGAAATTTATGGATGCACCCTCCGCTTTAGCCCAATTAAGCCGGGATCGGCACCAGGTAAGTGGGTGAGGCAATAGAGGTGATTTCCAGCGCCTAGTGATCAATCGCTTGGTCACTATTAGACCCAGGTCTAGAAATCGTATGGCAGCTTTATATTTTTAGTTCCTACTAAAAAGGTGTAATACATGGGCTTCCCAGCTAGGGGGAATGGTTCAGGAGGTGCAAGTAGTCAAGGTGATTGTCACATTGTTCCAGTAGTCAGTTAAGACCGGACAGTGCCAGAGCATATGGCGAGTGTCAGCATCTAACTGCGGACAGCGGGGGCAGACCGCATCTGCATGGAGGAAATAACTGTTAATTTGGGCTGGAGTAAGGTAAGCCCGATGTAGCATGAAGAATTGAATTTGTTTGAACCGTTGATAACGTGGAATGTATGTCGGGCTACCTCGGACGGTAGGTTACTCTCTATCTGTAAACTCCCTCCCCAGGGCCCCCTCCCAGTGATGCTGAAGCCGAGTAAGGTCACATTCTGTGTGTTGCCTGAAGAAAGATGCAAACCAGCGCGTGAGGTGGCCCCCTGTCCCATCACATGAAGGCATTGGAAAGTGTGGTGCATTGGGGGGGGTTCCAGAATGAGCGTACCCCATTTAGATGATAACGAAGCTACAATAGTTCAATGTAATAAAAACTGCCCAGGGAGTAGGATCCCCTTCGTTATGAGTTCCTTATATTGGATGAGAGTGCCATCCTGGAAAAGATCTCCCACATCCTGTATTCCCTCCGAGGCCCAGTGTTGTAACTCAGTCACTGTTGCGTAAGTGTCCCCTCGTGAAGTTCCCAGCAATGGGATAGCGGGTGCATAAGGAATGGTGGTTCAAGTGAGAAAAAGGCACCTAGAGAAGCACCTATATGCTACATTGAGTAGAAATATATCGCGGGTCTAGACTTGGAGCAAGGGTGGCAAATTTGTAAAAGGGTACCCAATGTCAGTGGGGGCTGTAGAGAAGCCGTGTCTGGTAAGTGATGGGAGGATAGCCACCTGGCAACCCATTGCAACTGGGAAGCCAAACAGTAATGTTCGAAGCTAGGTACCGCTAGGCCACCCAGTTCGGTAGGCAAATAAAGTTTTCCCATGTTTCCTAAATAATGTCCCGTACAACCTTTTGCAACTGCCTGAAGAAATGGGGGTAGATGATGAGAGGTAGAGTGGCAAAGTAGTAGAGAAGGCGGGGAAGAACCACCATTTTGATAAGGGCGATCCTCCCAGAGATCCCCAATGGCAGTCTTCCAGAAGCTCATCTGTGACTGAATCGCCATGGGGGTTCGGATTATGTTTCCATTGAAGAGATCAGTTCTTGTACAATAAACTCGGACCCCCAAATAGCGGTAAAGGGTTTACACACCAGGTCACAGGTGTCCCCCCGAGCACATACCCTGGATCAGGAGTCTCTCAGAGAAACTGCAAGAGTATAGATTTCGATGCATTGACTCATAGTTTTGAGGCATGTGCAAAATGGTTGAGAGTTTGGTCAAGTGCGGAGGGGATGTTATGAAGGTCTTGAATATATAACAGCAGGTCATCTGCGTATAGTGGAATGGTGTGAATGCCATCCCCCAGTGCAATCCCCATGTTGACGTGGGTGCGAATTTGGACCGCCAGCGGTCCCACTGCCAAAGCGAACAAGAGCGGGGACAACGGGCATCTCTGTCGGGTTCCACGTCACACCTGGATTGGATCTGAAACGTAGGGTCCCGTCCGGATCCGAACCAACAGATTGTGATATAGCAGCCACACCAGACTAAGGAATTAGGGGCCGACTACGAAACAGGCCAGAACGGCAAAAAGGAAGTTCCAAGTCAGCGAATCGAAGGCCTTCTCAAGGTGTAACACCATGCAGCCCGAGCATGGCCAATCAATTGAGGCATATTCCACCACCCGAAAGTAGCGTTCTATGATCAAAGCAGTATTATGCTGTGGAACGAAGCCATTCTGATCGGAGTGCACCAGATCAGGGACGAGCAGAGCAGATGGTTGGCCAGGAATTTTGCCAGGATCTTAAAATCCGTGTTTAATATTGCGATCGACCAATAAGAGCCAGGGGATGTGGGGTCCTTCCCAGGTTTCTGCAAAGAAACCACATTAGCGGTGCGCATGGTCGGGGGTAGAGCCCCATCCAAAATTGCCTATGCAAGCAATGAATGGAGATGTGGTACTAAATGTTCTGCGTACATTTTGAAAAACTTGGCCGGGTGGCCGTCCGGACCCAGCGTCTTACCGGAGGACAAGGATCATATTGTGCCTTGTATTTTGTCCTCCATGAGGGACGAATGCAGCTCCTGGAACTGGTCAACGGTAAGAGTTCCCTCGCAGGCCCCGCCCACCCACGAAATGCGAGCGTCCTCGCTTTCTGTCCATATTATCCCGGCACCGGTCTCAGCCCTGCATCCACGAGACCCGGTTCCCGAGGGTAGTAGCAGGTACCAAGCGGGTGCTTGATGCTTAGGGCGTAAGTGCTTGAAACGCCACAGAATCGCTATCAGCTAAGTAGTTTGCTTCCCTTTTCGCGAACTTGATGTAGTCTAACCCCTGTGTTCCCCCCCCCTCCCCTAGGGTGTGCCAATTGCGTCACCACCCCCCTCCCGAGGTCTATGGTGTGATAGAATCTCACCTGTCATGTGAGAACCCTTTTTTAAAAAGTTTTTATTTTTTGTTTTAACTTCGCCTGCACTAAACAGAGTTCACAGGCCTTTGGCCCATTGATTCTTCACTTGCTCCCACGCGCTATACCAAGCGCAGTTCCGGATATGTAGCGCTAGTATTTCGTGATCACTTATAGCTCACTGGCTGCAGGCGCTCTCATACACACACGCGCCTTGATGGGCGCATCCTTGTACCTATCGATCAGAGCCTAGTCCATCGATTAAGGCATTATAGGTCTGCTGTACACTATCGCAGACCTGCACTATCCACAGGCGGAGCCCCGAATTTACCGCTAGTCCCCCATGTGGGAATGTGTGGTTGGTATCACCAGAGCACAGAGTCACTGTTGACAATTGACACACCTCTGATTTAAGATATTTAATTGTTTGTCTGTCTCCCTTTCCTTCACAGGTGCATTTTAATTTTTGCGTGGTCTCCAAAATTGCGAGTACCTATCATTTTGTTGCACTTTTTTTACATAACTTTTTACTTTCACGTCCTTTGGTAGAGTGGGCCTTAGCGTGTCCATACCGCCGGGGTTTAGTACACTATAGGTCCTGATGAATGCCAGGTAAATTACCACCAACATTGGCAGAAACATGTTGACCAGCACGTAAATCTATAGTAAACAAGCCATTCAATCTATTTGGCTCAGTTTTCCTACACATATTTTAATATGTCTTATTGATCAGGCAATAAAGGAATTTTATTTGATACAATTAAGACATTTTTAACCTCACCACTTACACTTCCTTTATTCACCTATACAACCACCTAGCCACTCACGACTTCACATTACCGGCTCCGCAGTAAATCTAGCGTTGAAGCACACTGGGGGGACACTCGGCCACTCCCAGTGGGGCCCAATGATGAAGCATGTCACCGACTAGGTCGGTGAGTGAGGGCTTTCTATAACACCAAATGGGTGTTGTTTTTCTCTTAGTGCTCTGAATCTCGCCTTCCCGATGAGCTACAAACTAAATGTATGGGGCATTGGGGTTGCTCCGGCCTGATCAAGTAGGCCGGCAATCTCCCGGCCTTATCTGCCATAGAGTGCGTACGGGCCGAGTGCTCTAAATAATTGCTGCACCTCAGTCAGTCCAGAAGTGCCTCCCGCTCAACATGAGCAGCGTCCAGGTGCTGCTGTTGATCCAGGCAGTGGGCAACCCGTGTCTCAAGTGGAAGCAGCTGCTTCTCAATAATGGATAAAGAGGTGTCGAGCTGTTTACGAATACTCCAGGTCTGACCCAGACAATGGCCCCTAATCACTACTTTAAAGGCTTCCCATTCGGTGAGCTGCAGAAGAGGGGGTCCTCCAAGGCAGCTGTCAGCAGACGACAGGCCGGAATCTGAGGAGGTTGCGCCTCCCAGGTCTGGTGCATCACCAGGGGATTGTGATCAGAGTGTGTCCAACCAAGGTAGTCAATAGGCTGTACCAGAATGAGTAGAGCCGTGGATACTAGTATGCGGTCAAGGCGCACATGTAGATTTTGGACCGGGGAATGAAAGGAATATACCCTGGAGTACTGATGGCGTTCCCGCCAGATGCCCGAGAGTGCCCAACTGTCTATCCAGTATTTTAAGAGCTGCAGGTTAGAGGAGGCTGTAGTACATGTGAGAGGGGGAAAGGAACGGTCGAGTGAGACATCAAGTACCACGTTAAAGTCGCCCCCAAGGAGCCATGGGATCTCCCCCCACTGGAGCAGGACCTCCGAAGGATCACTAAGAAAGGTGCCCTGCATGACATTGGGGGCATATATGGAACCACATCACTGGTTGGCTGGACGTTCAGATTACCGCTCACTAAAACTTGGGTCTGTCAGGACCTCCTCCTCCTCCCATGGAACCTCAGCCCTAACCCATATCACCACCCCTCTAGCCATGGATGAGTAGTTGGTATTGTATAGCTGACCCCGCCAGCAACGTCGTAAGCGAGTAGCCTCCACCATCGACAGATGTGTCTCCTGCAATAGCACCACACTTGCCGCATGACGCTGCAGATAGGCATAGAGGGCGTACCGCTTAGATGGTGTGTGAATGCTGATGACATTCCAGGTTACTATATTAAGTGTAGTCATTGTGACACCTGAAATCAGCGGACCCCACCTGTGTATTGTAGTGCAGGCCGGAATCTGAGGAGGTTGCGCCTCCCAGGTCTGGTGCATCACCAGGGGATTGTGATCAGAGTGTGTCCAACCAAGGTAGTCAATAGGCTGTACCAGAATGAGTAGAGCAGTGGATACTAGTATGCGGTCAAGGCGCACATGTAGATTTTGGACCGGGGAATGAAAGGAATATACCCTGGAGTGCTGATGGCGTTCCCACCAGATGCCCGAGAGTGCCCAACTGTCTATCTAGTATTTTAAGAGCTGCAGGTTAGAGGAGGCTGTAGTACATGTGAGAGGGGGAAAGGAACGGTCGAGTGAGACATCAAGTACCACGTTAAAGTCGCCCCCAAGGAGCCATGGGATCTCCCCCCACTGGAGCAGGACCTCCGAAGGATCACTAAGAAAGGTGCCCTGCATGACATTGGGGGCATATATGGAACCACATCACTGGTTGGCTGGACGTTCAGATTACCGCTCACTAAAACTTGGGTCTGTCAGGACCTCCTCCTCCTCCCATGGAACCTCAGCCCTAACCCATATCACCACCCCTCTAGCCATGGATGAGTAGTTGGTATTGTATAGCTGACCCCGCCAGCAACGTCGTAAGCGAGTAGCCTCCACCATCGACAGATGTGTCTCCTGCAATAGCACCACACTTGCCGCATGACGCTGCAGATAGGCATAGAGGGCGTACCGCTTAGATGGTGTGTGAATGCTGATGACATTCCAGGTTACTATATTAAGTGTAGTCATTGTGACACCTGAAATCAGCGGACCCCACCTGTGTATTGTAGTGCAGGCCGGAATCTGAGGAGGTTGCGCCTCCCAGGTCTGGTGCATCACCAGGGGATTGTGATCAGAGTGTGTCCAACCAAGGTAGTCAATAGGCTGTACCAGAATGAGTAGAGCCGTGGATACTAGTATGCGGTCAAGGCGCACATGTAGATTTTGGACCGGGGAATGAAAGGAATATACCCTGGAGTGCTGATGGCGTTCCCACCAGATGCCCGAGAGTGCCCAACTGTCTATCCAGTATTTTAAGAGCTGCAGGTTAGAGGAGGCTGTAGTACATGTGAGAGGGGGAAAGGAACGGTCGAGTGAGACATCAAGTACCACGTTAAAGTCGCCCCCAAGGAGCCAAGGGATCTCCCCCCACTGGAGCAGGACCTCCGAAGGATCACTAAGAAAGGTGCCCTGCATGACATTGGGGGCATATATGGAACCACATCACTGGTTGGCTGGACGTTCAGATTACCGCTCACTAAAACTTGGGTCTGTCAGGACCTCCTCCTCCCATGGAACCTCAGCCCTAACACATATCACCACCCCTCTAGCCATGGATGAGTAGTTGGTATTGTATAGCTGACCCCGCCAGCAACGTCGTAAGCGAGTAGCCTCCACCATCGACAGATGTGTCTCCTGCAATAGCACCACACTTGCCGCATGACGCTGCAGATAGGCATAGAGGGCGTACCGCTTAGATGGTGTGTGAATGCTGATGACATTCCAGGTTACTATATTAAGTGTAGTCATTGTGACACCTGAAATCAGCGGACCCCACCTGTGTATTGTAGTGCCCCCTAGGTGATGAGCCTCCCCCGGGAGAGATAGTGTAAAGGCAGCAGGTCTGTGGCGTATGTTGAACAGCCCCCGGGAGGGAATATGCACAGGAGGCAGGTCTATGAACAAAGCGACTTGTATGGGGGAAAAATAATATTGTGTGTCTTAACATTGTGTAACAGCATAAGAGGAGCAGACCCCCAAAATGGAGATCTACGCAAACCAGTCTGCCTTACTATGGCAATAAGTCTATGGTCATTGTTCGACTTTGGGGGAGGTAGGGAAAGTAGGTATGAGATGTATCCCCCTAGTTTACCCCTCCATAGTAGGAGATATAGCATCAGGCATAGAAATTAAGTATAGTATGTCCCAGGAGCACATCATGCATCACTAAAAGATCGGTGTTTAAGATAGGCACATGCTCTCTGCCCTATTGGGAAACTAGATATCTTGGAAATGGTAGGCAACAGCTATTCAAATAATGTTGTCTGCAGTCTGAGGGGTAATGTTCGGTAGCAGGGCGAGCCCACGCCAGTTGACCACTCTGGTGTAGAGCCAACCTCTACGGACTTTGGCAAGGGCCTAGTGGTACTGGAGGGTGAGGGTGACCTAGTTGACTGAAGAGCTGCCACTGTCTGCACAGCCTCTTATTGTTCCAACCTGATTTGATCGGCATTTGGGGATGTTGCAAGCAAGCTCTCATCTCTGCCTTTTCTTCTGTGCCTGCCATGGCGGGGTCGTTGTGTATCGAAAATCCTCCACTGTATTTAGTGCCATTGCCAACCCATTTTCTTTGAGCCATCCCAAGCTTCTGAGCGGGAATCGAAGTACTGGGTGTTACTATTCCTGATTATGTGGAGGCCGGCGGGAAAGAGGAGAGACTATCGGAAGTACAAGTCCCAAAGTTGTTTCTTCACCGCGCCAAAGGTGGATCGCCTCCTCTGTAAATGAGCAGTGTAGTCAGGGAAGAGGGAGACAGTGACATTTTGCACCTTAGGGCCAGGCTGTTTGCCAAATTCCCGCAGTATGACATCCCTATCCCTGAAGTTCATTCACCCCGGAGGGGGTTTGCGTGCAGGCACTTTATGAGCCCTCTCCACTACAAATTGTGGGGAAAGTGACCCTGGAGGCAGCAATTCTCTCATCCAGACTTTGATGAAGACCTCCGGGCACGTCCTTCTGCCCCCTCCTGCAGTCCAACCACCCAAACATTGTTTTGACGCGTCCTCCCCTCAGCGTTGTCCACCTTCTCCTCGAGGGTGCACTCGCTTTCCAACAGATCCTGCAGTGTGGATGCACAGTTGCGAGAATGGGGATGAAGGTCAGTCAGTGCATTCTCCGCATCACGGACCCTGTCCGAGAGCTTATGCTGGTCGGCTCAGGGGAGTGTGAAGTCTCAGGTAATAATGTCCATCCTGCTCTCCAGTGTCAGCTCCAGTGTATTTCCAATCTTTTCCACCGCTGCCAGGACTGAATCTAGTTTGGCAGCAATATCTGGCGGACTCACCCCCACCCCGGGGCCCAAGATTTTGACTGTTCCCTCAGCCTGGCCCCTTGAGAGGATGTCTTGGAGCACATTAAAGTGTAGGCGACAGCATTTGGAATGGGGAAACGGAGTCTGATGCCCGTGGACTGTGGTGCCGCAGAGGTGCACACTGCCCCTGAGGGTACCAATAGGGGTCAGGCAGCCACCCGCTGCAACCGGCAGCATGATGAAGTAGGCACACCCTAAACTTGCCTAATCTGTGGCCACCGTCTTGCTGAACGGAAGCAGGCAAGTCCTTAGAGAGAAGGAACTAAGCCTGAATGGCCCCAGGACCTCTGCTACCCCCACCAGACCCCCAGCTTCAGAGGTCAGCCCCCGTGGCAGAGACATGGCAGTGCAGGGTGCAGGTTCGCTCCTTTTAACTATGCCCCATCTTAGGGGTCACCAAGATGAGTGAAGCAAGCGTCTGTGAGGCACTCTGTGTATGGGTGAGGGGCCCCAGCAGGCAGTTGTAGTTCTGTCCCCTCCCCACCAGACCCAGTCAGGGTGGTCCTGGAAGGAGGGAGTTGGGCCCAAACGGCCCCCAGAACCCCCCAGCGCAACCAGTCTCTCCCGGGCTCAAGCGGCAGTTTCCCAGGTGAAGTCAGGAGCAGCGTAGGACAGGAGAGGATTAGGCCCAAACGGCCCCTGGAACCCCTCGCCACAACCAGTCTCGCCGGGGCTCAAGCCGCAGTTTCCCTGGTGGAATCAGGAGCGGCATAGGTCAGGGGAGGAACTTGGTCAGAACGGCCCCTGGAGTCCCCCTAGCAAAACCAGGCCTCTCCCCAGTTCCTGCAGCAATCGCCACAATAAATCAGGACCAATGTAGGCCTAAGCAACCTCCCGCTACTACTCCACGCCACGTTTAAAGGGGGAAGGGGCCTAGGCCCGAACGACCCCTGGACCCTCCCACCACAGTTAATTAGCATTGCTGCGGACCCACCTGGATCGCCCCCGCTTCCCACAGCTGTGAAAGGGCCTCAATGGTCATGGCTTCCACAGTCTAGCGGCACCCAATCTCCTCCTTACTTCTCCTATCGCTTGTAGCCTAGCTGCGGGGTAGGCCAGGGGCATCTCCTGTGCCTAAGCAGGGCCCCACTCCTGGCAGCCCGCCACTCCTCACTGGCTAAGTGCTGGCAGGCCTTGTGGGCGTCACAGCCTCACGGGGAGCCTCTTACCAGCTACTTGTCTTGCTGCTGCTGCCATCCAGATCCGGGAACGAGGGCCCCTCCTCACAGACGTGCCTCGGCTCTCAGCGCTCCATGTCTGTGCCTCCCTGACATCAGGAGCGCGCCAACTTCACACTCCTACAGTGTCCCTTGACCCCCGCTATACAGGACGGATGATGACTGCTCCACAGGTTCTGCAGACGACCGCCACCAGTATCCCTCTCACCGCTCCTCAGCCAGCCAATGCAGTGAGGGCCCAGACAGAAACTTGTGGCAGTGAGGCCCTGCCGTAATTGCTGCGGCCCAGACACTGAGTGCATTCGCGCCCTTCACGCCCAAAGCAGCGGAGAGGCCACTTCCCGGAGGGTCGCAGCTCCGATTCAGCAGGCAAGTAACTGAGCTGACTTGTGGGCTGTATGTGGCTGTGTTTTAAGCCGGATGCTGACCGATTGCTGCAGTTTTTCAGGAGAAACGGGGGATACTCAGCGGAGCGTTAGGGATTATCGTCCGCCATGATGGCTGGCTAGCCACGTCCGCCTCATTATTTCACAGATGGGAGAATGTTGACATCCGAAATGTTGGCAGGAATGTCCATAGTTTATCAAAAATGAGATAATGTTATGTGAGGAATAGGCCGAAAGGAGGCAAAAATGGACACAACATTACTACTGTACTATTATTATGCTATGCCAAATGCAGTCAAGTATTGGCAAAATATGTCAAGGATAGGTTAAAAAATGTTGGTTACTTTTAAGTAATCTTCATGGGTTTTTAAGAACATTTGTTGATATACAAACACTATAGGGTCAGTTTGCCCCACATTTAACCAACAAATTAAGGCATACGTCGGTATCCGTCCACTCAGTTATCATAAAGATGATCACACCACTTAGTAGTTTTTTCGGGTTGATATTCCTCATGTAATATTCCCAATTTTGACCACTGTGGTCTTCTTGTTGTGTGTGTGTCTTGTCTTTTTAGGCCACTTTACTGGCATCATTTTTAAGTGTCCACCTGATAATAACATTCTGTTATTGCAAGTTGATCTTTTACATAGGTTCCTCAAAATCTAAGAGTTACCATTCCACCTGGTCCTGTTAAAAGCTCAGGACCCGTTAGGGCTACTCACAGCTGTAACATGTCGACCTGACCTTATACACCAGATGTGTAGATTAAGTAATTCTTCCTAACAACATCGCCCCTTTCTTAACTTTATCTCTATCCACTTTTATTCTATTTTTCAAATAAAATCTATTTTCTCTTGGGATTGGAGACAATTGTAAACTCATCTCACACTTCACCAGTGGCTCCATATAGACAGTTGACGTCCAGGAAGGAGATGGCTTTTAAGTTGGAGAACGGGACACTCAAGAGAAGGAGACCCCATGATGATGCTATCCACAAAATTGACCTCAGCGGAGATAAACATACCACTTTGAGGTCGAAAACTTGAATGAGGGTCTTGAATAGAGTCCTCAATATACTTCCTAAGCATTTTGCTTTGTATCATGTTTCACTTTCCTAGATTATGTGTACTGGCGTTGGGAGGCTAAATTAACCTACCATCCTTACCTTTTCCTCCCACATTAGATATTTATGACACATACCAACTTCTCTAGGAGGTATTGTGGTTAACCGAATGATGGCCATGCGCTGCAGAAATGGTTTCAGAACAGAGAACTAGAGAGCCAAGTACTTTAGATCTTCAGGGATATAGAAAAGAGGAGACATAAGTCCAGAACACTACAGGAGAGAAAGTCTGGAGGGGCTGAAAAAAGGGGAAATAATGAAATATTGAGTGAAATCAGATCCAGTGAATGCACTAAGCTCGAAATCAGAAACATAATTACCTAGGGTGATAAAGTTCACCAAACGTATACTTTGCACCCATGTGTAAAGACGCGTATGTGCTACAATTTTTCAAACCACTCATAAAGAAGGTCAGAGCAGCAAAATCAAATTAGGTGCAAAATTGTTTCAAGGTGCAGCATTCTCCTAGGGTTTCAGTATCAACAGGAGTGCAGAAATACTTTTAGGAGCTTAAATCACATTTTGAAGAAAACTGAAGTGTAAAATCACATTATGTGCAGAATCATACCGAATATAGCAACATCTAGAAGGTTTGTAGACTCGCATTTAGAAGCACAAACTCACCTTCTTTTAAGCAGTGATGCTTAGTTTCACGCTGGATGTACTGCAATGGAATGTACTTATCAGATAAGCTGACTGACATGCCTAAATACCGATGGATAATTGTTTCCCTGTCCTGATCCAAAATGTGACTGCAGTTTTTCATTTATTCGCTGTAGGGGATTGACCCAAATGATCCCATGACAGAAGACGGCTGATCTGAAGCCCATCATTGTGTGATTTGTAGGACACATTTATTAGCCCCTTGTGCTGCCATAGCATCACTTTTTGTGACACTAATTGTAAATTGATACTTGTATAGCGCACTACTCACCCACAAGGGTCTCAAGGCGCTTGTACGAATACCACTGTAGAACCCATCCTGGCTTTCCCTGTGAGGCGTCCACTCCTGGGCACCCCCAAGGTGGAGGCCAGGCATCCTTAGCGTTGTGGGGGCCGTTGTGGAGATGAAACAAGCTATTGCCCAGAATTGCAGAGTGGGACTCCATGATTGGAATAGGCAGGGTCTGCCACTCTAACCATTGAGCCACACTCCGGTGGCGCAAATCACAAAATCTTATTTATTAGGTCATGCAAAGTCACTTTCGGTGGCTTTAAATTGCCTCCTAGATATGGAGTAAAACCACGTAAAGCAGGGGATGTACTAAAACCATATGCCTCCCCAGGGGAGGCGCAACAAGGAGAAATAACATTATTTCCCATCCTTTTTTAGGTTTTGCCTCGCCAAAGATGCGCTCTGCCCATCTTTTCGGCGCAGGCGAAAACCTGATGATAACTGTAGTGTGGCTTGGTTCGGCCCTCGTCATTGATTGGCTGGCTCCGTAAACGGAGCCTTGCCATTGGACGAGGGGCCTGTCCGTCAATGCCGGACCAGACACGGGGGCGTTCCCGACATTCTTTGGCTTTTGCCGACGTCACGGGACGCCGGGAACGCCCCTGTGTCTGGTCCGGCATTGCCGGCACTTCTGCGTCTCTCCTAACCCCGTGACTGGCCGGCCGGCCAATCCTAGCGCGGCCGGCCGGAAGTGCCCGCCCCCCGCAACAAGAAGGAAGACGGCAAGCAGTATGGCGGCGCCCGCGGGGCTCCCGTGGCCTGGAGGGAACCCCGGGAGATGCGGAGGACGTTGCCGGTCTGCTTGCTTTTTTTTGGTGCATTTTTTTTTGCTCTTTCCCACCCCCTCTCCCGCTCTCCGTGTCACCGAACCCGTTACCTCGAGGCGGCCGGTTGGCAGGGCTGCCGTGTACCGAGGGAGCCCTGCAGGAAGAGAGAAGTTCGACCGCCCCCGCCCTGCAGCGAGAGGAGAGCGTCTGAGCGGCCCGGCGGGGCTCCGTGGTGGAAGAGGAGCCCCGCGCTGGCCAGAAGAAGAGAGCCGCCGCCCGGAGGAGCCGCCCCTGAGGCCCGGTGAGTTGAAGGGCTGGGGGGCTCCGTGTGGACCGGGTGAGGCGGGGGCAGTGCTGTTGCTGCTCCGTGAGGGAGCAGATGGGTTCTCGTGGTGCCGAGAGTCCTGTTTAACCTCCCCACCTCCAGGGCTACGCTTTCTTCAAACGTCATCATCTGTATGTTGCACATATTCAGACTTCACTTCGTTTTTAGTTGTGGCCTAGGAGCACCTTTGCACCTATAGGTGTAAGCGTCCCCATCCTTATATAGTGAGCCATACATACTGCTGCAAGTCAAATTACACTTCCCTAGTTTTGCAGAATACCCTTTGCCCTGCAGGCCACCATGTTGCAGTGAATATTTAGGAGTTAAAGTCAAACTGATCTGTTTTATGCAAATTCGTATGTTCCTTTTCTCAAGCAGACTATCATTTGCCCAGCACATGTCTTTCGTCATTTCGTATGCTGGGGTGCGTGCAGATTTAAGCAAAAGCTAGCACATGATGGGATATTTCTGCTGCTCCTGGGCTGGACTGGACTCCCGTATGAGGTGCAGTCAGTTTTGCTGAAGCAGGTGTGTTCCTGCCAGTTCACATGCGGCTTCTCTTCAGACACCAAACCTCTGCTGCATGTGTCCTCTTGCTTTCATCCCTCCCCAGCAGGACCGTGCCCCCTTAGCTGTCAAGCCTTTGCAGTTATTTGTTCCCCAGATCTGCCCACTCCTATCCTCGTAACCCTCACCGGTTCCTTGTGTTCCTGTAGTTTGCCTTCAACAATGGTTGGAGCAGCGGTGGCCCAGCCAAGTCCGTGTGTCACCTGCTAAAAATGGCGCTCGTTCAATTGCACTATCCTAGTCTCTCTGTGTCCAATCTAAACCCACTCCTAGCCTTCAGTCCACTGTGACTCCTGATGCTGTCCCATCCGTTCACCAACCCCAACAAGGTTCTGTCTCTCCTCCCCATCCAAATGATGCAAACTGCTGAACTAGTATTAAGAGAGAGTAGGGATGTTTGATTTGATTTTTCTGTTGTCCTTTCTCTCTTGCCCCCGGCTGTATCCCCCTCTTACCCATTCCTGTCCATGTTTCATCATTATCCCCCATACACTCTGTGTCCCATCCTATCGTTAGTTCTCCAGTAAGATCATTACAGGCTGGCTGCCCTATAAAGTGCAACAAACTATGCCAGAAATTGCTTTCTTGGCTGGGACTCCAAATGCACTTGCACTGGAACGGCACCCTTTCGTATGACTTCCATCATGGGGCTTTGTCCTTCTTCCCCCGTTTCCCTCTCGTTCCTCTCCAACTGTGGTTCTGGTCCATTGTTTCTCCTCCTTTATCCCCTGTAAGTTCATTCCCACCACTGCCACGGTGGTTGGTATCCTTTGCTCATCCATCTCCCCCCCCCCCCCCCCTTCCTACATGTGGGAGATCACATTGCTGTTTCACTCACGCTTCTATAGGTGGTGGGGTAATGTGGGACAGGGGCGTTGAGTGCGATGGTTCAGATTTATGTGATAATTTTCATTTTAATGAAGTAATGAGAGTGCTGCAGTGTTTCAGGGTCACACAGAGGCTATATGATTATGCATGGTATGAGTTTGGTACGACCTTGGAATATATTAAAGATCTCTCATTTTGCTTTGCTCCTCGTCAGTGACCCTCTCAAATTAGACCTTTTTCTTATGTCTTAATGGCTTTATGGTAGCCCATTCTATGGTTTCTTTTCTGTCTTGTCGTACACGTTTCATGTAGAGAGCTGTGCAATAGAAATTCCAGTTGGCAGCTTGCCTTTTTTGGGTTCAATCATTTCTCAGTTGACCCATTTGTTGGTCACTTTGGCTCCATGTGATGAATACTTTCAGTTTGTTGGGTGGGTCTGTTATGATGTGATAGAACGTTTACACTATGGCTTTTGGTTTTTGAATATTCAACCAATTTTCCCCATCTCCATTTTATTTATTTATATAAAGTTTTATATAGCGCAGACGTGATCAAGTGGGTATCAGAGCGCCTTACAAATGATCGAGCTACAAACAGAGTTGCAGGTAAAAAAAACAATGATGAGTAAGAAACTGGAAAAGATAAAATATGCCAACGCAAGAGGAAATAGAGTAGCTTATAAGTGCAACAGACAAATAGAGGGGTTTAGCACAAACCGACGTCACAGCCATAGTCAAAAGCATAGGACCCCCCTCACCTTTCGGCCTGGTACCACTGCACCAGCCGCACTACTTCCATACTGACCGTTCTCCACTTCAGCCCCGTCTAAATTACAATTCATGCTTGTGACCCTTTTGCCTGCTTGTGCCTGTTTTCATGACCCTGTTGCCTGCTTGTGCCTCCGTGGGCCCCTGTTGCCTGCTTGTGCCTCCGTGTGCCCCTGTTGCCTGCTTGTGCCTCCGTGTGCCCCTGTTGCCTGCTTGTGCCTCCGTGTGCCCCTGTTGCCTGCTTGTGCCTCCGCGTGCCCCTGTTGCCTGCTTGTGCCTGTTTTCGTTCCCCTGTTGCCTGCTTGTGCCCCTGTTGCCTGTTTGTACCTCCGTGTGCCCCTGTTGCCTGTTTGTACCTCCGTGTGCCCCTGTTGCCTGCTTGTGCCTCCGTGTGCCCCTGTTGCCTGCTTGTGCCTCTGTGTGCCCCTGTTGCCTGCTTGTGCCTCTGTGTGCCCCTGTTGCCTGCTTGTGCCTCTGTGTGCCCCTGTTGCCTGCTTGTGCCTCTGTGTGCCCCTGTTGCCTGCGTGCGCCTCTGTGTGCCCCTGTTGCCTGCTTGTGCCTCTGTGTGCCCCTGTTGCCTGCTTGTGCCTCTGTGTGCCCCTGTTGCCTGCTTGTGCCTCTGTGTGCCCCTGTTGCCTGCTTGTGCCTCTGTGTGCCCCTGTTGCCTGCTTGTGCCTCTGTGTGCCCCTGTTGCCTGCTTGTGCCTCTGTGTGCCCCTGTTGCCTGCTTGTGCCTCTGTGTGCCCCTGTTGCCTGCTTGTGCCTCCGTGTGCCCCTGTTGCCTGCTTGTGCCTCCGTGTGCCCCTGTTGCCTGCTTGTGCCTCCGTGTGCCCCTGTTGCCTGCTTGTGCTGTGTGGGTGTGTGTGGAGGGCTCTGTGTGTGTGGGAAGCTTTGTGTGGCTGTGTGTGTGGGGGGCTCTGTGTGGCTGTGTGTGTGGGGGGCTCTGTGTGGGTGTCATTTGCGAGAGATAAAGCTAGTGGCATTGTAAATGACAATGCCATTTATTTATGTTAAAAAAAACATAAATAAAAATAATGTCAAGAGCAATGCCAATAGCTCTAACTTTAACAAAGGCAAAACCATTGCATTGTAAATGCTTGTTTTCTCTTTCCATGTGTGTTGCATTCTGCAGCACACATAGAAATTGTGAGAAAGCCTCCCAGGCACCATTGCACCAGTGCAAGGGTACCTGTGTTGGTGCTAGGCTGCAGAAATGGCACCAGCGCTGGGCTAAAGGACATAAATCAACTGTATGAGATAAATACAGTGCATTCCTGCCCCTTTACTTTGCCATAGGGCAGGGCACCATGGGGAATTCCTTGCTGTCCTATGCCAAACCTACAGCCCTTTATGTTTTTTTCTGTTGATTTCCTGAGCTCTGACAGACATAAAATCTCTGTAACCAGACTTAATAAACACTGAAATTGAGGTATGCAACCATTAATCCCCCAATGAACACAAAAATGACATTGCAGTTATCTTCACAAAGGACATCTTTCATTACATCATCGGTGAGATCACATAAAAGGGCATGTAATTATCGTTGATCTCCATGATGCAGCTGATAATTGATCTGTAACACATCTGTTATTTGGCACCCCAAATACATCCTTCTTTCTATGTGTATCCTTTCTAAACTACCTAGAAGATGTACTGGAAGAGGTAGAGGTGTGGCGCCGCGGCCAGGGTGACTGACTCCGGAATCGGGGGATCACGGTTCGATCCCCGGTGCCAGCGGCAGAATATCCCAGCACCATGTGACTTTGGGCAATAGCTTGCTTAATCTTCCCGACGGCCCCCAGCGCCTAGAGACCCTTACGGGTGATTGTTCGCGCTTTACAAATGTGGATTATTATTACAAATGTGGATTATTACTACAGACAAAGCCAAAGAGTGCGCCCAGTTGCATATGTGGAGGGAAGGAAGAGCAAGAGGTAAAGAGTGCAGTACCAAGGTGAAGGCATGGTCCTATGATAAGGCCTTGAATACAGAGTATTCAGACCATGGCGAAAGGTCAAGCCCAGTCTGCTTCGGAAATGATATGGTGAGCAGAGGGTCTTGCTGAAAGGCAGGCTGGGCACAGAGATAATGTTTTGTCCAACTGAAGGAAACACACAGTGGGTTATTGGGGTTCTTGTTTTAGTGGTTCTTGGGGGAGGCGCTGAGCACAGGATCTGTTCACATTCAGAGTATGCTGCGCATGGTCTAAGTGACTTTTGTGAAGTCATTATTGTCAATAGAGAATTTATGGATGATGTTGTATGTGATGCTATCTGTGATACCTAAGGAATCCAGCTTAATTCATGATGACTGACCCAAAAAAAAACTGTCATTCAATTCAAGCAAAACGTAATCCTTTTAATAGGCAGATACCAGAATGTCCAGCAGTAACAGCCTCACTGTGCCCATTCCAGGAACCCTACCATACATGTGTATCTGTATTACTACACACAGCCAGCAGTCATTGTTTTTGTGGTGGTTGCTGGCCGCAGTTTATTACTCATTACATACATCCTCTTTGTACAACTCCCTGGACACCTTCTCGGGCCGGGGTCATAAATCATTATCATACATTATCAAAATAGGTTAATATTCATTGTCATTTGGCCATCATAAATCATCGGTCATAAATCATCAGGTATCATACGTCATTCTGTCATCGTTTTGTTGTCATCTTCAATCAGCGTCCTACATCGCGGTCATAAATCATCGGGACGTCATAAATCATTCTGTCACAAATCGGTCATTGTTCTGTTGTCATAACTCATTTTGCATGGGCATCCTAAATCACTGGCCATAAATCATCGGCTGGCCATAAATCGCTGGTTTGTCTTTTGCTCATTTGCATATCCTAGGGTCATCAATCACCCTGACAGCTTGTAGATTGATCTTTGTTGTTTTCCATGCCCCTTTGCATGTGGGGGTGTAGCCTTTTCCTGGAGCCAGGCCCAACTCGCTACCTTGCTAGTCTCTCTTGCTCCCTGCCGTCTGTCGGGGGCTGGGCTGCGAGTGCCGTATCCGTTTGCTACCCCGATTTTTTGTCGGGCGTACTCACCCAGCCGTGATGCATCCGAGAGTGAGTGGCCCTCCTTCTACACACCGCCCTGTCGGTGTGGTCATAACCAAGCCAATACACCTTTCATTCCGTTGGGTTGGCTTTGCACACCCCTCGCGCTCCGTATGGGGGTAGGCCCTTCCCGGAGTTAGGCCTCAGCTCGCTACCATGTTGGATTCTTTTGTGCCCTGCCGACCGGCAGGGGCTGGGCCGCGAGTGCCGTCTCCGTTTGCTACCCCTTTCGTTAGCCTACTGCACTCAGCCGTAGGCATCCAAAAGTGCCTGGCCGTACTCCCGGTGTGTTTCCATCGCTACTCGCTGCACCCTTCGTCCTTTCCATCCCTGCCAGCACTGCGACGCTGCTGTTGTAGGTGTGGGTGGGTGGGACTCATAAAATGTTGGTGCTCCTCCCCCAGCTCCCTGATGCAAAAGGTGAGCTGCCCAGGGGGAGCGTTCCCTTATATCCCCCTCCCCCTTTTCCTCTTCCCTTTGTTCTTGGGGAGGGGGAGTAGAGACCTTGCCTCTGCCTTTTAGCCCAGCGGCAATTCCCGGCGGCGCTGACCAGCGCAAACCGGCTCTGTTCCTTTGTGGGCTCAGGTGGCCATTACGGCGCCGGCCCTCGAGGCCCCCTTCGGGGGCGGCCTCTGCAAGAACAGATGCTGCATGGTCCAATCAAACTTCTTTGTTTTTCACATTTTTCAAATATCTGAATCTGTGGATAATCTGTTAATAACTGTACAAAATTACATTTTCAAAACACCAATCAGCACTTACTGTATTTTAACATCTCAAAAGTTATTGAGCAGAATTACAATAAGTCACAGAACGCCATATTGTGAGGGAAATTCTTCCTACATGCCAAGTAAATAGACTTAAATAGGGAAATGGTACGTTTACCTTAACCCACATAACTTTTCCCTGCTTGACCAATATTCAATAAATGTAAAATAGAGAAACTATGATGGACATGTCAAGAGACAGTAAAAATTGTGTAGATTTTTCATATACTGCAAAAGTTAGATGCAAAGCAAAAAAGTCAATTCCTTTCAAAAGATAAACATTGTGATGTGTTGAAAAATGTTTGGAAGAAAGAATGAGGTGAAATTAGAAAGTAAATAATTTACCCCAAATTAAGGTTAGATAGTCCACACAAAGGGGAAATTTGCACTTACAGAAAAAGATTCCCCCAAATGAACCAGACATGTAGGGATTACTAGCTGTGAACGTACATTTGAATTAACAAGAGGACCATGGCAAATTTTACAAGAAGAAGAATCTGATAACAAGTGCCCCATCTGCTTATCCCACTCCATCTCAAGGGTTCTGCAAGGGAGTCTAACATAAATTCGAGAGTGCCAGAGGAATCCCAAATATATGACCACGGGCTATAATATGATATACCTACAGCAGACTTAACTTCAAACCAGGTCTTAAGTGCTTTTCTTAGCCCCTGCCAAAACGCCCCCCCTGCGTCCTTGCATCCTCCCATCTACCTGCATTTAACTAATGCGCAAGGTTGTCCACCTTAAGTTTCAATCGCAATGCACTTCCGGGATGGGCAGGTTAGCGCTTCAGCTTCTTAACTTAAAAATAGTGACCAACTTCCGGCCATGCACCCTGCCGTGGTTGGTACAAAAGGGGGTGGTGATGGACAGAGCATCTGAATCAATTAAGCACTCACACCTAGTCAAAAGATCTGACGTGGGTCCCTTGCTCACTTTGCCACTGGATTCAAGCAAGCCGGGCTGAAGACAGCTGGAATGCCAGAAACCGGTCCTCGGAAGCTTGTTTTCGGTCCAGGGAAGACATGGCTTGGCAGTTCGGGCTGGACCGTTCCCATGAGGCACAGGGTCAGACTGATTTGCATATAGCCATGTCTGAACTGGGGATGCAGAGTGGGCTAAAGAACAGTGATGGATTAAACCCAGATCTTTTGACTGGGTGTGCGTGTTTGATTGATTCAGATGCTCCGTCCATCACCACCCCCTTTTGTACTGCTTTTGGCCACCATAAGTGTGGCAGAGTATGCTCAGACGTGAGTCCCTTGCTAACTTTGCAACTGGATTCAAGCAAGCCGGGCTGAAGACAGCTGGAATGCCAGAAACCGGTCCTCGGAAGCTTGTTTCCGGTCCAGGGAAGACATGGCTTGGCAGTTGAGGCTGGACTGTTCCCATGAGGCACAGGGTCAGACTGATTTGCATATAGCCATGTCTGAACTGGGGTGGCAGAGTGGGCTAAAGAACGGTGATGGATTAAACCCAGATCTTTTGACTGGGTGTGAGTGTTTGATTTATTCAGATGCTCCGTCCATCACCACCCCCTTTTGTACTGCTTGTGGCCGCCATAAGTGTGGCAGGGTATGCTCAGACGTGAGTCCCTTGCTCACTTTGCCACTGGATTCAAGCAAGCCGGGCTGAAGACGGCTGAAATGCCAGAAACCGGTTCTCGGAAGCTTGTTTCCAGTCCAGGGAAGACATGGCTTGGCAGTTCGGGCTGGACTGTTCCCATGAGGCACAGGGTCAGACTGATTTGCATATAGCCATGTCTGAACTGGGGTGGCAGAGTGGGCTAAAGCACGGTGATGGATTAAACCCAGATCTTTTGACTGGGTGTGCGTGTTTGATTGATTCAGATGCTCCGTCCATCACCACCCCCTTTCGTACCGCTTTTGGCCGCCATAAGTGTGGCAGGGTATGCTCAGACGTGAGTCCCTTGCTCACTTTGCGACTGGATTCAAGCAAGCCGGGCTGAAGACAGCTGGAATGCCAGAAACCGGTCCTCGGAATCTTGTTTCCGGTCCAGGGAAGACATGGCTTGGCAGTTCGGGCTGGACTGTTCCCATGAGGCACAGGGTCAGACTGATTTGCATATAGCCATGTCTGAACTGGGGTGGCAGAGTGGGCTAAAGAACGGTGATGGATTAAACCCAGATCTTTTGACTGGGTGTGAGTGTTTGATTGATTCAGATGCTCCGTCCATCACCACCCCCTTTTGTACCGCTTTTGGCCGCCATAAGTGTGGCAGGGTATGCTCAGAGGTGAGTCCCTTGCTCACTTTGCCACTGGATTCAAGCAAGACGGCTGGAATGCCAGAAACTGGTCCTCGGAAGCTTGTTTCCAGTTCAGGGAAGACATGGCTTGGCAGTTCGGGCTGGACTGTTCCCATGAGGCACAGGGTCAGACTGATTTGCATATAGCCATGTCTGAACTGGGGTGTCAGAGTGGGCTAAAGAATGGTGATGGATTAAACCCAGATCTTTTGACTGGGTGTGAGTGTTTGATTGACTCAGATGCTCCGTTTATCACCACCCCCTTTTGTACCGCTTTGGCCGCCATAAGTGCGGCAGGGTATGCTCAGACGTGAGTCCCTTCCTCACTTTGCCACTGGATTCAAGCAAGCCGGGCTGAAGACGGCTGGAATGCCAGAAACCAGTCCTCGGAAGCTTGTTTTCGGTCCAGGGAAGGCATGGCTTGGCAGTTTGGGCTGGACTGTTCCCATGAGGCACAGGATCAGACTGATTTGCATATAGCCATATCTGAACTGTGGTAGCAGAGTGGGCTAAAGAACGGTGATGGATTAAACCCAGATCTTTTGACTGGGTGTGAGTGTTTGATTGATTCAGATGCTCTGTCCATCACCACCCCCTTTTGTACCACTTTTGGCTGCCATAAGTGTGGCAGGGTATGCTCAGACGTGAGTCCCTTGCTCACTTTGCCACTGGATTCAAGCAAGCCGGCTGAAGACGGCTGGAATGCCAGAAACCAGTCCTCAAAAGCTTGTTTCCGGTCCAGGGAAGACATGGCTTGGCAGTTCGGGCTGGACTGTTCCCATGAGGCACAGGGTGAGACTGATTTGCATATAGCCATGTCTGAACTGGGGTGGCAGAGTGGGCTAAAGAACGGTGATGGATTAAACCTAGATCTTTTGACTGGGTGTGAGTGTTTGATTGATTCAAATGCTCCGTCCATCACTTCCCCCTTTTGTACCGCTTTTGGCCGCCATAAGTGTGGCAGGGTATTCTCAGACGTTAGTCCCTTGCTCACTTTGACACTGGATTCAAGCAAGCCGGGCTGAAGACAGCTGGAATGCCAGAAACCGGTCCTCGGAAGCTTGTTTCCGGTCCAGGGAAGACATGGCTTGGCAGTTCGGGCTGGACTGTTCCCATGAGGCACAGGGTCAGACTGATTTGCATATAGCCATGTCTGAACTGGGGTGGCAGAGTGGGCTAAAGAACGTGATGGATTAAACCCAGATCTTTTGACTGGGTGTGAGTGTTTGATTGATTCAGATGCTCCGTCCATCACCACCCCCTTTTGTATTGAATGGAGGTAAGCACAGAACTAATTATGCTTGGGGTAAGGGCGCATGACCTAAAAACCTTGTGTCTTAATGTAAATCAAAGGCACTTATTGTTGTACCTAATTTTAATAGCAAGAAGGGAAATTTATAAATTATGGATCGAAAGCTCCGTCCCCCGAGGAGGGAGTGGAGTTGCTCAGCGGCCTTCTTTGAGAAGGTGGATAGGAGAGGACCTGGTGATACCTCTGGGGGCAGAGTATGGGATTTATTTTGTACAGAGTAAACCACCAGTCCAATGATTACACCTTCTCATAGCATCGGGCCAGGGAAGTAAGCCACATAAATGGGGGCCCAACAAACAGCATCTGTTGCTTGAAGAAGAAACTCCAACTTATTAGGGACCAGGGTCATCGCAATGTGGAAGGTGCTTATTTTTTAGATTGTAGTGGGTATGAGGAAAAAAAAAGAAAAAAAAAAGAAGAATCTGCAATTCCCGGCATTTATTTTATGTGTTTATAGAATGCTTATATCTTGCTGACTGGGAGTGTATATGTTATTTAGATGTATCAATTCCTAAAAAGTACCATGTACAAAGCTTAGATGCATTAACAGTAACACCAGCACAATGAAACAAACGTAGAACTGAAACTGTAGCTAAGTTAGTAGGAGATATATTTTGCGCTATCATTCTATCAGTAGGTGTCATTTTAAATGGCAAATAAATTAGAAAACTGTCAACTGTAGGCAATAAGATGGCAACCAGCACCTCTGGAGTAGTGAACAATGAGTTAATTGCTGTACGTTCAATGGTGTTGCAGGACCGCCTAGCTTTAGACGTTTTACTCGCAGACAAAGGCGGGGTTTGCAAAATGTTTAAATTAACCCATTGCTGCTCCTACATCCCTGATGAGAGTAATGTGATTAAAGGTTTTGCAAAGAACATTTCAGAATTGAGACCTGATTTAGAAGAGTTGGAGACACTTAGGGGGCCATTATGATATCGGGGGATCGCTACCACCCGACCGGGGGTAGCGATCCATCCGACATCTTTCCCTGCCCGCACCCAATTTACCCACAGCCATATTACAATGGCGGGGTACAGCGGCGGACGGAAAGACCATCCACCACTTTACAGCAGGCGGGCAATCATTACGATTGCCTGCTGTGCGGCTCTTGGCCATGATATGGTGGGGGTGCCAACCAGGCACCTCCCGCCATCTTATGATATGTGCGGACTTTGGCCTTTCAGGCATGCGGTCATTGGCTGCGGGGGCCTGTTGCAGGCTCCTGGGGTGTTGGTGGGGTGGGGGTGCACTTACCCCTCTACATTGGCATACACAAGGTGGCAGGTGCCACATGCATCTTTTGCATTGCTGCGGGTGCTGCTTACAGCACCGCCCGTCGCAATGTAAAATATGTGGGATGCAACCACCAGGGTGGTGGTCGCATCCTAATGGGAAAAGAGGGACTGCTGCACCTCTGGCGGTTGGTCCCGTTTACTGTAACGGTGGCGGGCGGACAAAGTCCGCCCGCCATCATAATTGGGCACTTAGTGTCGTTGAACATTTCTGGATAAGGAGTTCGAACTATTGGAAATTGGTTTACAACAACAGGAGGAGGTCTCTTTTAGGCTGCTTTCAAATCAGTAATAATTATAGGGCTTTGTCATTTATTTCTTTGTGCTTTATCCCCGAGCTGTAGATATATTTTACACAAAAAGGTAAAAAGAATTGAATAAGAGATTTGAAAAAGAATTGGGATTAAATCATCTCATACATGATGACTACATTACATCATTAAAGTATTAGGGTCAGAAAAGCAAAAGGCAAGACTCAACGGATGATGAGAGTGCACTCTGAATGAACTCACATGTTCAATAAACCATCTGATGGATAAGATAACCATTAGAAACTTTAAATTCAAAGTTAATCAATAAAGCTGCCTTAGCTTTTAATGTGAAAACATATTAAAAATGACTTGTAGTCAAAAGATGCAAGGCGCACATGGCAGCCATGTCCACTGGTAGGCCTCTGTTAGATTTTCCTTTAACAAACAGAAGCTTTAGAATTGCTGAACCATTCACAAATGTATGTGATAGCTTGACCTTAATGTGACTTGCTTAGATTTTGTCATAGCTACAGGATGTTCCCAGTTTATATCATGTGTCCTGTTCTTTAAACTACTTATTCCTAATGTACCAAGTTCGAACTTCATATCTTTTTACTTTGACAGAATACTGAATGCAGAATTACACATTTTTCACAATAACTCTCACTTATCTGAAATAAAAAATAAAAAATACCTAACAAGAAATCTGCAAGAAAATGCTTCTGTCTTTAGTGTAGTTCATTGTTACTTAGTGAAATATTGAAGAAATGGTAGAATAGACTGTGTAATAAACTTCCCTGGGAACCAATGTTAGACGTTTCCTGATACACAAATAGTTTGTGATGTCTGTTACATATTTGATAGTCAACTGTGAACTTTATGTGTTTCCGTGGGAAAGGGAGAATGAAGATAGCTCACCTTGAATGATGTCTTCCTATTGGACTGCAGTGATCCATCCTGCAAACATGTTGTTTGCCCATGTTCATGTCTTCTATATTAGTGTGTGTCAAGTTAGACTCAGAGATCTCCTTTCTAGAATCGACAACCTGCTATTTTGCTGTGGGCTACTGCTGATGGCTAGTACTGTTGCCTGCCACTTCGGAGGAGACGCTAGTTATTTTCCTATCCTGACGGGTGCAGCTACTGCTGCATCTGTTTACCCCATATGTTTTTGTTTAGGTTAATGTTGTACAGATTGCTACTGCAACTGTATACTGAGTTTTCTTGGGAGATTGACACTCGGCTGTGTTTTATGAGCTACTCTTTATGGGGAGTTCAACTACTCGATTTGATTTCAAATTGGATGCTCCTTTGATATCACTCTTTTCTTTAATTGTTTTCATGTTCTGTTAGTTGTGATCCCATTTATTTAGAATAGGGACTGATTTCCTTTATGGAACAAACTTGTCAAGTTTTACTTCTGATGATTAAAACCATATTCTCTTTGTTAATTTATTTAAATTGATTTATCAAACTTACTAATTGAATAAAAAGGCCGTAGACAATTTACTAATCTCCTTCAGACAATAAAGGTTTTGAAATCAGTTTGAAACTCTCATTATTGACTGATCATTAACTGCTAATTATGATGTTGACTGACTTGATTTGGTTTAGCGTCCATTCTAAAATGGTGGCAAAGATATGTTCCCTAAAAGAAGAAAATTTGGTCCTGAGTTGGAGCCCATTCTTGTAAGTCACAGGTTGAACTGGTATTGGAGAGTAGATTTCGGACCATTTCTTTGCTATCATAATCATAATCATAATCATTCAAACTTGCCCTTTCCTAGGCACCTGCATTTGCTGTGCAGGCATGTTCTGCATATGCGCTCCTTTTTATATTTGTACATTACCGTTAACAATATCAGGATTATATGTACATTCCCTTTTCCAAAGCCTGTCTCTGTGACAGATATTACAAAAAGTAATCTTTTTCATAGCAGCACTATCTACCCTTGAACCCATATTAACAGGAACACCTCTACCTCTACTCTGAGACACATTATATCCTTCTTGGCTACTGTGGAAACCAACTTGTGGAACAGTAACACCTTGCATACCTAGTTGATTCCCAGTAAATGAAGGATTTAGAAAACCTTTCTGAGCCAACCTCGTCTGTGCCAATATAAATTTCTCTTTTATCTTTTTCTGCTTTATCTCCCTCTCAACGCTGCAATATTTTGTTTATCAGAACTTCACAGAGCGATTTGTTCTGCCAGCAAATCAAGCTTTGTGTTATATGTGAACTGATTTCTGGTTTCAGCTCTAAGACAAACTGCAACATAAAAATTCCCATACCCTTTTCCTCCAGATATTCTCATCCACTATGCTGCTGAAGCACTTATAAGTCTTTCATAAAATGTATGAACTGATTCCTTTGGTTTTTGGGTCATTCTTTTAATCTTAACCCAGTCCAAACTGCTTCATATTTTTTCTTTACCACAGGAGATGGTGCATTAGTTCTAGTATTCCTCACCGGTTCGTCTTGTCGCCATTGTACAGCAGTCTTACACTCAGCCCGTAAATCAGTCGGCACCACAATATCAAAGAACAAATCCAAATCAGCCCACAAAACTAAAATCTTTATAAACTGTTCTACTTGCGAGTACCACTGCAACGGTTTGTCTCTCAATTTTGGAAAATTTATCATAAAGGCAGCAAGATCGCCTCTGCTCCAGGGCACATGCATATACACCCCTCTTGTTATTTACCTTAAGGTGTATGCTGTAGTCTTGTCACATGGCTAGGTTAGGCCCAGTAAGAAGCACTGCCACTTTACATGTACACGTTTTAGAGCAGAGACAGAATATCAAATCAAAAACATTGATTTGCACAAATATTGAGTTAAAAATATTGTGGGTCAGAAATATAATGGTAATTTAGGTGTGTTGTGGATATTATAGTGTTAAATCATGTGTACTCAATGAATGTTTTTTTATTAATAAGATTTTTTCAATTTATTATTGATTATGTTGATTATAGATATAAATGTAATTAAAAATGTTGAAGTGTTTTATTATTGGTGTAGTGTTATAGGGTAGGAAATAAAATAAATCCATTTATGTTTTAATAAAAAATGTTGTTGGTTAATATTTGCTACTTTTAAATTATTATTGTTTATAAATGTATTTATTAATTTATTTGTATATATTATCTGTAGGTTTTTGTTATATGTAATTAATAATATAATATGTGTTATTTTATATGTTTAATATATTTAATTTTATATTTTAAAAATATTTTTTATTTATTGTTATGATTTTAAAAATTGTGTAATATTTTTTTGTTATTTTTCAATTGTTCAAGTATTATTAGTAATTTTTCGAGTCTCTGCTATCCAACATTTTACCTAATGTTGTAATCACTGGAGTGGGAATAGTAATTTTTACCTCTCTGCTATTCAGCACTTTCCCTATTGTTGCATTCAATGGAATGGAAATAGTAAGTTTTTACCCCACCGCTATCCAACATTTTCCATACTCCTGCACTCACTGGAGTTGTAATAGTACATATAATTCCTCTGCTATCCAACACTTACCCTACTCTAGCACTCAATGGAGGGGGAATAGTAATTTTTACCCCTCCACTATCTAACACTTTCCCTATAGTTGTACTCTATGGAGTGGGAATAGTAATGTTTACCCCTCCGCTATCCAACACTTTCTCTACTGTTGCACTCAGTGGAGTGGGAATAGTAATTTTTATTCCACCGCTATCCGACATTTTCCATACTCCTGCACTCACTGGAGTTGAAATAGTACATGTAATTCCTCTGCTATCCAACACTTTCCCTACTCTAGCACTCAATGGAGGGGGAATAGTAATTTTTACCCCTCCAGTATCTAACACGTTCCCTACAGTTGTACTCTATGGAGTGGGAATAGTAATTTTTACCCCTCCTCTATCCAACACTTTCCCTACTGTTGCACTCACTGGAGTGGGAATAGTAATTTTTACCCCTCCACACTAAAACACGTTCCCTACTGTTTCACCCACTGGAGGGGGAATAGTATTTTTTGCCCCTCTGCTATCCAACACTTTACCTACTTTTCACTCACTGGAGTGGGAACAGTAATTTTTATACCCCCCTCCGCTCTCTATCTAACATTTTCCTTACTGTTGCACTAACTGGAGTTGGATTAGTAAATGTAATTCCTCCGCTATCCAACACTTATCCTACTTTTGCACTCACTGCAGTGGGAATAGTAGTTTTTACGTATCCGCTATCTAATACTTTCCCTACTGTTGCACTCTTTGGAGTGTGAATAGTAATTTTTGCCCCTCCGCTATCCAACATTTTCCCTACTGTTGCTCTAATTGGAGTGGGAATAGTAAGTTATACCCCTCAGCTATCCAGCATTTTCACTACCGTTGCACACACTTGAGTTGGAATAGTGAATGTAATTCCATCACTATCCAACACTTACCCTACTTTTGCCCTCACTGGAGGGGGATTGATACTTTGTACCCCTCCGCTATCTAACACTTTCCCTAAAGTTTTACTCTTTGGAGTGGGAATAGTAGATTTTACCCATCTGATATCGTAAACTTTCCCAACTGCTGCACTCTTTGGAGTGGGAATCATAATTGTTTTACCGTTCACTATCCAAATATTGCCCCCACTGTTGCTATCACTGGAGTGGGAATAATAATTTTTACCCCTATGCTATCCAACATTTTCCCTACTGTTGCACTCACAGGAGTTGGAATAGTAAATTGAATTCCTCTGCTATCCAACACTTACCCTACGTTTGCACTTACTGGAGTGGGAATAGTAATTTTTACCCCTCTGCTACCCTACACTTTCAAAACTGTTGCACTCACTGGAGTGAGAATAGTAATTTTCGCCCCTCCGCTATCCAACACCGTCCCTACTGTTGCACTCACTGGAGTGGGATAGAAATGTTTAACTCTCCGCTATCCAACATTTCCCCTACTGTTGCACTCAATGGAGTTGGAATAGTACATTGAATTTCACTGCAATCCAATACTTACCCTGCTTGTGAACTCACTGTAGTGGGAATAGTAATTTTTACCCCCACCCCGCTATCTAACACATTACCTACAACTGTACTCTTTTGAGTGGGAATAGTAATTTTTACCCCACTGCTATCAAACACCTTCCCTACTGTTGCACTCTTTGGAGTGGGAATAGTATTTTTTTCCCCTTCGCTATCCAACACTTTCCCTACTGTTGCTATCACTGGAGTGGGAATAGTAATATTTGCCACTCCACTATACAACACCTTCCCAACTGTTGCACTCACTGGAGTGGGGTAGTAATTGTTACCCCTCCGCTATCCTACATTTTCCCTACTGTTGCACTCACTGTAGTTGGAAAGTAAATTTAATTCCGCCACTATCCAACACTTAAACAATTTTTTCTCTCACTGGAGTGGGGATAGTATTTTTTACCATTCTGCTATCCCACACCTTCCCCACTGTTGCACTTACTGGAGTGGGATAGTAATTTTTACCCCTCCACTATCTAACACGTTCCCTACAGTTGTACTCTATGGAGTGGGAATAGTAATTTTTACCCCTCCTCTATCCAACACTTTCCCTACTGTTGCACTCACTGCTGTGGGAATAGTAATTTTTACCCCTCCACACTAAAACACGTTCCCTACTGTTTCACCCACTGGAGGGGGAATAGTATTTTCTGCCCCTCTGCTATCCAACACTTTACCTACTTTTCACTCACTGGAGTGGGAACACTGATTTTTATACCCCCCTCCGCTCTCTATCTAACATTTTCCTTACTGTTGCACTAACTGGAGTTGGATTAGTAAATGTAATTCCTCCGCTATCCAACACTTATCCTACTTTTGCACTCACTGCAGTGGGAATAGTAGTTTTTACGTATCCTCTATCTAATACTTTCCCTACTGTTGCACTCTTTGGAGTGTGAATAGTAATTTTTGCCCCTCTGCTATCCAACATTTTCCCTACTGTTGCTCTAATTGGAGTGGGAATAGTAAGTTATACCCCTCAGCTATCCAGCATTTTCACTACCCTTGCACACACTTGAGTTGGAATAGTGAATGTAATTCCAAAACTATCCAACACTTACCCTACTTTTGCCCTCACTGGAGGGGGATTGGTACTTTGTACCCCTCCGCTATCTAACACTTTCCCTAAAGTTTTACTCTTTGGAGTGGGAATAGTAGATTTTACCCATCTGATATCGTAAACTTTCCCAACTGCTGCACTCTTTGGAGTGGGAATCATAATTGTTTTACCGTTCACTATCCAAATATTGCCCCCACTGTTGCTATCACTGGAGTGGGAATAATCATTTTTACCCCTACGCTATCCAACATTTTCCCTTCTGTTGCACTCACAGGAGTTGGAATAGTAAATTGAATTCCTCTGCTATCCAACACTTACCCTACGTTTGCACTTACTGGAGTGGGAATAGTAATTTTTACCCCTCTGCTACCCTACACTTTCAAAACTGTTGCACTCACTGGAGTGAGAATAGTAATTTTCGCCCCTCCGCTATCCAACACCGTCCCTACTGTTGCACTCACTGGAGTGGGATAGAAATGTTTAACTCTCCGCTATCCAACATTTCCCCTACTGTTGCACTCAATGGAGTTGGAATAGTAAATTGAATTTCACTGCAATCCAATACTTACCCTGCTTGTGAACTCACTGGAGTGGGAATAGTAATTTTTACCCCCCCCCCCCCGCTATCTAACACATTACCTACAACTGTACTCATTTGAGTGGGAATAGTAATTTTTACCCCACTGCTATCAAACACCTTCCCTACTGTTGCACTCTTTGGAGTGGGAATAGTATTTTTTTCCCCTTCGCTATCCAACACTTTCCCTACTGTTGCTATCACTGGAGTGGGAATAGTAATGTTTGCCACTCCACTATACAACACCTTCCCAACTGTTGCACTCACTGGAGTGGGGTAGTAATTGTTACCCCTCCGCTATCCTACATTTTCCCTACTGTTGCACTCACTGTAGTGTAGTTTAATTCCGCCACTATCCAACACTTAAACAACTTTTTCTCTCACTGGAGTGGGGATAGTAATTTTTACCATTCTGCTATCCCACACCTTCCCCACTGTTGCACTTACTGGAGTGGGATAGTAATTTTTACCCCTCCACTATCCAACACGTTCCCTACTTATGCACTTTTTGGAGTGGGAATAGTAATTTTCACCCCTCCGCTATCCAACACTTTCCCTACTGTTGCAATCACTGGAGTTGTAGAGGGGTACTGTGGTATAGTTTATGGTAAAAAGCAAAGGGAGTACTGCAACATTGGGTTGGGTACCACCTAAGAACTTAGACCCTATTGGTTACGGACTGGTCAGGATTTTCACCCTACCACATGCTGGCACTGGGCATAAATGTGGCAATCCCACTACCCTCCAGAAAACACTGCTAGACATGTTAAGGTAAGATAGAATTACTGGCTTGCTGTTTGAATCCTCAAAGAAGACTGGAAAGGCTTGTCTTGATTCCAGGACCTCCGAAGAGACTCCAATGGTCCATTGGAAAACTTCCTGTTTAAGCTACAGGGCACAGCAAGCCTCCAGAGGTCTCTCTTCCTACAACTGCCATGCAGGCCTGTTCCAACTGGAACTGGCATCTACCCTTCTGCTGGCTGCTGTTGGAGTGCGTCCTAACCCTCAAGTGGTACCCCATAAGTTTGTGACCTGTGGGGGGTTTTAGAGTGCACTTCTCCTTTCCAAATTGTATAAGCTGGGACTTAGAAAGTTTTTCCAGACCTCTCCTCCAAATAACCAATGGGATACTGGGACCGCCATCGACATCAAATTGACAGTCAGAGTCAGAATGACGGTTTGCCCCACTGTCCGAGCACAGAGGGCTGCTTCATCAAGACACATACCGTGCAACAATCCGTCAATGTTGAGGCGTTCCTGGGCACAGACTTCAGACTTGGCCCAGTCTGAGATTTCCCTTCTTCATCGAAGACCGCACCAGGACCCTGCTCTTCAGCAACCAGCCATTGTAGAACCATTCTTGGATCCAACTTTCAGCTTGCACCACAGACAACTCGTCAACAACCACGTTTTCCCAGAAAACGTCAACTTTTCACTAGGATGAACGTGATCCCTGTATTTGACTCATGCCCCATTGTGGTTGGTCTTAACTTTTGACTTTGACCTGGACTAAAGCAACCAAATAACTATGGTTGAGACTTTTGGTGCTATTTCTGACATTTAAAAAAAAAATCATATCTACTTTTCTACTTATTGGATTTTTGTTGTTTTGGTGTAATTTAATTGACTAAAATGTACTCTATTTTTCTAAATTAGTTTGCCATTGTTGTGTTTTCACATTATTACTGTTTGAGTACTGCATAAATACTTTATATATTTTCACTAAGTTAAGCCGGAATGCTTTAAGCCAACTTACCAGAGGGTTAAACATAGGTTTATTTAGTGGCTTTGTGGTTTACTCCAACAATAATTTTGATTATTATTTGAGATGGGTTCTTACCCCCTTCTCAACTAGTACCCCCAATTTGCTACATGCACATACTGTACCTTTACTGCATACAGAATGCAAACTTACGCTGCTGATGTACATGTTACTCACCTGTACGGACCCCAAGGCGCTGGTGACGGGACTGCTGATTTGTTGAAGGCAATGTGGTTCAGTCGAAGAGCCATTTCTTGAGGTCCTTCCTTAATTGAGGCAGTGACAGTGATTGAGTGAGGTGGAGAGGCAGGGTGTTCCAGGTCTTTGCTGCACGGTAGTAGAAGGATCTTCCTCTGGCTGTGGTCTTGCTGATGTGTGGGAAGGGGAAACAGCCATTACAATGTAACTTTTACAATATAATGCCATTACAACGATACTTTTACATCATATGGTCCATTACAACGTATGTCATTACAATGCATACCATTACAACGCATATTCCATTACAACGCATGCCATTACAACGCATATTTGTTTTTTTAATAAAAATGAAAATAAGTACTCGCTTTAAAAAAAAATACTCAGTTATTATTTTTAGTACAATAATAGCACAAAATATACATCATGCACCATATTTTTAAAAAAAATTTACTCTGGCAAGGGATGCAGGGAAAATAGGTGTTTCGGGTGGGGAAGTGAATTAAAAGGTATGCCGAAACAGCACTCGCAGATCAAAAATAACAGTTGAATTGAAAAAGAAATACTTGGTTATTAATTTTAATAATGGTATAGTAAAAGAGAGAACAAATTAAAAGTAAATCATGTTTGCGAAAACGTTTGAGGACGTAATTTGAAACTAAAACTGTTTAACAAGATGCACGTTTACATAAACACGTGAGTAAGTTAAACAGTGGAAATGCGAGCACATGTCAACTGAAAAACGTGAGCCAAAAGTGGGAGGAGCACTAAATTCATTCCATAAAGACTTCAATAACCAAAAAGTATATAAACCACATCCGTGGGATGATTAGTTTCGTTTCAGAGAATCAATAAAAGGTAACGAAAGCACGAGCAAGGTAAAGTTTACGAGCGACAGAATCATCTTGAGATTATCTTTCAGAGCCTAAGAGGGAACATATTGTTAATGTATATTTAAAAATATATGAAACATTATCTCCCCTCCAGAGGAGTTGATGTATGTCGACAGAAGATGGTAAACATTTTAAAGTGAGGTAAAGTAATGCAATAAGTTTATGATTTATATTTTTTTTAAATGCAAGTATATTTAAATGATTTTTAAAAAGTAGTATGTCTAAGTATAAATGTACTTTACTAACAACATGACGTGAGATCAGGTAAACAACTATCATCGCGAAAAGAAAATACTACCAAAACACAGAGAATAGAGAGTTTGGAAAAATGTACAAATTATTTTTAAAATAACTACTAGTAACACTCTTTTCTTCTAGAGTGAAAACTGGTTTTAAAAGTATTTATATTGTGTAGTGCTTTTACCAATTTTCACTCATGATGAACTAGAGGATTACCATTGCAAGCAGTAAACATGAAAATAATAATGAAATTGTCAATTTAATTGTTTAATAATAATGTTTGTCATAAGTCATACTGTTTCGAAATTGTTTAATTGAAATGAAACGTACGTAACAAAAGATGATGTAGTGAGAGAGTGTTTCTCTTAGCACTTTCCTCAAAGAAGACTGGAAAGGCTTGTCTTGATTCCAGGACTTCCGAAGTGACTCCAATGGTCCGTTGGAAAACTTCCTGTTTAAGCTACAGGGCACAGCGAGCCTCCAGAGGTCTCTCTTCCTGCAATTGCCCTGCAGGCCTGTTTCATCTTGAACTGGCATCTACCCTGCTGCTGGCTGCTGTTGGAGTGCGTCCTAACCCTCAAGTGGTACCCCATAAGTTTGTGACCTGTGGGTGGTGTTAGAGTGCACTTCTCCTTTCCAAATTGTATAAGCTGGGACTTAGAAAGTTTTTCCAGACCTCTCCTCCAAATAACCAATAGGATACTGGGACCGCCATCGACATCAAATTGACAGTCAGAGTCAAAATGACGGTTTGCCCCACTGTCCGAGCACAGAGGGCTGCTTCATCAAGACACATACCGTGCAACAACCGTCGATGTCGAGGCGTTCCTGGGCACGGACTTCAGACTTGGCCCACTCTGAGATTTCCCTTCTTCATCGAAGACCGCACCAGGACCCTGCTCTTCAGCAACCAGCCATTGTAGAACCATTCTTGGATCCAACTTTCAGCTTGCACCACAGACAACTCGTCAACAACCACGTTTTCCCAGAAAACGTCAACTTTTCACTAGGATGAACGTGATCCCTGTATTTGACTCATGCCCCATTGTGGTTGGGCTTAACTTTTGACTTTGACCTGGACTAAAGCAACCAAATAACTGTGGTTGAGACTTTTGGTGCTATTTCTGACATTTAAAAAAAAAATCATATCTACTTTTCTACTTATTGGATTTTTGTTGTTTTGGTGTAATTTAATTGACTAAAATGTACTCTATTTTTCTAAATTAGTTTGCCATTGTTGTGTTTTCACATTATTACTGTTTGAGTACTGCATAATTACTTTATATATTTTCACTAAGTTAAGCCTGAATGCTTTGAGCCAACTTACCAGAGGGTTAAACATAGGTTTATTTAGTGGCTTTGTGGTTTACTCCGACAATAATTTTGAATATTATTTGAGATGGGTTCTTACCCCCTTCTCAACTAGTACCCTCAATTTGCTACATGCACATACTGTACCTTTACTGCGTACACAATGCAAACTTACGCTGCTGATGTACATGTTACTCACCTGTACGGACCCCAAGGCGCTGGTGACGGGACTGCTGATTTGTTGAAGGCAATGTGGTTCAGTCGAAGAGCCATTTCTTGAGGCCCTTCCTTAATTGAGGCAGTGACAGTGATTGAGTGAGGTGGAGAGGCAGGGTGTTCCAGGTCTTTGCTGCACGGTAGTAGAAGGATCTTCCTCTGGCTGTGGTCTTGCTGATGTGTGGGAAGGGGAAACAGCCATTACAATGTAACTTTTACAATATAATGCCATTACAACGCAACTTTTACATCATATGGTCCATTACAACGCATGTCATTACAATGCATACCATTACAATGCATATTCATTTACAACGCATGCCATTACAACGCATATTTGAGTTTAAAAAAAAAATGAAAATAAGTACTCGCTTTAAAAAAAATACTCAGTTATTATTTTTAGTACAATAATAGCACAAAATATACATCATGCACCATATTTTAAAAAAAAATTAACTCTGGCAAGGGATGCAGGGAAAATAGGTGTTTCGGGTGGGGAAGTGAATTAAAAGGTATGCCGAAACAACACTCGCAGATCAAAAATAACAGTTGAATTGAAAAATAAATACTTGGTTATTAATTTTAATAATCGTATAATAAAAGAGAGAACAAATTAAAAGTAAATCATGTTTGCGAAAACGTTTGAGGACATAATTTGAAACTAAAACTGTTAAACAAGATGCACGTTTACATAAACACGTGAGTAAGTTAAACAGTGGAAATGAGAGCACATGTCAACTGAAAAACGTGAGCCAAAAGTGGGAGGAGCACTAAATTCATTCCATAGAGACTTCAATAACCAAAAAGTATATAAACCACACCCGTGGGATGATTAGTTTCGTTTCAGAGAATCAATAAAGGGTAACGAAAGCACGAGCAAGGTAAAGTTTACGAGCGACAGAATCATCTTGAGATTATCTTTCATAGCCTAAGAGGGAACATATTGTTAATGTATATTTAGAAATACATGAAACATTATGTCCCCTCCAGAGGAGTTGATGTATGTCGACAGAAGATGGTAAACATTTTAAAGTGAGGTAAAGTAATGCAATAAGTTTAGGATTTATATTTTTTTTAAATGCAAGTATATTTAAATGATTTTTAAAAAGTAGTATGTCTAAGTATAAATGTACTTTACTAACAACATGACGTGAGATCAGGTAAACAACTATCATCGCGAAAAGAAAATACTACCAAGACACAGAGAATAGAGAGTTTGGAAAAATGTACAAATTATTTTTAAAATAACTACTAGTAACACTCTTTTCTTCTAGAGTGAAAACTGGTTTTAAAAGTATTTATATTGTGTAGTGCTTTTACCAATTTTCACTCATGATGAACTAGAGGATTACCATTGCAAGCAGTAAACATGAAAATAATAATGAAATTGTCAATTTAATTGTTTAATAATAATGCTTTTTATAAGTCATACTGTTTAGAAATTGTTCAATTGAAATGAAATGTACATAAAAAAAGATGATGTAGTGAGAGAGTGTTTCTCGTAGCACTTCTATTCTACTTTATCTGAAAGAAAAACAGGCCCTAATACAATAAAAAGATGATGGGACAACACTTATAAAAGGTGTACATGAGGAAATACTGGCTGCAGAAACAAAAATGAAATGTGTGCCAACACGTAAAACAATTGTTTTGAAATGCGATTTTGCATGTCACCCATTTGATGTTTTTAAAAGACTTAATAAAAATATTATCGAACCATGTCTATTTTATCAGCAGCGTAACTAGACTTATACATTTAGGGGCCGATTCTGAATCGGGAAAATGCGCTCCGAATAGTTGTACGGAGCGTATTTCCCGTACGAATCGTACACCTTCAAGTTCCCCGTACGTACGATCAAGTACGATCCTAAACCAAAGCAGATCCCCGTACGAATCGTAAGAAACACCGTACGACACCAAAATACATACGATTTGTATCCGGTTCACGCAGTACGCTACGTCCGTATGTAAACAAGCAGCAGTTTCCGGCCAAACAAGTACGAATTGTCTCTGCAACACTCCGTACTACCCTTTCTCTACAGGACCCGAAAACAGCCGTAAAAGCAGAGTCTGGCTTGAACCGCAATCCTGTACGTGACATACACGCCATGAACCCCATCATCTGTGTCATCCCAGTCCTGTACGCCTACGATGTGGTGCATAGAAACCGACGACAGCGCAGACGGTAAGAATAACGTACCGCAACAGTGAAAGTGTACATGTGTGGTGTGTCATACACGCTCACGTATACCACCATTGCATAGTGACACGAGCCGCACACACGCCACTAATGTTGGGGTACGGTGCGTCACACACACTCGCTTATGGCACCATTGCAATAATGATTCGAGCCGCACACACGCCTTGAATGTTTGGGTACGGTGCGTCACACGCGTTCACGTATGGCACCATTGCAATAGTGATACGAGCCGCACACACGCAATGAATGTTGGGGTAGAGTGCGTCACATATCAGGGGTGGGTGGATATGACTCCCAGCAGTGCCCAACAGTATGGGGGTGGGTGAATATGACTCCCAGCAGTGCTCAGTAGTACAGGCGTGGGTGGATATGACTCCCAGCAGTGCCCAACAGTATGGGGGTGGCTGGATATGACTCCCAGCAGTGCCCAGACATAAGAAGGGTGAGTGCACAGGACTTTCAGCAGTTCCCAGACATAGGAGGGGTGGGTGGATATGACTCCCAGCAGTGCCCAATAGTATGGGGGTGGGTGAATATGACTCCCAGAAGTGCCCAGACATAAGGGGGGTGGGTGGATATGACTCCCAGCAGTGCCCAGACATAAGAGGGGTGGGTGCACAGGACTCCCAGCAGTGCCCAGACATGAGAGGGGTGGGTGGACAGGACTCCCAGCAGTGCCCATATATAAGAAGGGTGGGTGGATATGACTCCCAGCAGTGCCCAGGCATAAGAGGGGTGGGTGGATATGACTCCTAGCAGTGCCCAACAGTATGGGGGTGGGTGAATATGACTTCCAGCAGTGCCAAGACGTAAGAGAGGTGGGTGCACAGAACTCCCAGCAGTGCCCAGACATAAGAGGGGTGGGTGCACAGGGCTCCCAGCAGTGCCCAGACATAAGAGGAGTGGGTGGATATGACTCCCATCAGTGCCCAACAGTATGGGGGTGGGTGAATATGACTCCCAGCAGTGCCCAGACATAAGAGGGGTGGGTGGATATGACTCCCAGCAGTGCCCAGACATAAGAGTGGAGGGTGTACAGGACTCCCAGCAGTGCCCAGACATAAGAAGGGTGGGTGGATATGACTCCCAGCAGTGCCCAGACATAAGAAGGAAGGGTGGATATGACTCCTAGCAATGCCCAGACATAAGAGGGCTGGGGGCACAGGACTCCCAGCAGTGCCCAGCCATAAGAGGGGTGGGTGGACAGGACTCCCAGCAGTGCCCAGACATAAGAGGGGTGGATGGATATGACTCCCAGCAGTGCACAGATATAAGAGGGGTGGGTGCACAGGACTCCAAGCAGTGCCCAGACATAAAAGGGGTGGGTGGACAGGACTCCCAGCAGTGACGAGACATAAGAGGGGTGGGTGGATATGACTCCCAGAAGTGCCCATCAGTATGTGGGTGGGTGAATATGACTCCCAGCAGTGCCCAGACATAAGAGGGGTGGGTGGATTTGACTCCCAGCAGTGCCCAGACATAAGAGGGGTGGGTGCACAGGACTCCCAGCAGTGCCTAGACATAAGAGGGGTGGGTGGATATGACTGCCAGCAGTCCCCAGGCATAAGAGGGGTGGGTGGATATGACTCCCAGCAGTGCCCAGCAGTATGGAGGTGGGTGAATATGACTCCCAGCAGTGCCCAGACATAAGAGGGGTGGGTGAATATGACTCCCAGCAGTGCCCAGACATAAGAGGGGTGGGTGGATTTGACTCCCAGCAGTGCCCAGACATAAGAGGGGTGGGTGCACAGGACTCCCAGCAGTGCCTAGACATAAGAGGGGTGGGTGGATATGACTGCCAGCAGTGCCCAGACATAAGAGGGGTGGGTGGATATGACTCCCAGCAGTGCCCAGCCGTATAGGGGTGGGTGGATATGACTTCCAGAAGTGCCCAGACACAAGAGGGGTGGGTGGACATGACTCCCAGCAGTGCCCAGACATAAGAGGGGTGGGTGGATATGACTACCAGCAGTGCCCATCAGTATGTGGGTGGGTGAATATGACTCCCAGCAGTGCCCAGATAAAAGAGGGGTGAGTGAATATGACTCCCAGCAGTGCCGACATAAGAGGGGTGGGTGCACAGGACTCCGAGCAGTGCCCAGACATAAGAGGGATGGGTGCACAGGACTCCCAGCAGTGCCCAGACATAAGAGGGGTGGGTGGATTTGACTCCCAGCAGTGCCCAGACATAAGAGGGGTGGGTGCACAGGACTCCCAACAGTGCCCAGTCATAAGAGGGGTGGGTGGACAGGACTCCCAGCAGTGCCCAGACATAAGAGGGGTGGGTGCACAGGACTCCCAGCAGTGCAGAGGCATAAGAGGGGTGGGTGGATATGACTCCCAGCAGTGCCCAGACATAAGAGGGGTGGGTAGATATGACTTCCATCAGTGCCCAACAGTATTGTGGTGGGTGAATATGACTCCCAGCAGTGCCCAGATATAGGAGGGGTGGGTGGATATGACTCCCAGCATTGCCCAGATATAAGAGGGGTGGGTGCACAGGACTCCCAGCAGTGCCCAGACATAAGAGGGGTGGGTGGATACGACTCCCAGCAGTGCCCAGACATAGGAGGGGTGGGTGAATATGACCCCAGCAGTGTCCAGACATAAGAGGGGTGGGTACACAGGACTCCCAGCAGAGCCCAGACATAAGAGGGGTGAGTGGTCAGAAAACCCAGCAGCGCCCAGACTTAAGAGGGGTGGGTGGATATGACTCCCAGCAGTGCCCAGACATAGGAGGGTGGGTGCACAGGACTCCCAGCAGTGCCCAGACATATGAGGGTGGGTAGATATGACTCCCAGCAGTGCCCAGACATAATAGGGGTGGGTGCACAGGACTCTGAGCAGTGCCCAGAGATAAGAGGGGTGGGTGCACAAGTCTCCCTGCAGTGTCCAGACATAAGAGGGGTGGATGCACAGGGCTCTGAGCAGTGCCCAGACATACGAGGGGTGGGTGCACAGTTCTCCCAGCAGTGCCCAGACATAAGAGGGGTGGGTGCACAGGACTCCCAGCAGTGCCCGGCAGTATGGGGGTGGGTGCACAGGACTCCCAGCAGTGCCCAGACAAAAGAGAGGTGGGTGCACAGGACTCCCAGCAGTGCCCAACAGTATGGGGGTGGGTGAATATGACTCCCAGCAGTGCCCAGACATAAGAGGAGTAGGTGGATATGACTCCCAGCAGTGCCCAACAGTATGGTGGTGGGTGAATATGACTCCCAGCAGTGCCCTGAGATAAGAGGGGTGGGTGCACAGGACTCCCAGCAGTGCCCAGATATTAGAGGGGTGGGTGCACAGGACTCCCAGCAGTGCCCAACAGTATGGGGGTGGGTGGATATGACTCCCAGCAGTGCCCAGACATAAGAGGGGTGGATGCACAGGACTCCCGGCAATGCCCAACAGTAGGGGGGTGGGTGATTATGACTCCCAGCAGTGCCCAACAGTATGGGGGTGGGTGAATATGGCTCCCAGCAGTGCCCAACAGTATGGGGGTGGGAGGCTATGACTCCCAGCAATGCCCAGACATAAGAGGGGTGGGTGCACAGGACTCCCAGCAGTGCCCATACATAAAAGGGGTGGGTGGACAGGACTTCCAGCAGTGCCCAGACATTTGAGGGATGGGTGGATATGACTCCCAGCAGTGCCCAGTCATAAGAGGGGTGGGTACACAGGACTGCCAGCAGTGCCCAGACATAAGAGGGGTGGGTGCACAGGACTCCCATCAGTGCCCAGACATAGGAAGGGTGGGTGGATATGACTTTTAGCAGTGCCCAGAAATAAGAGGGGTGGGTGGATATGACTACAAGCAGTGCCCATCAGTATGTGGGTGGGTGAATATGACTCCCAGCAGTGCCCAGATAAAAGAGGGGTGTGTGAATATGACTCCCCGCAGTGCCGACATAAGAGGGGTGGGTGCACAGGACTCCGAGCAGTGCACAGACATAAGAGGGATGGGTGCACAGGACTCCCAGCAGTGCCCAGACATAAGAGGGGTGGGTGGATTTGACTCCCAGCAGTGCCCAGACATAAGAGGGGTGGGTGCACAGGACTCCCAACAGTGCCCAGTCATAAGAGGGGTGGGTGGACAGGACTCCCAGCAGTGCCCAGACATAAGAGGGGTGGGTGCACAGGACTCCCAGCAGTGCAGAGGCATAAGAGGGGCGGGTGGATATGACTCCCAGCAGTGCCCAGACATAAGAGGGGTGGGTAGATATGACTTCCATCAGTGCCCAACAGTATTGTGGTGGGTGAATATGACTCCCAGCAGTGCCCAGATATAGGAGGGGTGGGTGGATATGACTCCCAGCATTGCCCAGATATAAGAGGGGTGGGTGCACAGGACTCCCAGCAGTGCCCAGACATAAGAGGGGTGGGTGGATACGACTCCCAGCAGTGCCCAGACATAGGAGGGGTGGGTGAATATGACCCCAGCAGTGTCCAGACATAAGAGGGGTGGGTACACAGGACTCTCAGCAGAGCCCAGACATAAGAGGGGTGAGTGGTCAGAAAACCCAGCAGCGCCCAGACTTAAGAGGGGTGGGTGGATATGACTCCCAGCAGTGCCCAGACATAGGAGGGTGGGTGCACAGGACTCCCAGCAGTGCCCAGACATATGAGGGTGGGTAGATATGACTCCCAGCAGTGCCCAGACATAATAGGGGTGGGTGCACAGGACTCTGAGCAGTGCCCAGAGATAAGAGGGGTGGGTGCACAAGTCTCCCTGCAGTGCCCAGACATAAGAGGGGTGGATGCACAGGGCTCTGAGCAGTGCCCAGACATACGAGGGGTGGGTGCACAGTTCTCCCAGCAGTGCCCAGACATAAGAGGGGTGGGTGCACAGGACTCCCAGCAGTGCCCGGCAGTATGGGGGTGGGTGCACAGGACTCCCAGCAGTGCCCAGACAAAAGAGAGGTGGGTGCACAGGACTCCCAGCAGTGCCCAACAGTATGGGGGTGGGTGAATATGACTCCCAGCAGTGCCCAGACATAAGAGGAGTAGGTGGATATGACTCCCAGCAGTGCCCAACAGTATGGTGGTGGGTGAATATGACTCCCAGCAGTGCCCTGAGATAAGAGGGGTGGGTGCACAGGACTCCCAGCAGTGCCCAGATATTAGAGGGGTGGGTGCACAGGACTCCCAGCAGTGCCCAACAGTATGGGGGTGGGTGGATATGACTCCCAGCAGTGCCCAGACATAAGAGGGGTGGATGCACAGGACTCCCGGCAATGCCCAACAGTAGGGGGGTGGGTGATTATGACTCCCAGCAGTGCCCAACAGTATGGGGGTGGGTGAATATGGCTCCCAGCAGTGCCCAACAGTATGGGGGTGGGAGGCTATGACTCCCAGCAATGCCCAGACATAAGAGGGGTGGGTGCACAGGACTCCCAGCAGTGCCCATACATAAAAGGGGTGGGTGGACAGGACTTCCAGCAGTGCCCAGACATTTGAGGGATGGGTGGATATGACTCCCAGCAGTGCCCAGTCATAAGAGGGGTGGGTACACAGGACTGCCAGCAGTGCCCAGACATAAGAGGGGTGGGTGCACGAGACTCCCATCAGTGCCCAGACATAGGAAGGGTGGGTGGATATGACTTTTAGCAGTGCCCAGAAATAAGAGGGGTGGGTGGATATGACTCCCTGCAGTGCCCAAACATAAGAGGGATGGATGCACAGGACTCCCAGCAGTGCCCAGACATAAGAGGGGTGGGTGCACAGGACTCTCAGCAGTGCCCAACAGTAGGGGGGTGGGTGAACATGACTCCCAGCAGTGCCTAGACATAAGAGGGTTGGGTGCACAGGTCTCCCAGCAGTGCCCAGACATAGGAGGGGTCGGTGGATATGACTCCCAGCAGTGCCCACCAGTGTTGTGGTGGGTGAATATGACTCCCAGCAGTGCCCAGACATAGGAGGGGTGGGTGCACTGGACTCCCAGCAGTACCCAGATAGAGGAGGGGTGGGTGTACAGGACTCCCAGCACTGCCCAACAGTATTGGGGTGGGTGAATATGACTCCCAGCAGTGCCCAACCATAAGAGGGGTGGGTGGATATGACTCCCAGCAGTGCCCAGACATAAGAGGGGTGGGTGCACAGGACTCCCAGCAGTGCCCAGACATAGGAGGGGTCGGTGGATATGACTCCCAGCAGTGCCCACCAGTGTTGTGGTGGGTGAATATGACTCCCAGCAGTGCCCAGACATAGGAGGGGTGGGTGCACTGGACTCCCAGCAGTACCCAGATAGAGGAGGGGTTGGTGCACAGGACTCCCAGCACTGCCCAACAGTATAGGGGTGGGTGAATATGACTCCCAGCAGTGCCCAACCATAAGAGGGGTGGGTGGATATGACTCCCAGCAGTGCCCAGACATAAGAGGGGTGGGTGCACAGGACTCCCGGCAGCGTCCAACAGTATGGGAGTGGGTGAATATGACTCCCAGCAGTGCTCAGACATAAGAGTGGTGGGTGGATATGACTCCCAGCAGGTCCCAACAGTATGGAGGTGGGTGAATATGACTCCCAGCAGTGCCCCACAGTATGGTGGTGGTTGACATTGACTCCCAGCAGTGCCCAACAGTATGGGGATGGGTGAATATGACTCCCAGCAGTGCCCAGACATAAGAGTGGTGGGTGCACAGGACTCCCAGCAGTGCCCAACAGTATGGGAGTTGGTGGATATGACTCCCAGCCGTGCCCAAACATAAGAGGGGTGGGTGCACAGGACTCCCAGCAGTGCCCAGACATAAGAGGGGTGGGTGGATATGACTCCCAGCAGTGCCCAGACATGATAGGTGGATGGATATGACTCCCAGCAGTGCCAGGCGTAAGAGGGGTGGTGGATATGACTCCCAGCAGTGCCCAGACATAAGAGGGGTGGGTGCACAAGACTCCCAGCAGTGCCCACACATAAGAGGGGTGGGTGCACAGGATTCCTAGCAGTGCCCGACAATATGGGGGTGGGCGAATAAGACTCCCAGCAGTGCCCAGACATAAGAGGGGTGGGTGCACAGGACTCCCAGAAGTGCCCATACATAAGAGGGGTGGGTGGATATGACTCCCAGCAGTGCCCAACAGTATGGAGGTGGGTGAATATGACTCCCAGCAGTGCCCAGACATAAGAGGGGTGGATAGATATGACTCCCAGCAGTGCCTAACAGTATGGGGGTGGGTGCACAGGACTCCCAGCAGTGCCCAACTATATAGGGGTGGGTGGATATGACTCCCAGCAGTGCCCAGACATAAGAGGGGTGGGTGGATATGACTCCCAGCAGTGCCTAACAGTATGAGGTGGGTAGATATGACTCCCAGCAGTGCCCAGACGTAAGAGGGATGGGTGCACAGGACTCCCAGCAGTGCCCAACAGTATGGGAGGGGGTGAATATGACTCCCTGCAGTGCCCAGACATAAGAAGGGTGGGTGGATATGACTCCCAGCAGTACTCAAACATTAGAGGGTTTGGGTGGATATGACTCCCAGCAGTGCCCAGACATAAGAGGGGTGGATGCACAGGACTTCCAGCAGTGCCCAGACGTCAGATGGGTGGATGGACAGGACTTCCAGCAGTGCTTAGATATAGGGGAGGGGGCATTATCATCATCATACCACAACTACATGGGGGTATGTGCACATCCCTAACTAGTGAGTTTCCTGATAGTGCAATAGCAACACATCACTTACAGCAGTGTCCCACTCCACGGAGGATGGATTTCCGTCACAGACTGTGTGACACACCACATGTGGGTGTGATGTCAGATCCCACATGCATACCCACCCATGGAGGTTGCTGGCAACCTACACACCCTACCGTCATGACACAATAGTGTATAGTCATGTAACAGCCCACCAAACAAAGAGAGCGAAAGGGAACACACTCTGTCATGTACATCCCTGGGCTGATATAAATGTCCAGGTGGTGGTCAGACCACCAAGATGTAGTCTCTCATGGAAGGAATAGGGTTTACACCCCTTAGATACAATGCACAAAATTGTGAGTCATGTGCCCAAATACCCTGTATAACAATTCACAACATAGGGGTAGGCTGTGATTACACACTTTTATCAGTATTCTTAAGCAGGTTAAACTTGACGGTACAGCAGGACCAGGATACGGTGATCCCTTCAATTCTAGTCTCTGGGGAAAAGGGGGTAGCGGGACAGTCTCGGTACCGGTCCGGTACAGGGGTATCTGGCGTATAGCTCTCAATCCTCGAGCTGGAGGGTTCTCAAGTAGGGGCCGCGGCAGCGCCAGCAGGCCTTCGAGGATGGTTTACGAGGATGAGCCGCGGCAGCGCCAGCAGGCCTTCAAGGGTAGTTCACGAGGATGAGCCGCGGCAGCGCCAGCAGGCCTTCAAAGATAGTTCACGAGGATGAGCCGCGGCAGCGCCAGCAGGCCTTCAAGGATGGTTCACGAGGATGAGCCGCGGCAGCGCCAGCAGGCCTTCAAGGATGGTTCACGAGGATGAGCCGCGGCAGCGCCAGCAGGCCTTCAAAGATAGTTCATGAGGATGAGCCGCGGCAGCGCCAGCAGGCCTTCAGGGAGGGTTCACGAGGATGAGCCGCGGCAGCGCCAGCAGGCCTTCAAGGATAGTTCACGAAGAAGAGCCACGGCAGCGCCAGCAGGCCTTCAAGGATAGTTCACAAAGAGGAGCCGCGGCAGCGCCAGCAGGCCTCCAAGGATGAGTTTGTCTAGGTGTCTCTCGACTCCAGGATACAACTGCCTTCCTGCTCTGGAGCTACCCCAGTTATAGGTCTGGTGCCCTATGATGTCCGGACCCTCGCACTTGGAGGTCGGGGGGGTCCGGGATGAGGGAGTCCAGACACCCAGCAGGGGGGTGGAGCCAGCGCCCAGGGAGGCAGGGGGCGATTGAAACCAGGCGGAGGGGAGCCATCGACACTCCTTCTTCCATTGACTCGCCACGTGGTCTCTTTACCCCCTGGGTGGATGGTGGTGCCTCGATGTCGGGGCCTGGCTGGGCCTGAGGCGGAGGTCGACCCGAGGCCACGAGGCCTGGCCGTGGAGGGTCTAAAATGGCGGCTGGGCCGGGCCGGTGGTTCGGCAAAGGGCCCGGGCCAGCCGAGAAGGTGGTGGTTACGAGTCTGGGTTCCGTCAGGGAAGAGCTGGGGGGTGACCCGGAGGGCTGCAGGTGTGGTTCTTGTCCGGGGAACAGGGGTAGCAGTAGTCCAGGACCCGCCATGCGGGGAGGGGTCGGGCACGCCACGAGGCCGGTCCAACACACAGACTTATGAGCAGTAGTCATCTGTGAGTAGGCATGGCCATTGCTGAAGGGAACCGTCACCTAAAAAGGAAATGTGCACACATGTCAGCACAACAATTGTGCAACTGTCTGTAGTGAAGATCTCAGGTGTCTCTGAGGAAGGAACACTCCATGGGACAATGTCTCTAGCCAAACTGAACATACACAACCCATGATTAATTGCAGAGACATTGTGATGGCACATAGATACCATGGGCCACCTCATTACCATCATAACATAGACATCTTCCAGAACCCCAAAACATTACCATGACACCAACTCCTGGGCCCTCTGCACTGAAAGCAAGTACATGAAATGCAATTGTGTAGAATGAAAAATAATACGCTTTATTCAGCTCCAAATTAGAATAACTTCAAAAATGAGTCCCGGCTCAAACAAGGCCACTGGCCAGTCCATATCAAAGTCCGGTAGGGGGACGTTGGGGAGGTCGTTGACCACAAACTTGCCTGCTCATGATACACTGAAAGGGTTGTTGACCCGTGGGGGGCATCATCTGGGTCAGGGCCAGGCACCGCAGGGACAGTAGTGGGAAGGGTAGGTGTTGTGGGTGAAGGGGGGAGGTATCTCCTCAGTGGCTTGTGCAGCACCAAAGGTGGAAAGAAACTCAGCGCTGCACAATGCTGCCAGTTCAGCCAGACCACCACCTGCACCCGGGGACACTATGGGAGTGGAGGTAGAGGGCTGTGAGTCTTGCAGACTTTGTCTGTGGCTGCGTATCTGCCATCTGACCCCAGTCTCTGTGGGTGTGCCTGCATCCCTCCGAGATTGCGTGCCAGAAGATCTGTACCTACACTTCTGTGGTGGTGTGCTGGTTGTGTCTGTTGGTGTGCGTGAGCGTGTTGTGCTCTGGACAGGTATGGGAGAGGGGGGTGTGGATGGGTCCGAAGGAGGGGGTGGGATGGACCGCTGCAGGAGGGAAACTGCTGCGATCAGTGAAGAGTCCCTGAACGATAGAATCCGACGTTGGTCAAACATTGTAGCTGACATGCCCTCCATGAATGACAACAACTGTGTCAGTATTCGAGTGTGGCCATGGAGGCCAGTCAGCATTGATGTCTGGCCAACCTGAATCTGCCGGAGTAGGTCCACAGAGTCCGCACTGAGGGCAGCAGCGGAGACAGGGGCAGGGGCTGCGGTACCGGGGTCGAAGGAGACATGGGGGCAGCAAGGACAGAAGGGACCCTAGCAACTGGGAGGGTAGAGATGGGTCTGGAGGAGGCGGGGACAGACACAGTGATGATAGATGGCATCGATGCATATTCCTCCTCCTCCTGGGAGTCAGAAGCGGATCCGTCTGCGTGGTAGGAAGTGTCACCTTCCAGAGGTCCCCGCGCCTGACTCCCCTTACCCTGCATGTCACTGGCTCCCTCCGACTCCTCAGTGATGGTGGCCCTCCTCTTGGTCCGTGCACATGTCTCTTCCTGTCTCTGTTGATGATGCTGTGGGCAAGGAGAAGAAGCAAAAATGTATCAGTCACCTGAACACATCTGACACATGAGCACGAAATCAGCAGGTCACACTGCAAATCATGGCATGCATCATGAGTAACAGCCAGATAGCTCTGCACATATTTGAGACTTGTACTGCCCAGTTGATATAGACACAATGCTACTTGGACACAAGGATCCAAAGAACACACCAGGCCACAACTTGAATGAGAATTACACTGAGAAGCTTCTGTTAGTTTACAGCAGAGCAGATCTATACAATGAAGTGATGCCACCTCAAATTCAGAAAGAAATAAACAGTAGTGGTGCCCCTTAGGGCAAACTAACCCATCTCACTCCCCAAGGTGACACCACACTCAGAGCCCTGAAAATACATTTGGGTGAAAAATAATGTCACAAATTGTTGGCATCTTGGGACTCACCATACTTCACACATTCGACATGTATTGAATGTGTTAATTCTCCATCTTGTGATGAGAACACGTATGTGCCACAATGAAATTCATACAAAAAAACATATTCACATTCATTGAAACAGCTGGCACACTTTAAGATGAAATACTGTTAGAAACAAATGGCGTAGCAGATTTGCCATATACATGGTCCAACGGAGGTCTTGATGGCTTAACACACATTAGTTTGTACAATTGACAACAAAGGTGTTTCAAGACCTCAAGACCACTGTGGGCACATGTATATGGATATCAAGGCACAACATTAATTACTAACACTGGCCTTCTTCAAAAGCTGCTTGCTTCTTCCAAAACTTTGCAAATGTTGTTTTGTGTGCACTACCTTGTGAGACAACTATCATGCAGGCACATAAGTATTACTTACACAAATCGTCATATGAACACATTCAAAACATAAACAACTTTTAACAAGTGTTGGGAGTGCCAAGGTACAATTGTCAATGTGAGACAACTTGAAATATGTCAGTCCTCACAGGGGCATCTATTACCTGATCATGCAGTTGCTAGCACGTAAGACCTACTGGCTGTCATGTGAAGTGGCCCACATGTCCCAAATCAGGACACTGCTTAAGCTAATGGGCCTGCAATTGTGAAGAACAAAATCATTGCTGCATAGTGGACACACCCTCATCCCCAGGCAAAATGTCAAGACAGTAGTGTGCACACTAAGACAAAACAGCGTTGCACCAGAACTACATACATATGGCAAAAATGAATGAGGCACAATCATTTCTGGAATCAAATGACATAGGCTGTCAAGCCCCAAATGAAAGCACTGGCCACCATCACAGGGCAAGTGCATGGTGAAACATTGACCAGCCAATTCTCACCCACATGTCACAGCTGGCAAGGCCAAATCTGGCAGACCCATTAGACCTCTCCTGCACAACACCCCCATCCCTCAGTCAATGTGATTGATACAGCTCAAGACGTGAGAACTCAGAATGTGGGTAACAAAAACTGTGCAGCAACAATTCCAAAAGTGACACAAGCTCACCTCGTGGGGCTGGCAATACATATTAGTCACAAACAAACAACAACAGATTGTTGTGAATAGGCACACAGGCACTGCCAAGTGTTAGTATGCACAACCCAAATCTTATATCCATGTACAGTGGGCACATGTAGCAGATACAGGAAAAATACAAACTATGCCAGGGACCAATGCCACAGAGGCAGACCCATGCTGAACACACATAGAATGGGCACAGTGTTGGATGATACACATGATTAGGAGGCCAGGGTGTCTCTGGGGACTGTAGTTGGCACACTGATCCGTGCTTCTAGAATGAGCTGACTGTACCATGAGTAACTGTCATGGCACTATGCATATCTACCAACTGATGTACATCATGTCTGAGAACACAACATGGGTCATGCATGCTACAAGGGTGTGCAGTTGAAACCTCACACTCCTATGCTGAGACTCATCATCAGTACAAACAAATATGAACCACAAACACCGTGCACAGGTCATGGCACAGGCAAGGTTCCAAAACATGTCACAGACCACCCTCCCACATAATGCGCTAATCAATGTGCAAATACGAATACACACAGACCAGGGGGCAATGTTAAGGCAGGGGAAGGGATGAAAAAGAGCTCTAGCTGAATACTGGTAATTGGAAATACACTGCATATATGACCTGTCTGACCAGACACCCCAACTTTGGGAGTGTATCCAAGCTTCAGAGCACCTCAAGTAGCAGGTGACACACAACACAACAAACAGCCATGTACCTACCGCCCTCCTTGCTGCTGTCTCTCCTGCAACTGCCTATCGAGGTCTGGAAAGACAACTGCCAGGACCCGGAGCATGTGGGGGGTGAGTTTACAGCTTCCGTCATGCCGGCGTGGAGGCTCCATCTTCAGCTGCACCCGGGCGATACGCCGGGTCCAGTACCGGATGTCCTGCCACCTCTTCTGTATGTTGTGCAGCTGCCGGCAAAGTACCCCCACAGACCTGACAGCCCTGACAACATCCTACCATATCTCCCCCTTCTCGTAGGCAGCTACCTGTCAGGAAGACAAAGTGAAACAACATCACTACATCGGCTCCATGTTCCAGAGACACACACTTGCACAACATTGATAATGTGAAAAGGGCATAGGATGCTGACAGGACTTGCATCATTGTCCATGTAAATTAGGCCTGTGGGCAAACCCCAATGCACTACATGGCATTGAAAGGCAACAGATGGCGTAACAGATGCAACACACTCACTGATCATGGCACACACTGTACAACACATGCAACTGCAGGGTGTGGGACAGCACGTGGCAAGCAGTCACATATCCTACTCCACTTAACAACCCTCAGCAGAACAGACAGACATACCCTGGCACAGATCACTCGCCTGCCACTGACAACAGTGGCTACAACCCTCACTTTGCACATGTGCCACTTGACAAAGAGGTGTCACAGGTTTTGTGCTAACTTTGCAAGTCAAGCACACAGCACTGCTTACTTGTCACATCAGATGGCTATAGCTGCTGCATATGCCATGCAGCTGTGGTGCAACACATCACATACACACTCACCCAGATGACAAGGAAAATTCACACACTTCAATGTCCATGAGGTTAAACACATCATTTGTACAATATCACCACAGGTCCCCACAAGTCATAAACATTTGTGAGTACAGTCAGCTGTCACTCCGGGGGAACACTGGTACACCTCAGGACATTTGGGAATAAAGCCACCAAGGTCAAGCACGGCTGAATGTGTCATTCACTATGCAGTGAATGTCACAGTAAGCACAATGCAAGTGAGGAGTGGACACACATGCACTACATCATGCTCTGCATGAGAGACACCACCATGTACATCCCCTGGGACTCTCTCAAAACCACATTGCATGTCTATCCCACCAATACACAATGCCTGTTGTGACACTCACACAACAGGTACCCAGTTAAAGCTAGTGCAGTCAGCACTCACCTGCTCCCCTAGTCTCCCACACAGCTTGCTGTACTGTGGTAGTAGGGCATCCAGCAGGGTCTGGTTTTCCTCCTCAGTGAATGCTGGTGCCCTCTTCATGGGACGTGACATAAAAGTAGGGGTAAAAATTACTATTCCAACTCCAGAGGGTGCAACAGTAGGGAAAGTGCTGGATAGCGTAGGGGTAAAAATTACTATTCCAACTCCAGAGGGTGCAACGGTGGGGAAAGCGTTGGATAGCGTAGGGGTAAAAATTACTATTCCAACTCCAGAGGATGTAACAGTAGAGAAAACATTGGATAGCGTAGGGATAAAAATTACTATTCCAACTCCAAATGGTGCAACAGTAGGGAAAGCGTTGGATAGCAAAGGGGTAAAAATTACTATTCCAACCCCAGAGGGTGCAACAGTAGGGAAAGCGTTGGATAGCGTAGTATTTAAATATAACATACTTACAAACAATTTTTATATTTAAAATAATGTATAATTTAATTTTAAAATAAATCTACATCATTTACAAACAATTAATAATTATTAAAAACAATTACATTTGAATAATTAATTAACAATAAATTAACAATAAAGAATAATAAATATTAAATAATAAATATTACTCACCAAATAATAAATATTAAACAATAAAACATTTTTTACTACAAAAAAATATTATTTAAAATGAATTCACATTTAAAAATTATTAAACAATAAAAAAAATTTTTATACCAAATAATACTTTTTATAAAACATTGATTACCAATTAATTACAAATATTTTCCAATTATTAAGAAATAATTACCAATTAAAAATATTAATTGCCAATTAACAACATTATTTACCAATTAAATAATTAATTACCAATTACAAAAACTATTTCCCAATTACAAACATGAATTACCAATTAAAAAAATTAAATAACAATTAAAAACATTAATTAGCAATTAAAAAAATAAATTATCAATTTAAATAATTAATTGCCAGTTAATAATTAATTAAAAATAAAATAATTCTTGATAACAAAAAAATTATAAATAATTAATTAATTACAATTTAATTACTTCCCACCCAATTCCCCTATTAACCCACAGCCTGCAACAGAAATAAAAACAAAAATGTATTAAAATTAATTTATAATTCCTAAAAATTATTAATTAATTAAGTATATTTTAATTACTTCCCACCCTATTCCCCTATAAACCCACAACCTGCTCCGATACTAAAACATAAAATTTACTTAAAAATAACATTATTAATATATAAAAATAATACACATATAATTAAAAAAAAATTAAGTACTTAACAAAAACATATTACACATACATAATTAAATACATACAAATAATACAAATGTCGATATTAGTAACATCGAAAATAGTTACATCGATATATATGCTATCGATATTACTAACTTTGTTATTACTTACATCGATATAAATAATTTCAATATTACATACCTAAGGGTCGATATTCTGTTCAACGATATTCTTGACATCGAAATTCTGAACCTTCGATATTTCAAACTCGATATTTCTGTTGGTCGACAATTAGGATTCAATATTTTGACTGTGTACCGCGCTGATGATGTCACAACGTTGTGCTGTAGCAAATGAAAACGCTTCTGTGGCAATGAGGTAATAGAAATTTTCAGGTAGCTAATGTGTCCCCCACTCGCACCCTATCCATGCACCCATGTTCCATGTATGTCGTGTAACTTCTGTTTTGTGTATGCTAGACAGACGCAAATACATTTGCGTCCATCCTTAACATGTAAGCTATCCAACCATACCAAGAAGTCTCGTTAAATATGTTCCTAGGTATACGGTGCCACCGTCTTTACATGGTGCACTTCTGAAATTCGCACACGTTTTCTCCATGTTTCCTGGCCCATTCGAACTAGGCCCTTAAATGTGGCCTCTGTGCCTCATCTCTCCTGTCTCCGAAAGCTGTACGCATCCCTGACCCCTGCCTTACTTCCTGCCAGCGCAGCGGTGCCCGGCTCGGCCTGGATTGCCTGCCAAATTCATGTTTTACCTACAGTTATCTGCTCAGCCTCCTCGCAAACACATTCCAGTCTAGTGAAATAGGTAAAAAGCTTCCCGGCTGCAGAGCATAGGGCCCGGCCTTTTCTGTCCTCCTTGCAAGTGATTTACTGACTCCGTTACCATGGTAGGCCCATGGCTCCGCACGTTGCACCCAGACACGTATGCACGCACTAGCTTTCAGTATGGGATGGCCCCTGCCCAAGAGACCTTTTACTTCAGACACTACATCCCCCAAACATAAGATACCAGATATGCTATAGGTACAGGTTGCCCTGACACTCCAGACACCAATCTCCTCCACTAGTACTAAAGTCAAAGCCCCCAGTTTCACGTCATACTAGTTGCGCGCGCATCAGAGTTAAGGGTTTCTGCTGATCCTGCAATATTCCTCTATGCATCCACCCACATGTGACGATTCTTGTGACGTTTCTCTGACATGTACAGTGCACCCCATGTGTACGCCTCTTTTTCACGCCTCCTCTTACGCACATGTGTTCTTATCTCGCTCTTTTCACCTGTTACGCCTACTGTATTGGATTCAATTATGTTACTTTACTATATATAATGTGTAATGTTAATAAAACGTTGACTGTCCCTTCCCGAACCCTAGTGGTGACGGAACATGATATCCAACCTTGAGGTTCATTGTCCATTAAAACCCGTATGACTCAGATACCACGGACTCTGCCTCTCATTTGAATGAGCTGTCTTGTAATGATAATTATGCGGAAAAATGAGTAGGTAAATTTATTTACCACATAATTTGGCGCCCGAACAGGACCCCCCCCTTCCCCACTCGCCGGTGAAGTCATGCGGCTTTCGACCCCTTCTACAACCCCGACGGAAACCACGCACGTTGCGGGGTTTCCCGCTTTCTTCCCTCGGGTCCACGAGGGAGACGGAGACTGCGGTCCAGCGTCCAGACGAGGCGGTGAGGAATGCGGAGGATCCCGACCAGAGCCCTAGTCAAGAGAGCAAGGTCCGAGGTGTCTGGAGGCCCACCTGTTCCGAAGCGCATGCGTGGAAGCGTGATGCGTCGTCAGATGTCGTAGCAGTCCAGTCCAGTCCAGAGTCCAGTCCAGTTTCCGAGGCTTTCAGTTTCTTTGCTTCCCGGTGAGTACCGTTGTTGGGAACGCATCTAGACAGGTTCATTGATTTGTGCCTGGTAAAGACAGAGTTGGGTACACAATTCTGGTCCTGACGTGTTCACTTAGGTGGATACGGTCCGACGTGTCTCGTTATGAGACCGGTCTGTACTGTTTTAGCAGTGCATCTAGTTATTCAGTTCTTTCCGAGACTTTCACTGTGTTTTCTGTGTACCAGGTAAATTCAGTCCGACATGTTTTAATGTGTTTCAATGTTGTGGGGTGAATCATTGTTTACTGTTTATTACTGTGTTTATTGTGTATACGTCCGAATCACTCTAGTAATGCCGCTGTTTTCAAAGTTACGTCAGATAGGTACTAGGAAAGGGATACTTGAAGAAGCAGTTCCTGTCCCGCCTAGGGACACACCAGGATATTTTATGTACCATAAACATGGCTTAGATGCTGTGTTGTATTTAGATTTATGGGTGGACTACACAAAGAATCTGGAAGAGAAGTTTAGATGGCCTGCCTCAGGGACATGGGATGCCGAGTGCATCATGAGAGTAGAAGAAGCGTTATGGAAAAAGAAAGCCAGACAATCACAAAAAGATGCCATAGAATTGTGGCGTAAAGAATCGCATAGAAGAACAGAAAAAGCAATCAGAAAAGCCAAGAGAAGTAGAGAAGAATCCGAAAAAGCCAGAGAAAAAGAGTTACTAGAAGAAGGAGAACAGGTCAGATCAGAGCAATTAGATCGCCAAAGAAATGCACTCATTACAGGCATGTATCCAGTTCTTGCCGAGGGCCTGCCCAAGGCGACCCCGGAAGTACCCTGTAACCTGCCACCACCATTGGTTCCGACTAAACTCCATCATAAAAAGACCGCAGCAGACATTTTCCTTTCTTCCTATTTAGATGATGTAGCTCCCGCATATACCAATGTACCCGTACAACCTGCTAATAATAATCTGCCACAGCATATTCCTGCTGATCAAGCCACGACCCCTCCACGCCGAGATTTACTTCCCGCACCTGCTGTCACTTCCCCTTCTGCTGCTGCTGCTATTGGTCCCCCTACTATTGGTCCTCACAATCCTTTTGCTACAGATGCGACTCAGAGTCAGTCCACGTTACATGTGTTTTTACCTCCTGCCACGACTTCAGGTCATGCCCATGGTTCTGCTTCAGGAGGTGCCACAGGAGGTCACTTTCACACCCCGCCACAGTTACATCGAGTGACAATGAGAGAATTAGCCAACCAGCGTACTCCGGCAGCAATGTCCCATGAAAAACTTAAACAGCATATGACGGATTGTAGATATGATCCAGTACCTGGCAAGGCAGGAGACATGATGTTAGCCTCGCTGCGCCTATGACGTGTTACAGATTATCTGATGTTATTACCAGAAATGCCAGAACATCTAGACAACATATATCATTTTATTAGAACAGGGGAGAGGCCAGAATGTGTTCGTGAAGCCATGGCATATCAGAAAGTTGAGACACAAGGTTTACTATTACGATTCTTGGTTAATTGTTTGATAAGGGAACAAGATCAGACAGGTGTTGTTAAGGAAGAGATGAATGTACTGACAAAATGGAGTCAAAATATTGCGGAAGGTAAACATGACAGACAGAAGTGTATAGAAGCTATGACCAGAAAGGTCCGTAAAGAAATAGTAGCGATACATACCAGACAGAAAGCCGAAAAAGAAGCCGAATCAGACAAGGATGACTCCTTGGAGGAGGAGGAGGTAGAAGCAGAGCCTACAGCAGGGACTGAGGATACAATAGCGTACGTAGGTCGAGTAAAACTCCCTAAACAGTATTCTTCTGATAGACCTTATGACAGACCCATTCGTCTAGAGAACAAGAAACGTTACCTTTCCCCGATACCAGAGCAATGTTCTCTTGAACATATATTCCAGTTACTGATAAAATCCTGAAAGAGAGAATAGGTTATCATGAACTCACTACCTTAAGAGATCAGGAACTAGCCCGGTCCGCAGTCCAATGGGTCGGGGATGACAGTATATATAAAGATGATTTAGTAGTGCAAACATTTTTAAGTCTTACTCCAGAAGAACAGCGATTAGCTGGTATATACATGACCCAACATCTCATTACACAGTATGAAAACCAACAACCTGATCCGGGTCCATTGTATAATCTATTGCAAGACTTACTCCTGAGAAGATGGAGAGGTCTAGGTACCGATTTAATTGACATCATTCTAGAGCAACGTCACAAATATAGAACTTTCCTGACTCCACGTCATGTTTCCATTCCACCCCCAGTAAGACAACCATATCACCTAGACAGACAGAACCCTTTACGAGAAGTTCATCCAATCCGAAAGCCAGATGATACGCTTGAACGCGTATTTGTATATACTCCTTTGACTAAAATGGAATTATTGGAAATGAAGAAAATTGTACCTTGTTACGATAAAGATCCTGCAGGTTTCCACCGTGAACTAAAGGACATGTTACTTATGGGTGATTACACATATTCAGACATTCTCAAAATGCTAAAAGTATTATTGCCAGCAGGGATTTACGAAAAACTGAAAGAAAAGGAATGGGAGGTGGGAGATAAAAAGATTATTTGGGCTGAATTAGAGGACGAAGAAAAGGGACGTACACCGGGTTTAGGTCTTGGGGACAAAACTAAAGCATTGCCAGGATTGTTAGTACAGGTTTTGCTAGATTATTGACAGTTAAGAAGGAAGATTGGGATGCAATCTCAGCCTGCAAACAGAAACAAGACGAAGACACTAGTGATTTTTATTCAAGATTCGAGAAATGTTTTATTATTAATAGTGGCCTGAAAACAAGTAGCGAATCATATCCACATCTTTTTGTGACCAAACTAGTCGAGAATTCCTTACCACAGGTTAAGAACAGAGTATTGAAAGTTGAAAGTACATGGCAAGCTAATACGCCTTCACAAATGTTACAAATGTTACAGTATCACCAGAATAGAATCAGAGAGGAACACAATCATGAACAGAGACGCATGAAAGACACGAAAATGAAAGTACTAGTTGCCCAGTCTGTTCCAGCAGATGGTCAGAAGAGGGGTAACATGCAGAACACACAGACTAGTCATCCAACAGGTCCTGTTAAAGGAAATTGCAATTATTGCAAGCAGCCAGGTCATTTCATAAGTGATTGTGCCGTTCTCAGACACAATATTGCTACAGGCAAAACGAAAGAAAGACCACGCCCGCCTAGACCAGAATATGTTCAACAGAATATTCAACAGAATCCGCAACCCCCTCCACAACATGCACAGCAACAGACAGTAGCTGTACCCCAACCTCAACCCATTGCCGCAACACAACACGTCACTCAACAAATGTATCAGTATGCACAATCCGAGTATCCCGATTACCAGCAGTATACATGAAACAGCCTAGAGAGGGAGGTTGGCTTGCCCCTTATCGAGGTTCCTGTAGATCAAGATGGTCCCTATGTACATAGTCAGGTGTTAGGGAAAGACAGAAAATTTTTGATTGACACGGGGGCGAGCAGAACTACCATCAGTCATGACTAGGTCCCAGGGGCACCCCTCTCAGGCTCACAGAATGTTTCCCTTGGTTTTTCAGGAAAGCCTATTGTTAACGAAGTATCACAGCCAGTTCCCTTGCAGTTGGTCCATTGTCTCGTACTACAGATTTATTGCTTACAAAATCATGTCCTGAAAACTTACTTGGTATCAAAACGCTGAAAGCTCTAGGAGCCGTTATATGTTGTTCTCCGGAAGGAGTAAGATTATTCCTTCGTGATTTCAAGGGCCATTATGTATTGAGAGATTTTGATGTCAGATTGAAAGATGTTCCACAGCATTTATGGGCGCAAGGCCCAACTGATGTAGGTTGTATGCATATTACTCCCTATCCTGTTACACTCAAGCAAGGTGTTGTACTGCCCCAAATCCGACAATACAAATTGCCCCCCGAGGCTGTAGCAGCCTTACTGAAAATTATTGATGAACTAATTGCCCAAGGAGTAGTTGTGGAAACTGACTCCAATGTATGTAATTCTCCAATCATCCCGATCCTTAAACAAACTGACCCAAATGCACCCCCAGTTTATCGTTTGGTGATCGATCTTCGAGAGCTGAACAAATGCATAGTACCACAGTACCCAGTGGTCCCAGACATTTCATCCCTATTGATTGCCATTGATTCCGAAGCAGCGTTCTTTACTGTAATTGACCTCAAGAACGCCTTCTTTAGCGTCCCCATTCATCCTGACAGCCAATACTTATTCGGATTCTGTTTAAATGGCCGAAGCTTTAAATTTGCACGTGCACCTCAAGGGTTCACGGAAAGTCCTAGTATTTACAGCCAAGCATTGAAACGACAACTAGACAGTATTCACATGCCTACTGACACTGCTCTACTACAGTACGTCGATGATTTACTGATCACGGCACGGACCGAACGTGACTGCGAGCGCGCGTCACTGACAGTCTTGTTTTTCCTAGCCGACAAGGGGCACAAGGTATCCCCTTCGAAGCTCCAATTCTGTGCCCAGCAAGTGGTATACCTTGGGCACTTGCTGTCCAAGAGGGGTAGACAGTTGACACCAGATCGTATCCAGTTAATTGCACATCTGCCACAACCCAAGATTCAAAAGGAAGTACGGGCCTTTATTGGCCTCACTTCGTACTGCAGACAATGGATTCCCCAGTATGCATATCTAGCCAAACCCCTCATACAGTTGACAACACAGGAGGCAGCGACTTCGACTGTCCTCCCTTGGACTCAGGAACATACACAAGCTTTTAATGACTTGAAGAAAGCATTATGCCAAGCACCAGTTTTAGCGACACCATGTTACAGCAAACCTTTTACACTTTTTGTCACAGAACGCGATGGCACAGCGTTGTCTGTTCTCACACAAGATCAAGCAGGACACCATAAGCCTTGTGCTTATTTTTCTAGTACATTGGATCCTGTAGCCCAGGCTCTGCCTGCGTGCTTGAAATCAGTTGCAGCAACAGCTCTAGCTATCAGACAAAGCGATTCAATAGTGTTAGGACATCCTCTGACAGTACAAGTTCCACATTCTGTGGAAGGCCTTCTGAACCGTACTCAGACTCAACACTTGACCATAGCACGACTGACAGGTTATGAATTGACACTATTCCAGCCACACATAGAAATCAGACGCTGCAACATACTCAATCCTGCCACATTGTTACCCTCGGGTACCCCAGATCCAGCACCACATGACTGTGTTGAAGTCATTAATACAGTGACGAAGCCCCGACAAGACTTGACAGACATTGCATTGACTGACCCGGACCTGACACTTTATGTGGATGGTTCATGTATGAGAACAAGTACAGGAGAGTTAGTGGCTGCCTATGCAGTGACCACTGAAACTGAAGTCATAGAAACACACCGTATAAACACTCTATCTGCTCAAGCTGCAGAGCTCATTGCTCTGACCCAAGCATGTATAATAGCCAAGAACAAGAAAGTTAACATATACACAGATTCACAGTACGCATTCGGAGTCGTTCACGACTTCGGAGTTCTTTGGGAAGAGAGAGGTTGCTTAACTTCTCACGGTACCAAGATCCAGCATGGTCCCCTTATTCAAGCTCTGTTAGAAGCAATACACTTGCCTACAGCAATAGCCATCATGAAGTGCAAAGCACATACCAAAGTCACCGACACGATTTCCCAGGGTAACGACCTGGCAGATCGTACAGCCAAATTCACAGCTCAGACAGACATTCCGACTAACACGACAAAGATGGACACGCCTACACCGACACATTGCCTGACAGTTAAGGATCCCATTCTAGATGTACTCGACATACAGACACATGCCACACCAGACGAAATCAAGAAATGGACTGAACAAGGAGGGATTCGAACAGATCAGGGATGGTTGACGAAGGGACGAGCCACATGGTTCCTCCCCGACTCTATGGTTCAAGTCATCATTAATACAGCACATAGTCCAGCACACTTAGGAGAGAAAGCCATGTTAGACAGTTTACAGAATCTCTGGTACAACAAACATTTACGAGCAGCCGCAAAACAGAAAGTGCGTACTTGCATGATCTGTTGTCAGTTCAATCCAGGAAAAGGTGTCCCCGTGGAACAGGGTGGATTTCATCCTCCTGACCATCCTTTTGAAGTCCTCCAGATGGATTATATCCAGATGGACAGATGTCGAGGATTTAAGTATGTCCTCGTAGTCGTATGTGCTCTTTCCCGATGGACAGAAGCATATCCAGTCCCCGATTACACTGCTGCAACCACTGCCAAACAGCTGGTACGTGAGTTTTTCCCGCGGTACGGTTTGCCCCGTGTTGTGTACTCTGATAATGGACAGCCATTCTCGTCCGAGTTAATGAAACAGGTATCACTCCTGTTAGGTTATCAGTGGAAGTTCCATTGTGTCCGACATCCTGAAGCCGCAGGTCTCGTAGAGAGACATAATAAAACTCGCCTAGCCAAAATATGTGCCGAGAAAGGTGTAGATTGGATAGTTGCCTTGCCAGTTGCACTCTTTTACATGCGGATGGTAGCACATTCTAGGACAGGGCTATCCCCGTATGAGGTGGTCTTTGGAAGGCCTCCGAATATGTGGGGGACGCCTATGCCCTGTAATATCACAGATGTTGACAGTACTATGCTGACGGATTACTTGGCTGCATTGATGTCTGCACTACAATCTTGTCGTTCACAGGTCGCGGCTGCCTTTCCGGACAACACCCAAGTAAAGCCACATGAAGTCCGCCCAGGAGACCTGATTCTTGTAAGGAACTTCGACCGGAAGAGTCCGCTGGAACCCAGATGGAAGCAGCCGAAGTTGGTTTTGTTATCTACAAGGACTGCCGTTAAAGTGGAGGGGAGGAAGGGTTGGCTGCACTCGAGCCATATTAAAAAAATTCACGGACTGTTGCCAGACTCTCCCTTTAAGGACTGCCCACTCCCCCCACTTCCAGAGACTGAGTCTAAACTCCCCCTGCTAGAGTTAACTCCGCATCAGGAGTATCGTATGAAGTTGAGGTCTAGCAAGTCAGACAGTTTAATTGTTTAAGTCCCCTCCTGGGTGAAGCGGTTAGACAGGTTCCTGACATGTACAAGATAGACCCCCACTAGAGAGAGAGATAGACAGGAGATCAAGAAACAGAAATATTGTAAAAATCTCCGAAGTCGTTGTGATTATCTGCACGAGTTGGATGTTACATATGTTCTTTCCTATTGCACATTCTTTTTCTAATGACACTGCAGAGCACACGTTTAGTGAACTACCCCCACATGAGCTTTCCTATCGTTTAGCGATGCGCAACAATACATTCATCCGTATGTTACATCATTCTCACCAGACCAGCAATGCCACTAATTGCTGGGTATGTGGCCGACTCCCTCCCTATCAGAACTACAAGGGAGCTCTGCCCCTCTTTCCTTACCCGTTCACGCATGATGGTTCGTGTGGTGCATGGTTTACTTTAATGTCTTCCCTAGATAGTAAGTCCCAGGTTTCCCAAGGCAATTGGATATGGGGAGACCTGAACACCGTTATGCATAAAGCATGTTTCCCAGACAAGGAGGGTCTTCCCCAAAGGACAGGGGCCGATCTAGAGAATGAAGTGTATGGATTAGGTAATTTTACACTTAACCTCATGATCCTGAACGTGCAATCTGAGACTAATTCGGATTTTCCGTCTATTACAGTTTTACCAGTAAAAGGTGAATTATGCGTCAGAAAGAATGGTTCAGTACATCTAGGACACAGTGATTGTGATACTGTTGTCGAATTCAGTGATAAAGGCAAGTCTACTTTCAAAGCTTCCCGACATTCCTATTTCATTTGTGGTCAGACTGCCTATTTACGATTACCTCCAGACTGGGATGGTACTTGTTTTATTGCATTCCTACTGCCACCTGTTTTCCTAGCCCCATCCGATTATCATAGAAATTCTCGCCTCACTCACGTTAGACAGAAGAGAGATCTTCCAATAGTCGATCAGACTGAAACTACATGGGAACAATACACAGATTTCAATAAAGGATTCTTCCCTTATTTAGGCACTGTCTCCAATAGTAAACTTATACGCAAATTGACCAGAATCCTTGAAGCAGTAGTGACCGAAACTACTTCTGCCCTAGGTAACTTAACAGAAGAACAGTCTGCTATGAGACTTGTTGTTCTTCAGAACCGCCTTGTCCTTGACGTCATCCTGGCTGAAGGGGCGGGGCTTGTAGAGTCATCGGATCCAGTTGTTGCGTATTTATTCCAAATAACGCGCCATCAGTGTATAAGGCCATAACTCGGCTTCATGAAATAGCTCACCTGATACATCAGAATCCACGCTCCTGGACTTGGTCCGGTTGGTTCTGGAGTGTAGTATCTGCCTGGGGATAGAAGTTGTCGTCATTCCTAGGAATCGCACTGGTCAGTTGTTGTCTATGTCTGCAATGTGGGCCAGCGATTTGCGGCTTGTGCGCCACAGCTTGTATTCCCCATCCAAGTACACGTTCCCGTTCCCGAATAAAGAAAGATGAACAAATGATGCTTTATGAACAGATAGATGGTCTCATGAATATAGATATATCCTGAAGGGTGTAGTAGGGTCCAAGGAGGGAATGAGGTAATAGAAATTTTCAGGTAGCTAATGTGTCCCCCACTCGCACCCTATCCATGCACCCATGTTCCATGTATGTCGTGTAACTTCTGTTTTGTGTATGCTAGACAGACGCAAATACATTTGCGTCCATCCTTAACATGTAAGCTATCCAACCATACCAAGAAGTCTCGTTAAATATGTTCCTAGGTATACGGTGCCACCGTCTTTACATGGTGCACTTCTGAAATTCGCACACGTTTTCTCCATGTTTCCTGGCCCAGTCGAACTAGGCCCTTAAATGTGGCCTCTCTGCCTCATCTCTCCTGTCTCCGAAAGCTGTACGCATCCCTGACCCCTGCCTTACTTCCTGCCAGCGCAGCGGTGCCCGGCTCGGCCTGGATTGCCTGCCAAATTCATGTTTTACCTACAGTTATCTGCTCAGCCTCCTCGAAAACACATTCCAGTCTAGTGAAATAGGTAAACAGCTTCCCGGCTGCAGAGCATAGGGCCCGGCCTTTTCTGTCCTCCTTGCAAGTGATTTACTGACTCCGTCACCATGGTAGGCCCATGGCTCCGCACGTTGCACCCAGACACGTATGCACGCACTAGCTTTCAGTATGGGATGGCCCCTGCCCTAGAGACCTTTTACTTCAGACACTACATCCCCCAAACATAAGATACCAGATATGCTATAGGTACAGGTTGCCCTGACACTCCAGACACCAGTCTCCTCCACTAGTACTAATGTCAAAGCCCCCATTTTCACGTCATACTAGTTGCGCGCGCATCCGGGTTAAGGGTTTCTGCTGATCCTGCAATATTCCTCTATGCATCCACCCACATGTGACGATTCTTGTGACGTTTCTCTGACATGTACAGTGCACGCCCATGTGTACGCCTCTTTTTCACGCCTCCTCTTACGCACATGTGTTCTTATCTCGCTCTTTTCACCTGTTACGCCTACTGTATTGGATTCAATTATGTTACTTTACTATATATAATGTGTAATGTTAATAAAACGTTGACTGTCCCTTCCCGAACCCTAGTGGTGACGGAACATGATATCCAACCTCGAGGTTCATTGTCCATTAAAACCCGTATGACTCAGATACCTCGGACTCTGCCTCTCATTTGAATGAGCTGTCTTGTAATGATAATTATGCGGAAAAATGAGTAGGTAAATGTATTTACCACAGCACCAGTCGGTTGACGCCAATCCCAGGATTCTCTTGTGGCGTGCTGCATATCCTGGTCACGGTAGGGGTGGTTTAGTGGTTTAGTGGCATTGCTCCTCATTACTCTCTGTTGAGTTCCGGACCAGCAGCTTGGTATGTTAGACATTTCAAAGCCCAGTTGGACGAGACAATGACTGTCTCTTGTGGGGCTTCCTTGTGTTTACATAATTCCCTCCCTTGTTGGATGAGCTTCTTAAGGCTCTTGTGGGTGATGTACAATTTCCCTTCTTGACACTCACTGATTGCCAGGGGTAACTACGGATTGTTGCCTTTGTGTGAGTAGCACTGCAGCACATTAGTATTTTTGTTAATTGGAGCATTTTTCATACACTGTCATCACCTTGATTACTGCATGGCTCTAATTGCATTGAAGCAGCCTGTAGAGCTTAATACACCCTTCGTTTTAGCTGCAAAACTCTGCTACCTTTCATGTGTCAGTTTTCAAACCTCGAGTATAATTTTCATTACTGTGATGCCAACTATGATACAGTGGCTGTTGTTTTCCTTTACAGGTGTAACGGTTACAGTATAGGTCCTGAGGTAATCTGTGATTCAGTGGCAAGATGTGTTGGATGCTTATGCTTGTTTACCTTTGTTTCAGATCTCCCTCCCTGCTGTTCCCTTCCTTTCCTTCCCTCGCCTGATCACCCTTTAGAGTCAGTCATTTATACTTAGACCAAGGGGCTATCGAAAGATGGACCACTATGATCATCGCACCTTTATGAGGATTCAAGGAACCAACAGTCCCAGGCAGTCGTGTGCACATTGTCTCACCAGCATTACAGGTAAACTCCTTGCATGACTGTTATTTTCTTCAGAGCAATGGCACTGGACATGGACATTGGCTAAAGCAGCATGGCTTCAACACAAACTTTATCCATTTGTGTAGTAAATGTGTTCCCCACAGTACAATGTGCATCATTACTGTCACCGCAGATCACTTGCCAGTTTGCATGCGTCATCTATGGCATAATTGACAAAGATTGTGCATATGGGAGTATTTGTACTGTGTCAACATGCATGCTGTTTATCATAGCTAATGATCCATATTTTGCATGAAGTACATGGTTGTGTATGTATTGTTGCAGCTTGCTACACATAATGGGCAGCCAACACCTGCAGATGCTGTGTGTCCTGTGCGCAGCTTGGCCATTTGGTTCCTGATCCTGTCCCCCTCATTTATGGTGATTGTTCTTCCATTTTTGTTCCGTGACCCATGAGTAACCAGACACTCCTTCCTTTCCATACACCTGTTACATTGTGCCTTTCAAACCTCCTTGTCTTTGTGTGCTAGTTTTTGCATGGTGTCTCACACCTCCTGCCATCATGTGTTTACTCATTCCTGCTGCTGCCTCCCCTGCGGCACGGCACTACAGAGTGCCCGGAATCTGCAACACACACACCTCCCAATCAATCAATCAATCACAGCATTTATATAGCGCACTACTCACCCAAAGGGTCTCAAGGCGCTAGAGGAGGAGGGTCCGCTACTGCTCAAACAGCCAGGTCTTGAGTTGCTTCCTGAAGGTGAGGTGGTCCTGGGTCAGGCGGAGGTGGGTCGGGAGGGAGTTCCAAGTCTTGGCGGCGAGGTAGTAGAAGGACCGTCCCCCTGTGGTGGTTCTTCGGATGCGGGGGACGGCGGCGAGGGCGTGGCCGGTCGATCGAAGCAGGCGTTTGGGAGCGTAGAAGTTGAGGCGGCTGTTGAGGTATCCTGGGTCTTGGTTATGTAGGGCTTTGTGTGCGTGGGTGAGGAGACGGAAGGTGATTCTTTTGTTGACCGGGAGCCAGTGCAGGTCTCTCAGGTGTCCGGAGATGTGGCTGCGACGGGGGATGTCCAGGATGAGACATGCTGAGGCGTTCTGGATCCGCTGGAGTCTCTTCTGGAGTTTGGCAGTGGTTCCGGTGTAGAGGGAGTTGCCGTAGTCCAGACGGCTGGTGACGAGGGCCTGGGTGACCGTCTTCCTGGTCTCGGTGGGGATCCACCGGAAGATCTTACGTAGCATGCGCAGGATGTTGAAGCAAGACGAGGAGACGGCGTTGACCTGTCTGGTCATGGAGAGGGAGGAGTCCAGGATGAAGCCCAGGTTGCGTGCGTGGTCTGTTGGTTTGGGTGCGTTGCCTAGGGCGGGGGGCCACCAGGAGTCATCCCAGGCAGAGGGTGAAGATCCCAGGATGAGGACTTCCGTCTTGTCCGAGTTCAGTTTCAGGTGGCTGTTCTTCATCCATTCGGCTACCTCTTTCATCCCTTCGTTGAGGTTGGATCTGGCGGTGGCGGGGTCGTTGGTGAGGGAGAGGATCAGCTGGGTGTCATCGGCGTAGGAGATGATGTTGAGGTTGTGCTGGCGTGCGATGCCACCCTCCACCCATTGTTAATGCAGGCAGCATCTTGTCAGTGCCACTGTTGCGCCACCTTCGTGCCACCTTCGTGCCAAAGGCAGGACCGTCAGCACCTGCAACGTGCACAGTGCAAGACCCTCTGATCCTTCCATGACGCATGTAACACAACAGACTCATGCTCCAGCCACCCTCTAAACAGTGAAGAGCAGACAATCATACACCTGCTATCAGGCAACCCCCAAGTGCACCCATTACAGCTTTTCAGGCTGTGGGTGCAACTCCTACTGCCAACAACGTGCTGCCACGCAAGACAGACCATGTCCGTACAACCAGGTCATGTGCCTCCTACTACACACCCTCTACATTCACCAGCACGCCATTGGACTCTGTCACCTCATCAACACAACAGCCACACACATCGCCTTCATTACAGTTACCTGGTTTAACGTATCATCAGCATACTACATCAACATTGCCATCACAGACGGATACCAGATCACCCACAGGGACCACACCAACAATCCAGGAAGATGGATTGCAATTTGTTCTGAAGTACCCCCTCAGAGTCACATACAACACCAAGGACACACTCAGCATTGTCAAACATCTGCACTTCAGGTTTCACACCAACCCCCTCACCACGCTCAGACTAACTATCATCTACAGATCTCCAGCCCTACACCCACAATTGTGCTAAGACATCTACAATTATAATAATAGTCATGTATTGAGCGCACATCTAAGCCAACGGCGTTGTCCCAGCGCTGTAGTGTGCCGATAATGAGGGAGCATACGGAGGAGCAACTAATCAAGCATGCTAAATTTCCAGGTCTTAAGGGCTTTGCGAGACTCACATTCAGACAGAATAAGATGCAGCGGAAGAGGTAGCTCAGTCCAACTTTGGGTGGCTCCTACCTGAAAGGTTTCACCTCCTGATCTAGGTTTTGCAAAGCAAGGACTAATGAGCAAGTGCTTGTCATTGGAACGTAGAGATCGTTATTGACAATATGAACGGAGTCTCCTCCTAAGGTAGACCGGACCACGGCCTTTTCCTGCCCTGAAGGCAAGTGTAAGCGCCTTGAATTCTATTTGTGTAGCCATGGGCAGCCAATGGATTAGTCTAAGATACGTGGAGATATGTTGTCAAAGTGAGACTCCACATACCATGCGGGTGGCAGAGTTTTTGCCCGTCTGCAGTATACGGAGCAAGCCTAATGTGAGACCTACGTATGAGCCTTTTGCGTAGTGTAAATGGGAGGTAATCAGTGCGTGAACCACCATTTTCTGGGTTACATTGTGCAGCTAGTGAATAAGTCTCTTGATAAGTTTAATTTTTCCAATACAAGCAGCACCTGCCTCTTGTACCTGTGTGGCAAGGGATAGCTGATTGTCCCATCTAACTCCCAGTTTCCTGACAAAGTCCTTGTATGCGGAAGCAATAGCCAGTTCCTCTGGCCACCACAGATTGGAAGAGAGGGGAGAAGGTTGGTTAAAAAATTAGGATCTTGATGTTAACTGTATTAAGTTCTAAGAAATTGTGGAACATCCATGCCGCAATAATATAGAGGCTATTTTATAGTGGGTCAAAATTAGCGGCACACACAGCATTTAAGGTGAATAGAAGCTGAAGATCATCAGCATATGATATGATTTTGACTTCAGACATGCCAATCGATGCACCCAGCGGGGTTAAGTAAATATTAAAATCTGAGGGCTCAGAGCAGAACCCTGCAGCACCCACTGCTTCAGTGTTTTGACTGTGGAGATGAATGGATAGGTCCAGACTTGCTGTGTGCAGTCAGATAGCAAGGACAATATCCAGTTCAGCACTGAGCCCCCCACGCCTATGGTCTTAAGCCGTTTCTGTAAAATGGGAGGGGCAATGGGGTCAAATGCTGTAGACAAGTCTAACAGCACCAACACCGCCTTGGAACCTCCGTCGACCGCACAGCGTATACAGTCTGCCATTTCAATGAGGGCCAACTCCGTACTACATCCGGGATGGAAGCTGGATTGAGAGTCCTGAAGGAGGCTATTATCTTCAACAAAGGCCATCAGTTGCTGCCAGGAAATTGTCACCTAAATTTTGTCTGGAGCTGGTCCAAGAGAGTTAGGTCTATGATTGCAAGGAGATTCAGGATCTGCGTTGGCTTTCCTTAAGATGGGCAGGAGGAACACGTGTTTCCACACATTAGGATTAGAGCCCAATTTGTGGGGAAGGTTCCAGATGGCGCTTCAATGGTGATTGGGACTCTTAGCAAGGATGTTGTATTGCTTGGCGGGCAAGGGATCAGTAGGGGAACCGGATTTACACAACTGCAATTAGAGCAGAGAGGCTTCCTATGAAATTTTGTAAAAATCTGAGACCACAGAGCTGGGAAACGGCTTTACTGATTGGTCCTCAGACATTGGACGACTACATCAGCACGCAGGCCCTCACAGACTACATGGGTCAGGGAGACAGCAACTCCTGGCTGGAGGACAACCACAGCACCATCCTGCATTGGTACGTCAACATTTGCATCCAGTTGTACAAAAAACAACACACTGCACCATACTCCGCTACAGATACACCAAGAACGCTTGACCTAAGTGAACAAAAACGAGCTGTATGGCACCCTCACACAGGACACTCCAACCAACAACACCGCCACACCCTGCAACCGCACACACTAGATCAGCGAATGATCCAACACTCTTGCCACATTGGCGGACTTTCCTGTGAAGCACAACAACAGTTAAGCCACCCGGGACAAGGCAGACCTACTGGACTCATACAGGTCTAGCCGGACTCACGTGCACACCTTGTAGGACAAACAACCATCAGTTACCTTTCAGCGCTGAAATCCACCTCACACAGACATCACCATATCATCAGCACGGACAAGGGGACAACCTTCAGGTATGGCCTAGGCACCAACACACACAACATGAATGACCTCAACGGCATTGTGAGTGAACTATCTGACCCCAGCTTTCCATACAAAACACATCCCACCCTTGTAAGGCCAAGGGGATCCGTTGCAACCTACTACCACTGCAAGCTGTGGATGTACATGACAGCCTCGCCACACAGAGGCAGACAGCGCTATTCTCCACAGGACATACCCCCCGCAGGTCCTGGACTACCCGGCAGCAGCAAAGACACCACCAGGCTCATGTGCACCATCCATCCACTCCGGATCTCACATCTGGACCCTTCCCACATAACATCTGACTCACAGCATACACCATGCTTGAAGCCCACCTCCGGCAGCACCTCATGAATGTCTCCTTTGAGTATGCCACTTTCCATGGAAGCTGGAGGCATGCAGGGACCCGGGTCCTTCTTTGACGACGGACGGCAGTACCGCAGGATCTCCTGGAACATCACCCTGCTTCCCTACCCGGCAAATGCCATCAAGAAGACAGTCAACAAGCAACAGACCATCTCACTCCAAGCAATGATCTCCAGGCAACCCGCCTTAGACCATCTTCCACAGTAATCACCCCACTGTAACAGCCCTCATTGCGACCACCAACCACATCTTGGACCCTGCTCAACAATGGTGAGACCACCACCCTCACCCCTTCGACCTCACAACTGCGTTCTATACCATGTGCTACCAGACTGTCAGATCACACATCTCCAACACTGCGATCCAGAGGAAGGCCCCGGATGAAATTGCCAAGTACCTCACCAGCAAGGCCCAGGGAGTCTGCCTCCCCCCTTCGGCACGTAGTACACTGGGGTCGTCGGGCCCAGGCCTCATCTCTCAATGTGACAATCTACATTGTCTCCATGAAAACCCTCTCCTACATCACATGCGCATACGACCTCATCATCATGTCCTCTGCCCTTGACACCCAGCTGCTCCTCACCCTCACCAAAGACCCAGCCACTCCCAGATCCAACCTTCAAGAAGCCATGAGGTGCGTTGACATATCGATGAACATAAGCCACATAAGCCACATGAGGCTGGACTTGAACAAGACTGAGCTCATCATCTGAGGAATGTCTCCTTACGGCCGGGACAAATCCTTGTGTCACAGCGGCCTGGGCAGCGCACAAGCACACATTGGCCACACACGCAAGCAGGTGCTCATTGTACACTCCTCTTAACAACAACCATGCAACTCAACACCATCTCTCCCTCATGCTGCAAGTCCCTCCGCATGCTGCAAATGTTTATCTGATAGATCCACTCCTAGTCAAGACAGACAGTCACCCAGGTCCATGACACCAGCCGGCTCAACTACAGCAACGCCCTCTACGCAGGAATAACAACCAGACTCCAGGAGGACTTGTGCACATCCAGGGTGCATCGGCACACCTCATCCTCAACATCCCCTGCCACAGCCACATGACAGTCCACCTGAGATACCTACAATGGGCTCACTCTCAACAGCAGGATCACCTTCATACTCCTCAGCCATACTCAGGAGGCACTCCACAACCCCAGCCCCGAAGACCAACATGGACGTCTCCCATCCAACACCCCATTGCCCCAACTCCTTCAAGCCAACCTTGCCCTGGGCACCATTCATCACATCCACAGTACAACTGCATGTGGGAGATAGTTCTCCCACATCAACAAACAGACCTAGTACTCCCTCCCTGGGCACCTCCACATGACCCATGACCTCTACACATTCATGAGACTCTTCCAAAACTGTCTGTCTGAGCAGTATGGAAAGCCCCCCTCAGTAGATAGAAACCATCACAGGTGAGTATAGCGCTCCATGTATGTATTTGATGATACATTGTGACCTATGTGTGTCCTCCACTGGACTCAGATCGCAGTGTATGGATGGCTTGAGTTTGTTCCACACTGTGGTATACTTTGAGATGTCCCCACACGTATGTTGTAGAATAATGGTAAATGACTGCAACATCAAGTTCACTTGTGAAGGTTTTGTTTATTTATCGGTCTTGTGCGGGAAACGTGAGTTAGTGATGGGTGCTGTACAATAAGGGGGGAATCCAAAGTTCACAGAGGTAGATATGATGCCTTGCAGTTTGAGTCAACAGAGTCCAGACCACAGTGCTTGGCATCATTGGTCAGACTGCAACCAGCAAGTCCATGTGGTAGAGTAGGGCAGTCAATGAGGTGATGCTGTTGCACACAGACTCCAGGTGCCAGACCAGGTGACCTGGGAGAAACGCATTGCCCTCTGCCTCTCACTGTCTCTTCCGTGGATGACCCACCTTCCTTGGGGGACCCTCATATGCAGGCCTTGACAATGAATGGGACGCTCCATCGGATGATTCCTCCTCTTCCTCCCTCCCTGTGGCTGGTGCGGTCTTTGCCTTGAAGTGTCTTGCCTGGTGACACAGGGAGGGTGCTGCCTGTTGTCAGCGATCCGACGGAGTGAATGGCTTATGTCCCTTTGCACTGCCAGGAGCTCAGCCAGTCTTGCCTCCATCCGTCCTTGGTGTTGTTGCTGACTGGCGTGTTGCTCGGCCTGCAGGTTTTTGATCTCTGTGAGGGCCCCCACTACCTGGCTGAACTCCCTGGTGTCCCGCCGGTATGCCTCCACGATGTTGCGAAACTCAGACATACCGGGCCCTGCAGCTGGCTCATCGGGTTCTCGCCTCCGCCTGCTGCCACTCCCACCATCCCTGCCCAAACGAGCCGGGCCTGCAGTTGTGGGCACATCGGCTCAACGGGACCCCTGAGTGATGGCAGTGGTGGTGTTGTCTGCACCCTCATGGGTGCTCGCCGTGACAGTGGTTGTGAGTTCCTGCACAAGATATCTCACCTTGTTGTCCAGGTGTTTGTGTTTGCACTGGTCACAGGAGGGCCTTGTGCTGGCTACACCAGGGCCCAGTGTCAGCTATCTTGTCAGTACATTCACACCTTGCACCCTTCTCACCCTCCGCCTTGCACCCTCCTCCCCTCTGTCTTGCACCATTCGGGCCCTCTGCCTCCCCCCCTGTCTTGCATCCTTCTGGCCCTCTGCCTTGTACCCATCTGGCCCTCTGCCTTGCACCCTTCTCACCATCCACCTTGAACCCTTCTCACCCTCCCCCTTGCACCCTCCTCCCCTCTGCCTTGCACAATTCTCGGCAACCCCCTTGCACCCTTCCCACTCAATGGAGGGTGCTGCCACCTGGGACAATGGGACCATTTAAACAGCATGATGGACTAGGGCCGGCCCTGATTGGGCACACACCAGAACCACTGGCGATCTAGGGGGGCCAAGAACTCCACTTGCCCCGCCCTGCGGACGCCCATGCAATTGGGTCTGAATTGGGGTCCCACAATGCATTTCGTGACACCCACCCACCCAGAATACTGGACGTCTATTCTTGGGTCTGTGCTTCCTGTAGCATGGGACATGGCATAGGCTTGGTTTGTCAATGGGGCATACACATGTTAGTGGCATTTGCCTTGTTGTTGCCTGTAGCTATGGGCAGCTGGCGCTTGGCGCTTGTTGCTGGCATTTTTTGTACTTGGAGTGTAGATGCCATTACCCCCATGTTATATGAGTTGTTTGCATACTACCCAGGCTCTACGATTCCTTCAATGCCATGTACTCCCACCGGTGGAAGCAGGGCCATGACCTTCTCCTCCCAGGGATGGTACTGTACTGGTCTACGGGGACCACCACCTTCAGTGACTTGGCTCCGGAGGTAGTCATTGTCCATCTTCCTCTTCACCATCCTCAGCAGATCGTACCACCTGGGCTGGCAATCCCTCCTGTTGCGTCTGATGGATGCAACAGCATTCACCTTATTGATGATCCTCTCCCACAGCTGTGTTTTCTGAGCTATGCTGGTCCGTCTGACCAATGCACCAAACAGCTGTGGCTCGACTCTGATGACTTCATCTACAAGGATCTCCATCTCCTCCTTTGTAAACTTTGGATTCTTCTGTGCGGACATGGTGTGGGGTGAATGTGATTGGGGGGTGAGGGTGTGTATGGAGGTGGTTGTGTGGGTATGAATGTGAATGGGTGGTGTGGGTCTGAATGTGATTGGGGTATGTTTAAAGGTGGATGTGTGCAGTTGTTGGTGTGTTCTCAGTCTCTGTGGCTCAATGAGGGTTTTGCAAAGGATCATGGTTTGTGGGCATGGGCCCTTTTTATTGGTCCATTTGTGGGTGGTGCTTAGTTTGAATTTTTGGTGGGTGTGTTATAAGGGGTGGGTCTGAGTTAGGCCCTCTTTTTGGCTGTTTGGATGTGACCAGGACATTCATTTCCAATGGTTTGTACACAGGAGGCATGTTTTGTGGTGTTGTGCAAGTCGTTTGCACCCTCCTTGTGCTGTTTTTATGGCTTTGCGTGCGCTTAGTTCATGGGGGTTCGATTCGTATTTGCTTTTGTGGCTCGTGCATACGCGACGTTTAAACGGGGTTCGCATGCGCTTCATTCATGGGGGTTCGAATCGTATTTCCTTTTGTGGCTCGTTCATATGCGACATTTATGCGGGGTTCGCATGCGCTTCGTTCATGGGGAGTTCGAATCATATTTGATTGTTTGTCTCGTACATACGCAACGTTTATACGGGGTTCGCGTGTGCTTCGTTCATGGGGGTTCGAATCGATATTTGCTTTTATGGTTCGCTCATATGCAACGTTTATACAGGGTTCGCGTGCGCTTCGTTCAGTGGGGGTTCGAATCGTATTTGATCGTGTGGCTATGTTTTCCGTACAAATCGCAGTACATACGCGACAACGTTTTCCCGTACGAATCCCGTTGTCAGTCCCGGGTCTGGATCGTACTTGTCAGGTCGTACGGCATGTTTACGAATTGTACGGTTTATTTCCCGAGTCCGTGTCGTACCGATTTCTGCATGATTTTCGTACGGTTCGCAAGGATTCGGATATATTTTAAGAAACGAATCGTACTACGCGATTCATATGGATTTGTACGATTTGTACGGTAACGGCTACGAATACGAATCGTTGGGCGGTTTTCTTTCCCGAATCGGAAATAATACTCAACGCTAAAGGAGAATACTCAACACAATTATTATAGTTTAAAAATTATAATAATATTTTTTTTACCTTCACAGTCCACCAACTCGTACGCAGAGTAGAAAGATTAAGTGAAAAATACCTTCCCACAACTTGTTTTTTTCACGTATTGTAATTTTAAGTGCGTCACAAAATAGCTACGTCGATGGTGAGGGAATGTTAACGTCACATAAAAAAAAAGCCAATCAACATTAGGTTAAGGAAGGTCCAGTTAAGAACAAAAAAGCAAATAAAATGTCTCTGCAACTCCGAGCAGGGGAAGGAAATCGTTGGTAATAGTTCTTCTTAAAATGGTTCACAACCAATGAAAGAAAATAGGCACAGAATGCTTCTGTTTTCTAAATACAAGTCAATCAGATGTCCATGCAACTCCGCGCAGGGGGAGGGAATAGCTGCTAACAACAAAGAGGGAAAAAAAGAGAATTTTCAACCACGCCTTGGAATAAAACACATGCATGTATGTATAAACGAAGAGTGCGAGGTGTAGTATTCCGCACGTTAAAAAACTATGTGTAAGCAAAATATTCTCGAATAATATGCAAAGAGTTCATGGCTCGGTGCAACTTGATATGTGAAAGAGTGAAAGTGTAGCGCAAGGTACTACATAGAAATAAAATTTAAAGATATTGTTAAATTTAAAAAAAATATTTAGGAAAGTTGTGAGCAACAATTTAGAAAATGGATTGCTCCATGCTGCTATGGTCTGGTAAATGACCACAGCAACATTCAAATGTCTTACAAAGGAGTCACGAAGCACGAGGGGATATAAATCAAAACGAGCATGGAGAGAATTTTGTTTAATTTGTTAGAACTTATTACCCTTTATTTGTTGAGTGTATTAATAGTCATATAGATCTTCTTTTCTGGGCTAAACCGGCTAATAAAGTCAGGATAGCTTGTTAAGGTTGCTCGTCTTCAGCTCGGGACTTTACTGCGCCACTCAAACCACTACACTATCCAGCAGTTACCCTACTGATGCACCACCCTGGAGTTAGAATACTAATATTATCCCCTACTCTATCCACAACTCACCCTACTGTTTCACCCCCTGGAGTTAGAATAGTAGTTTTAACCCCTACACTATACAGCACTTACACTACATATGCACCACTCTGGAATTAGAATAGTGATTGTTACTCCTACACTATCCAGCACTTACCCTAAAGATGCAACAAACTGGAGTTAGAATAGTAATTGTTACTCCTACACTATCCAGAACTTACCCTAAAGATGCACCCCACCTGAGTTAGAATAGTAATTGTTACTCATACACTATCCAGCACTTACCCTAAAGATGCACCCCCCTGGAGTTAGAATACTAATAATATCCCCTACTCTATCCACAACTCACCCTACTGTTTCACCCCCTGGAGTTCGAATAGTAATTTTAACCCCTACACTATCCAGCACTTACCCTACAAATGCACCACTCTGGAGTTAGAATACTGATTGTTACTCCTACACTATCCAGCACTTACCGTAAAGATGCACCCCACTGGAGTTAGAATAGTACTTTAAAACCCCTACACTATCCAGCACTTACCCTACAGATGCACCACTCTCATTTTAGAAAATGCCTGTTTCAATGGTTTGTGTTTGTTTTGTCCTCCATTTTGTGTTTTAGATGATGTATTTCATGTCTTGGAAACTGTAGTAGGACTTGTTTTTGACCCTAGGTCAAAAAATGGGGTTCCGCTTCTTTTCGATACTGAAGTCTACCTTTCGTATTATGTTATTTCCCAACATTTAAAAAAATTCAGAATATATTTGTTTGTTTTAAATTTGCTCAATCATGAAATTAATAAATTATTTTAAACAATGTATTAATACTCAGTAAATACCTGAGCATTAAAATTAATACCTGGGTATTCCTTTTAAAAAGGGATACCTTTTTAATATTGTGTGTGTTTAATTTCTCTACACATTTTAATACACTTACCCACCCCAAACCCCTATTTTCCCTGCATCCCATGCCAGGAGTTTTTTTACAATCGTTTTTTTTAATAAAAATTGCTTTTAATGGTATGCGTAGTATTGTATTGTGTTGTAATGGCACTGTAATGCTTTTCATATAAATTGCGTAGTAATGGTTTTCGTTGTAAAATATTGTATACTAACAGCATATGCGTTTTAAAAAATGCGTTGTAAAAGTATGCGTGGTAATAGCATGCGTTGTATCGTCATACATCCATGGGAAGGTAGCCAGAGCCAGCTAGGTGGAGCAGAGATCTCTGATGAGTGCATGGAATGCAAAGCTGTGGTTGAGGTACGCAGGTCTCGAGTCATGTAAGACTTTGTAAGCATGTGTGAGGAGCTTGAATGTGATTCTTTTGTTGATTGGTAGCCAATGGATTTCTCTCTGGTGGCTGGTGATGTGGCTACGGCAGAGGATGTTAAGGATTAGTCTGGCCGAGGCATTCTGAATGTTCTGCAGTTTCTTCAAGAGTTTCTGGATGATGCCGGCGTAGAGTGCATTGCTGTAGTCGAGTCGGCTGCTGATGAGTGCCTGGGTAACCATCTTTCTAGACTCACTGCGGATCCACTTGAAGATCTTTCAGAGCATGCATAGTGTGTGAAAGCAGACTGATCATACGGCGTAGATCTGGCAGTTCATAGTAAGCAAGGAGTCCAGGATGATGCCGAGCTTTCATGCGTGGTCTGTAGATGGGACGGGGGGTCCCAGGTGCTGGGAAGAAGGGGGACAAGGTGGCTCAAGGCGGGACAGGTGTGGAGGTAGTGTGCAAGTTGGGAAGGCCAGCAAGGAAAGATGCTTTATGGAAGATGAGAATGCTGGTTAATTGGGGTGGATGCATGGCGCAGTTGTAACACCTTTGAGGTCGCTATTTCAATTGCTTAAATCGAAATGAATGTTTGGCAGGAGTGATGCTGGTACATTCCCACGTGTTTTATTGTCATTTTCTTTTCAACAGGATCCAAAGTGACATTTGTCTTGGATACCAAACGGGAATACCTTTGACTGGAGTTTTTCGTGTCTGCACTGCAAGCCAGAGCTGAAGCAGCCTATATGATGTCATCATTGGACTTTTGAGCTGACCTGGAGGTGAATGACAGTCGGTTGTGAGTTGGCCGTCAATATGACGAAGTAAAACACGTCTCCCAAACTTTCACCGAAAACAACGACTGGTAAACTTGAATAATCTGTATGTGTTATGACTTTCTTAAACCCCAGATTGTAGCACAAACTCAAACGACCGTCTTTCAGTTTAAGGCGAATATTGTGTCAGCCGGGAGACTAATATCCTTTGACTCCACGACCTCATCACGTCACTCTTTTAAAATCTTCTCCATTAACTCTTCCAGGGCACTTGCTAATGTACAGTGTGATCGCCCTGGAGCCCACCTAACAGTATTTTCCAACATGTGCTGTTTTATCATCCCAGGTCATTAAGGCTGTTTTTACCTCCGTGTCACAGGGTCAAGCTGTGTTCTCTTTACTGGATGCTTGCTTTGCTGAAATAGCATGATTAGCCTTCCCAGTGCCGGGGCACGATACACAGAGCGCGGTCGGGCGTCCTTATTTCACTTCAAGGTCAGAGGCTAACGCGGCTGGTTCTACCTCGCCAGCATCCCTTCTAGTTATGTTTCATGAGAGGTTGAGCGGTACGTGCAGGTGGCACTAGCTTAAGCACTGCCATTTGTGTGCAAATATTGCTATCCTGGATACAGTTCAATTGCTAAAAAAAAAGAACAGCCCTGCGTCTGACAGGTGAGACATACAAGAAGGCACTGTTCTTTAATGTTTGCATTCATGCAAGTGTTGCACATAAACTAATTTATCCCGCCTCCAAAGTATTTAATTTAGATTTGCCACAGCATAAGCTCCAAAATTAAATCTGGATTATGCAAAACAAAAGGGGTACTCTGGGTAGTTGCCCTTGTAGTTGGAGAGCAGTCCACATTCAATACGTCAGAAAAACAGCAGAGATAAACGTTTGTATTTTTCTAATGTGCAAATTCTGTCAAAGTCTTTAGGCGCTGGTTTAGCACAATATAATCCCTGAACCAGGAGTGGCTTTTGTCATTTACCCCTCTATACACAGTATTGCAGCGCAACAAATAATAAATAAGCTTCCAAGTACATTTGTCATCAAATTAAAGCGACACTTGACACGTTCTGCCAGCTGGCCATTGGTGGCCAGGCATAAATACTTGCTATGGATTGCTCTGAACAAGCATGGTGAAAAAATCCGACTTCAGTTAGGAGCCTGGACACTTTTTCACATGAGAACATATTGAACAAGCATTTGCAATGCAATAGGTCTCGCATTTACGCGAGTTTGAGCTATTGGCGTTGAAAATAATGCCCTATTTTTGTTTTCGTTTAAAAAAAGATAAATAAAAGGCATTGTTATTTACAATGTCAATAGCTTAAACTTGTGTAACTGTGAGACGTATTGCGTTGCAAATGCTTGTTCAGTACAGTATGCACTGTACAATCATCACACATGCAAGAAAAAGCCAAGTGTGAACATTATGTGAACCCATGCTCTTCTAAGTAGCAGAGAAGAAAGAAGTAAGACGAAAACCTAAGCACACAGTAGGTGTTAAATAAGCATCTTCGTGTTGTTTGTTCCTACAGGTTTGAAAACACCCCAAGGTACATTCACGGATTCAAGTTCTGAAAGTTAGTTTGTATCACTGAATAGATCCGAGTCGCTATTATGGTTTTAAGATTCAATCTGTCAAATTTCACGTAGTATGTAAAGTCAGCGGCTCATTTACTTTCTAATTAAACACCCTATAGTAGAGAATTTCACCGGATTGCCAGTGAACACCAAATAAATAGATTGTCCCATTTCTAAAATATATATGTGCAAGCCTTCTTTCGACAAATATCAGCAAATGCTTGAATAGAGAAGAAATAAATGTAAATATTTAATGTTGCATCAAAGATAGCAACTCACTCCGGCAGTTAAAAAGAGAGGCCTTAGCATTTGGGGTGATTCCACCTTTCGACAAGAGAACCGAGTTGCAACACAGAAACAGCACAGGTAAAGGGAGTTTCATCGGGGGGAAGTCCATTGACAATGGCAGATCATGCACGGGAAAAAAACATCCTCCCTCTAAAAACTCTTCACTTCTTTAACGCTGTGATTAATCTTTGTTCGGCATCTTTAGAAACATATAAACAGCATCTGGAGAACGACACTTAGGTGTCGTGAAATTAGATGGTTGGCCGTTACGTACAAAAAAGAACGTAAAGGAAGAGAGACAGGAGAAGACAGAAGATGTTGGGAATAAAGGACGCGTCCGATATTATAAACTTGACGGAAACTCTAGGTACCCAAACAAGCACGGTACGTTTCGTTTAAAAACTCTTACAAGTATTTAGCAACAGTTCAAATTGTGGCGATTCCTTACTCCTTGTTGCCAGAGAATCATAACACTGGCAGCTGATAGAAACGTGCATCCAATACAAAGGGAGAAGTGGCGCAAAGTACATATTAGCACTAATAACTAACATACCATGCAAAAGTATTCCAGGGATGAACCAATGCAAGACTTTTAAATTGCTTACGGACAGCTCTGGGAAGCAGCATTGTTTTTTTGAAACACAAACAGCAGCCGCGGGCCGTGGAGGGAGTTCCGTGGGGCAGGCAGGCGGGGCGGGGGAGGGGCCGGGTGGGGGTTGGTAAACACCGGAATATGGATGATTGCAAGTAAGTAAACAATTAAATTAACAAAACAAAATTCGTTTCGCGCCCTGCATCGCATTTTGCGATGAAGGGCGCACAACGAAATTCGTTTTTTAAATGTAATTGTTTACTTACATGTAATCATCCATATTCTGGTGTTTACCACCCACCACCCAGCCCCTCCCCCGCCCCACCTGCCTGCCCCACGGAACTCCCTCCATGGGCTGCGGCTGCCAAACAGGCCAATTTGGCACAAGCAAGTGCGATAGGGCTTACCGAAGGAGGGCTACTGTGAAAGGGGAATGCAGGTTTGTCTATATGACACTCCCCTTTTGCTGCCATGGCGAAGGGTGGGGAATGGACACAGTTGTGAAGCAGTGGTGGACCGCTACGCCCTACCTTTTCAAGAGTGGCTAAAAAAGCAGCCGAGGCCTGTGAGGGAGTTCCGTGGGGCAGGCAGGCGGGGCGGGGGATGGGCAGGGTGGGGGGTGGTAAACACCGGAATATGGATGATTGCAAGTAAGTAAACAATTACATTTAAAGAACGAATTTAGTTGCACGCCCTGCATCGCAAAATGCGATGCAGGGCGCGAAACGAATTTCATTTTGTTAATTTAATTGTTTACTTACCTGCAATCATCCATATTCCGGTGTTTACCACCCCCCCCCCACCCTGCCCCTCCCCTGCCCCGTCTGCCTGCCCCACGGAACTCCCTCCACGGGCAGCAGCTGTAAAAAAGTTTACTCGCGGGAGCCCAAAAATAAATAAATAAAATGAGAGCGGCGTCCCTGGAGCGGTTACCGCGCACGCGTGATGAGCAACAGATGATAGGTGGGTGGGGCCTAAGGGAGACAGCGCGGACACAAACCCCGCTTCCAAAGAAGCGGGACACAAAACCAACGACTATAGATCTCGCCAAGGCGAACAGCGCATGTGCTGCAACACAGGCCAGACCTAAAAACAGAGAAAAATGGTGCATTTTAAAGCAGCATTTCCTCGAAACTTGTACAAACCAGACGTTTTGAAGGTCCACTAATAAAATGTTCCATTTTAATTGTGTTGCCGCCAAACTTACCCTCAGTGTTGTTTGTGGCAAAACCGGGCATTTTACGAACAATTGTCATAAAAAATGTCTACAGAGTTATCTGTAATGCATGTAGTTCAAAAATATTTGCAATTAAATTTCACTTGGCTATCATTTTTCAAAAGTTAGAAACATCTGACAATCATCTACACTATATAGTGTTGAGCTTGACAATCCTTACAGATTCATACATTACAGGCGCATACTGCAATGCTACTTCTTAAGTTACAAGGAACGTACTGTATCAGAAAGATGAGAGATGTCTTCGATATGTTATGCACAGGTCATGGCAGCAGTAGTCAGTCCTGAAATATTAGCTGTACTTTTTTCGGAAATGCCAGTCAGATCCCAAATACCGATTTTTATGTATTTGTCATCATTATGATAAGGATTGCCACAAATATGTCAAATAGCTCCAAAGAAAATTAAAGGACGGCACTACAGTGGCAGAGGTAGCTAACAAAGTGTTCCTAATTCGTAAAGATGGAATCAATTACAACTATGCAGAGGATTGCACAAATAGGTCTTGATTGTAACTATTACTTAAAAAATAATCCTTTTTAGCCCATGGATACCATTGGGTTATACCAGAATTATATCACAGATAGCCAAAATATTGTTCACTGTGCCCCAAATATATCAAGCACAGACACCATTAGCCTAGGTCCACAATATTTAAGGGATGGCCATAAACGTGTCCAAAATGTCCACACTAAGGATCATCACTGTCATTGCAGGGTTGCTGTTATAGCTGATAGTTAGGAAAGCACATTTCAATAATGTGAGTTTATCCAAAATGTGAATGTCAATTTTATGACAAGACCGGAGGCTCCTATTATGCTTTCTAATCTTGCAATTATTGCAATAGCAGCCAGAAAGAGAACAAACTACAGTTCCCAGAAGGCCAGACGACAACTGGGCAATGGGAACGTGAAAAAACGAGAATACAGTAACCAATCAGTACCAAGTAAATAGATAAGAGGCCATACTGACTGCGCAGCTTCCTCTTTTCTTGCTGCTCGCAGTCAGATAAGTGCCTTTATCTATTCGTGGAGAAGTGTGGCTCACTGGTTAGAGGAGGCAGACCCTGATGCAGGGGTCAGACCTGGGACCAGGGTTCAATTCCCGACGCGGCAGGGTCTTGAGCTCAAAATGTCCACGGACTTGATAATTCTCGCCTCGGTGCCTACTCGAATCATGGGTTCACACTCTGCAACTCTGGGCAATAGTTTGCTTAATCTCCACTACAGCCCTACCGCGATGGGATGCCTGGTCTTCACCTTGGGGATGCCTAGTAGGGGTTATCTCGCAGGGAAAGCCAGGACGGGTTCCCAAAGCAAGCACTAAGAGACCTGTCGGTGATTTGGCGCTATATATAAATCGAAATTAACATTAACATATTCTGCTCTCAATTTATATTCATATTTACTTGTATTTCATTGTCCTTTGGTATTTTAAGAGTGCTTACGCTTCGCCTTGCGTTTCTATATCGCACTGTGGCGCGCTCGCATTTCGCGCTCCACGCGCTTTCATTGCCTTCACTCTCAGCCTGTCAGCTGTTTCCCCCCCACCCGTCTATTTCTGTGCCGGTGGTTTCGTCCGGCTTGGTGCCCTCGCGCTGCTCGCACGCTCTGACCTCCCGCTCCTCAGCGCTCGTCGAAGCCTCTGTCTGCTCGGCTTCGTGTTCCTGCTCTGTCACAGGCAGTCCTTCTCTCTCCTCAGACCCGCCCTGCTCACGCCCACAGTGCTGCCCGGCTCCTTAACCCATTCCAGTCACTTTTCTGTTCTTGGCTTGTTTATAATGGAACGTGACAGTTCCTCTGAAGAGGTTCCCTCCAAGGAGGATGGTGGTTCTTACAAGCAAGACCTAAGCACTTTTATTACTAATTCTGTGGAACATGCTGTGGAGTTGAATATGAAACGCATGTCAAAGACAATGGAAAATTCAATGCTCAGCCTTATGTCCAAGGTTTTGGCCCATTCTGCGGGGGATAGCAGAAAACGTAAGGTGGACCACTCTGCTCCTGTGCATTCTAATAAGAAATCGTCACTTTTGATGGGCGAGTCCTTCTCGCATATGACTGAGGACGTAGTGCCTCCCAGGCCTCCTATTAAGGAGGGGTTTGTTGGTACCGAGGGCAAAAAGAAGCACAAGTCTAAGCACGCAGAGTCACCAATTAAAAAATTGGTAATTTCCACTGTCTTGGACACAGACGATGATATGGCTGATGCAGACGATTTATTTGATGTTTTTGATGTGACTGACCCCCCTTCCAAAATTCCCAAGTCCGACTCTTTTGCTTTTGAACCTGTTTTTGACTCAGAGGGTCTCCCCATGTTTGACCCCTCTTCCATTCGTCATCCTAATGGAATGGTTTCCCTCTCATCATGTGGGCGAATATATTTCGGCCCATTTACGCCTTCCGCTGGAGACTGCGGTGCGGTCTAGACTTAAGTCCGAGTGCCCTAAACCCTCTTTACCTGAAAAGATCACACAAGTTCCCTCTATTGATCAGCCTCTCCTGACTTTTTTCTCAAAATTTGGCAAAGATCCCCGCAAAGGGGTTGACAAGGCATGGTCCTCCTGTCAGGACAAGGTTTTGGATATGGTGCGTCCTTTGGCCCGTATTCTAGACATGGCGGAATCCGCCCGTCTTGAGGGTGCTGATCTCTCTGCAGAGGGCATTTCTATGTGGGCTCAAAGAGCTTTCTGTCTATTAGGCAACGCCAATTCTGCCATTACCCACGAAAGACGTAAGGGACTATTGATCAAGCTGGATCCAAAACTGGCCAATCTTGCTCCTATGGATCCTGGTCCCAAAGCCAATGGTCTTCTCTTTGGTGATTACTTGGTCCGCGACCTTTGCAGGTTTGTCTCTACCTTTGCCTCCGTGGATAAGGTGCAACAATATATTAAAAAAGTCTTCGCACCTCCTGTTTTTGGACGGGCCGGACGAGGCAGGGGTCGCTCTTCCTGCCATCCCTATAATCAAGGCTCCAGAGGCTCCTTCAACAACACCCAGGACTACAAGCCCCAATTCTACCCACAGCGGGCCGTGGCTTCAGAGGTAGAGGACAAAAAACGTACCGCAATTCCAACTCCAACCAACAAGGTAAGCCCTTCTTCTTCCCCTCCTGTAGGGGGCCGTCTAAGATTGTTCCTGTCAAAATGGCACACTATAAGTTCAGATCCCTGGGTTCTCGACACTGTCCAGGGCTACCTCATAGAGTTCTCTTCTCCTCCTCTTCAAACCTCTTCCCCCCCCTCTAGTCTTCTCCTCCCATATGGCCACTCTAATCTCAAACGAGATTCTTACTCTTCTCCAAAAACAGGCCATTCAGATTTTTCCCTTCGATTTCTCCGGCTTTCTAAGCTCCATTTTTCTAGTTCAAAAGAAAAACAAGAAACTGCGTCCTGTCATCAACCTCAAGTGGTTCAACCAGTTTGTGATTTATCGTCACTTCAAAATGGAGACTATTCTCCATTTACGAGACACCCTTCGCCCAAAGGATTGGATGGTTCATTTGGACCTTCAGGACGCATATCTCACTGTTCCTATTCATCAGTCCCATTGGAAGTTTCTTCAGTTTCAGTGGTCAGGAGTGACCTATTGTTTTAACTCTCTCCCCTTTGGTCTTTCTTCTGCTCCATGGTGCTTCACAAAACTCTTGAAGCCAGTGGTTGCCTTTCTCCGCTCTCTCGGAATCAGACTTATCATCTATCTAGACGATATATTGATCCTGAATTCCGACAGACTTTCTCTTCTGTCCGATCTTCAAACGACTCAGTCTCTTCTTCTGGACTTGGGTTTTCTCGTCAACACGGAGAAGTCCTCCTTGACTCCGTCCCAGAACATGGAATTTCTTGCGTTCCTTGTGGACTCGGTGGCCGCTTCCCTCCTCCTGCCTCTTTCCAAAGTTTCCAGAATCAAAGCGGAGATTGCCTCCGTCCTTCAGTCGTCCCTTCTGTCCCTCAGGTCTCTAGCCAGGATCGTCGGCCTTCTATCCTCCTCCATCCAGGCCATATTCCCAGGCCCTCTCCATTATTGCGCTCTTCAGCGCCTAAAAATCAGACATCTTCGTCAGGGCCTTGCCTACGCAGATCTTGCCGCCCTAGACCAAGAGTCCCGCACCGAGCTTCAATGGTGGATAGACCATTTAGATACGTGGAACGGACACACTATCTTCGCCACTGCCCCGGATCTTGTATTAGAATCCGATGCAAGCCAGTCGGGTTGGGGCGCCCGATGTGGACCAATCTCGACTGGAGGTACATGGTCCGCAGAGGAGTCCAAGTTGCCCATCAACTGTTTAGAGATGCTTGCAGGTTCCTTTGCGATCCAAAGCCTTTCCAAAGACAGAATCAAATGTTCCATCCTTCTCCGCATGGACAATGTTTCTGCGGTTCGCTATATCAATCATCTTGGCGGGACCAGGTCCAAGCCTCTGGCGGATTTAGCGAAAAGTCTGTGGGAATTCTGCCTCTCCCATCATTTCTCCTCTACAGCGGAGTATCTTCCCGGAAATCTCAATTTGGTAGCGGACTGACACTCCAGGTTTCTCCACGATTCCAGCAATTGGAAGCTTTGTCCCTTCGTTTTCCTCTCTCTTTCTCGCAAATGGGGTCCCTTTTCTATAGATCTCTTTGCTTCCCGCCTCAACTGTCAATTACCCCAGTTCTTCAGTTGGCGGCCGGATCCTCTGGCCCTCGCTACAGATGCATTCCTTCAGGACTGGTCTCTTCACCTCAGTTATGCTTTTCCTCCCTTTCTGATGATCAGCAGAGTTCTGTCTCAAGTTCGTCGCCAGGCCACTTCTCTGGTTCTGATTGCCCTCTTTTGGCAGGCGCAATTCTGGTTTCCCCCCTTGTTGGAGATGGCAACAGACTTTCCTATTCTTATTCCTTCTTTCGACGACCTGCTTCTCAATCCTCAGGGCCTTCGCCACAGCCTCATTCTGGACAACTCCTTGACTCTGTCGGCCTGGAAAGTTTCCGGCCTCCCCCTCCTTAAATCCTCATTTCCCAAGAAGCTGCTCTCTTCATCAATCAGGCCTGGGCCCCTGGGACTTCCAAAGCATACAAATCCGCCTGGTCTCTTTAGGCAAGCTGGTGTTTGGAAAGGGATATCGATCCCCTTTCAGCCCCTCTAAATTTTAAAATCAATTTTCTGGCCTCTGAGGCCAGCTCTGGTAAGGCCTACCGTACCATTAACCTTTATCGCTCTGCGATTTCCTTCAACCATGTTCAGATTGATGGCAAGCCTGTTGGGGCTCAACCCCTAATCTGTCGCCTCCTCAAGGGTGTTCGATGTGCTAAACCTCCATTGGCTAAGTATAACTTTTTATGGGATGTTTCCGTTGTGCTTAAACTGTTCATGAATTGGCCTGTTAATTCTAACTTATTTCTCAAAATGTTATCTGCCAAGCTAACTATGTTGCTTTGTTTAATTTCTATCAAAAGAGTTTCAGATGTTAGAGCTTTAGATATTTCTTCTAGACAATTTTCTCCTACAGATGTTCTGTTCCAGATTCGCAGGAGAACAAAAACTAATCTGGATTCAGTGTTTTATCCTTATTTTCCTGGCCAACCACAGCTTTGTGTGGGACAATGTTTGAAAGTGTATGAACAAAAGACCACTAATCTCAGAGCGTCCTCTTGTTCCCAACTGCCTATTTCCTTCCGTGAACCCCACCTTCCCGTCTCTACCCCTACCCTCGCCAGGTGGTTTCGCTGGGTAATGTCTCTTGCCGGTATTGATGTCTCTTTTGCCTTTTGGTCCGGTTCCCGCTAGGAGGACATTCTGAGATCAGCTGATTGGTCCAATGACAGTGTTTTCCGCATGTTCTTTTGTAAACCTATTCATTCTGTTGCTTCTGATGTTATTAATATGCTTTGAACAAGCATAATAGGAGCCTCCGGTCTTGTCATAAAATGTAGACTTTCCTAGTTATTATGACGGAAAGTCTTAATTTTAATAAAGACACGGAGGCGAGTATTATCCCACCTCTACACTACTAATTTGTGTTCTCCCTCCCTACAGCGAATCCGGCCTTGCCACCTGCTTCATCATAAGAGGTCTTCCCTTCTTCGTCTTCGTGCTTCACCCTTGTGGACTTCCTCGGCTCTCCCGGCTCCTTCTCCAGATGCTCAAGTTGGACTTTGGCCTTAGCTCCCTGTGATTCAAGATATCTGCTCCTGGATTTTGGCTGTTTCTATTGTTTTTTCTATTTTTCCCTTGTTCAATGACTTTATCTGACCAGCTCGTCAGCGAAAAGAGGAAGCTGCGCAGTCAGTATGGCCTCTTATCTATTTACTTGGGCCCCGATGTAGGTAAACTCCAATTTACCACTTCTTAAATACCGAATCATACCGATTCGGTATTTGAGAAGTGGTAAATTGGAGGGGGGAAGATGTGGGTATTTCAGAATCGGTAAATACCGAATCTGTAAGATTCGGTATTTACCGATTCTGTAAAAACCGAATCGGTATCCCCCATTGATTCCTATGGGCCTTGAAGCCCATAGGAATCAAAGGGCATTACCGAATTGGTATTTACCGATTCGGTAATTACCGATTACTGCAAGGGTGCAGGGGGTGTCACTTTGACACCCCCTAGCACCCCCAATACAGGCTTGGGTGCCATGTGGCAGGCATACATGCCCTATGGGCAGGTCTGCCTGCCACATGGCATAGGTGTGCATGCACACATGTGCATGCACACCGGAATCAGTATTTTACCATGAAGTTGTATTTCATGGTAAAATACCGATTCGGTAACACCTGTGGGACTCAGAAGAGTCCCACCTACATTAGGAATTTACCGAATCGGTAGAATTACCGAATCGGTATTTTACCGATTAGGTAATTTTACCGATTCGGTAAATGTGCAGTTACCGACATATCCCCTCGGAAACGGGCACCTACATACCAAATGGCCATTTACCGGTCGGAAACGGCTGAAATCGGCCATTTCCGACCGGTATTAAGGCTCCTACATCGGGCCCTTGGTTCTGATTGGTTACTGTATTCTCGTTTTTTCACGTTCCCATGGCCCAGTTGTCGTCTGGCCCTCTAGGAACTGTAGTTTATTCTCTTTCTGGCTGCTATTGCAATAAATGCAAGATTAGAAAGCATAATACTCGCCTCCGTGTCTTTAATAAAATTAAGACTTTCCGTCATAATAACTAGGAAAATCTACATTGCGATGAGCAAACGGATGGGGGGGAGGGGTAACCCATTTTCCATCCCACTGTGTATTGTTATGTGTTGATAGACATGTAATGCTCCCTCTGCCAGACCTAAAAGAATAATTCTATTTCTTTATTAGGGCTAAGGTGCCATTTAAAACTGCATACTGTTTGATAGGCAGTGAGACACTAGAGTACACTGTGCAGACAGAAAATAACCTTCATTGATATTTGGGTTCAACTTAGAACAGAAGCTGGGGGCCTCATTTATAAAGGCCTTGCGCCACTGGTTCGTCACTTTTTCCAATTTTAAAAGTGACGCACCGGCGGTGCAAGACCTTCATAAATAAGGTCCTGAGTGTATATAGGAAACAAGGTAAAGGGTGTGAGTTCCAACTCCTCCCTTTCTCCAAAGTGTTGCCCACCACGCCGAATGGAAGCACCAACATTACAAATACCTACTTGAAATTGAAACTGCTCCTACGCCCCCATGAAACACTAAAGAACAGTTGTTTTAAAAAACTAATAGGATTCACATAATTTAGCATCCATGTGTCTTAAAGAGTCAATTCGTTCATAGGGCCAATTGGATTTTCAACAACAACCACTGCCTGTCAGGAAAATTACTGAGTCAGTCGGTTTGAATCTCAAAATTCCCAACTAAAAATGCAGTGGGATGCAGTGTGAATAGATGAGATGACCAAGGTTCGGAATGGACTGTACTCATTAGGAACAGGGTAAGAACTAATTTGCATTAAGTGGCCCTCTGAGACTGGTTAGAATTTGGAGGAGAGGCACTCCTTTGTACTGGTCACAGAATACCCTGCCCACCAAACTGAAAGGTCTACTTGCTCGATTTTGAGTTGGGCAAACAGGTAGTTTTCTGCCAACAGAGCAAAATTCACTCAAATCTTCTTTAACCCTCAGGGTGCTAGTGTTATTTTCCTCCTGTGCTGGAACTTGAGATTCCCCATTGTTCATGACGAGCTCAGCTCGTCATGAGTGTATGGAGGTGTACATCATGACGAGCTGAGCTCGTCATGAGCGTCGAAGGAGTTAAATGGCCAGACCGAGTTTATGCTGTTGAAAGTAATCCCCAACATCAGTGGACATCTCCATATTTGGGAGGCACAGTAAATGTAGGTTGGCAGATGTACAGTACTCTGCTACTGTGTCTGTCTTTACTCCAGCTGCCAAACCCTAAATAAGTCCCTCTATTTAGAGTGGCACACTGGGTGAAAACAATGGGTTGGAATGCTAACCCGAGGAATTGCCAGTGGTTAGACTATTTGCAAGCATTAATCACATCACAGTTTGGGTGTTTGATTGCCAGTAGTATGCCTGGAAACCTGAGAGTGGCACAGCTTTCCAAGGATATGGCCAATGTGTGTAAATTCTAAAAAGTAGTTCTTTTGCATCAATTAAAGGAGTACTTCCATGGGTGCATAGTGGCTCCTCTTTTGTTCAACCAATTTATATGTACATGTAAGTTCCTGAGCCAAAAAAAATGAACAAGTTAAAAGCTTTTAGTGAAATCAAGCATACAAGAAAGTCCAACACATACATAGCAGACCCGACTCAACTCTTCCGGGCCTAACCACCAAGTCAAGCATGCATTCATTTGAGGGAGTCACGCCCCAAACATGCCCAGTGAAGCTAAGCCCTGTTCCCTGTTGACATGAGGTGAGCAAGGTATGATGTAGAAATATGGTGAGTTTTATATAGGAGCTTGCATGACCGAAGTATAATCCTCCTTAGATACGTCACATTTTCGGTATTTCTTTATTTAATTCTTGCCTCGTCCAACCTATTGCTAAAGTTCCAGAAGCTTTTATAATTCACGTTTCCCAGTGCATGCATCTGAATTAAAGACTGTAGGGCACAAACGAGACAATCCTACGAATTATTTCGTCACTCCAATAATAATACACCCAGACCAAGCCGCACTCATCCTCCCGATCATCTATTAGGATACATAGCAGACCCGACTCAAGTCTTCTAGTCCTGACATCCAAGTTAAGCATGCATTGATTTGAGGGTGTCACCCCCCAAACATGCCCTGTGAAGCTACGCCCCTGCTCCCTGTAGGCATGAGGTGAGCAAGGTATGCTGTAGCAATATGGTGAGTTTTATTTAGGAGCTTGCATGACCGAGTGTAATCCTTTTTAGTGCGTTTTTTCAGCCTAGCTAGAACAGAAATGTAACATAAGAGAACATCGATTTTCTCCAACATAGATATCATCAAGTCTGAAAAATGTAAACCTGATTTATTAATGTCACTTTTAGTTCTTTACTAGTTTTCATTATAAGTTGTTTGAGGCATACAGAGGCCAAAGGAGTGTGCAGTGTATTTAATGTTAATTCCTGTCATTTAATATCCCCTTTGTTACCCAGCGGTTAAACAAGCCCACGCAGTGCTTCCTCGGTCACAACTCAGCAAACAGCAGATCTTTATGCCAATAAACATTACTAGAGAACCCCCCTCCTCCCCTTGACACCCTCTGCAATAAGTTCCATCTACATCCTTGTCTCTTGAATGCCGTTCTTTATCAGCTGTCAGGGCGCACCCAGGATTACTGCATTTCAAATGTTCAAGAGGATGCCTGCAGCCAGAGGTGTGAAGCGCTGCTGTGTGGTCTAATCTCTGATTTTTGGGGTCAGGCCAATGAGACAACCACAATCTCTCTGTTAGTTTGGATGTATCATTGCTGGACGTTGATAGACAGTGCATGCTGTCCACGTTCTTTAGTGCGCCCACTTGTTTCTTCCTTGTGGACCCTCGCATTCTCAGACAACACTCGAGGAGAATCGCTTTTCAAAATTCAGCCAGATCTAAATTTCACGATCTCACACGCCAAACCCAGGTGGATATGTCACATTTTCTGTATTTCTTTATTTAATTCTTCTTGCCTCGTCTAACCTATTGCTAAAGTTCCAGAAGCTTTTATAATTCACGTTTCCCAGTGCATGCATCTGAATTAAAGACTGTAGGGCGCAAACGAGTCAATCCTACGAACTATTTTGTCACTCCAATAATAATACACCCAGACCAAGCCGCACTCATTATCCCGAGCATCTATTAGGAATGCCATAATGCTGTCGGAGCTAAAACACTGCTGTCAATGATATTTCCAAATTATTATTTTGGGTATTTAATATGAAAAATTAGTTACGACGGCAAAATCTGGACTTCACAAATCGAAAAAGCCTTTGCTATCATGTCAATAAGATGAAAAACCATGACAGAAGCTATGAAGAAGAGAAAGGAAAATAAATTTAAATACAATTAAGTACTCGTTACCTATATGTTGTAAGGTGATTCAAAAGTCCGCAGGTAGTTCCATAACAAAGTAGAAGAATAAGGTTGAAGGTCAAGTTTCTTAAGTGAACTCTGTAAACAGCGCTCCAAATCCTTTTTAGGTTTGGCTTGATAGCACAGCTTTCTGCGTTAGGCGGTTGGTACTGATTATTGAAAATATACATCTTGCGAGCTTTGACTCTGCCAAATGGAGAATTTCACTCTCATCTCATGCTATTTCCTACGAATGTATGACGTTACAACGCATACTTTTACAACGCATACCTTTACAATGCATTTTTACAACGCAACATCCATTACAACGCATTCCATTGCCACACATGCCATTACAACGAATGTTTGAAAACTACCTTCACAATGCATTCCATTACAACGCATACTACCTTTACAACGCATACCATTAAAACGCATACCATTACATTGCATGTATGGTAAGTATTGGATAGTGTAGGGGTTAAAATTACTATTCTAACTCCAGGGGGTGCAACAGTAGGGTAAGTGTTGGATAGTGTAGGGGTAAAAATTACTATTCTATCTCCAGGGGGTGCAACAGTAGGGTAAGTGTTGGATAGTGTATGGGTAAAAATTACTATTCTAACTCCAGGGGGTGCAACAGTAGGGTATGTGTTGGATAGTGTAAGGGTACTATGCGTTTTGATGGTATGCGTTGTAATGACTGCGTTGTAATGACATGCGTTGCAGTGGTATGCGTTGTAGTGTCATGCGTTGTAATGGATGTTGCGTTGTAAAAGTTTTGTTGTAATGGTAGTGCATTGTAAAGGTTGCGTTGTAAAGGTTGTTTTCCATTACCTACTGGGTGTATCATTTTAAAACCTATGTTGTCCCTGCATTGCAATCCATATGGGACTAGTGCACATTTTAGAGGCTCACTCAGTCATTACACATTAACATTACGTTTTCTATTTTCACTAAAGCATGATTTTTCAATCTTGTAGCCAGACACTTGTCTGCATACTTTACTGTTTGTTTTCCACAATGTACCTGCCCCAGACAAAGTTTCTAGAATTCTTTCTAGAACATGACCCAGTAATCGACTTTCTCATTCCTCTGGCACCAGTGTCTTAGTCAATGTACGAACCTGAGCCAGAAGGACTACAGCCACGCGGAGCCCACTGAGCATCACTTGAGTGACATGCGTTTTAGGTATCAATCAATCCCGTGAGATATCACAGGGATAGTTAGTGGAGCCGAAAGCCTCTTTCATCATGGAATGACACACTCAAGAATACTAGAAAACCAGGATTATGTTGTTCAGATTTCATTAAAATCAATTTAAAACCCTATACATACAATGGGAACTTTTTTTACAAACAAGCAAAATTGTAGCAATGATACTTATCAAGTGTTGGAATAATAAAAAATCATGTAACATTGTTATTGTATCATAAAACGGATTTATTTCAATATTTACAACCCTCCCTCCTATCAGATAACTATGCTAAACGTAGAACTGAAAGTGGCCTACTTCACATTTTAGAAATGGATCACACCTGTATACCTCATCTGAACAATGGAGCAAATGTTGAGAAAAGGTTTGGGTTTGCTATTCGTATCTTCTTCTGCAGAGAGGAAGGCAAGCAGACAGGCAAATAAACCATAGAGTGGGGGCTATAAAAGTTTCCCTGCAGCCTTCCATCAAGCATTATAATTGGATCTCTGTATGAGCCTATGAATTCCCCTGAGCATGTCCATGGCACATGGAACTAGCGCCTAAATGATCAAAGCGCTAATTACAGACATCTAGTCGCACACGACCGGATCAAAGTCGATAAATATGGCCAACCGTGATAGAGTAGAGCTCAGATACAAGAAGTGAATTGGGCCTGGTTGACACTTACCTTTGGACTTAGAAGAATTTTTATGAAAATGAATGGGTAAAGTGGGGCAAGGCTACAGGTGGTGTCCATCGCCGAAGAGCCACTGGTCGAAGTCATGTTGAAGATTGCTATGTTTGGAATGAGTGACTTTTTGGGAAGTCAAAAATCTTCAGCCGGATGAGGCACGAGGATGTAGCAAATGAGGAGACCACATATCCCTCTGGTAAAGAACCACTGAATAGGATTTGCTGCTGTGGAGAAGAACATAGGGAAAGCAACTGCGAAGTCAGGCAACTGATGATACACCTTAGGTGGATAGACAAGCAGGTTGGCCAGTCCTCCTTTAGTTTTCAGAGCACTTTTTAGCCAAAAACTGACCAAGTCCCAACTTTTTGATTTTGCCTATCTAGATACCTTTGGCACCACCACAAAGTGTTCATGATTGGAGGAGCACCACTTTCGGGCTCAGGACACACTCAGGCTGGCTCCAGCTGAGGGTTCAAGTTGATGGGAGCCTATTATGTCCCTGTGGCTCTAAACAGGAGGACAGCAAACTAGCCCTTGGAGTTACTTAGGTTGTCCTGGGTTCAGGTGGAGAACTAGGGCTCAACAGCAGGGTAGGGCAACATTTAAGGCAGGCTCAAGGCAGCAACACAGTCCTTCTAGGTGCAGCAAATCAAGCAGTCCCGTAGAGTAGACAGCAGGCCAACACAGCAGGCAGTCCTCTGGGAGTCCTTCTGCAAGGCAAAAAAGTGAACTGAAGAGTGCGTCTAGGGGCCCTATTTTTATATCAGATGCCTTCTTTGAAGTTAGAAGTTTCTAAAGGTTTCTCTTTGAAGTGCTTGGAATTCCATCAATCCCCCACCCTGATGCCAAGCTAGATGCAGAGACAATGTAGTGGTGACAAGCCCTTTGTGTGAAGGCAGAGCACAGCCTAATCAGTTGCAAGTCCTGCCAGCAGCACATAGCCGATTCAGACACACCCAATCCCTCTATTGAGTGACTTTCTGGGAGGAATGCACAAAGTCTTAACTGCCAACTACCCCAGCCATGTTACCCACGAAGGCTGCAGACACCAAATGGCAAAGGGCAATCCAACCTAAAACCTTCTAAATGTGGCCTTTTTAAAATTGTAACTTAAAACCCAAATTTAACATTAAAGAGTATTTGTAACTACAATTTAATAAATACCAAACATGAAATGCTTATCTGTCCCCAATAAAAAGTACATCTTGAATCTATTAATTACAAGGCACCCCACCCTATGGGCTACCTAGGACCTACCTTAGGGGTGACTTATATGTAATAAAAGTCTGGCCCGATGTTTTTGGCGAGGTGCCCACCCCGAAGAAGGAAATCAAGACTTTGGGGCTCTGGATTGAACCTGATCTGTCCATGAAGACCCAGGCAGCCAAAACAGCAGGAACCTGCTTCGGACTCATGCGTTCCATCCGGAAGATCCTTCCGCTACTCCCTCCCCTATTGAGGAAACTCCTGGTTCAAGGCCTGATCCTTGCCCGTCTGGATTACAGTAATGCCGTCTATCTAGGAGCCCCCGAATCTACTCTGGCAAAACTTCAGCGCACCCAAAATGCGGCTGCCCGGCTCCTAATGAGTCTTCCCTCCAGAGCCTCTGCCAGACCAGCGCTCAAGGCCCTTCACTGGCTTCCAGTACGACAGAGGATAGAGTTTAAGGCTATGTGTACCGCCCACAAACTCCTCAACGGTCTAGGCCCCTCGATCCTGAGAGACATGGTCACCCCGTATAAAGCACCCAGACTCCTACGCTCGGACAGTGAGCGTCTGGCCAACGTCCCAAGATTCAGGAAGGTGCGCACTGGTGGTCGACGCTTTGCAGTAAAAGCGTCCTCAGTTTGGAACTCGCTCCCACGATGCTTGTGGTTGGAACCCTGCCACCTTCATTTCCGAAAAAAACTGAAAACTCTCCTTTTCCCCAAATAGGACCTCCTTTCCTCCCCTGGTCATCACAAGTCCTTACAGCGCGGGGATGCCTCCGGGTCACCAGGCGCTCTACAAATCGTTAAATAAATAAATAATAAATAAATAAAAGAGGAGTTTAAGGTTTAGCAAGGGTGATATATTGCCAAGTCTTTTTGGCATTCTAAACTGTATTCAGGCTGCAATTGAAGGTCTGGGGCATGTTTAAGGGGATACTTAAGTGGGTGGTACAATAAGTGCTGCAGGCTCACTAGAGGCATTTGATTTAATGGTCCTGGGTATATGGTGTACCACTCTACAATGGATGTATAGGTAAATTAAATATGCCAATAAGGTGTTAACAATTTCACCATGTTTAGGGGAGTCAGCACAAACACCTTAGCACTGGTTAGCAGAGGTAAAGTGCACAGAGTACCAAGGCAAACAAAAACAAATTCAGCAAAAATTGAGAAAAAAATGCAAAGACTTTGGGTGTGATGCTGCAGAAAGGGCCAGGTCTAATACTACCCTTTCGCTCAGCTAGCCTGAAGCCAGGGGAGACTAATCAATGGGCTACCCTACTTAGGCGATAGAACATGGACAATGGCCCTCTACTGCAGAGACATCAGTTCTACGCCTTTTGAATTCAGTTGGACCCCTCTGTCTACACTCCTGAGCCACTGGACTGACCCATGGGAACCTTCTCCTCACCTGTGGACCCCACCTGTGCAGCATCTAAGCTTAATCTGCTCTCAGATGCATCCCAGTATGCACACTGTACCACCATGTCCAGCAAAATGATGTGGCCCACTCCACCCCTTGTATCAGACTTCTGTCTCCAACCCAAGGAAAATTCTGCACATAAGGACAGCAATCAGAAGAGGCCACTGACAGCTGTTATTGTCAAGAGCCAGACTCCAGGCCATGAAGGGGTCTCTGACCTCTGAGGTTTGTCAGAGTGGGGGACAACAGACCCATGTGTTTGCCACCCTTCTTCCACTCTCCTTCCTACTAATCCAGGAGTGGTAGACTGATACTGGTCACTCAGCCCACGATCTGTAGCCTGAGGCGGAGCAGGGGTCAGGGGTGAGTCATTCCTCTTCCTGCTCATCCAGCTTGGCCTCTGTACCCTCTGTTTGGGAGTAGTAACCCCAGAATTCAGAGCATTCTGGGTGCCCAAGGGGATCAGCCTTTCCTAGCTCCCTAATCACCTGTGACAACTCATTCCCTAGAATACAGTCAATGGGCATTTGGGGACTAACTATGACCCTTTTCTAGTCACATCCCCTTCTCATTCCAGGGATACCAGGGCCCTGGGTTAGAGGGACTCCTACCCCTGGGCCTGAGTAACTTTACACACCGGACTGGTGCACTGCAGTGGGGAACCAGCTTGGTGGAAGTGATGACAACCACTCTCAGAGATTATTAGTCTACCCTCTGAGTTCACCTTCCAACTAAGAGAGATCAGGTACCTCCTACCAATGGAGACCACCTAACTCTGTGGAGGACCCACCAGGGTGTGGTCTCTTATGACAGACAGTGTCCCCATCTTGTTTCCTACCTGAGAACAATCAAAACAGCAAGGTTGGAAGTGGGGCTGCAGCCACCACTCACTTGAACCTCCTTCCTTCTTCTCAGAAAGGGCATGGAAATCCTTTTCTTCCCCATTAGTCTGAGACATCTCTGTGTCTCTTGTCACCTCCCCTTCACTCTGCAGGGATGAACCCGAACCACCCTTCTTGGGGTCACCGCTAGGGACCTTTTTGGATACTCTGGTGCTGATCCAGAGGTCTGCCTATTCACCAAGCTTCCTAGGGTCAGTCAGCTGGCTATCTACCAGGTGTTGGTGCAGCTCTGTAAAACATGTTTTGAGCACATGCTTTCTCAAGGTTAAATTGTACAGCCCAACAAAATGATCATATTTGATGCCCCTCCCACAGCCCTTCAATGCCTTGCTGGAGTAATCTAAGAAAGCAACCCAAGACTGGTTTGAAGTTTGTAGCCGTCAATGAAATTTTGACAATATTTAGCCTGGGTGAACCCAAATTTTGAAACAAGTATGGAGCTCCTGGGGGCATACTTTGTTTTCTAGCTCAAGTGTAAGAAGTGTGTCTCTCAACAGTGTGGTCAAGTACTTCCACAAGCGAGCCCCTCCAGTACCCCCCTGGGACTTGTGCACCCTCAGAGCTACCTCATAAGTGGAAGACCATTTGTCAATATTATCTTCCTTCATACATCTTGTGGTCTGCAGGCCTTTGCCTCTCCAGTGGACACTGCAGGTATGCTGCCACCATTGCTCCTAGACTCTGGGATCTGCCTGACATTCAGTTCCAGTTCCGTCATTCTCATCTCATATGACAGCAAATGTTTCTTCTCAGTAAAGGCTTTCTGCCTCAGTCTTCCTCTCTTCTGCTTCAAGCATCATCTTGGCCGGCTGAAGTCTGAGCCTCTCTCTGCCTTTTTGTCTTCCAGCCCCTCTGTGGAAAGGCCCCTGGCAGATATGATGCTCCCTGCCCCAGCCAGGGCAGCTTCTGGGCTTTTCATCACCATCATCATCTCTTGAGGTGGACTGACACCTCTGTACTTGTTCTGAGAAGGTAAAGTTCAGCAGCTCACCAACTGAGACTCCTCCTCCTCAAATACAACTGGCTGACTTGCCCTGCTGAACTTTACCTTCTCAGGAATTTTTTTCAAAATGTGTTCTAAGCCCAAAGGTAATCGTAGACCAGGTCCAAACCGCTTCTTGTATCTGACCCGCACACCACTGCGGGTAGCCATATTTTTCACTAGAATTTACTAAAAACCTTTAAAATTCATAACTGCTTCTAGTAATTTGATTTTTGATATTTTGATGACAAGTAGTTTATTAAAATGTACTCTATTTTTCTAAATTGAAGTGTGATTTTTCTTGCATTGTCTTTCACTCTATTACTGTTTGAGTGTTGCATAAATACTTTTCACATTGCCCCTAAGTTAATCCTGACTGCTTTTGCGCCACGCTATTAGAGGCTTAAGCGCAGGTTAGTTTAGTGACTTTTGTGGTTCACCCTGAAAGGGATTATGGCTTTTGTTTGAATGGGGATACTCCCCTTCAAACCACAAATCAGATTCTCACACCTCCCACCCAGGTCAGCGGGCTGCCTATGAAACACAGAATGTGTATTGTTGGATCTGGGGGTCTCTAGTTGGCAATGGTATTCACCTTTGTCCAAATTGGGACCCTTACTTCTAAATCAGACTAAGGGGATTATACTCCTTAATAACCCCCGCTTACCCCCTTGGTAGCTTGACACGAGCAGACAGACTTATCTCAGAGGCAGTGTGTTAAGCATTTGTGAATATACAGAGTAATACAGTGATAACACTACAGATGGACACAACACAGGTTTTATATTCTTTATATAGACTTAAGCACAAGGCCACAAACGACAAAAATCCACAATACTACACTTAAGATTACTTAAAAGATGATTAAAGTCCCTTAGTTCAAGTTGATGGTAAATGCAACAAAGTTCTCAACAAAGTACCTGGATGCGTAACGCAAAGTGAACAAAAGGTTCGCAAAAGGGTAGATGCGTCGGTTTTGTGAACCGGGGGAACGGTTGCGTCCTTCCTCAATGCTTGTGCAGAGTAGGGGACTCGTCGTGAGCCTTACCGGTGCGGAGGTGATGCGTACATTCTTGGCTTGCGGGCCCGTTGTGGTGTGCAAGATGGTGCCTTGATGCGATGCGATGATCTGGTTGCGATGCAAGAAGATGGCACCCTTGAATCGGCAATGCGATGATGATGTGATGACGCCCTGGCGGCCTTGCGACGACTCTGGAATCTGGAATCAGGCCCTGCGACATGCTTCTCCGGTGATGCGACAGCAGACAGCTTCGATGAACACACGCTTCCAGGGAGATGCGACAAAGGCTCACTTCTCCGGCACTGTGATGATTTCAGCTGCAGCAGTGACATGCTTCTTCTCGATGTGTTGCGCTTCCAACTCCCAGCGGCACGCAAGTGACTGGAGTCAGAATTCCCAGCAAGGAAATTCAGGAGGGAGCTGGAGGAGAAGTCTTTAGTCCTCCAGACTTCAGCAGGAGGCAAGCAGAGTTCAAGCCCTTGGAGAATATTCTGTAGATGAAAGTCCTTACAAAGTTCGTTCTCCTTTCTCTTGGCAATGAAGCAACCACTGCAGGCCAACCCAGCAAACAGCACACTGGCAGAGGGGCAGTCCAAACTCATGCAGCTTCCTTGGTTCTTCTCCTTGGCAGAAAGGTTTCTTATTCCAGAAGTGATCTAATTTCTTGGGATCAGGGTCCCAATATTTATCCCCCAAAATCCTTTGTTCTCTGAAGGCAGAGAGGCCTCTGCCGAGTTCAAACCAGTTCCTGAGCACTTTGTTGACATGACTCTCTTTTTCCTTTCACTGTGCAGGGCAGAGACATCAGCCGCCCCACATGAGGTGGAGCCAGTACAAGGGAGGGAAGATACAGCTCTGGAGCACTCTGTTGACATGATTCCTCCTCTCCTTTCACAGTGCAGGGCAGAGATATCAGACAAGCCACAGGGGGTGGAACCAGCATTGTAGAGGGAAGGCCCAGCTCTATTCAGGTCCCAGGTGTAACTCCTCCCTCCCATCTAGATGCAGATCTCTCTATTCACCAATGGGATGCCCCAGCCTGTCTCCTGGAATTCCCCAGCCCTGTCACTCACAAACCCAGACAAGGAATGCACAACCCAGCAGAGGCAGGCTCAAACGGTTAGGCAAGCAAATACCTGCTTTCTAAAAGTGGTATTTGCAAACACAGAATATTAAAATAAACTTTACTAAAATATGTACTTTATTATTCTGAATTCAGGCATACTAAATTTGAATTTCTACCCTGTTCCCTGAGTCAGTTAGGATTATAGGAATGTAATAATCTAACTGTCCATTCTAACCTATGAGAACAGGTATCCTTCAATAGTGAAAAACTAAAATGGCTGTAATTCACTATTAGAACATGCTACACACATCAGAGCATGTCTTACCTTATACTTACAATACACCCTGCCCTTGGGCATATCATAGGGGTGTCTAATATGAAGCAAAGGAAAGGTTAGGGACTGGCAAGTGGGTGCACTTGTCCAAGTCAACATGGCAGTGCTAGACTGCACACAAACCTTGCAATGGCAGGCCTGAGACACACGTTACAAGCTGCTTCTGTGAGTGGCATAACCAGTGCTGAAAGCCCACCAGCAGCATTTGATTTACAAGCCCTGGGCACACATGGTGCACTGTACTAGGGGCTGACAGATCAATCAAATTACCCAATCAAGGAATCCAATCAGTATATCAATTTAACATGGGGAGCACTTGCACTGTGGCACTGATTAGCAGTGGCACAGTGCCCAATGCCTAAATCTAGCAAAAACATATCAAAACAGAGGAGGCAATCTGTTGAAATGGAAGGGAGACTCACGCCAATGATGTCAGGTCTAAGATGTATCATGATCGATTGGATTTATATGCTAAGTATGGAGAGTCACAGTGGTAAGTCGTCTCTGTAAATGGAATAAAGGAGATCTAGGGGGATAGAATATTCCAATACAGTAATGGTTCTGAATAAAAGCAAAAATTTTAGTCAATATATAATGTGGTAAATATAATGATACACAATAATCATGTCATAAAAATGACAGGTTTGTACAACTTGTAGTCCCTTATCTTAACACTTTCTTTTCACTGAGGTAATGCAGGTTAAAGGACGCCTTAAAAGCATAATTTATTAACTGAATGGTGTGTACAAACTGAGAGGTTTGGCTGCATCCTTGAACAAATCAAATCTGTGACAGATGGTGTGACATCTATATACAGGAGTTCAGATTGTACAAACTTGTCATTTTTCATTCCTCCCTGATGCTTCATGCCAGGAATCTCCGGAGAGCTGATACATATTCCTGTGCCCTGTTCCCAATTAAGAGCAGGTGCAGGGGTGCTTTTAGTCTGATCTTCTCCAACATGGCTTAGTTAATGCAGCTTATAAAGTTTGGGTAACCACATTGTCAATTTCTTTATCCAGTAATGGATTGATAATTGGCTTGATCTGCTGATCCGTTTATGTTTTTTTAACAACTGAATGCTCCAGGGTTGTTGTACACAGTATTAAGGCGGGTGTCTGAAAATAAGCTGTACAATCAGTTTGGCTGTCAAAGAGAAAATAATTCAATCATGTTAGATAATAAAGGATGGATATGGGTTACCCATATACACATGCAAACTCAATTGAGCACATCCATACCCCCATGATCTTCCAACTATCCATGGGAGAACTGGTTTTAACACAAAACCTTGAGAAGATGTCCCTAATGAGAGCAACACTTAGAAGGTTTAGAAGCTCTGCTACTCAATTATTATACAAACATCTAGAGGAAAGTACATATCTTGACAACCAAAAGGAGGACTTTTGTCAAGGTAGCACTGAGTCTTTGCTTCTATCCGTGATGGATGACTTTAGAGGAGATCTTAAAGAAGGCCATATTTATTCCCTGATCCTTTTATACCTCTCAATGGCATTCTACACTGTTGATCATGTGATCTTCCTGAAACAGTTTGGGTCCGTTGCAGGCTAAGACACCAATTAAGTTTATCACCACATCTTTGTTATGGATGTGTAAAGCTATTAGCAAAGGAGAATTAGGTAAGAGGGGCCGTAATATATATATATATATATATATATATATATATATATATATATATATATATATATATATATATATATATATATATATATATATATATATATATATATATATATATATATATATATATATATATATATATATATATATATATATATATATATATATATATATATATATATATATATATATATATATATATATATCAATAGGTAACGTGTAAATCCTCATTCTAATTGATAGCAAGCCTTTTACTCAGACAAAAGTTTGGAAATGACTAAATCTGTGTTGAACTGGATGGGCAGCAAACAACTTAAGTTGTGTGATAGCATTTTTTGCTCGGCTTTATATTTTTGTGAATGATTGATAAGCATTAATAAAGAGTTTTATGTTGGACCCAATAAACAAATTCTGAATTAACATTATTAAAGTTGAAACACATTTAATATAATGTATAGACATGTATTTATTAACATATTTTACTTAGACTACATTTATATAGAAACACTGTCTTCAATAACCTAGATGCTTTTCTTCTGCTGTACCGTCATTCACCCTTGTATGTCCCTCCTCCCACCCTGTTCCTCTGAACATCTTTTCTGTTCACAAGCTTTACTGTTGTGCTTTGAATTAATTTTCTAGTGATCCTAAATGTTGCAGTTTTCAAGGCCCCTCCGCTGTAGTTCTGTTGCTGGACTTGTTTTTATTAATTTGTTTGAAGCATCAGGGTTATTCTGACTTGCCAAGAAAGTTGGTACTTTAGATCTTACCATGATGTAAAAGAACCCCTTGATTCTGGGGATGAGACAGATTTTTATGATTTAATACAAAAGATGCTACCCAATTTCTGGATGATCTTGCTACTAATTGGGACTTAGAATTATGTCTGATTTTTTAAAACTACTCTGTACAAATTTGCATTTGATAACCTGCAGGGCATTTCCTCTGTACTGCTTGATTTTGAGTTTTTTGTAATACAACTCTTTAACTTTACTCTGATCTGGAAATCAACTATTGAGTGGTCCCAGTTACTTATAATTGTTAGACTGCTAAATTTTGGGGAGGGTTCCTTTTCGTTAGCCACAGCCCATGCAGGTAAGGGGGGTGGGGGGAGAGGGGAGAAATTTCGATGGACAATGACGAGGGAAAATTAAATATTGATTTAATTTTGCCTCGTCATTGTCTGTCAAAATCACCCTCCACCCGGCCCAACTGCTCTTACCTGCACAGGCCACTGCTGCTTTTAGTTAAAGGTCAACCTGTGGGAAAGTCATCTGAGCTAAATTTGGGCAAACCTATATTTTAGTGTGCCCTGAAATATTGTGGTACAGTTTTTTCTCCCACAGCAGAATGCAGAAGTAGGAAAGTGCCCCTTTTTGCATGGTTACCCCCTAACTTTTTGCCAGATACCTGATACCAACTTGACTAAGTGTGTGCTGGGATCCTGATAACCAGGCTCCAGAACCTGTGTTCTTTCCTCATAAATGTACATTTGTACCCACAATTGGCACAACTCTGGGCCACCTGTAAGTCCGTTGTAAAAGGTACCTCTAGTACCAAGGGCCTCTTGACCAGAGAAGGCATCTGAGGGCTGCAGCATGTCTTATGCCACCCTCAGAGTACTCTCACATTAACTCCCCCGCCCTACCAATGCAGATTGGGTGTTTTGGTGGAGACCAAACCAAAGAGTTGACATGGCACATATCCATGTATGTCATAGCCTCCAAACACTGCCTGTGGCATGGGCAATTCACCCCTCTAGCAGGCCTTACAGTCCTAAAGGCAGGGTATACCATGTCCAAGTGAGGGCAAAAGCTGCAAGTACAATATGCCTCTACAGTGCCTGTGCCATTCACAGACACTAAAAGTGCAGTGCAACCATTCTGAGTACATGGTCTGGGAGTTTGTTAACATGAATTCCACAGCTCCATGATGGCTTTACTGAAGTCAAGGAAGTTTGGTATCAAACGTCCCGCCACATGAAACCCACACTGATGCCAGAGTTTGATTTAATGAAAAATGCAAACAGAGGGCTTCTTAGAGTTGCCACCTAAAAAATGACCAACTCTGGCATTGTAGATGGTCAGTGATGTGGCTACGGCGTAAAATGGAGAGGATGAGTCTGGATGAGGCGTTTTGAAGGTTCTGCAGTTTCTTGGGGTGTTTCTGGGTTAGACCGGCATATAGTGCAGCATAGAGTCTGCTGCTGATGGGTGCGTAGGTGACTGTCTTGCTGGACTCAGGGGGATCGACGTGAAGATCTTCCAGAGTAGGTGTAGTGTGTGGAAGCAGGCTGATGAGACAGCATTGATCTGGTGATTCACAGTGAGCAAGCACTCCCGGATGATGCTGAGGTTTCATGCGTAGTCTGTGGCTGTGGGGGTATGAAGTACTGCAGGCCACCAGATGTTGTCCCAGATGGAGGGGATGGAGCCCAGGAGGAGGACTTCGGTCTTTTCTGAGTTGAGCTTGAGGTAGCTGTCCTTCATCCAGGTGGTGACATTCTCCATCCCTTCATGGAAGTTGATCTTGGCAACTGTAAGTTTGTTGATCCATGCTCCACTGTGATGTGCTACATGGTTGGTCTGTCTCTTAGCAAAATTTGCCTTGATTCTGGCATTTGGGTTTTATGACATTTTTTCTAGGTAAATATCTTATCATGTAGCAAAAGCCAAAATGATTGTCTTTGGTAGGAAGTGGGACAAGGTGAACTCAAGGCGGCACAGGTGTGAAGGATGCAGGGAGAAGCATAGTGTGCAAGTTGGGAAGGCCAGCAAGGAAATATGCAGTGTACAAGATGAGAGTGTAGATTACTTGAGGTGGATGCGTGGTGCAGCTGTAGCCCCTCTGAGGTCAATAATTCAATTACTTAAATCAAAATTAATGTTTGGCAATGTTAGACCAAGCATCATTGGTGTGGGCTTCCCCTGTATTTTTTGCCTTTGCCGCTGATTATTTTGGTTGTGTTGGACTTCGTTTTTGCTGGACTAGATGCTTTGGGTACTTTGCCACTGCTGTTCAGTGCCAAAGTGCAAGTACTCCATGTTAATTGTTTTTATGGATTAGTGATTCCATGATTGGCATATTTTATTTATTAGTCAGTCCCTAGTACTGTGCACTGTATGTGCCAGGGCCTGTAAATCAAATGCTACAAGTGAGCCTTTAACACTGATTGTGCCCCTACATAAGCAGCCTGTAAATATAATGCAGACCTGCCATTGCAGTGTCTGTGAGCAGTGTGGTACTGCCATGTCGAACTGGCAAGACTTGCCAGGCCCTAACCTTCCCTTTCCTTACATGTGAGTCAACCCTAAGGTAGGCCCAAGGTACGCCTGTGGATAGGGTCCAGGGTATGTGAAAGGTAGGTCATGACCTTAAGTGTGTGGCATGTTCTGATAGCGAAATACTGCCAATTTAGTTTTTCACTATTGAAAGGCTATCTGTCCCACATGATAGAATGGGAGTTCATTTATAATATCTTATAAATATAACTTCCCATTGGGACAAGGTGGGAAGATAACGTTTAGAAGGCCTGAACTCGAAATATATAGATTCATCTTTTAGTGAGGATGATTTTTACGTTCTGTGTTTGAAAACACAACTTTTTTGAAAGTAGGGGCCTCATTTATGAGGCCTTGCGTCAGTTTTGCGCTGCGGATGCGTCACTTTTTGTGACGCATCGGCGGCGTAAAACATGCGCCTTGTTGCGCCATATTTAAAAAGTGACGCATCTAGGTAGATGCGTCACTTTTTAAACCCCTGCGCCACATTATGCCTGCGTCAGGTATAATGTATGCAAAGGGGGCGTTCCCCCGCAAAAATCCTCGTAATAGTGACGCAGTGAAATCTATGAGATTTCACTGCATCACTTTTAGGATGCGGTTGCGTCAAAATCTTGCGCCTGCCTCACAGCAGGCGTAAGACTGACGCAAACCCTTTCACATGAGGCTTTCCCCATGTGAAAGGACGCATTGCTGGAGTTGCGTCACTTTTGTGACACACTCCAGCAATGCGTCACTTTTGCGCTTACAGATGCGTCAGAAATACTGACGTATCTGTAGGTCCTTGCGACATGATGCGTCATACATTAAATATGACGCATCATTGGTGTCGCAAGGAGTGCGCAGTGAAAAGTGACGCATCGCTGTTTTCACGCAGCGATGCGTCACTTTTCATAAATGAGGCCCCAGGTATATTCTTGCTTTGCTATCCAGTGTGCCTCTCCTTGGTTTGTGTATTGACTGTCTGGCTTTCGAGCGACAGGTCCTGGGGATGTGCATTCTGTTCAGGAAGCCACTTAGGGGGGTGAGGTGTGTCCTGCCTTTCCAGGTTGAGTCGGGCTGGGCTGAATAGACCTGGGCTGCATTCAGATTAGGGGGAGGAGATTTCTTTCACACCTGAGTGGGCCTGGTCTGCCTTGGACAATGCTGTCTCCACCTCCTGCCAGGAAGCTGCACCAAAGAGGACAGGACTGGTTTTGGCTGGGCAAAGAGCTTCTCTGCCACTAAAGAACAAATTATGTTGTGCTATAAAAAGTCGAGCCCAGACACCAGAACTTTAGATTCCTTCTGGGATTCAAGAGGAACCTTTGCCAAGGAGAAGAGCTGGAGAAACTGAGGAAAGTACTACCCCTTTGCTGTGTACTGACGGGGTTGACCTGCAGTGGCTGTTTCTGCCAAGGAAAGGCCAAGGACTTTGCTGAGTGCTGTGTCCCCTGCTTGCCAAGGATCTCCAATGGCTTGAAGTAGAGTTTGCCTCCTGTGTTTTGAAGTCTCAGGGATACAAATACTTCACCACCAGATCCCCTGACCTTCCATGCTGGGAGTTCTGACCTGTTGAAAGGTGCCTGTTGATGTTCTGGACCTATGGAGGCTGTTCTTGCTATTGGGAGCTGGAAAAGTAACGCAACAACGAGAAACATGATGCATCTCCACCTGTTTCTGATGCATCGCTGAAGAAACTGACACAGCGCCTGCCCACGGCTGGATAAATTGCCTGCACCGATCGAGTGCACCAAACTCTGAAGTCTGAGATCACTGCACTGATTCAGACGCAGACCGTGCTGTGTGGCTGAAAGAAGCAACGCATCATTGGAACGCGGCTGATGAAATCAACACTTCTCTGTTGCTGCCAGTGCATTGAGAATCGAAGCATCACCAATCCTCCTGCATCGCACAGGGGCGTCAAGTCAACATCAACGCTGGGACCGCACTAAGAAACCAATCTATCACCTCACTGCAGGGTATGAAAGAGTTGCATCATCTACCCTTCAGTAAGGAACTGACGCATTACCTCCCCTGAGTGGCAGTAAGGAACCAACGCAACACCTCCCCAGGAGCAAGGATCCGACGTATCACCTTCAATGCCCGTAAGGAGCCGACGCATCACCTTTTCTGTTGCTGCTTTTGTTTATGATTTTGACGCATCCAAGGTACTTTATGTTGGAAGTGTTGAATCTATAGTTTGCTATGGACAGAACTGTTTCTTCCTTTTAAAAGTCATATTTTGATTACTGTATTGTTGAATTTTGTGGTTTTGTCTTGTTTGATTTAGATAAAGATTACTTATTTTTCTAACCTGGTATAGTGTCCATTTGTGGTGTTTTCACTGTATTACTGTATGTGTGCACACATGCTTCACACACTGCCTCTGAGATAAGCCTGTCTGCTCATACCAAGATACCACAGGAGTGAGCAGAGGTTATTTTAAAAGTGTATCCTCCTTACCCTGACTAGGAAGAATGGTCCCTACTTGGCCAAAGTTGTAAACCATTGCAACGAGAGACCCCCATTTCTAACAGGCAGGAAGGGTGCTGCTGCACTCCGCATGTTTTAGTGTCATTTTCTTTTAACATTTTTGAGAGACATAAGAAATTCCAGTGTTTGTGCAGCAATAACTATCTGAGCCAGATTTGACTACTAGTAAAGTGAGATTAGTGTGTAGGCCTTTTGGTCACAAATGGAAAGTCACATTTGAACACCAGTAAAGCGAGATTAGTGTGTAGGCCTGTTGGCCACATATGGAAAGCTAATACAGAAAGGAATTTCTTTTGATACTGTTTGATACCCAGTCCTTTCTGGTTCTCTGGGAAACTCTCTTTTTGAAAGATTGTATTACAGCTCTTGTAGCTGGAGAGTTAGCACGTGTGTGAGGTAATGGAAACTTTGCGGATTTTTGGTTTTTCAGAAGACCAATTTAAGAAACTGACAGTGGGTAGCTCCAAAACTATTAACTCAATGACCTTATCTAGAAATGATGATGACAGATGGAACAAATTGTGGAACTTAAAGAAAAAGATGATTCGCACCGAATTGCATTCGGAGTTCATCATCCAATATTGTAAAAAGGGAATTTTACCTGCGGGGCTTCAAATCAAGAATGAGCCAGGCTTATTTGTAAAGAATGAGAAGTTTAAGGAAAATTGGACACTCATCTCGAACCGTTGTAGTCGCGATTGGATGTTGTTGATAATTGAGACCGCCCAGGATATAATAATAATTGAGAGAGAAGAGATCGAGAGTTTAGAAAAGGAACTAAATGACAGCACTGCCCTTGATGATGCAAAGAAAAAATTGGATGAGATCCAAGAAGACATTAGTGGCTATCAGGAATATATGATCAATAAGAAATCCAATAAGTTAAGAAAAGACATAGCCAACTACAGGGTTGAATCAGTTTACCCCTAGATTCAGAAATATTATTACGATCAGCCAGCAACAAGCGATTATGGGGGAGAACAGTTTCATTATAACAAAAAAAAATATTTTAAAAAGAATATAACTTTCTCAGACACCTCATACAACAGTTCTGATTCAGAAGGAAAGAGAAATTAGCGGAGGGCCAATCAGCAGTCGATCCACCAGAACAACCCAGAGAAACAAGGACAGACCAACCCGCAGGGGACAAGGTCATAAAGAAACCAACAGAAACAGGCCGACCACAGAGACAAGTCACAAAAAAAGTGACTTAATAGTCAACATTTCCAGCAGGCAACTAACAACAGAAGAAGAGAGAGTTTTAAATAAAGGAACATCTTTTGTACCTACTTATGTGTCAAATGGCTTAGAAACGGAGGTTGCTTTATTTAAATTCCTACGGAAATTACGATTGAAATGGTTTTTTTCCACCACAATGAAGGATGGGATTACAAGAACTCAAGAAAAATTCAAACCCAAAAGCAAGTTTATGTCCCCTATTTCGCATAAAATATTGGATAATTTCGAAACCCTTGTGAAGAAAGATCTGGAGGCAATCAAATATGAAACACCGAAGAAACAGAACTTGTCTAAAAAACAAAAGAGAATTCTCAATGACCTCAAACAAGACACGTCGATAACATTTCAACCGGCGGATAAGGGCGGTGCATTAGTGATGATGGACACTTCTTTCTATGACCGGAAAGTAGATGAGCATGTCTTGGACACTGAAACATACATACAACTGGACCAGGATCCCACAGATGAGTTCAGTAAAACATTGGATGAAATCATCAATAAAGCGTAGAACATGGGCATCATCAATATTAACACTGGCAAATACCTCAGAACCAACACACTGCAGGTGCCCCACATATATATGTTGCCTAAAATACATAAGAGCACCAACGATCCACCTTTTAGACCCATTGTGGCAGGATGCGGTTCTATCCATGAACCAGTAGGTCGTTTCATTGATCACCGTTTACAACCATTAGTGCAATCTTGGGACACATACCTAAAAGATACAACGGACTGTCTATTGAAACTAAAAGAAGTAAATGATCTCATTGGAGAAACCACACTGCTGTGCACCATTGATGTGGTGGCACTTTACACATCTATAGCACACACAGAGGGTCTGGAAGCTATTGAATGGAGACTGTTACAATCTGACCTCGACCATCAACTAGGGATTTTTCTGTTAGAACTTTTGCATTTTTATTTGTACCATAGTTATTTTTCCTGGAAATCAAACATTTTTCTTCAGAGAACCGGAACATCGATGGGATTCTCAGGAGCCCCGGCATACGCCAATACCTTCATGGCGCATTTTGAGCAACAATTTATCCTATCTGACACAAGGTGGACGGAGAATTTAGTTCTATTCTTACGTTTCATCAATGACATTTTGATAATTTGGCGAGGCACCAAGATGGAACTGGAAGAACGAATCAAAGAACTTAATGGTTGTAATCCCAGAATAAAATTTACTCATAACATTCAGGAACAGAAAATACAATTTTTGGATATAGAAATCAGCAAGTCATCAGAAGGCATTGCAACCACTGTTTTTCGTAAACCTACGGATGTCAATAACGCGCTACATTACACGAGCGCTCACCCGAAAAATTTGAAAGATCATCTACCAACATCTCAATTAATAAGGATTAAAAGGATTTCTTCAGATCCAATTAATTGCAACTCTTTGATCGAAGAACAGGTACAAAAATATATGGCTAGAGGCTATCCAACTGAAATATTAGAAACTTCAGTGAAAAAGGTTTCCACTATGGACAGAAATACTCTATTGAGAAAAACAGAGAAATCCGCTAATGACCGGATTGTTTTTGTAATGAAACACTCTACACAGTCACAAAGAATAAAACAGAGTCTCAGGAAACGTTGGGAAATGATTGCCAATGAACCAGACTTCTCCAACCTATTCAAGAACTTTCCTATCATTGCACACACCAGATCGAAGAACATCAGAGAAATACTTAAGAATCCTCAACATCATCCAAAGACCACTTATAAAGGCATGAGGAAATGTTTCAATTGCGGACAATGCAATAACGTAATGGTGAGCAAACAGTTTACACATCCCCATACTGGCAGAGAAATTCAATTGAAGTACAGTGGAGACTGTAACACAACTGGGGTAATTTATGCTATAATTTGCCCATGCGGACTCACTTACGTGGGTAGAACTTCTCGAAAAATCAAGACTCGAATCATCGAGCACAAAAGCACCATACGTAACAGGTCCATAACATCTTGCCTAGCGACACATTGGATTAATTCAAGTCACACCATACCACAACTTAGATTCACCATTTTGGAAGTGGTAGAGAAACACAAGGGCATAGATCATAATGTAGCTTTGGCTCGGAGAGAGACATTTTGGATAAAAAAATTGGGAACACTAACTCCGGGTGGGCTCAATGATCAGTATGAGATGGTATGCTTCCTATGAACATTACATAACCTATGTACAGTACACAATGTATTTGGTTTGTTTCATTGAATTAAGATCTCAAAGTCTTTCATATCAATAACATTGATATTTTAGAAATATGTACTAGATTTGTTTAGCAAGTACCATTTGTCAACAGTTTTTGTACAGGATTGACACTAAATCCCACTATTCTTCCTTTTTCTTTATTTTCTATACTTGAGTTTCATTTCTATACAAACACACGTTTTGCTTATGATTCTTATATCGCACGCAGTTATTTTTTCCTCAGCGGCACCCGTCATTTAGAGATAGGTTTTCTGTAGAACGTACCACTATTTAAGGACGTAGCCCCGTACAGGATGTTTGCACCGGAAGCAATCGGGAGGTCAAAGGTCTCTGTACGCGTTAGCAGCAAGGTAGGCGCTTGCGCCTTTATGGCGTCTGACTTACACATTTTAACTTTTAGAACTCAAATGTGGAGTTTACACATTTCGTGATTCTTTTTTTATTAGAAACGGCTTTTTCACACAACAAGAATCAGAACTTCGGGACATTTCGTTCTATGTAACCACGAATAACGTTGTGGTAAGATTATAAACTCGTTTTTTTCAATAGTGTTTAGCACTACGAACACCAGTATCGTTACTTAAGATATTTTTTTTCCAAACCATTTTTATTAGGAGTTCGATCAGGTTTAAGCACAGCCCTCCACAATCAGGAGGAGACTGTCAACAGTAGATACGAAAAGACACATCATTGGCACAGCATCGAACCCAATGCATGAAGCTAATTTTTCAAAAATACTCCCACCCACCTACCCCAAAACTCCCACTAACCCCGTCCACTACCCACCCCTTATCCCACCCTAACCCTGTGCACGTGATCATGAGTCAACCATAAGAGAAGGTGTACAAATGCGGAGCCGGCCAACGGCCTAGGGTGCAGGGTCAACATCCTATGGTAATGCATCGTCCATGTCCATAGGAGGGTCGAGAGGCAGGCCCCTATAGTCTGCCCACCGTTTCCATATTTTGAAATGTTTGCGGGGACAGCACCGAGCCTCAAAAACTGGCTGTTCCAAACCCATGATGAAGTCCAGGCCCGCCCTCCAGGCACTGAGGGGGGGGGCCCGCTCGCTCTTCCAGGCCTGTGCCAGGTCCCTCTTCGCTACCACCAGCCCCAGCAGCAACAGATGGCGCTTGTATATGTTGCCCCCAACATTTTCTAGGACGTGAAGAAGGCCCAGCCTAGGGGTACGGGGCAGGTCCCACCCCAGCACCTCAGACAGGCAATCCCAGACCCCGGCCCAGAACCGAGTCAACCGCACACAAGACCACACAGTGTGAAAAAGGGTGCCTCTCTCCGAACCACATCTCAGGCATTCCGGGGTTGCAATCAGGCCCGCCCGCCACAAACGGTCCCTTGTGAAATAAGCTTGATGCAGATATTTGAACTGAATGAAGCGGAGGCGGACTGCAATGGCAGCCCCCCGGGGGGATTCAAGGGCCTCGCGCCAGTCGTCTTCGTCCAAGGGGCCAACATCGGCCTCCCATAGGGCCTTCAGTGTCGAGAGCGAGGGGGAGCAGTGCGTGACCAAGGAGCGGTAAATCTGGGAGACTTTTTTGTCACCCAAATCTCCCATAAACAGCTTCGCCTCAATGGGACTGAAGTCTGGGAGCTGCTCCAGCCCCACCAGGCTAGGAGTAAGAGCGTGACGAAATTGGAGATAACGAAAGAACTGGGACCTGGGCATGTTGAACTCAGCACTCAGTTCCTGAAAGGATTTAAGAGTGGTGCCGGAGAGGACATGCCCCAGGGACGAGACCCCTATTGCGTCCCAGCCGTCGAAGCCCTGCAGCGACGCCAGCGCCGGCAGCAGGCCATTACGCCACAACGGAGTCTCCGCCGTCAGTTTACCCCACCAGCCCATGCGGTGCAGGGCCCTCCGCCAGACAGCAAAAACCACCTGGGTGACTCGTGGGAGCAGCCGCCTCCTCCTGGCCGAGTACAACAACGTATGAAGGGAGGCGTCGCCCATTAGAGAGTGCTCCAGTGCATAGGCAGGGTCACAGCGGTCCCCATACCACCACTCGTTGAGCACCAGGAGATGGGAGGCCTGATAGTAGGACAGCATATCCGCGGTAGCCAAGCCGCCGCAGTAAGTAGAGAGGAAGCACGTACGGAGCGCCACCCTGGAGGCACCTCCAGCCCACAGGAACCTGCCCAACACAGAGTCAACACTGCGAAACCACTGCGGATCAATCGGGTAGGGATGATTCTGCAGCTGGTAAAGGAGACGGGGCAAGGCCACCATCTTAAAGATGGCCGATCGACCGTAAATGTTAAGAGGCATACGTGTCCACGTCTTGATGTCCAACTGGACCCGGTCCCAAACCGGTTGAATGTTCCGGCTCCACGCCTCCGTGGGCGAGGCAGAGAGGAAAACTCCCATATATTTCACTCCCTCCACTGCGATCCGAAGGGACGCAGCCCATGGAAAGTCCACCGCGCCACCACCCAGCACCCATAAGGTCGACTTGTGTGGGTTAAGGAAGAGCCCCGACGCTTGACCAAAGCCCTGCATCAATTCCAGAACCCGCGGGCCCGTATTCTGCAGGTCGGTCATGAAGAACAGCACATAGTCCGCATACAAGGCGATGCGGTCCGCATGATCCACGCTCCAGACAAAGCCACGATACAGCGCATCATTGCGAACCCTGGCGGCCAGCGGCTCCATGGCCAGCGCAAAGAGGTAGGAGGAAAGCGGACACCCCTGACGCGTGCCCCGAGTCACTGGGAACCGAGCCGAGGCCGCCCCCGAGATCCGCACCGAGGCCGTAACCTCAGTGTAGAGCAGGCGGACGTATGAGATGAAGACCGGGCCGAGGTTCAGCAGCGGTAGAAGGGTGAAGAGGAAAGTCCAGCTGACTGAATCAAAGGCGCTATCAATGTCAGCCAGCAACAACGCCGCCTGATCCTCCGAAGCTCCGATAGCATCAATCGCCGCCTGCGCCCGCCGTTTATTGTGCCGGGTCGCCCGGCGCGGCATAAAGCCAGCCTGATCAGGATGAACAAGGGCAGAGATATGGGGAAGCAAGCGATTCGCGAGCGCTTTGGCCAGAAGCTTGGCCTCGGAGTTGATAAGGGAAATGGGCCGATAAGAGTCATGGCGGTCCGGTGGCCTTCCCGGCTTCTGGAACACGACGATTTCGGCATGACGCCAGTCTGGTGGGAGGCGGCCCCGCTCTCGCGCCAGCTCCAATGCACGCAGGTAGTGCGGCCCGAGCTGTAGATGGAATTTCTTATAGAATTCTCTGGGAAAGCCGCTCGGTCCCGGTGCCTTGCCCACATTCAGCTGACCCAGTGCGTCCCCGAGCTCCTCAGCCGTCAGGGGGAGATCTAGGGCGTCACGCACCTCGTCAGACACAGCAGCTGGGGGGACCAATGTGAGATAATCTGCAATAGCAGCGGGGGAGAGAGTTTCCCGGGAGGCATATTGACGCCCATAATAGTGCGCGAAGCTCGCGGCCAGAGTGGCCGGGTCTGTGATTGCCACACCTGCGGCATCAACGAGACCCGGGAGCGTAATGGGCTGCAAGGTTTGTTGACAAAGCCGATGGAGCATTGTGCATGACTTGTCACCCCACTGGTAAACCCGGCTACGGGTGGCCAGCCACGCCTGGCGAGCCTCGTTCAATAAGACCGAGGAGTATGTTTGTTGCGCCTGCAGGAGCCGTCGCAGGGTGATGTCATCCGCTGCATCTCTGTGGCGAGCCTCTAGTTCTTCCACCCGCCCCGCCACAGCGGCTATGCCCTCCAGCCGAGCCCGACGAGCAGACGTACACCATGCCAGATCAATACCTCGCAGAGTGGGCTTCATGGCCTCCCAGACAGTCACCGCGTCCACATCCACTGCAAGATTGTCCTGCCAGTATTGGGCGATAGCGCCACGAAGATGTTGGGAATAGTCAGGTCGCTGCAGATGCCACGCGGACATCCGCCATCTGAAGGGCTGGTGCGGTCTATGCAGGTCTATCTGGACCGCTACCGGGGAATGGTCGGAGAGCCCGCGAGGCCGAATCGCCGCACCTTTCCCTCTGGCAAGGAAAGCCCTCGGGACAAAGACATAGTCCAGGCGTGAAAGGGAGCCATGAACTGCCGAGACATATGTGTACTCGCGGCGCTCTGCATGTAAATGCCTCCACACATCCGCCCATCCCAGTACATCCATCATAGCCCCCAACCGCGTAGGGGGGGGGCAGGCGCCACCCCAGGCCTCCGCTGTCGGTCCACAGCCACATCCACAACATCGTTCCAGTCGCCACCAATCACCGCCAGGGAGTCGGGGAGTTCAGCCCATAAGGCAAATAACCGCTCAGCCAAGGCCCATTGCAGGGGGGGGGAGCATATACACATCCAAACACCACGGGCTCCGCACCAACCTTCCCTTGAATAAACACAAAGCGCCCCTGGGGGTCGAGCCACTGACGCTCGTGAGTGTATGCCAGCCGCCTATGAATAAGTATGGCCACCCCCCCGGAACCCCTGGCAAACCCGGCATGGAACACCTGGTGGAAGCCAAAGCGCTGGAGACTGAGGGCCTTCGTACCCAGCATGTGTGTTTCCTGAAGCATGAGCACATCTGCAAGATCCCTTTTGGCCCAGCGAAGTACCGCCCCCCGTTTAATCTTATCCAAGAGACCTCGGACATTCCAGCTAAGAACATGCATGGAGGCGCCAGAAGGCGCCAAACGAGGGACATCAACCATCATCACGACTCATCCAACCCCACAATCCCCGGCCCCCGGCCCAGGCCCCAACCCCCACAGTAGCATAGGTCAGAGAGATCACGTGCACCCCAACGAACAATACCCCAATACCCACAACCCCCACAATGCCAACCCCCCCAACACGCCACCAAACAACCCCAAACCCCCCACCCCAATACCTCAAGAAACAATGAAGTATCTGTCGCGGCATACGGTACTTCAGGCACAAAACAGAGCGCCAAAAGTCAGGCATGCCAATGGATCATGGGCGGAAAATCCGTTCCGCTCGCGGATTTTGCGGATTTTCGGGAAATCCGCAATCCGCGAGATTTGCGAATCTCCCGCAAAATCCGCAAATCCGCGAGCAGCGGATTTTGCTCGCACTGCTCGCACTGTTCGCGTGAGTTCGCGTGAGTTCGCGCCCCGCGAATAAGTGCAAAATTGCAGAAATACGATCTTAGCAAAACTGAAAGTAACTACTTACCAGGTTCAAAAGTTCAGGCTCATCATTTGTAGCCATTTCCTGTAGTGCTTCCTGAGGGGCCCCTCCAGAGTTCAGTTGAAACTATTATGTGACCCTGCTCTGAACCTCAGAATAGTTACACATATGCCACAAAGGTCCTGAATTACAGCTAAGGGAGACAAGCAGGAGCCAGGCTGGAAGTTAAAATCCATTAATCAGCCCCTAATTCATTATTGTCAGTTGGGGCAGGGCAGGTGTTGTAACTAATTTTGCAACAATGAAAGCACTTAGCAAGTGCAAAAGATCACTAATCAGGGCGCACTAAGGAAGCAGGTGCCAGCTAAAAAAATATTCTGTGACACATTAATCAGCCCCAAATTAATTCAGGTCACTTGAGGCAGGGAAGGTGTGCTTTGCTTTGCCGAAAATAATGTACACTGGACAACCAGAGGGTGTGGTGATGAAACAGAGGGTGGCATGGGTGGGCCAGAGGGTGGCATGAGTAGTCAGAGAGTGGCAGTGGTGACAGAGAGTGGCAGTGATGAAGAAGAGTGTCCCAAACAGGCTGGACACGTAGAAACAACAAGTTCGCGAAACTTGCGACCCGACAGGTAAGTTCGCAATTTGCGAAAGTGTACAAAACCCTCGCGAACTGGCAGAAACACGGGCGAACACAAAAAAAAAAAATCCGCAAATTCGCGGGAATTCGCGGATTTTGCGGATTGCGAATCCGCAAATCCGCAAAATTCGCGAACGCGAGATCCGCAAAATTCGCTCATGCTTACACACAACCCCCTAGCACCAACCAAGCACACACCCAAAAACTTCCCCCAACCCCAACAGGAGGAAGCAGCCCACAAAACATGCCCCATCCTTCCCCCCATCAATAAGCACAATCAATAATATTGCAAGATATAGTGCATTTGTCCACACGAGTCCCAGCTAGGCCCGTAAGAGCCAGGTAATACTGCACCAGATAAAGTCCAGATCGTCGTGCAGCAGGTCGCCGCCGCAGTAGGTGGCCACAATAGAGATGCAAGAGTCAAGGGTCAGAAGTCACGACCCCCCGCCAGAGTGATCCGTCTCCGGCTGTGTGTCCCCCAAAAGGGGGTCTCGAGACAGGGACCTCCGCCTCGAACGGGACTTGCGGTGTCGCTTCCCTTTGGCCTGTTGATCGCCCCGCTCCTGAGATGAACTGCAGGAGGAGCCGGAGTGCAGCCCCGGCTGGACGTGTGGACGAAGCCGGACCGCCTCATCTGTCCAGGCAAAGACAGCCTCCGGAGTGTCAAAGAAGTGGGTCCTCGAATTGTAGATGACACGGAGGCGGGCCGGGTACAGCAATGAGTATTGAAGTTTCAGGCCCCGGAGCCTGGCCTTGGCCGCCAGAAAAGAGTGCCGCATGCTGTTGAACCAACTTGGTATAGTCTGGGAAGATCATAATTTTGCAATTATCAAACAGCAGGGTGTCCTTGAGCCTCGCCTCCCGGAGGATGGCATCCCTGTCGTGGTAATTCAGGATCCGAGCAATGATCGGGCGAGGCCGCTCCCCAGCCGGGGGCTTCTGTGTCAGGGCGCGGTGGGCGCGTTCTACCACAAAACAGCTTGACAGGGCGTCCGGGGGTAACCAGCTCTCTAGCCACCGGGAAAGGAACACGTCCATAGGCCCCTTCTCGCATCCCTCCGGAAAGCCCACAAAGCGCAGATTGTTCCGCCGTGCCCGCCCTTCGGCGTCCTCCACACGGAGCGCTAGGCCCCGCTGCGTATGCTCCAGGTCGGCGACTCTCTTCTTCAGGGCACCGACATCACCCTCCACCGTCGTGACCCTGGTTTCTGCCTCCGTGATGCGAGCAACCGCGTTGCGGAGGTCCTGGCGCAGCAGCATCACATCGGCGCCCACTGCGCCGATCTTCGCATCCAACATGTCACGGGATTGCGTGATGGCCGTTAGCAGCGCTGCATTGTCCGGGCCCGCCGCCTGACTCCCTCTGGCCGCCCCAGCACCATTCCCGGGGCCGGTGAACTTGTCGATGGGTCCCGTAGTGGCTGTATTGAGACCGCCTTTGCCTCTCGTCATGGCCGCCGGCGCGGTAGTCCGACGAGAGATACTCGCTATGGGTCACCCCACGGAAGCAGGCAGCAGATGGGACGTCCACGGCACCGCCGTCCCTCGGGTCCAGCTCGCCCCAGTTCGCCAAGAGATAGACCAGACCCAGGGGGGGGCACACTCCACCGAGGCGCAGGGACCACCAGGCAAGGGCCCAAGGCTGAATCGCCGGATTGGCGCCACCAGATCTTCCATCCCTGGAAACGCCGCTGCCCCACGAGAGCGTCAGGGCAGGTTGATCAGGATACACTTCTGGTCCACACCACCAATGCGTCGGGACCCCACTCCACAGGGTATGGTCACGAGTCCAAGTCTCTCGGCTCCAGTGACTCCGCTCCGGCGGCGCGGACTGAGATGGATGACGCCCAGGGCGTCCCGGCGGGCAGGAAAAAAATCGAGGCCCCGGCTCACCACGCGGCAGGTAGGCCCAGCAAGGACGGCTCCCGATGGTCGCGCCAGCGGGCGTCCAGAGCTCCAAGAACCACACCACCGGGATCCACCGGACTCCAGTAAACTCCTGCACCAGTAGAGATGGGGGAAGAGGGTGTAGGGCAAGGATAAATTAGCGGATAAGGATCGGGCCGGCAGGAGCTCTACAGAGCCGCGTCCGCCATCTTCGCCCTCGAAGCCACGCCCTCTACCTAAGATATTTTTACTTGTCACAGACCTGATCACCTTAAACGACTTGTTTAAACCTGTATATACGGTTTCAAGTATTAGCCAGGTACAGAGAGCATACTTTTAATCATTGTACTCTAACACTGGGTATGCACGGAGGTTTTGAGAATTTCATTAGGGTGTTGGCTTTTCTCTTCTATCCCCTTTTACACACATTGACACTCTGTTTATCTTTTATATGCTCATCCTGGGAATTGGTGTTAATTCTAAATTTCTATGTACATGTTACCTTGAGCATCAGAAATATACTTCTTTTCATTTAACTTCACAGTGCCCGATTACGGAACTGATTTGGACAATACAGATACACTAATTTTGGATTCGCATCAACGTTTGAAAGTCCCCCGAAGAAGGGTCGAACATGACCCGAAATGCATTGGGAAATGTTATACTTTTTGTTTATTGAACTGTCTAACCTTTGAATGTTATTATTATAAATGATTTGACTGTTAAGTTGACATCACGTTCTTATTACTTCAAGTATCTAAATATTTTTGTAGAAAATATGTACAAATAATGGTTAACTAAAAAAGTTTGAACCTTCCAAAAACGTGTGATTTTATCACTTTTTTGTATAATATTTGAGTAATTTTGATTAATCATGAAAAGTGTTCTGAAACCTTAGGGACATTAGGAGTGAGCTCCCGGTCAGACCTAGTTTACACTAGGCCTCTACATAGCAGTTTCATTCACAGTTGTGGGCTCAACTGACCACTGGGTAGCTCCCGATACAGATCCAAATCCTTTTAAAACATAACCTAAATCTGGGATTAAATAGGTGTGCAGGCTAGACTCTTACATTGCAGCAGTAGAGAATACTCAACAGATTTTTTAGGCCAACAACAAAGACGCCAACATAGGGGATTCAGAACACGGGGGAGGGGACGTCCTGGCAATACCCAAACAGGTAATACAATGAGCAGACCATACATGCGAATACGCAGCCACAAACATTGGGAATAGAGAATAGGAACCATAATAAAGCCCCTATTATTAATCTCTCAGATAAAATATTGACACCTCATGAAGTTAGTGTTTTAGAAAAGGGATTAGGATTTGCCCCAAGCACACAAGGGTAACGATATACAATAGAAAGAGATGTCAGAGATCTGTTTAGGAAGATTAGAATAAAAAAATTATTTGAAGGCTAAGAGGAAAGACCAACAAATAATAAATCCGGCCTTAAACCCCCATCTACCTGGACCCCCAATACGGGGATGGTAGGCCAGGAAGTTGACTTTTTTAAAAAAGTGATCATAAGTGGTCTAGAAAAATTATTAGATACCAAAGTATGGACACCCAATAACTTATCCAAGATGGAAAGGGAGGCACTAAAAAACCTGTCTACCTGTGAAGATATAATTATAAAAGCAGGTGACAAGGGGGGAAGTATCGTGATTATGTCAAAAGAAGATTATGACCAACAAATGTTAAAATTGTTAGAAAACAGGACACACTATAAGCCATCTAGTGTCAAGGACTGGGATAATCTGAAGAAGAAAGTGAGGGATATGGTTAGCCATGCTAAGGAAGATGATATCATCAGTGAGGAGGAATACCGGTTTTTAATAAATGATCACCCTAAAGTACCTGCCCTATACGGGCTTCCCAAGGTACACAAGAACATGGAGGACCCACCCATGCGTCCTATTGTATCGGGAATAGAATCTTTACCTGAACCATTAAGCAAATATGTTGACCATTTTATTCAACCCTTGGTAGCTCTCTTACCGTCGTACATAAAAGATGCGACACACATGATTTCAAAAATAGAGGGTATCGAGCTCAACAAAAACACACAATGGCTTGTGTGTTTAGACATTGAATCTCTTTATACTAATATTCCGCAGAAAGATACAGTGAGCATGGTGGAGGAAATTTTAAGAAATGATGAGGAAGATTTGTCACCAGCTAATACTTTCAATAGTGATTGTATAGAGATCATTCTGAAAAACAACATCTTTTTATTTAAGAAAGATTACTACTGCCAAACTAAGGGTACGAGCATGGGAGCCACTTGTGCTCCCAGCCTAGCATGCCTTTATGTAGGCAAATTTGAAAAACAACATATCTACAATGAAATTAGTCTCTTCTTTGAAAACGTGAAACACTGGTCTAAGTTTATAGATAATATTTTCTTCATTTGGGATGGAAGTGAGGAAGACCTAGTCAGCTTTTTGGAGTGGTTAAACTGTGGAGACTCAAACTTAAAATTTACTTTAAGTAAAAGCCAACAAGCGGTTTACTTTTTCGATATTAAGATCATTGAAAAGGATGGCATCCTAAATATAGAATTATATGTCAAGCCCTCAGATAGAAACACCCTCCTCCACCACACTAGCTATCATCCAAACTGCCAAAAAGATGGGATACCTTTTAGCCAATTCTTGCGGATTAGACGCAATTGTAGCTATAGGCAAACCTTTGAAAAACACGCTGAAACATTAAAAGTCAAGCTGACACAAAGAGGCTACCCTAAGCGCCTAATAAAAGAAGCATATAAACGTGCGAAAGACTATCATCGAGATAGCCTTTTTGAAAATAAGGAAAAATCTAAAGAACAAAAAAACGAAATAGTAATGGTATCTGTTTTTAATAGTCTCAGCAATAAAGTAAAGAATCTGATTAATAAAAATTGGTCAATACTTAACAAAAAAGATTCAGCACCTATGTCTAAGCCAATATATGCCTATAGAAGGTACAGAACAATTAGGAACCACTTAGTACAAACTTACAGAGAACCGAAAACCTCAAGTCTTAGACATGTAATACACAACACTCCCATCAGAGGCAATTTGCCTTGTGGGACATTTTCACATTGTAATAACATTGTGAAATCCGACAAGTTGAAAATAAATGGAATCTCCCACTGGATGAACGACCATGTGAATTGTCGAACTTCCAATGTGGTGTATTTGTTGTTCTGCCCCTGCAACAAGTGCTATGTAGGGGAAACGGGGCAAGAAATGTGCCAAAGACTGACGGAACATCAATCCGCACTAAAAAATCTAAAAAAGAATGCACCACTAGTAGAACATTGGATTGCTGCAAAACATGGAATTGATGAAATCAAGTGGTTCATTCTTGAGAAACTCAAAATATCAGCATGGGGAGGAGACATGAGTAAAAAACGCAAACTAAGAGAACAGTTTTTCATGTCTAAGTTTAAGACATACTACTGCAGGACTAAATTGTCGAGAGGAATGGGAAAGACTAATTAGGTAATGCTGCACTTGACTATAGATGTAGGCAATAAGAATACTGTTCATAGAGAAGCCATATAATCATTAAAAGAGAAAAATATATATGATATACAGAAGAAAAGATAAGTGAGCTTGATATATTTCTGACCTAGTTAGGTTCTTGACAACCAAGTGAGCAACAAGGATAAAACTGGGGAGGGTTCTAAGACCAAGCAAAGAATAGGTAGAGAGATACTTAAAAAAATTATATACACTGGAGGGTGAAATTTATTAATTTTCAGTGATGCATGATCCTCAAGAATGCACACAATGTTTAACAAAATGTCAAATTATTTATGCGGTAAATCACAGAGAATCATGTTCCATATGTTTTGTAAAAATAACCTACTGGAAATGAAAAACACAAAGTGATGCATGCACTCTAATAGGGAGAAAACTTTATTGTATCCCTGTGACCATTGAGAATAAATATATATATTTGCCACTCCTTAGGCAATTAGTAATATTATGCACGAGTTCTGAAAAATGGAAAAATGAGGAATACATCAATCAATCGGATACACTTAAAAGATCTTACGGTACAAGCATACAGTCTAAACGAATAGCTTGGAGCGCGATATTGTATAATATCTTCTTTAAATCGAGGCTTAAATTCGAGGAGCCCTTTACCCACAGTAAACAAACTACTAACATGGAGTTACGTAGTTCGTGAAACCAATAGGGCAGTAGTTTACCGAATGTAAACAAACTACCAAAATGGAGGCTCTCGTGGAACGAGACAGGCTATAAACACGTAAAACCATAATCAGTCGGTTCTTTTCGATGTAGTGTGGCAATCGATTAACAGTATATACTACAATATAAGTTATGAGGTAAAACAATTATTTAGTCAACAAAAAGGATATGCTCTCAGGTTTGAAGCGTACCAGAATATGTTAAATGGACGTAAGGCGTGGCAAACGGTGCGCACGTAATTGACTAATTGTGACTAATTGATCAATTACGGTTATAGGGGAGCTATATATAAACTCGGCAGCCGGCGTGCTCTCTCATTCCATCCCCGGGAGAGAGGACGTGTCAGCAGCTCCGTGTGCGATAAAACGAGGTAAGCGGTATGAATGCACAGAACAGACTTTGTAGGATTCGAGTGCAGACTAAATGAGTGCAGCTTAGTTTAAATGCTGTTAGTTTAAAATGTTTGTGCACTGCTTGGTAAATAGACAATAAAGCAGTCTTGTATCGATACCAGCGCCCAACAATTTTGAGGGGGGCATGCGCAGTGAATATGGGAAGACCTTTAGGCCATATCTACCGTGCATCTGATTAAAACAACACAAATTTAGGCATAACGATAGCGCACAAGAAAGTCTGAGGTTTACTGAATTTAAGTTTACACCGTGTGCTAATATCCCACGGGTAAAAGTAATAAACCGAAGCAATAAAGATCACAGGAATACTGCATGTGAATATTGTTCCACCTAGAGCACTAAGAAACAAACCACCCTTTTTTAAATCAATAACAAGGACTACTTACAATAAGAGTACCCTTATTTAAAAATTAAAACCAAGTATTTCTCTTATATCCAGGTATCCTTGTGAGAAAGATATTTTCCAAACAATTATACGTGGGATTAAAAGTGAAGAAATCCCCAATACGAACTGAAGTTCTGCCTTTGAATCTTAAACAGGGACTTCATACACGATACTAAAAGGTATGTTTGGGTTCTGTCTTAGTGTAAGTACTATAAGGGCTTTGACATTGAAGGACAGACAGATAAATGTGTAAAATGTTCTCCTATTGGTTAAACCCAAGTCAACAGCCACGAGAGATCTTGCGCAGATTGAAAGTCGCAAGATATACGTTAGACACAAGAAAGATTATTCTCCCTGTTTTAAGTAAGTGCGAACCAGGAATTTTCCCCATTGGCTTGAGATATGGCAACCATGAGAGGGGATCATTAATTTGGGTATTCTATCTTTTTATAGAAACACAGATTGCTAGATACCCATCCACTCGTGTAGAGGACCCAGAATCATTTAATCCTCAAAAGTGTGGAATTCTTAAGTAAGAAGACGGATGGCAAAATAATCTAAGTAAGACTGCCCTCCCAATTCTAAAATTAAATAATATAATGAAGTGACCCGATAGAAAGCATGCACTTAACTGGAAATAATGTAATTTGCTCTCAATCAGTTACTAGTTATTAATTGAAGGTATTCGTTTTTAGAATGAAGATCATTTGTTTTTAAATATTAGTCAGTCCTGAAGAAGGTGTAATAACAACACAACACATCGAAACGCGTTGACAAAGGACTCTCTTCAATCAAATGTTATGATGCAAAAAAAAATGTTATGTATGATTTTTAAACTGTGTAACAATTGTTTTAGTTTGAGTAAAATTAGAATAGGAATTACCATATGTATTAGAGTAGGATCAATTTTGAACATATGTTTAAAAGAAATGTGATGTTATAAATGTGATTATAATGATTTATGAGAATAACATTTTTTTGATCGACATAAGAAATTCCAGTGTTTGTGCAGAAATAACTATCTGAGCCAGATTTGACTACTAGTAAAGTAAGATTAGTGTGTAGGCCTTTTGGTCACAAATGGAAAGTCACGTTTGAACACCAGTAAAGCGAGATTAGTGTGTAGGCCTGTTGGCCACATATGGAATGCTAATACAAAAAGGAATTTCTTTTGATACTGTTGTGTATAACGTCAAATTGCGAGCCACAGTTGAAGCAGCCTATATTATGTTATCATTGTAAGTTTGAGCGGGAGCTGACCTGGAGCTGAATGACAGTGGGTTTTGAGTTGGCGGTCAATATGACGAAATAAAACACGTCTCCCAAACATTCACCGAATTCAACGACTGGTAAGCTTGACAATCTGTATGTGTTATGTTAATGTTAATGCCATTTATAATGCGCTCAAATCACCCCGAGGGGTATCTCGGCGTGACTAGACAGACAAGCAGCATAGCGCAGCCAGCTCAGAACACAACTATCTTCAATAGTTTCCTGAAGCAAAAATGATCCGTACAGGTCCTAATATAGTGTGGTAGCTTACTCCAATACAAAGGGGTCAAATAGGAAAAGGACCTGCTGCCCAAGCAGGCCTTCTTAATTCCTGGGATACTTAACAGTGATTTGTCACTTGATCTCAACAGTCTGGCGGATGGTACTGTCTAAGTTTGGTGGACAATTAAGCAGAGCCATGACCAGTCAAGTCTTTGTGTGTAAGACAACACAGTTTGAAGATAATTCTCTTTCGAACTGGAAGCCAATGAAGGGTTAGAAGGAGGGGCACAGAGGCGGTCATAGCAGGAAGATTACAAATAAGGCACGTGCAGTATTCTGCACCACCTGCAGTTTAGATTGCATCATCTCATTATCAGAAGCCAGCAACACATTGCAGTAATCCAGGCGACTAATCACCAGGGCCTGGACTACTGTTTTTCTAGTAGAGAATGGGATGAAGGGGAGTACTCTTCTCAGCAGGTGCATAATATGGAAATAGGACCCAAAGGTAGGCATCGCCTGTTCTTCCATTGAAAGAGGTTGGTCCATGCTTACTCCCAGGTCTTAACCAACAACATTGGTGAGGGAGCAGTCCCAAGTTCAGCTGACCATCAGTCAGCAGACCATATTTGTTGTGCCTTGCCAAATAACATAATCTCTGTGTGCTCCACGTTACGCTGGAGACAGTTTCTGTCATCCGTGAGGCAATTTCCCTCAGTCCTTCTAAAAATCATTGTTTTGTTTTAAGTAGGTCTTTATCAAAGGAGGTTACTAACTGTGTAGCGTCAGCATAAGTAATGATTTCAAAACCGAAAGCTCTTACAATCTTGGTAAGAAGGGCCACATATATGTAGAAGAGCAGCGGGCTAAGACATGAGCCATGGGAAACCCTTTTTCTAAAGGTACAGTGCCGTATTTAAAAGAACCAAGGATGATGGTTAGGTTCTGTTAGACAAAAAATCTCTGCGCACTTTAGGGCTGTCCCATGAATGTCAATCTCCTGTATCCCATGTAATAGTTTAGAATGGGATACTGTGTCAAATGCCGCTGACGGATCGAGTAATATTAGCATAGCTGGAATATTTGCATCTAACGAGCATCTGATATGGTCCGTCACCGAAAGCAAGGCAGGCCCAGTACTATGGGATGGCCTGAAACCCGATTGTGAGCAGTCTAAGATGTTATTAGTTTTAAGGAACTCTGAAAGAGCTTGCCCATAAAGGAAGCAATGAGACTGTACGATAATTAGAGAGGTTAGACGGTGATTAGGTTTCTTTAGAATTGGCCTAACCTGGGCCTCCTTCCTGTAGGCCAGGATTTTCCAAAAGGAAAGGGCGGCAGTGATGTTGGGGGGACCAATATCCATAGGCCTGATTTGGCTGAGACAAGAAGAGCCCTCTGGATTTCTTTTAAGGAGAATGTATGACTTTCTTAAACCCCATAATGTTCTAGAGATTGTAGCACAAACTCAAACGACCTTCTTTCACTTCAAGAGGGATATTGTGTCAGCAAGGAGACTAATATCCTTCGACACCACGCCCTCATCACGTCACTCTTTTAAAATCTTCTGGATTAACTCTTCCAGGGCACTTGCTAATGTACAGCGTGGTCGCCCTGGAGCCCACCTAACTGTATTTACCCGCATGTGCTGTTTTATCATCCCAGGTCATTAAGGATTGTTTTTACCTCCGTGCCACAGGGTCAAGCTGTGTTCTCTTTACTGGATGCTTGCTTTGCTGAAATAGCATGATTAGCCTTCCCAGTGCCGGGGCACGATACACAGAGCACGGTCGGGCGTCCTTATCTCACTTCAAGGTCAGAGGCTAACGCGGCTGTTTCTACCTCGCCAGCATCCCTTCTAGTTATGTTTCAAGAGAGGTTGAGCGGTACGTGCAGGTGGCACTAGCTTAAGCACTGCCATTTGTGCAAATATTGCTATCCTGGATACAGTTTAATTGCTAAAAAAAGAAGAGACCTGCGTCTGAGAGGTGAGACATACAAGAAGGAACTGTTCTTCAATGTTTGCATGCATGTAAGTGTTGTACATGAACTAATTTATCCCGCCTCCAAAGTATTTAATTTAGATTTGCCACAGCAGCGCCAAATAAGCTCCAAAGTGAATATGGATTATGCAAAACAAAAGGGGTTCTCTGGGTAGTTGACCTTGTAGTTGGAGAGCAGTCCACAAACAATTGTTTTTTTCTAATGTGCAAATTCTGTCAAAGTCTTTAGGCGCTGGTTTAGCACAATATAATCCCTGAACCAGGAGTGGCTTTTGTTATTTTCCCCGCTATACACAGTATTGAAGCGCAACAAATAATAAAAAAGCTTCCAAGTACATATGTCATAAAATTAAAGCGACGCTTGACACGTTGTGCCAGCTGGCCATTGGTGGCAAGGCATAAATGCTTGCTATGGATTGGACAAAACAAGCATGGCGAGCAGAACCGACTTCTGTTAAGAGACTAGGGGGCAGATTTATGAGGCCGTTGCGCCTCTTTGCGCCGCAATTGCATCACTTTTTTTGACGCAACTGCGGCGCAAACAATGCGCCCTATTTACAACGTCACGCATCTAGGAGATGCGTCACGTTGTAAAGCACTGCGCCATAAGGAGGCGTTCCTGCGCAGGGGGGGGCGTTCCTGCACTCCTGAAAGTGGCTGAGTGAAATCTATGAGATTTCACTCAGTCACTTTCTGGCCAATGCTGCGTCAAAACCCTGCGCCTGCTTGAAGCAGGCGTAGGTCTTGATGCAGCATTAGTTGAATGGGGCACCCCCCCCCCCCCCCCGAGCCTTGCTGGAGCTGCGTCGCGCTTGCGACGCAACTCCAGTAATGCGCCACATTTCCGGCACAGATGCGTCACGCATCTGTGCCGTTTTTGCACCATGGGTGGCGTAGCTGTAGCGCACTGTGGCGCACGTTAACTGGCGCATCCCTCGGGATGCGCCAGTTAACATAAATCTGCCTCTAGATGCTTTTTCACATGAGAATATATTGAAAAACAGAGGCAAATGGTGCATTTTGAAGTAGCATTACCTCGAAACAGGTACAAATCAGACGTTTCGAAGTTGCACTAATTAAATGTGCCATTGTAATTGTGTTCCCGCCAAACTTACCCTCAGGGTTGTTTGTGTCAAAACAGTGCATTTTACGAACAATTTCCCAGAAAAATGGCTACAGAGCCATATTTAATGCATGTAGTTAAAAAATGTTTGCAATTTAATTTGAAATGACTATAATTTTTCAAAAGTTGGAAACATCTGACAATCATCTACTATATAGTTGAGTATTGAGCTTCACATACCTTACATTTTCGTACATTACAGGCGCATTCAGAAATTCTACTTCTTAAGTTACAAAGACTTTACAGCATCAGAAATTTGAGAGATGTCTTCGATATTTTATAAACAGGTCGTGGCAGGGGTAGTCAGTCCTTAAATATTAGCTGTTATGTTTTCGAAAATGTCAGTCAGATACCAAATACCGATTTTTGATTTCCCCTTATGCTGTTATTTAGTGCTGCCATACACGAACAGATTTCAAATTTAATCGACATCATTATGATAAAGCTTGCCACAAATATGTCAAATAGCTCCAACGTAAACTAAGGAGGGCACTACAGTGGCAGAGCTAGCTGACAACGTGTTCCCAATCTGTAAAGATGGAACCTCTTCACCCTCAATTACCATTAGGCCCTCGGATTGCACAAATAGGTCTTGATTGCACCCTTTATTTCAAAACTGATCTTCATTAGTCCATGGATACCATTGTGTTATACCAGAATGATATGGCGGATAGCCAAAATATTATTCTCTATGCCCTAAATATATCAAGCACAGTCACCATTCACCTAGGCCCACGTTATTTTAGGGATAGCTACAAGCGTTTCCAGAATATCCACACAAAGGATTATTATTATTATTATTATTATTATTATTATTATTATTATTATTATTATTATTATTATTATTATTATTATTATTTAAACATTTGTTAGGCGCAGGACGAATCATCCCCACAGGGATCTCTCGATACCACACAGTCAGAGGCAGAAAGGGAAAAAGAAGCTAAATTAGTGACTAAACAACCATGTTTTCAGACGTTTTTAAACAGCCCAAATGTAGGGCTGGCACGGACATCGTCTGGCAGCCTGTTCCAATGGTAGGGTGCAAGATTAGAAAAGGAGCGCCCTCCCATTCTAGTTTTGTTAATCCTCATTGGACACAACAGACCACGATTGCTTGACCTTAATTGCCGGCAAGGTATATAGGGTATCAGTTTTTTTCCTAAGGCAGGCCGGAGCCTACCCCTGTAGCAGTTTAAATACCAGACACAGAAGCTTAAACAGAGCTCGCTTCCTAATGGGCAGCCAATGAAGTAGGCGCAGAAGGGGTTCCGAAGACGAGCAGGGTGGCCGGTTAATAGCAAGACGTGCAGCAGTATTCTGCATGATCTGCAGTCTAGAAAGAAGATCTTCCCTGATCCCTACCAAGTACAGAGTTGCCGTAATCCAGCCTGTTCCCTAGAAGAGCCTGAATGAGCGACTTTCTTGCTGAAAGGGGAATCCATGGAAAGATCTTTTTCAGCAATGCATCAGGCCAAAGCAAGTGCCCGAGACGCTGTTCACGTGATGTTCCATGGAAAGTTTATTACCCACAATGACACCTAAGTTTCTCACCCATTTGTTTGCGGAGGGGGTAAAAAGCTAGCTGTCATCCAGGCTGCCATCATTAGCATGCACTTTTTGAATCTTTCTCTGGTCAATGTGGGATCTGAATCAACGGTAATAATAAGATGTGTATCATCCGCATACAATACGGTGTCAAAAACACAACGTCTTATAATGGAGACCAGAGAGATACATAGATGTTAAATAACGTGGGGCTTAAGATGGAGCCCTGTGGGATCTCTTTATCCACAGCTGAAGTCTGGGAGGTAAACGACTCCAGCAGAAATTGCTTCATTCTGTTGGCAAGGAAGCTTTAAACCAACTAAGTGCCATTCCACTGACACCAATCTCTCGTAGTCTATACACTAGGGTTTGATGAGAGATGGTGTCGAATGCAGCCGACAGATCAAGAAGAATCAGCATGGTAGAGGTCTCATTGTCCAGAGCCAGCTTGATTGTATCTATGACTTCAGTTAATGCAGACTCTGTACTGTGTGATGCCCGGAAACCTGACTGGGAGGGATCAAGCAGATTATTTGATTCCAAATATTGAACTAACTGCTTATTCACTAAGGCTTCCATGACTTTAAAGAGCAGAGGGAGAAGAGAGATTATGTAAACAACAAGAGAGAAAGGGTCAGAAAGCCACTCTTACACCCCTTAAAGTTACTAAATCCAAATCAACAGAAGAGTGACAACAAAGATACAAATGCAGAAAGAGAGCCAGTAAAATAGTTCAGTTACTACCACAAAAGTTCCAAAAAAGGAAGGAAAAGACAAACAGCCAGTAAGTTTTGCATGCACTGAATGGAAAAAAGAACCCTCAGGCATCAACTGAAAGTCGGTTGCCAGTTGTCTTCTTTGGGTTCTTATGGAATGTGTGATAATATCCAACAGTGATAGAAAAGTGAATTAAAAGGAGTATGGACTACTCCCCAAATTAGAGAAATTATTTTAATGAAGGGGTAGTTCTAACTATAGCAGAAACATGTCGACCTTTTGTTGTTTTTTCATGTATAGGACTTCTTGGTACAAACTAACATAACCATACGTATGTCCGCTTTCACTAATGTTTTTAATGGAGTTAGAACTACCCCTTCATTAAAATAATTTCTCTGCTAGGATCCTTCCTGTCTGCCTTCTTTGTCGCTCTGCGTAGTGTTAGGTTGCTTCTGCCTATCCTAAGCGGCGGGACGCCCCTTTGCTGGGGCAGCTGTGCGCTATAGAAGTTTGCGTAACATAACATAACACTGGAGTACACTGTGCAGACTGAAAACAACCTTCATTGATATTTGGGTTCAACTTAGAACAAAGTGTGTATACACGAAACAAGTTAAAGAATGTGAGTTCCAACTCCTCCCTTGCTCCAAAGTATGGCTCATTACATGTAATGGGGTGACCCTGTAACCCTCAGAACCTGTGTGGGTAATAGAACTATTAATAATAGTTCTGTAGAAACGAAATACACACTGATATAGTATTTCTTATTGGGTTACTTAGAGAATCCGTCCCTGCACGGGTACCAGGATATACCAATATAAACAAAGCACACTGACCAAATAGGAAATAAAGTTTTAGTCATATATTTCCATTATATCGGAATCATGTTAAAACATTAATTTTGCTGTCCAACAGAAACACATAAAACATATACACTACATAGACTTTGTGCAGAATTATTATACATTTAAAAACCAACATACATTGATGTCAAATCACACGGTTCTTTATCAAAGTCAACTATAATTGCAATAAACCAATAGGTACATCAATTAATTCTTGGGTCCTAGTGGGTTTTTGTATAGTTGATTCATGGAAAGAAGGAATGCGTCGACATTTCGACCCTGGGGGGGGCGATGCGCTGGTTGTGCGCATCAAGGGCGGGTCTTAATCAGGACTGTACAATGATGGGACAGCCTTGAATGAACCTTGGCTCCTCTTGGAAACCTGGTTCTGTATGATTAGAGTTGCTGGTCAGCCAACTCAGTCAACGCGATATCCTTCGACCTCATTGGTGGTTAATCTACCAGCTTGTGAAGATGAAAAGGGTATAGTTTCCTTGATTTCTGTTAGTATATCTTTATTCGGCAAATTTTCACCATAAAAGAATACAAATACATAACATTTCACTTCTAATAAAAGATTATAAAATGCAGTAAAAGCAATGACACATCATTCAACAGTTTACTGGCAGTAAAACGTCCTTAGCTAGTGGGACTTCCAGTTTGAGTTTTCAGCAAACGGCAACGCGTCGTCCACGCACTTCCTAAAAACTTGGCCACCCCACAGATCGTACTGGCAGATGAAGAGTCTGTAGAAAGCACACGTAATGCCTGGCTATGGCACCTCAGCCCTAATTCCCTACAAACGGGTTTCAACCAATATTTCCGTGCCCCTTTGTAAGCTGGGCAGGCGAAGAACAAATGAGCCACCGATTCCTTAGGGGCCGCACAACCCGGGCAAACACGCGAGTAAGCATCTGCATTCTTCCATCTACCCATAAACTCATACACCGGGAGCGTCCCATATCGTAATTTTAGGTACAGCGCTCGATCCAATGGTTTGGTTATTAAATCTAGAAAGGGTTCCATTTTACGCATACACTTAATAGACAAAAATTGGTCAGTCAGTGAGCCCAATTTCCTAGACCTCATAACGTTATTCTGTACCCAGTCCCAGTATAGTTTTTTTATGACATCTTTCGGTGGTGGCAACTGCAACTCCCATGCTTCTCTGAGACCCAAAGTGAAAACCAGTTCCTTCAGATTATTTAGCCATGCTATTTTTTTACAGGAGTCCAGTAATAGTAGTTCATCTAGCCCTTCTGCATACTTTGCCAGCTCTTCAGTTCTTCGTAATCGGGACCAGAATAACAACGGGCGAAGCCTCACCAAATCCTTTACTGGTTTTCTGCCCAGATCTAATCTTAAAGGGATCATTGGGGTAGACGTGGGAAGGGCTACCACTTTCCTAAAAAAATTATTTTCCGCTCTCATCAAGTCAGAAATCCCTTCAAACCCCCACAGCTCAGAGCCATAGAGTGCTGCTGGTAGAATCTGGCCCTCATAGATGGTCACAGCTGGGGAGACCGGTTTACTGGTTGACTCACGGATCTCCTTCAGCGTCACCCCGGATACTCTTTGATGGTTTAATAGCATTTTAGACAAATGATCCTTCCAGGTCATGTGGCTGTTGATCCGGACACCAAGATAGTCAAAAGACTCAACCAGTTCAAGGGGGGCGTTGTTAAGCACAAATTTATTTTTAAATCTTTTCGAGGGTGCAAAGGCCATCAGTTTGGTTTTCGCTGTGTTGATGGTTAAGCCTCTGTTGGTACAGAAGGAGCTAAACCGATTTAAGAGTTTTTGCAAGCCCACCGGGGATTTGGAAATTAGTAGGGTGTCGTCAGCGAAGAGAAGTGTGGGGATTCTCTCCCCCGCCAGGGATGGGGCATCCGACTCCTCCCCCATTAGATGATCCACCACTCCATTTACGAATAGGGAGAAGAGGGTCGGAGCCATGACGCATCCCTGACGCACACCTCTTCGCACAGGGATCCTATCTGTAAGTTGACCCTGGGATCCCCATCTCACCCTCGCATAGTTCCCCTCGTGTAGCTTAACGATTAGGCTCAGAAGACCACTGGGAATACCCATCTCTCTTAAAATTCCCCATAGTTTTGTGCGAGGGACCAGGTCAAATGCGGTTTTAAGATCAATGAACGCCATATACAAACTACCCTTCATAATAGTAACCGTCTTCCAATATATGGCGAACAGACGAAAGACCTGATCCATCGTACCTACCCTCCTTCTGAACCCCGCTTGTAAATGGGAGAGGATACTAGCCTCCTCTATCCAGTCGCCTACTCTTGAGATGATGACCCTGCCGACCACTTTCTGAATTATGTCTATCAGACTGATAGGTCTGTAGTTTGCAGGGTCATCTCTAGCCCCCTTCTTGTACACAGTGACTACCTCAGCCCCTTTCCAGGAGTCTGGTACCTGATGTCCCCTCGTAATCAGATTCATTATAATAGCGATTAGTTTAGCCCAGGCCTCCGGATCCGCCAACAATAGATCCCCAGGGATCCCATCCTGCCCAGCGGCTTTTTTTGGGGTTAGGTGCCTAATCGCCAATACTACTTCACCCGTTGAGAATAAAAGGTCGTTATCATCCACGGGGTCCCCTACACCCTGGCTATTCACCCCTGGACTAGTTATTTCTTCCGAGTCTCCATATAGAGATGAAAAATGTGTAAACCATTGCTGACAAGTTATATGATCAGCCAATGGTTGCGATCTTCTCTGCCTTGTTCCACTGACCAATTCCCAAAAGAGGTTTGGGTTCTTGCCACTCACTGCATTGGAAAGATCCTGCCAATGCTGTTCCTCCCACTCCCGTTTGGCCAATGATAATGCTTTCAAGTAATCCTTCCTGGCCACTCTAACCAGTGAAGGGTCCCCTGAAAGCAGAGCTTCTGTCAATTTTTTCCTTTTGCTTTTACAAAGGTCGTTATACCATACTTTGCTAAGAGTAGAGGGTATAGCAGGAGCCCTATTACCTTTCCTCTTAGAGATAAAAAATTGGCCAACTTGATCTATTGTGGTTTTATAGGCAGAGTCCAGGGAGGGGTATTGGGGGATGACGGTCCGATTTTCACCAACCCATATTTCTAAAGTGGAAGACAAGCCCTCAACCATTGCTTTAATACTTCCTATGTCGCCCTCATTGAGCTTAGCCTTATCCCATTTCAGCCTGCGATTGTTATTAAATGGGATAACTTCTTTAGTTGTTTTTAGGGTGACCACCCCTCGCCTGTCATTCAACACACCCCAGTGAAACTTGCAACACAGGGGATTATGGTCACTATCCTGGCTTGGGACGACCTCCATATCAATCAGGTCCGGCCAGAATCCAACATCCATTAGGATGTAATCGATTCTGGACGGGCCCGAAAGTCTATTAAAGGTCCATGCCCCTGACTGGTCGGATATAGTCCTACCATTCAGGGCTCTTAATTTATGGTCCCTTGTCAGTGCATTAATTTGTATGGCTCTAGGCGACCACTTCCTAACAGGGGGCAGTGAAAGGGATGGAATAGACCATTTTGAATCCTCCTCTTCGATTCCTAAAGGGTCGTCTCCGAGAAGGGGTTCAAATGTACAATTAAAGTCACCCCCCACCAGAATTTTAGCTGAGCAGGGGCAATTGGCTAAAGTCAAGTCCAAGGATGTTAGGGTCAAAGAGGGAGAGTCACCCTGTGTCCCTCTTGCGTAAACATTAAAAATGTCGAGCCTGACAACATCCTCCTCTCCTTTTGCCGAGAGGTGGAGTATATCATTACTCTCCACACTATGTCTTGTAACCACCCAACCCAAATCTATTTTTATCCAGACTACGAGACCGCCCGAAGGTCTGCCCTTTCCCTTGCTTACTGCGGGAACACAGTGGGTGATATACCCCGATTTATGTAGCGGAACAAAACTCCATGTCTCCTGAAACAGGCAGACATCGAACTGCTCAATTTGTGTGTGCCACTCCGGGATGTCTAACTTCCTCTTTAGCCCAGCAATGTTCCAGGAAAGGAGGTTTATTTCCCTCCTTCCTCCTGGCATAGAAGTATAACCCACCTTAGGCAACCTTTCATTAACCACCCTGGTCGAAGGGCGCCCCCCCTCCTGGGTTAGTGTGGTGAGGGTTGCAGAGCAGCCAGCCGTGCTCATCGCGGGCCCAGTTGGCCTGGAATCCTCTGTTATTACAATGGTGGTCACCATATGGTCAACAAATAGACTAACTTCTTCTTTACCAATGCTACCCCAGGGAGAATGAGAATCCTCAGCCCCTAGAGGTTCATTATCATTTCCCCCTCCCCCTTGCCCCCGCCTTCAATCGCATTCTTCCAGTCCTGACAACTGGGAAAACCGATTGTAGGTATCCAACGGGGTAAAGGGCATCAAGTGGTTCATACTAGGACCCTGGTTCAGCATGTGTCTATGGGGGACCATGGACCAGGCGGAGTGTAGATCTGTCACCCTATTCAGCTGATGGCCATACTGAAGTTGATTATTAATGTAGGGCGGAATAAAGGGCGGCCTATAACCTTGTGGTCTGTTTGAATGTTTAGAGTTAGTAACTTTTGACCTGGGATAAAAATATGTTAAGGCCCGTGGAATAACACAGGTTTCGCCATTCCCAGGTGGCCAGTTTAAGATGTAATCAACTGCCCGAGGGTCTCTAAAATTGACCACCACTAGGTCTCCCTCAATATCTTTAGTTCTACTCCCCAGCCAATTTATCCGTCTAACATGAACTATGTCCCCGTCTATATTAGGTGCTATCGGCCTATGCAACCTTAACCAATGGATAATTTTGTTTTTAAGGTCGGAGAATCCCTCCTTCTTGTTCTCAGATAGCTGCGGGACTCCCGTTAGGATCACCACGTAGGGCACGGCTTCTGGGGGAATCTCTACTTGTGGGATCTTTTTATGAGTCATTCTGCTTTTACCATCGTCCCCTTGTGCAATTTGATTGTTACTCGTTGGGGCCTTTAGGGGTGGTTTTGAGGGGCCTGCTCCCAACTCAGTAGCTGATGTTTTAGGTTGTTTAGATGGCGGTATATTGTGAGTTGGGGGCACGACTCCCCCCGAGGGCTGACAAGTTTGCTTAGCCAGAGCAGAAGTGGGAGGAATTCTAGATTTACTTTGCGGTGTGGTCGGAGGGGGTATCGGCTGTACCGCCACACTTCCTTTATTTTTGGTATGAGTAGCCATACTAGTTATGGCGGCTTCCAATATAGTTAATCTAATTTCTACCTTTTTGATAGACTCATTAATTGGTAAAAGGAGCGATCTTAACAAAAATTCCAGGTTCCCTGATACTGAGGCCGGAAGTGGAGGTGATGTAATAGGAGGGGTGACTCTAGTGATGTTATCAGGGACCTCGTCTTGTCTGGTTGCTAAAGCTGGACAAGAACCCGGTGTAGCAACTACCTGTGGAGTGTGTTCCTGCTCAACTACTGTAGGAGTCTCAGATGAGGTCTGAGTTTTAATCCCTTTACCAAAATCAACATGTGATGTTTTTGCTTTACCTGTGACCACCCTTTGTTTCCTTCTTTTTTTACTAGGGGGCGGGCGATGGATCTGGGCGACAGGACAAATGTTAACTTTCTGCTTCCTAGATTTGGATTTGTCGGCCACACGACTAACACTAGGGGTGGGTGAAACAATTATAATATTATCCTCGGGCAAACAAGGAGTGGCTACAAAGTCACGAAACAATAGGGGGATACCATCTTGACTTACATTATCCTCACTTAGGCCATTCGAATCACCTTCCCGGTTCAATTCAAGTAGACTGTCAGTGAGGGGTCTATGTTTCATATTCTCAACAGAGCGACGCCGCTCTGCCCTACGCTCCGCTAGGGTGGAATCCTTATCTCCCTCGCTCCTCTTGGGAAAGTAATTCTCCAGGGATCCATTACGTAATTTAGATTTTTTCCCCGGGGTTTCTGCTTCTGTTGCCATATCCATAATGTAATGAACAATGTCCTCCGGACTACAAGAAAGAGGTCAGGCCCAGCCCGGCCTCCTCCGGCCCCGGACGGCCACAGACGGTCCCGCCCTTGTCCCGGGCTTCTCCCGGCGCCCTCCCGCGCGCTCCCGCGCAGCGGGGAAGACAGCTCCTTTTAAATTGTTCTGGGGTGACCTAGGGGGCGTGGCCGGCAGGGAGAGGAGCCCAGCTGACACGGGCGCGCGGGGACTCCTGGGAGTTCGAGTCCACCCGCTCTACCCTCGCAGCCCTGCCGGTACACAACAAGCCCCAGGCAAGATTCCCCACACTGCTAAGACCGCGAAGCGGGACCCGCGCAGCGGGTCCGGCGAGCAGCAGCGGCTTAGCAGGAAGGATTCACCGTCAAAGGTCCGTGGCGAAAGGTCCGTGGCGTGGCAGAGTTCAGGTCTGTTTCCCGCTGGTGTGGGGGCTGAAGAATGGTTTTAAGCAGCTGTGATGGGGGCGCGGCCGGCAGGGAGAGGAGCCCAGCTGACACGGGCGCGCGGGGACTCCTGGGAGTTCGAGTCCACCCGCTCTACCCTCGCAGCCCTGCCGGTACACAACAAGCCCCAGGCAAGATTCCCCACACTGCTAAGACCGCGAAGCGGGACCCGCGCAGCGGGTCCGGCGAGCAGCAGCGGCTTAGCAGGAAGGATTCACCGTCAAAGGTCCGTGGCGAAAGGTCCGTGGCGTGGCAGAGTTCAGGTCTGTTTCCCGCTGGTGTGGGGGCTGAAGAATGGTTTTAAGCAGCTGTGATGGGGGCGCGGCCGGCAGGGAGAGGAGCCCAGCTGACACGGGCGCGTGGGGACTCCTGGGAGTTCGAGTCCACCCGCTCTACCCTCGCAGCCCTGCCGGTACACAACAAGCCCCAGGCAAGATTCCCCACACTGCTAAGACCGCGAAGCGGGACCCGCGCAGCGGGTCCGGCGAGCAGCAGCGGCTTAGCAGGAAGGATTCACCGTCAAAGGTCCGTGGCGAAAGGTCCGTGGCGTGGCAGAGTTCAGGTCTGTTTCCCGCTGGTGTGGGGGCTGAAGAATGGTTTTAAGCAGCTGTGATGGGGGCGCGGCCGGCAGGGAGAGGAGCCCAGCTGACACGGGCGCGCGGGGACTCCTGGGAGTTCGAGTCCACCCGCTCTACCCTCGCAGCCCTGCCGGTACACAACAAGCCCCAGGCAAGATTCCCCACACTGCTAAGACCGCGAAGCGGGACCCGCGCAGCGGGTCCGGCGAGCAGCAGCGGCTTAGCAGGAAGGATTCACCGTCAAAGGTCCGTGGCGAAAGGTCCGTGGCGTGGCAGAGTTCAGGTCTGTTTCCCGCTGGTGTGGGGGCTGAAGAATGGTTTTAAGCAGCTGTGATGGGGGCGCGGCCGGCAGGGAGAGGAGCCCAGCTGACACGGGCGCGCGGGGACTCCTGGGAGTTCGAGTCCACCCGCTCTACCCTCGCAGCCCTGCCGGTACACAACAAGCCCCAGGCAAGATTCCCCACACTGCTAAGACCGCGAAGCGGGACCCGCGCAGCGGGTCCGGCGAGCAGCAGCGGCTTAGCAGGAAGGATTCACCGTCAAAGGTCCGTGGCGAAAGGTCCGTGGCGTGGCAGAGTTCAGGTCTGTTTCCTTGATTTAGAAACACGGGTGCCAGCATCTGTCTTCTTCTGAGCAGGTCACGCGAATGGCAGCAACTCTAATCATACAGGACCAGGTTTCCAAGAGGAGCCGAGGTTCATTCAAGGATGGCCCACCATTGTACAGTCCTGATGAAGACCCGCCCTTGATGCGCACAACCAGCGCATCGCCCCCCCCCAGAAGAACTAATTTGCATTAGGTGGCCTTCTGAGACTGGTTTACAATTTAGGGGAATGACACTCCATTGTACTGATCATAGAATACCATGCACACCAAACTGAAATGTCTACCTGCCTGATTTTGAGTTGGGCAAACAGGCAGAGCAAAATTCACTCTGTCTGTGTCAATCTTCTTCCAATGGCCGAATGGAGTATATGCTGTTAAAAGTAATGTTCGATGTCGGTTGACATCTCTATATTTGGCAGGCACATTAAACGAAGGGTGGCAGATGTACAGTTCTCCGCTACTGTGTCTGTCTTTACTCCAGCTGCCAAACCCTAAATAAGTCCCTCTATTTAGAGTGGCACACTGGGTGAAAACAATGGGTTGGAATGCTAACCCGAGGGATTGCCAGTGGTTAGACTATTTGCAAGCATTCACACCATCACAGTTTGGGTGCTTGATTGCCAGTAGTATGCCTGGAAACCTGAGAGTGTCACAGCTTTCCAAGGATATGGCCAATGTGTGTGAATTCTAAAAAGTAGTCCATTTGCATCCACTAAAGGAGTTCTTCTATGGGTGCTTATTAGCTACTGTTTTGGTCAACCAGTCTATATGTACATGTAAGTTTCTGATCCAAAAAGATGAATATGTTAAAAGCTTTTAGTGAAATCAAGCCTACAAGAAAGTCCAACACATACATAGCAGACCCGACTCAAGTCTTCTAGGCCCGAATACCAAGTCAAGCATGCATTTATTTGAGGTAGTCACGCCCTAAACATGCCCCTGAAGCTACCCCTTGCTCCTTGTAGGCATGAGGTGAGCAAGGTATGCTGTGGCAATATGGTGAGTTTTCTATAGGAGCTTGCATGACCTGAGTATAATCCTCCTTATAGTCTTTTTTATCCCAGCTAGCAACAGAAATGTAACATAAGAGAACATCGATTTTCTCCAACATAGATATCATCAAGTCTGAAAAATGTAAACCTGATTTATTAATGTCACTTTTAGTGCTTTACTAGTTTCCATTATAAGTTGTTTGAGGCATACAGAGGCCAAAGGAGTGTGCAGTGTATTTAATGTTAATTCCTGTCATTTAATATCCCCTTTGTTACCCAGCGGTTAAACAAGCCCACGCAGTGCATCCAGCAAACAGCAGATCTTTATGTCAACAAACATTACTAGAGAATCCCCCCACCCCCCCTCCCCCCCTTCCCCTCTACGCCCTCTGCAATAAATTGCATCTACATCCTTGTCTCTTGAATGCCGTTCTTTATTAGCTGTCGGGCGCCCCTAGGATTATTGCTAATAAGTCTGCCTATTTATTCTCAGTGCTCCTACTGCATTTCACCGGCTCAAGAGGATGCCTGTAGCCAGAGGTGTGAAGCGCTGCTGTGTAGTCTAATCTCTGATTTTTGGGGACAGGCCAATGGGACAACCACAAGCTCTCTGTTAGTTTGGATGTATCATTGCTGGACGTTGATAGACAGTGCATGCTGTCCACGTTCTTTAGTGCGCCCACTTGTTTCTTCCTTGTGGACCCTCGCATTCTCAGACAACACTCGAGGAGAATCGCTTTTCAAAATTCAGCCAGATCTAAATTTCACGATCTCACACGCCCAACACAGGTGTATACGCCACATTTTCGGTATTTCTTTATTTAATTCTTGCCTCGTCCAACCTATTGCTAAAGTTCCAGAAGCTTTTATAATTCACGTTTCCCAGTGCATGCATCTGAATTAAAGACTGTAGGGCACAAACGAGACAATCTTACGGATTATTTTGTCACTCCAATAATAATACACCCAGACCAAGCCGCACTCATTATCCCGAGCATCTATTAGGAATGCCACAATGCTGTCAGAGCTAAAACACTGCTCTCAATGACATTTCCGAATTATTCTTTTGGGTATTTATTATGGGAAATTTGTTATGACGACAAAATCCAGCCTTTGGAATCATGTCAATAAGACGCAATACCATGACAGAAGATATGATGAAGAGAAAGGAAAAGATATTTAAATACAACAATTGTATATTGTTTGTGGTATAAAGTGCTCGTTACCTATATGTTGTAAGGCGCTTCAAAAGTCCGTAGTCAATTCCATAACAGAGTAGAGGAATAAGGTTAAAGGTCAGGTTTCTTAATAACCTCAGTGAACTCTGTAATCAGCGCGCCAAATCCTATTTAGGTTTGGCTTGATAGCACAGCTTTCTGCGTTACCGTTTGGTACCGATTCTTGAAAATATAGTTCCAGTTGGCTTTGTCAGTGCCCACTAGATACAAAAATTATGCGATTTTTCTCATTTAAGCATTGGAAGCAGAGATCCATCTTGTTAAGATTTCTATTTTCACTAAAGCATGGTTTTTCAGACACTTGTCTGCATGCTTTACTGTTTGCTTTCCACAATGTACCTGCCCCAGACATAGGGGTCCATTAGGATATCGGGCGGATTGCTTCCGCCACCGCCACCCTGGCGGAGGCAATCCGCCCGATAACCACTCTCGTTTTCCCCTCCGACAGATTAGGATGGCAGAGGGGACAGCGGCGGACGGAAAGAACGTCCGCCACTTTACCGCTGTGGTCACCTTGCGACCGGGGGGGTAATAGATTAATATGGTGGCGGTGTCAAATGGACACCGCCAGCCATATTACGATGGCAAAATGTGTGGGCCTTTCCGCGGCGGCAATGCCGCCACGGAAAGGCATGAGGAGATTGCTGCGGGGGCCCCCTGCAGGGCCCCCTGGTTGGCGCCACTGTCGGGGGGGGCACATGGTGGGTACCTATGGTACCCTCCCACATGCACATATGCTAAGCGGCAGGCACCGTGCGGTGCCTGCGGCTTTGCATGTGTGAATGCGTCAACTTATGCTTTACATTGTGACGGGCGGTGCAGAGAGCACCGCCCGCCACAATGTAAAATGTTGGACCCGTCCTCGTGGCGTGGCCCTCGCTGACCCCCCCATAACCCAGAACGACGGACAGAACTAATTCCCGTCCACCCAGAATATACACAAGACTCCTACATCGGACCTGAAACGACCTCCAGACCGCGTGCCTGCACCCATGCACGTGACCGGCAGACTCCATGTTTGGCCACCCCGGCCAGCCGGCTGCCTTCTTCCCTTTCGGCAGCCTCTGGCTACTCCCGGCTGCAGCTAGGTGTGCGCGTCCGGCGCGCCCGACTCGCCCAGGGGGGTGAATGACTCCTCAAGTACCCGAAACCAAGGTGTCCATCACACCCCCGGCCCCCTCCAGAGGAGCTGGATGTCCTCACATCTCCAAACCATCCCTGGGGGCTGGTTTTGATCGCACCTTTTGGCTTCCTAGTGAGCTGGCTCCAGGCCTTGATGGGCGTCTGGGATTCCCTGGACGCATGGTCCAAAAGCATCAAAGACACCACCGCCCAGACAATCAGGCGCCTGGCCCTCGGACCTCAGGCCTCCTGCCTCTGAGGGTCCGGACATCAAAGAGCTCCTGAACTATAAGACAGCCTGCCTTCCATCTAGTCAGCAGTTGTATCTTGGACAAGAAAGCCCTGCTGATCTGATCGCGGCTGACCTTGAGGAGAAGAGACTCCAACCCACTGAGCCCTGCTGACGTCGTCGCGGCTCATCCTCGAATCTACGGAACGGAACCATCGGAGCCCTGCTGACGCTGTCGCGGCTCACTCTCGAAGAGCAAGACCTGAACCATCGGAGCCCTGCTGACCTTGTCGCGGCCCACTCTTTAGGACGAGAGACACTTGCTACCATCCAGAGCCCTGCAGACACTGTCGCGGCTCCACCTGCCTACGAGTACGACAAAGTACTCTTGACCAAGCCCTGCTGACCTCGTCGCGGCTTGAAGAACTCTCCTGTCTGGCTGGACCATCGATGCTACCCTCAAGACCATCTGAAACCGAAGTGAATAGGACAGCAAGTCCCATCGCCAGCCCCCGTACCCCCCAGTTCGAGGATTGAGAACTGTGCGCAGGGTGCGTCGCGTGCCAGCTGGCCCTCTAAGACTGTCCCGCTTCCCCGTTCCCTTGCTACGAGACTTTTGCGATCCCTCGATCGCCCTGTAGTGATCCTCATTTTTATCTTGATAAAAGTTCATACTTGATCAAGATTCACGGTGTGGTGTCCGTTCGTAAGTGTGGTGTGTCGACAGTGTGTACGATCAGTCCTCTCCGGCGGGGACTCCCCCTCGAAAAGACTCGGCAGTATTTGTGGGAGAGGAGGTCCCGGGTGGTTAGGAGAGTCATCTTGACCCCTGGGGTCACCGCCTTCCAACATTGGTGGCAGCGTCGCTATACGACCCTACGTCTAAAGATCGTACCACTGACACACTACCTGAACCCACACGCAGCAAACGCACGAGAAAGAAAGAGCAATAATGACGTCCACAGAATCTGGTGTGAAGACGACATTCGATAAAGACCTCTTGGAAGACTACACCCATGAAGAGCTAAAACAGTTCTGCAAACAACTGAGTATCCCGAGTACCGGACTAAGTACTAAGGAAGATTTCCAGAAAGCGCTAACCTGACGTAAATAATTAATTTACTCTCTTAATTTCTATGCAGGTAAGTACTTAATCAATAGCAACTCAATCGGAATGAAAAAAGACAGAGTCCGTGGTGTTAGAGTTTCTAAGGGTTTTATTCCTCATAAAGGAATGGTCTAGACCAGGATATCATGTTCTGACCACCACAGGGGTGTCAGAAGGGATAGAGCGCTCGTTCATTAACAATACATAGCTTATATACTTGATTTATACCATAAGAAGTAATGTAAGAGGCGTAACAGCTGAGAGAAGACAAGATAACAGTATACACGTGTTACTAGTACGTAATCAAGAGGCGTAAACTAGGCGTGAATCAGAGGTGTGTGCTAGAAACGTCACTGATAGGTGACGCAAGTGGGTGGCACCAAGGGGTGGTGCTAACAGAATTGTTGCAGTGTCAGCAGTAATCGGAAGCTTGGATGCGCGCGCGGCTGCATGACGTGTGATTGACGGGGTGCAGGGGACTTGACATTTACACTGACGGAAAGAGACAGAAGTCTGGCATGTCAGATCAACTTGTACTTTTATCGTATCTGATATCTGATGTTTAGGAACCATACTATCTGAGCGGAAAGGTCTCTGGGGCAGAAGCTATTCTATGCTAACTGTGGATGCGTGTATAAGCGCCTAAGTGTCTACATGAGAAGCGTGGGGGCACGGGGCCTTCCATGGAAGCATGGTAACAGAGGCTATGAATTTACTTGCATTGAGACAGGTCGGCCCTTTGGCTCTGCAGCTGGAGAGGATGTTTACTGGAGCTAGTAGGCAGGAATGCATTCTCGAGGAGCGGAACAGATAACTCGAAGGTTATAGTCAGTCTTGGCAGAAAGCAGGCTGAGCTGAGCGCGAGGGGCCGCGCTGAAAGTAAGTCAGAGTTCACGGGTACAGAGGTAGCCTGGGCAGAGGCTGTCAGAGTCAGGAAGCCAAAAGAGGCTCGATGGCAGAAATCCGGGCCTACTCTGCCAGAGCAGGGAAACATGTAAAGTGTACTACAAAAAGACGGTGGCATAGCATACTTAGGAACGGACTATATAATCCATTCAGGGTGGATCTGAAAGAAGACATGTTAACGGTGGACGCAAATGTATTTGCGTCTTCATAGCTGGCACAGGAGGGGAGTTACATGCACTTTAAGCTGGTACATGGAGTTGGTGGGGTACGCGCTAGGGAACATAACATGACCAAAAATTTAATTTTCCTCATTCCCTCCTTGTTCCCTAGGGACCCTTCATGAAATATCGATCCTCATGAATCGATCAGTTTGTTCTTGTAGCATCATTTGTTCTTCTTTCTTTCGTTTACGTTTTGAGAGAAAACTGGAGTGTTCAATACAAGAGGTGGCACACAGTCCACAAATCGCTGGCCCGCACTGCAGGCACAGGCAGCAACTGAATACTAGGACTAGGCCAATGCCTAGGAAGGATAGGATCTTCCATCCCCAAGCTGTTAACGTTGTCCAGAACCAACCGGACCAAGTCCAGGTGCCTGGATTCTGATGTATCTGATTTGCAATTTTATGGAGACGGGTGATAGCTTGATATACAGATGGTGCGTTTTGTGGTATGAAAACACAGCAACTTGACCCGATGACCTTACAGGCTCCACCTCTATCTGCCAAGATGACGTCAATAACAAGACGATTCTGAAGGACAACAACCCGCATGGCGGACTGCTCTTCTGTTAAGTTACCTAAGGCGGAGGCAGTTTCATTCACTACTGCTTCAAGTGTTCTAGTTAATCTGCGTATTAATTTACTATTCTGAACAGGGCCTAAAAAGAAAAAGAATCCTTTATTAAAGTCGGTGTACTGTTCCCATGCCGTTTCTGTGTAGTCGACAAGTGGGATGTCTCTTCTGGGTCTATTCTTTACTAGATTGGTATTTCTATGGTAATCAGGAGGAGCTAGAAAAATAGGTGGCAGTAGGAATGCAATGTAACAGGTACCATCCCAATCTGGAGGTAGACGTATGTATGCGGTATGACCACAAACAAAGTAAGAGTGACTAATAGCTTTGAAAGACGATTTTCCATGATCACTGAATTCGACCACAGTAGTGCATTTACTATGACCTAAGTGTACTGAACCTTTCTTCTTGATACATAATTCACCAGTGACTGGCAATACTGACATAATTGGTAGAACTGGTGCAGCTTCGGACTCGACAGTAAGAATCATAAGGCTAAGTGTATAATTACCTAATCCATACACTTCATTTTCTAGATCAGTTCCTATTCTGGTGGGGAGTCCCTCTTTATCTGGGTAACAGACGTCTAGCAGGACCAAGTTCAGATTTCCCCAAACCCAACCCCCATCGAAAACAGCAATATCAGGATCTAAGGAATTAATTATTTTAAACCATGCTCCACAGGAGCCATTGTGGGTGAACGGATACGGAAAGAGGGGCAGGGCTCCCTTGTAATTCTGGTAGGGAGGGAGTCGGCCACATATCCAGCAATTTGTAGCATTGTTAGTTTGATGAGAATGATGTAGCATACTAATTAATGTATTGTTGCGCAGCGCAAGTCTGTAGGAAAGCTCGTGCGGAGGTAACTCACTAAAAGTGTGTTCAGCAGAAACATTGTAAGCAGAATGTTCACGCTTGAAAATAGGATAATAGATAGGCAAAACGATACCGACAACAATAATTAGAATACTCAGAATAAACATGATTAATAGTGTCACTATACAGTGACTACGAAGTGATTTGCAGTATGTACGTTTCTTTGCTTCTCTCTCTCTCTCTCTATCTCGATCTAGGGGATACATGTCAGAAACTATTTAACCGATTCACCTAGGGGAGGACTTAAACAATTAAACTGTCTGACTTGCTAGATCGTAATTTCATGCGATATTGTTCTTGAGGAGTCTTTTCTCGTTCAGATTCTGTAAAGTCTTTTTGTTCGACACAGTCTTTGGTGGGGGTGGACGAGTCTTGGTCAGGTTTCAGTCCAGAGAATTTTTTTATATGACTCGTGTGGACCCACCCCTTTCTTCCTTCTATTTTCACTGCCGTCCTTGTTGTTAGAAGAACGGTCTTCGGGGACTTCCAGCGGGGCTCCAGCGGACTCTTTCTGTCGAAGTTGCGGACGAACACAAGGTCGCCAGGACGGACGTCGTGTGGCTTTACATCAGTGTTGTCAGGGAAGGCTGCGGCAACCTGTGAACGACATGATTGGAGTGCAGACATCAAGGAGGCAAGGTAATCTGTCAACATATTACTATCAACATCAGTAATCTTTTTCGGAATGGGCGTCCCCCACATATTCGGTGGTCTGCCAAAGACCACCTCGTACGGGGATAGCCCTGATCTCGAATGGGCGACCATCCTCATGTAGAATAGTGCCACTGGCAGGGCGACTATCCAGTCGACCCCTTTCTCCTGACATATTTTGGCAAGGCGGATCTTTAGTGTCTGGTTATGCCTTTCTACAAGGCCTGCTGCTTCGGGATGTCGGACACAATGGAACTTCCACTGGTATCCCAGTAGTAAGGAAACTTCTTTCATTAATGCAGATGAGAATGGCTGACCGTTATCTGAGTACACGACACGAGGCAGGCCGTATCGTGGGAAAAATTCACGAACCAGCTGCTTGGCAGTGGTCGGAGCAGTGTAATCTGGGACTGGGTATGCTTCGGTCCAGCGGGACAGAGCACAAACAATTACGAGAACATATTTAAATCCTCGACAACGGTCCATCTGGATATAATCCATCTGGAGGACTTCAAAAGGGTGATCGGGAGGATGAAATCCACCTTGCTCTACAGGGATGCTTTTTCCTGGATTGAACTGACAACAGATCATGCAAGTACGCACTTTCTGTTTTGCTGCTGCTCGTAAGTGTTTATTGTTCCAGAGATTTTGTAAACTGTCTAACATCGCTTTCTCTCCTAGATGTGCAGGACTATGTGCTGTATTTATCATAACTTGAACCATAGAGTCAGGGAGAAACCATGTAGATTTTCCCTTTGTCATCCAACCTTGATCTGTCTGGATCCCTCCTAGTTCGATCCATTTCTTTATTTCTTCTGGAGTAGCATGTGTCTGAATGTCGATAACATCTAGTGTGGGATCCCTGACTGTCATACAGTTTGTCGGATCTGTTGTCATTGTCGTATCAGTTATCTGAGTGTGAGTCAGTGCTGTATGTTTTGCTGTCTGGTCTGCCAGGTCGTTACCCTGGGAAACAGAATCTGTGACTTTAGTATGTGCTTTACACTTCATGACGGATATGGCTGAAGGCAGATGTATTGCTTCTAACAGTGCTTGAATGAGAGGACCGTGTTGGATCTTGGCACCATGAGAGGTCAGAAAACCTCGTTCTTGCCACTGCATGCCGAAGTCGTGTACGACTCCGAACGCATAACGGGAATCAGTGTATATGTTGACATTTCTGTTCTTGGCTAGAATACAGGCTCGGGTCAGAGCGATGAGCTCTGCCGCTTGAGCAGACAGTGTATCAATACGATGTGTTTCTTTAACTTCAGTTTCAGTGGTCACGGCATACGCGGCCACTAACTCTCCTGTACTTGTTCTCATGCATGAACCGTCCACATAAAGTGTCAGGTCTGGATTTGTCAACGGAACATCTGTTAAATCTCGTCGGGGCTTTGTTACTGTATTAATGATCTCTATGCAATCATGCGGAACTGGATCTGTCATAACTGTAGGTAACAGTGTTGCTGGGTTCAGGATACTGCAACGTCTGATTTCTATGTGTGGCTGGAATAATGTCAATTCGTAACCTGTCAGTCGTGCTATAGTCAAGTGTTGAGTTTGGGTTCTGTTTAAAAGAACCTCTACAGAATGTGGAACTTGTACTGTTAACTGGTGGCCTAGAACAATTGAATCGCTCTGTCTAATTGCTAACGCTGTTGCTGCTACTGACTTTAAGCACGTAGGGAGTGCCTGGGCTACTGAATCCAATGTACTTGAAAAATAAGCACAATGCTTATATGAACCTGCTTGGTCTTGAGTGAGGACAGACAACGCTGTACCATCACGTTCTGTAACAAAAAGTGTAAACGGTTTGTTGTAACATGGTGTCGCTAAAACTGGTGCTTGGCATAATGCTTTCTTTAATTCCTCAAAGGCTTGTGTATGTTCCTGAGTCCAAGGGAGGGCAGGCGAAGTTGCTGCCTCCTGCGTCGTTAACTGGATGAGTGGTTTAGCTAGAAATGCATATTGAGGAATCCATTGTCTGCAGTACGAGGTGAGGCCTATAAAGGCCCGCACTTCCTTTTGTGTCTGGGGTTGTGGCATGTTTACAATTAACTGAATGCGATCGGGAGTGAGCTGTCTCCCCACTTTGGACAGCAAGTGACCCAAGTACACAACTTGCTGAACACAGAATTGTAGCTTCGAAGGAGACACCTTGTGTCCCTTGTCGGCCAGGAAATGTAAAACTGTCAATGATGCTTGTTCACATTCGGGCTCACTTCGTGCGGTGATCAGTAGATCATCGACGTATTGCAGTAAAGCGGTGTTAACTGGCATTTGAACACAATCTAGTTGTCTTTTCAGTGCTTGACTATAGATGCTGGGGCTTTCTGTAAATCCTTGAGGTGCGCGGGAAAATTTGAAACTTCGTCCATTTAAACTGAATCCGAAGAGATATTGGCTCTCTGGATCAATAGGTACACTGAAGAAAGCGTTCTTGAGGTCAATTACAGTAAAGAACGTTGCTTCTGAATCAATAGCAGTCAATAGGGAAGAGATATCGGGGACCACAGGGTACTGTGGTACAATGCATTTGTTCAGTTCTCGAAGATCAATCACCAGCCGATATACTGGCGGTGCATTGGGGTCTGTACGTTTAAGAATTGGAATGATGGGTGAATTACAGATATTGGAGTCGGTCTCTACGACCACTCCCTGGGCAATAAGCTCTTCAATTATTTTCAGTAAAGCCACTACAGCATCGGGTGGTAACTTGTATTGTCTGATTCTGGGTAGAACAACTCCTGTCTTGAGTGTAACACGATATGGAGTGATATGCATACAACCTACATCAGCTGGGCCTTTTGCCCATAAGTGATCTGGTACATTTTTCAATCTGACATCAAAATCTCTTAAAACATAATGACCCTTGAAATCCCGTAGAAAGAGTCTGACTCCCTCCGGGGAACAGCATATTATGGCTCCTAGAGCCTTCAGTGTTTTGATTCCTAACAGATTTTCTGGGCATGATTTTGTAAGTAACAAGTCTGTAACTCGGGATAATGGACCCACAGCTAGTGGTACTGGTTCCGATACTTCATTTACAATAGGCTGTCCTGAAAAACCAAGGGATACATTCTTTGAGCCTGAGAGGGGTGCCCCTGGGACTTCATTGTGACTGATTGTAGTGCGACTTGCCCCTGTGTCAATTAAAAACTTTCTGTCTTTTCCCAATACGTGACTGTGTACATAAGGACCTTCTTGATCTACAGGAATTTCAATAAGAGGCAAACCACCTTCCCTCTCTAGGCTGTTTCATGTGTATCGGGGGTAATCTGGATATGCAGATTGGGCATACTGGTACATCTGTTGTGAAACTTGCTGAGTCGCGGCAATGGGCTGTGGCTGCGGTACTGCTACTGTCTGTGCTGTGTGGGATGGAGCATGCATAGGCTGTGTATTCAGCATCGGCTGTACATTTTGTGAAGTCTGTTGCTGGACCTGATCTTGTCTAGGCGGATGCGGTCTTTCTTTAGTTTTACCTGTTGAGATGTTGTGTTTCAGGACTGGGCATTCATGTACATAGTGACCTGGCTGTTTGCAGTAATTACATGTCCCTTTAACGGGAGCTGTATTGTGACTTGTCTGGGCCCCACCTTTTCTCTGGCCGTCGGCTGGGACCGTCTGAGCTACCAACATTTTCATTTTTGTGTCCTTCATACGCTTCTGTTCCTGATCTTGTTCTTCCCTAATTCTGTTCTGATGATATTGTAACATTTGTAACATCTGGGATGGCGTATTTGCCTGCCAAGTACTTTCAACTTTGTACACTCTATTTTTAACTAACGGTAGGGAATTCTCGACTAATTTTGATACGAAAAGATGTGGATAAGACTCGCTACTTGGTTGTAGGCCGCTATTTATAATGAAACATTTCTCGAATCTTGAATAGAAGTCACTAGTATCTTCATCTTGTTTCTGTTTACAGGACGAGATTGCGTCCCAATCTTCCTTTCTAGTTGTCAATAATCTTGGCAAAACCTGTACTATTAATCCGGGCAATGCTTTAGTCCTATCCCCAAGGCCTACCCCTGGGATTCGTTTGCTTTCTTCGTCTTCTATTTCTGCCCATGCTATCTTAGACTCTCCCACCTCCCAATCCTTTTCCTTTAATTTCTCGTAAATGCCCGTGGGCAACAGTACTTTTAACATTTTCATAATATCATCATACGTGTAATCCCCCATCAGTAACATGTCTTTAAGCTCTCTGTGAAAACCTGCAGGGTCTTTATCATGACACGGGACTAATTTCTTCATTTCTAATAGTTCTAATTTGGTCAGTGGTGTGTGGACATACACACGCTTCAAAACTTGATCCGCACCCATAACAGGGTGTACTTCTCGTAAGGGGTTCTGACTTTCAATGCCACTCAGGCATTGCATGTGGTACGTTTTTCTTTCTGGAGGCGGGGGGGGAACATATTCAGAACTTATAAAGGTGTTATATTTACGTCGTTGTTCTATAATTATTTGTATTAACTTGGTACTGAAACCTCTCCATCTATCCATGAGTAGTGCTTCTAATGTTTCGTGTAAGGGACCTGGATCAGAATGGTTGTTTCTGAACTTGATGAGGAGGTGCTGAATCATGTATACACCTGCTAATTTCTGTTCGTCTGGGGAGAGGTTCAAGAATGTCTGTGCTAATGTATCGTCATTATATATGTCTGGGTTTTCGGCCCATAACACGGCTGACCGGGCTAGTTCCTGTTCATCCATAGAATTGAGTACATGGTACCCCATTCGGTCTCGAAGCCTTTTATCAGTTTCCTGGAACTGATATTCAGAAGAATTCGGGTTTGTTAAAGCAGAGAGAAAAACTCTCTTGTTTTCCGGACGGATGCCTTTCCTAAGGTAGTTTCCTTTACCTACATACGCTATAGTATCTGCAGTCCTTCCTTGTTCTGTAAGCTCTTCTTCCTCCTCGGAGGAAGCTTTATCATTCCCTTTCTGATGTGCCGTTATCACTGCCCTTCTAATTTTCTGGTACATACTGGCTATGCAAGCCCCCTTGTCATGTTTTCCTTCGGCTATATTTTGACCCCACTTTGTTAGTCCATCTAATTCACTTTGATCTGTCTCGGGCCTGTCTCGTTCTCTTATTAGACAATTTATGAAAAATCGTAATATCTGTGCTTGAATGTCAACTTTCTGTTTATCCATGGCATCCTTGATACTGTCAGGGTCTTTCCCTGTCTGTATAAACTCGTATATTCTATCGAGACGCTCCTTCATTCCTACATAGCATAGCAAGATATCAGTGGCAGATCTTAATCGTAGTGATGCCAATATCATTAGATCGTTTTTTCCGGGTACTGGATCATATCTGCAAACTGACATGTTTTCCTTTAATGCGTCAAGACGGGTCAAGTGGGGAGACTGGAAAGGATTCTGCGTGTCCCTTAAATTGAATCTGTGTGTTAATGGCGGGGTCTGCGGATCCGCAGTCGCACCTCCTGAGGCGGATGCTTGGGCATTATCTCTCCGCGGAGTCTGTATCTGAACTTGAATTTGTCGTTTAGTAGGATCAGGTAGGACCTGTTTCGGTAGGTCAATCTTGAGTGCGGGAAGTGGCGGAGCTGGCGGAACAGGGGAAGTCTGTCGTGGTACTGGCGGAACATGGTCTGGGGGCGTAGTGCCACCCCCATCCCTGTCAGTAGGCAGGGCACGAACAGGCAGATTGGCGTAAGCTGGTGCTACATCCTCTAAATATGAATTTAAGAATATGTCTTTGGTAGTTTTATGCATTACTTTAGTTGGAACTAATGGTAACGGTAAGTTTTTCGGTATGTCTGATGGGGCCTCGGGAGTACCTTCGGCCGCGAGATACATTCCGTTTACAAGATTGTTTCGAGCACGGTCTATTTGTTCTGTTTTTACTCGGATCCCTTCAATAACTAATTCATTTTCTTGGGCTTTTTCTGATTCTTTAAGTCTGTCCTCTCTACGGAGTGCTTTCTCAGCACGCTTATGTGATTCCTTACGCCAGAATTCTATGGCGTCTTTCTGGGATTGTCTAGCTTTCTTTTTCCATAATGCTTCTTCTACCTTCATGATGCACTCGGCATCCCATGTTCCAGTAACAGGCCATCTGTGTCTTTCGTCTAGGTGTTTGGTGTAATCGGCCCATAAATCTAGATATAATATGGCATCTATGCCATGCTTATGATACATAAAGTTACCTGGAGTGTCCCTAGGGGGAATAGGAATTTCTTCCTCCAGTATCCCTTTCCTAGTTCCTATCTGCTTTAATTTGTTGAAAAACGGCATTTTGCTTACTTATTACTGAGTGCTTGATCTTTACTATTTAATACGAGTTACAGCTAGTTGATACAAAAAACACAATAATGCACATTAAACAGTCACATTCATACCACGACATTAATCACATAAGAACATTGAAGACATAGATGACTACCCCCCTATACTGGATGTACTGCTCAACAGTACAGATACACTGGTGTAACAGTGCAGAAATTCGGAATACTCGATATACTGCTAAACAGTACAGATACACTGCCTAAAAACAGTGCAGACCGGACTTGCGTACCCAAACCCGTCTAGATACGACCCAGCAATGGTACTCACCGGGAAGCACGGAAACAGAAGGCCTCGGAAAACTCGACTGGACTTGACTCGGTACTTCGGAAAACTTCGGAAAACTTCGGAAAACCTCGGAAAACTTCGGAAAACCTCGGTGGGCCTCTTGACACCTCGGACCTTGCTTCTTTCGGCTAGGCTCTGGTCGGGATCCTCCGCACTCCTCACCGCCTCGTCTGGGCACTGATCGCAGTCTTCGTCACCTCCGTGGGTCAGAGGGAGATGCAGGAAATCCTGCCAGTACGCGTAGGTTCCTTCTAACTGATGGCAGGGGACAGAGCTTGCAATGCGCCAACCGGCGCGTGAGGTGGGGGAGGGGTCCCTGTTCGGGCGCCAAAATGACGTAAATAATTAATTTACTCTCTTAATTTCTATGCAGGTAAGTACTTAATCAATAGCAACTCAATCGGAATGAAAAAAGACAGAGTCCGTGGTGTTAGAGTTTCTAAGGGTTTTATTCCTCATAAAGGAATGGTCTAGACCAGGATATCATGTTCTGACCACCACAGGGGTGTCAGAAGGGATAGAGCGCTCGTTCATTAACAATACATAGCTTATATACTTGATTTATACCATAAGAAGTAATGTAAGAGGCGTAACAGCTGAGAGAAGACAAGATAACAGTATACACGTGTTACTAGTACGTAATCAAGAGGCGTAAACTAGGCGTGAATCAGAGGTGTGTGCTAGAAACGTCACTGATAGGTGACGCAAGTGGGTGGCACCAAGGGGTGGTGCTAACAGAATTGTTGCAGTGTCAGCAGTAATCGGAAGCTTGGATGCGCGCGCGGCTGCATGACGTGTGATTGACGGGGTGCAGGGGACTTGACATTTACACTGACGGAAAGAGACAGAAGTCTGGCATGTCAGATCAACTTGTACTTTTATCGTATCTGATATCTGATGTTTAGGAACCATACTATCTGAGCGGAAAGGTCTCTGGGGCAGAAGCTATTCTATGCTAACTGTGGATGCGTGTATAAGCGCCTAAGTGTCTACATGAGAAGCGTGGGGGCACGGGGCCTTCCATGGAAGCATGGTAACAGAGGCTATGAATTTACTTGCATTGAGACAGGTCGGCCCTTTGGCTCTGCAGCTGGAGAGGATGTTTACTGGAGCTAGTAGGCAGGAATGCATTCTCGAGGAGCGGAACAGATAACTCGAAGGTTATAGTCAGTCTTGGCAGAAAGCAGGCTGAGCTGAGCGCGAGGGGCCGCGCTGAAAGTAAGTCAGAGTTCACGGGTACAGAGGTAGCCTGGGCAGAGGCTGTCAGAGTCAGGAAGCCAAAAGAGGCTCGATGGCAGAAATCCGGGCCTACTCTGCCAGAGCAGGGAAACATGTAAAGTGTACTACAAAAAGACGGTGGCATAGCATACTTAGGAACGGACTATATAATCCATTCAGGGTGGATCTGAAAGAAGACATGTTAACGGTGGACGCAAATGTATTTGCGTCTTCATAGCTGGCACAGGAGGGGAGTTACATGCACTTTAAGCTGATACATGGAGTTGGTGGGGTACGCGCTAGGGAACATAACATGACCAAAAATTTAATTTTCCTCAAACCGCTTGGGTAGAGTCCGGAGCACCCCTCCCCCCGACTGAAGACGACGAGGGAGGGAGGCCACAGACCGAACCCGGTACACCGGCCGGTGAGAGAATCCAGCAACTGTCCCGGAGCCCAGCAACCGGGAGGGATCGGTCCTCGGAAGAGAGGGCCGACCGAGAACGTGACCGAAGCCATGAGCTCGAACTGGCGCGCCTCAAATTGGAGGGCGAACTCAAACTTGCAGAAAAGAAGTTGGGTGTTGAGAAGTTGCGGCTCCAGGGAAAGCTAGAGGAGAAGAAGCTCCAGAGGGAGCATGAAGGTCGGAAACTTCAGCTCGAGCACGAGCGCAGCCTCAAAGAACTCGAATTGAAAGCCAGAACAGAAGCAACCGGATCACCAGGACTTGGAGAGCAGGTGGTCCCCAAGGAAACGAAGGTGCACATCCCCAAAGATGTTGTGAAGGAGTTTTACAAAGGAGACGACATCCAGCAGTGGTTCAAGGCCTACGAGGTTGCCATGTCCGCCCACCGGGTCCCCGAGAATGACTGGGGGGCCAGCCTGTGGAGCCGCTTCCTCAGCGAGGGAAGAGACACCCTGCTGTACCTACCGACCGCACACATGAACGCCTACCCCCACATGAAAGACGCTCTCCTATTCCGCTACAGCCTAACGCCGGAAATGTATCGCCAGTGGTTTAGGGAGTGCAAGAAGATTCCTGGCACCACCTGGGTAGATTATGTGAACTACTACACCCGGGCCCTCGATGGGTGGATCAAGGGCAGCAATGTGACCACCTTCGAAGGCCTAGTCGACCTAGTCGCTTACAAGCACCTGTCCGCCAATTGCTTTGTGGAACTAAGACAGCACCTCCTGAACAGCAAGCTCGCCAACCCACGGAAACTGGCTGTTGAAGCCGATCGCTGGGTGGCCACCCGAGTCCAGAAGGGGCCCGGGGGAGACCCCCCACGGAACGACCAAGGATCTTCCCGCCAGCGAGGTGGGGGAGGTCGAGGCAAACAGCAAGGATCCCAGTCAGGGCCCCAGCGTAGTCCCCCCTGAAACCAGGCCACACGCTCTCCTCCCGCGACGAGAGCTGCACCGAGTGCAGGACCCCCGGGGCTCCGCCCCAGCTCCACATGCTACAAGTGTCAGCAACCCGGGCACTATGCTGGTGATCCCCGATGTCCCATGACCCCGAAATCCACTCCCACTGGCCACTCCACCAGACAGATATCCTCAGTGACCATAGAAGATGAAGAGATAGAGGAACAGGTTGAGTGGGAGCCCGCAGCCATGGTCTTAGCCTCCCTGGGGAATAGCGAGATGATCCCAGGAGATAACCTGCCCGACAACACAGAAAAATATCGCCAGACAGTTAAGGTTAACGGGTGCAGCGTAGGAGCCCTTAGGACACAGGAGCCAGCATCACGTCTGTTAGATACACGCTAGTCCCCGAGTCCATGATCATCCCCCACACCTCCTGTAGAGTGATAGAAGCTGATAATTCCTTCTGCACCTGCAGGATAGCACAGGTCCCGTTTGAGTGGGAGGGAGTTTCGGGCGATCTACGGGTAGCGGTCCGCACGCACATGCCTGTAGACTGCCTCCTGGGGAATGACTTAGAGAGTTCCCAGTGGAAAGAGGTAGAAAGAAGGACCCATTTAGAAATGTTGAGCCTGCCCCAATGGACCTGTGTGAGCCCCCGAGCCATGACCGCCAGAATGTCCAACCCCGGGAACGAAGAGCCCGAGTTCCCCAGTGCAGCCCCTGATGTCCCCGAGGGAAGCGAGCACCCCACGGTCCTCGACCAGCCCTCCATCGAAGGAAGTGAATCCGACGAAAGTCCCCTCAGACCCGCCGTTGAGCCAGTCCCCACCCTAGCAGATATCCCCGAGTTGGCCCAGTGGCGCCAAGAAGGAGGACCGTCCCGAGAGGAGTTCTGCCAAGAGCAGACCTCCTGCCCTGCCCTTGAGGGGCTCCGGCAACAGGCCGCAGCCCAGGCCGCTGGAGACCAGACCAGCTCCCATTACCTTTACTGGGAAAACGGCTTACTTTACAGTGAACAGAAGACCGCCGAACTAGGGTCAGCCCGCGTGCTGGTGGTACCCCTACGTTTCCGCGGCCTCCTCCTCAACCTGGCCCACGTGGTGCCCCTGGCGAGACATCTGGGCCAAGATAAAACATTCCAATTTCGAGTGACCCATTTCTACTGGCCCCGCATGCGGGCCGATGTGGAACACCACTGTAAGTCCTGCCCCACGTGTCAGGCTAGCGGCAAAAGCGGAGGCAAGCGCAAGGCTCCCCTCCAGCCCTTTCCAGTTGTCAGTACCCTCTTCGAGAGGGTGGGGATCGACATCGTCGGACCTCTGGACCCCCGGACCTCCCTAGGTCACCGGTTCATTTTGGTCCTGGTCGATCACGCCACCCGATACCCCGAAGCCATCCCCCTCCGGACCGTGACGGCCCCGGTCGTGGGCCGGGCCCTCATGGGGATCTTCTCCCGGGTGGGATTCCCCGGGAAGTGGTGAGCGACCGAGGCACAAACTTTATCTCCCGGTACATGAAGTCCCTTTGGCAACAGTGTGGGGTGTCGTACAGGTTCACCACCCCATACCATCCCCAGGGTAATGGCCTGGTTGAGTGGTTCAACCGCACCCTGAAAGGGATGATCCTGGGTCTCCAGGAGCCCTTGCGACGCAAGTGGGACGTCCTCCTGCCCTGCCTCCTGTTCGCATACCGAGAAGTTCCCCAGAAATCCTTGGGGTTCAGTCCTTTCGAGCTGCTCAATGGGCACCCCGTCCGGGGTCCCCTCAGCCTGGTCAAAGAAGGCTGGGAGACAGCCCCCCCGAGCACACCCACCAATGTGTTCTCCTACGTCCTGGCCCTCCGGAACCAGACGCGGAAGTTTTGCGAGCTGGCCGAGGCCAACCTGGAGGCCAGCCAAGAGGAGATGAAATGCTGGTACGACCAGAATGCCACTCTGGTTGAGTTTCAACCAGGCCAACAGGTTTGGGTCATGTCCCCAGTGGAACCTTGTGCCTTGCAGGACAAGTGGACTGGACCCTTTAAGGTGATAGAGCACAAGAGCCAGGTCACCTACCTCGTTGATACAAAATGTATTTATTTACGAAGCTTATAGAGCGCGCGGCTACCTCCAGCGGGGGTGTCCCGGCGCTAAGACTACAGGTTTATTACAAGAGAGGGTTGCCTAGTTCATGTCCATCCGAAAAGAAAACCATGGGCTGCAGGGGAGCTCGTTAGTTAGCGTTTAATAAACAGCCAGGTTTTTAGTTTGCGTCGTAAGACTTGCTCAGACTCGATAAACCTAAGGTCTAGAGGTAGGCTATTCCAGAGCTTGGCGGCTGTAACGGTGAAAGTTCTGCCGCCACTTCGAGTGAGCCTGAATCTGGGGACGTTCAGCAAGCGAAGACTGTTAGATCTCAGGTGTCTTACTGAGGATGATATCTTGAGCCTTTTGCTCAGATAGGCCGGGCCGGTTCCATTAATTGCCCGGAGGGCAAGGACCAAAACTTTGAAGTCAATGCGACGGGCTATGGGAAGCCAATGTAGCTCATCTCGGTACGCTCTGACCGAGTTGCGGGCGGGGATATTTCCAATAAGCCTTGCTGCCGCGTTCTGAATGATTTGTAGTCGGTCTATAAGATATTGGGGGGCGCCGGCATATAGGCTATTGGCATAATCAAGATGTGCCGTAATAAGTGCCTGGACCACCGTTTTACGGGAAGTCTGGGGGAGGTAGGGAAAAATCTTCCTGATCATACGCAACTTATTAAAACAGGCCGCCGTGACTTTATTGACCTGGGTTTTACCGGACAAGGTTTTGTCAAATACGAAGCCAAGGTTGCGGGCAGACTGCACTGGTATGGGTGGAGGATTGTGGATGGTAGGCCACCATAAGGTTGCAGGGGGAGTCGATTTCTGGCTAAAAAAGAGAACCTCAGTTTTGTCAGTGTTTAGGGCAAGATGATTGGCAGCCATCCATGCGCAAATGTTGCTTAGGCAGTTTTGGAAGTTGGAGAAGAGGGAGTCAGAATGGTCTCTGAATGAAAAAACAAGCTGAGTATCATCAGCATAAGAGACCACCCTGACTCCCCATGACTCAACTACCTTTGCAAGCGGGGCCAGATAAGCATTAAACAACAGAGGGCTCAAGGCGGAGCCCTGAGGCACACCGCACAAGAGGGGTTTATCCTCAGATTCAAATGGGTGCAGCAGTACCCTTTGGGACCATCTGGACAGAAAGGATTTGATCCATGCCAGGACTGTGCCACCAATCCCCAACTGTTGTAGTCGGGCTGTAAGTATGTCGTGGGATACAGTGTCAAATGCAGCGGATAGGTCGAGGAGGACCAGCATGGCCTCCTCGCCCTTATCCACTGATTTCCTAATAATCTCGGATACATCCAGCAGCGCAGTCTCGGTACTGTAGCCGGTTCTAAAACCGGACTGAGAGTCATGCAGCAACTTATTTGTTTCTAGATACTGAGCCAGTTGTTTCTGGACCACTTTCTCCAGTACCTTGGCAGGTTTAGGCTGGAGCGAAATGGGTCGATAGTTGCAAAATTGTGAGGGGTCAGCATCGGGTTTCTTCAGGATGGGAAGTAGCCTAGCATGTTTCCAAACTGAGGGAGATTGACCACGGGTCAAGGAGGAATTCCAGATGGAGAGGAGAGGATTAATTAAAACAGGGGCAAGATTGGCCATTACTTTGGCAGGGACTGGGTCTAAAGGCGAGCCAGACTTGACTTTATAGAGCAATGACTGGGCTGAGTCGTGAGTAAGTTCGCTGAAGGAATTAAAAGAGCAATGTGAGGGATGTGGAACATCAGATGGTGGGTTGGGAGAGACGGAGTCAAAGGAGGAAGAAATTTTGATGATTTTTTCCTGAAAAAAGTCAGAAAATCTGTTGCACAGGTCTTGAGTGGGAACGCATTGGGTTTTCATGGCAGGAGGATTCATAAAATCCTTCACAATGGTGAAGAGAGTTTTGGAGGAATTCTGCGCATGTTGGATTAGATTTGAAAAATAAGCTCTCATCGAGGTACGTTTAAGTTTTTGGAATTTATTTAGGGCAGATTTATAGGCCAGTTTGGCCATGGGGTCATAGTCCTGGCGCCATTTGCGTTCCATCAGTTTGCACTTACTCTTTTCCTCCCGTAGCATGGGGGAAAACCAAGGGGCAGAGGGGCGAGATCTGGCAGACGCCAGGGGGGCAAGAGGGGCAATGGAATCCAGAGCAGAGGTAAGGGCGGAATTGTATCTTACCGTTTCCTTGTCAAGATCTTCCGCCTGATTAAATTGATACTGAAAACAGGAATCAATGGACTCACAGGTGACTTTGGTCCATTTGCGACCACTGTCTCTGTTGAGGTAAGAGGGAAGGGGAAGGGGTGAAATAGTGATAACAAAGGGAAGAAGGAAATGGTCTGACCAGGTAAGGGGGAGGGGAGGAAGGGCCGAAATACCAGGATGATTTGTGAAAATAATATCAAGTGTGTGGCCTGCTTTGTGAGTGGGGCCTTTGACTAATTGGGACAAGGTAAGTCCTTGTAGGGTTTCCAGAAGTGAGGAAGCTTGAGCACAGGACGGATTATCAATATGGAGACTGAAGTCTCCCAGCACTGTAAAGTGGGAGGGTTTAAGTGAGAAATCCGCAATTGAATGCATCAGGGCATTGAGAGAGGAGGCGGTGGCAGAGGGGGGATTGTATACCAGGATACCGGCAAAGATAGTGCAAGCGGAATCCTTGATCATGAGATCCATGGCTTCTATGAGGCCAGGATTAGCAATTTTTGTGATGCTCAGTATAAGGTGGGATTTTGTAATTACCGCGAGACCCCCACCAGTTTTGGAATTATCTCGGTTAATGCCTAATAGTCGGTAGCCAGGGGGAATGGCCAAATTAATGTCCGGCTTGGACGAGTCTTTATTCCAGGTTTCTGTGAGGAATATATAGGTCCCATTTGTGAGTGTCTAGCGACAGCCAAATATCAGAGGCGTGTGCAGGAAGAGATCTGCAATTAATTAAGGCTGCATGTAAGGTTACCGGGGGCGGCGGTGAGCAACATTCATAAACTGAAGAGACGGTTTGATAAAAGCAGGAATGGCGATGTTACAACCTGAGCAAGAATATGAGATAGTTTCCAGGCTTAGGGGGTTACAACACTTTGCTGGGTTGCAAACGCCTTGCCGTAAGTATAAGAGTTGATCAGAGGACCAGGAGATTGTTGGGGTGCGAGAAGCAGGGGGACTGGTGCAGGTCCGGCGCAGACGGGCGCAGACGGGCGCAGACCGGCTTGCTTTAGGCGCGCCTTCGGCGCGCCATCGGCGCGCCCGCTGCGCCCGCCCGCTGCGCTTCCTTTTATCCATGACCGACTGGGGGTGGGAGGCGTCCAGGAGCTGGAGCGCTACCCTGCCTCCCCCCAAGATGTCGGTTCCGCGTTTTCCCGGCCGGCGAGGGCGCTGTGCTCGGCTGCGCCGGGGGAGAGAGAGCAAGGTCGGGACCCCTGTGACGAAGGAATCTCGTCAGGACAGGCAAAGAGGTCAGTTTACGATTTTAAAAATGCATCAATTAAAATATTTACAATTTTAAAAGAGCCAGTCGTAATTGCGTCTGTACGCTAGTTTTAAATCACCATGCATACAGAATATAGCTTCACATTCACACTGATTTACTTTCCGCTTCCAATGAACAAAGAGAGAAGGAGATGCCCCCGGCTTCCGCCTCAAGGGTGAGCACAAGTAATCTGCAGTATGTTTGGGCGGCAATCCTTAAGTAGTGAGGGAGGGCGGGAGGCGTCCAGGAGCTGGAGCGCTACCCTGCCTCCCCTCAAGATGGCGGTTCCGCGTTTTCCCGGCCGACGAGAGCGCTGTGCTCGGCTGCGCCGGTGGAGAGAGAGCAAGGTCGGGACCCCTGTGACGAAGGAATCTCGTCAGGACAGGCAAAGATGTCAGTTTCCGATTTTAAAAATGCATCAATTAAAATATTTACAATTTTAAAAGAGCCAGTCGCAATTGCCTCTGTACGCTAGTTTTAAATCACCATGCATACAGAATATAACTTCACACTCACACTGATTTACTTTCCGCTTCCAATGAACAAAGAGAGAAGGAGATGCCCCCGGCTTCCGCCTCAGGGGTGAAAACAAGTAATCTGCAGTATGTTTGGGCAGCAATCCTTAAGTAGTGAGGGAGGGCGGGAGGCGTCCAGGAGCTGGAGCGCTACCCTGCCTCCCCCCAAGATGGCGGTTCCGCGTTTTCCCGGCCGGCGAGAGTGCTGTGCTCGGCTGCGCCGGGGGAGAGAGAGCAAGGTCGGGACCCCTGTGACGAAGGAATCTCGTCAGGACAGGCAAAGAGGTCAGTTTCCGATTTTAAAAATGCATCAATTAAAATATTTACAATTTTAAAAGAGCCAGTCGTAATTGCATCTGTACACTAGTTTTAAATCACCATGCATACAGAATATAGCTTCACACTCACACTGATTTACTTTCCGCTTCCAATAAACAAAGAGAGAAGGAGATGCCCCCGGCTTCCGCCTCAGGGGTGAAAACAAGTAATCTGCAGTATGTTTGGGCGGCAATCCTTAAGTAGTGAGGGAGGGCGGGAGGCGTCCAGGAGCTGGAGCGCTACCCTGCCTCCCCTCAAGATGGCGGTTCCGCGTTTTCCCGGCCGGCGAGAGCGCTGTGCTCGGCTGCGCAGGGGGAGAGAGAGCAAGGTCGGGAACCCTGTGACGAAGGAATCTCGTCAGGACAGGCAAAGAGGTCAGTTTCCGATTTTAAAAATGCATCAATTAAAATATTTACAATTTTAAAAGAGCCAGTCGTAATTGCGTCTGTACGCTAGTTTTAAATCACCAAGCATACAGAATATAGCTTCACACTCACACTGATTTACTTTCCGCTTCCAGTGAACAAAGAGAGAAGGAGATGCCCCCGGCTTCCGCCTCAGGGGTGAAAAGAAGTAATCTGCAGTATGTTTGGGCGGCAATCCTTAAGTAGTGAGGGAAGGCGGGAGGCGTCCAGGAGCTGGAGCGCTACCCTGCCTCCCCCCAAGATGGCGGTTCCGCGCTTTCCCGGCCGGCGAGAGCGCTGTGCTCGGCTGCGCCGGGGGAGAGAGAGCAAGGTCGGGACCCCTGTGACGAAGGAATCTCGTCAGGACAGGCAAAGAGGTCAGTTTCCAATTTTAAAAATGCATCAATTAAAATATTTACAATTTTAAAAGAGCCAGTCGTAATTGCGTCTGTACGCTAGTTTTAAATCACCATGCATACAGAATATATCTTCACACTCACACTGATTTACTTTCCGCTTCCAATGAACAAAGAGAGAAGGAGATGCCCCCGGCTTCCGCCTCAGGGGTGAAAACAAGTAATCTGCAGTATGTTTGGGCGGCAATCCTTAAGTAGTGAGGGAGGGCTGGAGGCGTCCAGGAGCTGGAGCGCTACCCTGCCTCCCCCCAAGATGGCGGTTCCGCGTTTTCCCGGCCGGCGAGAGCGCTGTGCTCGGCTGCGCCGGGGGAGAGAGAGCAAGGTCGGGACCCCTGTGACGAAGGAATCTCGTCAGGACAGGCAAAGAGGTCAGTTTCCGATTTTAAAAATGCATCAATTAAAATATTTACAATTTTAAAAGAGCCAGTCGTAATTGCGTCTGTACGCTAGTTTTAAATCACCAAGCATACAGAATATAGCTTCACACTCACACTGATTTACTTTCCGCTTCCAGTGAACAAAGAGAGAAGGAGATGCCCCCGGCTTCCGCCTCAGGGGTGAAAACAAGTAATCTGCAGTATGTTTGGGCGGCAATCCTTAAGTAGTGAGGGAAGGCGGGAGGCGTCCAGGAGCTGGAGCGCTACCCTGCCTCACCCCAAGATGGCGGTTCCGCGTTTTCCCGGCCGGCGAGAGCGCTGTGCTCGGCTGCGCCGGGGGAGAGAGAGCAAGGTCGGGACCCCTGTGACGAAGGAATCTCGTCAGGACAGGCAAAGAGGTCAGTTTCCAATTTTAAAAATGCATCAATTAAAATATTTACAATTTTAAAAGAGCCAGTCGTAATTGCGTCTGTACGCTAGTTTTAAATCACCATGCATACAGAATATATCTTCACACTCACACTGATTTACTTTCCGCTTCCAATGAACAAAGAGAGAAGGAGATGCCCCCGGCTTCCGCCTCAGGGGTGAAAACAAGTAATCTGCAGTATGTTTGGGCGGCAATCCTTAAGTAGTGAGGGAGGGCGGGAGGCGTCCAGGAGCTGGAGCACTACCCTGCCTCCCCCCAAGATGGCGGTTCTGCGTTTTCCCGGCCGGCGAGAGCGCTGTGCTCGGCTGCGCCGGGGGAGAGAGAGCAAGGTCGGGACCCCTGTGACGAAGGAATCTCGTCAGGACAGGCAAAGAGGTCAGTTTCAGCCAGGAACGCCCTGAAAGTCTTACTCGTGAACCGGCTCAAACCCCATTTTGTGCGTTCTGAGTTGGGATTACTCCTTGCCACCGACGACGGAGAGGAGGAGGAAACGGACCCTTTACCAGATCTCCTGTGTGCAAAGGATCAAGATGGCTCAGTTGAGGGAGGGAGTCTCTCCTCCTCCCTCACCCCCTTGCAGCGTGAAGAATGTCGCCACTTCTTGGGACAATTCTCAGACCTCTTCTCCCTCACCCCCGGCGTCACCAGTTGGTGCGTCCACGACGTGGACACCGGGGACAGCCCTCCGGTACGACACAGAGCCTACTGAGTCCCTGACCGAGTTCAAGCCTGCATCAAGGCCGAAGTCGACAAAATGTTGGACCTAGGAGTGGTGGAAGCCTCCGACAGCCCATGGGCTAGCCCCGTGGTCCTGGTTACGAAGGCAGCCGCCCCCGGCACCGTTCCTGAGCTGAGGTTCTGCGTAGACTACCGCGGACTCAACGCAGTCACCCGAACCGACGCGCACCCCATCCCCCGAACCGACGAACTCATTGACCTCCTAGGATCGGCTCAGTACCTCAGTACCTTCGATCTCACCAGTGGCTACTGGCAGATCGGCCTCATGGAGAGGGCCCAAGAAAGGTCTGCTTTCTCCACTCCGGATGGCCATTTCCACTTCAGAGTGATGCCCTTCGGCATGAAAAACGCCCCCGCCACCTTCCAGCGACTGGTCAATCAGGTCCTGGCCGGGTTGGAAAGTTTCAGCGCAGCATATCTTGACGACATTGCGGTGTTCAGTGCTTGCTGGCCCGAGCACCTGCACCACCTCTGGGAGGTGGTGGACGCCCTGAGTCGAGCCGGGCTCACCATTAAAGATAGCAAGTGCCAAATAGGACAAAGCTCCGTGGTATACCTCGGGCACCAGGTCAGAAGCGGCCTTGTAGCCCCCCTCCAACCCAAGATAGACGCTATCACTGCCTGGGAGACCCCGACGACCCAGACCGAGGTGCGGGCCTTCCTAGGACTCATAGGGTACTACCGTAGATTCATCAAGGGGTACGGGAGTATTGTAGGCCCCCTCTCAGAGTTGACAGCCAAGGCCAACCCCAAGAAGCTTAGTTGGACCCCCACCTGTCAGAAGGCATTCGAGGAATTGAAACAGGCCATGTGCACCGCTCCGGTACTACAGGCCCCTGACTACTCCAGAGAGTTCGTGGTCCTGACCGACGCCTCCAAACATGGCATCGGAGCCGTGCTCTCCCAGGTGGACGACCAGGGGATTGATCATCCAGTAGCCTTTATCAGCCGGGGGCTACTACCCCGGGAGCACAGATGGAGCCCCATCAAGCGAGAGGCCTTCGCCGTAGTCTGGGCCTTAAAGAAGCTGAGGCCCTACCTGTTCGGTACCCACTTCCTGGTCCAGACCGACCACCGTCCTCTCCTTGGCTCATGCAGATGAGAGGAGAGAACCCTAAACTGCTACTCTGGTCCATATCCCTCCAAGGGATGGATTTTACTGTGGAACACAGGCCTGGTGCCAACCACGCCAACGCCGACGGCCTGTCCCGCTTCTTACGCCTCAGTGAAGAGAACCCCCAAGAGGATGGGTAGTTCTCCTTGTCTTTCAGCTGGAGGTGACGCATGTTGGACCCGGCCTCGTGGCGTGGCCCTCGCTGACCTCCCCATAACCCAGAACGACGGACAGAACTAATTCCCGTCCATCCAGAACTATACACGAGACTCCTACATCGGACCTGAAACGACCTCCAGACCGCGTGCCTGCACTCATGCACATGACCGGCAGACTCCATGTTTGGCCACCCGGCCAGCCGGCCGCCTTCTTCCCTTTCGGCAGCCTCTGGCCGCTCCCGGCTGCAGCTAGGTGTGCGCGTCCGGCGCGCCCGACTCGCCCAGGGGGGTGAACGACTCCCCAAGTACCCGAAACCAAGGCGTCCATCACACCTCCGGCCCCCTCCAGAGGAGCTGGATGTCCTCACACCTCTGAACCATCCCTGGGGGCTGGTTTCGATCGCACCTTTTGGCTTCCTAGTGTGCTGGCTCCAGGCCTTGATGGGATTCCCTGGACGCATGGTCCAAAAGCATCAAAGACACCACCGCCCAGACAATCAGGCGCCTGGCCCTCGGACCTCCGGCCTCCTGCCTCTGAGGGTCCGGACATCAAAGAGCTCCTGAACTATAAGACAGCCTGCCTTCCATCTAGTCAGCAGTTGTATCTTGGACAAGAAAGCCCTGCTGATCTGATCGCGGCTGACCTTGAGGAGAACAGACTCTAACCCACCGAGCCCTGCTGACGTTGTCGCGGCTCATCCTCGAATCTACGGAACGGAACCATCGGAGCCCTGCTGACGCTGTCGCGGCTCACTCTCGAAGAGCAAGACCTGAACCATCGGAACCCTGCTGACCTTGTTGCGGCCCACTCTTTAGAACGAGAGACACTTGCTACCATCCAGGGCCCTGCGGACGCTGTCGCGGCTCCACCTGCCTAAGAGTACGACGAAGTACTCCTGACCCAGCCCTGCTGACCTCGTTGCGGCTTGAAGAACTCTCCGGCCCGGCTGGACCATCAACGCTACCCTCACGACCATCTGAAACCGAAGTGAGTAGGACAGCAAGTCCCATCGCCGGCCCCCGTACCCCCTAGTTCGAGGATTGAGAACTGTGCGCAAGGTGCGTGGCGTGCCAGCTAGCCTCTAAGACTGTCCCGCTTCCCCGTTCCTTTGCTACGAGACTTTTGCGATCCCTCAATCGCCCTGTATTGATCCTCATTTTTATCTTGATAAATGTTCATACTTGATAAAGATTCACGGTGTGGTGTCCGTTCGTAAGTGTGGTGTGTCGACAGTGTGTACGATCAGTCCTCCCCGGCGGGGACTCCCCCTCGATAAGACTCGGCAGTATTTGTGGGAGAGGAGGTCCCGGGTGGTTAGGAGAGTCATCTTGACCCCTGGGGTCACCGCCTTCCAACATAAAACATATAGGATGTGCTTGCCACTGTGGCGGGCACATCCTAATAACCACAACGGGACCCCCATCCTTATGGCGGGCGGTCCCGATCTCCGTTAGGGTGGCGGGCGGACAAAGTCCACCCGCCATCCTAATGGACCCCATAGTTTCTGGACTTCTTTAACACCTTGGCTGCTAGGTGTTTTCCCCTCCTATGCTGACTTTTTTTGATTATCATTGTACTATGACGAGCTCAGCTCGTCATCAGCACAGCTCAACCGTGCCTCATGACGAGCTGAGCTTGTCATGGGGATGGAAGGGGTTAAAGAATATGAATCAGTAATCAACTTTCTAGTTCCTCTGGTACCAAGCACTTTGTCAAAGTACCAACATGAGCAAGAATGACTACAGCCACCGGGAGGCCACTGAGGAGTTGGGTATCAATCAATCCCGTGAGATATCACAGGGATAGTTAGTGGAGCCCAAACCCCCTTTCATCATAGAAGGGCCTACTCAAGGACACTACTAATCCAGGATTATGTTGTAAAGATTTAGTTAAAATCAATTCAAAACCCTATCCTAGTGCATGCAATGGGAACTATTTTACAAACAAGCAAAATAGTAGAAATGATACTTATCAAGTGTTAGTATAATACAAAAATATTATAACATCGTTATTGTATCATAAGATGGATTTATTTCCATATTTCCAACACCACCCTCCTCTCAGCAAACTAAGCTAAACGTAGAACTGAAAGTGGCCTACTTCAAATGTTAGAAATGGTTCACAGCTATAATCCTCTTCTGAAAAATAGAACCAATGTTCAGCAAAGGTCTGAGTCTGCTATTCTTATCTTCTTCTGCAGAGAGGAAGGCAGGCAGGCAGGCAGGCAAATAAAGCATAGAGTGGGGGCTATAAAAACTTCTCTACAGCCTTCCACGCAGCAAGATAATTGGATCTCTCTATGGGCTTCTGAATGCCCCTGAGCATGTACATGGCACACAGGATTGCGGAAACATGTTGACATATTAATGGATGATAGGGTCATTATATCCGTATGCATCTGCACATAATTCTTTCAATCGTTTTCATCATACCTTCATGATACCTAAGATTCCACCTAATAAAGGGAACTCCTGTGGTATAACTGAAGGTAATTTTATTTCTCTTTAGATTCCTGATGTATGCAGGCATCAGCTTATCTGGAAAACCCTCTTATAAAAGAGGTTGATCCCCCCTGGTAATACTATCTTACCAGGGTTGGGTGAACAAGTTAAAGAAATCACTTTTTTTTGTGGAAATAATTTCCAATTTATTGTTTCATTTTTTGATATTTAGGTGATTAACTCTTCACTATTTGATTTGTACGGCACAAAGGCAGATCAATAGAACCACGTGACTAAAAATGACATTTGACAGCCAACATGTATTTTGACCCCTCACAGTGGCCTTCTGGCCTGCGGCTTCCTCAGTACGTAATGAATATTACATTCTAAGCATGCTTATTCTGTTTCTGAAATCCGTTATTGTAACTTTTTGTAATACTTAAACATTGGGTCTTCATAAGCAGTCTCTGTATCGCGTGTCAACAGATCAATCGGCAAGGGATGATGAAGTACGCCTGTGAAAAACTGGGTTGCTGGTTGACTGGGGTGACAGCCCTGGTCAAGCAACAGTCACAATCCTTGTCAGGGTGAACCATAAAAAGTCAATAAATCAACCTGTGCTTAACCTGGATAGCTTGCCCTACAAAGTAGTCAGGCTTCACTTAGAGGCAATCTGTAAAATATGTATGCAGCGCACATATAGTAAAAAAGTGAAAAAGCAACACAAAAAAATCCCACACCAATTTAGGAAAACAGAGTACATTTTAATAAATTGTTGGACACCAATATGACAAAAATCCTATCAGTATAACAGGAGATAAGAATTTTTAACGTTTTTAGTAAAAACGAACTCCTAAAAGATCAGAGCACCAACTGTAGACATCTAGTCGCGCGAGACCGGGTCAAAGCCGAAAAATGTGGTTGACTGTTATGGAGCGTAGGTCGGATACAAGAAGTGAATTGGGCCTGGTCAATACTTCCCTTCGGATGTAGAAGAATTTTTAAGAAAAATGTTCAGAGCAGGTAAAATTCAGTGGTGCAAGGCTGCCGGCGGTGTCCAAGGAGGGAGGCCATCTCCGAAGAGCCACTGGGCGAAGTTGGTTGAAGATTTCTATGTTCAGACTTAGTGACCTTTCTGAAAGTCGAAAATCTCCAGCCGTATGAGGCAGGAGGCTAGATCAGATGAATATTCCCGGAGGCCACATATCCCTTTGGTGAAGGATTGCTGAAAAGGATTTGCTGCTTTGGAGAAAAACATAGAGAGAGCAGCTGCGAAGTCAAGGCCGACCGGCGATACACCTTAGGTGGATAGACAAGCGGGTTGGCAAGTCCTCCTTCGGTTCTCACAGGGGTTTTTAGTCAAAAAATTTCCAAGTCCCAAATTTTGGATTTTGCCTATCTAGGCACCTTTAGCACCACCACCAAGGGTCCAGGACTGGAGGGTCACCATGTTCAGGCTCAGGACTCACACAGGTTGGGTCCAGGTGATGGTTCAAGATGGTCGGAGCCTGTTATGTCCCTGTGGCTCTGAACAGGAGGGCAACAAACTAGCCCTTTGAGTCCCTTTGGTAGTCCTGGGTTCAGATGGAGATCTAGAGCTAAAGAGGGTAAACAGCAGGTTAAAGGCAGGCTCCAGGCAGCAAAGCAGTCCTTCTAGGTGCAGCAAAACAGTCCTGTGTACACAGCAGGCCAGAACATCAAGCTATCCTCTTGTAGTCCTACCGCAGGGCCAGAAAGTGAACTGAAGAGGGCGTCTAAGAGCCCTATTTTTATACCTGGTGCCTTCTTTAAAGTTAGAAGTTTTTAAAGGTTTCTCTTTGGAGTGCTTGGAATTCTATGAATCCCCCACCCTGGTGCCAAGCTGGCTGCAGAGACAATGCAGTGGTAACAAGCCCTGGTTGTGACGGAAGAGCACAGCCTATTCAGTTGCAAGTGGGGCTATGCCCAGCTCCATCCCCGTCATCCTGTCAGCACATGACCAATTTGGAAACACTCACTCCCTCAATCATGTGACTGTCTAGGAGGAATGCACAAAGTCCTAACTGCCAATGACCCTCAATCTGTGACCGCAGGAGGCTGCAGACATCAAAGGTCAATGGCAGGAAACTTACAACTTTATTTTTAAAGTTGTAATTTAAAATCCAACTTTACCACTGAAGAGTATTTTTAACTACAATTTCATAAATACCAAACATGAAATGCGATCTGTACCCAATCAAACTTTGCACTTAATAAATGTAATAAGGCAATGCAATGCTATCCTGTAGGACAGGTAGGCCTCATAGTAGAGGAAAACCAAAGTACGAGTTTTTCCACTCCCAGGACATGTAAAACATAAAAGTACATCTCCAATCTCATAATTACAATGCAACCTGCCCTATTGGCTACCTAGGACCTACCTTAGGTAGGGGTGACTTCGATGTAATAATAGGGGAGTGTAGGTCTGGAAATGGGGTTATTTTACCAAGTCAAATTGCAACAGCAGGCCTGGGGCATGTTTTGAAGGGCTACTTAAGTGGGTGGCACAATAAGTGCTGCAGGCCCACTAGTAGCATTTATTTTAACAGCTCCCGGGTATATGGTATAGCACTCTACAAGGGACTTATAAGTAAACTAAATACTCTAATAAGGTGTAAACAATTTCACCATGTTTAGGGGAGTGAGCACAAGCACCTTAACACTGGTTAGCAGAGGTAAAGTGCACTGAGTCCCAAGGCCGACAGAAGTACATTCAGTAAAAGTGGGAGGGAAAATGCAAAAGGTTTTGGTGTGAAGAAGCAGAGAGGGCCAGGTCCAACACTACCCTCCCCCCACTAGCCTGAAGCCAGGGAACTAATCAATTGGCCTCCTTGCTTAGGCGATAGGACTTGGACAATGGCCCTCGACTGCAGAGGCACTTGTCAGTTCTACACCCTTTTAAATTCAGTTGGATCCCTCTGTCTACACTTTCCTGAGCCAGTGTACTGACCCATGGGACCCCTTGTCTTCACCTGTAAACTCCACCTGTGCAGCACCTAAGCTTAATTGCCAATGAAGTGATGTGGCCCACACCACCTCTTGGATAAGAATTCAGTTTCCGACCTAAGGTAAACACTGGCGATAAGGACAGCAACCGGCAGAGGCTACTGACAACTGCTAATGTCAAAAGCCAGACTCCAGGCCATGAAGGGGTCTCTGACCTCTGAGATTTTGCCAGAGTGGGGTGCAACAGACCCAGCTGTTAGGCACCCTTCTTCCACTCTCCTTCCTACTAATCCAGGGGTGGTAGCCTGCGACTGGTCACTCAGCCCAGGATCTGTACCCTGAGGCTAGGCAGGGGTCAGGGGTGAGTCCTTCCTCCTCTTGCCCCTCCATCTGGGCCTCTGTACCCTCCGTTTGGGAGTGGTAACCCCAGAATTCAGAGCCTTCTGGGTGCCCTAGGAAGCAGCCCTTCCTAGCTACTCCATCACTAGTGGCAACTCATTCCCCAGAATGCAGTCAATGGGCATTTGGAAACTAGCTATGATCCTTCTCTGGTCACCTTCCCACCCCATTCAAGGGATACCAGGTCTTTGGGGTGGATAACGTCCTGCCCCCGAGTAATTCTACACACCTGACTGGTGCACTGTGGTGGTAACCAGCTTTCTCACTACCATGGTGTGCCATAACCTGTGGTCCTCACAGTGGAGACAAGGACCCCATTCACGTTGACATGGTGGAAGTGATGACTCCCACTCTCAGGGATTATCAGTCTACCCTCTCAGTTTACCTTCCAACTAAGGGAGATTAGGGCATGATGTAATTCCTGCCCCTGGGAACTACCTACCCCTAAGGCCATACCGGCAACCCCTGTAGAGGTCAAACAAGTGGGTGGTTTCTTAGGACAGACAGAGTCCCCATCTTGTGTCTAGCTGAGAACAATCAAAGCAGCGAGGTTGGAGGTGGGGTGCCCGTAGCTACCACTCACCAGAACCTCCTTCCATCTTCTCAGAAGGAGCATGGAAATCCTTTCCGTCTCCCCTTAGTCTGCTACATTGTGTGTCTGTATACACGCAAAAGGGGGGCATGAGGCGATTTAGAGACCAGCAAGGGCGAACTCTCAATACTAATCATCAAACACACAAAGAGGCGGGGAGTGTCCTTTTTAAAGGACAGTTTCCCTCACCCACCAGAGATGGCATGCTTCATCATCGCACCTTGACTAGGCTTCATGGTGCAGGCTACAACCCCCTTGCTGCAATAGGGAGGCGCTCAAGGATATTTTAGTTTTCAAAAGGGTTATCACTAAGACCCAATGTGAGCTAGCCAGGTGTAGAGAAGGATGCAGTGCTAGTAGTGAAGTGAGTTAAAACTAACTACAAAGTTTACCACATTACCACATTTGCCTTGTGCTAGGATGAAAATTAACCAGAGAAAGAATGTACCCTGTCCTGCCAGCAGCGCGCGGATACCTTCCTGCTGAACTAAGTGGTTGGAGATGCGTATGCACCTTAAGCATTCATGCTAAGGACAGCTAGGGTACAGTGCCTGACACTTGCAGGTACCACCGGTGCATCTGATAGAGCGCGGAGGTCGCCCAACTCTTTATTTCACCAGATTTCACGCACTTGGGCCCATGACGTGTTTATGACTGTATTTTTGTGAATCGGGCGAGTTTACACGACACCATCAGTAATTCTATGTGTTTTTCTTACCACTATTACCAGAGTACCTGACCTACCACTTTTTCACAGGAACCTTATGTTTCCGACAGATCAGGAGCTATCAGTGGATAGTAGATAAGCCTAACAAATATATCTTATAGATTTGATAACACTTTATACTTATGGTAATGACCACAGACACCTGAAGGGTTTTAAAGACTTTATATAGTAAGTTTAAATTCCAAATGCCATGAGAATAAAATTGATACAGATTAGAATATCAATAATCAGGATTATAACTATAATGTAACTATGAATAAGAGCAAGTATCATTGAGTGCGAGTGAAAACTACAGGGTAAGGGTAACAAGGAACATGCTATTCAGTTTCAGGCTTATACTAAGGCAGGTGAGTTTAAACATATTAGTCAGTGGATTGCTAAATTTCTTCAAGTGATTCAAACTGATCTTGGTATAACTGCTAATTTAAGCATAGATTCTAAACACAAGTAACATTAAATCACACTAATTAAGTAAACCATTTCAATAATGTCCTACAGGTAAGGAAAAAATGGATCATAGCTAATAAACAGTTTGCATATAAGTCTTTGAAGATGACAGGGAAAATACCATGGGCAAGAATGCTTTATTAAAGGAAAAAGAAAGAAAGAGAATAGATAGACGGACACCCACGATTATATTTACCTAGGAAGGGAATGAGGACTAACCCTGGCCATGGGTCAGTTTGGGAAAAGGCGAGGACAAGGACCCTCAAGGACTTAGGATGCCAGTAGGCGAGCAGGTACAACTCATGGACAGTCAGGACAGGATACCCCTCAGGATTTGGATCAGGACTGGGCTCCCCAAAGGGCATGACCAACACCTGCAGCTTCGGATGCAACGCCGGCGCTACTCCCTCTCTGCACGGAATCCGCCAGTAACCCTGATTAGGTTCTCAAATCTCCCAGCAAAGTGCTTCGCCCGCACTTAAGACTATTCCACCCCTTGGAGTTTGTGGAAATTACGGACAGAGTGCTCCGCAGCTCTCTGTATCAATCACCTATAGAGTTCGTAGGGTCGGTGACAGGTCAGCTACTCGGACAAGTCGGACAATTTCTCTAGCTAAACTAGGCTAGTTATACTGTTTTCGGGTCCCTAGACCACCCACAAATGTTGCAAGTGACAGGATCCCCAACTTTGGATTGGTCCAGAGAGGTGGTTAGGTCATTGTCACCACCTAAAATTTAGTGTTCCCACAATTAATATTCATTCTTCGTACCCACCCCTTACATTCCAGTACCCATGGCATGTGGAAGGTGTAAAACAATAGGACACACATAAGATATATACATTTGTATCATGTTTAGGTACAGCCGAAATCTTCTCCTGGTGCAAGGGTAACTTTACCAGGCGCATCTCAGCTTCAGAAGCCAGCTGGCTCGGTTTTACTTCTGCGCAGTTCGGGTTTCCTTCATCACGTGATTAGGGTGACATGGGTTTCAAAGATGGAGCGGCTCCCCACTCCCAGGCCCACAGATACGCGGTACATCATAAGTAAGCGAAAACAAATTAGAAACACAGAAAAAATGAATACACTGTACACCATGATTAGCTACACTGCACCCCTTACTTTATAATATCTATAGTATTAGAGGTTATGCAGAAATAGACAGTTGAGCAAAAGCGGCAGTAGCAAGCGGAGAGCATGTTAAAGACAAAGCGGCCATATTAGCAGTAATGCGCATGAGCGAAAAAATCCCTCCAGAACTGCGAGTGCATCACATCACATGGGTATGACCGACGCATGCGCAGACTGATATCCCGCATAGCAGCGATTTTGTAGTATGCAAGCCTTATTAGGATTAATAGACACATAGGCAAGCATCTCTGAGACACCCGCGTGTAGTGTGAAAGTGCAATATTAATGACAAACAGGTTGATTAATGGCATTATAGATTAGACGAGGTTCTTGAATGTGAGCAAGTCGCTTTACGTGCGAATCCTTGCTCCATCAATCCCCTCTTTGATGATATTTACTATCATCACTGTTAATGGAAACAGATGCCAACTTCTTTCAGATCTCATTCATCTCAATCTCTACAAATTTATTGTTGAGCCTCTTCTCAGCATCCTTATTAGGATGGAAACTTTTGGCCTTTTTTTAGATTTGATTTCTCAGCTCTTCTAATTCAAGTTCATCTATATTACGTTTCACTCCTCTCTTATTCACGGTATATTTCTTTCTGCATTTTCCACATTTGCAGCAAATTATAATGATCAACACAACCAAACTTATTCCAGCTATTGGCATCAGTATTTTTCCCACGAGACTCATACCTATGTTAGAAAACCAACTACCTACAGAAGAGAGACCATCAGTTAGTCTCTTCCAGACACTATCAACCTCCAGTGGTTTGAGTTCTTTTTCTAGATTAGTAATGTTTCTTCCTTTTTTCTTAATCTCAACACTCTTATCAGGAATGTAAGTGCAACAATGTTGCGCCTTCAGCATCCTGCAGACTCCGCCCTCTTTTGCCAATAAGGTATCAAGAGCAAGTCGATTCTGTAAAACCATTGATCTGATCACAACCATTTCAGTATTGACCAGCAGGAATCCAGCAGCAGTGTCAGTTGATAACCGATCCACTGCTGTAGACAATTTGCAAATTCGGTGAGTATTCAGAACCACTCCCACTCCAGGTATCAGTGCACTAAATATATCACCTATAATTTCTCCTACACTTTCTCGCCGACTACGTACTAAACCATTAGTATTTTCATTGCTTCCAGCTGCGTTGTTCACATGGTATATTTTCGGGAAGACAATGCCAAAATAGCAGCTTCCATACCAGTGATCCGGCAATTTGAAATAAGCCTTGTTTCCACATATATAATAAATTCCGGGAAACACAGGTTCTGACCCATTTTTGAAACCCCAACCTCCAATTACCTTGTAATTATGTTCGCATTCACTGGAACCGATGAAAACATTGTTATAATAACTGTTCTTCTCTCTATGAAGACAGAGTTTCCCTTTTCCTTCGAAGTCCAGCAACAGTGCAGGATTAGCTTCACCATTTGAGGTGCTTTCCATGTTTTCAGCCTATTTAGGGGTTTTCTGTCTCTTATCATCTGCCTTTTTCTGGAAACTCTTCCTTCTCTTTTCTGCCATTTTCAAGAA